>NC_092873.1:259458866-260831991 GCF_028372415.1 Notamacropus eugenii
TAAAATTTGCAAAGTGCATCCATTTTTGTTACTCAAGATGTTTGAGTTTTTTTGAAAGGTCTTAAGGAATGCAACCAAGAACCTCATCATGCACATTAGGCTCCTGCTTCTAATCTTCCAAAAGCTTTTAAATTTAGAATCCTTTGACCATTCAGAAGTAGTCACACACCAGAGTCATAATATGAACACAAAAAAATAGGAATGGACAATAAACCTGGAGGAAAACAACTGATGTGTTAGGTCAGTTACCAAGGAATTTAAAGACTCAGCAAAAATTCTCACAATTCCATATCTGGGGAACATGATTAACATTTAACCAACTAAGCAGCACAGTGTGCACTGACTGGCAGAAAAAACAGAAAAGGAATGAATTATATCCACTAGAAGACATGAAGACAAATATTGGTGTCCAATAGAAATTGTACCATATAAAATAAGATCACAGATTCATAGATTTAGAGCTGGTAGTGCTATTAGAGGCTATCTACTACAATCTCATCATTTTGTAGATAAGATAACTGAAACCTAAAATGTAATTTGCCTAAGGTCATGAAAATAGTAAGGTGAAGAGTCATGGTTTAAACCCAGGTCCACGTTGAACCTGTTGTTCAGCCTTCCATCCCCAGTGGACTATCTGATCTACTATAAAGTTCTGAGATATGAACCTAATGAGATATCAATAATAATTCTTGACCAAATATATTCATTTTTATTCTGAGGCACATTTAATTTGAAATGTCAAGAAAGTGGGCAAACCAATGAGATGGTCAACAACTCTTCATCTCTGCTAAGAATGAAACAGAGAAAAATTGGCTTAGTCAATCAATCAATCATTAAATCATTCAACAAGCATTTAGGCTTCTGGTTGGAAGAAGAAAATGTTTCATAAAATACCATTCATTCATTACCTGACGATGTTAGATGTGGGACATTGTAGAATCATTTCCTTCAAAAAATTCAATCTTCCAAGATGATTTAGGTGTATGGCTAGACTATAATTAACAATTTTTATTGATTCTCCATTTAAAAAGATATTGAAACATTTAAGGAAACAATACTTACACCATCATGTGCATCTTTCCAAAGGTTCTGATACTTATGTCCAAAATCACATTCAAGCTTACAAAGTCTTACTCATTTATACTATGTCTGTCCCATACGTCTGAATCATTCATTTGTAAAGAAATATAACCTCTACCAGATAATAAAAATCAACCAATGTAAAAATAATGATAATAATAAAGCAAATCCCTATCTTTAGTTCATTTAATCGGTTTAATCTCCTCCGGATCATTGTTATCTCTAGCTCTTAGCAACCAGTGGGTTTAGCAATTACTAATCTTTTAAATATTTGTCCTGCCCACTCAAAACTTACTTTTTCTTACATCTGGGGTTTGCTTTCTGGTATTTGGTTTTATTATAAATTCATAAGAATAAAGAGTAGCATTTTTCACTATAGACATATCCTACATTATATGAAATAGGCTCTTCAAGATCATGACACATTTTCTTGGACTGCTTCAAGTGGCCCATACAATAAAAATAATATGTCCTGTTCCTGCAAGGTACAGTTATGGACTTCTGTGTTTAATTACACTCCATTTACTTGAATGACACAGAGTTAAAGAATGTAGCTTCCATCTCAAAGGATAATGTCATGGGATCTTGGGGACAAGTACTATTTTTTTTTTTATTGCTGAATAGTCTGTAAATAGTCACCTTAAATCCTGTGTAAACAGTCGATCCCTCTCCATTTTTGTGTGCTTTCCTTTTTTTTAATCCACCTGGCCCTATTCCATATGAAGAAGAGTACATTATTATGTACTCCTTTGCTTGTCAAAGCAGTAACAGCGTATCTATAAATAACACACAAGGTATACTTGTGTTTGAGAAAGAAAAGGATATGTACCTAAACATGTACTTGTGTAGAAGGATCTATATGGAAGCCTGAGAGTCTGCCACCTGGCACAGTAGCAGCTTCACAGAGGAGCTAAAAAAAAGGATATAAAAAAGACTGGGTGCCGCCTTTGTGATAAATTACACATCCTTTTATTTGCCAGCAAAATTCATGAAAATCTCACCACATTAGAGCATAACTCATTAATGCTGGAACCTGATGCTGTTAAGTACTTCTGTAACATTTATCTCATTATACTAAAAATGAAAATTAATCTAAAAACAGGAGTCTAAAATAGAATCTACAACCATTCTCTCTCTTTGTAGATTTCTCGCTGACTTAATTTTACTGTTGCGTCCTTTTATCTACTATACATGGCTTTTGGGGTTTGTTTGTTTTTTTGGCAGTTTCAGTCAAATTCTTCCCTTCCCCATCCACTGCAAATTTTGTCCCTATCACCTTCACCCCTCATCTCCACCACCACCATCCACCCTCAAAAAAAAAAAAAAAAAAGGTGAATGGGAGAAAAAGAGACCACTGTCAAGAGTGGAAGAGTTTACATTGTGATTGTATAGCACCATCTAGAGCCCTGGGAGATAGTGACAAGCTTCCTAAGGAGAAAAGCATTGCCTTTATTTTCCCAAAGGCTTAAACAAGACTAGGAAAATGAAGTCTTGTAATTTTTCTCTGACATATTACCAATTAAATCCTCCCATATAATATTGACGGCCACCATGTTTTCTGACATCTTTTTATTCCCCAGAATGTTCTTCTGAACCTTTACCAAGCCACTAATATTTCACAGAAAAGAGACGGAAGGTGATTCATGGCTTATTTTATTACCAAGAGACAAAGGGAATTTAGTCCTGACATATAAGCTCCTGATTTTACATATATATGTGTGTGTGTGTGTGTATGTATGTATGTATATATACATATATATGCATCCTAGGGAAACAGTTTCTTTTTTTTTCTATTATAACAGTTAGAACTCTATTAAATGAACAAAAATAGTCAACAAGTCAACTGAGCAAATTCCCCTTAAATTAATCATCTATTTTTAGAATGTTTTAGAAGAGGCTAAGAAAGAGAAAAATGTAAAGCCTCTGTTTAGAGATTATTTTTCTGACTACCTCTTCCTTTTAAAAATCCTTATTTTATCTCAGGCGTGTGTTGGCTTCTCCTTTGCTATGTGGCTGTATTTTATGAATATCTCTTTTTTGCAGAGGGCTGCCTAAAGCTATCGGTGGTCCATAGTGCTGAGGAATTAATGTGGCTGATAAGCGGTAAAAAGGAGAAATGTTGGCAATATATGATTACAGATTAAATGATGCAATTTCAGGTCAGCACTACCAAAGGCGCTTATGAGGAACCTGACAAGGGAAAATGAATGGGAAACGAATGAGGGCAGTTATAGTATTTAATATGTACTGCTTTCTCCAAGATCCGCAGGCTCTGCTACCATCTGCTGGCTTCTGTGGGGAAAAAAGCCAGGGAATCAATTTTATAAGCTCCTCATACATAATCTTTCAGCTGTCTCTCATTATGAGAACAGCCCTCATTTTAGGTTGCAGCTTACCTTCAGCCTCCACAGACCTGTCAATTAGCCCCTTTTGGGGTATTCTGATTCATTTCCAGCAGAAGGCATGACAAAGACTGGCAGCAGCTCTGGGAAATTTATTCTGAACATGAGTATTATTTTCAATGTTAAATGTGCAGCAGTGATTAATTTCAACTATCACCCTGATAAATTTGCCTCTCTCTCTCTCTCTCTCTCTCACTCTCTCTTTCTGTCTCTCATTCACTCACACACAGACATACAGAGAGAGAGAGAGAGAGAGAGAGAGAGAGAGAACCACTGGTAAATTTAAGGTATTTAATTATCAAAATGTATGTATTTTCTTGTGCATTCCCCTCTGCCACCTCACCCCCACATACAAACAATAAATGCACCCCGTACAGTTTGAACATTAGGTCACGGAGCAAAAGCATCCAGGGAATATGTATTTCTTTGTTCATGTCTATCTGAGTACATGCATATTTGAACATATATCTGTATTATTTGCCCACTAAAGGCTCTGAAACTTTAAACGTTAAATTTTGCAGCATTTCTAATCAGTTTTTGCAAATTGACTCAGTATTAGATTTTCCCCAGGAGATTGACAACTACCTCCAAGTCAGGACAAGATCTCTGGTTCATGCATTAGACTAATAGTGACCGCCAAAGAAGAAGAAAAAAAATGTACATTGAGAAAGACCATTCTGATACCAATCATCAGGAAGGTGGGAAGCAAAGAATAAGTAAAAAGAAATTTAATTAGAGCTCCCTCCAGAAATCTCATTGGTGTATATGGGATTGTTGGCTGGCACTTGAGTGATGCTAAGCAACAAGGTTGTGGTCTCAGCCCTGCTCACAGGGTGCTGCTTCCTATCAAAGAGTAAGAAATGGAAACAATGTCCCCGGTGAAGAGAATGAACATCTCCATGTATTCAGGAGCTATGAGAGTCTCATCTACCAAATGCTTTCTGGATTTCTGTCAGCCATGACTATAGTTGGAAAAAGAAGATTTAAGCTGTTTCAATGAGGCATTATGTGCCGTATTAAAGTGCTGTGGTACTACCTAAGATGGTAAGCTTGGGGACTGAATCCAAGTGTAAAAGGTGTGACCAAATGTAGAATGAGCACGTTGGTGAAATGAGACCTTTGTTTTGGACTTTGGCTACCTCTTCCTATAGAAAGTATGAAAATTTTAGAGGCATTTTGGTATATTGAAAAAGAGCCTTGGATTTAGAGGGAAAGAGAATGGGCTTAATTCCTCCTGTTGTTGCTTAATACCTGTGGGCCTTGGCCAAATCACCTAAACTCTCTGGGTCTCATTTTCCTAATTGGTAAAATGATGGGGTTCTATAGTCTTTCAAGTCCTTTCAAGCTCTAAATCCATGATCTTATACACTCCAACCTCTCTGAAATAATGCATTCTACAATCTAAAAAGCAAAAAAGCAAGGAGATACCAGAGAGAGCTGAGTATAGGTGAGAGATCATAGACCCAAGGGCAGACCTGTGTCTGTGGTAGGAAGAGTATGGGTCAAAGGCATCAGTAAAACAACTCAATGGAAATATTGGCATGGTCATATGACTATTCTGACAATCATCTCTACTACAATTAAATGGCATAGATGGTGTTCTCAAAAACAACCACTTTTAAAGGTGCCATATACATAGTACACCTTCAATAAATGTTCGGTGATTTGAAATGAACAAAACCAAACTGGTGAACTGCTATCTTACCCTTCAGGGATGTCCAAGATATTTTGGAAACTTCATTTTCCTTGTTTTCAGATTTTGGCTTAGAGCTATTCTCTGTTGTCTCCCTAACCAGTGAGTATTTACATTTCTGGAGTTGGGTTGTCAGGTAAAATCAATTTCATCCTTCCAGAACAGGCAGAAACAAATTGTAGTGATTGCTTGCTGAATTGAGCTTTAATATTATTGAATTGCATATAACACCATGATAACATTTGCTTTTGGACAAGAACAGGGATAACAAGTAGATGGAGAACCCATGGGACCAAACTAATAAGAATTACAGTCTATATACTCCTTGTCATTATCAAGGATGGAAGAACGAAGGGAGAGATCCTATTGACCAAAGCATCCAGATTAGGCAGTGCTGTGTAATGAATTATGGATAAAATGAACTAATTGAGCTTTTTTTGTCAGTTTAAATGGCAAAGGGGAAATGTCTGGGGAGTCAGATTTTAGTCACACAGCTAACCTTTCCCAGTAGATTAATTAATTAATCTATTAGCATAGATGCATGTTAACAGAAAGCTATAAAAATATAGGTTTATTATGCAATATGCATTTCTGTGTGTAACTATATAAATATATATCCAGAGTTGAGAAATCTTATTTTAAAGTACTCAGTTCTAATCCTTAGCTAGCCCTGTGTGTTAGAAAAAATACTATTGTTTCCAAGATTTTTTTTTTTTATTCCTCATGCACAGATTTGACCACATCACTCCTCTCTATTCAATAATTCCCAAGATTTTCTATCCTTCCACCCCTCCCCCTCCCAGGCTCAAATATAAAATTCTCAGTCATTCAAAATCCTTCATAATCTAGTCCCCTCCTACCTTTTCAATCTTTTTTACACATTTTTCACCTACATGCACTGTGCAACCCAGCAGAGCTGCCTCTTCATTGCTCCTAAGACAAGAGAAGCAATCTCTTAACTCTATATATTTTCCCTGGTTATCCTCATACCCAACATTCTCTCCCTACCCATCTTTGCCTCCTGGCTTGTCTGACTTCTTTCAAGTATCAGCTAAAATTTCACCTTCCACAAGAAGCCTCAGCTGATTGCCCCTCCCGTAGTGCTAGTGTCTTCCCTCACCTGATTACCTCCAGTTTATACTGTATTCATCTTGTTTGAACAAGGTAGCTGAAACATTGTTTCCCCCATTAGACTAGGAGCTCCTTGAGAACAGGAACTAGTTTTTGCCTTTGTACACCTAGTGCTCAGCATAATGCCTGGCACATGATTATCCTTAAGAAATAATTATGGACTGACTGATTTTTATACCACAGTTCTTCTTAATCATTACTAATGGATCCTTTCTTATAATAAACACATATATAGAGGGTACATGTGTTTCATTGTATATATGTATATATATATATATATACACACACACATATATATGGTGTGTATATATATAATATTCAAATATATTTATATAAATATGTATATATTAATATTTCCAATGCTATAGCAACCACATCTAACAGTATATACCTAATTCCACATTCATAATCACTGTTTTTCTTTATCAGTACTCTGAGACTAAGAATGTACATTATAATTCAACAGTTTGACTTCTTTTGAGACCATAATTTAAATTTTCCATCTTCATGAGTTATTAAAAGACTCAAATCTCTAGTAACTAAATACCCCCCATTGAGTAAGTATTTATTAACCGCCTACTATGTGTCAAGTTTAGCATAGGTCTATAAGAGTAAAGGGAGTCTCATTCTCTAGCTATATCTGGCCATGTATATAAGGAACCAGAAGGGAGTCCACAATTTATAGCATATGTGCCAAAAGGGATGAATGAGAAAATTCTAAGTAGCATGGTGACCAACGTTAAAAAAGAGAAGTGACAAGTCATACATAAATGAGGGTGAAGGTGAGGGTTCAGTCTTCTACACAACCATGCAGCCAGGATTCCTCTTCCTTACCAACTAATCCCTATCCTCATCCCCAGTATTCTGAATTGAATTGTTATGCTATCAAAATTCCAAGGCTTAGTAGAGCAAGTTTCAGAGATCAATCAGCACAAGGGCTTCTGGGAATAATGAATATGTGTTTTTCCTATCCAGTGAGAGAATAAATAGATAGTTTGGATCCCACTTGTAAGAAACGTCTGATCCCTGACAAAGAGTAAGGCCTTGTGTGTTGCTTTCTGTCACTCATTAGCACCAAAATGATGAGACAATCGTTCATCCATGTACTAGGTAAGGATCCTTTTTGTTGCCCCTTCCCTCCTTATCCTTCATACATATTCTTTTTTTTTTTTGCATTTAACACATTCTAGTTATTATTATACTTATTTTATGTTTATATTCATATTACTATAACATATATATACTATTATAGTTATTTCTTGTATACGATGTATATGTGTGCATTTAGGGTTAGCCCCTATTAGGTGGAAAGTAATTTGCGGTAAGGACCTCTATCTTATTTATCCTTGGATCTCCCACTGCCACTGTGGTCTGTATGTATTGTCTTAGTTACACGACCCTAGAGTAACTGCTAAAACTGGTTTCCAGAATTCAGAATTCTGTCTCTCATCTCCATATGCCTAGCATGCACTCCATCTTCACCTCTACCACTAAAATTTATAGCTTTCTTTAAGGCTTATCACTGTATCTGCCTTTTATAAATAATAATAACAAATTTTAGAACTTTTTCTAATTCCCTCAGATGTTAATGCTGTCTTCCTCAAATGACCTTGAATGTGAACATTCAAGGAATGGAAATTCCTTGAGGGCAGGGATTGTTTCTTTTTCTTTTGCCTTGTTTTGCTTTTGTAACTCCAAGTCCCAGCTCAAAAATTTGATGAACTAAATATAATTAAACTCTCAAGATTCATTTAAGAACCCACACCAACACACCTTAATAGAAGCAGCTTATTTACATAAGCACCAACTCTAGGAGGAAAACATTAAATTCATGATTAATGTAGACAAAATAGATTTCTTAAGATGTTATTTATAGGGAGTTGATCAAAGGAGTTCCTTAATCAATCTGATAAGCATATAAAGACATGAATTTTTTGTGGGACTTTTTTATTTTATCATCCAATAAAAGGTTTGGCATCTCTAGTAGAGTGTTTCTTACTGATGGGGGCTGCTTCCAAGATGAATTGATGGGCTGAGATCCTTGAGAAGACAGACTCATGAGTAGATCACTGCTTTGTTCTGAAATAAAAAAAGATTTTTCATCATGTATTTCTTAGACTTTAGTCCTTCACGTTCTACTTTTCTTCGTGAGAGATGGTGAGCATGTAGAGGGTATCATGAAGAGATTGGTATCATGAGAACTGCTTCTGAGAAATTGCAGCAAAACAAACTTGGGCTCACCCATGGGACTTAAGAGTAGTACTCAGACATTACTCCTGAACTCTATCTAGCCTTCTGGTTGTAGTAGGGATTTCCTGATCAGCTGTTGCGTCAGGGATAGATCATGGATAACCCCAAGCTGATAGTTTGGGGATTACTTACTATTCAGAGAAGGTGAATTCCTAAGCAATGTGGTTGTTGGGGAGAGAAGAGGACTTCCTATATGGCTTCTGTTGACAGGGCAAGTAATGAATTTAGGGTCACAATACAGAGAAGGAAAGGACCTGAACTTTGCACTCAAACATGATAGCAAGTTATTGAAAGAGTATGGATCCAACATTAGAGGAAGTCATACTATCAAGCAGTTCCAGGTGTGTGTGTGTTTGTCCTTCTTTGCAGAAGACTATGCCATCAGAGAAATAACGACATGACTTGCACTTGATTTTGTTTTTTTCTTTTTTTTTTTTTGAGTGAGGGAGGGCTGTGCAGGTCACCAGCCTCACTTCTCCTCCAGAGCCATCTGAATCCAGTGACCAGATATTCATCAGGATGACTGGAGATGACCCAGGATGAGGCAGTTGGAGTTAAGTGACTTGCCTAAGGTCACACAGCTAGTGAGTGTCAAGTGTCTGAGGTGAAATTTGAACTCATGTCCTCCTGACTCCTGCACTGGTGCTCTATCCACTGCACCACCTAGCTGCCCAAACAGTCCCAGGTGTGTTTCAATTCTGAGGAAGTTCAATACCTCAGAAGAGTAACATAAGGTTAAGTGCCTATGGAATTATGTTGGTGGTGAAATACCAATGACTTGCCTGTTTAGAATCTTCAAGTCTGTTTTCTTTCAGAGAGTGAATCAAATAACACAGTGACAATGAGTGTCACTTTTCTACAGGGTCCTAAAGGGAAGAGATTTGCATTGTTTATTTCTGGGGGCTTGTATATATTTCTACATTTGTTTATATGAGAGTCCTTTGAGAGTTCTTTATATTTTCTAAATTTTATATGGGGTAAAACAGTCTATTTTGTACATAATATATATGCATTGTTACCTAGAATACTTATTCTGAATATATTTTTACTTTTTGCCCACATCTTTGGGAACCTAGACTTATGTGAAGGAGAGGAGGAGAAAGACAGAAGGAAGACTAAGAAGAAGAAGAGGAGGAAGTTAGAGCAGAAAGAGGAGGGCAGGAAGAAGAAAAGGAGGAGAAAAAGGAAGCAGGGGAGCAGGAGAAAGATGAGGAGGAAGAGTCAGGGCAATTGGGTCATACAATGGATAGAGGACATGGCCTGGAGTCGGGAAGAAATGAGTTCAAATTTGGCTTCAGATATCTACCAGTTGTGTGACCTTAAGAAGTCATTTGGCCTCTATTTCCCTCAGTTTCCTCAAGTATTAAATGAGGAAAATAATAGCACCTTCCTTCCAAGGTTGTTGTGAAGACCAAATGAGATATTTTTTTAAGGTACTTTGGATAGTGCCTGGCACATAATAAGTACCATATAAATGCTAGTTGTTGTTATAGTACTAGTAGTAGTATCAGTGGTGGTGTCAGTAGCAATGGGATAAGGAGGAGAGGGAGGAAGAGGAGGGGGGAAAGGAGGAAGAGATGGAAAGGTAGTCATGTAATACTCATAGTAATATTAATAATAGTAGTAGGTACTAGTAATAGTAGTAGTAGTAGTAGTAGTAAATAGTAATAGTAGCAGAGTAACACTAGCAGTAAACTATCACCACATTACAGATGAGGAAACTAGACTAAGAAAGAGATATTAAGTGACTTTTCCAAGTTGAAACAGAAAATTTCTGAGATAAGAGTGAACCTTTGATCTTCCTGTCTCTAAGTCCAGTGCACTATCCTCTACAATTTGGAAGAGGAAAAGAACTAAATTCAATCTGTATAAGCACAGAACTTAGAGGATGCTAGACATTGGGTTACATATATAAGTTTACTTGCTGTAAATATTATATAAATCTGGTATTCATTAGATAATAAAACAACAACATATTTATGTTCCAGGGGAAAAAATGTTATTTATATACGTTGGGCTCTCCTGGATTTTGTTGTTATTATTGTTCTTGGGTTTTTGATGGTTGTTTTTGTTGTCACTGTTAATAAAATTATGTAGAAATTTTTGTTTGAAAAAAAATCATAAGAATTTTTAAGTATTATTTGCAAGGCTCTGTTTCTACAACAATAAACTTATGACATAGGATAGATAGATCCTTCCCTCAATTTGGTTATGATGTACTAGAAGAGAAACAACGAACAATATACTCAAAAATCTATCATACTAGAGAGAATATGGTAAGTGTAAAGGAGAGGTCTCAGCAAAGTGTTTTGAGGAATTTTAAGAGAGAGAAATTTTTCTTTTTTTGTCTGGAGCGATGGAGTAGAGGATCAGAGAAAATTTCATGAATTGGAAGATTCTTGCATTGGGAACTGAAAGAAGGAAAGGACTTCAATATTGTGGGCCAAAACAGTAATGGAATTGGAGGGGTGTGGCTAATAGTTTTTAATCCCAATACTTCCATGTCTTCAACATGAGCAAAGTTTACAATGGATATGTCAAATAGTCAACTGAGAGTGTACTGTATGTCAAGCACTGTGTTTGTAGAGACCTTGAAATCAGTAGTCGTGAGACCTTTCATTTGTTGACTTTATCTGATTAATTAGGGACAACTAGATGGTAATCAGCAAGACCAGAGACACTTGCTAACCAGGTGACTATGCACAAGTAACTTAACCCTGATTGCCCCACTTTTCCTCATCTGTAAAAATGAGCTGAAGAAGGAAATGGTAAACCACTCCAGTATGACTCATGAGAAAAGGACAAATAGGGTCACAAAGAGTTGCACATGACTGAAAAACAATTGAATAAAAATCTAATTGACTTTATCTGACTCCATTATCTAGTCTTCACACACACACACACACACACACACACACACACACACACACACATTTTTTTCTTATCATCACCTTCCTCTTCTTACTTTTTTTTTCCACTTGAGCACTTGTGTGGTTATTTGTCTTTATATTTATCCTGTAGCATCTATGATGGTTTCATGTCCTTCCATAGGGATCAAATAACCTTCAAGAACCACTTGGAAAACTCATGTCATAATCTTCCAAAGGAACAATCATGGGTGAATGGACAATCTCCTTTAAGGGCATAGAAGATAGTGTTTGAACTAGAAGTATAGTAAGTTTTAACTAAAATGCAAGCAAGGTTTGTGCCAGGGTATCTGCTTAGCACTAAGGCACAAGGGCTAAGGATAAAAAAAATCTAGCTTCTAAGACAAAGATTCAGGCTAATACTGTCTATTCTAGATCAGAGGCAAAATGGAGATAGCTGCAAAGAGTTCATTAGTTAATAGAGCTGAAAGTGTTCTTTCTCCCATCCTCAAAAATTCCTAAATTAATTTAGCTGGCTGTCACCTTTACTTCTCATTATTCCCTATATTTTACACCACATATATGACAAATTCCACCCCATCCCCAAAATAATGTAAGGTCTTTGAAAGAAGAAACTGTTTTGTTTTGGTCTTTGAATCCCTAGCACCCAGTATGGTACTTTGGGAATTTTATTGTTGTTCAGTCATTTTCTCAGTCATATCCAATTCTTAGTAACTCCAATTGATTTTTTCTTGCCAAAGATACTGGAGTGATTTGCTATTTCCTTCTCTAGTTCATCTTACAGATACAGAAACTAAGGTAAATTGGTTTAAGTGATTTGCCAGGGTCACAAACCTAGTAAGTGTCTGTTTGAAATCAAGAAGATGAGTCTTCCTGGTTCCAGGTTTGACACATTATATACACCATGCCACCTAGCTGCCCTACTTTGCAAATGGTAGATGGTTAATGAATGTCTGTTGAATTGAATTAAATGTAAACTCATTTTTGTCTTCCCAAAGTGTTACTGTCATTTAAGAGAGTTATTGTCATTAATTCTTTTTCTCTGCACCCCCTTCTCCCTTCTCCATATCAATGATCTAACAGGGGCAGGGCACTATCTAAGATCTCCCCAAATTAAACAATGGTTATCAGACTATAGACTCATGTGTCATCATTTCTTTCATCAAGACTTTTTTAGAAACAAGTTTATCTATAAGCTTTTTACTATGCACAAGGGGATAAGGATGCTAAAATATTATTAAAGTAACAATACGGTGTTTAAACATGCACACTGTACACTGTGCTGGTTTCCAGCTGCATAGGTTTGAACAGAAAGCATTAAGAAAAACAGATGGTCTTTCCAAAACACAAAATGTTCTCAATAATTTTAGGTTACTCTTTTAAAGTATTTTTTTACACTAAAAGGGTTATCACCCAACAGAATGTCATTTTTGGTTAAGTAAATTTAAGAATTCAGATGAATGGGGAAGACTAGGCTGTCATCTACATATGATTTGAGAGCTGTCAGGAGGGCCCCATCTGCTCTTTAAAAACAATCCTCAGAGTCCTAGAAGGCAGAGACAAGATGGTTGAGAGAAGCCAGGAAATCACCTGAGGTCTCCCCAGTTTCCCTCAGAACAACTTTAAATCAAGGCTCTAAAATAATTCTGGAGTGACAGAATCCATAGGAAGAAGGAATGAAACAACTTTCTAGTCTAAGATAACTTAAAAGGACTTCAGGAAAGGTTTGTACCACTTGGGTAAAAGGGGAGAGCAATCTAGTACAGATGGTGTCCAGGCAACCCAAAGGGAGACTCTTAATCACAGGACAGATCAGTAACCAAGATCTCATAGGCAAGTTCAGTCTCAGCAGGTCAGTGATGCAGCAGGCCAGCTGTAAGGCCTTCAGTCTCAGCACAACAGGCAAACTACCAGGCTGGGCTATAATAGGTATGACTATACCAGGCCACCCAATCCAGTAGGCAAGCTGCTAGCCCCTGAAGTCACAGTAAAGAAAGCTGTAGTGCCAATGTGGTATTCATAGTGTCTATGACAGCCATGAATATCCCAGTGCAATTCTGAATTGCAAAATACAATAGACTCTCCACATGGAAGACAGAACGAAAATATTTTCCCAGACACCAGGAAGCCACACCCATCATAGTAACAAAAAAACTCTACACAATAACAATGCAGAGAACAAGACTTTACCCAAGCCTTCCTTCTGCTAGACTTCCCACAGACTATGTTCCTTAAACAAATCACAAGCAGGCTTCCCTTAAACAAAATGCCCTTCTCACACTCACAGCCAGCTGTGGGCTTGCATACATCCTTCAGTTCTGACTGCTCTCTCACTAATTTCCTCTCAGTTCTGCTCTAGCTCTGCCTCTTCCTGCTCCACTTTTCCTGTTCCATCCTTCAACAAGCTCCTCCCATCATAGGTTCCACTTTACTCAGACTTCCACATGACCCAGGCATGTCCCATGGGCCTATTAATGAATGAGAAAGATCTCCCCATTTAAATTACCATTACAAAAGATGGTGAACAGTTCGGTGGCCCCAGTTCAAAAAGTTTGGGACAGTGCTCTCTATGATTTTCCAGAAGCCAAAAGAGCTAGGATTAAAATCAAAAATCATCTACCCAACAAAACTGAATACACAGGAAAAATGGTCAAAATTAAGTTTCAGGGGGAAAATGATCATTCAATTAAATAGAGAACTTTCAAGTATTCTTGATGAAAAGACCAGAGCTGAATAGAAAATTTGACTTTCAAACACAAGAATCAAGAGAATCATGAACAGGCAAACAGGAAAGAGAAATCATAAGGGACTTACTAAAGTTGAACTGTTTACATTCCTACATGGAAAGATAATATTTGTAATTCTTGAGAGTTTTCTCAGTATTTGGATAGTTGGAGGGATTATATACATATAGAAAAAGAGCACAGGGTGAGTTGAAAAGGAAGGGATGATGTTAAAAAAATAAAATTAGGAGATGAAAGAGAAATATATTGGGAGGAGAAAGGGAGAAATGAAATGGGGCTAATTACCTCTCATAAAAGAGGCAAGAAAAAGCTTTTTCAGTGGAGAGGAAAGGTAGAAAGGTGAAAGGGAAAAAGTGAAGCTTACTCTCATCACCTTTGTCTTAAGGAGGGAATAACATGCACACTCAATTTGGTATGAAAATGTATCTTACACTACCGGAAAGTAGGGGAGATGGGGTTAATAGGGGTGGGAGAGATGATAGAAGGGAGGAAAAATGGGAAGAGGGAACAATTAGAAGTAAACACTTTTGGGAAGGGACAAAGTCAAAAGAGAGAACAGGATAAATGGGGGGCAGGATAGGATGGAGGGAAATATAGGTAGTCTTTTACAACATGTCTTTTATGGAAGTCTTTTGCATAACTACATATGTATAACTTATATTGAATTGCTTGTCTTCTCAGTGGGGATGGGTGGGGAGAGAGGAAGGGGAGAGAAGTTGGAACTCAAAGTTTTAAAAACAAATATTAATAATTATTTTTATATGCAACTGGGAAATAAGAAATACAGTTAATGGGGCATAGAAATCTATCTTGCCCTACAAGAAAATAGAGGAGATAGGGAAAGGAAGGGAGGGGTGTGATAGAATGGAAGGTAGATTTGGGGAAAAGGTAACCAGAATGCACAGTGTCTTGGGGTAGGGGAGGGGATAGATGGGGAGAAAGTTTGGAACTCAAAATCTTGTGAAAATGAATATTGAAAACTAAAAATTAATAAATAAAATTTTTAAAAATTAAAAAACCCAGAAGACAACATTGTCAAAATGTCTACAAATGAAGCATCAAAGGGAAATATGAATTGGTCTCAAACTCAAAAAGTCTTCTTGGAAGAGCACAAAAGGAATTTTAAAATTCAAGTAAGGGAGGTAGAAGAAAAATTGGGAAAAGAAATGAGAGGTACAAGAGAATTAGAAAAAAAAAGAATCAACAGCATGGGAAGGCAGCACAAAAATTGACCGAAGAAAACAACTCCTTCAAAAATAAAATTAGCTAAATGGAGGGGAAAATCTGCCCAAGTAAACAACTCCCTTAAAAGTAGAATTGGCCAAATGAAAAATAGGTACCAAAACTAACTAAAGAAAATCATTCCTTGAAAATTAAAAGTGGGGAAGTTGAAACTAATGACTTCATAAGACAGCAAGAATCAGTCAAACAAAATCAAAAGAACGGATAAATAGAAGAGAGCATAAAACACCTCATTGGAAAAACAACTGATCTGGAAAATAAATCTAGGATGATAATTTAAGAATTATTGGACTACCTGAAAGCCATGATCAAAAAAAGAGCCTGGATAGAGTCTTCCAAGAAATTATCAAGGAAAACTGCCCTGATATCCTAGACCCAGAGAGCAAATTAGTCATCGAAAGAATCTAATGGTCACTACTTGTAGGCAAATTCCAGAAGTATCAGGTCGAGGAGAAATACTGTAAGCAGCTAGAAAGAAACAATTCAAATATCAATGAGTCACAGTCAGAATTACACAAGACTTAGCAACTTCTATATTAGAGGACTGGAGGGCTTGGAAGATGATATTCCAGAATATAAAGGTACTTGGATTACTTGATTACAAGAATCAACTACCCAGCAACACTGAGCATAATCTTTCAGAGGAAAAGAAGAATATTCAATGAAATAGAGGACTTTCAACATTCCGTGATGAAAAGACCAGACCTGAACAGAAAATTTGATCTTCAAATACAAGACTCAACAGAAGCAAAAAAGGTAAATAGGAAAGAAAAAAAAAAAAAACCTTATTCAATAAGATTAAACTGTTTATAGTCCTAAGTGGTAAGATGATACTTATAACTTTTAAGAATTGTATCTCTGCTTTCAAGGGGTTAACAATCACTTTAATCAAGTGCAGGTATCAGAGAAAATCAAAATCAAAATTTCTGAAAAAATACAGAGAAATCAAAAGTCAGCAGATATGCTTCCAAAATGTCTGACCATTACATATATACACAGTTACCAAGTAGGGAAGCAATAACTTCTGGTTTTAGCCAGGGGGCTCCTTGGTGACTTCCCAGAGTCTCTCTGGCCAGAGAAACACTTCCAGTCAGTACACCCCAAAGTAAAACCTCATCCTCAGAGTATTTACACACTTTTTAGAGTCAGACCCAGTGCCTCCACAGAAAAAAAGGTACTTGGGACCTTCCTACAAAACAATTCACCTAATCAAGTTTCCCACAATGGGCAGGCTGATCAATGGGTGGGAAAGACCCTCCTTAATCAAATTATTCCATCAGAGGCACTTTTAGCAAAACAAAAACAGCAAAAGATCCTATTCTACTTGTCATTACAGTATTAGAGCATAAAAACCTCCCAATAAAATACAGAAAGTCAGAAAGAGTAAATGCATCCTTTTCAGATCATGATGCAATAAAAATTACATACAATAAAAGACCACAGTAAGATAGATTGAAAATTAATTGGAAACTTGAAACAACAAAGCATAGATGCAATAAATAATTTCATCAAAGAGAATGACAACGAGACAACATACCACAATTTATCAGATGCAGGCAAATAAGTACTTAGTGGAAATTTTATATCTCTAAATGCTTACATGAATAACATAGAGACCAATAAAATGGGCATTCAATTAAAAAAGCTAGAAAAAAAGAACAAATTAAAAATTCCCAATTAAACACAAAATTAGAAATTCTGAAAACAAAAGTAGAGGTTAATAAAATTGAAAGTAAGAAAACTCTTCAACTAGTAAATTGGTTTTATAAAAAGCAATAAAAAAATTCTTTGGTTAATTTGATTTTTAATAAAGAAAGAAGAAAACCAAATTATTACTGTCAAAAATGAAAAGGGTAAATTCACCACCAATGAAGAGGACATTAAAGCAATACTTAGGAGATTTTTTGCCCAGTGAAAATATATTAATTCTGTTTAATACTATTTCCACTATAAACTTGCGCAGTTGTCTAAAACTAACATGAATGTAATGCAAGAACTATTGAATTTGGATGGAGTCAAAAGAGATAGATTTGAACTCTACCTATAACACTTTTTTTTGACACTTAACTGTGGACAAGTCACTGAATTCCTCATTTATCAAGCAGTAATAATATCTGAACCATCTATCTCATATAGTTGTGTGAAGAAACCATTTCATCCCACATCTTCATGTGAATAATCTCCTCTTCTAGTGGAAGAAGACAAATTAACAAGTGGGTACTTAGACATCTTAGGAAAGAGATGGTGCCACAAAGAATGAGAGTTATTATGCATAGAAAGAGGAAACTGGGGAAACAAAGGATAAGCTTCCCTTCCTTCACAACTGTGCTGAACTCTAAGTTTTCCCTATGGGAAAAAAAGAAATCAAGAAAAAAAAACAGATGTTGAGTTCTGCCTCATGAAATCAAGACAAGTGGATTTTTTTAGAGCTATTGTCGGTTAGATATATAATAATCCATGACATGTTGCCTTATTTATCTGGCACTACCTTCCATTCTGCATATATTTTGTAAGTATATATAAACATAAATGAAATTATCCCCAAAGCATGAAAACAAAAAGCTCATTTGGATCTAAATAATATGGTTGCAGCAATTCTAGTTTTTCATAGATGAATATTTTTTTTTCAATTGCTGAGCTGCCTCTGAAGAAAGGAACTAACCAAGGGATTAGCCCTCTGTCTCCTGAGAATGATGAGACATGGAAAGCAGCTGTTCTTTGTAGACAGAAGGCAGTATTCTACTGTGTATAGTTGGGCTAGTGAATGTAGTTGGATTTTTTTTTCAAATCATAACATTAAGAACTGGATAACTTAGTTCAGATTGTCTGCTACAGAGGGCTTTTCACTATAAACTCATTATAGGAAAATAATAATCGCTATACTTGGTAAGATTTATGAGCCATCTATTTCTGCAACTGGAAGGTGGCAGGCCTGAAATGACATACTGTAGAATGGTATCACTTATTCTTCTTTTCCCTTTTCTTCTCCCTTTTCTTTCTATCACCCCTTCTACTCTTTCATTAAACAACAATTATAAAATAATTGACGGCAACTAGTTTGCTTTAGCAACATATTCTTACAAACCCATTACATACTTTATAATCATGAAAAGCAACAACTGACATTTACAAAGTACTTTGGACCTTATAGAATTCTTTAAATATATTAATTTATTTAATCCTCAAAACATCCTGTACAGAGGGCGGGGGAAGTATTATGCTGACTCAAAAAAAAAAATTCAGAAAACTAACAACTAAGTAATTTATATAAGATTAAACAAGTTGGGAAGTTGCAAAGGCAAGACTTGAACCCATCGAACTCAGATTGGAGACATAACCAGAAAGCATGTTTGTTTCCTTTAGGAAATCTACTGTTTATTATCTGTAAATTCTTCTAAGCCTCATTTGAATCTATGTATATCTTTAGTTCTGCACCCCCTTTAGTATCATGTTACGTATTAGATCAATAACAATAACTCCCACTTGCATTTACTGCTTTACAATTCACATTGTTGTTATGCAGGAATGGGAGAAACAGCTCAACTGGCCTCATCAGATATGTATTTCATGGTTAAATATGGGATATAGTTCCTCCTAGCTCAGTAAGCACAGGGGTGATATCTATGTCAGGGCTCTGGCTCACTGACGTAATGCTGTTAAAGGTCCACTTAGACAATCTCAGGGATGCATAAAGTGATTGTTCTCTTAATCACAGCTCCCAAATGTTGGTAACTAGTCATATAGAGAGACAAAAGAAGAAAACACTCAATACCCCCCAATTAACTGGCATAGCACTGTTAAACTGTTTCCCATAACCTGCCTGTCTTCAGTTCCCCTCATATTTCCCATGTATGTTTTATTGGCCAGTTTTGAACTCCATCTGCATGATATCCAGGGCTCAGTATTCAGTTCCTTTCATGACAGAATCAGCCTAAGAAATACCAGACTTGTCCCTATAGTCTATATAATACTGTCCTAATTCCACATACTCCTGCCCTGTTTTCCTGGTTATTCAAATACATAATATGCCTTTCTCCAGTTTTTGACATGTTCTTTTGTTCTAACATTTAAAGAAGTGTTAAACAAATTGATGTGTACCATGTCCATGCTGTTTACAATTTTATAGAACAATCATATCCTTCCAAAAGTTGACTTTAACTGGCTGAAAAGTCTTAATTCTTAATTTTATCTTCACATGAAAGTTTCTACTGTACCTGAAACACAGAACTGCAGTCTCATAGTCGGAAAGAAAGGAAGTAAATAAAAAGTAATTTCGTGAGACATACTAGCTGCTCCTGGAAGGTGGAGGGGATGCTGCAAACAGAGGCAAGCTCCAAGGTAGGAGATGGTACTTGAACTTAGCTTTGAAGAAAACTAGGGATCCTAAGAGGTAGAGGCAAGGAAAGAATGCATTACAAGCATGGAAGACAGCTTGCACAAAGACATTGAAATGAAATGAGAAATAGACTGCTATGTTCTCAGGTACTCTGATTCATAATCTGTGTAAAAAGAACATGAAGTAGGTCAGTTTCACTGGGCCACAACATGTCTAGAAAGGAAACTGCGAGGCAAATGCAAAAGACCTTACATACTAAACAGAGAAGCTTTAGCATATGCATTTATTCCAATGATACTGCCATTGTACAAAACAATTTTGGAAAATCTATTTTGCAGTTGCTTTGAGGTGCAGTTAGGTGGCCAAAGAAATAACAGTCACTACTTTATTGTCGTGCTTCCTTTTGAACAAAAAATTCCAGTATTTTCTAGCTCTATTCCTAAATTATTCAATAGACTTGGATCCAATTAAAAATTTTGCCAAGGAGGTTATTCAAGAAGATGTGATGCAGGCTTTGAGTTATTATTGAAGCTCAGATCATCTTTGACCATAGCATTTCCATTTTAGTGGGAATGGATTAGGTAACATTTGTTCTTTTTACATTTATACTTTGGGACCTTTTTAGTTTTTGGACATTTTTTTAACAAAGGGTAATATCTAAATGGACTAACACTGTAGGTGATTAGAAAGAGGTTAAGGGCTATGTCTCTATAGGAAGAAAAACAGGTAATCATCAAGGAAATGTGCATTGTAGATTAGGCCCACAGCTGGCTACTTCAATTGTTCTTTAATTATTTTATTTGTTAAATATGTATGTAGAGTGTCTGGAGAAAAAAATAAAATAGTATCCACAAGCCAGATGTTTAAAACCTGGTAGCTGAATATTAATTTGTATCAGAGAGACTAGTAACATGATTATTTCAATTCAATAGAAAAACAAATGGTCCTAACAAAATAGAAAATAACCCAATTAATAGAACACAAGAAATAACAACAACAACCAAAAACTCAGAAGAAAATACAAGTGAATTTTACAATTGCTTTCAGGCTTTTAGCCTTTTCTAACCAAAATGATTATAGACCCTTTTGGTAGTTGAGTGAAGTCTATATTATCTCTTCTCAAAATAGTGATTTTAAATAACTAAAATAAAATATATAAGATTATAAAGGAAACAGATTATATCAAAATAGTCATCAAATATTTTTTTAAAAAAAGGTTCACAGGCCCTAGGTGAAGGACCCCTGAATTACTTGCAGAACTTGTTTTCCAAATGTCCTTAATCACAAATAGTAGTTTAAGGGAGTTTGTTGCAACTTCAAATCATTCTTTCCCTTCAATATTTCACATAATCTGATGTCATAATAAATCTATATAGACATATATCTATGTTGATTGATAATTTGTAGGGAGGGAAGGAGAGAGAGACAGAGAGACAGGGAGACAGAGAGAGACAGAGACAGACAGACAGACAGATGGACAGATGGATGGATGGACAGACAGACAGAGAGAGAGAAAGACAGAGAGAGAGAAGAGAGAGAGAGGAAAGGAGAGGAGAAGAGAGGAGAGGAGAACAGAACAGAACAGAGAGCACATACTCATTAAAACACTTAGAACTAGTGCTACAATAAGGGAAAACATAAACTTACTCCTACATAATGTTGCTCCAACCAAAAAATGATTCAGAAAGTTATTAACAGATGATTTTAAATGCCTACCTTAAACACTCCAACCTCCCCATAAATGCCAAGGCTTAGCCCATTCTACCATTACTGTCTAGTTCATTTCAGTGCTAAGATAATCAAGTGTCAAATCAATCAACATAATTATTAAGCACCTACTAGGTACTGGGGACACAAATACCATGAGAAAGCTCCTGACCCAAAGTAGCTTATATCTTACTACAAGACATATTTGGAAATGATGGCAAAACAAAGAAAGTTTTACCTAGGCAATCACAAGAGTGGTGTGAGTAGAGGTAAAGGGCAGTAGGTTGCATTATTCTTTCCAGTAACAATGACAATATCCATCTGTTGATTTTGCTTTTCGACTTCAAAGACAAACATAGGAATAAGCAAGATGATAATTTGATGTTCACTTTTTAATTTTTTTTAGTTAAATAGTATTTTATTTTTTTCCCCAATTACATGGAACAACAATTTTAGCATTCATTTTTTTTTTGGTATTTGATTTTTTTAAATTAAAAAAATAATAACATTTTATTTTTCTCTAGTTATATGTCAAGCATTTTTTTGGCATACATTTCTATAAGATTTTGACTTCCAAATTTCCTCCCTCCACTCTTCTTGTCTGAGAATAGCAGGCAGTCTGATATAATTTATACATGCACTATCATGTAAGAAATATTTTCATATTAGTCACAGCTGTGAAAGAAGAAAAAGATTTTTAAAATGCAAGAAAGAATAAAGTAAGTGGAAAAAAAAAATGCTTCAATTTGCATCCAGAGGATATACATAGCATTTTCCTTTATGAGTTCTTTGTACCTGTCTTGGATCATTGTGCAGCTGAGAAGAGTTGAATCATTCATAGTTGATTATGATACAATGTTTCTTATGCTATGTAAAATGTTTTCCTGGTTCTGCTCATTTCACTTTGCATAAGTTCGTACAAGTCTTTCCAGGATTTTCTGAAATCTGCCTATTTTTCATTTCTGATTGCTCACCAGCTTTCCATTATATTCATATACCACAGCTTGTTTAGTCATTCCCCAACTGATGGCTATCCCTTCAGTTTCCAATATTTTGCCACCATGAGAAGGGCTGTTATAAATATTTTTGCCCATGTGGATCCTTTTCCGTTTTTTATGATCTCTTTGGGATACAGACCTAGTAGAGGTATTACTACATGAAAAGGTACACACACTTTGGTTCCTTTGGCCATAGTTCTGAATTGCTCTCCAAAATACTTTGTCCTTCATGTCTTTAGAAATATAGCTTCTCTCTAATTTAGCCTTCACAAATTAGTTAGAAGAGATGAAAAATTTTACTTCACCCAAGCCATGCTACATTGTTTTTTCTCATGAGATTCACTTTCCAAATATTTACTTAGGGGTAATTATAACTTAGAGAAACAAAAGAGAAAGTACAGAGTTCAAAGTAAATTTTAAGGAGAAATCAATGTATTTCCCTACTTATATAGATGTATAGATAGTACTGCTGGGGATACTTCATTGTCAATGAGGTAGCATGTGGTAATTGCATTCCACTCTGAGGTACAGAGGCCACACCTTATCTGTTTTGCTCCAATCCTGGCATAATGTAAAAACTCAGTAAATTAGAAGCTTCATCAGTTTCTCCATTTTCTAATAGTGAATCAGGCAGAACTTAACACAAGCAAAAGATGAATATCTGAGACCCAGCTGCAACAACAGGAGATCCAACCTCAAAGAATATCTGAGTTTAGAGGCAATAGTCTAGGACTGATAAAAAAAAATCTTTGGAGAATGACTAATATATTTCATTTGCATGATTCCTAGTTTTGTGGAAAAGATCTTGTAAAAAAAAAAATACCAATATTTAATTGACTGAAATTGATAGATAAGTGAAACATATAGCTAGATATTTTTGAAATGTTAATTACTTAACCAAAGTATTAAAATGCTTATGAATAAAGGGAAGATCGAGAAACAACATAAAGTGAGCTAACTGGAAAATTAATTAGTATTTAACAACTAGAAATTACTATCAATTACCAAGTGCTATAACAAATTACTGGTGGAATGAACAGATTTTTTCCATTAGTCTTAATAATTTTGGTAACCAGTTTTTAATAATTAATGGTAATTTTCTTTGAAGGTAGAATTTAATTAGTAAAACATTATTTTACTATTTCTAGAACTTAATTTGAAATATAATTTTGATGTACAGCATCGGTCTGGGGGGAAAAAGTATGCTAAAAGAATAATCACCTGCAAACAATGGAGGAGGTCCAGAAATAGTTCCATGTGTGCCCTAGATGTTGGGGAAAAATTCAAAGTGTTTAGAGAGGATATAATATCATAGTCTTAATCTCTTTCTGGAAACTTGGCACAAAAGGAATCAGAACCTCTGAAAGAACAAATTTCTAAAGACAAAGGAAAACACTATTTCAATTAGGAAGAAAGAGTTGTCTAAAGATGTCATAAATGAGAAGCATCATCACTGGCTGTACTCTATATATTTCTGGGAATGTAGTTTCAAAAATAATATGTTTTGCCTATAATAACTTCCGTTAAGGCACTAAATATAAATTTGGAAAAGGGAAAGGGAAGGAAATAAGCATATACATAAAGTCCTACTATGTGCCAGATACTGAACTAAACACTTTACAAGCATTATCCTGGGGGTGGGGGGAGGTCAAGATGGTGGAGAAAAACAGGAACTCATCTGGGCTCTTCCCCTAAATCCCTCCAAATAACTTTAAATAATGCCTCAAAACAAGTTCTGAAATGGTAGAAAGTGCAAAAGTACAGAACGAAACAGTTTTCTAGCCCAGGAGAACTTAGTTGGTTCACAGGAAAGGTCTGTTACACTAGAGTGAGAGTGGAGCACAGTTCAGTGAAGGCTGTGCCAACCCAGACCAGGTCCTAGAAACCAGCAGTAGGCCTTGGCAGTTACTGAATCAGTGGCAGCAGGAATTGCCAATACTTGGATCTAGGTTGCAGTTTTGGGTCTCAATCCTGGGTCTCAATCCCAGAGTGAGGGGAGCGCTAGCACACCAGACCTTGGAACCACAAGAGAACTGGGTCCCTGGTCTCAGTTCTTGTGTAGAAAAGAGTATTTGTGGTCAATCACAGACCTAGCATAGACCAGGAGAGTAGTTAACACACCTCTCCCTAGATCATATCACTTAGGAAGAACCAAAACCTAAAGGTCACTAGAATTATCTCTGAAAACAATTGCACAAAAAAAAAAAAATTTTTAAGCTCGGGATAGTGCCCCCTCCACCCTAGAAGTAGATCTCCGTTTTAGCATAGAAGTAAAAGTTGATAAATAGGCTGGGAAAATGGGCAAACAGAAGAAAAAGATGCTGACTATAGAAGCTAGATGGTGACAGGAAACATCAAAATACCAACTCAGAAGAAGAAAACAAGGTCAAAACTTAAATACAAACCTTCAAAGCAAAATATGAATTGGTCTCAGGCCATGGAAGATCTCAAAAAGGATTTTTAAAATCAAGTAAGAGAGATCGACAGAAAATTATGAAGAAAAATGAAAGTAATGCAAGAAAATCATGAAAAAAGTGTCAACAACTTGGTAGAAGAGGTCCAAAAAAATAGTGAAGAAATTAATCCCTTAAAAAACAGAATATATCAAATGCTAAAAGAGGTGCAAAATCCGATGAAGAGAAGAATGCCTTACAAAGCAGATTTGGCCTGATGGAAAAAAGATATACAAAATATTGTTGAAGAAAAAGCTCCTTAAAAAAATAGAACTGGCCAAATAGGAAAAGAGATACAACAGCTCACTGAAGAAAATAATTCCTTAAAAATTAGAATTGGGCAAATGGAAGTTAATGACTTTTTGAAACATCAAGATATAATAAAACAAAATCAAAAGAATAAGAAAATGTGAAATTTCTAATTGGAAAAGTAATTAATCTGAAACTGGTCAAAGAGACATTATTTAAGAATAATTGGACTACCTGAAAGCCATGATTAAAAAAAAAAAAAAAGGGCCTACATGCCACCTTTGAAGAAATTATCAAGGAAAACTATCTGGATATTCTAAAAACAGAGGGTAAAATAGAAATGGAAAGAATCCAACAATTACCTATTAAAAGAGGACCCCAAATGAAAAGTCTTGGGAGGATCATAGCCAAATTCTGGAGCTCCCAAGTCAAGGAGAAAATATTGCATGCAGCCAAAAATAATGTGAATATTGAGGAGTCAAAGTCAGAATAACACAAATATTTAGCAGTTTCTACATTAAAGAGGGCTTATAATATGATGGACTGGAGGGCAAAAGCACTAGAATTACAATGAAGTATCATCTACCCAGCAAAATTAGGTACAATCCTTCAGGGATAAAAATGGAAATTCAATTGAATAGTGGATTTTTGATGAATTCTGAGTGGAAAAACCAGAGTGGAATAGAAAATTTGACTTTCAAATATAAGTTGCAAGAGAAGCATAAAAAAGGTAAATAGGAAAGAGAAAAGATTAAGAGATTCAATAAGGTTAAAATATTTATACATTCTTACATGAGAAAATAATCCTCATAATTCCTAAAATCTTTCTCATTATTAGAGTAGTTAGAAGGATTACACATAGACAGAGGGCATGGGTGTGGGTTCAATATGATAGTATAATTATCTAAAAACAAAATTAAAGGATCAGAAAGATGAATGCCATGGGAAAAGGGGAAAGATAGAGGTAGAATGGGGTAAATTATCTGACATAAAAGAGGCACAAAAGTTTTACAGTGAAGGGGAAGATAGGGAAGGTGGAGCAGCATGCATGTGAACCTTGTTTTCTTTGAAATTGATTAAAAGAGGGAATAACCTTGGATCAGTTGGGTATAGATATCTATTTTACCCTACAGGAAAGTAGGAGGGAAAGAGGATGAGAAAAGGGGGGGAGAGATTTACTGATAAAAGGGAGGACAGATTGAGGAAGGCAAAATACTTTTGAGAATAGATAGAGTGAAGAGAGAGAGAGAGAGAGAGAGAGAGAGAGAGAGAGAGAGAGAGAGAGGGAGGGAGAAGCAAAAATAGGATAAAAATAAATGCATAGCAATTATAACTGAAAAAAATTTATAGCAAACTTCTCTAATAAAGACCTCATTTCTCAAATATATAGAGAACTGGGGCAGACAGGTGGCACAGTGAGTAGACATACTTACTAACTGTGTGACCTTGGGCAAGTCACTTAACTCCAATTGCCTTGCCTTCCCCCCTCCATAAAAAAAATTGAGAACTGAATCAAATTTAAAGAAATAAGAGTCATTCCTCAATTGGATATTCATGTCTTCAAAGGATTTGAACAGGCAGTTTTCAGATGAAGTAATCAAAACTATTTGTAGTCATATGAAAACAAATGTTCTAAATCACTATTGTTGAAGAAATGCAAATTAAAACAACTCTGAGCTATCACCCACACATATCATACTAGATTGTATGACAGAAAAGGAAAAATGATAAATGTTGGAGGAAATGTGGGGAAATTGAGAACCAGTATACTGTTGGTGAAGTGGTATATTGATTCAACTGTTTTGTGGAGCAATTTGGAACCATCCCCTAAGGATTAAAAACCATGTTTACCCTTTGATCAAGCAATACCATTACTAGTTCTGTATCCCAGAGAGATAAAAAAACAAAAAGGATAAATATCTAGATGTACAAAAATATTTATAGCAGCTCTTTTAGTGGTGGCAAAGAAATGGTAATTGAGGAAATGTCTATCTACTGGAGAATGGATGAACAAGTTGTGGCATATGGTCATAATGGAATACTATTGTGCTATAAGAAATGACAAGCCGGATGCTCTCACAAAAACGTGGAAAGAATTACATGAACTGATGCGAAGTAAAACGAGCAGAACCAGGAAAACATTGTATACAGTAGCAGCAATATTGTATGATGATCAACTGTGAATAACTTAGCTATTCTTAGCAATACAATGACCCAAGAGAATATTGAAAGACTTATGAAAAATGCTATCTATCTCAATAAAAAGAACTGATGAAGTCTGAATGCAGATTGAAAACTATGTTTTTTTACTTTTTTTAATTTTTATTGAGGATTTTTGTCTGTTTTTTTTCCACAACATGACTAACATGGAAATATGTTTTACATGACTGCACACGTATAATCTATATTGAATTGCTTGCCTCCTCAATGAGAAGGGAAAGGTAGAGAGTGAGGGGGAGAGAATTTGGGACTCAAAAGAATTTTTAAGTGAACATCAAAATTTGTTTTTACATATAATTGGGGAAAATAAAATATTAAATTAAAATTTAAAAAATAGATATTATCCTAATTGATCTTCACAACAAAGATAGGAAGCTATTATTATCCAATTTACAGTAGGAAACTATAGCAAAAAAGGTTAAGTGTCTTGGCAGGGCCACCCTGTTAGTGTCTATAATCAGATCTGAATTCAGATCTTCCTGAACCCAGGGCAAGCAGTCTTTTTGCGGCCAGGTTCCCCTAGTGAATTCATGTTTTGTGCCCGGCATTGTATGTAATACTATAAAGAGATACAAAGGAATTAATCATCAAAAATGTATCATTATTATTGTGAGGAAACTGAGGCAGACAGATGTTAAATGATTTGTCCAAGGTCACAGCTAGTAAATGTAAGAGGCTAAATTGGAATCTTCTGTTCAAATCCAACATTTTATCCACTACTTCCTCCTGCCTCTATTTGTGAGGCAGGTAAGTGGTAGGTTAGATATAGAATATTCCTATTGTGAGGAAACCTGAGTTCAAATCTGGTATTAAACACATAAATGACCCTTGGAAATTCATTTTGTCTCTGCCTCAGAATACACATCTGTAAAATGGGGATAATAATAGTACTTACTACCTAGGTTGTTGTGGAGCTAAAAGTAGATAACTTTTTTTTTTAACATTTAATTTTGATATTTATCTCAATGACATTTAAAAGTGTTTTGACATTACTTTTTAAAATTTTTGAGTTCCAAATTCTCAACCACTATTTTTTCCTACCCCACGTGAAAATGCAAGCCATTTGATATAGATTATACATAAGCAAGCATATAAAACATTTCCAATATTAGCCATATTGCAAAAAACAACAACACAATCCAAAAGAAAACAAACCAAGAATAATAATTTTTTTAAAGTATGCTTCAATCTGCATTACGACTCCATTAGTTCTTTCTCTGGAGGTGGGTAGTATTTTCATCCTAAGTGCTTCAGAAATGTATTGGAACATTATATTGCTGAGAATAGAATTTCCTGTTATTCTCATTCAATAGAAATGGTATTCTTATATTCTCTTTTTTTGTTATAGCTAGTATTTCAAGTATACCCTTTAATAATAGTGTTGATAATGGGCATCCTTGATTCACCCCTGATATTACTAAAAAGTCTTCTAATTTCTCCTATTACAGATAATGCCTACTGGTGATTTTAGATAGATACTACTTATGTTTTAAGGAAAGCTCCATTAATTCCTATGCTTTCTAGTGTTTTTAAAATAATATTTATAAAGTGCTTTGTGAACTTACAGAGCTAAATAAATGCTAGTGATGATAATGATGATGTTGACTATGAATTAGATTGGGTTTCTGAGGTAGGAGTAAGTGAAGGGACAAATTTTAGAGCATGGGGAAGTAAGAGAAAAGGAAAATATTCTGCTATCTCCCACTCTACAAAGAATTCTGTGGAAATAGTTTGGTGATGATCTCCAAGAAACCGTTTACTGAGAGTAAAATCCCACTTCCCACAAAATTCCACAATCATCTTGCACATATCAGTGAAAGTCTGAGATTTGGGACATGGAATCTTATCTAGAGACTCCCATTACAGCCATGTTAATTACCCAAAACTTGAAAAAATGATGGATGGTTTTGTAGCCCTCAAAATCCAGATGCCAATACTGCAGACTCAGGAAAATTGCTGGCTTTTAAGTAGCCCACCAAGAAAAGGCCAATTCATGGTGAAAATGACAATGAGAAGCTGTGCTCAATTTCATGAAAGATCAGAAAGGAAATTTATGTATCAAGTTCCTAACAAAAAAGAAGCATAACTGAATTAGAGAAAGAAAAAAAGAGAAATAAAAACCTATAAACAAAGTTAATGGTTCAGCAAAAAAAAAAAAATTAAACTATATTCTTCAAAGTTTGTTAGTAAATGCTCCCCATTGTTACAGAAAGCTGACTTTATAACCCACATGTGGATCACAACCTTTCCCATAGGGCACATCTGTACGTGCACATTTTAATCACTTCATGGCAACATACTGAGAAAAATATGAACCAATGACCCATGGCAAAAAGGATGTATGGTATTTTTCCCCAAAGAAGCAATTTGTTCTCAAAGGTTTCATCTGTGCACTTTTCAATTTATATTTGTTATGAAATGCATCTGGGTAATGCACTAAACATTTGATTATAGAATATATGACCACCTGACAGTATTTTAATCGATCTATCAAAATATTTTAATGATTGATTATCCTACTGGGTAAGCCATTTATTCCTGCAGATGAAAATATGTCAGGTTACAAGGGAAATACACAAAGAAAATGTAATGCTCTAATACTTAGGATTGCAAATATAATTACAAAATTTAATGTAAATGTTGTAACCACTTTTGTCTTGGAGTCATTGTGCAATGAATGAAACTGCTTATAATTAAAGTATGTATGTGACAAAAATTTTGCTTAATGCAATTGAAGAGGTTTTCCTTTAACAGTATAATCCACAATAATCCTTCCTCTTCTGAATTATTTTAGTATCTAATATCTCTACCACTCTTTTGCCACCTAATCACTTATTTCCTCACATTTTTAGTGTACCTTTCCATGTTTATATGTCTTATCTCATGAAGAGATTATAAACTCACAGAATTCAGAAGTAGTGTTCCACGTTTGTACAACCCAAGAGTTTTCATTCTAGTTCAGTTAGCATTTCCACTTTGTCCTTGCAGTCAATAGATTTGGTCAACATAAAATAGTACCAAACAACTACTCAACCCTTTTGAAGCCTGTTGCCCTTTGTTGGACACAAATACTACTCTAAATAAGACTTACTGCAATCATTCTGCTAAAGGTAACTGAGTTCTTGAAGGCAGTGCTAGCAGTTCCACTGTAGGGAAAGCTTCATCTAATGAAGATTTGTAGCCTTTTTGCCAACGTACTAGTCAACGTAAAAAGAGGCTCTTTAATAGCTTGGCTACAAGGTGATGAATTTTCCATTCACTTCAGTTCTTGAAGATTACCTACCAAGATATAACAGTAGTACAATGTATGTTATTGGAAGTCATGTACCCTGCTGAAATAAATGATCTCTGAAGTATAGATGAAATATTAATTTATCAATAATTTCAGTATGCTAAAAAGTTGAGATACTATTACTTGTGTTTACTTCCTCAGAATGATATTTTGAAAACTACTTAGGGAATTATATTGCATACTCTGACCAAAAGCCAGTTATAACCTGACAGTTTTCAAAAGAAGAAATACAAACTATCAGTAACAAAAAGGAAATCGCTAAATCACTAAATTCTCCAAATCACTAAATAACAGGAGAAATGCAAGTTAATACCACTTTCATATCATGCCCCCTCCCCAAATTGGCAGATATAATAAAAAACGAAACTATTTGATGTTGGAGGAAACACAGAAACATGAATAATCAGAAAAACTAATTTGGGTGGAGCTATAAACTGGTCTAACCATTCCAGAAAACATTGTGAAATTATAGATCCTTCCCCTTTCCCCCAAGAGTTCCTAAGAACCTTAAAAAAAAAGGTCTCTACCCTTTTCAGCTATCCTGATAATGGCAACATGCTCCAAAGAAGTTGAAGACAAAAAGAAAGTTCATAACAGTATTTTTGTAATAGGAAAAAAAACACTTAGGATTACAGTCAGTGTCCATTTGTTTTGAGGATGATTTGCTTGACCATAGTATACAAAATGACATATTATTGTGCTATAAGAAAAAATGTATATAATTTAGAAAAATCATGGGAATATTTGTAGAAACTCATGTAGAATCAAGTAAACAAAACCCTAAAAACAACATAATCTATAACTACAATGATGTAAATTATAAAAGGAAAATCAAGTTTTAAAATGGCAATGAATAATAATGAATTCAAAGGTCCTAGAATAATAGATTAACAGTTGGAAGGTTCCTCAAAGACCACTGAGTCTACCACCACCACCTCATTTTTGCAGATGATGAAAATGATAGACAGAGGGTAAATAATTTGCCCAGGGATATATATATATATATATATATATATATATATATATATATATATATGTATATATATATATATATATATATATATATATATACATATATATATATATATATATATATATATATAATAAGTATTGGAGTCAGAATTTGAACTGATGTTTCACAGCCTTCAAGTAGAGGACATTAGATAACTACTGATATGAAATATAGCAAACAGGCATAATCTATATTTGTCAGTTATACCCAATTGTTTTTCTTTGTTACAAGTAGAGAGTTTGTGATAACAGAGGAAAGGTTTGTAGGAAAATGATTATGTTGGTAAAATTAATATTATAACTTCAATAATGTAATTACAATCATGTAAATAACATTTTTAAAATGAAGAGGGAGAGTTTACTGAACACTATTTTATGTGAATAAGGAATTTATTAAAACTCTTCTATTAACTGAATGTTTAATTTCAAGCTCTATTGATATCAGTTTCATAATCAATAAGTTAAAAAACATGTGCTATGTCAGACGAAAGACTTTATAAAAACAAATGAGATGCATATATGGTGAGATTTGACAAACATACATAAAACATAAGGGATGATCATTTTTACAAAGATAATTAAGGCAGAAAAAAACTTTGTTCTAGTACAGAACAAGGAAACGTGAATCAAAATAACTACCTGGTATACAGATTTATGTATCCATCTATTTAACAAAAGTTGTCTTATATTCTTAAATTTTTCCATATTTTAAAGTTATGATAGCTAGTTCTCTACAGTATAATATATAAGTAGATTAATAACTATGACATACCTTCTCAGCCACATCTGAGGAAAGACAATGATGAACAATGTAATATGCTTTCATATAATTTTAAATTCTTTAAAAAGTCCTAAATTGGATCTTTCTGGTAACAAAGTACCCTAAATTTGGGCAGAATCACACTTCTGGTATCGTGTGTGTGTGTGTGTGTGTGTGTGTGTGTGTGTGTGTGTGTGTGTGTGCGTGTGTCCATGTAGTTTCTTTAAGTTTTTCAGCAATTAAGTTGCTGCCTTTATTTTCGATAGGAATAGTCCATTGTAAGTACGTGAAAATAAGTCTAGGCTCAAAAAAACCTAGAAAAGTTGGAATGCATTTCCCTGCCACATATCTCAATAACTTAATGACTTCCCTAATCTATTACATATGTGAAGAGACAATATCAACATGTCTCCTGACAGAAGGAATGAAAATGGTGCCTTAAATAGAACACTTTATCTCTTGATGCATTCATAGCAATCTGAAAATGTTTAAAGTGGAGAACAAGGTAAAGATTATTTTTAACCAGAATAAAATGCATCTTTATCTTTCAAAGTTACTTTTAACATTTTTAGACCATAGTCATTTCCTATTAAACAACCTCCCAAAGAACTATCTCTTATAACAACAAGGAAGAAGCTAGGCAAGAATTATAAGAATAGGGGTCCAATGAAAGGTCCCACTTTGGTAGCTCTCGACGTATTACACAAGATAATGTGTAATTAAGGCTGGGAGGGGGAAGAGGGTGGCCAGTGAGGACACTCTCCTTAGAGCAGGGGCTCTTAACCTTTTTAGTGTCATAGATCCCGCTGTCAGGCTGGTGAAGCCTATGAACTTTGGTTCTATCTTTCTCTCTATATAGGTTATAGATATGCACGTAGATATGGTCACTGAATCAGTGACTTTTGCTTAGTTGTCTTAATCAGAATGCAGAGCTAAATATGGTGAGGGGGAGAGAAAAGTAGAGTATTGACGTAACTGATGTGAAGGCAAAAAGCTTCAGAATAACACATTTTTTAAAAGAAAAAAGTCATCCCAAATAACTTTGAAACTTTACCTGATAGTATATATACAATATTCTACACATATAGACCACCTCTCATCTTACCAATAGGAAGGAAGAATATTTCAGCATCAATTCTCATAAATCAAGATAGGTTATTATATATTTTGTGGTATTTGATATTACTTAGTGTTGTTTGCATCAGCATTAGCATTGTCATTTTGTATATTGCTCTCCTGGACCAGCTTGCTTCTGTCTGAATCAGCTCCTACAAGGAAAATTTTCTATATTTGTTTGTTTTCTTTAATACCTTATAGGCATGTTTCTTCTGATATCATAATATTCTACTACATTCATCTAGCACAATTTCTTCATCCATTGCCCCAAGGCCAATTGTAATAAGGATGACAAGCATATTAACATTATTATGCCATCTTCTGTTCAGCATAGTTTATATTAAAAAAGATGAGATGACAAACCTCTCTGTATTATTGTTATTGTGCCTAGCATTTTTTTGTATTTATGCCTTTTTCTAATATGACTTAGCTATTTATTTTCATAGGACAGCTGCATTCTCCAAAGTTCCACAAGCTCACAACAGTGCCAGTAATATTGTGTAATAAACATGTTTTGTTCTTTTGGGGTGCATAGTAAAGAATCTCCAACATGGTAAATCTTACTTTTCAACAGTAAAAAATCTTATCAAGAAGTTCTGTAGTCCCCTTTGTAGCAGAATGACAAATAGTTGAAATAATTAAAAGAAAAGGTAATTGGAAAAACTAAGAAAGAAAAAAACCAGGTTAACCCAAGAGAGCAGATTGTCTTTTCACACTGTTAAAGTCCACATGAAAGGTAGCAACAATTCAGTCAGAGCACAACTCAGCCAGGAATAGAATGAGAAATGTAGACATTGGCGCTGAACACCCCTCCTCCCATTTCTGTCCCACTTCTACCACATATGTTGTGGGATTTAATACAAGATCTCTATGGCTCAAAATCTCTACCTCTAGATCTATTTTTATGGTATTTCACTTTTTATCTTTTATTTTTCCCATTACATGTAAAAACAATTTTAACATTTGGGTTTTTTTTTTAATATTTTGAGTTCTAAATTCCCTTCTACCTTCCCAACCTTCCCCTCTCATTGAGAAAGCAAACCAGTAGACATAGGTTATACATATGCAGTCATGTAAAATATATTTCCATATTGGTCATGTTGTAAAAGAATACACAGAACTCCCCCTAAAAATTATGAAAAATAAAGTTTTGAAATGTATGTTTTCATCTGCATTCAGGCTTCATTCAGTTCTTTCTATGAAGAGGAACAGCATTTTCTTCATAAGTCCTTCAGAATTGTTGCAGATGGATGTCTTGCTTTTTTCCATTTGTCCAATTGTAATAGTAAGCACCCCTACATACACAGGGAGTTCTGCTATCACAAGTTCTTTGATCTGCTTTTCTAAAAGGAAAGGCAGCTTTTGAGACCTCCTTTCATCAAGCACACATATCATTTAGCAATAGAGAAACATATAAGAAGAGAAACAAAGAACAAAAGACAAGCTTCCAATTGTCTAATCATTACATACATACATAGTTACTAGAAAGGGAAGCACCAACATCTAGGCTTTCAAAGCTGGAGAGCTACTTAACAGCTTCCCAGAGTCTCACCTGGCACACAAACCTTCTTCCAAAAACTAAGCCCCAAAGTAAAAGCTTATCTCAGAGTCTTTATACACTTTTTTAGAGCCAGAGGGCATCTCAACCCTTGAGAACCAGTGCCTCAATAGAAAATTAACAAAAGATGTGGACCTTCCTACAAATCTTCCCGGGCCCATTAACAGGTGAGGAAGATCTTCCCAAATCACATTATTCAGTCAGAGACACTTTAGACTACAATAAAAACAGCAAAAGTTCCTACTTTGCTTGCCATCACACCAATTCTGATTTTTAGAAAGTTTTTCTCTTCAGTAGATTTTTGTGCCTATTACCATTTGGCCTATTTTTTTTAAGTACTATTTTCTTCAGTAATTTTTGTGCCTTTTTTTAACCAAGCTTTTCACTCTTTTTTATGATTTCTTACATCACTCTCCTTTCTTTTCCTAATTTTTCCCCTACCTCTATTATTTATTTTTTAAATATTTTGAAGCTGTTCTAGGAATTCTTTTTTTATCCTGAGACCTATTCACGTTTTTCTTTGAGGTTTTCTATCTAGCTGCTTTGATTTTACCACCATTTTTTCTGTTTGCATTTTGATCTTCCCTATTACCATATTGACTATGATTAGCTCCTTTTTTTTGTTTTTTGTTCATTTTTCTAACTTATTTCTTGACTTTTAACTTGATGTTAAAGTTGAGCTCTGCTTCTGGGGAAGAGGAGACACTGTCCCAAATATCAGGCCTTTCTTAATTTCAATCTCAGAGCTAGCTTTGGTGATCTATAAATTTGCAGTTTTTCCAAAAAGCCAGGGAGAGGTGTGCTCACTGTTCTCTTTGTTTGTGTTCTGGTCTGTGAGCAACCACAGTCACTCTTTTCCACAGTCCACTTGCTTCTATGGTCTGCCCTGGACTGTGTTTCACTCAGACCCCTGTGAGATAGCACTTTCCTGCTGACTTTCTAAGTCATCTTGGACTGGAAAAGTTTTCACCTTCATCTTTTGTTGGCTTAGCTGCTCCACAATTTATATTGAGACATTACTTTATGGTTGTTTGTAGGGGAAATTGGGAAAGCTGAGGGGAATTCCTTCCTTCACTTCATCATATTGGTTCCACCCCTCTGGATCTATTTTAAATAGTTATTGGTCAAATTAACAAAAAAGTAACCTCAATGATAACGTTAATTTTTAGGACATTAGCATCTGCTTATTTTGAAATTTCTTTTTTGTATTTCTAATCTTTAGTTCATTGTCTACAGTCTAGTCTAAGTTGATTCATATTGATATAATTATTTCAATGCATCATTTTCTTTTTCTCTCAGCAATTTCCTCTGAGAAATAAAGGAATCAACACCATCATCTAATAACCCACAGTTAGGGAAATTCAGAGAGACTTAGTGACTTTTTCCAAGTTAGGTGAATGATATTTGGGGAAAAAATACAAAAATTTTGGTCTCTGCTCTCTATGCTTACAGGATTCACTTCATTTTAATTCAATGCAGATCTATTAAGGATTTACCATGGAAGAGCACTCTGTCAGGTGCTGAGAAAGATATAAAAATGAAGACATAATCCCTGTCCTCAAGGCTTTTATAGTCTATAAGAAAAGAATAAGATATTAACACAAATTGTCTTAATGCAAAGTAGTGTATGATATAAATAAGCTAAAAAAATTAGTTGTGAAGATCAAGGAAAGAGGGTATGTGGCATAGTTTTGTTGTTTGTTTGTTTTTCAAGTGCCACATCTGAAGTTATATACAACTTTCATTCAATCCTGCCTCTGACATACTTGTGTGACTATGTGTAAATTATTTAAGCCTTCCAAGATTTAGTATTCCCTTTTGGAAATGGGAATAATATGAATAGCAGGATGACATGGTGGATAGAAACCTGACATGAAAGCCAGGAAGATCTCAGTTTGAGTTCCATTTGTGAGACATATTCTGGCTTTGTGACCCTGAGCAAATCAGAGAAACTCTCCACATTCTAGGCAAATCTTTGACACTCTCAGTTTCAGAGAAGGTGCCAGCCTACATTGGTAAGGGAGAGTTTTCTGATTTGTCAATCTATTCCCTATATCAGTGAATTTGCATGTCCTTTCTCCATTCTTATCCCTAGAGTATATATCTCACAAGGTTGTGATGAAGCACAAATGAGATAATATGTATAAAATATTTTGTAAATCTTAAAGCATTTTATTATTATGTAAGTCATTTCTAACTGGAGACCAAGGTAATTTCAACAAAATGGTGACTTTAGAAGTAAAAATTAGAAGACTAGTAGGATTTTAATAGAATAAAATTGGGGTGATCAGGTTTGGGGGATTCAGTTCCTTCAGTTCCTCAGTTCAATCAGTTCCTTCTACAGTAAAGCAACTATTTTCCCATCTGCTCACTTCACCTCACTCTCAAGCCCTAGTTCCTTCCTATTTGTTACCTCTTTCCCTGATTTTGAAATGATAATTATTATTATCAGCTTGCTTTTATCTCAATATGTCATACTTGTCTTTTTCCCACTCACTTAAGTAGTCAAGTCCACTCTTTCAGTTTGTTGTAAGCATTATTTTGAATTGATGTTTTCACCTTTTTCTAAAAATAAGGGTTTTTTTCTATTCATTATTTATCTTTCTTTTCTGTCTATTCTTGGTTTTGTTTGTTTGTTTGTTTGTTTTTTGATCCATGGTTCTTATATTTATTTAGTCCTTCTTTACATGGCATAGTGGATAAAGCACTAAGAATGGAGTTGGGAAAAAGTGAGACAAAATTCAGTCTCAGACACATACTCAGACATATAGTGAGTAAGTCACTTAAGCTCTGCCTTAGTTTCTTCAGCTGTAAAGTGGGATAACAATAACCCTTATCTCCCAGGGTTGTTGTCAAGATCAAATGAGATAACCATAAAGCACTTAGGCACATAGTAGACACTTAAAATGTTTATTTTCTTCTTCCCTCCGTATTATTCATGTATTTAAAACTTTCAAGGTACCTAGTTTGGGTTCCCTTTTCTAAACAGTTTCTGTTATTTCTTATAGATTTTATGCCTTTCTCCCATTTCTTCTGTCATATTTCACTCTTTAAAATAACAGTTCATTCAGCTGATAGAATATTGATCCAAAGCAGGAATCTTCTTCCTACGTCCCTCATTATATAGTTCATTATTGACCTTTGGGCTTCCCTTGGCCATTTTCTCCTGGTTGCTTTGAAATCCCTTTTCTGGGTTCATGCTGTCCCACTCTTTTGAGGGTCAGTTGCCTCCAGAAATTCTGATTCTCATTTTCCTGAGATGGAAGTAGTCTCCCTAGACACCAAATTCCTACATATAATAAACATCATAAGGTTCCTGCTCTTGCTTTTTGTCTTTCTCCTTCCAGAGAAGCATTCAGAAGAGTGATTCCCTCTCCCACCATTGAAATAAGGTTTCATAATTTATTTCCCCCTTGCTTCAATCTCTCCTTTTGCCTTCTCACCCATTCTCCTGTATGTTCTCTTCTTCCTGAGAAACTATAGGAGTTATTTTCGTGTCATTATTAAATTTTGACTTCATTAGGGTACATCACATATTCTCCTTTGTCTTCCAGTTTCCCTCTTCCCTTTTACGCACTTTCCCATTCTGCAATTTAGCCCCACAAATAAAGCATTGAAATGCCTATAGGCATACTTTTATGAGATTTAGTTCACGACATTTCAGGACTGTTTCTCCACCATCACTCCTATTTGACTTCTGCTTTCACCCTTGTCTCCTTCCATACATTTAGGAAGAAATCTCCTCATAATCTCTGTGTTGTTACTTGGTTGCTGTCCTGAGTTGCAGTATTTCTTTACCTTTCTTGTACTTGTGTTGTCTGGAGTATTGGAGAAATAAATGATTCTTCCGGTCTGGTTTTCTTTCAAGGAATTTTTCAATTGCTTATTTTTTATTGAACATCCCTCTTTTTTTCATTTCTAGATATGCTCAGATTTCCTGGATATATCACTTTGAACTGCACCTTGAGCTCCTTTGTTCTTCAGAACACAATATTACATCCCCTCCTGTGGTTTCTAATGGGTACAGAATAGGTTTATGCTATTTAAATTTCCTTTCTTTAGCTATTTCTTCTACTTATTTTCACAATTGGAATTTTTGATTTAATCATCATTTTTGGAGTTTGCAGCATAGGACTTTTGTTGTTTTTTTTTTTTTTCATTTTGCTTTAATTTTGTCTTGTTTTTGTTTTCCTGGAAGCAATTTGCAGATTGTTTTGTTTGGTATTTTGTGATACTTTGTATTTTCTGTTCCTGGGCAGCTTACCTTTATTATCTCTTATTTTATATTGATCAGGTTTTTTGATGTGTCATAGGAGATCAATAGTCTTAAAGTTCTTTCTACATATCCTATCTTTAAGACCTATATATTTTTCCCATATAGAGATCACGTTTTCTTTTAATGTGACTGGGTGTTTTTACTTTTGCTTCCTTTTTTTTCTTCTGTGTAATTGCATTGCCAATTAATTATCCTCATTTTTTTGTTTCTTTGGTAAGACTTGACACCCTGGATTTACATTTTTCTATTCTTCCAATTATTTCTGCTTTCATAATTCTTATTTCACTTTCAAATCATTCAGGAACATCCCTCTGTGGTTCCATGATCTCTTAGGAATTTATAGGACCCTGGGCCTCATCAACTGTTGATTCATTTTCCTTTCTCTTGCAGTACTTATTCAGAGAGCTGAACTCTTTTCCCTGATCTGGAAGCCGTTTTTTCTTCTATTATTATTGCTATTTTCCCTGTTATTATCCATCATGTTATGCTGGTTCATCCAATAAAGTACTATAGGTATAAAAAAATGCAAAGAATTGAAATATGCTTACTCTTCAGTTTTGATGTATTCCCCTTTTCCAAAAATCACATTTAAATATCAAAATCCTTCTTAGCTCTCCGGTTTTACTCAAAGCAAGCAGGATTGAGAATGTTAGAAAACAACTTGGGTTCTACCTATGCACAAATAAGATCCTTCACGTTTTGATCAGATCAGTATAGAGAGATAATAAAATATTCAATGTGATATAGATATTAAATCATGAAACAGGTAAACCACAAGTTTCTCCTGTTGTTCCTTAATATCACAAAGACCAATGTTGAAATATCAGCTGAGAAATTCTTAGTGGTCTGATACTTTACAAACTTATCACCTATATTTCTGGCCTATTGCATTATATTCTTATAACAGAACACCAAGTAAAGGAGGAATCAGGTTACTGATGGCTTTTGTATTCAGTGTTCCCAAGGAAAACTGGCTATGGCAGAAGAGTGAAGATGGTGATTTACTATCCATTTAACCATACTAATAAAGAGAATTTTTTTTAAAGCTAATACCTGCTGACTATCTTGAATTTTCAGCCTTGGCCCTATTCATTATGTAGACACATGGAACTAATGGACCTTTTATATTGTGGGTGATAAAAGGCAAATATACCTCTTTGTTCAGTAATGGACTCTACAGTGAAACTTGCTTAACCAAATTCATAAGAACCAATAAAAAAAAAAAGAAATCCAATTCCCTAGGTGAGGTCAGTTTCCATAGCTGTACAATATAATGGTTTAATGGAGGTCAATACACTGTCATTTCTTAAACTTTCACTGAAGCTGGACATCAGAGGTCACCTAATCCAATCCACAATAAACAGAAATCCCTCTGACCTCTTTTCTTACAGGTTATGTCACTGACTGAAGTCTCTGAATGAAGACCACTCAGCACCTGAAAGCTGATTTCCTCAGGAGGGAGCCCATTTCTCTATCAAGGTCTAATTACGAAATATTTATTTCTTTTCCCTTCTATTTAAAATAAAACTTGTTCTCTCAAACTTTTACCTGTTGCTGTAAGGTCTTCACTCTGGGGCCAAGAAAAACAACTCTGTCTCCACTTCTATTTGTCATAAATGTATGTAATCTATACATATATGCTTAGAAAATGTCTCTCTATTACACTTTGTGTACTGTATAATTTTGATTCTTCAGAGTTTGAGATTTCCTTAACAATGAGAAAATATCTTTCTCTCTTCACCTACTACCTATTATCCTCTGAAGCCAGGTAGAAAAAGTCTAATTCCTCTTTCATGTTATAGTACTTGAAATACTTGAAGATAGTTACTATGTCCCTTTTAAATCTCGACAGGACTGAACATTTTTAGTTCTTCAAAGTAAAATTAAATGTATTTTTAATCCCATCACAATCATAAAATAATTTCCTCTGCATATATTCCAGCTTGTCAATGCCTTTCCTAAGACATGGCATTTAAAATTGTCTACCATATTCCAAAGGTGGTTTGAGCTGGATAGAATACAGTAGAACCATAACCTCTCTCATTTGGATACTCTGTGTCTATTAAGGCAATCATTCACTTTCCTAATTGACAAGTAATTAGTTTCCATTTTCCAGCAGCAGCTCTTTCTTCTTCCAGGAAATATTATGCCTCCCCTAGGATAGGTTGAGTACCTGAAATCTTACCACCAGGCAGATGAACTCAGTTTTTGGTACTTCAAAATTCCCTTAGTTACTTCTTACCTCTTACTGGAGGGCTGGAGGGTAGAACTGTAAATGCCTTACAAATCTTTCCTTTATAGAGGATCAAGAAGTTTCAGAATTTTCCAGGTAACTTTCCATTTACTATCAGCAGCTGCAGGAAAAAGGTCCCTCCTCCATTCTCAGCTTCCTTTTTATACCCTATCTTCCTCTGTTAGACTGTAAACTCCCTGAGGGTAGGTACTGTCTTTCTTTGTCTTATTTGTATCTCTAACACTTAGCAGAGCTGGGAACACATAGCAATTAGTAAGTGAATGTTGATTGATATGAACGGAAATGGCCAAGTCACACTTGGCTATATACTGATCCCACAGTTCACTTAAACCCCTAGGTCTTTTCATACTAACTATTATCTAAGCTATGACTCCTCCACTCAGTTATATGGTTGAATTTTTTGGCTTAATAATGATAATTTTTAGCTTAATAATGATAATTCACATTAATAATATGTTAAGTATTATAAAGTTGTGAACACTTTCCTCACAAAAATCTTTAGAGGTAGTCAAGTTTATTATGCTAGTTGGAATAATGAGGAAAATAAATCATTAAGTAATTTGCCATGTATGACTAGTGATCATAACACAAATAAATAAAAAAGACCGATTTGAGCCAAGGTTTCCTGGCTCATCTCCAGCATTTGTTCTGCTATACCAGTCTATCTCCCAAAGGTGGACCTTCACACTTATACTCAATAAATAGATTGCACCTTAAATCAACTCCATCCAGAGTTACAACTTGTTACAATTTATTTACGTGCATGTACATATCCATAGAAACATATATGTATGTGCATGAACATGTGTACACATATATACACATATACATATATCCTCATGAAGAAGTTGATATTAAAAGATTACATGGACTTCTTATGTTTCCTATGGGACACTCAAATGTGCACACACACATACAACCCAAATAATTTTTATCGTTAGTGAAAAAAAGTCATGACATTTAGTGATCATATTTTAATGGACTGCTGCTCTCTTACAGTATGTATCATAATAACATTATGCCTATCTAAGTGCTGTCATACTTAGGTAATTTGTGGATCTACTGAACCCTAAATGCTTAAATTATTTTAAAACCTTTAAATATCTGTCCATGTATGAACATAAAGGAAGTTCAAGAACAGAAAATACACATGATAGTGCAAGAGTCAAGTTTTCTGGATAGCTAAGTGTTTGCATCCTTACATACAAAAGCTTTATTACAAATAAGAATAAAAACACTAGTGGTTTACACAGGACTTTAAAGCTTGCAAAGACTTTAAAAATACTATCTCATTTCAAACTTACAACAATCCAGCAAAAAATGAATAATTATTACCCCCTATGTAAGGTTGAAGAAACTGTGGCACATAGAGATTAACTGACTGCCCAGGGTCGTATAGTAATTGTGTCTAAAATCAGATTTGTACTTGGGTCTTCTGACTCCAGGTCATGGATTCTATCTACTTGATCACCTAGCTTCTGGAACACTACAATCAGGGAGAAAGTTGATTTTTGCAAAAACAACAATTGTATTTCAGAATCCCAGACTTAGAAGGGATCTCAGAGGCCATCTTGTCTACCCTGTATCTAAACACCAAAATTCTATAATATTTTTGTCAAGTGGTTACTCAAACTCTGAAAAAAATGTTTTCTCCTTCTTTTTTCCCACTTCTTTTTTCCTCTTCCATTCTTTTATCCTTTCCTTCCTCTTCCCCTCCTTTTGCATACTACATCCTTCATCTAGAACTGGCATATTTACCATTAGGTGAGCCTTCACCTTATTAGGCCTCCATGTGAGTTATTGGCCATGTCCAAACTATGTTATGCTATACGTACACAGACATCCCCCTTACCCATCTCTCCAGCTTCCTTTTATGTATTATCTTTTCTCACTAGAATGTTTCCTCCTTGAGGGATGTCTTTCTAATTTATTTATTCTCCCTCCTGCTTATCATGGTGTCTGGCTCATAAGAAACCCTTAATAAAGGCTTTATCATTCATTCGTTATTATTCATTTAAACACAACATGACTGAGAAAACAGAATTTAACCTCTCCATGTCTCTAGTTCTCTCCTACCCTCAAATAAAGGATTCTATGAAGCCCTAATCAATATCATAAAATCTCTGCAGTAAAATATATGAGCTAAAAAAACTGGACTTTTTTCAGAGTAAAACACTTCTGGGCATTACCTCAGAGCCTGTGAATGCTTTGCACAGCTTCAGCAAGTATAGACAGGGCAAATAGAAAGAATGATCATGATAGTGAAAAGGGACTGCTGAAAATCTGATGGCAAGGGTGAAAAAAAAAAGATTAAAAGCAGTCACAAACACTCAAAAGGAGAGCAATCTGGGGCCATGTAGTGTAAGGGCAAGAAGCCCTACCCATCTCAGTATACCCAGATGGCTTCATTATTGTATGATAGTATACAATAATGATTAATGCCTCCCTACTGAAATTCCTTTGTGTTTGCTTCCCATATACATTGCCTTTTCTGATCTCAGTTCATATAAGTTATTCCCCAAGGAGAAGGTAAGTTCCTTGAGAGTAGGGATAGTTTGTTTGTTTGTTTGTTTTTTAATAACCTCAGTGCTTTGCCAATAATAGGGTCTTAAGTGTTTGCTGAATTGCATTAAATTGAATAATGACTACACTGAGTCCACAAGGAAAGGTAGGATTGCATTTAATCTATAATCTAAAACACCCAGGTCCTAAGATGTGAAAGCATGTGATGCATTTGAAAAAAGATTTTATCCAAAAATGTTTGCTTTTTTTTTGAAAAATTAGTGTCTAATAAAGTAAACTCTCAAATATTCAGAAGATTCCACTATCTGGAATGTCTCACTCCATGAGGGTTCAGAATAACCTCAATTTGCCATTGTCTGGGCACCAAAGGCTGTTTCCTGCCAGTTAATGGGATAGGCAAATGCATCTGCGCTGCAAATTACTTGGTGAATTACCATGAAATATGGGCCAGGATTGGGCAATAATTCTCCATGATGTGTGTTGTAAACAATGGCAATTTTGTGGTAATGTTACTGTGTTGTCTTCTGATAAGGCAATAAGCATTTGGCAGTCACACATTATAAGAGAAGCATTACATAATCAGAACAAACTTATCAGCAAATAATACCTGAGAGGAGGGCAGGATGGATAGTGGCTCCTGGGAAGCAATCACATCGCAAATTAACCTCTTCCTCGGGATCTGATGGAAAACTTAACCTAATTAGCTACATTTAACTCTATAGGGTAAGGGATTTCCAAATAAGACTGAGAAGTGTTTTATTCCAGCTGAAGCAAAACAATCCCATGAGGGTCTTCTAATCTAGTAAATTTGACCTATTGCCTGCCCTTGACCTAATTTTATTTCCTAAATGAAAACTTGTCAAAAAGATATCTTCCTCTTCACCTCTGCCTCATAGAATTTCTCTCCATGCACCTCCTTCTGCATGAAGTCTTTCCTGATTCCTGCAGTTACTATTACCCTCCCTCCAAAATAACCTTGCATTTACCTATTTTGCATTTATTTCTATTTATTCTGTACATATTTACATATGTGTATATATGTTAATAATATGTATTCGTATAGATAACATAGATATGTTATCTCCCTTTTTAGAAAATAAATTCCTTGGAATGAGAGATTGTATCCCCAGTGCCCATCACAGTGCCTATAGTACTATGGCACATAGTAGGCATTTAATAAGTGTTTGTTAACCAGGAACTGTATTTTGTCTTATTTTTTCTTCTATACTTAGCACAGTGTGTGACACATAGTAGCTGCTTAAAAAATGCTTATTGACGGATTGAATAGTTATAGCTGGTACTTTAGTGGTGTGCTTCTCTGGGTTCCCTTTGTCACCAGATGCCTAGTCCTGACTAGCACTATTGTCCTTGGCCTGCTTCCTCACGCAACAGGAAAATCCTTTTGCAAAATTTCCACCTCTTCTAACACTGCTTGTCCTTGATCCTATTCTTTCAGGTCCTTGCTCTCTGCTAAGTGATATCTACTTAAGCTAATCAAATAGTAACTTCTACTTATGCAGGGCTTTGGAAACCTACTGAATTAGATTTGGAACCCATTCAGGAAGCTGGGGTACTGAAGATCCTTTGACAGTTCTGTGAAAAAATCTGCTGCTCACAATAGCCCTCCAAGGCAGACAGCATAAGTTTTATCCTTATTTTTAAATGAGGAAATAGAGCTGCAGAGAGATGGAGTGATTTCACAGAGGTCAAACCACTAATCTAAAGAGATCTGGAACCCACATCTGCCTCTGACTCCACAAATGATGCTTTTTTCCACTGTAGCACACTGATTCCAACGGGCTTTGGCATGTTAACAAGAGTTAATGCATTGATATGCTTCCCCTTCCAGTTAGTTAGCATTTTAACAAAAGATTTTTGGAGCCAGTATCCTCATCTGAAAAATTACTCTAATGGTAGGTTTCAGGAACACAAGCAGACCAGTGGGAAAGATATTTTGGAGTAGACAAAGCCTTTCAAATCCTATCAAGTAGGAAGCTGCCTACTGCAGGACCAGTCAAAGCTCAATGCCACTTTTCACGTTATTTTAGTAGGAAGAAGGCCTGCCCTGAGGAAAATCAGGCCCCTTTAATGAAGACTAATATTGGTAGAGACTCCTTTATTTATTTATTTTAATCTTAACTGAATAAACACCAAATCAGATGGAACTTTTGATATATATAGTACACCACAAAAAGAGGATTGTATATGAAACTGTAGGCCCATATTATATTCAACTTGCTTTCCTTTTTTTAATATAAAATAAGTTTAACCTGTAGCTTTCAACTTCTTTTTCTTCCCTGAATTTTTGAAAAATATGACGAGCTTCTTTTCCTTTTATTTTTCTTTCTCTTCTTTCTTTTTTTGGGGGGGTAGGGGAGGAGTTATCCTATCCCTAATACCTCCCAACTTCCCATTCATCCTCACTGAAAGAAAAGAAAAAAGAAACAAAACTCTTCTAATAAATATGCAAAATCAGGCAAAAAAAGATCCCCACATTAACTCTGTCCTAAAATATTTAAGACCACACTATTTAAAGAGCCCTGGAGGAGAACTTAAAAGGAAAGTGTAGTGGAGAAGAGTAGAGGAGAAGGAAAGAAAGAGCAAAGGAGATGGCATGGCACGGACCAGTCAGAGCATTCACTTAGAGACTTGGGCTGGGACCAAGTCTCCAAGACTGAGATCAAACTTAGAGAGGGACCCACAGGCAAAGTTCAGATTATAGGTGGGGAGGAGGTAGAAGTGAATTTGTCTTCCTAGAAAGAGACCTAGAAGTAGCTTTCATGCTCACTTATTTCAAAAGAATTACCACAAAAAAATACATCTATCTCCATTTCAAAATATCTTGTATTTACATAGCAGGGGACAGAAATATCTTTAACAAGAACTAAATGGGAAAAAAAAAACATAAATTGAGGGCCGAAGAAAAGACATGTACAATGAGAAATGGTCTTTTTTTTCATTTTTATTTTTTTCTCAATTACATGTAAACAAATATTTTTAATATTTGACTTTTAAAATTCTGAGTTCCAAATTCTCTCTCTCCCTATCCCTTCCCCCTCTTTGAGAAAACAGTTTGATATAGATTATACATGTGCAGTCATACAAAACACTTCCATATTACCCATGCTGCAGAGGAAAATACAGACCAAAATAATTTTTAAAGCAAGAATAATAAACAAAGTAAAAAGTCTACTTCAATCTGCATTAAGACTCTATCTGTTCTTTCTCTGGAGGTCGATAGCATTTTTTATCATAAGTACTTTGGGAATTGTTTTGGATCATTGTATTGCTGAAAACAGCTAAGTCATTCACATCTGATTATCTTGATTATCATATAATATTGGTGTTACTGTATATAGTGTCCTCCTGTTTCTGTTCATTTTACTTTGTAGGGGGGTGGAGACAAGATGGCGGAGTGAAAGCAACGACTCACCTAAGCTCCTGGAAAAACTCCTCTGGATATCTCTGGGGGGAGAGTCTGACCAGACTTTGGAGGTGTAAAATCCAGTGGGTGATGGACTTTGATGGATTCGGAGCCCAGGCTGGACCAGAGGGTCCACGGGAGGGATCTGTTCCGCGGGGGCAAGACCCTGGCGCACAGCGCAGCGGGGTCAGCGCAGCAGGGCGGAGGGGACCAGAGGAGCCCGAGAGTGGCGGGCGAGACCAGCGGAGCAGGAGATAAGCCAGGCCGAGCCGGTGAAAGCGCACAACTTCCAGGAACTGGGATGGCAGAGTGATCAGTAAGTGCTCTCTCCTCCCCCCTGATGACCGTGAGGGAACCATAAAATTCTTCCCCAGATTAATCCTGGATCAGCGGGAACAGCAGAAGGGGGCGGGTGGTCTCATAACACCAGAGGCTGGAAAAGTGGCAAAGGGGGATTCTTCCTACTGTGGTGGAGGCGATCTGGAGGGACAGACCACCCAGGGCAGAGAAAATTCGCACTGAGACCCAGGCAAGCCTCAGAGCCGGGAGACAAGCCCCAGGAGGGGCGGGAACACGCATTAGCTTCTAGGCGTGCCCCAGCCCTCCAGGGGAAAAGGGAAGACAATAGGGAAGCTGGGATTACCATCCCCTGACCTTGCCTTTGCCTCAAGTCAGCTGAGGAGATAGCCTGAGACCAGACCACACCTCCCACACACCTAACAAGCTAACCCCAGGGTTGATCTGGGAAACAAAAAACAAAAGCCTGCTTTTAGCCTTGACACACATCAGCTCAACTTAAAGAACTGTACCTTCTGACTGAAAGAACCAAAAGCTACAACACTCAGCCAACATCATGAATCGGAAAAAGCAGACGAAAAGTGAAAAAACCATAGAATCTTTCTATGGGGATAAGGACCAAAACACAAACACCAAAGAGGTTAGAGCTGAGACTGTACTTCCATCTGAAACCTCAGATGGGACTATGAATTTCTCGCAAGCATAACTAGATTACCTGGAACGTCTGAAGAAGGATATAAAAGATAAACTGGCCAATGATTTTAAAACTATAAAAAAAGAATTCACTGATGAGAACATCACCCTGAAAAAGAAAATTGAAGAAATGGAAAAGGAAGTTCAAAAATTAACTGGAGAGAATAATTCCCTAAAAGGAAGAGCTAATCAAATGGAAAAGGAAACCCAAAACCTAATTGGGAAAATTGATCAGATGGAAAAGGAAACCCAAAACCTAACTGGGAAAATTGGTCGATTGGAAAAAGAAGTACAAAAATTAAATGGAGAAAATAGCTCCTTAAAGGGAAAAATTGGTCAGATGGAAAAGGAGATGGAAAAGCTAACTGAAGAAAACACTACGATGAAGATTAGAATTGGGCAAGTAGAAACTCATTTTACTTTGTATAAGTTCATGTAAATTTTTACAGGGTTTTGTTTGTTTGTTTGTTTGTTTTGCATCCAGTTCATCATTTCTTATAGCACAAAAGTATTCCATCACCACAACTTGTTCAGCTCTTCCTCAATTGCTGGGCATCTCCTTGATTTCTAATTCTTTGTCACCACCAAAAGAGCTGCTATAAATACTTTTTTGTACATATAGATCCTTTATGTTTTTGTTTTTTATCTCTTTGGGATACAGACCTAGTAGTATTGCTGGGTCAAAGGTACACACAATTTTATAGTTCTTTGCCAGAGTTCCAAATTGCTCTCTAGAATTGTTGGATCAGTTCACAAATCTACCAACAGCAGTGGTATCCCAGTTTTTCTATGTCCTCTCCAACATTTGTCATTTTCCTTTTCTGTCATATTAGCCACTCTTATAGGTGTAAGGAGGTAAGGAGGTTAGAGTTGTTTTCATTTGTATTTCTCTAATCAATAGTGATTTAAAACATTTTTTCATGTGATTATATATTGTTTGGATTTCTTTTGAAAACTGCCTGTTCATTTCCTTTGACCGTTAATCAACAACTCATATCCTCATAAATTTGACTTCATTCTCCATATAATTGAGAAATGAGGGCTTTATTAAGAAATTTTCCCTAATTTTCCTCCAATTTCCTATTTCTCTTTTAATTTGGACTGCAATGGTTTTGTTTGCGCAAAATTTTCTTTTAATTTGATGTAATCAAAATTATCTGTTTTACATGTTGTAATGCTCTCTATTCCTATATTCTCCCTTATCCATACATCTGACAGGTAAAATTTCTTATGCTCCCCATATTTGCTTATGATATCATGCCTTATGTTTAAATCATGTACCCATTTTGACCTTATCCTGACAAATGGTGCGACATGCTAGTTTATAACTTGTTTCTGCCTAACTGTTTTCTAGTTTTCCCAGATATTTTTGTCAGACTGATTTTTTTGTTTCAAAATCTTTTGATCTTTGAATTTGACAAACATGAGATTACTATGGTAACTTGCCACTGTGTATTGCGTACCTAATCCATTCCAGTGATCTACCACTCTATTTTTTAGCCATTGCCAGATTATTTTGATGAATACTGCTTTGTAATACAGCATGAGATATGATAATGCTAAGCTACCTTCCTTCACATTTTTTTCACTGGTTCCCTTGATATTTTTAACCTTTTGTTCTTCCATATGAATTTTCTTATGATTTTTTTTCCTGATTCTATGAAATCTTTTTTTTTTCAGTAATTTGATTTGTATTGCACTGAATACATAAATTAATTTAAAGTAGAAGTCCTCTCTGTAATAACTTGGATATAAAATGTTAGTAGAGACTGAGATGAGGTAATCCCCCCCCAACCCAACTTTCCTCTCTCCCAATGCATCCCCTTACCTATAATGCCTCCTAAGAGTTGTTTCTATTACATCTATCCTAGAAGATATTACATCATCTAGAAGTTTCTTATTAGTGTTTAACAGTCTCTAGATGACCTCTAACATCTGACTTCATAGTGGTGGCAGAAGTATTTGGAAAGTACATCATGCCAAGACAAATCTGGAAAGCAATGGATGAAGAGAATCATGTCATTGGTTTTCCCTAAATTTAAAGGAGAGTTGGAATGTTTGGAATTTTTAAAAATGTCTAATAACAAATATTTTAAAAGTAATCCTTGGGAAAAAAAGTCTAAACAAGCTTATAGTCTTATCCACACTTCTTCAGTAATCCATTTTATTAAAGTTACAATTGTCAATAGAAGTACACACATGAACTGTATCTCATTTAGTGACTGAAAGGCTAGAGCTGAGTCTATCCATGCCAGAGGAGAAAATTTGAGAAGAATTGAGGCAGTAATCTAGGCAGTCCAAATTTAATAATGACCACAGCATGTTTTCCACAAGTGTCTTAATATTTAAGATAATTTAATTTTCTTGGTCTAAATTTTGAAAAATTTTCCTAAATGAAAGGGTAGGTAGTTAGCACTTCCCTAAGAAATTATAATGATCATCATTTTTTTTGGACTAGACCTGTGATTTATTTCCTATATAAAATTTACTCTGAGGAAACTCCTTCTACCAATTTGACTCTTGATTCATGGTCTTGGAAAAGTGGTATCTTTAGACTCTGAATGGTTAAGCTGTTAAAATGACCTGACTTGTTCAGAGTCACACACCAGCATGTGACAGAGATAGAACTCTAAGTCTGCCTTTCTATTCACTGCCTGTAACCACCAGGATCAATGTTAATTAACAAAAGTGCATATTTTTTTTTTAATGAAAACTAGACAAACATAAAGAAGGAGAAACAAGAATGAAGAAAAGTAACATGTTATCACAGGAGTTGAACCTAGAGTCAGGAAAGATAACTGAAAACAATGAAAAAAGCATTACTCACATAAATCAATTTTTGCCTGGATATTTTCACTTTTTACTGGTTTTCCTCTTTTCTGGATCAGGTATTTTCCCCACTTTTCTGCTGACACTCTTTAGATTCAAGTACTACAATAAATGAATATTCCAAGTCTTGTTTTGTCCTGAATCCTTCTATCTATGCTCCTTTGTCTACTATTTTTCCTCCCCTCTTCTCCTGTCTTATCACTTGTGTGTCTTTCTCTGATTTTCCCTATGTGTTTGTTTCTTTTTCACGAACAAACACACAAACTTACCTATGCACACACTCACATAAGCATACATATTTTCAGAGCCCACTGCTGGGCTACTGTGATTTCAGTTGTCCTGCTTGTTCCTTTAGTCAATGAGAAACAATAAGAGGATATGCCCCCTCTGCCCAAAACAAGGCAGATATTGTAATCCTCCTCATAATTAGAGTTCATTCTGATTGTGGAATGGCCCACTTCAAAAAGTAGTGGAGTTCTTCATCACTGGAGGTCTTCAATAGGAAGTTGAATGATCACTTATTCAGGATCATAGATCTAGTGGTGGAAGGAACCCAGAGCATTCTGTTTAGTCATGGCTTAGCCCAGTGGAGCTCTGAGGTTTTTTCCAACTCTGATTTTCTGTGATAAACAATTCTATGACCCATTTAACGGATCTACTCTAACCAGTTTGGGAATATAGAAAATTCTGCTAGTATATTTTGTGTTTCATGCTTTAAGGTCAGAGAAAAGAAGAATTTTAGAATCAAAGAACTTTAGAATTGGAAAGTGCCTCAGCAGTAAATAAGTCGTATGTTTATGTATTTTACTTACTTGCAAAAGGTAAAGAAATAAATCAGAGACATAGGACATTGGGAGAAGAGGATAATTATAAATTAATCATAGTCTCAATTTTGCTAATCAAAGATTTTTTTCTATTTTTGAAAGAAGAATTTATCTCCAAGTGCTGAATAAGGTTTTCTTATAACTCTACCAAATGTTATTTTCTTCTCAGTTTTTATGACAATTTTTTTATGATTTCCATAAAACTATTCATAAAGTTGCAAAATGGCTTATTTGCATATGTCATAGTTCTCTGAGTTATCTGAAAATATAAATAAAATATTATTGTATGCATACATTATATGTGCACATGAAAAGATACAGCTAACTAATTGTATTAGGATAGGAGAACAGCTGATGCCAAAATTTAGAGATGTCAAAACAAAAATTGCCTTTTTCAGTTTTCTGGAGTCCATACCTTGACTTACCTCTTCCCAATTTTAAATATCAAGGAGAAAAAGTAGCAATAGTAAACTGACCTTGTATTGCCTATTCAGGTCAGTCAGTCATTCTGATTAGTGAACAGAAAGCCCTTCTTTTTCTTTTCAGAGGTTATTAAGGTTAAGTGACTTTCTTAAGGTCACACTGAAGTAAGAATCTGAGACCAGAATTGAATTCAGGTAGTCCAAGGCTGGTGCACTATCCACTGTACCACCTAACTTTTCCACCTATTTGAGGATCTTAGCTTTTTATATAAATATAGAATCATCCATTGAAAGCTAGTTCACTAACTTTCTCTCCTTCCCTCACATTTAGCAGGGAAATGAACATGGTGTCAAACTGTGATACTAAAGACACAATATGAGAGCAAACAAAAATTATAACAATCATGTCTCAAGAATCATGAAAGATGCCCATGTCTACCCCATATCTCTAACATGATAGGAAAAAAGAAGCAGATATTTTTGGTTTCTGGCTTGGACATCAACTCAGAGCTACTTAAGAAATTCAGTTATAAGCATGCACTAGAGTTAAGGTGCTAGGGATGGCACAGTTTAAACAACTTCACCTTGATTGTCACTGACTATAAAATGTTTCCCTTCAAAGCAAAATGGAAAATCTCTGACCTGAGCCAACCAGTGAGTAAAGAGTAAATTGCTCTGTTTTTGGACTGCATTCATTCTTTAAGGCAAGTTGGGCACCATTTGGTAAATGATTGCTCCAGCACACCAAACAGTGCCCTGGAGTCCTGAGTGGATGACTTTATCTCCAAAAAGGGGGAGCATTCTATTTTTTACTCTCTAACAGAATAGGTCAGTAGTTTGCTGCTCTAAATGATCACTAAATGTCAATGACTATCAACAGATGTTTACCTAAGCACTGAATTTAGAACCATTAGAATTATGTTAAGCTTATTTTCAGCTCTTTCATGTTTCAACAAACAGGAATGAAAGTGAAAATTAAGACAATGACCCAAATTTACAAACCATTTGATCTTTCAAAGGAAAGGAGTCTGTGCTAAAAGACTGACGTAGAATTAGCTGGGGAAGGTATTAAAAAAATCACGAGTGCTTTGGTAACTTCTTTTCCCATTTGAGAAAGTTAAATCAGTCTTTGAAATCACCAGATGATGTCAATACCGAAGCAAATTGGTGTGATCCTGAAGTGGTTGAAGTCTATTAAAAGAATGACAACAACAACCTCAAGTTATCACCATATAGCCCAACCCAGCAGGGGATATCAAAGTTGCTCTTACTAGTTGTGTTCAGATGGGTAATAACGACATGCTCGCTTCTTTGAGCAGTTGAATGGCACCTCTGGCTATTCAGACACAGACCCAGTGAATGAGACAAAATGGTGAAGACAGGTACTTTGATAGATTGCCCAATAGCTTCGTTATAGAGACAAAACTGATATAACCCTTGTATAGAAAAGATTGTCAAAACTGCAGCCTCCTATTTAAGCTGTATTCTTGTTACTGAGTTTCAATAACATGGAATAGAGACTATATGATAAGTTTAGATGTATTAAATGCGTCTGTTATCAGTATATTGATCTGAATATAGGCCATCTACCCACCACAAAATATAATCTTTACCCATCAAATATAGTCCCATTGAATGTCTATTAACCATATGTGTGGAGAGAGATAGACAGACAGATTTGCTGTTGTTGTTGAGGCATTTGTCAGTTATGCTGCCTACTCTTCTTGATCCCATTCAGGATTTTGTTGGCAAAGATAATAAAGTAGTTTTCCATTTCCTTCTCCACTGTGTCCCCATTTTACAGATGAGTAACTGAGGCAAACAGGGTTAAGCGACTTGTCCAGGGTTACATAGCTAATAAGTGTCTGGGGCCAAATTTGAACTCAAGATGAGTTTTCCTGATTCCATGCACAGTGCTCTTTGCACAGAGCCACCTAGCTGCATACACATATGTATGTATGAATATATTGCTTCTATATACATATCTGTGTATAGAGAGACATGCAATGAAAAATAATTACAAGTAGACATAATTACTAGATCAAAATATATTTTTTCTGTGAAAGTTGTAGGGTTGGATAGCTGAAGAGGAGGATGGAGGAACTGCGAGTTTACAATCCTATTTTCGAGAACAATAGAGAAGTTTGATAAGAATCTATTGCATATTCTACACTTTACTCCCCACTACAAGAAGCTAGAAGGACAGACAAAAGTCAATAAGACCATTTGAAGGCCATTCTTGAGTTTTGGACAAACCTTATTTGAAGAAGGAGTGCTAAGGGGACAAAGAAATGTAGCTTATATTTTGACAAATAAGCTTTCATATGTCAATGGATCTATGATCTCACCAATTTAAGTTCTGTCTTTACTGGTGCAGTTCATATCCCATCCATGCCTTCTCCATGTTCTGTACTTGTCTGTGGGTATTTTTCCTCCATAAAATCCTCCACAGAAGCCTTCCTCTATGTACATGTATATTAGGGAGGGGGAAAGTTAAGGAGGGGGGAAGGAAAAAGAGAAGGGAAAGGAGAGGGAGAGGGAGAGGGTGAAGAGGAAGAAGGAACAGAGAGGATGTTAGTGTAACCCTTATTTGTTATTCCTTCTTTTCGACAAATGACCAATTCATCTCTTTTTCTGGTCATACATGTGCCTGATAATCTGGACCTTCATATTATAAATTAATTTGCTTTCAAAGACAGCCTGGGTTGAAAATTAACTGAAAACTTAAATGTAACTGAAAAATGACTTTTTTTAATGAAAAAGGTTCCACTAGTTCTAACTCATGTCCAAAATTAAAACTTTGCTCACTACTGAGGGCCTGATGGTGCACTACTTGGTTCCTCTTGGAGTTTTGCCCAAATGAAGGCTGATGGGATGTCTGGACTTCATAGAAGAGGCTATGGTGAGGACATAGCTTGCAGGTGGCAAGAAATGGGCAGTTTTGAAAGAAAGATCATCTTAATTAGTGGAATACCACATAGTTTATTAGAAAGAGTCCTGAAAGACATCTTGCCTCTATTAGTGATATTGCAAGTTTGGAAAGATCATTTCCACACTCTAGGATTCAGATCCTCATCTGCTTAATGAGGGACTTGGTCTACATGGTCTCTAAGGTTATATGGCCTATATAGTCTTTTTTGCAGTTCTGGTTGTTGTCCTTTCTTCTTGAAGAGGACCAAAATGACATCACCATGATAAAGCCAAGTTTCAGTATGTCCAACTGTGGCTGGTCAGACCAATATGAGCTCCTGATGCTCTACCAAAGATTGGACACAGAGAGTTCATGTGAATATTTGGAATAAATACTCCAAATCTGTGCATCCTACATTTTCTTTGTGCTGTTTCAATTCTGCTTTGTTCATAGAGCACAGTACCCTTTCTGATATGGGCACACCATCCTGTGCCAGTGTCTCATATGTCACACAATCAAATCCAAAGTTCTTGAGAGTGTCCTTGTATCACTTCTTCTGACCAACATGTGATCACCTGCCCCATGCAAGTTCTCCACTTGCTTGGGGCAGACATCTCCCTAATTCACCAATGGGTTTGAGACCCTTTGGTTATCCTCAACCTGGTTTGATCCATCTGTCAAAATGGTTTACTGGACTGTGGCTGCTGCACATACTACAGCTTCTTGGAAGGTGAGAGTTGGGTGGAACAGGTGGACACCAAAGGTGGAAAGCAGCCCTGAAAAGGGCTTGGAAGCCATTACACCAAAGGTACTGGTCTTCCCCGAACACACCCTACACCCCTTTTGCAGTTATAAATCCTATGATAACATATGTGGAACTGAGTCTCAGGTCTGCTCCTTGCTAAATCTGAAACCTTGGACAAGATATTTCACCTCTGTATGACTCAGCCATATTATGTGTCAGATGAGGAGTTTGAACTAAATGGTGTCCAAGGCCCTTCCAGTCCTGACATTATATGATTCTGTAAATCTGCCATAAGATATTGGATTTGTCTTTTCCAAAACCAAACATGAAAATATGCTTTAAACACATATACAAATTACCCTATCAGATAATGATGTTTCATACTAAATATACATAAGATCAAGCTTCAAAATAGAATGATATAAAGAAGGGAAAGAAGAGTTGTTTTCAATGAAGATGCAACCAGGAAAGGTTTTGAGAGCAATACTTCTAAAATGTGCAGCAGATGTACAACGCACGATTCTTTGTTTAGAAACCATGTGTTATACAGATGTTAAATGAACCATCTATAATTACATTAAATGGTAGGGTTGCTTTATTTTTAGTGTTTTAAATGACAGAGGGACAAAAGGCACAGTGACTCAGTGGACCTGAGACAGATTAAAAGACTGAGAAGTCAAAGGCTGTGAATATAGTTCCTAGGCTCTGCCATAGATTTGTATCCCAGCCTTGGACAAATTTTTGGTTGTGACTGAATAAAAGTGATTAAAATGGTCTGAAGATCATTGCACGAGGAATTATGGGAACAGAGAGAGAGAGAGAGAGAGAGAGAGAGAGAGAGAGAGAGAGAGAGAGAGATCAGTAATGATCAGTAGGCAGATAACAGTCAGGCCATACTGTTCAAAAAACTAGATTAAGTGCCTAGGGAGAGATAGAGGACCAAGCTGAGGGCAAAGCTATAGAGTGCAATCCCTGACCTCAAAGATCATGAAATCTAGATGAGGTTGAAGAGCAAGCATATGAATATTCATTAATAACATTTATGAAATAGTAAGAAGTGCTCAATATTGCTATAAGTGACAGCTGAAGAGTCAAAACAAGCTTAGAAAAATAATTCTACTCTAATCTCTCTTTCTGAGCAGTCTGATACCTGGAGATGAAACTCTGAAAGTATCTGATGAAGTAAATGGTCTCCCTTTAGACACTGTTTTTGTTACACTAAATACTTTCTTCATTTTTTAAATGACATTTTTTCCACTCATGCTTTTAGGAAGCATTTGACTTTTAACACGCTATGCATTGATTCGTCCTGGCAACTTACTCAGAAAAAGCCCTACATATGGTCTGACTTTGTTCTTGAAAAAATTTTCACTGAAATGAGTTTACTATTTGAAGATAATGACTTCATTAAATGTAATTTCTCATAGTAAGAGGCAAACCATAATTTAGAAGCTGAGATGGAAGTGCAAGTGGGGTTAAATGTTGGTGATTTATGAAAACTTTTTTCTTACAAATGGGTGAAATATTTCCATTCCCACGCAAAATGTTATTTTCAGTAGAAATTTTCTGTTTTCACCAAGAGACATTGAGTCATTATCTTCAGGTGGGAGTTTATGTTTAGCAAGACAGTTCCAGAGAGGCATCTGGTCCTTATGAATTTGCCAGTTTCTCACTAGTACCAACACCAAAAAATGTTAATTTCATATCAAGGACTCAAAACTAAATGAATTAAAACTACATTACAGAAAAGTAGCAAAACAGTTTCTGCTTTAAATAGCTAAATCTACCTGTATTTTATAAAGATACATACATTAACTTTTACTTTTTAAAAATAAACTCTGAGTGATGACTATAACACTCTTTTTGAAGACTGCTTTCATAGGTGAGGTAATATAGTATGTTGGAAGCCAGGAAAATCTGTGTATAAATCTTGCCTTAAATGCTTCAGAAGTATGTGACACTAGGTCAGTCATTCAGTCTCAGTTTCTTCAATGTAAAATGAGGATATAATAGCACTTACCTCAAAGCATTGCTGCGAATATCAAGTAAGGGAACAGATATAATGTGTTTTGTAAATGTGAGGTTTGGCCAATAGCTAGGCCTTAGTTAACAGAAATGACTGCATGCTTGACCACTAATTGACCCTCTTATGTATCAGAAAGTTCTTATGTACCTAATAATTGGGTTGGTCAGCTACATTTAAGGTTAGGAATGCAAGGTTCATAAACTGCCAATATAGCAAACTTTTATGCAAGGATAGCAAATTTTCCAAGTCAATCAATCAATCAATCAATCAGTAAACACTTGTTAAGCACCTACCATGTACCAGTCACTGTGCCAAGTATTAGGGATACAAAAAGAGGCAAAAGACAGTGCAAGCCCTCAAGCAATTTACTAATGTGGGAGACAACACGTAAGTAAATATATACAAAGCAAACTATACAGGAGATAAATAGGAAATCATTAACACAGGGAAGGCAGTAGAATTAGGAGGGGTTGGGAAAGGCTTTAAGTAAAAAAAAGGGATTTTTGTTGGAATTTAAAAGGAGCTAGGAAAGTCAGGGCCGAGGAGGGAGAGCATTCAAGAAGTGGAGGAGATCCAGAGAAAGTGCCCTGACAAAAAAGATTCAATGTCTTGTTCGTGAACAGTCAAGAGTCCAACATCACTGGATTCAATTAGGACATGTCAGGGAAAGATGTATAAGAAGACTGGAAAGGTAGGAAGGGGTTAGGTCCTGATCCTGGAAGTTGTAGGGAGCCACTGTTTGGACCTGTGCTTTAGGAAAATTATTTTAGAGTTGGATGGAGAATGGATAAGAGCAAGAAGAGACTTGAAGTAGGAAGAAAAGAGCAGCCTTTTAGAATAGTTCAGGTGGGAGGTGATGAAGGCCTGCACCAAAGTGGCAACCATGTGAGATAAGAGAAGGAGATATATTGGAGAGATGTGGAAAAGGTGAAATTGACAGGCCTTGGCAAAAGATTGGATGTGGAAAATGAGAACGTGAGTGATCTAGGATGATCCCTAGGCTTCAAGCTTGAGAGGTCAAGAGAAGGGTGTTTCCCTCTACAGGAAGGTAGGAGGTAGGGAGGGTTGAGGGGGAAAGATGCTGAGTTCTGTTTTGGACATGTTGAGTTTACAATTTCTTATTGGACATACAGTTCAAGATGTCTGAAAGACAGTTGCAAATGCAAGATTGTAGGACAGTAGAGTTTAGGGTAATAGAGGTAGATTTTAGAGTTATCAGCATAGAGATGGTTTATATGGGAGCTGATAAAATCCCCAAGTGAAGTAGTATGGGGGGAGAAAAAAAGGTGGCCCAGGACAGACCCTTGAGGAGGGACATTACGGTTAGCGTGTGTGTGTGTGTGTGTGTGTGTTCGTCCTTCATTGCCAAAGAAGACCATGCCATCAGAGAAATAATGACTGCACTTGCACTTGACTTTGTTTGCAGTGAGGGAGAGTTGTACAGGTCACTAGCCTCACTTCTCCTCCAGAGCCATTTGAATCCAGTGACAAGATATTCATCAGCATGACTGGAGATGACCGAGAATGAGGCAATTGGGGTTAAGTGACTTGCCCAAGGTCACACAGGTAGTGATTGTCAAGTATCTGAGGTGAGATTTGAACTCAGGTCCTCCTGACTCCTGCACTGGTGCTCTATTCACTGTATCACCTGGTTGCCCAATTAAGGTTAGAGGGATAATGTGAAAGAAGACCCAGCAAAAGAGACAGAATGAGCAATCAGATAGGTAGGAGGAAAACCAGGATAAACTGGTGTCCCAAAAACCTAGAGACAAGACAGTAACAAGGAGGAGAAAGTGATCAAAGTGTCAAAAACTTCAGAAATGTCAAGGAAAATAAGGATAATAAAAACCCATTGGCTTTAGCAACTAAAAGATCATTGGTAACTAGAGAAAAGTTTCAATAGAATGATAAAATAAGAAGTTGGATTGTAAGGAGTTAAGAAGATAGTGGGGAAATGAAAATGAAGCTATCTATAATAGACAGTCTTTTTCAAGGAGTTTAGCAACAACTAGGGATCTAGAATGATAGTGGAGTTGGAAAGTTTTTTGTTGTTTTTTTTCAGGATGAGAGAGACAATGCCATTGTGATTGATAAGAGAGTTCATCTTCAAAACAGCACACTGATTGACTGCCTATAAGGTCCCCTCCTACCTAGCTCCTGTGAATCTGCCAGCAACAACAATCATATATATGGGCAGAGACCTAGTAGGTCTGGGCTCCCAATTAGGGCACAAATCCCACTGTATAGTCAAACCTGTGGAATTATACAGTGAGGGAGCCACATGAGTAATTCTACCAAACTCTTCATCAATTGAGTACTTTTGAACAAGTAGGTACACAGCCCAGAATAGAAACTGATTTCTGTCCTGTAAGACTTATAAAGGGTATACATGTCACATGTCCTTACATCTCACCGAAGTTCACTTCTCAGAATCGGACTTTGTCCATCTTTGCATTTCTTTTTTTTTTCATTTTTTTTTACCCTTATTTCTTCCAGGCTGGAAGTTCAGTAGTGACCCCTCAGGGGCCCTTTTCTGAAATAGATATGCATAGAAGCTTCAACCTGCTTGCCTTTTCTGACCTGAGTAGTTTTGCCCCTTTTTTAGTAGTTTGGTGTCCTCCACTCCCTGGGACTCACTACAATGCTGTCAGATTTAGTGTAGTCCTTGGATGAACTTTAGCTACACTGCTTCCCAAACCTCCCAAACTCAAGTGATCTGCTGACTTCAGTCTCCTTGGAAGCAGGGACTACAGGCAACTGCCACCACACCCATCAGGCTTTGCTTTTGTAGCATATATGTTATTAACAATGCAGGATATTGATATAATTTAATTTGCTCTAGATTCAAAGAGTAATTAGCAATAAATGTACCACCTTACATTTGTATTGTGCTACATACTTTAAAAAAATGTTTTACATGACTATAATTTCTTATTGATCTTCCCACTCCCAACAGAACCCTCCCTTTTAACATTTAAGCACAGTAAGGCAAAAGAAATCAGCACAGAACGCCTCCTTCCACACCTACATTGCATCACCTCTCTGCTGAGACAAATGAGAGATGCTTCATTGTCAGTTTTGTAAGGAAGGTAATGAGCTCCAAAGGGAGGTGCACAAAACAATCTATCTGAGTGCACAAATAAAATATTAGAACTTAGGAGAGCAGTACATCTCTCATCTATGCTTGTGGGACATGTCTGCCCCCAGGACAAACTTTACTGGCCATTCTACCCAACTGGCAGATAATCATTACACATTTGGTTCCAGCTCCCCCTATTCATCCTCTCCTCTCTTCCTACTACTTACTTCCATAGGATACATAATATAGTTAGTTGAGCACAGGGTCAACCAGCAGTCATTCTCTTCCAGTGTCCAATCCTTGGCCCAAGACTCAACCTTGTCCACCTTCTTCCATACCACCAATGTAGCAGTTGTAAACATCTTTAAAATCCCCTGGCTCAGGCTCTATACACGTATAAAATTTATACTTAAATACATATATTTGTATTTATATATATATATATATACATACATACATACATACATACATATTGGGAGTGCTTGCTTTTTTCTTTTTTAACTGATAGAAATGCTTGATCAAAAAAGTCTTGAGAACACTGCTCTAAGGTCACAACTGGTCACCTCATAAAAGTACATTCCTTGTGTTTTACATAATATATAATACATTATATTATATATATAATATATATACACATATACATTATATTATATATTACATGTATTATATTATACATATACATTATATTATATATACACATATATACATATGTGTATAAGTGTATATATGTGTTTATTTGTCTTAAGGATTTCAATATGTGAAGGAAGTAGACTTGCTAAATGATCCTGGTCCTTAACTTTCTTTCTGTATATAATTGTAGCTCATTATTTTAAATCATAGATCTACGCAAAAATTCCCACCTCTACAATATATGAAAATACACAACCTTAAAATGTATAACAAGGCATTTAACTCTTTCCTTACTGTTCTATGAAGCCTCTTTATCACTATTCCATATCACATACTCTAAACTCCAGTGAAACTGAACTTCCCATAATTCCATACCTATTTCTCTTACCATGTTTTTCCTTGTGACATTCCCTGGAATGCTCCTCCTCTTTCTCTTTTCATTTCTGCCTAGTCAAATCTTGTCTGCACATTAAATTCTGGTTCAAATGTTACTTCCCCCATGAGACCTTCCTGATCCATTTAGTTGGAAATAATTGTTCTTTCCTTAGTTCTTCCATGGAAATCTGTACGTCTTTTATATTGCTATCATGCTCCATTTTGAATTCACTATTGTTTATGTGACATATCTTCACTAGTCCCTTATAAGCTTCATGAGGGAGTATTTTGATTGTATATTTAATTAATTTAATTTTAATTTAATCTCCTAGGGCCCAGTAGGACACTCTGCACCAAGTTGATACTTAATATGTGGAGATCATTGGTCCTATGATTTCATTAACATAGTGAATTCCAGGTGAGGAAATTCCCTCTCCCAATGTAATAGGCACCTTCTCTGTCATTTTTAAGTCTTAAGACAAGTTTTCCTAGATCACAAGGAGGTTAAATAACATGTCAAATATATCATGGTCCAGGAGAGAGGAAACTGGTAATTAAAGTCTTTCTATCAGAATATCGAACTATCTCTAACACGAATTTTATTGAATTTCATTTCATTTCTGAGGTCTAGATCTTTGCCATTGGTTGTGCTTCTTTACCTCTAAATATCACTTTTCATTCTTTTTCCCATATTCTCTAAGATCAGAATTCATGAGCATCTAAGTTCAGAGGTTAGATTTTATTATCATTATTACGTTTTTATACTGAACATTTTGATGGTACAGACCATGTCTTATCTTTTTTTTTTAATTTCTCTGAGTCGCAATCACAGTGCCTTGAATGTAACTTTTGATAATAAATGTTTGTTGAATCAAGCAATGAATGGTTAAAAACTGATCCTTAAAAGTTTATGTCGAGTTATGTTATAGGTTTTTGACTGTTGTAGGTTTTCTCGTATGAAGAGTGTCTTACTCAAGGTTTCATTTAATTGCTTATGGAATTAGTCCATGCAAAATCCAATATTTCTACATGTATATGTTTTAGTTATTTGGCATTGCAAATCCATCTATGAGTACAATTAATATTGTTTCTCTCACTTTCTATCACCCTAAATAAAAGCCTGAATTCTTTATTTCAGTGTTTCAGACCACCATGTGGTCTAGGAGATTTTAGTGGATGAGTATCTACTACTATCTTCTTAAATATTTTGTAGACTCTTGCTATTTCAATGGTATATTTCACACTTCAAGGATAATAGGCCAAGATCAGAGCTATTGAACAATCCAAGTTGAAATCTAAGATAATATGACAGAAGTAATAAGGTTTTAGTTAAGGATTCACTAAGAATAGATTTCAGCAGCAAAGATTAAGGTCATAGGTAAAGTATGTGAATGTGGAGCTCTTCTATTTCATAGAGGAATGCGGTCTTTTGGACCATAATGTGTCAAGATCACACATCATTTTCAGTCTATTTTCCCTATTAATATTTTATCAAGGAGGGAGCCAAGGTGGTGAAATAGAAAGACAAGCCTGCTATAGCTCTCCTCCCATAGTCCATAAAATAACTGTAAAAATGACTCTAAACAAATTCTAGAGAAGCAGAAGCCACAAAATGACAGAGTGAAAGAGAATTTCAGCCCAAGACATCCTGGAAGGCCAACAAGAAAGGTTTAATGAACCAGCCACAGAGCAGAGTACAACCAGTGAGCAAAGCCTAACCTTGGTCAACAGGTGCAGCAGGGACAGGACTGGAGCAAGTTTCAGGGCATGGAATCATGGGCAGCAGCTGTTGTTCCCAGATTTCTCAACCCACAAACACCAAAGACAGCTTCAAAGATCAGTGAGAAAACTCTTCCACCTGGATGAGAAGGAAGCAGGGTCCTGCCCCAGCCCCAGCCCTGGCCCCAGGTAGCTGCAACATTTATTTTTGGAACCCTCTACAGACCCTGGGGAATTAAACCACTGATCTGGATCTCAGCCCTAAGTGGCTATCCTGGGCTGAGGAGGGGTGCTGGAGTGGTGGAGCTGGTGGAGGCTCTGGACAGGGAATCCTACTTGCAGATCCTGGGCAGAAAATCTTATGGTTGCTCCCAGACCAGAACGCGGGCCAGGAGAGGAGTAAACACCTCATCCTTGATTGTGCCTCCTTGGAGGAACTGAGAGCATATATGTCCCTAGAGTATACCCTCCACTTGACGAAGGACTCAAAAATCAAGTAACTTGCTGGGAAAATGCCCAAGAATGGGGAAAAAAATAAGACTATAAAAGGTTACTTTCTTGGTGAACAGGTATTTTCTTCCATCCTTTTGGAGGAGGATAAACAATGCATACCATCAGATGAAGACATGAAAGAAAAGGCTTCTGCATCCAAAATCAACAACAAAAAAAAAATGTGATGGTCTCAGGTCATGGAAGAGTTCAAAAAGGATTTTGAAAATCAAGTACAAGAAGTGGAGGAAAAATTGGGAAGAGAAATAAGGGCAATGCAAGAAAATCATGAAAACTGTGTCAACAGCCTGCTAAAGGAGACCCAAAAAAATATTGAAGAAAATAACACTTTTAAAAATATGCTAGCCCAAATGGCAAAAGAGGTCCAAAAAGTCAATGAAGAGAAGAATGCTTTAAAAAGCAGAATTAGAAATGGAAAAGGAGGTTCAAAAGCTCACTGAAGAAAATAGCTCTTTAAAAATAAGAATGGAGCAGATGGAAGCTAATGCCTTTATAAGAAAGCAAGAAATTACAAAACAAAACCTAAAGAATGAAAAAATGGAGGAAAATGTGAAATATCTCACTGGAAAAACAACTGACCTGGAAAACAGATCCATGAGAGACAATTTAAAAATTATGGAACTACCTGAAACCCATGATCAAAAAAGAGCCTAGACATCATCTTTCATGAAATTATCAAAGAAAATTACCTTGCTATTCTAGAACCAGAGGGTAAAATAAATATTGAAAGAACCCACCAATGACCTCCTGAAAGAGATCCCAAAAGGAAAATTCCTAGGAATATTGTAGCCAAATTCCAGAGTTTCCAGGTTAAGGAAAAAAGACTGCAAAGCAGTCAGAAAGAAACAATTTAAGTATTGTGGAAATACGATCAGGATAACACAAGATCTACCAGCTTCTACATTAAGAGATCAAAGGGCTTGTAATATGATATTTCAGAAGTCAAAGGAAGTAGGATTAAAACCAAGAATCATCTACCCAGAAAAACTGAATATAATACTTCATGGGGAAAATGGTCATTCAATTAAATAGAAGACTTTCAAGCATTCTCAATGGAAAGACCAGAGCTGAATAGAAAATTTGACTTTTATTCACAAGAATCAAGAGAAGCATGAAAAGGTAAACAGGAAAGAAAAATCATATGCAACTTACTAAAGTTAAACTGTTCACATTCCTACATGGAAAGATAATATTTGTAACTCTTGAAACTTTTCTCAGTATTTGGGTAACTGGAGGGATTATATACATATATACAGACAGAGGACACAAGATAAGTTGAATAGGAAGGGATGATATCAAAAAAAAAAACAAATTCAAGGGGTGAGAGAGGAATATTTTGGGAAGAGAAAGGGAGGAATGGAATGGGGCAAGTTATCTCTCATTAAAGAGGCAAGAAAAAGTTTTTACAATGGAGGGGAAAAGGAAGGCAGATGAGAAGGAAACAGTGAAGTTTACTCTCCTCACACTTGGCTTAAGGAGGGAATAACATGCACACTCAGTTTGGTATGAAAATGTATCTTACTACAAGAAAGTAGAGGAGAAGGGATAAGTGAGGTGGGGAGATGATAGAAGGGAGGGCAAATGGGAGGAGGGAGTAATTAAAAAATAAACACTTTTGGGAAAGAACAAAGTCAAAAGAGAGAATAGAATAAATAAAGGACAGGATAGGATGGAGGGAAATATAATTAGTCTTTCACAACATAATGATTATGGAGGTCTTTTACATGACTACACATGTAAGGCCTATGTTGAATTGCTTGCCTTCTCAGTGGGTATAGGAGGGAGGAAGAGAGAAAAGTTGGAACTCAAAGTTTCAGAAACAAATATTCGGAATTGTTTTTGCATGCAACTGGGAAATAAGAAATACAGATAATGGGGTACAGAAATCTATCTTACCCTACAAGAAAAGAGAGAAGATGGGAATAAGGGAATGGAGGGGTGTGATAGAAGGGAGGGAAGATTGGAGGAAGGGATAATCAGAATGCATGGTGTCTTGGGGTGGAAGGAGGGAAAAGATGGGGAGAAATTTGGAACTCAAAATCTTGTGGAAATGAATGTTGAAAAATAAAAAGAAATTAATTAAAGTTTCAAAAAAAAATTTTATTAAGGATTATTTATGTCTTAAGCCTTTTTACCCAGAGGAAAAAAATCACGATTGTACAATGTGTTGTCATGACAAAATTACAATGCTGTCTTTATTTGCAAACTGATTACAAAGCCATAAGTAGTCTTGGTAGCCAGGCTTCATATCTAAATCTTGCTTCCCTAATTGATCTGACAATATGTAGGCCTACACACACACACACATACACACACACACACACACAAACACACACACACACATAGAGGTGCAGAGAAAGAGGAAAAGAGAGAGAAAGAGAGAAGAGACAGAGAGAGAGACAGAGAGAGACAGAGAGAGAGAGAGAGAGAGAGAGAGAAAGTTTGGTAGGACTTACTTTTTAATTAATTTTAGTTAAATATTCAATGAAACCCATTTATATTTCCCAGCACACAACTTTTAATGACTCAGTCTAATGTGAGCACACACACTTGGTTTTCCCCTGTTAAATTGTTTCCCTGTAGCATTTTCTTTTCTTAGCCTGTTAGAAAATGTTATAGAGAAAGGGGTTATATTGTATTTTAAATTGATATTCATTGCTGAGTGGATGCCCAAAGGGTATTCGATCACTGCATTTTTATAAATCAAAAAATAAATGTGCGAGTAAAGATTTCCCAGTGGCCTATCAGACTAATTCAGTTGTTGTTACTCCAACTCTGTAGCCTATTTGAACAGCCAGTCAATAAGGACCTTAACTTACACAGCAGGACCAGAAGAGAGAGGACAAAACTTTGTCGGTCAATTACAATCCTACACAGTCAAATGCTATTATTCATATGCTCTATGATATGTGCTTTTTCATTGGTTTTCTGCTCATCGACATTCATGTGTTTGTTGCTGTATTATTTGTGTTTAATTATTTGTTTAATCATTCTTTGGAACATTTTTGTTAGCTGCATTTTGAAGAGCAGGAAGTTCAGTCACAGAAAGGAAGTATGATAGCTTATCTATAGTTGGCTGAACAACCATTCTTAGCATAAATTTTTAAATTATTCAGTCTAGAAAGCAAGATTTCTCATGTTTTCTCCTATTAAATAATTAGTTAAAGTAGGTACGTCCATTGGCAGAAGGTCAATAGAATAGGACCAAAGGCTCTGTCCATAACACTACCTAGTAATTTTATAGAAAGTTTTGGAAACAGATTTCCTAGGCACATTGATCTAATACATCAGGAAAATGTGAGACACATAGTGTGCCTGGATTTTGGGGAATCTTTTGACAAAACATCTCATGATATAGTGATAAGCAAGATGGTGGTAGGTGGGAATGCATAATAATATAGGCATGCGGATTCAAAAATTGTTGGAAGACTGGCCCCCAAAATTGTTGATGATTTAATCACTAGAGGGCGCTATCTAGTATAGTGCTCCAAGACATTTGTTCTAGGTCTTGTTCAGTTCAATATTTTTCAATAACTTGAGCAAAGTTGGGCAGAAGATAACCTACCATAAATCTTCACAGGGATCCTTCTCACTTCCACAATACATTGGTTATCCAAGTGCACTATAATGATTGCATAACCCTCTCAGATATAGATAGATAGATAGATAGACAGACAGACAGACAGACAGACAGACAGACAGACAGACAGACAGACAGACAGACAGATAGATAGATAGATAGATAGATAGATAGATAGATAGATAGATAGATAGATAGATAGATGATAGATAGATATAACAGATATTTACCAGGCCAGGCTGAAAGACATAGACATGTTAGGAAAAGAAACAATTCTAATAATATTACATTTTGTGTATCCTGAAATATATATGTATGTGTGTAGGTATACATACATATATAAAATATATGTATATGTATGTATATTCATAGACATAGACATACACACATATGTATTATAAAGAGTAGAGGTAGAATTTTTTTCTATATTGCCATCTTTTCTTGACTTTTTTAAAGATAATTTTATGGTGGGTGTGTTTGTGTGTGTGTGTGTGTGTGTGTGTGTGTGTGTGTTTCTTGTTTCAGAAATGGTTATTTCCTTGAAGAGACTAGATAACTTATAAAGACAGAGGGTTCTTTTATTAGGAGTCTCTGAAGAACAATTAATAAAAGCACTGCATTTTGGATCTGCTTGTGGAATCTTTTCTCATAACCAAAGAAAAGTGAAAGAAAATAAATGAGAATTTTGACAATCTAAGCTTTTTTTTCCTTGCCATTCAATATCTCAGTTGAAAACCAGCTCAGTCTGTCCAATTTTAATTAGCTTTCCTTTTCATTAGGTTCCTTCAGAAGCATGCAGAGAAGTGGTGAGCCACAGGATAAAAAGAGATGAGTTGGCAGTAGGAATTTGATACAATGGGGGTGGGGGAGAGCTCTTGTAATTGTGAGAGAACATTAGAGTTGGAGTAATAAGCTGTTAAATACTAGGGCTCACTTTCTCTCTCTTGACTTGATGATTCTCAACCAAAGTCATTTCATAAAATTGTCAAATTTTAGAGTTGAAAATTACGTTCAAGGTCATTTATAAATGAGTAAGGCTGTGTCTACAGAGAATGAAGCTGTAATTTAGGACAATCAACTTAGTAACCTGTTCATAACCCATATGAGAGTTGTATGCTAAAAGAATATCCAGATTTTTTTGGTAAAATTTAGATCAAGGCTTCATGGGAAGAAGTTGAGGAATGGATAGCTCATTTAATACAACATAGATTATTAAGTACCTACTATGTGCAAGATACTATGAATGCAAGGACAAAAGCAAAACAGCTTTTATGATCAAGGAGCTAAAATAGAGTGAGTGGTGAAACAGAACATGTACCTAGATAAATATATCTGAAACCCCCTTCATACCAAGTCTGGAAAGTTTTCCTCAAAACAGCCCTGGAATTTGGAATCCATGCATGTAAAAGTAGTAACTCCTGATTGGCTGAGAGAATGAACAGCCATAACATCACAGAAATAGAACAGAGTTTGTTGGACATAGATTTTGAGAGGACCATAAGAGATCTGAGACAAGACAGGCAAGTCCAAACTTCTAAATGGCTACCCTGGCCCCCCCACCATACCCCTTTAATTCTTGTTTGTTGTTCAGTTGATCAGTCACGTCCAACTTTTCATGACCCTATATGGGGTTTTCTTGGCAAAGATACTGGAGTTTTTTGGTGTTTCCTTCTCCAACAGAGAAGACAAACAGAGTTTTAGTGACTTGTCCAGGGTCACACAGCTAGTGAATGTCTGAGGTCAAATTGAACTCAGGTCTTTTTGACCCTGGACTCACTGCTTTATCCACTGAGCTACCTAGCTACCTTCTGCTGAAAGAATAATTCCAAGATGAAGCTACTCTCAGTCTGCTGATTATAGCAGAAATCTTAGTTCATTCCCAGATAATGAGATTGTTTGGTTGGGGTTTCTTTTTGTATTTTCTTTGGCATATTCTATTAGGCATAATTTATGAATTTGCATTTGTTATTTTCTTTGATAAAAGTTTGGTCTTTAACATGCCTCTTGATGATTTTCTGAATATTCAGTGCTTGGGAAGGAGATAAACTGGTAAATGTAAGCCAAGATCTACCCTACATTTTAAGATTGATCTGGAAAGCAGCTTCCATTCTGAATCTCTCAGAATTGTCCTCCTATACTAGAGATATTTGAGATGTGGTAGATGTATATATAAACTAAAATCAGATCAAAATGACTTGAGAGAAATTTGTTAAACTTTCAGTATGAATATTTACTCCTCAATAATCAGCAAATTCTGCAAAGGACTTGATTTATTATTTTGTCTATTGTCTACTTTTAAGAAACTGATAGAGAATATGTTGATAATGAATATTCACCTCAAAAATATGTTGTGCATATTTCTTCCTAATAGCAGTCCATCCCTTCTGTAATCCATCTTCCACATATCCACTAAATTAATCCTCCTAAATCTTGAGTCTGACTCCATGACTGCTTTACTTCAATGGCTCCCTATGACCTTTAGGATAAATTACAAATTTCTCTGTTATTTAAAGCCCTTTGCAATCTAGCTACAACCTTCTTTTGCATGTTGTTTTCCCATTACTTCCCCTCACACATCTGTTTAACTTATTTGCTCTTCCCTATACTCAACATTCTATTTCCCATCTATTGTGCACCAACTGTCTGCCATGTCTGAAATGTTCTCCCTCCTCATCTGTACTTCTTGATACCCCTAGCTCCCTTCAAAGCTCTGATCAAATACTGCTTCCTAAAAGAGGCCTTTCCTGATCCTCTCAGTTTTTACTGAGTCATCCCTCCCAGTCCTTACCTTTGACCACGATTTTTTCCCATGGTAGTATTTAAACACATTGGAAGCAGGGGCTGCTTAATTTTTCTTTAGACCTTCTAGTGTCCCTTGTATCCCAAGCAGAAAGTTTTGCTCTTTTGCCTGGACTTGTGATTTCATTGGTGTAGGAAACTTTCCAGTGACCAAACTCCTTCTACCCATACATATTTGGCATCTGTTCTTTAACTTAGTCTTGGAATGATAAGATTTAGGTTTTACTGATCCCATGACAACTTCTTTATCTATTTCTCCAAGCTGTTCATAGTTGTTTAATAATAAATGGTTGTTGAATAAAATTGAATCATTTAACTCCTTGGCAGAAATTTGGTAATTATGTATCCAAAGTCAGATTTTTTTAAAGGCAAAAAGGCTTTCTGCAAATAAAAAAAATAAAAATTTGTTCAAGATTTTCCAGTGACAGGACCCCCATCTCATGAACAGTTTTTACAAATGAATTTTAGCGGTAAGAACAGCAGGGTTCAGAAGGTCTGTTCAGCAAGTGCAAAGGGTAAAAAGAACATCTCAGTGGCTAGGCTAATTAACAGCTACATGTATATAAAATGCAGACTGGTCTCCAATACTAGAAGCAAAGGTGAAAAGATTAGAGGAAAGCTTCTCTAGACTTTGACTTATCAGTGGAAATAAAAAGTTGTTTTAAGAAAACAAGCATTTTCATGGGAAATAAAAAGCTAAGAACTTTTTGAACCTATTTCAAAGAGTTGGATAACTGAAATATGTTACACAGAGACGAAAGAGAAAAGCAAATGGTTTTTTTTCTTTTGAGATATGTGATTGATAGATTTGAAGTTCTTCCATAAGTGGTAGAATTGGACCTTGTTAGAAAGGAAATTCTCCTGTTTAATGAGGATCCACAGTTGCCAACTGGAGAAAAGATATCAAATGATGATCAGGGAACAAGACATTCCATTCTGGATACTTGGCTTCCTACTGAGGAATACAAGGTAGCCATAAATCCACCTAACAGGAACAATCAGGAAACATACTTTCTTCCATGAAGGATGTGACATGAAGTCTTTCCAGATATGTCAAACTAGAAAATCATTATCCATTTTTGATGATCCAGGCAGAGACAAATGATATTGCCAGAAGGAATCTAAAAAGCATTGCCAAGAATTGTGTAGTTTTAGGTGAGAACAGTGAGAAAGATCTTCAGAATACAGATGGTGTTTAAATCATTGAGGCTGATTAAAAGAAGGGGTTCTGAAGAGAAATAGGGATTTGGGAAGTGAACAGTTGGTTAAGAAGTTGATGTCTGAGAAAAGATTTGGATTCATTGACAATGATGAAAGATTTAAAATTGAGTTCTTGACTAAGGATGTAGTCCTTTCACAAAGCCTAGAAATTTAAAATTGCCTGGAGTCTTGCAGAACTGATCAAAGATCTTTAAATGAAAATGGAAAATGGAGACAGAACATTACCACATACTTCTACTGATCTAGCTATTACAAGGATTGGCAGGTATACTCTTAAATGAAGAATATTAGTATAAAGGTCCCAAAAGATACTAGATGAATGATAGTAATAATATACATATGTTATATAATATATATGTTGTATGCAGTATGTGTGTGTGTGTACATATGAGCAAAACATCAGATATCCATACAAATGTGCAAAATGTGGATAATAAAGTTATCTAGAGACCATAACTCAAGGAGATAAATTTTGACATTCATTTCTACTTGCTCAAAATCTCTCACCTCTGTCCCCCTCTCTATACTCACCAAGTTATTCCTCATCCTCGCTCTGGTTCTCATCACTTTTCACAAGAGTATTATAATTTCATACTACTTGGTCTCTTTATCTTAAGCCTTTCCCTTCACCATCTTATCTTTCACACAGCTGCCAAACTGATTTTACTAACAAACTATGTCAATATGCTTCCTAATCAATATGCTCCAAGAGTTCCCCATTGCTTCTAGGAACAAGCATGGATTTCCCTATTTGGCATTTCCAGATCTTCACAACCTCAGTATTTTCTTATATATTCCTGTCCTCCATGAACTCTATGGTCTAGCCATACTGGTGCAGGAACTCTTCTGCACCCGTGGCACTCTGCTTCTGTACTCTTCCCCTGGCTGATCCTTATGTTTGAACTACATTCCATCAGCACCTCTGGAATCTTTCCTTTCCTTCATGGATCTATTTAAATAGTAGTTTCAACATGAAACCTATTGTGTTCTTCCCAGCTGATAATTTGCTCTTTTTCCAGACTACTTTGAATTATTTTTGTATATCATATGCATATATTTATATACATATATATGTATATATACATATATATGTGTGTATATATATATATATATATATATATATGTATATATATATATATATATATATATATATATATATGTGTGTGTGTGTGTGTGTGTGTGTATATATATAGTTACTCCCATTAGAATATAAACTCTTTCAGGAAAGAAAATTTTTGTTTTTGTCTTTATTTCTCCAAAACCCCAGTATAACAATGTTCAGCACATGATAGGTGTTTTTAAAATGCTACTTAAATAATTAATAGGTGACATTGATAGATGAGGAATGTGACTAGTGACCAAATATACCAATGGTTGGGGATTTCATATTTTAAAGGGACATATTAGACAAATCTACTTCTATAATACACACAATATGCATAGTGATACACAATAGGTATTTAATAAAGGTACTTATGGATTGACTACATCTTTACAGTCACCTGACTGACTGAAAGGGAATACAAGACTGTTTATTATTTATTAATTCCATAGAAATCTATTGTGTGTGAAGCAAGAGGTAAGGAATACCTCTCAGACATGCTTAAAGATGAAAAAAACCAAATCCCCCATCTGTTATTGCATGCTTTTCTCACTAATTATTTATTTTACTATATTCCAAAGAAGTCTAATAGGTATATTCTGGAACAAGGTTGTGAAGCACATAGTTCACAGGCTAAATACAGCCCACAACCCTCCTGAATGTAGCCCAAACCAAATTAAAACGTAGTTGAAAAATAGTTAACAGAACAAATAAAAATATAATAAAACATAGATAAAACTATTATTTTAAAACTAAGTTAATATGCAGCTCACAGGGATCCTTATGTAAGGATCAGTAGGTTTCTTTCTATTTTAATTTAACACCACTCCTCTAGACTATTTTTAACTGTTTTTCTTTTTTATTCTGAATTTAATGGTCATTTTTTAACATGTAACTATTTCAATATACAAAAATTAAGAAAACGCTTTAATTACCAGTTATATACATCTAGCTTTTAAGAAATGTAAGTGTATATGTGTGTATTTCATTTAACAAAGCAAATTGCTCTTTTGTGTTTTCTTCTGTGCTGTTTTTTCTACCATGCATTAAAGATGTTTCACTAATTGTTTTTTTTAATCTGTCACTACCCACTAATATGCCACCTCCACCCTACCAAAGTAAAAACTGTCCTTCTCCTCCCTCTCCTTCTTCTTTCTCTCCCCCTTGTCCTCTCCCATTCCTCTCCCTCTCCTCCTCTCATCTCCCCTCCTCCCCAGCACACATAGTATTAGCACAATGAGTGTGACTGTGTGTATGCATAAACCAAATGACCACATGGTTAGAATCTGAGAATGTGTACCTCATTCTGAAATTCTAGCCCATTACTTCACTGTTAAGAAGTGAAAGTTATATTTCCTCATCATTCTTTTGAAGTTATAATTGTTCCCTACTTTGATCAGAGTTCTGATATCCTTCAGAGTTGTTTTCCTTTATATTACTGTTGTTGTAATTATCTAAATTATTCTCTTGCCTCTCATTTCATTTTGAATCAGTTTATACAAGCATTCCAATGTTCCTCTGAATCTATCATGTTTGTCATTCCCTATGGCACGACAATATTTCACTACATCCATATGCCACAATTTGTCCAGCTTGTTGTACACGTATTTTATTTCCAGTTCTTTGCTACTATAAAAAGTGCTACTATAAATTCTTATTCAAAAGGACTCTTTACCTCTCTCCTTGATTTTTGAGATATATACCTAATATAGTAGTATATAGTATAAGATATTGTCCCTTACCTACATGGACAGTTTGGTTGCTGAAGGGAGCAGGAAAAAAACAGTATTTATATAAGGATAACTGGTAAAAATCAACTTGTGAAGAAAGTCTCTCAGTTAAAATGTTAAGCAAAAATATGTCGTTTGGAGAACTAAATAGAGAACTGTCCTTCAAAAAATGCACTGAGAGAATTCATATGAAGTGAAAGCAAAGATTGGTGTAATGATGACTGGGACACAATGTGGTTCATCATCTGATTTGTGTATGAATGGGTTATTTAGAGCTTCAGAACTAATAACTAAGAAATTTTAAACCAAATAAAATTTGGGAAATATGGGAAAAAAGTACATTTGGATTCATATGTTCATAGAAAGATTTTTTTTAGTTTTACCTCATAAGGTAATGATGTCTCAGACCACCAAGAGTTTATGATTAAGAGAACGTGGAAAACGTAAGAAGTTAGTAGGAGACAAAACTATTAGAAGTGATAGAAAAAGAAGCTGGAGAATAATCTAAGTTCAGAAACCATAAAAATCTAGGGACATATAACATAAAAGACTATGACAAAAGTTACTAAAAGAAGACAGAAACTGATAGGAGTTGTGTGGAAAGGAATATTTGTTGCTGCAATCCTTGGAGTATAATGATTGGAAGATATTCATTTTTTTGATGATTACCTGAAGACAGCCTGGATCAACTGAAAGAACTCTTCAATTGCTATGCAGCTTGGAAGAAAAATCATGTAGATTTTTTTCTCTTAGAATTTAACAGACAAATTTCCCTTAGAATGACAGTTAACTCCATCCAAGGAGTCATTCTCTTCTATCAAAGTCCCCCAAAATTCTCTGTGATCCTCATAAATGTACAGTATTAGCAGATCAGCATTCAAGGTCTTTGTAAACCTTGCTCTTAGCAAGCTGTGATGACAAGAGCTTTTAAAAAAAGAGACTTAAGAGAGCCAAACCCTGCCTTAAAGGCAGAGAAAGAGCCTCTCTTCCAACATGGAATCTCCCTTTCATATGTCAAAATCATAAATTATTGTTTGAAAGATATAAAAACAGAGATAACTTTGGTGCTTCTCTCATTGATAATAGCAAGTAAAGCATAAAACAGAGAGGCATGATTGCCACAGGTAGTTCCCATTGTCAAAGGAAATGCCCAGAGTAAAAATGGAAGACATGTTCTCTCTATAGGTTAAGGGCTCTAGAGACTCCTGTTTATTGATGACACTGTAGACTGGGTCCAGAACATTGCAGAACTTTCTAAGAAAGATTGAAAATCACTTGAAAATTACATCTGACTCTACATGTATAAAATATTTCCTATTATCTAGATTGATATTCAGTTGGACAGAGAACTCAGAGAGGTAGTCCATTAGAATACACATCCTAGACAGATATTGTAAATGGATGACAAATGGGGCTCAGAATTGAAAAAGAAGGAAAAGATTGAGTTGCATTGTAGTGGGAACTGGGCAGTACCTGTGATCCTTTTGGAAACAGAAATCTACTTTCTAACATCAATATTCTTCTGGTGATATTCTATTGTTACAAGTAATAGACTATTATATTCTTCTTTGTTATTTTCATTTTTAACACAGTTCATATCACATATAACAATTCCAACTTTTGGTCAGGTGATACTTCTTTTAAAGCATTTATAATAATAGACCACAAACAAATTTTTTTAACATTAACCAAGACACAAATAATAATTATGTATCATAACTTCACAAGTCATTGATCTAACTATCTCCACACTATTACTAAGAATTAAAAGACCTTAACTTATTGTTTTTGGTCTAAGGTCCTAAGCCTAATAGATTAATTTTAGACTTAACCTCAGATGTTTCCCTACCAACAATCTATAATTTAATGAATCTGGTATTAAGCTTACAAACCTTTTGACTATAGGAAATTGTTACTAAGTGTAGGGACATTGCAGGGAAACAATATCTCCCCAACTTCATGTCAATTCCAGGCAGGAGTAGATTGTCAACTTGCATTCAATCAGGCTTATAGTCTGCCAGGTGTCAGTGGGAAAATTGAGTCAGGAGAATCTTACCTCAGCCTAGCCTGAATTCGCCCACCATTCCCATGAGATCACCTTTTTCAGTTCATACCAGCATCTTACAGGCTTACTAGCATCATGGATTGGAAGCTCAGACTGCCTTTCTTGCTATCCATACCTGGAGTTAGACTCAGAAGAACAGTCAGAAAATAGCCCCATAGAATCTTAAAATGCAAGTTCCAATAACCAGGTTTCAGATATGACTATAACTTCACACTAGCTAAGGAACATCTTTTGAAGCAAGTCTTAAATGGCTTACATGCCTTTTTAAATGTGTTCTAGTTCCTGATTAAATAGCAATCATAAAATCAAATTTACCATTAATACCTTAACTTTTTCATCAATGCCAAATTTTACCCAAGGTTACCTGCCTCTAGGAAACTTAGACTAAGATTCTTTTCCCCAAACTAAAGATGTCTCTGATTTAGTCTCAGTAATTAATTCAATGAATTGTTTTAATACTAATTGATTTTATATCGCTTTGTAACATGTCCAATTTTTCTCCCCATCTCTCCCCTCTCCCCATCCCCTAATACCTTGCATTCTGATTACCTCTTCCCTCCATGTACCCTCCCTTCTATCACACCCCACCCTTCCCTTATCCCCATCTTCTCTCTTTTCTTGTAGGGCAAGATAAATTTCTATACCCCATTACCTGTGTTTCTTATTTCTCAGTTATATGCAATAATAATTCTCAACATTACTTTCTAATACTTTGAATTCCAACTTCTCTCCCTCTCTTCCTCCCTACTCATCCCCACTGAGAAGGCAAGCAATTCAATACAGATTAAATATGTGTCATTTTGCAAAAGACTTCCATAATAATCATGTTGTGTAATACTAACTATATTGTCCTTTATCGCCCTTTGTTTTTTATTCCCTCATTTGAACTTGTCCCTTCCCAAAAGTGTTTACTTCTAGTTACTCCCTTCTCCCATTTGCCCTCCCATCTATCATTCCCCTCTCCCCACTTGTCACCTCCTCCCCTACTTTCCCGTAGTATAAGATAGATTTTCATACCAAATTTAGTGAGCATGTTATTCCTTCCTTAAACAATATGTGGAGAGAGTAGCTTCACTTTTCCTCTCTCCCCTTCTCCCTTTTCTCCTCCAATGAACAAGATTTTTCTTATCTCTTTTATGAGTTATGGCCTGCTCCATTCCATTTCTCCCTTTCTCCTCTCAGTATTTTCCTCCCTAAGCCCTTAATTTTTATTTTATTTATTTTTTTTGTAGATATCATCTTTTCTGATTCAATACAACCTGTTCTCTCTGTCTATGTGTGTGTGTGTGTGTGTATGTGTGTGTGTATGTAAAATCCCTTCACCTACCCAAATGTTGACAAAAGTCTCAAGAGTTATAAATATTTTCTTTCCATGTGGGAATGTAAACAGTTCAACTTTAGAAAGTCTTTTATGATTTTTCTTTCCTGTTTACTTTTTCATGCTTCTCCTGATTCTTGTGTTTAAAAGTCAATTTTTTTTCTTCAGTTCTGGACTTTTCATCATGAATGCTTTAAAGTCTCTATATCATTGAATGACCATTTATTCCCTTGAAGTATTATACTCAGTTTTACAGGGTAGGTGATTCTTGGTTTTAATCCCAGTTCCTTTGACTTCTGCAATATTCTATTCCAAGTCCTTCGACCTCTTAATGTTGAAGCTGCCAGATCCTGTGTTTATCCTGATTGTATTTCTAAAATACTTGAATTGTTTCTTTCTAGCTGCTTGCAGTATTTTCTCCTTGACCTGGGAACCCTGGAACTTGGCCACAATATTCCTAGGAGTTTCTCTCTTCAGGTCTCTTTCAGGAGGTAACTTTCAATATTTATTTTGCCCTCTGCTTCTAGAATATCAGGACAGTTTTCCTTGATAATTTCATGGAAGATAATGTCTAGGCTCTTTTTTTGATCATGGCTTTCAGGTAGTCCCATAATTTTTAATTTATCTCCTGGATCTGTTTTCCAGGTCAGTTGTTTTTCCAATGAGATGTTTCACATTGTCTTCTATTTTTTCAGACTTTTAGTTTTGTTTTTTAACTCTTTCACTTATGTCATAATCATTAGATTCCCTGAACTCAATTCTCTCTTTTAAAGAACTATTTTGTTCAGTGAGCTTTTGAACCTTCTCCTCCATTTAGCTAATTCTGCTTTTTAAAGCTTCCTTCTCCTCATTGGCTTTTTGGACCTCTTTTTCCAATTCAGTTAGCCTTTTTTTAAAGGTATTATTTTCCTCAGCATTTTTTTGGTTCTCCTTTAGCAAGCCGCTAACTTGCTTTTCAAGCTCTTCTATTGCCTGAGCCCAATTTAAGTTCACTTTGAAGAGGCCCTGGAGGCAGGGGTCTTAACTTCCTGTGACGGTAAGCCTTATTCTTCCTCATCTGAAAGATGAGAGGAGACACCTGTTCACCAAGAAAGTAACCTTCTATGGTCTTATTTTTTTTTCCCTTTTGGGGGCATTTTCCCAGCCAGTTACTTGACTTCTGAATCCTTTGTGAAGAGGATGGTCTTATTGTCCCTTTTCTCCTCATTACCATGTTCTATGCTGAGATTGGACTCAGCTGCTTGATTCTCCTGGGGCTTTGGGTGGAGGCAGGGCCGTCACTTAGGGCTGAAGTTTAAATCAACTGCTCCCTACTACCAGAGGCTTTAAGCTCAACTGCCTGGACAATGGACCCAGGTTGCTTCTTGGCCACTGTAGCTGCCTGCAGTCTACTGCTGCTGTTGCTGCTGTCAGGAATCCCATTCCCCTCTCTCCCAGTTGGGGAAGCCCTCCCACACTGACCTTTGAAGTTTTCTTTGTCACTTGTGGGTTGAGGTATCTGGGACCCTCTCTGCTGGAAACTCTGCCCCAGAGGTCTGTTCAGGTCCTGTTCCTCCCAGTGCCATGTGGCCATGGCTGGGCTCCTCTCTGCTCAGCACCCTGTGAGATAGATCTTTTTTTTGGTCTTCCAGGATACCTTTGGCTGGAAACCTCTTTCACTCTGTTGTTCTTTGGCTTCTGCTGCTCTAGAATTTGTTGAGAGTCATTTTTTGCTGGTATTTTGTGGGCTGTGGGGGAAGCACTAGAGTATATGCATCTTTCTACTCTGCCATCTTGGCTCCCAGGATATTATATTTTTTTAAAAATTTAAGTCACAAACCATCCACAAGGCAGCAGAAACACTGGAGGTAGCCATAAGAAGTCTGTAACATATCAATTAAGAATTCTGTGGGAAAAAAAGTAAATTTAAGGATATCGTTAGCATTATATGACCAGAAGTAAACCATATCCTTTCTACTTCAGGCTTATCCTAGAATCTCTCTGAGATCCTGGGTCCTTTTTGCTCTGAGATAGGCTACTAACTCTAAAGCCTGATCACCCTGGAATATGTCTCCACAAGGCCTATCTCCAAACTAGCAAGCTCCTCCTGGAGACTCCATTTTGTGGAAGGTCCAGTCTAGTCTGCCTTCACTTTCTTCCCATCCCTGTTCATGACTTTTCAAATGTCAAAACTATGCCCCTACACTGTGCACTTCCTCCTCCTCACTCTCCTACTTTACTTGCCTCAACATACTCCCCTCTACCATGGAATTTATGAGATGCCACAAGAGTCATATAAAATGGGATGCCATGGATAGATTTCAAAGCCCCCACTAAAAAAAGCTCCCAAAAGCAGGAAGATAAGAGGTGTTTTAAGTGTAACAAGCAAATCCTATGAAAGAAGGATTTACCTTGTTTGGTTTGGCTCCAAATGACATAATTAGGAGTGGAGTATGATTGGTAAGAAGTACATTGCTGGCTACATTCAAGAAAAAAAGAAATTCTAACAATCAGACAAAAGTGGAATGGTCTGCCTTAATAAGTAACAGATTTCCATCATTATAAATCTTCAAGAAGCTACACATCCACTTTTTGGAGGCACTGGATTTTTGAGAATATTACAGTTCAGGTTTGGAATACATGATCACTAAGGTTCCTTTGAATTCTGGGACTTCCCTATTCTATGAGTTGCCTATAAAAGTGGACCAGTTATCCTAAAAGATACTGTTTCATTGGAATAAGGAAACATTTGAAGTTTCAAATACAACAGCCATAAGACCAGATTTCCTTGTTTAATGTCATCTGCCCTTAGTTTGGGTCAAAGCCTATTGGAGAACAGTCCCATTCAATGTCTTCTTGGTATCTGAATCCAAAAGCCTACTGGTGATATTAATATACTATATCGCCACACTATTGATTTTCATCTATGCCATCCAGATAAATTTTTTTTGATTCTTTGTAATTGCCTTCTGGACATTTCTATAATTGTCTTTTAAGTGCAAAAACAACAAGAAAGGATAAGATAAAATAAAAAGTCCAATACAAAGAAAGCATTATTGCCCTAAAAACTAAATGCAGAATAATGAGTCATTCTTTAGCTTTGGTTACTATATATATCTTCTCCTCCAAATAATATATTTCTTGTCCAATTGACCACTCAACTGTTCATTCTGGCATATAGAGCAAGAAGAAAGGAAAAGATCATTAAAAGATCTTCATAGAACATCAGCATAGAAAAGTAGAATTGATCGAGAGCAAAGTACTTGAAAGCCATTAATGCAAACCAATCTAATTGAAAGCAAAAAAATGAGGGGGAAATGCTGCTAAAGGACTAAAAGGGGGGAAAGTTCTAAACAATAATATGACTCTCCTAAATATAAGCTTTCTAAATGAGCGACATAATGTTCCATGCCATAATCACCACTGCAATGAGAAAACTGCCTAAATCGTTTCTAAACCAGATTTGTCAGTCATGCTGCTCTGTGCTCTGAGTAACAATTTTCTGTGCAATTAATATTAAACCTTCCAAGGCAGCTCTGACTTCTGATGTTCTGTGTGCTTTTGGCATTAGAGAAACAGCAAAGGCATAAAATATTGTAATATGGAACAAAAGTGTGGGGGGGCGTAAACGTTACTTGCAAAAAGGGGCCTTGGAATAGTAACATAATTAGGGTATGTTTTTTGTGCAAGATTACATATAATGTCACTTGAATTGTTCCTTCTATTTTATGTTTAATTATAGTTTTTATTGCACTAGTAAGAGATTCAGCTGGTAAAATAACCCTATAAGCTGAGAACATTTTTTTTTCCCTTTTCTGAAAACTTTTAGCCCACTCCATGGATATTCTCCTTATGATCAGAGACAAAAAAGTACTGCTGATTCCTTATTTGCATGCTGGCATCTTCTGAAGCATCATTATTATGAGACTGGATGGGGAATTTTGAAAAACTAAAGTGGATAAGAAACACAGATGGGAACAGGGCAGAATGATTTTACTCTGCCTCTCACTGAGAGTCCACACTGACTTCTAGAAAATGTGTATCAGATGTTAATGAAAATGTAATTATAAAGAAAAATCAGAATTCCTGTGTGTGGCAACCTTTCAGAACTATGACCTAACCATGGTACAGTATTTACCCCCCATGCAAATTTTATTGTATCTCTGATATTGAGACAACTGAATAAACGCCCTTTAGCAAGAACTGGACATAACCTCATATCAGAGCAAGGTTGGGAATGGCGCACAACGTGAGTTAGCCTCAAGTGATAGCAATGCATTAAAACTTTTACGGAGTATATAATATTTAGAGCAGTTCAAATTTGTAAGTATTTACTAGGTATGAATGATTATCTAACAATTTTGACCATGAGTTGCCTTGAAAAGAAAAATTGGATAAAAATAAAAGTGAGCCTGAAGGAGTAGACAAGAGTGCAGGGTGAGAGAAGATGTGTTTGAGCTTATTTTGCCATACAATTACCTGCCAAATGCAATGTTGTTCATTAAAGGACACTGTAGTAGAAAGAATAATTGTGAATACCTTGATATAATAGACTGCTTAAGTATTCTTTCTTGTGGTAGAATTCTAGGTATGCTTTCTTGTGGGAGGAAAACATATCCTCTCACCACAAAAAGAATTTGCAGTTATCACTGTGGATTTCAACATCCTCAAAAAAGTGAGCATTTAGCTGTGTGTGGTGCGTTGGATAGAACAATAAAAATGAAGTCAAGAATACTTGAATTTCAGTTAGAGGTGACCCCCCTGGTTGACTGTAGGTGAGTCTAGTCGTCTGTCGCCGAAGTTGTCCAGCTGCAGCCGTGGATGAACCCGTCAGAGTCCTCGTAACTGGAGCAGCAGGTCAGATTGCCTACTCACATCTTTACAGTATTGCTAAGGGCGATGTCTTTGGGAAGGACCAGGCTCTTATTCTCGTCCTGTTGGATATCACCCCCATGATGGGTATGCTGGAAGGGGTAGTAATGGAACTGCAAGACTGTGCTCTTCCCCTCCTTAAAGAGGTCATTGCAACAGATAAAAAAAAGGTTGTCTTCAAAGACCTTGATGTAGCAGTTCTGGTTAGCTCCATGCCAAGGAAGGAAGGCATGGAGAGGAAGGACTTACTCGAGGCAAATGTGAAAATTTTCAAATCCCAGGGACGGGCTTTGGAAAAATATGCCAAAAATTCTGTTAAGGTTGTGGTTGTTGGAAATCCAGACAATACCAATTGCCTGACGGCTTCCAAGATGACCCCATGGATACCCAAGGAGAATTTCAGCTGTATGACCCGTCTGGATCACAACCAAGCTAAGTCTCAGATTGCTCTTAAACTGGGCTTGACCGTCAATGATGTCAAGAACGTCATTATCTGGGGAAACCACTCCTTAACTCCGTATCCAGATGTTAACCATGCCAAGGATAACATCCGAGGGAAAGAAGTTGGTGTCTATGAAGCTGTAAAGGATGACAGCTGGCTCAAGGGCGAATTTATCATGACTGTTCAGCAGCGTGGTGCAGCTGTCATTAAGGCTCAAAAACTGTCTAGTGCCATGTCAGCTGCCAAAGCAATCTGCGACCATGTCAGAGATACCTGGTTTGGAACTCCAGAGGGAGAATTTGTTTCCATGGGAGTCATCTCTGATGGCAATTCCTATGGAATCCCTGATGATTTGCTCTACTCCTTCCCTGTTATCATCAAGAATAAATCCTGGAAATTTGTGGAAGGCCTCCCTATCAATGATTTCTCCCATGAGAAGATGGATCTCACTGCAAAAGAATTATCAGAAGAAAAGGAGACCACTTTTGAATTTCTTACCATCGCATGACTAGGCAAAAATTATGATGTTGCAAAACACTTAAAATCTGAAGAATATGTGTCATCTTTAAACCTAGTAACAAATAACGATATTATCTTTGGCAAACTACATATGAAAAATTATGCATTTAAAGATTGTGTGTGCTTCTTGGTACATATTTGTGCCTACCATGTCATCATGTTATCAAATGGTGTTAGTGATGAAGTCTAAATAAAAATGACCGACTCCAAAAAAAAATAAAAAGAATACTTGAATTTCAGCATCTCCTCAAACACTTAGTAGGTCTGTTACACTCAACAAAACCTCCCTCAACTTCAATTTCCTCATCTGTGAAATGTGAGTAATAATAGCATATGCCCCACAGACTATGAAGAATGACATAACATCTAGTACTTTGGAAATCTTATAGCACCATGTAAAATGTTGGCCATTATTATTACTTAAAAGCAAAGAATCTGAACTTCTTGTCCATGGATTCCAAGATCCCTTCTGCAATTCCCCTCCAATTTAAAGTTAAGCATTGTGAATAATTTTTGATGAAGAAGTGGCATTTAAGTCTTCAGGTACTAATCTGCATTTATGTGTTAGTCTATGTGTGCCTTTAGAAAACAAAACCAACTTTAGGACAAACCACAAGCACCATGAGGGCAAGAACTGTTTCTTTTGACTTTAGCTTTGTGTGTCTTGTGGGTAACACTTCCCTGCACATAGTTGGTGCTTAATAAAAGCTTGTAGGATTGGAGTGGGTGGGATTGATTAAGAGACAGAGGAAGATTTCATCTGAAACTTCCAAAGTTTATTACCCGTCATACTTGAGTTGTGCAGTATAGACAACTTAAATAGAAAAAAGATATGTGGCACATGGTAACGTAAATGTCTTATTTGAACAATTAGGTTTCTGAGCTGATCATAACAATGAATTTAGTTCCACACAACTTTGTTAATAATATATAATCATCCATTTATTCCAGTAAAACTTAAATGAGATTACCACATACAAAGCACTCTGCTAGGTGCTAATTTAGGGGACTGCAGACATAAAACTCTACAGATATAAAAAAGAAGCAGCTTTTGCCTTCAAGTAGCCTAGAATCAAATGATCAGTCAACATACACTTATCAAACACTCATTATATGCCAGGCACTCTGCTAAGCAATGGAAATACAAAGAAAGGAAAAGAAGATAGACTCTGTTCTCAAGGGGCTTAATGTCTAATGGGGGAGGAGACAACATGAGAACTTCCACGTACAAATGACAGATAGATAGATAGATGGATGGATGGATGGATGGATGGATGGATGGATGGATGGATGGATGGATGGGTGGGTGGGTGGGTGGGTGGATGGATGGATGGATAGATAGGCAGGCAGGCAAATAGATAGATAGATAGATTAGATAGATAGATAGATAGATAGATAGATAGATAGATAGATAGATAGATAGATAGATAGATAGATAGATGTATAGATGGATAGATAGATGATAGAGATGATGGATGGATTCACAAACATATGTATATGTGTATATATGTATGTATACATACATACACACAAGATAAATTGGAGCTAACCAACAAAGAGAAGGCATCAGCATTAAGGGAGATAAGGGAAGGCTTCCTACAGAATGCATAATTTTAACTGAAACTTGAAGGAAGCCATTGATGTTAGGAGGTAAAATTAAGAGAGTTTCAGGAATGGAGGACAACCAGTGAAAATATCAGAAGTCTGAATTCAGAATGTCCACTGGGAAGAATATTGAGATGGCCAGTGTCAGTGGAATAAAGAGTACATGGCAGAGGGGCAGGAAGGCAGAATAGGGGAGCTAAGTCACATACACAGATAGGTACAATATCAGGCAGTATGTAATAACTGTCACGTGAATAGCTGCACACTGAAGACTCTACCACTTCAAAAGCTGGAGATGGTCAGGAAAGGTATGTAAGAGAGACAACTAGGTGACATAATGGATATAGCACTGGACTTAGAGTCAGGAAGACTTGGTTTCAAATCTGCCCTCAGATCTTTACTAGCTGGAGGATTCTGGACAAGTCATTTAACCTCTGTTTACCTGTAAACATATGTGTAAAATAAGGATAATACTAATACTAAGCTCCTAGGGCTATTGTTAGGATTAGATTGGATAATATTTGTAAACCTTTACAACTATACAAATGCTAGTTGTTTATTATTATTGTTGGTGATGATGGTGTTGTTATATTTAAACTGGTCCTTAAAGGATAGCTAGAATGTCGCTAAGTTAAGATTAAAAAGTGGGGCATTCCATGAACAGAAAACTGTAGGAGTAATATCATGGAAACAAAAAAGCATGATACATGCTCAGAGAAATAAAGAGCCATGTAGTTTGGTTAAAGTATGGGATTTGTGTTGGAGAGAAATCTAGAAACTAACTTTTTGCCAGGTTATGGAAGACTTTAAATGCTTCAGAGTCTAGACTTCCTTAGACAATGGAGAGTCACCGGATGTTTTTCTCATCTTATTTCTTTTTCAGCAAGTAAATGACAGTTGTTTTGTGTTTGTTTGTTTGTTTGTTTGGCTTATAAGAAGATCAGTCTGGCAGTTTTCTACAGTATGCTCTGGAAGATAATCTGAAGGCAAGACCAATTAGAAAATTACAGTGGGAAAACTAAAATACAAGGATGGATGCGAGCAACATCCAAGGAAAAATCAACATGATTTGGTGAATAGATATGGTGGTTCTCTATGCAGAAACTAAAACTCTGTGTATTTGGTACCAAAATTTCACATGAAACCTGAAAACTTCAGTCAAATATTTTGATAACTTGCCTTAGACATTCACACAGCTATGGCTTTGATGACACAATAAATATTTCTCTAATATGAAACACTAGAATGGGAAAAGGTTTATCTAAGTTAGCAATAAGGTTGAAATAGAAAGTATTTTTCATATTTTCCAAATATAAATTTTTATCTTAACTTGCATTCACAAATATTGAGATTCAAATAAATAAAAATACATGGAAAGAAATATAATTAAAATGAGCATACAAATAGAAATAACAAATTTAAGAGATTGTAAATCATCATAGCCACTTACAAGTGTTGTGATTTAACATTATAATACAGAGAAAGGTTTTTGTATTGATTTTATCATAGTAGTATACCATTTTGGTTCAAGTCATGGATTAAGATAGTCTCTAAAGGAAAACGCAGAGCACAATATCAGTTACAGGCCAAAGGAGAGATGCAAGTTGTATGGAAGAATACCATGATGCATAACAAATTAGGAACTATCAAGAATAATTCAAGGATGCCATCAAGAAATGTGTTTGCTTTTGTTTTGTTTTGTTTACAAAAGAAGATGGATTGGTCACAGGACAAGAATAAGAAATGCCTCTCGAATGGACTGTGTAATTCAATGATATTTTTATGATGTGAAGAGGAAGTAAGGAAGCCTGTTGTTACCTGTTCATTCCTCATAATCAAATGGACTACCTGTGAGGAATGTATGAGCTGTGATCTGTATGTTGGAATATTTTTTCAGTACAAGTAGTAGCCACATCATTCTTGTTTCCATGACCAATTCTGACCTTCATTTTGTATGTAACAGTTTGTTCCTACTGTGTTTAATGAGAGAGTTGCAGTCAATGTATATATTGTTCTTTTGGTTCAGTTTTCTTCACTCTGATTCTCTCCCATTTTTATGCTCATATTTATTTGAATTCTTCAAATCACTTCTGATTGTGTAATAATATTCTGGTGAATCAGCAAGCATTTATCAAGCACTATTATATTCATTTTCAGCTATTAGCCAATTGGCGTGTACTTGTTTTGTTTCCAGTTTTTGTTTTTGTTTTTGTTTTTTTTTTAACTAATGTTGGTAGGAATATATTTAATATTCCCTTGGCATTGGGTGGGGTAGGAAGGGTAGAACCACTGGCCAAGAATATTCATTAATTTATAACACATGTAATCCATGATAGTAGGTGCTGTTTTATTCTTGCTTTTTGTATCCCCAGCACCAAGCAAAATACCTGGCACAAGGTGGGCAACTAATATATGTTTGTATATTGAATGATTGATAATATCCTTGTTCACTGGAAAACCTGGACCAATTCATAACTTCACAGAGTAATAGCATGCCTGCTTTACCACAGGTAAATCAGCATTGAATTTGACCACATTACTCTTTTTTTCTGTTGGATGCAAATGTCAAGTAGAATTTCAGAGTTGTTTTTCTTTAAGTTTCTCTGATTAACAGATACTTGAAACTCTTTTCCATATGGTTGTTGATAATATTTGGTTTTGGAAAACTGACTTTCTATATCCTTTGTTCACTTATCTATTAAAGAAAGGCTCTTATCCTTACATTGTCAATTACTTCAAAATTTTGGATAAAATAGTGAGCATTTAAAAGGAGCACTATTTAATTACTTTATTTCAAAGTTCATTTGTCCAAAATGGGATTGAAAAGGTCCTTAAGAGACCAGTCTTAATAAACAGATAAGATCAATTTTATGATTATGAAATCCATTGTTTGCATGTAAATTTATGCTATCAAAGTTCTTGAAAATAATTTATTCTTTTAATTACTTTAAACATCCCCCTTCAGTACTGTTTACACAATTAATCTGCACAATGTAAAAAGAAAACCCCAAGTGAGGTCATGAAGAGTCTGAAATGACAGACCAACAAAAATCCCACAGAGCTATTGTGAGGATTCAGTGGGATGATATACAGAAAGCACTTTGCTAGCTCTAAAGCTGTATATAAATGTTAGCTTTTATTATAAGCATGAACAGAATTTTTTTCAGTTTTATCTTCAAGTATTCTTGCTCTCTTTTGATTTCTTTGCTTCTCAAACCTGAATAATTAGTTTTTTTAATTGAATTTAAATTATTTTTATCTTATGCATTTTTTGACTCTGTATCATTTTAACCTTTTGCCTTTCAATTATTTATTTAGAGTGCTTAGAAATTCTGATCTATATTTTTGTTTTCTGGATTCCTTTCTATAGGTACTTTTTTTAATTGCCTTTAATCCAGAAAAATGTCATTCAGATTCTCTACTTTGCTTATTGGCAGGATATTGGTGACATCTGCTTTACTACTATTTGTTTCTGACTGTCTGTGTAGTTGTTCCCCTCAAAGCAGCTTTTCAGACACAGTATCTCAGATTTGGAAAGGACCTCCCAGGCCATTTTGTTCAAGCCATACTTGAAGAGAAAATCCCTACAATATGTAGCAAGTGGTCCCCTCATTTTTGCATGACAACACTCAGTAAGAACCTACTGCTTATGTAGACAGCTGTTCTACTTTTAAAAAACTCTAATTATTGAAGCATGTCTCTCTATGCCAGGCTGAAACCTTCTTCTTTGTAACTTTCACCCTTACCTTTGCCCTGTAAGAAAAAACTGTTATTGAGTCATTTCAGTCATGTCCAACTCTCTCTGACCCAATTTTGGGTTATCTTGGCAAAGATTCCGGAATGGTTTGCTATTGCCTTTTCCAGCTCATTTTACAGACAAGGAACTGAAGAAACATGGTTAAATGACTCACCCAGGGTCACACACTTAATAAATGTCTGAAACCAGATTTGAACTAAAGTCCTCCTGACTCCACTTTATTCACTGTGCTACCTAGCTGCCTCTGTGCAGAAAAACATAGTCTAGTCTCTTCTGTATATGAAGGTTTTTTATTTACAGGCTTACCTTGGAGACATTGTAGGTTTGGTTCCAGACCATCACAATAAAGTGAATATCTCCATAAAGTTACATGAATATTTTAGTTTCCGAGTGCATATAAAAATTATGATATACAATGCAATAGTATTATTTCTTTTAAAAATGTGCATAGCTTAATTAAAAATATTTTATGGCTAAAAAAAATGTGCTGACCATCATCTGAGACTTCAGTGGGTCATAATTGTTTTCTTGGTAGAGGGTCTTACCTCAATTTTTATGGCCACTGAATGATCAGGATGAGAGTTGCTGACGGTTGGACTGGGACAATTTCTTAAAATAAGATAACAATGAAGTTTGCCACATCAGTTGACTCTTCTTTTCACTTGAATACTTAGATGTCATTAGAGGGTTATCAATTGACTTAATGTCAATAATGCTATCTCTCATGAAATGGGATGGCCCTAGGAGAGGGAGAGATGGGGAATGGCTGGGTCAGTAGAGCAGTCAGAGCACCTGCCACATTTGTTAAGTTTGATGTCTTACATGAGCATGGTTCTTGACACCCTGAAAGAATGACAATAGTGACATCAAAAATCGCTGATCACAGATTACTATAACACATATAATAACACTGAAAAAGATTCCAAATGTTGTAAGAATGTGACAAAGAGAAACAAATGACTACATACTGTTAGAAAATGGTTTCAACAGACCTGCTTAATGCAGGTTGCCGCCAACCTTCAATTTGTTAAAAAAAAAAAACAAAAAAAAAAAAACACAATATCTGCAAAATGCAATAAGACGAGCTATACCTATAGTTGGAAATAGAGATCATACCATCCCCCTCTATATTATGAGGAACAAATAAGAAACTTGAAAATTGTAAAGCACTATCCATGTGAAAGTATAGGTTTCTGGCTACTTCTGCTTTGTTTCTTTACCTTGTCCTGGGTGATCAAATATAGTTCTTGAGTTAGAAGTATCCTAGATTAGAGGCTACCTCCTGAGTTCTAGAGGTCTGGAAACCCTGAGTCCTCCGTTATTGTCAACTACAATTTGAAAGAAGTTCTGGGTATCTACTCCAGTCCTCTTGGTGAAGATTACTACCAACCAGAGAACAAGCCCATGGACTGGCTCTACCAAGAGAGGAGCAGTACCAGAGACGCAAGGAAAAATGGAAAATGCCTCCTCTGCAGCCCTGGAAAACACTTTGGCTTAAGTGATCTTAAGCCTCAGCTGTCTGAGAGAGCCAAACCGTCATCACTGTCATTTGCTTAGCTTATACTAGTTTCTGTCAATGCATTCTGAGTATAACAGTCATTACAACTTACTGGATTCTGTTCTTAGTCTTTCTGTCAATGTGAACTGATGAGGGTTTTGGGGGGTTGGTAATAACTTTTATGTTCAGGACATAAGTATCTTTTACCATACCTTATTTAAATTATACATTGAACATCTCTCCAGTCATCCCTTTCAGGAAACCTTAAATCTGAGCCAAAACCCTAGGCTATGTTTCCCCCCCGACTACTGGTGTGGAGATGTAGCAAGTAAAATAGTATGAAAAAAAGAACTTCTCCTCCAGTTAGAGGTCAGACTTCTCTACGATTGTATGTGGTCATCATGAAGCACTCACCGTGGATATGTCTAGTGCAAATGGATTCTTTAGGAGGAGAAAAAGATGACACAGTGCTCCACTTGGGCTCAGTAGAATTTTAATTGTTAGGTTATAAGATCTTCCCCCCCCTTTTGCTCTCTCATATACACATATATATGTATATATAAATACACATACATATACATGTATATGTGTGCATGTACACATATATACATGTATGTATATATTTGCATATATATAGCTATAGTTATAGATATATAGCCTCTTTTCTCTCACTCTGTCCAACATAGCCGATATTTATTCTAAAGTTTTATTCTCTTCTTTATGTGTATGTGTTTCTCTTTTTTATATGTAGATAAAATTTCCAATGTTCTTAGTACTTTAAAGATGGCTCATGCTAGATGCAAAATTATTGAATTATTTTGAATTGTATGTCCTGAATGTCATGCCTTCTTCTGGCTGAAGGCTTGAGCTAACTCATAAAGAAATTTTGATATGTAAATATTTGAAAAACTACCCAAAATAATGTGAAGCTGGATTTTTTTTCTCTCCTCAACTTAGACTAAAGTCAGTCACCCCTGCTATCTGGGAGGAGGTAAGGCAAGTTAACAAGTCTTTCCCCCTGGTCCTCCTTTGAATCAGGCTGCACTGAGTGAGGAATGGATTAGAGATATCTACTAAGGGGAAATCACATCTAGGGACCCATAAGAGAATAGTTTGAGAAGCATGGTTCCATCCACATTTCAAAAATTGGAGTTGTCATAAAGAATAGTTGGTTTAGCTGTGGTTCTGAAGACTCCTGCCAGAACTGGTGTATCAGCAAGGACCCCAACATACACAGCAGGGCCTGCTGTACAGGTTCTTAGATCTGCTTTTCTAAAAAGGAAAGCAACTTTTGAGAGGCCAACAATCACTTTAATTAAGTACATATATCATTCATTTAGCTCAGGGGAAAAAGCACCCTGAACTTTAGAGAAAATACAGAGAAATCTAAATCAACAGACAAGGCTTCCAACTGTCTGACCATAAGTGATACATACATCACAAATCAAGAGACAGATGCAACTGTCTGACCATACATAATTACCTGAGGGAGAAGCACCAACATCTGGGTTTTCAAATCCAGGGAGCTCCTTTAAGGGCTCCCCAGAGTCTCATCTAGGCAAACACTTCCAATGAGTAAGCCCCCCAAAAAACCTTCCCCCAGAGTATTTATACACTTTTCAGAGACAGAGGGCATCACAACCCTTGAGAACAAGTTCCTCATTAGAAATTAACAAAAGGTATGAATCTTCTAACAACAAAAATCTCCCCTAGTCAAGCTTCCCTTAATAAGTAGGTCCATTAATGGGTGGGGAAGATCTTTAATGCTCATTCACATTACAACTGGCTTTGTGTGTGGATATGTGTGTGCATATGTGTGCATGTTTGCATGTGTAGACATATATATGTATGTGTAGTGTATGTGCATTGTCAATCTGTTTGTATATATGTACACATATGTGTGTACATGCATATATGCATATACATACATATGCATGTATACATACATATACACACACATCAACATATCCTAATTATCATTGGCTATGTAAAACATAAGAGGCAGTAGTAATAATAAACAACTCTATTATACCAGGCCCTGCTCGTGTTTCTGTATGGCCAGACATCTGGATACCCCAGTAACATAGAAACATAACACAATCATCTGCCACTAGGTCAGGCCTCAGGAGATCCCTGGGATATAACCTGCTAGTAAGGCAGGCATTCAGAAAACCTGAAACACTGCCATGCTACCACATAGTAGAGGGCAATGTTAAGACTAGGGCTACAGGGACACCTTGAATTCTCTAATACTTTTCCTTCATCAGCTCTTCTTTCCAAAGATACCACCTCTAGGATCATTCCCCAGTGATTAGTAAACTCCCATTTTCTTTATTCTGACTGCCAAAAGTCAAACCCCAGCAGCCTACGTCTTCTTTTATTCCTTCCACCTCCACTCTACCTTCACAATGTCTCTATAAAAATATCTCTGCCCTTTTCACTGTGCACCCTGCAACTTCTGCTCCATAAACAACAAACATTTGTTTTCACCAATGCTTCCTATTCTTTTTATTTCCTTCCCCTTACCCTCATTGAGACAAGATTTATGCCCTTCCCCAGGACACTGCAGCCCTGATCATTTCCTCAATAACAGCACCTTCGTTCCTACTCCATGACGGATCCTTGGTTCTCATTGCTATTTTCAGACTCACCCTCTACGGCTATCACTCAACAATCTCTCCTTTAAGGTTCACTCTATGCAAATTTATTACCCAATCTAGATCATGATTTTTTTTATCTACTCAACCCAAGGACATCCTTCCTCTTTCTAAAAGAGTTCGTTGCCTGGTTCATCATCTCCCTTTCAATTATAAGTCTTGTCATCATTGGATTTAAACATGTTGATGTTCCCTTAAGTGCATTGATTTCCTAGGTTCTCAATTCCCATAACTTACTCCTCTTCACCAGAGCTGTACACTGTGATGGTTACTATACATTTTTGTGATATTACCTAAAATTTCCAAAAATGATTTTATTGAAGCAAGTCTGACCATATGGCTACCACTATAACTCAATTAACTCTAGTGGCTCTTCATTACTTCTAAAATCAAACATCAACACTGCTTGGCATTTAAAGCACCCCATAAACTGTTCTCTTTCAGTTTTCACACATTATTTTCTTCCATACAACATTCGCCTCCAGCCTCATTAGCTTCCTCACTGTTCCCTACATATATCACTTTATCTCCAATCTCTGTGCCTTTGTGTTCATTGTCTCCCATCCCTGGAATGCTTCCCATGTTCACCTCTTCTTCCTACAATCCCTAGTTTACTTGAAAACTCAGCTTAAATGTCACCTTTTACAAAAGTTCTTTCCCAATAACCCTGACTCCTCCCTCAAGCCACCATTCCTTTGCCCTCTAAGGTGATCTATTTACATTGCATCTTGATTTTACCTAAACATGTACCTATGGTCTTGTTTATTAAGATGGCAACTCCTTGGATGCAGGGGCTGTTTTCCTTTCTTTGGATGCTCAGTGATCATCACAGTGTCTAGTACATAGAAAGGGAATAATTAATAAAGGCTTGTCAAATGACCAAATGATTCAATGAGTAGCTAAGTATTGTTTTTATTGATTTAGACATAGATGGACAAACACATACCTATGAGTGTGTGTGTGTGTGTGAGTGTGTGTATAATGTATATACTGATATTCAGGAAACCACGTACTTTAAAAAAAATTTCCCGGAAAGTTATCAATCTGGAGACATCAGTATGTAAAATTCAAAATTATTTAGCTCGTAAAACTCTAATATTAGGCAATCAGACATTTATCTTAGTCTGGTAAATTTTGAATCTAATTGAGTTCAAATGCCAGGACATTTTATTGATCATTCATGTTTCAGGATTTCTAATCAATGAACTTGCCAATTCTAACAGTCACAGTAACAGAATGTATGTCACTTACTCACAAAAAATGAACATAATGTTGCTATAATGGAAAGAGTCCTTTACCTGGATTCAGACGAAATTCTGACTCTCCCACTTCCTCAGAGACATTTCTCTTAGTCTCAGATTCTCCATCTGCAAAAAAGAGAAAGCTGGATTAGATGGGTTTTAAGGTGCCTTCAGGCTCTAAATCTATGATCAATTTATGCTCTAATGTAAGATTAAGAGCAAATTACTCATTGTCGTTAGGCTGCCAACCCAAAGGTGAAGGTGCCAAAATTTAGAAACCTCCTTAAATCTGTTTGTCTATTTTACTTTGTCTACTGGTTTTGTTGTGGGACCTTTGGCATATACATGTGATAGACAACTGGCAGTGATAACAATACAATCTCTCTCTCCTAATTTCTAACTTACAATAAGAAAGATGCTTTATCTACTTCAAAGACTCTGTCTCTCACAAGATATTTCATCCCAAAGTTCATTTAAGTGAAGGATGTAAAAACTCCCTCCTTGTTTTGGAGATTGTTAAATATTTTCAGAAAAAAAAAGCAGAAAAATTCCAATTGAATGAACGAATAATGGGAATAAATGTGTCAAGTGTTCACTATGTGCCAAGTACTATGATAAGTAAAATGAAGACAAATGCAAAAATGCAAAAATAAAAATAATCCCTGACCTTAAGAAGCTTACATTCGAATAGGGAGATCCAGTCCATAATTAGGAAGGCAGACAGAGAGATAGAGTGGTATAGAAAACTAAATAAATAATGAGTAGAGCCAATGAGCTTATCCTTTCCAGTAGTAGTGACACTATTGCTTTGATTATTGTTCTAGAAAAAGAAGACAGAAGGGGACAGTTTATAGGAGGGTACCTACAAGCAGATAACTAGGCAATAAAGGGAAGTAAAGCCAAGGAGGCCTAGAGTAGAGTGGGACTCATGAATCAGTCATCAGCCAGGAAGCTCTTGTCTTTTAGAATGTATTTGGCTGTGAGAAATGGGTTTTTTCCAATTTAAGTTAGTAATCTTCATATAACATGCCAAGAAAGCTTTTCTTCATATCTTATATTTGTAACGCCCTCCAAATTTAAGTCATTCATTAATTCACTTTCCTTCAAATATACAAGTATATAGCTAATAATTTAAGAGGTACCTGCTAGACTTGCAATGAGAGGACCAAGGTTCAAATCCTAGATCCAACACTAGTTTGTTGACTCTAGATAAGTAACAAAGGCTTGATGAGTCTGTTTTATCACTTGTCAAATGGAGGCTAATAATAGTCACCCACTACTCTGGGTGAGGAAAGTTTTGTCTTTCCTTCCAGTGTCCTGTCCCTATCACTTCAGGGAAGTCATGAGAAAAAGCCCTGGCTCTTACAGTCAGATAATCTGAGTTTAAATCTTGCCTGTAATGTTGAGCAAGTCATGTAATTTCTCTAGTCCTGTTTCCTCTTCTATAAAAGGAAAATTCTCAAACAGACATCCCTTGAAGCTCTAAGTCTTATAACCATTGAAGCTGTACATTAATATGTTGCTATTATTACAAACAGAGCAACTTATTATTATATTTTCCTGTTTGAAACTATATTGTCAAATTTTCTATAATGAACATTTCCTTTATTTTATTATAAATTATTTTAGAAAAATAAACCATATTAAAATAAGAATGAAATAATAAAATTATTTTTCTCAAAGAACATTAAATAATGAGAAATATTTCTCTTTCTCAACTGAATAATAATTAGAATTTTGTAATATGAGAAAAACAAGACTTTATTTTATGACCCTGTTAATGTAGTGAAAACATGAGGAATCTAGCATATAAGGTCAGTTATGTCAAAAGCATGCAATTAAGAGGTTAAAATGAAAATTTCAGCGTCTTCTTTTATGACATAATATTTTACTGTGCATGGCAAAAAAAGAGCAAGTATTCCTTAGCTGGCATTGAGTCATTTCAGAAGCTACCTATCATTTCTCAGAAGTTTCAGGTGGAAAAATCTGGGACACTTGAAGATTTCTTAAGCATTCTAAAGATGTTTTATTTTTTCCCTAATAAAATTCTGACATTGACAAACGTTTGTTCACATTTATTGGAGGTTCATAATTTCAAAAATCTTTAGCAAGACACTGAAAGGGATGATTTTCCGATTTCATTTCTCAGCTTGGGAAAAATGCTATCCATGGTAAAACTCACTTTGTTTAAATTTGAAATGTTTGGTGTTGAATTTTTAATGAAATAGATACTTTGCAATTCATATGTTGGATTCTGTAAAATTCAACCTGGTATTCCTTTGAAGCAATTTATTTAAGATTTTTAAAATATCCCCCAAAGAGTATCACTACTAAACTCATAGTTTTATTGAATATTCAAAACAACACATAAATAATAATTTTACCTAGAGTTTAAGAGATTTCTTGCTTAAAATATGTAATCCCTCTAATATTAAATGAAATTTTATGACTTGTCTTTCATATTGTTTTAAGGTAAGCACAGTTTAAGCTTAATTTCCAACTTTTTCCTATTTTTGTTATCTTAAAACAGAATTAAGAAAAGGTTTTTTTTTAAAGTTTCCAATGGGGCAGCTAGGTAGCCTAGTGAATAGGTTACCTGCCCTAGAGTGAATGGACCTGAGTTCAATAGGGCCTCAGATGCTTGACACTGACTTGGGCAAATCACTCAACCCCAAGTGCCCTGCCTTCTCCCTTTCCTCGCCCTAAAAAGTTTCCAAAAATGCAAATGATTATTCCAGCACTTAAAATTGTGGCCCACTATCACTCTTGGAAGTCATCCTTAGCCTTTGAGATTCCAGTCCTGTCTTTTAAAGTAATAAAAAATAGCAAAAAGTAATAATAAATACAAAATTAATCATAATCTAAGTCTTTAAAAAATTTTTAGCTTCAGCAATTTAACAAAATGTGAGGGATAGAATAACATACTGGACTTGAAATTTGAAGACTTGGGTTCCGCTATTCTCTCAGTATGTATCTTGTCTAATAATAAGTAAAGCTTTTAATACTCTGAACCTCAGTTTCCTCCTCAACAATGGGATTTGAAAAGACAATCCTTAAGGTTCCTTTGAGTGTAGTAATTCTATAATTGTAATATTGACCATGTACTTTTTTTGTTAGCAATGGCATTATAGGTGAAACAAAACCAAACAAAAATATGGGAAACCATCCCGACTTTAAAACAAAAGTTACTTACAATATCTCTAGGAAGGCATTACTTTGGATGAAATCTGATTTTAAGTGAGGAAACAATGCTCTATAAGCAAGTGTAATACAGATAAGACAAATATAGATGAAACAATTATATTTAGAGCTATTCTGTTTCTCCTAAAGTTTCAGATTTGTGGTTTAGGTGTTTGTGGTACAGAGTAACTCTATCTCAGGTCTGCCCCATACCCTGTACTTAATGCTTCAAATTCACAGGTTATCAGCTACAACTAGTAGCTAGTAGTATTTTCTCAAATAGGTAAGGTATTTTTAAATTGATATTTATACATGTATCATACAACTACATGATACAGGATAGTATAATGTAAGACAAATAAATGAATTAAAGGAAAATAGGGATCGAAATACAGTGATATAAAAAAAGAACTGTTCTGAGACAAGGGCAGGGAGTCTTCATGAATTCCTTAATCTCTCCATCATCACCACAAAAAATAAAACAAAAAATCTGTAGCCATTGAAGGATGAGTATGAAAGAAATGGGACAAAGCCTAGCGATTTAGGTCTAGACCAGAAGAGGGAGAAAAATGAAGATGAGGATCAAGTTGTTCTAAGCAATAGACTACAGATATCTATTGTTGCTCACATTCTCTTTTCTTCTTGCTTTAAGAAAGAAAGAAAATATTTTTGTGGGTGATTTGTTTTGTTTTGTTTTGTTTTTATCAAAATTTGATGGAAGAGCTTCAACAATTACAATTATAAATGTGAACGGGACAACCTCACCCATAAAAGTGCTGAGGATGGCAGAATTGATTAAATAAACAAAACTCAATTGCAAGTAACATACTTAAATCAAAAGAGAATAATATAGATGTATGATGAGGGATTGGAGTAGAATGAATTTATGTACCACCAAAATAATGGAAACAGGAGTGGCGATAACTGTCTCAGACACAATAACAGTAAAAATTAGATATATTAAAGAAAGAGAAGGCAGCTAGGTGACATAGTGGACAAACCACTGGCCTTGGAATCAGGAAGACTCATCTTCATGAATTTGAATACAGTCTCAGACACTTACTATCTGTGTGACCCTGGGCAAGTCACTTGTTCCCATTTGCCTCAGTTTTCTCATCTGTAAAACGAGCTGGAGATAGCAATGGTAAACTGCTCCAGAATCTTTGCCCAGAAGACCCCAAATGGGGACATGAAGAGTTTGACATGACTGAAACAACCTAACAATAACAATAACAACAAAAGAAAGAAAATCAGGGAAACTACATTATATTTAAAAGCACCATGAATGGCAAAAAATACAATATTAAATATGTGCATTTTATACATATACAACAAGACTGATTTCAACTTTGCCTCATCTGTTGAATAAGATTCTTTCTCTCCTCTAATACTACCCACTCTTGGTACAGTCCCTCATTTCCTCCCTCCTAGACTATTTCAATAACCTGATGATTGGTGTTCCTGACCTAGGTATCTTTTTACACTGGTTCATCCTCTACTCAGTCATCTAAGTGATTTTCCTAAAAAAGCAGGCTCAACTCTGTAACTATCACCCCCATCCTCAATTTAATAAACTCCAGTTCCTAACACCTCCAGAATCAGATACAAAATCTTCTATGCTCAAAGCCCTTCACAACACAGCCTCTCCTCCTACCATTCTAGATTTCTTACTTGTTGCACCTGCCCTATACACACATACTCATATAAACATATATGTAAGTGTATGTGTATATATATACACACACATATACATGCACATATGCGTATGTATATAAAATTTCTTTTATGTTTAACATTTTTTTAAATTTTGGTTTCAAAAGTCTCCTACCCATAGAGAAAACAAACAATAGTGTATCAATTAAACATCACACACGACACTCTAAAATTCAGTGATAGTGGCCTCCTTGTTCCTTGAACAAGACACTCCATCTCCCAACTCTGCATTTTCACTGGATGTCCCCCAAGCCTAGAGTTCTCTCCTTTCTCATCTTAGTTCCCTATCTTCCTTTAAGTCCCAGGTAAAATCTGACATTCTACATGAACATCCCATTTATTGTTAATGCCTTCCCTCAATTGATTGTCCATAATTTATCCTGTAAATGTGTATTATTTGTACATAATTGTTTGGATATTTTCTCCATCATTAAACTATGGATTTTTTGAGAGCAGGGACTGCTTTTGTTTTAGTTTGTATTCTCAGTACTTAACACAGACCCTGGGGAAGGGAAACAAAATACTACAAGCACTATGCTAAGTCCTTTACAAATATTAAATAATAACAGCAATAAGAATTTTATGTGAGCAAGAGACTCAGTAAATGTTTATTGACTTGACCATTAGACAAATGTGATCCTGACATCTCACCAGGTAGAACCTACCTGGCATCATGTACTCCACACTATAACGACTTAATAATTGTCTGAATGAATGAAAACAAATTCAAGCCCTTCTGCTAGTCATTTCTGTGACTCCTAGAATTCCTCAAGTAATGAATGAAAATTTATTTGAGAACCTAAGAACCATTAACTTTGGATGCCAGCATTGATTAAACTGGCAATGCTTGTAACTGCAGAACTTCCAACCTAAGCACTAATTTGATTGGCTTAGTGATATGAAATCTGGTTTTTCCTTAACTCTGAGTATGGAAATATTGATTTTGGGGCTCATGAGTTATGTTTCCACTGTGAAATCTAAAGTTGGGCTTTTGGCATAGAACCAATTAAGACATTACTAGCAAGAACAGATTTTTGATGGCTAAGAAAGAATAAAAGGATTTTTTAGGGGTGCAATTAATATATTTATATATTTAATATGCTCTGTCCACTGTGTCACCTAGTTGTCCTTGCTTTCTTTAATATATCTATTTTTAACTTATTTTGTCCGAGACAATTATTACCACTTCTGTTTCAATTATTTCGCTGGTATATATATCCATTCTACTCCAACCCTTCATCATACCTCCATATTATTATCTTTTGACTTAAGCATGTTACTTGTAATTGAGTCTTGTTTATTTAATCAATATTATATTATAAATATTTATGATACAAATATAAATATTATGTTTATATATAATAATATATTTAAAGGTATTTCAGAGTAATGGAATCTATGTCTTTTCTGTATTACCATGCTTATTCTTAAATACATGCAAATTCTTTGAAAGTAAGACATTTAAATTGTAATGGATTATAAGCAAACACACATATGTATATATATACATACACACACACACACACACACACACACATATATATATATATATATATACTCACATTCATATACATACATATATACAATGCATAGGCTATTCAAGACTAGCCCTAGGAAAAATTTTGAAGACTCCACAAACCTTCAATTTCTCAGACATTTTCTCCCCAATAGATTGCTTCTCTTCAGTCAGAGGACTTAAGTCCTTAAGACAAACACTCTCTTAAGTCAGAGGACCTAGGATCAAATCCCTACTTCTGACACATTATCGGTATGACCTTCATTAATTAATTTAATCTCCTTGGGTCCCAATTTCTTCATCCAGAAAATGAGCAACCAACTTCTCAGTTCTCTCTTTCCATTCCCAAGAAAAATCCATTCTTGGGAAAAGCTCAGATATTTATTCATACTATGGTATAAATGACTTATAGGGCTTGCAATGCTACCCTTTTCACAGGCATTTGCATTTCAAGAAATGATAAAGAACTTGCCTAGGTTATCAAAAGGCATGATGTTCTTATTGAAGAATTTCACTAGCCAGGTAAGGAAACTGGCTAGTGGGAAGGAGACTTTCTGGTGCACTAAGAAATCATACCATGTCAGCAGATGTTTCCATCCACTCAAACGATTCAGATTTCCAGACATCATCTGAGAATACTACCCAGACAGGAGAGGTGACCAGTTGATCAGAGGCAACATCCTACCATACAATTAAACTGAATATATAACTTGTCAAAAATGACAATAAAAACATCTTAGATTCCACTGTGTATGCCACTCTGATTCCTCCATTCCAAGACAAGAACTATTAAGAACAATTTGCATGTTGTAGGACTTATGGTACAATGAATGAGTATCCAGAAGAATATGGACACATAGGACCTGGGTTCAGATCCCAGCTCTGCCATTTGCTTCATGTGTGATGATTGGCAAGACATTTCATCTCTCTGGGTGTTAGGCCATAATCTGTAAAAAGAGTAGGTTGGACTAGAATCTCTGTGATATCAAACTCAAATAAAAATCAATCCTTGAATTTCTAAGTCATATTGACTTGGAAAACCACATGTTAAGATTATCTATGTTGTATTGCATTTTTATGCACTTTGTTGCATTGGGGAATTTTGTAGACCACATGAGGATTGAGAGTTTGACAGTTTTAGATTAGATGATCCCTGGGGTCCCTTCTAGTTCTTAATCTGCAATCCTATTAACTGATAGAGTAAGAGATAGAACAAGACACTGAGATAAGAGACAAGTCTCAAAATAATGAACATTCCTGAATTTGTGAGATTTCTGGTAACTTTTTCTCCTAGCATGTTCAAAATACTGTATTCAATATACTATAATTGTAACTGACATGGACCTACTCTATTTTGTAAAAAGAAGGACATTTAATTATAATAGCCTAATTTAACTTAGAATCCCCAAAAGCAGAGGAGAGAGGAGAAAGAAAAACATAATACTCCCTAATCATTACAAATAATAAAAGTTTTTAATGTTATTCAATGAGTTTTCCTTGAGGAACTAATACACACACATTTATATATATATATATATATATATATATATATATATATAGATAGATAGATAGATAGATAGATAGATAGATAGATAGATAGATATAGATAGATATAGATATAGATATATATTATTTAAGGGAAGATATATGGGTGCATGACAGCTATATCTATATATAATCTGGATTTCTAGACTATGGCTTAAATTATAGGAATGATCAATTTCCTTATGCATGCTCTGCACATAATGAAGACAAGTAGGTGTGTATGTATGTATATATGTATATGTATGTATGTACACATGCATATATATACATGCATAGACATATCAGATAGTGCAGCAATTATTTTTTTAAAAAAGAATTTAAACCGTTTGAAGTTCAGGTGCCTACAAGGAATCAAGCGAATTATCCAGAAAATAGTTAGAAATGCAAATATGTACTTTCTTATCACTATTATCATCATTTTCTTGTTTTTTATTTTTTAAATTTATTTATTTAACTTTTAACATTCATTTTCACAAAATTTTGGGTTCCAAATTTTCTCCCCATTTCTCCCCTCCCCCCACCGCAAAACACCGAGCATTCTTATTGCCCCTATCACCAATCTGCCCTCTCTTCTATCATCCCTCCCTTCCCTTGTCCCCATCTTCTCTTTAGTCGTGTAGGGCCAGATAACTTTCTATACCCAATTACCTGTATTCCTTATTTCCTAGTAGCAAGAACAATACTCAACAGTTGTTCCTATAACTTTGAGTTCCAACTTCTCTTCATCCCTTCCTCCCCACCCATTCTCTTTGGGAAGGCAAGCAATTCAATATAAGCCATATCTGTGTAGTTTTGCAAATGACTTTCATAATAGTCATGTTGTGTAAGACTAAGTATATTTCCCTCCTTCCTATCCTGCCCCCAATTGCTTCTATTCTCTCTTTTAATCCTGTCCCTCCCCAAGAGTGTTGACTTCAGATTACTCCCTCCTCCCATTGCCCTTCCTTCTATCATTCCCCCCACCCTGCTTATCCCCTTCTCCCCCATTTTCCTGTATTGTAAGATAGATTTTCATACCAAAATGAATGTGCGTTTTATTCCTTCCTTTAGTGGAATGTGATGAGAGTAAACTTCACGTTTTTCTCTCACCTCCCCTCTTTTTCCCTCCACTAAAAAGTCTTTTGCTTGCCTCTTTTATGAGAGATAATTTGCCCCATTCCATTTCTCCCTTTCTCCTCCCAATATATTTCTCTCTCACCCCTTAATTTCATTTTTTTAAGATATGATCCCATCCTATTCCATTCACTCTGTGCTCTCTGTCTCTGTGTGTGTGTGTGTGTGTGTGTGTGTGTGTATGTAATCCCACCAACTACCCAGATACTGAAAAGTTTCAAGAGTTACAAATACTGTCTTTCCATGTAGGAATGTAAACAGCTCGACTTTAGTAAAGTCCCTTATGACTACTCTTTGCTATTTACCTTTTCATGCTTCTCTTCATTCTTGTGTTTGAAAAACAAATTTTCTTTTCAGCTCTGGTGTTTTCATCAAGAATGCTTGAAAGTCCTTGATTTCATTGAAAGACCATTTTTTCCCCTGAAGTATTATACTCAGTGTTTCTGGGTAGGTGATTCTTGGTTTTAGTCCTAGTGCCTTTGACTTTTCCACACCCTTTGATCTCTTAATGTAGAAGCTGCTAGACCTTGTATTATCTTGATTGTATTTCCACAATACTTGAATTGTTTCTTTCTAGCTGCTTGCAATATTTTCTCCTTGACCAGGGAACTCTGGAATTTGGCCACGATGTTCCTAGGAGTTTCTCTTTTTGGATCTCTTTCAGGCAATGATTGGTGGATTCCTTGAATACTTATTTTGCCCTCTGGTTCTAGGATCTCAGGACAGTTTTCCTTGATAATTTCATGAAAGATGATGTCTAGGCTCTTTTTTTGATCATGACTTTCAGGTAGTCTCGTAATTTTTAAATTGTCTCTCCTGGATCTATTTTCCAGGTCAGTTGTTTTTCCAATGAGATATTTCACATTATCTTCCATTTTTTTCATTCTTTTGGTTTTGTTTTGTGATTTCTTGGTTTCTCATAAAGTCATTAGCCTCCATCTGGTCCATTCTAATTTTGAAAGAACTATTTTCTTCAGTGAGCTTTTGAACCTCCTTTTCCATTTGACTAATTCTGCTTTTGAAAGCATTCTTCTCCTCATTGGCTTTTTGAACCTCTTTTGCTAATTGAGTTAGCCTATTTTTCAAGGTGTTGTTTTCTTCAGCATTATTTTGGGTCTCCTTTAGCAAGGTGTTGACCTGCTTTTTACACTTTTCTTGCATGTCTCTCATTTCTCTTCCCAGTTTTTCCTCCACCTCTCTAACTTGATTTTCAAAATCCTTTTTGAGCTCTTCCATGACCTGAGCCCATGGAATATTTATTCTGGATGTTTGGGATACAGAAACCTTGACTTCTGTGTCTTTCCCTGATGGTAAGCATTGTTCTTCCTCATCCAAAAGGAAGGCAGGAGACCTGTTCACCAAGAAAGTAACCTTCTGTGGTCTCATATTTTTTCCCTTTCCTGGGCGTTTTCCCAGCCAGTGACTTGACTTCTGAGTGTCCTCTCCACCCCCACCTATCCTCCAGATCTGCCCAGCCAGCGCTTGGGGTCTGAGATTCAAATGTTGCTTCCCAGCCTCAGGGCTTTGGGCAGGGGCATGGCTGCTATTCAGTGTGAGATAAAGTTCAGGTGCTCAGGTGGGGGCAGGGCTCAGTTCCCTCAGGGGGTTTATGTGGAGACCTTCAACAATGGATCCAAGCTCCTGCCTGCTTTGGGAGCCCTTGTCCCCTGCTGCCTCTCCTGCTGCCTCCGGAGGGGACCTGAGTTATGGGGACACCCCAGTCCCCTCTCAACCAGCCAAAGAGACCCTTTTACCAACCTTCGGCACCTGTGTATGGAGATACCTGCGCAGCTGCTGGAGATGCTGTCCCTGGAGCCTGCTCGGATCTGCTCCCTTCAGTGCCTCACGGCTAAGGCAGGGCTGGGCTCTGCTCTGGATCTTGTGTGCGACAGACCTTTCACGTTGGTTTTTCAGGGCTCTCTGGAACAGAAATCTTCTCCACTCCATTGTTCTGTGGTTTTTGCTGCTCCTGAATTTGTTGGGAGTTCTTCTTTACAGGTATTTTATGGGCTGTGGGTTTCGGAGGTAGCATATGTGTGTCTTTCTATTCCACCATCTTGGCTCCTCCACTATTATCATCATTGAAGGCAGATAGATGGTGAAGTGAACAGAGCACCAAGCCTGAAGTACAGAAGATCTGAGTTCAAATTTGGCCTCAAACACTCACTAGCTTGTGTGACCCTGATCAAGTCACTTAACTCTGTTGACCTCAGGTTCCTCATATGTGAAATGGCCTGGAAAAGGAAATGGCAAACTGCTCTAATATCTTTGCCAAGAAAACAACAAAAAGTCAGACACAACTGAACAACAACTATCAGCCTTGAGTCTTATGTTTCTATTGGAGTAATTAAAATAAATGTTCATAAATTTATTTCACAATGAAACCTGGTATGCTAAGAAGGCAATTTGCTGCTAAAATTCTTATTAAATCTTAAACCATGAATAATCCAAGCATGAGAGAATTGAATAGACAAACAAATATCACAACTCAACCCTGAAATTAAAGGGGGGAAAAGTGGAAAGAAAAATACTTCATGGTATTTCTATAAATGTTATTGCCCCCATAGGCAAAAATCTTTGGTAAGAATTTGTACTTGATTGGCAACAGGAAAAATTGAACCAAAGAGGGTTATTATCATCAATGTTATTTTTAATTTTTATTATTGTTATCACCATGATTATTATTAAGCATATGAAGAAAAGCAATAAGGAATTTTGAGAGAGAGGAAAGCAGTGAGATGATTAGAGGCTTTATAAAAAAAAAGATTGATTGACAACTACGGATTAAAGAACATCAATTCATAATTGGAGAAAGGTAAAAGGCTTCCAGACAGCCTGGGAGTTGGTTTATTTCAGCACAGACAGAACACTAGGGACAATGAAAGGTTACCATTCCAATAAAACTTGAATATTGAGTAAAGAGAAGAAAATTTAAGACAATATGTTGGCCAGGGATTGGGAGCAAGAAGATGATTTGTCATCCTGATTTCACCACTATGGGATTCTGGATGTCACCTAAACTCCCAGCTTCAGTTTTGCTATATATAAAAAGGAAACAATTCAAAGAAGTATTGTGAAGATATGTTATAATGAATAGCAAAACCAGCATTGTTTTTAGGTTGTTGTTGGGTTTTGTTTTTTTTTCCCACATTCAAGTGCAAATAATAACACAGGTTACCTTTCATAGGAGTATAGGTTTAGAATTGGATGGGACCTTATAGATCACATTATGTTCAGCTCTCATCTTATAGATGATCAAACTGAGACTCAGAATGGGACAATAACTTTTCCAGGTTTTCCAAACAATAAGTATCAGAGACAATGTGATGCAGTGGAAAGAATGCTGATTTAAAGTCAGGTGACCCAGGTTCAAACCTCAGCTCTTGTCACTTACCTCTTAACTTCTTTAGGATTCAGTCTCCTCTACTCCTCTTTTCTCATCTCTCCACTCCCCTGTCTCCTCTTTTCCTCCTCTTTCTCCTTTCTCTTCTCTTCTCTTCTCCCTCCATTCCTCCCCCTCCCTCTCTCTCTCTCCCCCTTCCTCCTTCCCTCTCTCTCTCCCTCCCTCTCTCTCTCTTCTCTCTCTCTCTCTCTCTCTCTCTCTCTCTCTCTCTCTCTCTCTCTCTCTCTCTCTCTCTCTCTCTCTCATTACCCTATTTGTTATGACTGCTCAGATTATCTATAATCTCACAAAAGCAAATTAATAGATCAAGACGCAAAATTAATGCCTGCCCTCATATAAAGAGTTAAATGCAATTTAAAATGGAGAAAGAAAATTCAAATGAAAGTATATTCAGAAAGTGTAGCCAACATATTATTATGGGTAATTATTTTCCAATCATCTGTATTTATTTCTGGTGCTGGCACCAAACAATCTCTCATGTATCTTTTCAAAAAAAAATCATCTTTAAACATTTGTATATATCAACACAAGAGCATTAATCTGCCAAAAATACATATTTTGAGTCTCCCAAAAAACATGGATCTGTCCATATTTAAAGATGTGGGGTAATCTGTTTTCTTTCAGGACACCTTGTATGAAATGGATATTAATCATTTGCAAAGCATAAATTGCTCTGTGAACCATACCACATAATTTCTGACTCCTAGCTGGCCTGAGAATTAAAACCTATTGAAATTGAAATATGGCATTTATCCATCATATAGCTAAGACGCAAATGCAATCACAATATTAATTTGCTAGTTCATAAATCTATTTACATGACACCACTCATAACCTCAACACTTATTCTGTTTTCTCACAGATCAACTTTTGTCACTTATGACATCTTTTATTTTAATTAAACTGTACTAACAAACCCTGGGAAAACATCCAAATGGAAAAATTCTGTATGAGAAAAAAGACCCTAGGAAATAAAAACACAAACTTAAAGACTGGAAATAAATATTTACATATAAAGAGTCAAAATGTATTTAAGCTTTAATTTAATTTCCTCTCCATTCCCAGGACTTAAGAAAGATGTCCATGAGTATGGAGGGGAGAAATGATTCTCCTACTCAGATGAAGGTGAATAACTTTACAGCTCATCTGCTTCCTCATGGAGAGAGAGAATATATCTGTCCTTACCTAGAGGTAGACAGACAAAAGTTCTTTCTCAAAGCTTCTGACCATGCTATGGCAATATCACAGTCAACACTGGACATCTCATCGACCACCCTCTCACCTTTTCTAGGTAACAGGATCATCATTGATTAAGAGGTAGAAGAGACCTGAGAAAGCATCAAGCCTAAAGTCCTTGGTTTATAGATAGGGAAACTGAGACTCAGAAAGGTTAAGTGATTTTCCTAGGATCATAGATATAGTATGGGTCAGAGTTGAGACTGGTCTTACTTAATATAATTCAAAGAACTCTGAATGGGATTGGAATAATGAGATGTAATTACTCTTTTTTTATAAATTTATTTTAAACAATAGTAGAATGTAAATAGACAATAAGAAAAAAGAAACATATTATAAACTTCAGTGCTAGAACCTAAATGTAAAATAAGAAGAAAAAAAGCATTTACATGTGCACAGCAGAAAGTAAGAGAGGATTCAAGGTAAACTTAATTGTTCATCTCAGTTTTAAACATTTAGTTGTACGACCATGGACATGTCACTTAAACTTCCTGACATCTGTGAAATAGTGCTGATAATATTCATTCCTCATGAAGCAACATCATGGAGCTGTTATGAAGAAAGTGTTGTTATGTAAAGCATTTCCATTACTCAACATAGTAGGTGCTACATCTTTTAGGAAGAAATGGGGACACAGATTTTCTCTCAGTCAGGGAGTAAGCCATTGTCTATGTATAATTATTCCCAGGAACATAAGGAAAACCTAAAGTGTACTCCATCTGTTGACTGATAACCAAAATTTTGCTACTGGCATTTCATTCCTTTACAATTTTGATCATTGTTAAAATGCAGATACCCCTCAGAGGTATGTGCCACACTTTCAGTTGTCAGTTGTATTCTTTTCAATGGGAAGGAAAGATCAAAGAATAGTTTTTCATAGCAGTAGAGAAGGAAGATCATAAATGTATTAGGAGGTAGTTAGGGTACAAGGTGAGGAAGAGGGGGAGAGAGGCAGAAATTGGAGGCTTGATGATCAGGTCAAATTTCACCTACCATACAGCTCTGCATTATTGCCCTTTACAATGGTGGGATCAAATGCAAATAGAAGTGGGGGCCACTAAGATATATATAAGGATTCCTGCAACCACATATGAACTTAGAAAACCGGGTAATATTATCTGTGTTTTATTGTATTTTATTTATTCTGTTAGATATCTCTTAACTACATTTTTATCTAGTTCAGGCCACATTGAAAAATGTTATGGGCCACACAGGTTATGTTTGACACCATAGCCTTACAATACCCCTTGTTTCCCTTAACAGATCATTTCCAACATCTTGCTCAATGAGAATGGGTTGACTGTTGTGCTCCCTATCTGCTCTAGGATCAAATACAAAATTCTTTTTGGTAATTCAAGCCCTTTATAATTTATTCCTACCTTACCTTTCCAGTCATCTTATATCTTTCCTCCTCCTCTATCCTCCCCCTCCACACATATATTATTTGAGCTGGTAACACTAGTCTCTACTATTCCACAAACAAGAGAGCCCATTTCTCGGCTCTGGGCATTTTCCATGGCTGTCCATGATCCCTGAAATGTTCTCCTTTGTCATTTCCACCACCTGTGTTCTTTGTCTTTCTCAGCTTAAAATCCCACATTCTACAGAAAACTTTTCTCAATTCCTTTTAATTCTAATGCCTTCCCTCTATTGATTATATTATTTCCTATTTATCCTATATTTATCTTTGTATGTATGTACATCCATATATATCTTCCTGTATATATCTGTGCATGTATGTGTATGTATGCACACATACACACACATATATCCTGCCATGACTTGGGTAGTGTTAATGTAACCAATTCAATGTAGAATTATGTAATTAACCTCAACAATTCAATTCAGTAAACATTTCTTAAGTAGCCAGTATGCTGCTAAGATATAAAGATAGAGAGGACATAATCATGTAATCAGAAGTTGGGGGACTGAAGGGCAGTACCCCAAAAACTATGCTACAAAATTAGAATGTTAAGACTGTGTATTCTAAGAGATTCTAAGAGTGAGGGATCTCATTCAGTCATAGGGCAGGAATAAGGAGGGAAGTCCTTTGGAGAAGGTACACAAGAATTTTCATTTTATCTCTCCCTTTATATTGTGAGGTCTTCCACGGCAGGGATTGTATTTTGCCTGTCTTTGTATTCCACCACGTAGTACAGTCCCTGACACATAGTAGGCACTTAATAATTGATTTTGATTGACCAAATGCCCTTCAAACACACTTGCAAATTTCACAATCACAACTAATCTGGAAAATAGGAAGGTCAACTCATCTTTCACATTGTAATCTGAGCCACAAGCACTAATCTATTCACAATTTTTCTTTGCTCAAAAACCTTCATAGACTCCTCATTTTCTATTGAATAAAATTTAAGTTCTCAGTACTCACATTCACAGAATGACTCTAATTTCCCATTTATAGCTCTCACATGTACTACACTTTCCTCCCTATGTTCTGCATTTTCTTTGTTCACATCCTGTTCTCTCCTGCCTTAATGCCTCTTGTCATATCCCATTTCTGGAAAAGAGTAATACCCAAAGCCCACTAGGCTTGTCCATTGACATCCTTCCCTTCAGGAATCCAAGCAAAACAGAGAAACTACCCTCTCAGAAGGACTCCCTTCTTTACCCTTGCCCTACAATTGAATGGAATCTTTCTGTCTTAGAATTTCCGTTCATACTCTTCACATTATATTTTTGTAGCATAGTTACTAGGGTACTGCACTTCTGTCTTTCCATGTTAGATTACAAGATTACGTCCTATCTTTACATTCTGGTGGCATACTAGATAACTTTAGCAATGTTCACTGAATTGAATTGAGGTTAGTTCCATAATGCCCCCTTGAACTGGTTGCATTAGTATTAACCAAGTTATGTTTATTTCAGAAGCAAAAGTTCTAAGAACTGGTCAGAACCTCAGAATTCAAGTATTTCCTTTGTCCTGCTTTGTTCTTTGTTTTCAAAATCAGCCAAATTGGGACATTAAACAAAATCACACATTATTTGTGATTTGTCTTGATTTAGTTGTAAATAAGATAATTTCCCTACTACAATACACTACCCTGAAGAGCAGAAATTATTTTGTTTTTCTCTCTACACTTTCAGTGCCTAGCATGGTATTTGCTACAGAACAGATGGTACCGTGGAGAGAGTGTTAGACTTGGAACCAAAGACAAAGCAAAAGTTCAAAACCTGCCACAGACATTATCTGAATGGCCCTCTGTCTGTATGGGAAAGCTATTTTACCATGCTGAATCAGTTTCCTCATCTGCAAAATGACCATAAGAGCACCTATCTCAGAGAATATGAGCAAAACATTTTGCAAAACTTAGTGATACTTGAATGGTAGCTATTATCACCTTTATAGACATTTAATAAATGTTTGTTTGGAAGACATAACTTTGGTCCCAGATATTTCTTCACTCTATCTCCCCCAACAGAGTAAGTGTTCATTTACATGATCTTTCTTTTCTGAAGTCAGACTAATTCTGAAGATCATTTGATATCTAGCTTTTATTGTTCTCGCTTCCTCCCTACCATGGATTTAACTACCTTATATTTATTTTGCACTTATTCTGTTATGATTCCCCATTGTACATATAATAGTATATAATGGGGGAGGGAAATTAGCTCTGTAGGGGATTTTAAATTTTAGGGGACCTCCTTTAGGATAAAATTGTGTCCTCCCAATTAATAGGCACCCAAATTGAAAGATTTTCTCATGAATGGATGCCCTTAATTTGAGGATGAAAAAGAGCATTTTTTTCTCTCTTTTGTTTAGACTGTAATTGCAGAATCTAATTCCTGGTAAAATCTTTTTAAAAGTCAGAACACTTCCTTTAGAGATATTTTTTTATTTATTTAAATACTAAAGTACCAATATCTGGTGGATTACAGCTATTTAGACTAATATGTGAAGTATGTATTTCAGATCTCTGAAATATTGGGATTATCAATTCCTTACATATTCATTCATAAAATGAATTTTTTCTTTTTTTCTTTTTTTTAACCAGTCCTAGATTGTTTGCCTCATTTGTGATGAGTCCAGGCAGTGTAACTGAGATATTTTTGTACTATGAGTCTATAGAATAACTTTGTCCTCTGACCTTGAAAACCTGTATAATCAAGCCCAAGTGTTTAATCCCATTTTAGAAGCCCCCTACATCTCTGGGTTATCCTGAGTTTGTTTTCATTTAATTTAAACTGTCCTAGTGAGCAGCACATTCCAAATTCCATTTAGATTGCTCTGGGCATTGGTAGAGATCCCTTGGGAGAAATTTCAGATGCCCTACCACAGAAGGACCTAGAGAAATTTTTATGGACCTTCTTGAAGGATTGCCTAGGTTAAAAAGAGCCCTGGAGAAAGGTTGGTATGTTTTGTATAGGAAAAGACATCTCAAATTTTCCCCCAAACTCCCCTCTCCCAGTTATTAGCCTTAAGAGCTAAAGGAAACACAAGAGCATCCTTACCCAAGACAGCTTGGTGCTTCACCTAAGGGCAAGAAGGTGACTTCCAGTCACTTAAAGAACCTGGCAAGCAAATTCGGATGTATTCAGGGAACTCTGTAGGGATGGGACTTTCCTTATGAGGATGGAAAGTTTGTCTTTTTTTCCTTATTCTTTTCTTTATTGTCTTTGGGAAATCATTTTGCAAGTCTTATGAGGCAATAAACTATGAGAATTTCATACAAATTTATAATTTTTATAAAACTCAGTAGTTTTTATTCATGTTTGACTCTTTGCAATCCCACGTGGGGTTTTCTTGGCAAAGATACTGTAGCATTTGCCATTTCCTTCTCCAGTACATTTAACAGATGAGGAACTGAGGCAAACAGGAATAACTGACTTTCCAGGGTCATACACTTAATAAGTGTCTGAGGCCACATTTGAACCCAGGAACATAAGACTTCCTGGCTGCAGCCCTGGCACTCTGCCATTTATAAAGCACTTATGGGAACTTTCCAGAAAATTCAGTGAGAAGCAGAAGACTGCAACTGCTGCTTCCTCCCAAGCTCTCTGCAGAAGATCTGGTGCACCCCTCCCCCAATTTTCTCTTTTTTCCACTAGATCCCCCAACATTCCAACTAACTCCTCAGCAGTCCTTTCTCACTCAACTGGGATGTGGGTACATCCACACTACAAACATTATTCCCTGGCTACAAAAAATGGTGAGGAAATACCTTCTGATGCAAAGAAAAAGATTTATGTGACAAAGGTGGAGAGCAAGTCATCAAAAAGAGTGGTTCTGGGAGTGGCTTTGGTTTCAGTGGGTATCTGTGATATATTGCTTGGAGGAGGTGGAACAATGCAAAGGGAAGTGAAAGGTAAAAATGTTGTTCACCAGTTGTCAGTAACCTTAGAAGATTTATATAATGGTGCAAGGAGAAAACTCGTTTTGCAAAAGAATGCAATTTGTGCTAAATGTACAGGATGGGTGGTAAGAAAGGAGATGTAGAAGGCTATCTCAATTGCAGAGGAAAATTTGCAGAATGCAAATAAGAATTCATCAGACAGTACCTGGAATGGTTTAGCCAATTCAATCAATTTGCATGAACATGCGGCACAAATCAGTCCTAAACACATATATAAAAACTGTGATGGAAGGAAAATTGTTTAAGAGAAAGAGATTTTGGAGGTTCATATTGACAAGGGCATGAAAGATGATCAGAAGATAACATTCCATGGTGAAGGAGACCTGGAGCCAGGACTTGAGCCAGGAGATAATATCATTGTGTTGGATCAGAAGGGAAATGCCATATTTACACAACTTGGTAAAGACATTTTCACCTGTATGGATATCCTTTTGATTGAAACATTGTGTGGTTTTCAGAAACCAATAACCACTCTTCATAACAGAACTATAGTCATCACTTCTTATCCTGGTCAGATTGTTAAACATGGAGATATCAAATATGTGCTGAATGAATTTATTGCCAACCTTATGAGAAAGGATTCTAATAATTGAATTTAAGGTAAATTTCCTAGAGAATGATTTTCTTTCATTAGACAAGGTATCTTTGTTGGAAAAATTGTTGCCTGAAAGAAAGGCAGTAGAGGAGACTGAAGATATGGATCAGGTAGAACTGGCGAACCTTGATCCATCTCAAGAAAGAAGAAGCCATTACAATGGAGAAGCTTACGAGGATGATGAGCATCATCTCAGAGTTGGGATTCATTGTGAACCTCTTAATGGGGTGAGGGGGCAATGAATACCCTTCATTGTAATACTGGCTTTTGTATGTAATAGTGAATGAGTGAAGAAATACAATCTTTTTTTATTATTTTATTTGTTTTCACTGTTCTATAATCACTTCCATATATCTTAGATTTTTCTGCTTCCTCCCCCTCATTCTCTTCTTCTTCCCCACTCCCTCCCAGAGATAATGTGCAGTTTTATATAGGTTCAACGCATACATTTCCATGAAATACATTTTCACTTTAGTCATGATAGATAGAAGAATTAAAATGAGCAGGAGAAACAATAAAACAAAGCATAATACAAAAAAGATGGGCTTCATTCTGCCATCCAGTTCCATAGCTCTTTCTGTGGATGTGGAAGGCATTTTGCCTCAAGAGTCCATTGGAAATTTTTTTAGGTCCTTGCATTGCTATGAAGGACTAAGTCTACAAGAAAAATTCCTTGCAAAGTGTGGTTGTTGCTGTGTACATATTTCTCTTTGTTCCATTCCTTTCACTCAGCGTCAGTTCATATCAGTCTTTTCAGGCCTTTCTGAAGTCTTCCTTTTCTTATAGCAAAATAGTATTCCATTACATTCATATACCACAACTTGGTCAAACTTTCCCCAACTGATGGGCATCCCCTTGATTTCCAGTTTTTGGCCACCACAAAGAGAGCTGCTATAAATATTGTTGAACACGTTAGACCCTTTCCCATTTCTATGATGTCTTTGGAATACTGTTCTAGAAGTGACTTCACTGAGTCAAAGGGTAAACACATTTTTGCAGCCCTTTGGACATAGTTCCAAATTGCTCTCCAGAATGATTGAATCAGCTCACAGCTCCACCAACAATGAATTAGTGTTCTAACTCTCCCACATCTTCTCCAACATTTATCATCTTCCTGTTTTGTCATGTTAGCCAATCTGATAGGTGTGATGTGGTACCTCAAAGTTGTTTTGATTTGCATCTCTCTGATCAATAGTAATTTAGAGAATTTTTTCATATGACCAGAGGTAGCTTTAATTTCTTCCTCTGAAAAAGAGTGTTCATATCCTTTGACCATTTATCAATTGGGGAATGACTTGTATTCTTGTAAATTTGACTCAGTTCTCTATATATTTTAGAAATGAGGCCTTTATCACAGATTCTAATTGTAAAAATTCTTTCCCAGTTTTCTGCTTCCCTCCTAATCTTGGTTGCATTGGGTTTGTTTGTGCAAAATGTTTCAATTTAATGTAATCAAAATTATCCATTTTGTACTTCATAATGTTCTCTATCTCTTGTTAAGTCAAAAATTTCTCCATTCTCCATAAATCTGACAAATACACTATTCTTTGCTCTCCTAATTTGTTTAAAGTATCCATCTTTATACCTAGACCATCTATCCATTTGGACTTTATTCTTGTATACAGTGTCAGGCATTGGTCTATGCCCAGTTTTTGCCACACTGTTATCGAGTTTTCCAAGCACTTTTTGCCAAACAGTGAGTTCTTATCACTGAAGCTGGGGTCCTTGGGTTTTTTCAAACAGTAGATTGTAATATTCATTTACTACTTTGTGGAAACTTCTATTTATTCTTATGCTCTCCAGTGTTTTCAATAGGAATGGGTGTTGTATTTTGTCAAAAGCTTTTTTGCATCTGTTGAGATAATCATATGGTTTCTGTTAATTTTGTGGTTGATATGATCAACAATGCTAATAATTTTCCTAGTATTGAAACAGCCCTGCATTCTTGGTATAAATACTACCTGATCATAATGAATTATTCTCATGATAGGTTGTTGTATTCTTTTTGCTAAAATCTTATTTCAAAGTTTTGCATCTATATTCATTAGAGAAATTGGTCTATAATTTTCTTTCTCTGCTTTGATTCTTCCTGGTTTAGGTATCAGAAACCATATTTGTATCATAAAAAAAAATTTGGTAGAACTCGTTCTTCCCCAATTTTCCCAAAGTCTATACAGTTCAGAGAAGAGGAGGTTGAGGTCACCCACTAGTATAGTCTTGCTGTCTGTTTCTTCCTGTAACTCCCTTAACTTCTCCTCTAAGAATTTGGATGCTGTGCCACTTGGAGCATAGTATGTTTAGTAATGACATTGCTTTGTTGTGTATGGTGCCTTTTAGCAAGATATAAGTTCCTTCCTTATCTCATTTGATTAGATCTGTTTCAGCTTTTCCTTAGTCTGAGATTAGGATTGCTACCCCTTCTTTTTTTTTTACATCAGCTCAAGCACAATATACTCTGCTCCAACCTTTCACCTTTACCCTGTGTGTATCCCTGTCCACTTCAAATGTGTTTCTTGTAAACAGCATATTGTTGGATTATGGTTTTTAATTGATTCTGCTATCCATCTCCAAACCAGATGAGAGTAAACATCAAACAATGCTCATCTTCCTCCCCACTTTCCTTCTACTGTAATATATTTTTGTGCCTCTCCCTGTGATGTAATTTATCTCTTTCTGCCTCCTCCTTTTCACATCTCCCATTACAATCCCTTTTCACCCTTAAATCAATCACATTTTTATCATCACATCATTTACTTTATGTCCACTGCCTCTATCTATGTGTATCCCTTTTATACATCATAATAAATATGCAACTATCTAGATTAACAAGTATCATCTTCCCTTATAGAGATGTAAATAGTTTAACAAGGTTTTTTTATCCCGTTTCCCATTTTATGCATCTCTTGAGACATATTGAAGATCAAATTTTCTATTGAGCACCAGCTTTTTCATCAGGATGGTCTAGAAATCCCTTATTTCATTGAATGCCCATCTCCTTGCCTGAAATAATATGTTCAGTTTTGCTGGGTAATTGTTCCATGGTTGTAGTCCCAGCTCCTTTGTCTTATGGAATATCATATTCCAAACCCTTTGATTTTTTAATGTAGAAGTTTCAAAGTCCTATGTGATCCTGACTGTATTTCTTCGATATTTGAATTGTTTCTTTCTGGTTGCCTGCAGTATTTTCTCCTTCACTTGATAATTCTGGAATTTGGCAACAATATTCCTTGGTGTTTTTACTTTGGGATCCCTTTCAGGAGGTGATTGGTGGATTCTTTCAAAGACTATTTTGCCCTCTGGATCTAGGACTTCTGGGCAGTTTTCCTTGAGGACTTCTTGGAAGATATTGTCCAGGCTCATTTTTTCATCACGGCTTTCTGGTAGATCAATAATTCTTAGATTTTCTCTCTTGGATCTATTTTCCAGTTCAGTTTTTTTCCAATTAGATATTTTACATATTCTTTTATCTATTCATTCTTTAGATTCTGTTTGATTGATTCTTGGTGTCTCATAGAGTCATCAGCTTCTACTTACCCAATTCTAATTTTTGTCAAATTGCTTTCTTCGGTTAACTTTTGCATCTCCTTTTCCATCTGTCCAATTTTTCCTTTTAAAGAGTTATTTTCTTCAGTCAGTTTTTGTACTTCCTTTTTCATTTGTCTAATTTTCCCAGTGGGTTTTGTGCTTTCTTTTCCATTGGTCCAATTTTCTTTTTAAATTCTTCCGTGATTTCTTTTTTTTTCATATTTTTAAAATCATTGGCCAGTTTTTCTTCTCCTTCCTCAATTTGACTTTTAAAATCTTTCTTGAGCTCTTTCAAGAATGTTTTTTGGACTTGAGACCAGTTCATATTCCCTTCTGAAGTTTCATGTGGGAATACAGTCTCAAGGTTGCCCTCTTTGGTATTCGTGTTTTGGTCCTTGTCCCCACAGAAAGATTCTATGGTCTTACCTTTTCTGGTTTGCTTCTTGCTCATGATGATCACCCTTTTCCTGACTTTTAAAGTGGATCTCTGCTTCTGGGGCATAGGGGCCTCTGTCCCACCATTCTTGTGTTCAGAACTTGAGGCTTTGTGTATTGTGGCCTCTGGTTCTTTCTGCTGGAAGCTAGAATGCTATAGCTTACCTGGTGCTGAGCTGACTGATGTGCCAAAGCAGAGGCCAGGTGAAGTCTTTCTGAGTTTCCCTGGAGTTACGCTGGAGCTAGCTGCATTAAGTGTGGATGAGGGGTGGTCTGACCACAGAGTTCTCCTCTCCTGAGCACAGGCAGACTCAGTGGCTGGTGAAACCAATTTGCACTGGTGTCTTCCTTATTCTCCTGTCTGTGCTGAGGCACACCTGGAATTCTGGTGTTGACAATAGCAGGCTCCTTCCCCCCGGGACCCAGGATCTCCTCTCAGTTGGCTGAGGTCGGTCTATCTAGGACAGCTCCAGTCCTGCACTGGTCCCTTTCAGCCACAGCAAGAAGGGGCTCCCCCCTCCCTTTGCGATTTTCCTAGCCTCATGGTCTAAGAGACTGTTTGCCCCTTTGGTTGATCCCACTGTTCAAGGATTTTTTGGGGGGAAATATTTTATGAGTTTTTCCAGGTCGATAAGGAGAGGGGTAGAGCATTTTACAGATCACTCCACCATATTGGGTCCCAGAAGCTCAAGTAGGTGACTTACAGACATTTAATTTGGGGGCTGATAGTCTCAGGAACAGCTGCTACAGTTACTTGGAGCTCCAGTGCTCTCTCTCACCCACTTACACTGCACTTCTGTTCTTGGCTTATATGCCCAAGACCTTCTGGGCTTTTCTGCTTGGCCCTGCCACAGCAGGGACTGCCTGGTACAGCCTGTGCATTGTGAGCTCCTCCAGCCCCATGCAACAGATCCTTCCTGTCAACCTTCTAGCCTGCCCTTGGTTGTAAATCTGTGACAGTCTATCTCCTATTGGATTCTACCCCTCCAAAATCTACTTGGGTTCTCTTTTTTAGAGGTATCTGAAGGAGTTTGTCTTAGAGCTTAGGTGGGTGGTTGCCCTCACTCTATCACCTTCTACAATCATTTTTAACACACTACTATTATTTTTGTTGTAATATTCAACTATAGTTATGTTTTTTAAGAATTAATAAAATCATTAAGTAAAAATGCTGACTTTGCAGTTTATGGTGCAGCGTTCAAAATAGTTAGTTAATTATTTCCTTATGGTAACTATACCCCAAGCATTTTTTTTTCATGACTTCTACTTTTTGTTTCAATGTGTATATACAGTGGCTTAGACTGAGGTTTGAGTTTTTGGTTTATGTACACACACATTTATAACTGTTAAGCTCTGAAATTAAAATTTTATACTGAATTCACCATTAGAAAACTTTAAAAAAAGAAATAAAGCACTTACTATGTACTTACTATGTACAAAGCACTCCCGTATCTTTGCCAAGAAAACATTAAATAGGGTCACAAAGAGTGACACACAAATGACATGACTAAAGAACAACAAATACCACATGCTAGGCACTGAGATAAATACAATTATTTTCTCATTGGAGTGTCACAACTCTGAGAGATAGTTGCTATTATTATTCCCATTTTATAGATGAAGTAATTGAGGCAAACAGAAGTTGAGGGACTTGCCCAAAGTCACACAATCAGCAAATATCCAAGTTGGGATTTGAAGTCAGGTCTTCTCAACTCTAAGCCCAATGTTACATCTACTGTATCATTTAGCTGCTTTCATTGTCTTACCTGCCTGTTAAGACATATCAGTATGTATTTAACAATATGAAAGTATGTTAAGTTGTGAATCTGTTTATGAATGGTGTCATACAGACTTCTCTAAAGATTCTTGACACAAGAAGGCATTCAAAAAGGATAATGCTTAATCTGGGTCATCTAGAGAACTATCTAAGCATTGGCAAAAAGCACTTTAGTTGGCTTTCTGAGAACAACAAAGGCTAATCTGTGGAGTGTCTGTGAACGATACCCCACACCCTTCAATACTAATCCATGAAAGAAAGAAATGGCTCATTCTTTGATACCTCAATCAGTTAAGAATATCTTTTTAATTAAATTGCCTGATCAATCAAAGGCAAAACTAGTGTGAACAATTCCTATATACCTCTGAGTCAATCAAGCTATCAAAAATAAAAATTAAACATGAGTTGAATGAAAGCAGATGACATCACAAAGGAAACATAATGATGGTTGAAGAGAATCATTCTCTGTGTAGCTTGGATAAAATAGCAAGCCAGCATTCCAATAGCAAGCCAGCATTGTGATGGAGTAGCTTTTGCCAGGCCAAAAGGTAATTGCTTGGGCCTGTGGGGAAGCCTCTGTATCATCCATCACTTTATCCCTTGAACATACAAAGACCTTGTGAACCCTTATCTCTTGAAAGACTTTGTGATCTTCAAAAAGTCAGAAAATTGGAGGTAGTATCATCTCCAAATCCACAGTAGCTAATGTCAGTGTATACATCAGAGGCCCAGGACAAACTAAGCATACTATGTAAAAATAGTCTCAGGACTCTATAAAGGGACCAGTTTTTGGAACCAAGCATAGAGCTATAGACATCTAACTGAAACTTCATCAGGACTCTGAGAAAGTGGGAAAGGATTATCATTTAAATCATGAGAATTGGCTTATCCTTTTTGCTACACATCTTCTCTAAATTTGAGACAACTATTCCTGGGACTCCATTTATGCTTTTGGGAGAATGTATCCCAGATTCTTTAGGGATTGATTTTAGACCAAATAATTGAATTAAATTTAGGTCAAATTACATTACAAATGTTCCTTTCAAAAATCTTGTTATACAACATCAGTATATATTCCTATTTTCTAATTAATTTTATCTGGATATTTGATAATCAGGGATGATCCTATTGTGTGGAGACTTGTGAGCAACCATATTAAGAAGTACCTGCCCTTAGGAGTTACCCTTACAATCTTGACTCTCCACTTGGCAACTACCTTCTGGAGGTTCAACCTGACATTTTTAAAAGGAGCTGGGAAAAGTAGACCAAGAGGGAATGTCCTTTCATCTCTACATCAAATATTCTTTGATAACACATCAACTGTTTAAAAGTAGAGATTGTTTCCATTGTGTCTTTCTACCCCCAGTATTAGGCACAGTGCCTAATCAAGGGATGGGGAACCTGCAGCCTTGAGGTCTTCTAGGTCCTTGGGTGCAGCCTTTTGACTGTGACCAAGTTTTACAGAACAAATCCTTCTATTAATGTGCTGTGAAGTTTGCATTCAGTCAAAGGGTTGTACTGGAGGACATAAAGGGTCACCTGTGGCCTCAGGGTCACAGGTTCCCCACCCCTGGCTTAGTACATTTGAATTTTCAATTAAAACAAGACAGTAGTAATAGTTTATATCCACATGTCTTTTACACATACATTATCTCAATTTGACCCTCATAATTAATCCTGGGAAGTAAGCAGGTCAAAATCTTAGCCATATTGACAGATGAGAAAAGAGACCCTGAGAGAGTCTAGTGATTAACGAAGCTATCAAATGGTAGAATTGAGATTCAAATCCAATTCTTTTGTTGTTCTTTTTAGGGGTGGCTATTGGGGTTAAGTGACTTATTCAGGGTCACACAGCTACTAAGTGTCTGAGGCCACATTCAAACTTAAACCCTCTTCACTCCAGGGTGGGTACTCTATCCACTGTACCACCTTGCTGCCCCAATTCAAACCCCGTTTTCTAATGAATGCAAGTCCAAGACTCTCCATATTGTGATAGGCTGCCTCCAGCACTTATAAAATTCAATATAATGAACTCTCATTGCCATAATCATCAGAAATTCCTGCCGCTTACTTTGAAGACAAAATTTTCTTCCAAGACAGCCATTCTGCTCCTCACTCCTATCCCTCATCACCAAGGAAGTAGTTTCTTTCCGTCTATATAACTTTGCTTTTCTGAAACCAGGCTAATCATGAAGGTCATTTGAGGAGTGTAATAAATGCCCGAGGACTGAATTTCCATGCCCTTTTCTGAGAACTTTATCTTCTGTAATAACTGTCTTTTTTTCCAACACTCTGGGAAATCAAGATTATTTGCCCTTTTCCCCCCATGAAAGAACAATGATGTCAGAATTCTTAAAACAGAGGAAAACATTACCTATATTTTTAGAGTTTTCTAACCGGAGGTCAAATTGTAAATTAATCTTACACTCCAGAGATCATTGCTATACTTGTTAAAGTGGCTTTGGGGAGGTCTGGGGATTTTCTTTGTGAAATGGTCATTAACCAAACTCCTTTGTGAGTTTATACACTGGGGGGGAGGGGGGAAGGGACTTCAGTGAGAAGTAGGTTTGAGATATGAGAGCCACGAGCTGATGAGACCTTACTTGCTCTCTTCAGTATCAAGAACTGGAGTTGGCAATGAAAAATAAAAGTCTTAAGGACAGATAGATGCGAGCCTGGCATTTTATGGACAGAATAACATCATGCCTGTCAGGGACAGGGCTTGAGGCGGGGAGGGCAGAATTAAGGCCTAGAACAACAAATATTTGAGTCTAAATTGTACCTCTATCATTTGCTTTCTGGTCCAATTATTTAACCTCTCAGCTTCAATTTTTTTCATCTGTAAAATGGAAATAATATCAATGACACTAATGATATAATGATAAATAATGACTATTAGATACAGAACTTTGAAAAGTACTTTACATCCATTATTTCATTTGATCCTCAAAACAACACAGTTAGGGAGATACTATTATTATCCCTGTTTTTACAGATGATGAAATAGGCTGGGAAAGGTTATAGGACTTGTCCAGGGTCACACAGTTAGTGTCTGAGGCAGGATTTGATTTCAGATCTTCCTAACTACAACTCCAGTAGTCTCTCTATGGTGCCATCTTGCCAACTAGCTATCTATGTACTAAGAACTAACTTAAAACGTTGTTATAAGGACAGCATGTAATAAATTTGTTTAGTTTCATATTAAAAGATACACATAATATCCTTTGGAGATTTAAAGAGCTGTACGAACATTAGCTAAAATTATGATATTCTCTTCTCTGATACTCTTTATTTCTAGGCCTGGAAAAAAGAACAAAAGCCTGGAGAAGTACAAATTGTTATAAAATATACACAATGCACTGTATGTGTGTGTACATATATATATTAATACTGAAGTGAATATGTGTGTATATATATATGTGCATGTGTATATAAATGATAGCTAAAAATGTGATAGAGAGATAAAGTGATAGAAAGTGACAGATAAAATGTTAATCATACACATTAAACTTAAAGTATGTCATACATACATTTTTATTTTTAGAGATCCAGTTATTAATCATTTACCAGTATGCTCACGAGTCTCCTTACTTTTTCAAAATGACTATCTAATCACTAGATAGACCCCCTCCATTTGGACCAGTAGGGCCACTGTTAGATGCCATGGCCAAGGGAGGGAAGGTAAAATCTTCTCTTCCCCTAACCCCACAGGTGCTTCCTTCACCTGTAGCTCCTGACCACCAAATTAAAAGTTTAGCTAATGAGAGCCCTGAAAAGTTGCATCTAGTTTTTGCTAACCCAATAAGACTGTTCACTTTAATTTTGTCAGCAAAAGGCACTCATACTTCACAAAGGGATCATGGATTTTTTAATACATTAACACTTCATTGCTTCTGTTATTGACTTTTACTTTCTGTGACTATATCAACTATGGGGTGGTTACAATGAAATGATCTAATATCCTTGTTAAAAAGGAATGATTCTACATTATCCTTGTCATCTAACACTTAGACTTGGCCAATTAGAGTCATAGGATTATATCTGTAAGTACCCTGAGAAGTCAAATGGGTCTAAATTCCTCATTTTATAGATAAGGAAACAGAATCCTACCAAGGTAATGTGCCTATAATCACAGAAATTATAAGTAATTGAAACCAGATCTTCTGATTTGAAATCCAGCACTGCCTAAATAATTTCAAAACATTTCTTTATTTCAGTCAATCATTCAAATATTAGGCCTGTGGGATACAAGATAACTGGTGTGTCTGAGTTGATCATATCCTTGTCTTTGTGCAAGCATAGTCTTCCACTCAAAATGACATGATTCTTCCACATAATTTACACAACTGTTCCTTCAAGACTCATCTTTTGGCTCCAGATTAACATCAGGCCCATATTCAAATTCTTCAAAATAGTGAGAGTGCTAGAGAAGCAATATAATATGGTGGAAAGTGTGTTGAAGTGAATTGGAGACAGGGGTTCAAAGTCCACCTCTGTGTCACTTTGAATAACAGAAATTTAGTTTTCTAATGTGTAAAACAGGGTTACTAATCTTTCCAGTACCTACCTCAGAACATGGTTGTAAAAAAAAAAATATTGTATATCTTACAGCTATTTACAAAAGTTGTTATTATTGTTGATATTATTATGTAAGGTGTGTATGTTGCCTGCATAGATTATGAATGTGTCTACATGATTCTTTCTACAAGTAGCTCACAGGGAAGCAAGAACAGATACTCTAGAATTCCACCTATCTTTCTGTAATGGAGATTTTGATTCATAACAGGTAATGATCAGAATACTGGGGTTACCATGGTGCCACTCAGAATTCATCAGAGAGGAGATACCAGGCTAGAATTATGTTTGTCTGCCCCCTAAACATTCTTAGTCTAAAGGAAAATAAAATTTTAAGTTCAAAGATATTTTCCTAATTGCTATCTCTTAATGGGTAAGGAGTGTTCCTACCTATAGTCAAAGGCTTGACTCCTTCCTTATCAAATGCTAATTACAGAAAGACTAATTGCACATAGTAAATACCAAATAAACCCATTTATCCTAGCTGATAACAAACAGAAAGCAGAGAAGTCATACAGATGAAACTATATTAGACAGTGAAATGAATGAGAACTCCCACTATGATCAAGACATCTCAGCTCAACATAGGGAGAGTCCCTGATCTCACCCAAGGGAAAATTCCCAAAAGTATTTAAGGAGACAAGCAGAGCATAGGGGCATGCTCAAGGATCTACTACATTTTTATTTCTTCTGGGAGTCTTTCTCTATCCCCAGGAAGTTCTCCCCAAAGAGACTCTGAAATAGTATGTATCCTTTCTCAAAGCCAGAACCAAGACTTCTCTTTTGCCTAGCTATTTCCAATTCTTCCCCTGATTTAAGCTTGACACATTAAATAACCATTCTCTCAATCAATAAGGAAAGGTTTATGCAAATACCCTGATTGAACTCACAGTTATAATTTTATGACCAACATCATCTCACCAAGTCAACAAGCTTTCATTAAATGATTATTGTGTGCCGGGCACTGTGCCATATACCAGGGATTCAAAGATAGGCAAAAATATAGCTCCTCCTCTCAAAAAGCTCACAATCTATTGGGGGATACAACATGTAAATACCTACTTACAAAGAAAAGATCTAGCCAAAACTTGAAAATCAAGGGGATGCCCATCAATTGGGGAATGGCTGAATAAATTGTGGTATATGAATGTAATGGAATACTATTGTGCTGTAAGAAATGATGAACAGGAAGACTTCGGAGAGGCCTGGAAGGACTTATATGAATTGATGCTGAGTGAAAGGAGCAGAACCAGGAGAACTTCATGCACAGAAATGACCACAGTGTACAAGAAATTTTTCTGGTAGACATGGAACTTCATTGCAGTGCAAGGACTTAAAAAAAATTCCCAATGGTCTTTTAAGGCAAAATGCCTTCCACATCCAGAGAAAGAACTATGGAATTCAATTACAGAATGTAGTAGATCATTTTCTTTTGTATTATGTTTTGGTTTGCTTTATTATTTCTCCCATTCATTTTAATTCTTCTAAGCAACATGACTAAGGCTAAAATGTATTCAATAGGAATGTAACAAAAAGAAGGAAAAGAAAAGATCCAAGATAAATTAGAGATAATCTCATGGAGAAGGCCTTAGTATCAAAGGGGTCTGGTAACCAGCAAAACAAAGGAAGTGGAAAAGAGACAAAAAAGGAGGAGATAGTTTTCCTAGTGGTTCAAAAGGGAAAAAAGAAACCACTTTGCACTCTCATACCTGCTGTAGGTAGGAGAAAAGTCTGTGCATGAAAGAGAAAGAGGCAAAAGAATAAAACTACCTAAAACTTGGAGCAAGTAGGAGGAGGAGAAGGAGAAGGAGGAGAAAAAGGAGGAGTGAGAGTAGTGGGAGTAGTAATAGTAGTGGTGGTAGTAGTGGTAAGTAATAGTAGTAGTAGTAGCAGCAGTAGTAGTAGTAGCAATAGTAGCAATGATGTTGATGATTGCTGATGAAGATGTTGACAATAAAAGCTAGCAATTATAAAATGTTTTAAGGTTTACAAAGTCTTTCACATATATTATCTCAATTGATAGTAGCCAGAATCTGTAAATAAATGGGATGATAAGGAGGAACCAATGTAAAAGACAGCGTAGAAAAACATCCACATCCTTGTTAATGACACTTCATTATGTTTCTTTCAGACATAATGTATCATTGATATTACAATACATGGACATCACTTTAACTTATTCTTTTCTTCCCCTGTTTAAATAGTCCATCTATAAGTAGAATGGCTTTTTCATTCTTTAGGGGCATCACTGTTCCACTTTGGAACTGGAGTAATGCCAGAAATTAATTATGAGGGAAAATCCATGCTGAAGATTCATAAAATTCAGGAAACCCTTGACTTTGGATCAGGGAAAGAAGCAGCAATAAAATGGCAGGAAGAGGGAGTAATAAAAGTAATAAAGGGCAATTTCAATGCCAAAGTGTTTAATTGAAGAAAATTTCTGTCAGGGGAGATGTGTTCTGGGACAAGGATGAGCTACTGCTCAGATGCCTGGTAGTTATAAGTGGAAAAGACTTACGAGACCATCAAGTCAATGAGGCCATCCTGAGCTTCCTGTTACTGATTGGTTCATAGTCTCTCTAAGGAGCATGGCTAACAGAGCAACTACTGTAACTCATTACAATCAGTTGGCCTTTATTAAAAGCCAGTAGAATATGGAATACGGGCAAAAACAGACTAAAAGTTAGTTGATTCTCCAAACATAAATCTTGTATCAAAACCAAGAGAGAAGAAACAGGGAGAGCTGGGAAGAGAAAATTGTGTGGAGATGTTGTGTGTTTGTATGTTTGCATACAAAAAGTATGGGAATAAAGCCAGGAGCATGATGTACCAATTCTGGTCATTTTATGGGGCCTGGATATGCTTGGGTTAATACCATTTTCTCAAGGAAAAAGTTAAAGGTGAATCTTCCGATGCACTGCTATATGGACTATTTTGGATACAATTAATATAGAATCAACGTGTTCTCCTTCCCTTTGGTGCAGTGGGTAAATGGAATGAAAACAATTCCAACATTGTGGCTTCAGGCCAATTTGGAATTTTACTAAATGTTTTCCTATTGGTTCATACTATAGGAAGCCATTATGAGGCCTTTTCAATGATTCAGTAAAAATATGGTGAAGTCCAAAACTGTTCTTCATAAAATGAAATTTGATCAGTCAGTGAAGAATGCTAGGGTTTGTTAATCTGAAAATAAATGACAAAGGGCTCACAGAGGTTATAGGCAAAAAGTCTTCTTTATTCTACTGGAGGAGGGAAACTAGACACATGTGCTGGGGTCTGCTCTGATCCTGAGGAGACCCATTGCAGTGAGACCAAGCCTTGATACACATAGCAGTGACTAGACAAAGAGACATACAGTGAGCTGTAGCTGTGGCAATGAGGGTAAGGGCAACGAGGTGAGTTTCATTCATAGCAAAGTTTCATGACCAGAACACTGTTCTTGTACAAGGTGTTTGTCCAAGTTCAGGAACCACCTGGGGCCGGTATAAAACAATTGCTTAATTTTGCATAACAGAGTTCATTCAGAGGGTGAGTGTAAAGGAATATTGTTACATGAAGCTCAGGACACAACTTATTTACTGAGACTTAGTTCTGGAAAACAAGATGTCTCCTAATAGTAAAAAGACTAGAGTGAAAAGAGAGGGGTAGTCTTGGCATGGGGATCCTGACAGGTTAAACTCAGAATTTCAGAGAGTTTTAGACCTGAAAGGCACCTCAGCAGCCATGTGTTCTAGCCAGTAAGTAAAAGGAATCTCCATTACAATATACCCACTTAACAGAGTAGCAATCCAGTCTTTGCTTGAAGACTTCCAATAAGGCTTGCTCTACTTCTGAAGACAGCCCACTCTACTTATAGATAGTTCTAATTGTTAAGTTTTCTTTATATCAAATTGAAATTTTATTCTCCCACCTCCTACCTGCAAGTTCCGCCACCCTTTTAGGTTGATAATTAGACATTTCTTCCAGTATGGTTAGTATATCAATAGCACTTTACTTCAGGGTAGTTTTAAGGTCTTCATTTAGATATTTATTTTTCAATATATTTTTTCCTGACTGAGATGACTCTTGTACTATTGCCCAATTTTATGCCCATCTCAAATCACAATAATTTCAGTCATACATTCATTCCTAAGGATCTTCTAACTTTATACCAGAAGCTCCTAGAATTTCATTTGTCTTGACAATGAACTCAATGAATTGAGAAGGCTGGGATGCAATACTACATTTGTCAATAAGTGTCTCTATCTAGGACATGTTTTATTTGTCCATTACAAAGGTTACTTTGGAAATGGAGTGTGAGAAGGATTAAAGGGCAAGAGAATATTAATGTAAGACTTAATTTCATTCCTGACTCCACTCTTCAGACTTCTCCATCTTCTAACCAGCAGCTTTCTCATCTTGGAGCTGCCTTTACCCTGTGCTGTTCTCTGATAGGTGACTCTCTAGCCCAGACTATCATTTTGTGAGGTGCCCAGGTCATTTCTGTCTTCAGGATTTACCACTTTGGCTTCCCTAAATTTAGTTTTCCATTTTTTTGACATTTTCTTCAGTTTACTCCTTCTCTAGCATGAATTTCTAGATTGGGGCTTTGTGCTTTGATTAGACTGTCTTTCCCAGACCCTTGTGTAGGCAGGCCCTGCTTAACTCTTAATAGACGTAGTTAAGATTGGCTCCACATTCTGAGAGATTTCTTTGGTTCTATCTCAATATGTCTTTTACTTATTTAGTTCTGAACCCAGAGTTGGTCCTATCCTATCTGGTGACCTAATAAGCCCCAACCAGATGCTGGGGATTATTCTTTTAGCAGGCCTTCTGCACAACCACTGGTGTTTTGGTTCTTGATGCTGTATTGGTCTATTCTCCTCTTACAGCATAAGATTAGACATGCTGGGTATAGGACTAGACTTGTGTACTTATCTGGTTCAGCCACAAGTTCCTGAGCTCTTGGAGTACAGTCATGGCCTGCTGTTATTTAGCTGTTAGCATGGTTCAATTTCCTGCCATGCCTCAATGGGACCTTCATGCCAGCTGTTCTGGGTACTTATCTGGCCCTGCTTCTAGTCCTGTCTCCTATAGTAGCTAAGGTACCTGGCACCCCCAAGCTAGGTGCTGGTCTAATTAAATCTGTGGGGCTGAGCCTCTGGATTTTGGAAATCTTTTTTTCCCCCAATCATGAATGGTGGAGGGGTTTATATCTGTATTTCTTTGATTTTCTTTGTCATCATTTCTTTTAGTATATTTCAGATTTATACTGGGGGAGTATCTATGGCAAATTTGGCCTCCTTTAATTTTTAACATTCCTCTATCTTTACATTATTTCCAAGTAGAGGAATTACATGGTCAGACCTATGCTTTAGGAGTATTTAGGAGCTAATGGAGGATATTAGAGAAGGAAGAGACTGAAAGTAGGGAGACTTATTAGGAGACTAGCAAAATAGTTTTAGCAAGAGATGAAATCTAGACCAAGAAGTACGTCCATGTATGTGGAGACAAATGGATAGATGTAAGAGATGCTGTAGATTTAAAATAGCTAAGATTTGCCAACTACTTGGGCATAGAAGTTGATAATAAAATGAAGGGCAGAGGCCTGAAATTACCAACCTAGATCCATAGAAAGATGGTAATGTGCACAACAAAACATTATACAAAGGAAGAAGTGCTGGATTTGAAGTCAAAGGACCTAATTTTAATCACAGCTCTTCCACTTACTGCCTCTGTAGTGTTGAAAAAGTTGGTCAACCTCTCTGGGCCCCACTTCATTCATCCGTAAAATAAAGGGACTAGACTAGATGATCTCTCAGGAACTTTCCAGCTCTACTACTCTGATCCTAAATAGGAAGATGAATGAGTTTTTTAAGCAATCAGTCTGCTTTTAATATCTTAAGTTTAAGATACTTACTAACATCAAGTTGAGAAAGCTTCATGATGTATTGCTATGGGAATCGTAGCTCAGAAGAGAGTGTAGACCTAGATATTTATGGGTCTGGGAATCATCTACATGGAGATGATTATTGAACTCTTTGGGGCTGATGATGTGACCCAGAGAGAATACATAGAAATAGGAGAGCAGAGTCTTTAGCTATTTCCACTTTTAGGGAGTGGGATATGATTAATGATCTGGTAAAGGAGATTGATGAGCAGCAATACAAGGTCAAGGTCAAAAAATTGAGAGAACCTTGTCACAATACCTAGAGTGGAAAGAGTATCCAGTAAAGATAAGTCAACAGAATCAAATCCAACAGAAAGGTTTGAAAAATATAGTGAGAATCGAAAGAAAACTATTGAATTTAGCAATCAAGGGATCAAATCATTGCTAATGTTGAAGAGATGAGTTTCAATAGAGTGATGAGGTCAGAAGCCAAATACAAGGATTTGAGGGGAAAATGGAAGTAGAATCAGTCAATGCAAAAAGTATTTTGTACTTAGAATCACTGAACTGGGAATTAGAAGGGGCCTTAGTAATCTTCTAGTCCAAATCAAAAAGGAAACAAATTCAAAGTACAACATACCTGACAGGTATATCCTTCTATAAAGCAAATCATTGAGAGCTTGAATCGTTAATGGATAGAGAACTGGCTTTGGAACCAGGAAGATCAGAGTTCTATTCTTATCTCTGACACTTGTTGGTGTGTGACTCTAGACAAGTCACTTAACCTCTCAATGTTCTGTACCAATCTGCATTAGTATAGTTTCATCATACAAGGAGCTTGCCATACTGATGAAAACATGGATCCAGTCCATATCCCTAAATCAAACTATTATGAATCTGCAAAGAATCAGTCCTTTTCATTATTTTTATGCATACCCACCCTGAGTATCTGTGCCCAGATGTGAAAATAAAGTCAAATGATTCCACTAGCCTAACTTCCCTAAGAAAAGTTTCTTCCATTCCCTTTGCTGAGATTGGACAGAGATCAAGGACTCAAATCAGAGGATGTATCCATGGCCACAGAGGTAAGGAAAGCCATAGCGCTGTGACCATATCCTCTCCAGTTTTTCACCCATGAGGACAAGAGCTTAAGACACCATCTCTCTGGATGCCTTAATAGGTTCTCTCCAATTCTATTAGGACCTCATTTGTTGTCTAAAATTATCACTTTCCCTTTTTCCATATTTCTTCAGTAATGCTATGGGCTTCCTCTCAAAGCAACCTTCCCATCTCCCCCAGGTATAAACTAAAGTCACAATTTCTCTTTAGATTTAATTGATAGCTTTCAGCTCAGATGGTTGCTTTCTCAGATACAAATCCACATTTCCTTTCAGGGGAATCAGCAAGAGTCTCACCTAATCATTTCATAAATATTTTCTTCCTTAAACATTTGCTCTTTTCCCAATTCCACAATGGCTGTGTTACTCTGGGTGACACTATCACATTACACACTGAATGCAACACTTATATTACATTAGCAAACCAACCTTGACTTTCGCTCTAATTGGCACCTCCAACATGATAACCTAAATAAAGAATAGCAGAGAAGTAACAGAAAAAATCAGCACAAAAGAAAAAAAAAACAAGCCTTTCTTTCCTTTGATATTTCTTAAAATGTTGGTAGAAAAAAAATATTGCAGCCTTTCTGTTGCATCTTTTTTTCCAACAAGGTCAAAAGGACTTGCAGACAGTGCCTCATTAATTTTCCAAAATTCTTTTATTGAAAAGACTTTTCTAGGGGGTTGTAGAAATGTAAGGTTCTTTTATAAAAATGCTAAATTACGTTATTTACCAAAATCCATTCTTTTCCTTTTGCATTTCCAGTCTACTAACCACTCCCATTTATAATCACACTCTATGCATTTTCACATTAGGTTTCAAAATCTACCAACACAGAATCATGAATATGTATCTTATTAGCTGACCCTCTTCACTTTCTCAGCTTCCAATTTTTCTTCCATTTGCTTTTAGTAATCTAATAGCAAATGCGGACTTCTTGAGTGTTCTGTGTACTTAGCACTTGGCTTAGTTAACATGTTCCTGCATTTTGGTTTCAAGTCAAGTTAGCAAGCATCTATTCAACATCTACTATGTGTTAGATATTATTGCTCTCTGGGGTTATAGAGACCGAAATGAAAAACAGTCCCTTGCACCCAAGGAACTTACATTCTACTACTTAATGGTACTGATTGCATCTTTATACTTCAAAAAATATTTTTATAATTTAACTTCATTTATAGTATATTTGATAGTGCTTTATGTTGCTGTATTCCATGTTTGGCATGCCCAATATATTCTTCATCTATATCTATTTCATCTCTTATATTCATTTATTTACATAGACTATGGAAAACTTTTTGAAACACAGTAAAGATGTCATATCTCTGACACGCCAAGGCCTTCAATTAATCAACCAAGATGCATTTATTAAGCACCTACAGCATGCCAGGCATAGCTCTAGATGTAGGAACACAAAGATAAAGAATGACCCAATCCCTCCATCCAAGAAACTTATAATCTAATGAGGGGTAAAAACAAGTATGGAGAATAAATTAAAAATTAAAAATATAAAATAACAATACAATATAGTCTGGGAGGAAGAGCTATTATGGGAAGGACAAGATAGGCTTCATGCAGAAGATGGTGTTTGAGCTGCATCTTTAAGGAAGAGAGGTTCTCTTAAGAGGTAGAGGTAAGGAAGGAGTGGACTCCAGGGAGGTAGGATACCCAGAAAAAAAGCATGGAGCTAAGAAATAGAGTGCTAGATGTGAGGAACAGAGAAAAGGCCAGTTAATTGTATCAGAGTGTATAAGAAGTAGAGTATTATACAAAGATAATGGAAAGGTAGGTTAGGGCCAGTTTGTAAGAGGCTTACAAGCTAAACAGAGGAATTTAGGTTTTATCTTAGAGAAAAACAGGAAACCACTGGAGTCTATTACAGAGGAGTCACACTGTCAGATTTGAGCTTAAGAAAATTTACATTGAAAAGTTTAAGAAAATTTACAGTGTGTAAAGTGGGCTGTTTAAAAAATTTGAGTCAGGGAAGCTAATGAAGAGGCTGTTGCAGTAACCAAGGCAAGAGGTGATGAGAGCTTGATGATCTAGCTATATGAGTGGAGAGAAGGAATCAGATGCAAAGAATATTCTGGAAGTAGAAAGGGCAAGATGTGGCACCTGATGGGATTTGTGAGGTCAGGCAGAAGACAGAGTTGAATATAGTTCCCAGGTAATGGACCTGGGAGACTGAGAGAGTGATAGAAATGGAGAAGTCTGAAAGAGGGATGAGTTTGAGAGAAAGACAAAGAATTCATATATACAAACATTGACTCTGTGATGTTTCCAGATCATCATGTTTGAAATGTCCAATAGACAATTGGCAGTGCAGGACTGAAACTCAAAGGCAAGAATGAAAGTGAAATGAAGTCATCATCTGCTTAGAGCTGCTAATCAAAACCATGGTATCTGATAAGTTCACAGAGAGAGAAACACAGAGACAGAGAGAGAGAGTAAGTCTATGACCCAACCTTAGACAATTCCCACAGTTAGGGTGTATGACATAAATGATTTTCCAGTCAGCTAAAAGGAGACGATGAGGAAGTGGTCAGACAGGTAGGAGCAGAACTAGGAGGAGAGTCGCAAAACATATGGAAGACAGAGTATCCAGGAGGAGGTAGAGACAGGAGCAGAGGGAGGAAGAGAAGTTGTGGTTTCAAATGCAGCAAATAAGTCAAAAAGGCAGAAGCCTGAGAAAAGATTTGTCAACTAAGAAATCATTAATAACTTTTGAGAAAGCAGTTTCAGTTGAGTAATGAGATCAGAGACCAGACTGCAAATTATTAACGTATAAGTGAGAAGAGAGGAAGTTGAGTCAACGAGTATAGAATTTGGCTGATAAATGGGAGGGAGGATGGTGTGGGGATTTAGGATAATACTTTGAGGGAATGGTCAGATCTCAAGCATCTTTTTTTTTTCACTTTCAAGGATGAAAGAGACCTGGTCATGCTTGAAAGCGGTAGATAGGGAAAGATTGAAAATGAAAGAAAGGGGATAATTGAGAATGAAATCTGCTAGAGAAGATGGGAGAGAATGGACTTAATCATACATGAGAAGGGGTTGACTCTCTCAAAGAGACAGACAACCTCATTATCAGAGACTAAGGGAAAGAGAAAAAAAGCAAGGGGAGAACTCAAGGAGTTTTGATATGAAGAGAATGAAGAACAGAAACTTACATCAAATGTTCTAAAAGTATTCATTAATGGATGAGGGAGTGATTAAAGTCTTCAGTGGATAGGAAAAAAGGGTTGGAATAGCTTCTGTGGGGAGTAGGACAGGAAAAGAATTAAGGAAAGTTAAGAGGAAGGCCTTGCTATAGTGAAGGCCCAGCGGATATTGGATAGTGTGAATTTTTGATATATCTAGCCAGCACAATTCTGAGTTTTTTAACAGCTCTGTCTAGCATCTTGTTGTGTATGTGTTCATCCTTCGTTGCCAAAGAAGACCATGCCATCAGAGAAATGATGACATGACTTGCACTTGACTTTGTGTTGAGTGAGGGAGGGCTGTGCAGGTCTTCTCCAAAGCCATCTGAATCCAGGGATCAGATGTTCATCAGGATGACTGGAGATGACCCAGGATGGGGCAATTGGGATTAAGTGACTTGCCAAAGGTCACACAGCTAGTGAGTGTCAAGTGTCTGAGGTGAGATTTGAACTCAGGTCCTCCTGACTCCTGCATTGGTGCTCTATCTACTGCACCACCTAGCTGTCCTCCAGTATCTTGTGAGTAGTAATGGAAGAGGTAGATGATGAGAATAATCCACAGTGTTGTGGTAAGAGATGACCTGTGATGGGACATGAGGATAAAGGATTTCAGAGAGAATAGCGTAGAACTGAAATGGCTGAGTCATGAAATCAGTTTGGAGTGGAAAGAAAGTGAAGTTAAAGCAAGAATAATGGCCTCAGGAAGTATTGAAGGGCGGAGAGACCGGATATATTTATGAGGTCAAAGAATAGGTTTAACTGGTATGAGATATAGGGAAAGGGAGAATGATAGGTCAAACAGAAGAATATTCATTTTTAATGAGGAAAGTGGGACATTTCTGGATAACAGCGAGATCATGTGTGTATGACCTTCCCTTCAGGTAGCCAAGTTAGAATGAAGGAGTAAATCATGGAAGGCTGAGGAGTTGGGAAAGCAGGGAGCTTGATGAAGTGTTATAAGAATGTTAAAGTTGTTTATTATAAGGGCAGGAGTGGAGGTAGAATGGAAGACGCTTAGTCAAGTGCTGAACTCTTGGATGTTGGCATTCTACAACAGGATTAGGAGCATTTCAAAAGGAGGAAAGTTTGCTGAAGGAAAAAGGTAAAGTGAGAGACAATGGAGAACAAAGAGAATTCTGACTCTTCCTCCAGGATAAGTATGTGTTGTGAGAGAAGGTATAAACAGCGCTAGAAAGGATATCTGACAACAGAGCTGTCAGTGGAATCTAATATATAGAAGAAGTGAGAGGGAAATGGGTTCAGGACAAAAAGACTGTGATTGATGTGGAATGATAATTCTATATGGCACAGCAGAAGGAATAAGCAGGGTTACAGAAGAATGATGTAGAGTTGGGAATGATGGAGAAAAAAAAGGAGATGGGAGTTAGTAATAATTTACCTCTATATGGAAGGTATTTAATTAAAATAGAAATAGAGAAACAAGAGGAGCTATAAAAGTAATAAATGGGAGGAGGATGAAATTGGTTATTTCTGAGTACTTATATTTCTTTTTTTTCCACAAATATTTCTAGGATGTAGTTTTTTTCCCTCACCCTCAAATATCATATTTCTTTTTGTTTTTATTTTGGAGTAAGCTACATTTTTCTTTTTCTTCATTATCATTATTATTATATAACATATCCCAAAAGTCTAAATTTTAATAACTTAAAACTGCACTAAGACTTATGGGATACCTGGTATGTAACATGTATTTGTACATGCTTTTGATGATGAGGGAGATTGTCTCAACATCTTCCATTCCTACCCCTCTACTGCCCTTTTAATAGAGGACTTCAATATTTATATAACAGTCCATCAAACTTCCTACCTTCCCAATTCCTCAGCTTCCTTAAATTCTATGACCTACTCCTTTGGTCCAGGTTTATAGATCAAGTTAAACAATGTATCCCTATTCTAGAAGTCAAATTTGAGAAATATTTAGGAAATGAAGGCACAAAGAACACAACTACTGATGAAATGCTGAACTAGCATGTAAATAGTACAATAACATATGCATAGAGAGGTATGTATGTACATAAAGAGAATGCTGAGTAAAGGGTGAATCAGGAAGTGGAATGTGAGATAATTTGCCTGACAACCAATTTGGCTTGGGTTTAATATGAGTTAAGAGAAGTGATTCAGACTAGGATAGTCTGATGAAAAGCTTTATAAACAGAGTTTAACATCTCTTATCTGTCACCAGACACCTGTCTCTGGCAACAGGTAAATTTCAGTTGTGAATCCCCTAAGCCAAATCTGGGAAGTGCATCATCATCTTTTAGCACTGCCTTTATATACACTCTGCAGATTCTAAAGCAGGACAAGACCTAATTAAGAGCCTACAAAGATCCTGGTGAAGATTTACATATTCACCCTGCACTTCTGGAGGCTTTCCCAACCAATCGGCAGCCAGGCACACGTATTAAGGATAAAAGGGGTAAACATTCAAAACCTATGGACTGCCAAGATCTTAATGCTAACCCTCATCTTTGTTCCTGAACTGTCACATGTTGTCCTATCGAGGCCACCGAAAGTCAGCCAGTTTAAAGATTAAAGCAGTACTGTTCTTTAGAACTGATCCTATATTTCTACTTTTGGTTCTACCTAGCATGTGGTATGGCAGGAGGGCTTTTAGGGTTCACTTCTGATGTATGACACCAATAATGTTCCTTCACTGTATACTTCACTGTGCTAACACGGAGTGATATAGGCTCATACTTAATTGTATGATACATTCAGAAGCCATCATATGGCAAGAGAAGTAGAAGTGATGGGATAAGAGGACAATTCTGTAGGGTTAAGAGTTGGCATTGATGAGAAGAAGAAACAAATATCTTGAAAACAGATTAAATAATATTTCTCCAGAAATGTCAAATTCTACAAATTATTTGGAAAAACCTTAAATTATATTACTGGGTTCAAAAGAGTGTTAAATTCAAAGCAACTGACCTTGCCTATTAAACTAGATAACTAATTCTTCTTTAATATATAATAGTGCTGAATTCATGTCCCATGAGGGTTCGTTTTCCCACTTGCTGTTCAAATGTACAAATCTGTCCTCCCTAATCATCCCCACATACACATATATATAAATACTTAAATTCTAATTTATATAGATTCTTTTCAATAGTTTTGTCAAGGAAATACTTAGCTCCTTCCTTTGTCTTTGGTTTATCTTTCTTCATTGTCTCTTTCATAGTGAATAATTTTCAAAATCCTATTCCTTATCATATGAGTCTAGATTTGAAAAAAGACTGTAGATACCATCTAGTATAAATCCTTCATTCTACAAGTAAGGAAATTAAAGCTGAAGGAAGTTATCAGATGTGCCTAAAGTTAAAAATATATTGGAGAATGAGCCAGAAGCTCAATCTGTATTTACTGACTCAGGCCACTATTACCTCTCTACTTTGTTCCTCTTATTTTTTAAGGATGCAAATTGTTCTCAACTACAGTATTGTCAACAAGATGTCTCCCTTTCTTTTTTCCAAATATAATTTAAAATACCAATCCAAAGAAACATATAGGAATTGTTTCTAGTAATTAGTCACCAAGCACTTACTGTCTACTTACTACATACAAGAAAATAATGTTAGTTGCACTGAGTCAGTCTAGGAGAAAAGAAAGAAATATTTTCTGACCCTAAGTAATTTACAATCCTATCGCCTCCCAGATTGGAGAAAAGGAGAAGAAAGTTATAGTAGTGTGATTTGAAGTTGGCAAACTGGAGGAGAAGGAGCTCATTCATTGTCATTGATTTAATCAGTAAAGTCAAGGCAAGGTCCTATTCTAAGAGGAAAGAAAGACATGGTGTGGCTTGAGAAGAGGAGTAAAACGACCTGGTACAGAGAGTGTCTAACAGAGAATACAAAGAGAACATGTAGAAGTGAAAATGAACAGCAAAACTTTGTGTTGTACCCAACCACCAGAACTGTATGACTTCTAAGCAGTATGTAAGTTGGAGGAAAGAAAGTAGATGGAAGACTAATGCAAGGTTGGGTCAGGAAAAGGATGAACAGTGACATCACAATGGAGCAAGATATCCAAAATTCAAGTACTTTGTAAAGTTGAACTGATTATTTATTGGTCTGAGATTTTTGAAAGTAAGAAAGTGAGATGAGAGCAGGGGTGATAGCTAGAGAAAATTGGGAGGTGCAGACTGACTGGAAGTTTCAGTGAGGACCAACAGTGGGGTAGGACAGAAATATGTTGAGTCTGAATGAGTGAAGGCTATAGTCAGGTAGAGTAATTTTAAAGTTATTGATAAGATCAAGGATTTAAATATCCATCCTTGTATGTGCTTGAGATGGAATGAAAATGAGGATTATGGGAATTGAGAACATAAGCAAACTGAAAAGTAAAGGAGACTTGAAGGGACTTGAACTGATAAACTGAAGCCCCTATTTTGTAAGACTCAGGATGAGGTGAAGAGGAAGATTGTAAGCCAGATGTTGAACTCCTTGAGAAAGAAAGGAGAGACTTGCAGGTCGCATGACTCACAGGATGGAAAACTATATATTTTCACCTGTCCCTATGAACTCTTCCCTCCAAAAAAAAGAGGAATTATGTACTAGATATGGAGAAATCATAGCTTTTCCCAAAAATATGAGAAAACATGCTGCCCACATTTTACACAAGCTGACCTAGAGTCTTGCGCTTTGAGATTCTATTGAGGTTCTCCACTCTTCTGCTGTAGTGTCTGCCAGCACATCCTACTTGTATTCTGTGTCCTGCAACAAGCAGAGGACCTCAACCCTAACCAGTCATTTGCCTAGGAGGCATAGGAAATGAAATTGGGTTCTGCTTAGGGCAGTCCCTAAGTTAGCAAACCCCAAGATAGCAGAAACTGTCAAAAACAACTCTTCCTCCTCAAGCCTGTAAAACGGGAGTGGGGGGAGAGAATTGCATGAGCCCATCCAGAGAATCAGTTCATTTCAAAAAATGGAGGAGACTGGGGCAGAAGATTTGAGATTGCATGGGGGTGGAAATAAATGAGGCTGCCATTCATCTGGATCCAGTCTTGTCACCTCAGTAATTACTTGTAACAGGGACAAAGGCTGAAAAAAAAGGGAATCACCTAATGTGGACAGAGGCTATGGCAGTTTCAAGGTCCAGTCCCAGGTCAGGGTAGGTAGGAATCATAAAATGAACAACTGACTAATGTAAGAGAAAAAAAAAGACTAAAACTACCAGAATGCAAAAGTGGAAGGAAATTTGTTTTAAAACTTAGACTACAAGCAGATAAATGGACAGGGAAGGTATATAAATCACAAGGAAAGGTGAGTAACAAGATGTCTAAAAGATTACAAGCATCTAAATAAATATTACAAAACAAAGGAAATTAAAACAGCACTTTTTGAAATACAGAACCCTGTGGGTTTTCTAGATAGCTTGAACCACAGCTGGATGTTCCAGAATGGTTCAAAGGAGATCGCAAAATCTTGAGAGAATAGTTTTGGTGAAAACAAATGGCAGCATTTGTGAGTTTCACAGCAGAAATAATCAGCAGATTTGAAAAACTTGAATCCATGGTGGTGAGTCTCTCCAAAGAAGTGAAGGTGAGAATGACAATTGGGAATACAATATTGAAGTGAAGGACCATCTGGAAGAAAAAAAGCAAAAGCAATTAACATTACATATACAAGCTCTGTACAAGTAAAAGACATTGATCCTGAAGACAATGCCTAGGCTTAAGGATACTAGTCCTCCCAGTACAGACCAAGTCAACAAATCTGAATACCAAAATGCACTAAAGGAAGGAGGAAGAGTGATGTGGGTATGGACAGATAATAGCCATAAAGGTCAGGACAAGGGAATAAGCATGGATTGTAGAGTCAGTCAATGTAGATTTAAATGTTCCCTCTGACACTTACTACTTGTGTGACTTTGCACAAGCAATTTAACTTCCCTGGTCTTTTTTTTTTTTTTTTTTTTTTTTTTGTCTCATGAAAAATAAGAGAATCAGGCTTTGTCTGAAGTTCTTTGTAGTTCTAGGTCTATGCTCTTACTCTATATCTTAAGATATCTGGCTAAAGTGATATTCAAAGAAGGATTTATTATTAAGCAAAGGTAATAGCAGAGGTTCTGGAAGTGACAGTGAAAAGTGTGAATTACACCTACTTCCCTTCTTAGTCCAGAGAGTCAGTGCCCAAAGGAAGGAATATCCAGTACTAGAGACATGGCAAGAGCTATACTGATTTCTGGGAAATGCCAGTTTTCTGTGACTGCAAGGATATAGACAAAGTTCAAGAGGTAGAGGTCTAAAATGAATTGCAGTTTATTAAAAACAGAAACATTTTTCCATCTATAAGGCACAATGAAAAGGTACTTTAGAATCAGATAGGAAACCAGGTAGGAAAGAACTGACGATGTATTTTTATTAAAATGTTTTAGAAAATTTCAAATATTAAATCAAATTTAGTAGTGTTATATACAAAACTATTTTTTGGAAAAGAACAGAATTGCAGGAAAAGAAAAACAAAATGCAAGATATAAGATTTGGTAATATGGGTGCACTGCCATTTTTGTCATTCATCTGCTATTGATGTTAATGGAAAATGTATTTCACTTATATTTGTCTGAAGAACTCAGTTGACTTGACAATTGTGTAAAACTTCTAGGCAAGTCTCTGAATAACTTTTAATAATTTCAATGATGTCGCAAAATAATTTTTCTGAACCTAGAAAGTTGTTAATAAACCTGAACAAGTTGAGTTAGAGTCATTGTTAAGGAAATCAGCTGAAGTGTATTTATTTAATCTATAGACCTCATTATTGTCTTACTTTATATGAAATATTTTGGCTCCCTCTGGCCTCCTTGCTGAGAGAAAAAACAAAAGAAACAGAGGGAAATGGAGTACAGGGAGAAAAATGTCAATAAGTTAATGATCAAATCAAATTACCTCAAAGGACAATATCTAATTTAACCACTAGGTGGTGTTTAAAATTCCCTAACATTTGAGGGAATATTCAGTGTCTCACTATACTGTTGATTTCCCCAACTACAAAAAAAGAAAAGTAAAAAAATTTTTTTTTAAAGTATAAAGTGTGATATTGCCATTGTGTGTGAATTTAACGACTTTAAGGAGGTGTCCTCCATTAATTATCTCAACTATTAACAATTTCTTCATCTTATTAACTTGGTCAAGCTTTCAGTTTGTTAAGGCCAAGTCAAATTTGTTGAAAAGAAAAGACAGTGAAAAGGCTGATAGGCAAGATTTTACTTTGCAGGGAAGGGAATATTACTTAGAAATTAAAATGGCAACTTCTGGCTGAAACATTAAAATAAGACTTCAAAACTTGATGTTTTGAAATTCACCTCATTTTGACTTTTAAAGTCATAAATAAAAAACAATATATAAAAAAAATATTCAAGTGGTTTCTGTGTTTTTTATTGGGTTTTGTATCTTTATTCTGTAATTTATGGATATTAGAGCTCCTTCAGTTAAATTGTCCTATCTCAAGCCTGCACTTTTTCTTGGCTTACAATCCCATGTATTGGCATTTCTTGGATATTTTTTCCCCATTTCCATGTTAAATTCCCATTTAAACATTGTGTGAGCTATCTAAAATTAGAAAAAATTTAATTGATGACTATATATTCTGAAGGTTTGGGGTGACTTAAATCTAAGTAATGTATTGGGATTTTTTAAGCATTTTGTAATCATTTTTACATAAGTTCTTTATTTGGAAAACTTGGATGGTCAACTCCAAGTTAAACACATTTTTTTCAGGAACATTGCCTAATGGACCCATTGTGTACCTCAGGATCAACACTATGTTAAGTCTAAACTCATTGCTGAATGATTACAATGATGCCCATCAATAAAAAGAATTTTTGTTAAAGATGCCCCATTTTTGCACTTAAAAAAAATTGTGTGTATTTCATAAAGTCCTTCCTGACCAGGTTGGAAATATATTCTGGGGAAATGGCAGAGTAGGTCAGAAATTTCCAGGCTCTCCAAATTTCCTCCACAAACCAAGAAAACATCGTCATAACATGAATACAGAGCAACAAGAGTAAAGGAAGAAAGCAGTTGTCCTTCAAAGACAACTCGAGGGGAGCTCAGGAAAGGCAGCACCTCCAGAGGCTGAGGTTTGGCCTGAGTCAGGTTGCAATTTATTCTTGGAAATTAATTGAAATACTTCTCAAATATGAAAATATGAAACATATGATTTATATCTGCCTCAGAATGCCCCCCAACCCCTCAGGAGGAACTTCACTCTCTTGGGTCACTTCCCAAGGCGCTCCAAGATTCAAAAACTTAGTATGATGTAATCATACATTTTTTAATAACATGGAAAAGTGCCAAAGAAATATATGAACCCTCCTGCCATATATACTATCCTCTCAAATGCGGTATGGTTGAGAAAGCTTAACAATGCATATAATTTTGGCTAATGAAAGGAAATAAGAAGTGTATTCATTGCACCCATCTCCAACTCAAGGATTAAAAGAAACATATGGAAGGTGGTGTATAACTCACTTCCCCAGACTGCAGGCAAACAGGCATCAGGTTCACACCTGGACTTCAGGTGACTTGGAGTGATAACACTGTGGCTCTAATCCTCACTGCCTGGGTCAGCCCCAAGTGCTCCTAAATCCTGGTTGGTTTACTTCTCATACTATCGGTGTTTCTTTTCCAATTCCAGTGCTGCCCACATTTCCCCAATACGGGAAAAAGACACTCAATACAGCTACTATCCTTTTTAACCAGTTGTGCTAGCTAATTCTCCAGTGCAAAAAATAATAATAATGATAAATTATTATTGTTACACCTGAGAAGGGTAAGACATTTTTTGTCCATGCCAGAATTCCAAAATTGCTCTGCCAGACTTTCTCTGTGAATCATTTCCTTGAGCCCAGGGGAAAATAATCATTCAAAGAGATAAAAGGTCAAGGCAAATTCTCCTAGGCTAAATATATAAATATCCATTTGTAGGGATTGGCAAAGATGATAAAACATTGAAGACAAGCACAGATGGTAAAGGCAGGGGTAAGAAGAGATTTCAGTCTTGTTTCAAGAAGATTAACTGACATGGACACTTGACATTGGTGAAAATACTCATGATGGTTCAAATAATAGAAAAACAATATAATATATTTTGTTAAGTTATATTATTTTATAAAATTATATTATCAGGTTACATTATATGTGTAATTATAGTGTTTAAAATATCCCATCAAATTATATTGTCAATTATATTGTTTTATATAATTATTATTTAAATTATTGCTTCAAATTATTACATTTTAATTATTTTAAATTATATTATTTTTCCATATAATATAATATCAAATGTGACCCACATAACAACTCTATGAGGTAGGAATAATTATTATCCACATTTTACAGATGAGGTTAAATGACTTACCCAACACCAAACAGCGGATAAGTATCTGTGACAGAATCTAGACTCAGGTTTCCCTAATTTCAAGTTAGGCTTTCTCCACTATACCATCTGCGTGTGTTTGTCCTTTGTTCCTGAAGAAGACCATGCCATCAGAGACATGATGGCATGACTTGCACTAGACTTTGTTTTTGAGTGAGGGAGGGCTGGGCAGGTCACTAGACTCACTTCTCCACAGCCATTTGAATCCAGTGACCAGATATTCATCAGGATGACTGGAGATGACTCAGGATGAGGCAATTGGGGTTAAGTGACTTGCCCAAGGTCACACAGCTAGTGAGTGTCAAGTGTCTGAGGTGAGATTTGAATTCAGGTCCTCCAGACTCCTGCGCTGGTGCTCTATCCATTGCACCACCTAGCTGCCCTAGTATATCATCTAGTTTCGTTAGCAAGATAGAAAACATACCATCTTATCCGATTTACTCCAAATAATGGATACCTCACAGCAAACTTTTGTCTAATTTTTTTAACTTAAATCCTATTTTTTGTTGATTTCAGAAAAAAAGAAACCTTTGTATCTTCCTGATCTACAATTGGCAGAGACTTCTAACACTTTATATGCTGTTATAAACATACACTGATACCATCACAGAGTAAAGTGATAACGTTCTTACTCTTTTTACATTTGATTAGCAACTTAACCTTCAAATCAGTTTCCCACTTATAATCTCAGGTTAACATCACTACAGTTCCATATGAGAAGTAAAACATGAATGACTGGCATTTTTCATTCATGTTGGGATTGAAGTGGCACAGAAAGAGGCAAACAATTCAGAAGGCCTAAATTCAGGCCCCCTGACTCCTAGACTTGAGATCTTTAGCAAAATCACACTAGATAATGGTCTCTGACACCGGAGGAATCCTGTCAAAAAATCATTTAATTAAGGAAATAATCACTTTCATTATGAATAATTGATCCTTTATGTATCTATCTGATAAAACCTTATTTTCTAATATCAAAGTATGGCTTTTTTCATTAGATTGTAAGCTCCTTGAGGGCAGGGACTGTCTTTTACCTCTTTTTGTATCTTATTTCTTAGCACAGTGCCTAGAACAAGGTAGGAATTAAATTAATATTTAATGATTAATTGATAGCTCATGCTGATGGTGCACTTTACTTTTTCTCCATTGCCCGTTCTTTTCTGGAGTTTTTCTTTTTCCAGATGGCTTTTTTTCTATGTAATTTTAACTACATTATCAATAAACTTTTTGACAACTGAATATCCTTCACTTCAATAGTCACTAAGAATCATATATGTAGATATAATTTCAGATTAGTTGTCCCCTCTTCCTAGTTTGTTCTATTAAAAATATTCCTTCAAATCCACATAATTTAACACATCAATATAATTTTCAATTCTAACAATTCTAACTAATTTTCCCAATCATTTCTTAGGAATTCTTTTGTCCTAGTAACTCACAAAGTTGTTGTGTTTTAGTTTCTCTCTTTTTCTTCTATAGGTAAAAAAAGAAAATAGTACATAAAAAGAACAAAATAATCTTAAAATATAGCTCACGTTAAATTGGTGTAATGATTAATCTCAGCCCTGGAAATCAAAAAAATGCAACACTTCTCTTAACTAGGTACAGAAGTATGGGACTATGGGCACAAAAATCTTCTATATGCCATTATATGTGTTCATTGTGTCACTCAGTTTTACCTGGGGCAGCTAGGTAGGGCAGTGGATAGAGCACCAGTGCAGGAGTCAGGAGGACTTGAGTTTACATCTCACCTCAGATACTTGACACTCACTAGCTGTATGACCTTGGGCAAGTCACCTAACCCCAAATGCCTCATCCTGGGTCATCTCCAGCCACCCTGATGAATATCTGGTCACTGGATTCAGGTGGCTCTGGAGGAGAAGTGAGGCTGGTAACCTGCACAGCCCTCCCTCACTCAAAACAAAGTCAAGTGCAAGTCATATCATTATTTCTCTGATGGCCTGGTCTTCTTTGGCAACGAAGGATGAACACACACAGTTTTACCTATTTTTCAGTTACCATGAAGGGTTCTAGGCAGTAGGGAAGGGGATTAGATGGGGTTGTCATATACTAAGAAATGATTATAGTAGAAAAAAGCTAAAAAAATCAATAAAACTTTAAAATAAATAGGTAGAGTGTTGTCTAAATGATGAAATGATTATATTTCCATATTTCCCTGGCATCAGAGAATTGTATGGTAGGGAAGATCACAGGTTCAAAGATATATAGCTACAAGAAAGTATAATTCAACCACATTATTTTTTAGATGAAGAAAGAGAGGCCAAGGTCACACATTTAATGAGGCAGAACTCTGAGTTCTTTGAGTCCAATCCCTACCAGAAGAACAAAATCCCACTATGATATCCCAGCAGTCAGTATGAAGACTATTTCAGTAATTCTTTAAGATTAGTATAACCCCTATGAGCTAAAGCCAGGATGTATATCTATCAGATTCATAATTTTCCTTCCAATATATAAAATCATATTTTTTTTTACCAAAGTAGACTCATTTCTAAAGGTAAATAAAATAGGAATAATATACTTGAAATACTAAAAAATGAAATAATATTTTGAAAAATTTTAAAATACAGAAATTTTTTGGAAAAAATAAAACAATGAAGCTAAAATCCAATAATATATTTGTAAAAATATCTCTCAATATAATGATTCCCAGGTTATACACAGTAGTTGGTAAAGTCAACAAATATTTATGCATAGCACTGGGGTAAATGCCTTGTATAAGCAAGCAACGTCAAGAATGTTAAAGTCCAGAGATCCAGCCTAAGAAAGTGTGTTCCGGAAATTTTCCCAAGTAGAAATTTGGTTTTGCATTATTAGCACTCAGTTGAAACACTTAAAATCAGATAATAATCAACACAAGTAAGGATTAAAGTTTTTTGTTATCTGTTAGGTCATGTAAGGTAAAATTCAATCCCATAACTACCCTCCCTTCCTAACATTCACCTGTCAACCTTTCTGATTCCGAGAGAAAAGACTTCTGGTTATTCATTATTTTCTCTTTTTAAAACATGTGTACATTAATGGTACAAGAGTCTTATCTATCACAAATGATAGAGGAAAGGGGAACACACTTGTCAATTCCACACAGAATTGAATTGTCCTGACTATGTTTAGTTCTCCAAACACCCAGATTAAACCTAAGAGGTGAAAAATCAATAATTTCACTGAAAACACCTCAGAGAATGGGTACGATTAGCCCTGAAATATGGAAGAAGTTTGGAGCTATCTTATAGAAGAAACTGGCACCAGGATAGTTTTCTCTGAGACAGATGGGTCTTTGATGATGCATATGCATCCCATGAGCTTTGATATCAATATCACTGAATGATATAAAATACAGCAGATGTGAAAATAACATAAGCCAAGTCACCTTTTTAGTTTGCATGTTTCTTAACATTGCCTGGTCCAGGTAGATTTTCTGGAACTTTCCTTTCCCTGGTGGATGAGTATCTTCCCCAGAAAAATCTCAAGTGTCATTAGCCTAGCCTAAGCTAACTTGCATCCTTTTAAGACACACAGTAAGAAGGGAGAGGGAAAAGCAAAAGGAGGAGACAAAATATACTCTGCTTAGGTTCTCCCTTAACTCAGTCTACATGATTGCACAGTTATTTATTGAATCTGGAAAGTGAACTCCAAAGTTGTAGATCCTAAATTAAGAAAGTTTCTAACAGAGCTTTAAGGATGGTCCAGGTCAGGGGAACATCTTGTCACCATAAAATTGTCACTGATTTTAGAGTAGGAGAGGGCCTCAGAGGTCATAGAGCCCAATCACTTCTTTTTGAAGAGGAGAAAATAAAGAGCTAAAAAGGTTGAGTTGCTCAAAATCACACATAATAAATGGCAAAGTCAAGATTCTAATCCTGATCCTCTGACTCTAAACCTAAAACTCTACTAAATCAGGCTGCTTCTTGGAAATACTCATCAGGCAATTAATATAGCCACCCCAAATGGCAAACTACACTGAGATTCTTTTTCAAAGGAAAATTGCACTTGATGGACACTTCAGTCCTTTGAAGTAGGCTATAAAATTACCTTATTAGTTGACTCAGTTCCATTTGCTGTGAAAGACTGAGATGGATCGCCTCCAGCTTTCATCCCTTTAACTCTAATTATCAGGCCTATCCCAGATTAAATTCAGGCTGAAGTAGCCAGGTCAGGCAATCTACTTAAAGTTTAATGGAAGTTAATGATTCATTGATCAAACTCATTTTTGTCTAATTAAAGCTTTCCAGGATTTGAAAATACAAGTTAGGGTGAGATACCATGCCCAGCTCTTTGCAGATGGTAGTAGGCTGACTGAAGAAACAAATGGAAAATTCATAGCATCTTTGCTTCATGGGCACAAGTTTTGGCAGCTGCAACTTCTACTCAAGGCATAATTATTTTAGATGACTTCACCTAGTGAATGGGATTTCCATAGCACTTTGCTGCCAACTATGCATTCAGAGCCCAGAAGCATATGGCCCAGTTGCTAACCAACAAAGACTATGTGCACAAACACTCATTCATGGAGAAGGAGTTTGATGTAGAGAATTATTAGAATTTTGTGAAGCATGTTATATTGTGCTTCATCATAGATAGTAGGAAGGGCACAGGGCTTCAAACGTAATTCCCATGTGCACTTCAATTCATTATCCATGCTCTGAGAGCGAGGGAAATGGCAGAATTGTCTATAGCAGGGACAAAGATAGAATTCTTTGCTCTGGGAAAAAAAGAACAGATGTTTTGCATTAAACTCACATACAGAGCATCTCACTTTTAAAAGTCAGAAGCTAAAATATGCCTTTTAGAAAATGTTTCTGTTCTAAACGGAATTTTTCTAAGGTTGCATATGTTTCAAAGTTGTAGCTTTTGTTCCAACTTCTCTTCTTATAATGTCTCTCTGAAATCTGGATTTTCATTGTCTAATAAAATGGATGATCAGTTTGATTGCAGGTCACAATGAAACCTTCAACTGAAATTGTCCTTCCAAAATGCCAGTCCCCTAGAAATTATAAGTATATTCAAATACGTTTTGTACCAGTTGTAAGTCTTTGGTTATTGAAACACATTTAAATATGTAAAGAATCTATGATTTTATGAGTATGGAGAAGTACTATTGCAAAATATATATGTGTGTGTGTATGTGTGTGTATATAATATACATATGTGTGTCCTATACCACTGTAGATGACAATTTTCTTATGATTTAATAGAGAAATCACAGGGAGATACCTGAATCAGAGAAATATTAAGGGACTTACCCAACTAGCAAGTCTCAGAGGTGAGGTTTGAACCTAAGTCATATTTATTCCAAGCTTAGTACTCCATTCTGTTATTCTGCCTCTGTATTGAAATGCAGTCTCTGACAACCTTTGCAGACCTGGCTTGACCGATGCATTTTAGAAGAGCTTTAAAGACAGCCCAGTTTGCTGAGATTCAGTACCTAGGTAGCTATTCACAGGGAGAAATGCAATTTTGGGGGGGAGATCTTCATGACACAGATAGGAAAGATGTTTACAGAAACCATCGAGAAAAATGCAGAAAAAATTAAGCAATATTCCAGTTACCTATAATTTGGCATAAAATAAAGATTACTTAGGGTTAGGAAAACCAGAGTTCAAAGCTCACCTTTGACAGTTTCTAGCAGTCTACAAATTTTTTAAGCTACCTGAGTTTGCTTACTTATGTATAAAATGTCTTATAATGACTATGCACCTACCTGACAGAGTTTATGAAGTCCAGATAAGATGATATACATAAAGCACCTTATACATGTTAAAAGATTATTTAAATGTCTATTGCTATTATTGTTATTAATGTTATTTTCTAATTCTGAACAATTTACTAGCGAAATGCAATGTACTATTATGCCCTTGATTCTGGTTGATCTTGTGCATTCATTTCAGTCCTGACTCTAAATGATCCCATTTAGATTTCTATGTGTGCTTTTTTTTAAAAAAGATGTGCTTTGCATTGTCATTTCCTTCTCCACATCATTTGACAGATGAGGAAACTGAGGCAAATGGGGCTAAGTGACTTGTCCAGGGTCATATAGCTAGCAAGTATCTGAGGCTAGATTTGATTCTTGGGGGAGGGGGCAGAAAGCTTCTTACTTGGCTAGGAATGAATCCTATTACCACCAGGTCTTCTCTTTAGTTTCTCTTAGAACTCCCTGAAGAAAGAGTAAAATAACCAGTCAACCCATCAAATGGCATTTTGTAAACAATTCTCTGGGTAAATCAGATGAAAAATCACTTCTTTATTTTTTTCTTGAAGGTGAGTAAATCGCAAGTTTTTTGAGATCAAGGATTGTTTCCATTTTGACTTTGTATCCATCCCCACTGCTCAGCACAGAGCCAGGCACTAGAGGTGAATGAATAATAAATAGTGCTTAACAAATGCTCCTTGATTAATAAAAATTGTACCCTCCAGAACAATTATAGGCACTATTCTGTAATGTATATACAGCAGACATTCATTAACCAGTCTTCAATGACTGCAGAATATGCCACCTTAGATAGAATTTAAAAAGAAAAAGCCTTACCTTGATGTTTGCTTATCTTTTAGACCAGATCTATAACTTCATAATTGTGGGGAACTTTCTCTACTAATATAGATGAATATAGGGTCTGATACATAATAAGTACTTAATAAATGTTTATTGACTGTTAAATCTTGGGAAGTTACTGATGAGGTTCAGACTCTGGGAACTTCCTTGAGCTCCCCTGGAATCTCTTCACTTAACCTGGTTTTTCTTACTCAGATAGAGCTCTCCCTGTATCTCCTCACAGAATCTGGCTTTTCATACTCAAATCTGTGACCATAGTCTGTTATCTCTCGATTGCCCCACCTGCTTCCCACCCAAACCCTCCATCGTCTGACATCTCCTGATAGCCTCCAGCTGTTTCCAGCCTTTGACCCTCCTGGGATTCCCTCCTTGGACTTCTCCTCAAGACCCTTCCTAAACCCCTCCTCCCATCACCTTGGACTACCAGACCACCCCCCAGATCCCTCCTCTACTCTTTTCTGTATTTAAGTTCCACCTCGCCTCCATGAAGGTGTTCAGATGCAATCCAGCTCAGACTCTGTCTAGCTGGGATTGCGTCTGGCCCGCTTGTGAATACAAGCATTACAAAAGCTTAGGCTCCTTAACAGGCAACCCAATTAGGCGAATCCTTAATAAACTTCGTTTTCTTTGGCTTTAAGAAGGCTTGAGTCAAATTCATTCGAGCATGACCCAGACCATCGGTATTTTGGGGTCCCCTATCACCCCTCAACTTCTTCATTACCTGAGGTACTAAATGAATAAGTTATAGGATCATAGATTTAGAACTGGATGAAAACCTCGCAGGATGTAGAATACAGCCTCCTCATTTTGCAGATGAGGAAACTAAATCCCAGAAAGTTGTTTACTTATGTAGGTTGACTCAGCTAATCAGTGTCTGACTCAAACTCAAGTCTTTGAACTCCAAGTCTAGTGTTTCCTCTGCTACACCACACTGTCCTTGTCATGCCAAGAACAGTTTCCAATCAACATGAATCAGAAACAGGCCTCATACTCAGGCTCTTCTCTACTTTTATCAAGTATGCCACACTATCTCTCTCCCATGCTGTACAGTACTTTATACTTGGATCTTCAGGAAAAGAAACATAGGAAGAGATATTGAAACACCAATACAGTCTTGAGAATTGGCAATCAATGTCCTACTTTGGAATGAGGAAAGGCACAATAATTGGCAGTTATTGCAAATATTTTCCTCTGCCAACTAACATCACATATATCTTTCTGTAATTGGTTAAAACCAGATGCTGTATATCTAAGAACAGAACTTCTTGAGACAATGGGGCATTTTGGTAATTGGAGTTTATTCTAGAATGAAAAGGAACTACAGCAAACTCCTTTTATCATGAACAGTTGGTGAATGGAGTTTTCTGGTTAATTAAATGAACTGACTGGGAGTTACCATATATACTCTACATGGATTACCAATGTGTACAGAACCAGGACATAAGATACATTTGGTCCTAAAAATCAGAAAGTCAATGCACATTTATTAAGTGCCTACTACGTGCCTGGCACAATCCTAGGTACTGGGAATGCACAGAAAGGCAAAAACAACGGTCCAGTCCCTGCCCTCAAGAAACTTCATTCAAATGACTATATGGAAACACGATAAGTTCAGAATAGTCAGGAAGTAATTGAAGGAAGGCACTAACATTAGAAAGGATGAGGAAAGGTTATTTGGAGAAGATAGAACTTTAACTGAGAATTGAAGGCATCCAGAGAAGCCAGGAAGCAGAGATAAGGAGGAAGATAGTTCTAGGAATGGGGAACAGACAGTGAAAATGCCCAGAGAAGGAAAATAGACTATCTTGTGCCAGGAATAGAAAAGAGGCTAGTGTTAGGAGATCATAGAAAATGGCAGGTATAAGATGTAAGAAAACTGAAAAAGCTAAGGAACATGTTAAAAAAGACTGAACCCCAAACACAATCACCAGAGTTTAGTAAGTAGGGACCTAACATGATGAGACCTGTGATTTAGGAAAACCACTTTAGTGGCTGAGGGGGAAATGGACTAAACTGGATAAAAGCCTGAAGTAAGGAAACCAACCAGCAGTCAATAGTCCAGTGTGAAGTAATGAAGGCCTGTATTAGGGTGGAAGCAGTGTTAGAGAAGAGGAAAAGGCATATATGATGAGAAAGATGTTACAAAGGTAGAATCATTCTTGGCAATGGACTGGAAACAATAGGGAGGTGAGGAGAGGAATGGCACCAAGGTTGTGTTCCCAGTTGACTGGAAGGATAGTGGTACCTTCAACAATAGTAAGGAAACTGGGAAAAGAGAAGGGTTCAGAGGAGGAGAAAAAATGAGTTCAGTTCTGAACATGTCAAATTAAGATGTCTCCAGGACATTTAGTTTAAGACATTAGAAAATCAGTCAACAATGCAAAACTGGTCACGAAAGAGGTAAGACCTGGACAAACCTAAAAATTGTCAGCACAGAGACGAGAGTTACATCCTTGAAAGCTGATGAGATAATCAAGTAAAATATTGTAAGAAGAAAAGAGAAGAGATCCAAGTACAAAGGAGGGAAAAATGGACATATGAAGGGAAAAAATGTGGAAGAGTACTCATGTAGGAAGCACGTATGGTCAGGGTATAGGTGAAGAGCAATTCATGCTTCTGATGCCATAGGATGACCAATATATTTTGATTATGTCATCACACTGCCTTTGGACCTTCTTCTGTGTCTATGATGTATGGTTTTGATGTATAGTCTCTGCCAATCATTGTTTCTTACTATTCTTATATGGATACTGCTCAATGTTGTTCTCAAAATCTGGCAGACATAGGCATCCACTGAGCTAGCATTATCCAAGCTTCTCTGTTACCATCACCTGGGCTTGATCTCCTCAGGATGCCTAATAGTAAGCATAGCTTCTAGGATGTGGAGCCCTGGGATTATAAAGCCTCACTCTATAAATAAGTTGGGGGCTCAGTCATAATAAACGTTAATAAGCTCTCATACTCAACTAAGGGCAATAGCCAAGTAGAGAGTTTCCAAGCTAAGATTAAGTCTATATTTTAATGCCCTCTGTCATGGGCTGAATCATAGTTCTTTGTTCCAGATAACCATTTGACTAATGGTAAAAAAAGAAAAAAAATTCTCAAGATAGTCAACTGTTTAACATGCAAATGAATCTCGGTCAGAAAAAAGGAAAGGATACAAGCCTCTAAAATGCTCTACAGTTATGATAATATAATATTGTCCCTCTAACCTCTAACCACATATCTCAAATTTGTTTCTTTAATATATGCTTGATAAACAGTCTTCCAAAGATGTTACACTATCAACACTGTTGAGGTAGAAAATGGAGCTAATTTTTTTCATAACTCAATGATGTATTCTTAATATGAAGTTGTATGTTTGAAAAATCTGTAGCATCATCATTGTTAATTGTAAAATGAAGAACTATACCTGCCCAATCCCACCACCGCTCCTCCCAAGGCCTGCTCTATCAAATAAACATTGTAGGTAGGCTGTGAAATGAGAGAGCATCTATGAACTCTAAAGTGCCATATTAAATACTGCTACAATGCCAACCAGAGGCAGCTAGGTGGCACAATGGATAGAGTTCCAGGTCTAGATTCAGGAAGACATCTTCCTGAGATCAAATCTGATCTCATATACTTACTAGCTGTGTGACCCTGAGTAAGTTACTGCATCTTATTTACTTCCCCTTCCTCATCTGTAAAATGAACTGAAGAAGGAAATGGCAAACCACTTTCTTTACCAAGAAAACCCCAAATGGAGTCATGAAGAATCAGACATGAGTAAGAACAACTAAATAACAACAATAAACAAAAAATTACTACAATTGTTGGTGGTGGAGGCAATCAATGTCTGTCACTACAGTACAATATGAAGGGAGTATTCTCTACCTACAAGGAAAATCACAAACTCAGAAAATTTTAGAGCTAGAAGGGACCTCAGAAATACAACTAAGGCCAAAAGGAATTAGGCAAATCGTTCAAGGTCATAAAATTCAGTAACCATCAGGGTTAGGTCTAGAACTCAAGTAGCCTGACTGCCATATCCAATCTTCACCCTCTCTACCACAGTACACTGCTTCCTTCTCTCCACAGAAGGTTCTCCCAAAAAGCAGTGTATTTCAGAAAGAGTTATCAAGACTATTTCAGAAAAATGTTTTTACAGATGTCTTGGGTAATGCAGTGGGAAGAGGGAAGATCAGTATGTTCCAGACATAGATAAAGGAACTATTTGGAACTATTAAGATGAGTGTCTACTGGAAATGATTTGTTTTCTTGCTCTACTTCATCCCATATCATATATAAAAGAGAGAAAGAGCAGAAAATGGCTCCTTTGGACTAAGAAGGGGCATGGAGCAAGGGTTTCAAATCCTACATCTGACAATGTTAATTAGCTGCATGATCATGAGTAACACCTTTAAAATTCTGTCTCTCAATTTCCTCAGCTGGAAATGAGGATAATGTCTGTCTCAACTCATAAGGTTGTTGTCAGCCTCAAATGAGAAGTTAAATATATAGTATAGAGTAAGCCTTATGATTGGCAATATTTCTGGCAAACCCAGCCTGAACTCATCAGAAAGCCAAACTGAGAAGATGGAGCATTTATACAATGGGTATTCTCATTACATCTGTCATAAGGATGTCCACTTTTGATGGATATAGGAAGACATAACACAAAAACTTTTAAATGGACTACCATTACTCTTTTCTAAGATTTACATCATCTGCAGAAGGCTATTAGTAAGTTACTAATAAGCCTAAAATAGTTCAGGAAAAGATTGAATAGTCCCGCAGTAAAAAAAGCTTCAAAATTGAGCAATCATTCCTGGGCGTTAGGATTCTCCATTCATTAACAAAAGCTGAACATCTAATGCATCAGGTATGAAGTAATAAATGAAGCATCAGCTCTGGTGTTCTAGCATGGCATAAACTTATGATCATATTAATGTAAAATTGGGTGCTTAAAACAAAGCACGAAATACTCAATTCTTTATCTAGATAGTAAAAGAAATGAATTTATCCTCCTGGGAATGTCTTCAGAATTTAACCTACAAAAAGAGTAAGGACTCATCTCCTTGAGAATTGTCTAGGACATTGAGCTATTAATTACTTCTTTTTAAGTTCTATGAGCATTATTCACAAAATGGTACATTTTTGCCAAAAAAGAAAAAGAAAAAAACAGTTCAAGCCCATATCTCAGTGCTCTGTTTCTCTTTTTTGGCAGGATTCACAAGTAAGTTATAACACCTTGATGGGTAGAAAATCCTTTGTAAATCAACATACTGGATATTTGGGACAAAGATAGCTAGAAAATGATCATGTTTGTCTTCACTAGAAGGAAGGAATGGGTCACAATATCATAGGCTCATAAATCTTAAACTAGAAGAAATCCTAGAAGTTATCTAGTATTTTCCCTAATTTTACATATAAGAAAACTGGGTCCCACAGAAGTTAAATGATTTGTCCAATTTCACACAGATAATAAACAGCAAAGCCAGGATCTGAATCTAGGCTGTGTTCGGTTTCTATCTTTCTTTCCACTATATTATAAAAGACCTCCACATGGGGAAATCAAAGCTCTAACTCCTATGGGAAGGGGAGGGATATTTATCACAATACTGATAATAGCCAGTTTGAGGCCAAGGGACAAGTTATGGTAACTATTCTCACCAGGAAACTGTGCTTAGGGAATTTCCCTTACTTTATTTACTGTTAAAGGTGAATGGTAGAATAGTTGTCTACTTCTGGAAGAGGACAGAAGAAGGTATCAGAACTGCCTTATCAAGTAAACTGAAGGTCCACCAAGCTGAATTCTAAGACTAAGCCAGGGACCAAATATGAGAGAGTACAGAAGTTTCTCTTTATAACAAAAACCTAGATGAACCCCCCAAAATTTCTACTTCAACATTTTAAAAGACTGATGGTTTCATTGGGCTGCATTTTCCCTTCCTTAAGAGGTGTCATTCTCTGATTACGTTAGGAAGATACTCGTGTGATTAGGTAAATTTTTTGAAAGGTGACTATAAATCTGAGGACTTTAAATTACAAATAGATTTAGCATTGAATCAGTACAACAGTGAAATAATTGGGATCCAGGCTTCCAGGTTCAGAAATTCCTTGAGAAGGCAGACCCTATATTAAATAGAATCAATCAGGAGGTGGAGAAAGTGAATCCAGAAGGAGCATTATAATCCCACTATTGGTCATGTCATTAGAGGGAATAGACCAGGAGTAGATAATGAATGCAAAGGACACATTGGCAACAAATATAGATCATCATGGACAAACACAGACACAAATTGATGCAGAAAGATAGTTTCTTGGATCAATAAAAGAAACATGCCTATAAACACACACACACATTCACACACATACACACACACAAACACATGCACACATGACTGCTAGAAACTAGGAGTTGTGAGTTTACTCATTAATCCTACATGTTCTCTACACTTGTGCCTCACTATCTTCTTACTCTAAGTTGAAGCTTACTTTTCACTTAGATACAACACGTATTTGTAGGAGAGTATATCCTCAAGATTGGGGGAAAGTGTGTGTGAGGGGGGAATTTTTTTGTACCAACTATTCGTAATATAGCATATTAACAAATACCCATGTAAAAAGCCTATTTGAGTCTACTGGCTGATAATCAATGGGAAGTTCACTGGTGGGAGTTCATGATTATGAGTACTAGAAACTCCAGCCCCTTAAAGGTACCCTTAAAATCCTTAGAAGTTACCTAACCTGAGAGAATGTGATCTGATAATGAGAATAGAAGTTGCAGAAGACAGTTGGAGTGAGTGAAGAAGCCCTGAAGTAGATACTCCAATTCATTTTATTTTACTAATTTCATGTCAGCTTTTTTCTGGTTGTAACTACTTGTTGCAATATTCAATACAGTTACCTTTCAGAAAGAGGAGAAAATGATAAGGACCATGACTATTCTGGACATGGTTCTGCCTGATTTTTAATAAAAAAAAAGAAACAGTCAATACAAGTTGATAAGGACATTAGGAAATATGTACAATGATATATTAGAGTTCATGATAAAGAGGGAAAAACTGTCATAATCTGAATCATCCCTGAGCTTTAGAAGGGTTTATCTCCAAGAATTCAGAAAGTGGATAGATAAGATTCCATGGCTCACCAAAGGGAAATTGACTCAAAAAAGATAAAGGATTGTCAAAAACAAAAGTCTGGAGAAATCTCGAGTTGTCATTACAATTGAACCTAAAATGAGGAAAACAAAATGGTATCCAAAAAGATTAGTATGGTTACATAGGTTGGTTATTGATTAATTCAGATTTCTAAAAAGGCATCTCTAAGAGATGGAAGAAAGGACAAGCAACTGGGGATAAATACAAGAGAATGGCATGGTTCTATAAAAATAGTATGAGGAAAACTAAAGCCCAGTATTACTTAAACCATGTGATAAGTGTTAATGATTATGTAAGTGATTTTCTTAACTATGCTGAAGCCAAGAGCTACATTAAGGAAGAGAAAGAAAATAAAGAAAATGCATGAGTGTAAATGAGAAAATAATAACATGATATATAAAAGGCTGAACTTCTACATTACTGCTTTTTTTAATCTACCCAGACTAGAAAGGAATAAAGTGAAAAAAAAGAGGAAACTGAAAGCCAACAAAAATGAAGAGATGGTCAAAATGAAACCTACTTAGCTTCCCTCAATGAATTCATGTCACCAGAAATGAACATTTTGCTTCTGTTTTCTCTACCAAGGAGAATAATTTTTCAGTCCAGAAAGCAATGAGCAAAAAAAGGAAAAAAATGGCTTCTAAGGAATTGAAAACTAAGTTAACTGAGGGGATTCTCAAAAGGACACCTACCTAGCTCAACTCCAACCTTCCAAAGCCCTTTCAACGCACTGCTAGTACTTTCCATTCCTATTGTATTAATCTTTTATGCCCATAGTTAATTGAATGAGATCCTTGAGGACAAGGACTATGTTTTTGCCTTTCCTCATATCCTCAGCACAATGCCTAGAATATAGTAATCACTTAAAAAATATATGTTGTTGACTGGTTTACTAAAGGAGGCAGGAACAATTTAATTATATTGTATAATGTGGAAGGGCTTCTTGAGCTCTTTTCATTTATTTGTGAGAGGGAGTACATTACTTAATCCAGGCCATTTAAAAGTAGTTACCTTTGTTAGAGGAGACCATTTCTTGATTAAACTAATCAAGTAAGAATGAACAACTCCTTGAAGCAGAGATATTATGATCTGTGCCAACCATTTATGTTCCCTATATTTCATACAAATATGATTTTTCCCTGAAAAATGTGTATCCTCTATAGAATAGGAAGAATCCTTCTTGTCTCTTATTTTGCTATGCTTTTTATTTACATACCTTTTGCTAGGAACTAATGTGTCATCTAGCGGGTTAGTAAAAGGAGTTTAGAGGGAATTAGAAGTCAAGATAACTGTGGAGAGAGTAAAGAAAATATGCGCTTAGCTTCTGTCAATCAATTCATGTCACCAAAAATGAATTCTTTTTTTGCTTCTGTTTTCTCTACCAAGGACAAAGATATTCAGATCAAACAAACAAATCAAAACAAAAAAATGACTGAGATTTGATAGTCTGGATCCAAAGGGGAAAAGAAAGCCATCCCTGAGAAGGAATCATTTGGAAGCCGAGAGAAGAAAGCACCTTGGCCTCAGCCTGGGCCTCCTATCAACCTCCTTCAGTAAGAAGAGAACCAGATAAGTTTCAGATTCAGGAGCATTTTGGAAATCCCATCTTCCCATCAACATCCTAGCCGTATCTCTGCAATAGCTGAGAGCCAAGGATAGATAATCTCTGCTTAAAGGCTCTACAAATTCACACCCGGAAAGTTATCCTACAACTAAGGAGCATAATTTGAGGACTCTAATAAAATAACTTCCAAAAGTGATGAGGAACTCCTTTGATAAATATGCTCTTTAAGACTGAACTTAGTTTGCCAGGAATCTATATATGCTTTTGGAAAGGTAGAACCAAGACTTAGGAGGGAAATGTTTTATATCAACTCTCCTTACTATACTACCTTAGTAAATATACTTTCCAAGAACTAATTAAGTCTGGCTACAATTTTGCTATCAACTGATAATCATGAAGGGAAGCACACCTGTGGGGGTTTGTGAGCTATAACATTAAATAACCCTCCCAAAACCTCTTAAGGCTACCCTGGCCCAGCTAAGACTTAGCAATCCAAATATTTCTTTGCAAGATGCATCCTAAAAGGAGTGATGAATCCAAAAGCTAGATTGCAAAAGAAAGAAGGTATTCAGTAAATATAGGTAGCATGTGCAAGGCATTTGCATTTTAACAGTTAAAAGAAGGGAAGAGATAACATAGTAATTTGTGGGGGCTACCGGGTCAAGCAATTTTTTTTTTTAAGATTGTGAACACACTTTCATGTTGATAGACAAAGAAGAAGCTTGTGGAAAGGGTGTCATTAATAAAGGGAGAAATAGGCAAAAGTCCAAGAAAAGAATGGGTAGGAAACATAGACAGACCCATTTTGGAAAAGAAGAAGGCCATCTTGCCTTAACTAAGAATTAGACTCAACATTTTTTTTTTCTAAAGCTGTGATTCTTATTTCTCCTCCTCCCATGAAACTCTAGGCTCTTGACCTATTTTTTTCTTTGTATTTTATTTGAAATTAAAAGAAATTATACACTTAGTATAATTGCCATGGGTGCTCTACCTTTTTCTGGAATATTGTCCCCCACTCCTGATCTCTCATGCCTCCTTTTCAGGTCTCTATTTTAGGACTCTTCAAAAATAATCTGCAGTAGTTCAATAGTTTCTTTAGTTAATTTAGACTTTACACCGTATTCAATACCATCTGGATCCACTAATTTTATTTTGTTCAAATTATCCAAGTGTTCTCATACCTGAATTTCAACTGTAGCTATTTTTGCTAAGTCTTCATTATTTCCTAATTTTCCAAACCACTTTTCTCCCTTTTTTTTCATGATTTAAAAAAAAGAATTGAAAGATGAATTCAGAGCTAGGGCATTGTAAAGCTTGCTGCTTCAGAATTATGTCAATTTTCATAAAAATTTCAGTTAGGTTTGGTTGAAATTTTAATACACTCTTCAAACTCAAGACATGTTGTGGGTTTGATTCAGTATCAATTCCAAACTATAGATCAAAAAATCTCATCAGCATGTTTTTACCCAACTAACCAGATAAAACATGAGTTCCACATAATAGATATCTGAATAAGAGGTTTAGCAAAGTAATAAATGAAATAGATTCTAACCATTCCACAGAGGGTACACATTTTTCTAAGTTACCATATATCAGCAGTATGAGAAGAACCATACATGTATGAAATATGTATAATCAGGATACGTTAATATCTGGCACAGTCTACTTCTGATATTGCCTGCTCAATTGCAAAGATTATAATGTCCTGTGTAGCATGTTAGAAACACCAGTGGCTTGGGAGTAACTGGTTCTGGGCTCTATGAGACCATGGTCATCATTTAACCCCTCTAGACTTCAGATTGATCATATGTATTTAACAATTAGAATGAATGCTGAGACCAGGGAACCAGACCACTGTTGCCTCTATTTCTCCACCAAAGAGGCCTCTTTGCCCTAAAGTCCTACATACTCAATGACTAGTTTCAGTCTTGGGGAAGCTTGCCTCATCCCCAAAAGGAGCTATTCTAATACTCTTTGACTCTTCCTTTCCCTACTCACACCCCACCCCCATCCTAGAGCTTCATGAAAAAGTCACTTAAAGGTGAGGTTTAACTAATATCTAAAGTATCCCAAAGGTATAGTGCCAGGCCTAGAGGCCTGAGGGCTACCCGAGTCTTCCCTTACCTCTATCGGAGGTCTTCGGTTGGCCAAACCGGATGCTCGTATGAGAGAAAGGATGTTCCAGAGTCGAACAAGGGTTGAGCTTTATTTCAGGGTCTAGTTACAAGTGCAGGGGAATTCTTCCTTAGGAGGGAGCGAAGAATCTCCCAAGGAGGCAAAGATCTTACAATAAGAGATTGGAAGTAGAAGTATAAGCGGGGAGAGAGAGGGCGGGGAGAGAGGAGAGAGGAAAAGCAGAGCCTTGTTGTCCTCACAAGTGGCCCCTCCGCCCAAGAGAACTTTCAGGCTTTCCTGATCCTACTTAAACTCTCCAGCAGCATAGTTTGCATCTGAATACCGTGCTGTTAGATAACAATAGTGTGCCCAGATCCGGGACAATCTCGAGGGTGGGGAGAGCTCTCTCCCATCACGTTTCTCACGGGAAGAGGCGGAAATACACGAGATAGCTCGGTTCACCTCGATTCCCAGTTGTTTCCTGGGGGGGCCTCGTGAGAACTCTAAGATTTAGAAGTTCCCACCTTTACCGTCCCGAGACTGTCCACCTGGAATTGAGCTTCCATCCCCAACATCTCCCCCTTCTTGTTTTGCGCTGCGCGCACATGGCTCTAGAGCAAACAGTGGCTGGAGGCTGAGTGGATTAGGAAGGCCTTTAGCATATGAGTACCCCACAACAAGACTTCATTCACACAGAAATCTGCAGCTAGCACAACTGACAAAGAGAGGCATCAAATAAAACAAAGATGAAGCTAAATGGCTGAGTTACAGCAAGAGAAAGGGCAATCACTAATTCCAAAGCATATTCTAAGAGAAGCAGCTAGTGCTGGCGCCTTACACATCACCACCCCCTCAGTCATGCAAATGGATCTCAACGGCCAAGCCTGAATGGCCAAGCCTGTGGTATTCAGGCGAAAAGTTGGTCATCTCCCGAAAAGTTGGTCACCCCTTCCCCCCCCAATGTCCTGGGTTTGAGATATCAAAGTCCTCCTTCAGCCGCTGGAAAGAGATGCCTAGATGGAGTGGTCAGCAATGTTGGGATGAGTGCTGCTTCCTCTCTGGGCAGCAGGGTTAAAGCTGTCATCAGCAGACTCAGGTGGTGCATGATCCTTCTCCGGGGTCTCCGGGCTCTCCAGGGTCTCCGCCTCCTGCGTCTCCGCCGTCTCCGACATCGGTTTACACCGATGGATCCTTCTAATGGGAATCCACGCATTCCCTTTTCCTGTGGAGACACAAACATACCCTGGACCCCATATTAGTATCTTATACGGACCTTTCCATTTCCCTGAGGCCATATCCTTTACCATGGCCCATGTGTCCTTATTTCCAGCCTGGGTATTACTTTCCTTGCGGGGTTGTCTTGGAATAGTCACAAAATGTCTCATAGCTGGAGTAGTATGTGAGTTTTTTGAGATACGCAAAAAATTGTGTGTATACACAGCTGTATCAAGCTCTGATTGTGTTAGGTGGCCTCTTAATCTCCCCCTTTTTTGTTTAGCGAGAATTGCCTTTAAGGTGAGATTGGCCCTTTCCACTATGGCCTGGCCTTGTGGATTGTAGGGGATTCCTGTAACATGTCGAATCCCTAGATCGTGGAGGAAGTGTGTAAGGGTTTGAGAAGTATAGGCAGGACCATTATCTGTCTTTATTTCTAAGGGTAAACCTGAAACAGAAAAGCAGTGCCAAAGATGTTGAATTACTTTAGCACTTGATTCACCTGGCTGTAAAGTCACCATAAGGAATCCGGACCACGTGTCAACTGTCACATGTATGCACTGGCCCTTAAGATGGGTGACATCCATTTGCCAAATTTCATTGGGTACCAAGCCACGAGGATTGACACCCTGGTCTAGAGATGGGTGGAATGGGATACATTGGAGACAGCTCTTAACAATTTTTCTGGCCTGTTCTTGAGTTATCCCATATAATTTGCAGAGGGCTTCTGTGGCTAGGTGGAACCTATCATGAGCCTTTTGGGCCCTTCCTGTGGTTCCACAGTGTGCCCTACAAGGTATAGTGAATTGTCTGCTATTTGATTTCCTTCAAAAATTGGTCCTGTGCCATTAGTATGTGAGCGCACATGTAAAACATAAAAAGGGTGTGTTCTGTTATTAATGGTGGTCAATAGCCGCTCACACTGTGAAAAAATATTGGACCGATATTCTACAATAGAGTCCTCAATCCGTGAAATTAATAAAGATGCATACTTACTATCAGTAATAATGTTAATGGGTATGTCATTATATATTTGGAGAGCTTGGATTATAGCTTCCAACTCGTTCTGTTGAGTAGAGGTGTAGGGTGTGTTAACTATATATATCTCTTGGGAGGCCAAATTATAAATAGATGCTTTGTGATGTTTTGTGGCATCTGTAAAAATGTTAAGCCCTTCTACTGGGTTTGGTGAGTACCTTTTCACTGGTGCTGGGGCCCACTGTAATAACTCTTTGAACAGGAAAGTCGAATTTGGTTTCACCTGGGCCCACTGGAGTATAGTGGCCCAAGAAACGTGATTCTGAGCTAACTCTTCTACATCCTTAGTGGTGAGTGTAGCATAAAGAATTGGCTGTTTTTGGTACATGTGGGTAGCTCTTTTTACTGCCTCTAGTGCTAACCGTCCTAGAAATTCCCACTTGTTTAGTAAATTGCTTCCTGTTTTACTTAAATATATCCACTCTAGGGGCTTCTCTTTTTGGTGTATGACGGCATAGGGAGGTGTGGTGGAGATAATAGATACCTCCGCATCTCTTCCTGGATCCCACTGGAATGTGGTGGACTCTAAAAATTGTTTTTTTATTGCCTCTATGGCCTTGGCTGCTTCAGGAGTCAATGTTCGTGGGGAATTTAAAGCAGAGTCTCCTGTCAATAGTGAATATAAAGGTTGCATGAGAGGTAGAGGTATAGGCACCTTTGATCTTATCCATTGGATAGCTCCTACTAGTTTCTGAGCATCATTGAGTGTTTAGATCTTTATATCCCATTTTGGGGGTTCCGGCCGAATGATGGTGCCCTGTATCTGATATCCCAAATATTTGTAACTGGGTCCTCTCTGTATCTTTTCAGGAGCAATAACTAATCCCAGTCCTAAAAGGTTCCTTTCTACTGCTTGGAAACACTTCTCCAGTTCCTTGAGCTGAGGTGCAGCTATAAGGATGTCATCTATATAATGGATGATTTTGCACTGGTATTGCTGTCTGGGGCTTTCTAAGGCTTGATTAACATACCACTGGCAGATGGTGGGGCTGCAACTCATACCTTGGGGCAATACCTTCCACTGATACCTCTTTGCAGGTCCTTCGTTATTGGAGTGAGGTATTGTAAAAGCAAACCGAGGACAATCTACTTTGTTTAAAGGAATGGAAAAAAAACAATCCTGAATGTCAATGATTATAAGTGACCAACCATCCGGGATGGCATTAGGAGAAGGGAGACCTGATTGCAGGGCTCCCATAGGCATGAGAGACTGATTTACCTTCCTTAGATCTGTAAGGAACCTGAATTTCCCGGATTTTTTCTTTATAACAAACACAGGAGCATTCCAGGGTGACTGTGATGGCTCTATATTTCCTTTTTCTAATTGCTCCTTAACCAATAGTTGTAGTGCCTGGAGTTTTTCTGGAGTCAGGGGCCATTGCTCCACCCAAATCGGGGTGTCTGACTTCCAATTCAAGGGTGGGGACTCCAGTGCAACAGCAATGGCCCTTACTAAAAATTTGATAGCTTCATCCCCAGGCGGCTCATGATGTCTCTGCCCCAGATGTTAAAACTAAGTCCTGGAATCACCAACGGCCATACGGTCCCTTGGCGATCCTCTGCCTCCCACTTTACTGGGTGCATTGTCTCTAAGGTATTTTGGCACCCTCCTATTCCCCACACTGGTCTCTGGCTTTCTTTAAGCTTCCAGTGCCGGGGTACTGAGCGACCGCTAAGGCAGGTCCTATCCGCTCCAGTATCAAGGAGGCCAGTCATGGGAATTCCATTGAGCCAGATTGTACACTCAGGTCTATTCTGTCCTATTTCCTTTAGTAACTGGATTTGAACTGAGTGCTTTAAGGGAAGGGCAATAGCTATGGGAAGCTGATTGTCTATATGAGCTGCCTCGGCTACCACATTGGAGCATGGAAGTGCTGTGGTGCCAGTGGGATAAACTCCTGTATATATAACTACGGGTGCATGAGAGGGGTTCTGTAATATCAGGGATTCCTCCTGTATGGGGTCTCTCAGGGGAATCATAGTAAACTGATGAGCTGCAAGCTGGCACTTCTCTAAGCTGTAAAGGTGTTGCATTCCTTCCTCTGGCCCCATAATCTCCTGTATTCTCCCTCCAAGGGGCCGTCCCGATTCTCTGCCAAAGGGTACACTTTCGGGGCCCTCGAGGGGCCCCTCACCCCGTTTCCCGACTTCCTACATTGTCTAGCTAGGTGACCTGGCTTTCCACATGAAAAACAAGGGTCCTGGCCCCTCCCTGTACTTATTTCTTTCCTACACTCTTTCTTAAGGTGTCCCGGTTTTCCGCAATTAAAACATTTTTTCTCCAAAGAGATATTACTTAAGGCTGCAGCCAGGTACTTCCCTTGCACCTGTGCCAAGTAGACCTGACTTCCTACCCTGTCACATCTTTGTATCATTTCTTCAACAGATGCATTCTTTGGCAGTCCCAGCATTGCCTTTTTGCAGTCATGATTACAATTCTGCCGCAGCAATGTCCTCAACACTATCTCTGTCCCTTGATTCTCCTCTCCCATGTCTCAGCCTACTGCCTCCTGCAGCCTGGCCACAAAATTAGTAAATGGCTCAGTGTTTCCCTGCGTAATCCTAGTCATGGGAAACTCTCTCTCTTTCTTAGAGGCTATAACCTTCCAGGCAGCAATAGCCATTCCGGCAATCAAGACATAATCGGCGGCCGAGTACTGTAATTGATTTCCTGTAGCCTCAAACTGCCCTGTTCCTGTAAATTGCTGATAAGCCTGGAGGGCCTGAGCCCCTAGCCCACTGGTAGTGCTCTTTACCCTCTGAGAAAATTCTGATACCCAAATCACATTCTGCCCAGGGGTAAGGCAAGCTCTAGCTAAGCTCTTCCAGTCATTAGGAGTCAGAACGAACTGACCACTGAGAGTCTCAAGCATGGCTATGACAAAGGGTGAATTGGGGCCGTGCTTGGTACAAGCCTCTTTGAGAGTCGCTACTCTCTTCCACTCTATAGGTATGTGGCTCCTCCGAACCCCACCGGGGACACTGGGGTCCGCTATTTCTAGCACAGGAAATGTCCCTACGTCTTCTCCATTCTCTATAGCCTTTCGTATTCCCTTTTCCAAACTGGACTGTGGCCCTAGACTGTCTGACCAATGGAGCATGCTATAAGGAGGCGCAGAGGGAAGACACGGCGTATGCTCCCCTGCTTCGCCTTTCCCATCAGCTAGATGGTGCTCCGAATCTATTTTTTCTCTACACTCCTTAACTTTCTGCTTACCAGGGTTCTCCCCTCCCCTCTCTCCGCTTCCACTCTCATTCCAATCCCGCCCTGGCCTCTCCGGCCCTTCCAAAAGGCTCTTAATTACACCGTATATCAGGAAATCTAAATCCTCCAGCTCCCCGGGGCATAGTTGCTCATAAGCAGTCATTTGTTCTCCGACCGTTCCCCATCTTTCTCTTGATATTCCTGTCTGCTCGAGCCAAGGAGAAACTTTCCAAATCCTTTTACAAAATTCTCGGAGGTCATTTAACTCTATAGTGACCCCAGCCTCCCTGCATTCCCTGTAAAGTATCTCAGCCCAGACCTCCTGTTCCTCTGGCTTTATTACTGGCAATTGATTCCCCATCCCTGCCCTTTTCCCATGGGTGTGGGAAGCTACTCTCACTCTTTCTCTCCTTCCGAATCTAGGATTCGGGACTCGTGTCTTTCACAGCCCCTTCCAGGTGTTCCCAAAGCACCCAGGATATCTGCGCTCCCAGTCCTCTGTTCGGGGTGCCAACTGCCAGGCCTAGAGGCCTGAGGGCTACCCGAGTCTTCCCTTACCTCTATCGGAGGTCTTCAGTTGGCCAAACCGGATGCTCGTATGAGAGAAAGGATGTTCCAGAGTCGAACAAGGGTTGAGCTTTATTTCAGGGTCTAGTTACAAGTGCAGGGGAATTCTTCCTTAGGAGGGAGTGAAGAATCTCCCAAGGAGGCAAAGATCTTACAATAAGAGATTGGAAGTAGAAGTATAAGCGGGGAGAGAGAGGGCGGGGAGAGAGGAGAGAGGAAAAGCAGAGCCTTGTTGTCCTCACACGTGGCCCCTCCGCCCAAGAGAACTTTCAGGCTTTCCTGATCCTACTTAAACTCTCCAGCAGCATAGTTTGCATCTGAATACTGTGCTATTAGATAACAATAGTGTGCCCAGATCCAGGACAATCTCGAGGGCGGGAGAGCTCTCTCCCATCACGTTTCTCACGGGAAGAGGCGGAAATACACGAGATAGCTTGGTTCACCTCGATTCCCAGTCGTTTCCTGGGGGGGCCTCGTGAGAACTCTAAGATTTAGAAGTTCCCACCTTTACCGTCCCGAGACTGTCCACCTGGAATTGAGCTTCCATCCCCAGCATCCCAAAGGTATAGAAAGGCACTCAGTATACAGGGAAAATCAGGTATAAGGCAGCTATATCCTCTACACAAAAGAAATGTTTAATGCCCTCAAGATACACAAGCACACACTTATATCAGTTAAATAATCAACAAGTAAGTTAACAGTTATGCTCCTTTAGTAAACTGATATTTTTTTAATAAATCAACTTGGAAAAATCTTCACAGTAGATTCTGCAAAAGGTTTCATATCCAAGACACACAAGAAATAGAGAACAAGAGCCATTCCCCAACAGAAAAATGGTCAAAAAATAGTAACAGAGAGTTTTTTTAAAAAGGAATACAAAATATCAACACCTATATTAAAATATATATTCCAAACCATTAATAAAAAGAAAATAAATTTGCCCATAACCATCTGATTAGCAAAGATACCAAAGGAGGGAAAAAATCATTCCTGGAGGGAATTTCAGAGGATAGGGACACTAATACACTATTGATAGAATTGAGGTGAGGTCTAACTCTCTAGGAAAATTTGAAAATATAACCCAAAAGCCACTATATTGCATGTACTCTTCAAACCAACAATAACATTACTAGCTATATACTCTTGTGCTAAATATACTGTGTTCAGCACTGGGCATACAATGAAAAACAAAAATACTCCCTAACTTGAAGGACTTTACTTTCCAATAAGGGAGACAAAAAGAAAATTACTAGGTACATATAAGATACAGAAGAGATGGAAAATGCATTAGCAGCTGACAGGACTGAGAAAGACTATCTGCCATAGCTTGGGTTTGGGCTGAATCTTAAAGGAAATTCAAGAAACTAAGAAGTAGAAGTGAGGGAAGAGAATCCCAGACCTGGGAGACAGTCAGTTCCATCTAAGCCCAGAGATGGGACATGGAGTGTCTTGTGCTTGCATTCAAATTAGAGTTCTAGAAAGATAGTACAACAAAGATAACCTTATTGAATTATCCTTTTGTCATTAATATCAAGCAAAATAAAATAAGGTTTATTTGCTACTATCATAACCAACCCAGAGTCAAGTAGAAAAGGGATTCTCTTTACTGAGTAAAATTTTTGGTATACACCATTTTGTAGAAAACATTACGTCAATTTCTTCAAGTCTCCAGACTTCACCACTAAATCTCAACTTGCTTCTCCATTTAAGTGGCCCACTTCCCCCATTGATGAGTTTCTCTTTGTGGGTGTATTTAGACTCCCCACAAGTCCTCTCCTTGCTCAGCTCCTGACTCTCTGGACTTAGCCACTTTGACTTCTGCGGCTACCTTCTCCTCTCACCTCCACTACTCTTGATATGTTCTCTTTCTTCATTAGAATGTAAACTCCTTGAAGGCAGAGATTATCTTTTACTTTAATTCTATAGTGTAGGGACTTATTTAGCATAGTACAAGTAGTAAGCACTTAAACAAAAGCTTGGTTATATGATCTGACAACAGCAGAGACTTCTAAATAAAATCTTTAGCCAAGCAAAAGAGTTTGGCTTAAATAGGTACGCAAGAAAAAAATAAGAGGATGAAGAATACCTACTGACCATATTATGACATGTGTAATGGAAAATCTATTGAGTTTATTAGGGAGTATATATTGAGAGGATATTACTTTTGGTCATATTTATATATATATATGTATATATATATATATATATATTATATATACATATATATATATATATACATGCGTATATACCTATGCACACATAAAACACACATGTGTATATGTCTGCCTGTGTTGTCTATATATATTTTGGATAAAAAAACTTTACCTGAGATATTTGATACAAAGATTGCTCCCATTTGACCACTTATCTTCTTACCAATGGTGTATTAAATTTGTTTGTGCAAAGACATAGTCGTGTATGCATAAATACATGTGTGTACATGTGCACACACATATATACATGCATGATGTATACATGCGCATGAGTATGTACACATTTATGATTTGTGTGAGTGTGGTTGTGCATGTGTGCTGTGAATGTAAACATACATATATACATACGCACATATACATCAGATAAGTATTACAAATGGTTGATCAGGTGGGCCCAGAACTAAATAAACAAAAAAAAGACATCAAGCTTTACTTCACAAAATTGGAAAGCTCCTTAAATGACCTCAAATTTCTCCAAAGTCCAACTTTTTAATACCCTTATTCAACTGGTAGAGATTCGCTAGAAGCTTTCCCAAGAAACGCAGGAGTAAGGAAAGGATGCCCACTGTTCATATTATTTTATAGAATTCTAACAATACTATTATTAACCATAAGACAAGAAAAAGAAATTTAAAGAGTAGATTAAATTAGTCTTAGAGCTGATGAAATGAATGTTTACTGAGGGAATCCTCAGAAATCAAAAAAATACTAATTCAGATAATTAATAGTTGCAGCAAAGATGCTATTTACAAAATAAATCGACAAAAATCAACAGCATTTCTACATTATCATAACAAAATCTAAAAGGTAATAATAGAAATGGAAAGTCCATTCAAAATAACTGTAAAACTCACTAAATATCTCTGGATCATCAAAGTGTGCAAATATTCATAGGAATTCAATTACAAAGTGCTTTTTAAACAAATAATGAACAACTTAAACAGAATAATATTCATCACTCATGACTGTGTTGTGTTAATATAATAAAAGGCCACAATACCAAAGTTAATTTACAATTTTTATGCTGTACTAATCAGATTATTTTTTATTTATTTATTTTTACATTACGACATTCATTTCCAGAAAATTTTGAGTTCCAATTTTTCTGCCCATCTCTCCCCTCTCCCCACCCCATAACATCTTGCATTCTGATTACCCCTTCCCTCAATATGCCCTCCCTTCTATCATATCCCTCCCTTCTCTCATCCCCTTCTTCTTTCTTTTCTTGTAGGGCAAAATAGATTTCTACACCCCATTACCTGTATTGCTTATTTCCCAGTTATATGCAATAACAATTTTCAATATTCATTTCTAATACTTTGAATCCCAACTTCTCTCCTTTCCTCCCTTTCCACTCATCCCCACTAAGAAGGCAAGCAATTCAATACAGGCTATATATGTATTGTTTTGCAAAAGACTTCCATAATAGTCATATTGTGTAAGACTAACTATATTTCCCTCCATCCTACCATGTCCCCCTTTTATTCTGTTCTCTTATTTGACCTTGTCCCTTCTCAAAAGTGTTTACTTCTAGTTACTCTCTTCCCCCATTTGCCCTCCCTTCTATAATCCCCCTCATCCCAGATCCCCTTCTCCCCTACTTTCTTATAGTGTAAGACAGATTTTCATACCAAATTTAGTGAGCGTGTTATTCGCTTCTTAAGCCATATGTGAACACAGCAAGCTTGACTTTTCCCCTCTTACCTCCTCTCTTTTCTCCTCCATTGAAAAAATTTTTCTTAACTCTTTTATGAGCAATAATTTGCCCCATTCCATTTCTCCCTTTCTCCTCCCAATATATTCTTCTCTCACCCCTTAATTTTATTTTTTAATAGATGTCATCCCTTCTGATTCAACTCAACCTGTGTTTTCTGTCTATGTGTGTGTGTGTGTGTGTGTGTGTGTGTGTGTGTGTGTATGTATGTATAATTCCCTCCACCTATCCAAATACTGAGAAAAGTCTCAAGAGTTACAAATATTATCTTTCCATGTAGGAATGTAAACAGTTCAGCTTTAGAAAGTCCTTTATGATTTCTCTTTTCTGTTTACCTTTTCAGACTTCTCTTGATTCTTGTGTTTGGAAGTCAAATTTTCTATTCACTTCTGGTCTTCTCATCAAGAATGCTTGAAAGTCCTCTATACCAATGAATGACAATTTTTTCCCTTGAAGTATTATACTCTGTTTTGCTGAGTAGGTGATTCTTGGTTTTAATCCTAATTCCTTTGACTTTTAGAATATCATATTCCAAGCCCTTCCATCCCTTAATGTTGCAGCTGCCAGATCCTGTGTTATCCTGATTGTATTTCCACAATACTTAAATTGTTTCTTTCTAGCTGCTTGTAATATTTTCTTCTTGATCTGGGAGCTCTGAAATTTGGCCACAATATTCCTAAGAGTTTCTCTTTTCAGATTTCTTTCAGGAGGTGATTGGTGGATTCTTTCAATATTTATTTTGCCCTCTGGTTCTAGAATATCATGGTAGTTCTCCTTGATAATTTCATGAAAGATAATGTCTACTCTCTTTTTTTGATCATGGCTTTCAGGTAGTCCCATAATTTTTAAATTGTCTCTGCTGGATCTATTTTCCAGCTCAGTTGTTTTTCCAATGACATGTTTTGCATGCTCTTCTATTTTTTCATCCTTTTGGTTTCTTTTGTAATTTCTTGGTTTATCATATAGTCTTTAGCCTCCCTCAGCTCCACTCTCATTTTGAAAGAACTATTTTCTTCAGTGAGCTTTTGAACCTCCTTTTCCATTTGGCTGATTCTACTTTTTAAAACTACTTTCTCTTCATTGGTTTTTTGGACTTCTTTTTCCAATTGAGTTAGCCTATTTTTGAAGGTGTTATTTTCTTCAGCATTTTTTTGGGGGGGGGGGGTCTCCTTTAGCAAGCTCTTGACTCACTTTTCAAGTTCTTCCATGGCCTGAGCCCATTGAATATTCATTTTGGAGGTACTAGATGCAGAAACCTTGACTTTCTCTGATAGTATGCATTGTTCTTCCTCATCCAAAAGGATGGAAGGAAATCCCTGTTCACCAAGAAAGTAACCTCCTAGGGTCTTATTTTTTTTTTCCCTTTTTTGGGCATTTTCCCAGCCAGTTACTTGACTTCTGAATCCTTTGTCAAGAGTAGGGTCCTAGTGCTCCTCCTCACCCCAGGGCTGTGCTCAGGGCTGAGGTTCAGATCATCTGCTCAATTCCCCCACAGGCTTTAGGAGGAGTGCTGCCACCACTGCTGCCGCTGGCACTGCCACTACCACCACCACCACCTGGGGGGACCCTGCTCTCCTCTCACCCAGTTGCAAAAGCCCTCTTATTGATGTTTGAAGCTTCTTTAGTGCTTTTGGTTTGAGAGATATGAGACTCTCACTGCTGGAGATTCTGCCCCAGGGACCAGTTCTGGTTCTGTTCCTCCCAGTACTGCATGGCCAGGGCTGGGCTCCACTCCACTCAGCGTCCCATGGGATAGACTTTTCCTATTGGCCCTCCACATTACCTTTGGCTGGAAATCTCTTTCACTCTGTCGTTCTATGGCTTCTGCTGCTCTAGAATTTGTTGAGAGTCATTTTTTACAGGTATTTCATGGGCTATGGGGGAAGAACTATAGTATATGCATCTTTCTACTCTGCCATCTTGGCTCTACCCCCTCAGATCATTTAAAAAGATACTTTAAAGAACTCAATAAAAATAAAAACAAAATTCTTTCATAGAAATAAAAGATCTAAAATATCAAGAGAAATAATAAAAAGAGGTAGTATAAAGGGATAATAGTCCTCCCAGACCAAATATTGCATTATAAGGTGACAGTCATCAAAATCATCTGGAATTAGTTAAAAAAATAAAACAGATAAGTAGAACATACAAGGGAAAACAGGAAACAAGGGAACTCAATAATTCAATGTTTGATACACTAGAAAATAAATTATTTAAGAAAATAATCCCTATTTAGTTAAAAATAAGGGGAAAATTGGAAAGTAGTGGGAAAGAAATTAAGGTTAAACCAACATTTAGATGATATTGGATAATAAATTCAAAATGAATATATGGACTTAATATCAAAGATTGTACCATCAAAAATCCAAAGAGAAGCTGATAATACATCTTTCACAGTACTTGGTAGGAGAGGTCTTCTTAACTAAGAGAGAGATAAAAGCAATTAAACAATATAAAACAGATAACTGATTACATGAAAATGAAAAACTTCTGCATGACCTAAATTAATGTACCTAGGATAAGAAGGAAAGCGTGGGGGGGAGGAGGGGAAGAGGGCAAATACCTTTCTGTCAGATCTTTTTTATAAGATTTTGGCATCCAAAATATATAAACAGAGGGATGGGGGTGGGGGGAGACAGAGACAGAGAAAGAGAGAACCTAAAGCCATTCCTCAATATGTAATTGATCAAAGGATAGGAACTAAGTAAGCAATGCCAAGAAAATAATATGCACAATGACTTCAACAATATAAATGGAGATAACTATCACAAAATAATCTAAAGTAAATGTTTTAAAATTGTAATGAATAAGCATAGCTCTTACCCTACCCACTCCTTTTCAGAAATGTGAACCAAAAGCCATTGGTTTAGTGCAATGTATATACATTTTCAAATATTTCAATGTATTGGTCAATTCTGCTGATCTCTTCTACTTTTTATTATTTTTTAAAAATAGTATTTGCTATATGGGGTGGCTCTCTGATAGAAGGAGGGAGAGTGATACTGGGAGAAATTCAGTTATAGAAATTCAGTTACAAAAAAATAAAAACTTTTAACATATACTAAAAACAAAAGATACTAGTAAAATATATCCTACTGATATAATGTGGCTGTGAGTAGGAGAACATTTTATAACTCTGGAAAATTAGAAATTATTTAGAGGGCAATGGAGATATGGCTGTTTCCTATGAGCAGGTAGCAACACATAACAAACCAATTTTAGGCAGAATTTAAAAAGATATACCTTCCACGTAAAGAGATGGGATAGTTCTACTGTACTCTGTTTTCCTTAGACCTCATTTGGGCAGCTAGGTGGTAGAATTGATAGAACACCAGATCTGGGAAACAGGAATTGCTGAATTCAAAATTGGCCTCAGACATTTACTAGCTGTGTGACCCTGGGCAAGTCACTTAATTGTGTTTGCTTCAGTTCCTCATGAGAAAGAAAGAAAAGAAGGAAGGAAGGAAGGAAGGAAGGAAGGAAGGAAGGAAGGAAGGAAGGAAGGAAGGAAGGAAGGAAGGAAGGAAGGAAGGAAAGAAAAGGAATGAAAAAGAAAGAAACAAAGAAAGAAAAGAACTAGAGAAGGAAATAGCAAACCACACCAGTACTTTTGCCAACAAAACCCCAAATTGGGTCACGAAGAATCAAACACAACTGAAAAATGACTGACAACAATTGATTCAGGCACCATTCCTTGATAAATTTGAGAATATCCAGGGGAGAGAAGCATGGATAACGGCCTAAGTCCATGTCATATGAGAACTGAAGGAACTAAGAATGTTTGGCATGAAGAAGACTTGGTGGGAGGATGAAGAGATAAGGCAGTGATAGCTATCTTCAAATATTTAAAAGGCTGTCATGTGGAGGGGATTGAACTTATTTTGTTGGTCCCAGAAGACAGAAGTAATAAGAAGAAATCATGGAGAGGAAAATTTAGTATGCATGTTAGATAAAAAAATCCTAGTAATTAGAATTATCCAAAAGCAGATTGAGCTGTCTTAAAGGCTGGGTTTCCCTTTCTTTGATGCCTTCACAAAGAAGCTGGATGGCCATTTGTCAAAGAAGACAATTAATATTTCTGAGATTGTATTATATTGAATTGCTAGGTGACCCAGCGGATAAAATGCTGGACCTGGAATCAGAAAGACCTGAGTTCAAATACAGCCTCAGACACTTACAAGCTGTGTGACCCTGGGCAAGTCACTTAATCTCTATTTCTTTTAATCCACTGGAGAAGAAAACAGCAAATCACTCCAGTATCCTTGCCAAGAAAATCCCATGGAAAATATGGTCCACAGGGTCACAAAGAGACAGACACAACTGAATAACAACATTGTATTGAACTAGAAATATCTTAAATAATATATTTATGAGCCCTTGATAAATATCTCCTATTAAAAACTTAGTGAGGAAGTATTTTATTAAAATATTGGGGAAATACTAAAAAAGGTTGAAAGAATTGCTGGCTGGGAAAAAAAATTATCAGTCAATACCTACAATTTTTTGCAAAGCAGTATTTGGGATGGATAGCACAAGAACCTTCTCCTTCCACCCCAAGAAGTTTCTCCCTACCTCATGTAGGCTGAAAGGACAGTGGCCACTCATAGGTCTAATCCCACTGATGATCAACCCTGAAACTTGAACTGTCTCCTTTTTTTCTGATCTGGACTGGTTCTTTCTACCCCCACCTTAGACAACTTGATGGCTCTCTGCTCCTGGGTCTCAGTAAGAGGTTAGATTTGATGAAAATACTCTATTGACTTTAGCAGTACTGCAGTTTAGAATTCTCAAGCTCGAGCACTTCAGCAGCCTCAACTTCCCTTAGTCACAGGAATTACAGGCACTGCAGCTAGAGCCAGAAGTCTTCATAGAAGATCTTCTGTGTGATTCAGTTGTTAGTATTATTTCTATCCTTGTTAAAGATTTATTTGTTATCAATTGTGTAACCTTTCTCATTGGAAAATTACCCCTGTATCAATCAGATATTACCTAACGCTACACAAAATAATGTCCCTGACTGGACTTTGCAAAGAACTCTGAATAATTTGTCATGAGCTATGTGAATCTCAGACTTCCTCTTTCTCTCCTCCTGAGTCTGACGTCTCTTCCTTCTATTAATATAGTCAGTCATACCACTTCATCTCTCCTCACTCTGACAATCTCAAGTTAAACTTATTGCAGCTTTTTTTTTCTCCTCTAATCACAACACATTAGCCTTCAATCCCCATCTAAAGTGACCTGAGAGTCGGCAACACTGGCAAAATTAGTTAGTGAAGAAAACATGGCAAAAGGGCCAGGACTCAGTTTATTTACTATACATATTCCTGAAGAGTTAAGTTTAACGAGATAATAAATAATAAATAAAAGGATGTAGTCTATAAAACTTGGACTCAGTCAAAAGGCTGCATCCAAGGAACTAAAAGATCACAGAAGTCCTCGAGGTTGCAGGTTCTCCACCCCTAAACTCTAGTCCCCTTTCCCCAAGATTAACTGTGCTGCCATGTCTTTATTTTGCCTAGCACAGCACTATAACAAGGAAAAGCAATTGAAAGGGTCCAGAATTCATATATTATTGTTGTCAATATTCTTGACCACCAGGATAGTGCAATATACTGGACCTAAAACAAATTTGATGTGGTCAAATGCAAGTTCAAAAACTGATTATCCAAAAAGTTTTTTATGTTTGAGATACTGTTTTTTGGGGTTTTTTTGTTTTTTTTTTTTGCATTTCAATCCCTTGCCTTCCTGAGTTATTCAAAAATAATGGTCCACCCTGCACACAGTATCCCATTTCTTTACTTCTTTCCTGACAGATTTCTGCTTACTAAAAAAGAGAAGGAAATGACAAATTGGATAGCCTCTTTTTATGAAGAGTAAGAAATGTCTCCTTTTCATTCTTCAGTTTTAATTCCCACTGCTTCTCTTCTCCCAGCTTTACAAACTATGCTGTCAAAATTAGTTGGTTGAAAAGATAGTTTGAGAAGAAATGGCGATTCTCAAACAGGCTGTTATAAAGCCATTTTTCTATTTTATTAGTCACATTAGTATTCTATTGCCCTTTAAATGTCACAAGTTCAAGAGCACAGCTGTACGTATTCTAGAAATATTTCTCTGTGTTGTAATAAAACATGAGAGGACAATTTCCTGGGACACAGATAAGATGACACAGAAACAACAAAGCAGAAGGCAAACACAAGGTGGGCAACACTTCAAGTTGGAGGCTCAAGTATTTTCTAAGCAAAGCGTTGGGATCGTTCAGCACTCAAACCAGTGGGGAAATTCTGTCTTAATTGGCTTAGTGTAGGCAACATTTTTTTCTCGTCTAATACGATCATTAATATGTTCTTTTAGTTGCTTTGCCTTTGAGATATATAAGAGCTAAAGATGTGTTGTATCTTCTTGAAAGAAAGTGAAAACAAATCAGGATCTACATTTTGCTCATTCTTTCAAAGGAATATATTGACTGTTATTTAGATGGGAACTTTGCCCATTATTGTAGCCTTGGAAAGGGCATACAAAAATCATGATGATAAAATATAAATCAATCCATTGCTTTACCAAAAGCAAGGATTTATAATTGCTTCTCCTTTGAGCATACAATGGCACGAGGATTAGTTTGGGAGTCAGAAAGGTAGGATTCAAGTTTCCTATGGAGTATTCAGGTAAGAAGGCAACCTCTGTTATGAGACCTTGCCAAGCCCTTTTCAAGACTGCTATGTTCACCTTCATCCAAATCTCAACTGTTGCTTCAAAAAGCTGTAGCATGCACAGTGGACACACCCTGGTAAACTGTTTTAGTAGAAGGGACAAACCAGGTTGAGTGTTGAGAGTAACCAACAGGCATCAAACCTGGTGGTGAGTTAGGAGAATGTCTACTCCAAGAAAATTTTCTGGTGGAATGGATGGATAAGAACAATCATGAAGGCAGAAAAAGCTGGAGTTGTGGAGCATTTACAGCCTGGTTAGGCATCAAAGATGCCAAGGTCATCCATTGTAACTCAGGCTAACATTAGTAATCTTAACTTTTGTCTTGCCCTTGAATTTTGATGACTCAGGAAAAGAGAGTGAGGCTGATAACTTTGTGTATCTCTGCCTCACAAATCCAATTCACACATAAGTCAAGACACTGCCTGGATCATTAGTCTTCTTTGAAAACAAGAGATTAGCAACAACAACAAGAAGATGGTTATTATTTTAGAACTGGATTCAATCCTATCCCTGGCAGTTTATTAGCTTTGTGATTACTAATCTTTGAGACTGCCATCTCATTTTTTTAACTAGGGATATTTGTACTACCTCTCTCCTAGGGTTGTTGTGAGAAATTTTAAAACACTATTCACTTGGGACTTATAATTTATTCTTAAAGTTATAAAAACAGCTAATAATTGTAATTTATTTGAAAACCATTTTACAAATGGTCCAAATTTTGATTTCTTAAAACACTGAAGTAGCTAGTCCCCTAGAAATGCAAAGCTTCATAGTTTTTAGAGCTGGATTAATTCTTAGAAATCATCTAATCAAGCCCTTTAATTTAATGGAACAAGAAACTGGAGCCCAAAGTGGTTAAGTGAAATATTTGCCCAAGGTCACATGAATAGGAAGAGACTGATTTGAGGGTCCAGAAGTTTGAGTCACTACTAAACACTACATAACACTGAATGATGACCATACCCAGAGCCAGAAAGATAGAATGTCCTTTATGCCCTGAACCTCTCTATGATCCTATTCAAATCTCAATGATGACCTTTCCATGATCCTCTGGTTCCCAGCCCAAGAAGCCTGGTATGGTATAACAAGACTCACTACACTAAACCTCAAATAATTCATATAATTTAAAACATACTTGTTTTAATTAGTTATTAGAATCATTTTGTGTCCTTTTTTTAATTGTTCCTATACACAATTGATCTTGTCCTTTTACTCTTCAAGCCATGATTCTTTGTCTCTTCACTTAGTTCAGAAATTCCACTGGCCTGTAATGAGTTAACTTTGGAAATCCAGTTCTCTTGTTCTGTTCTTATGTCAAGGATATCTGTTATCCTTGAGGAATGCAGATGAACACCAAATCTAGTCTAGTATCATTACCCTACCAAGCTATCCTTCAAGGATGTCTAGTTTGAAATCCAAAGAATTCTGATCCACTATCTCTAATCTGGTAAGTGGAATTAAATAATCAACATTTCTTAATCACAGGAGGGAAGGAGGGCATTGTCTCTAGCCCTTCTTTTCCAATTTCCAACCAATATTATTGTCTTCCATGCTTCACCTCTGTTAACCAATCTAACGATTTTGACATTCGTGATACTGAGCTCTTTTAACCAATCATAATTTGTTCCTCATGTACAAAGTCCTGTTCTTTATTCTGTACTCCCCTCAAACTGTAAAAGAGAGCTGCCTCCCTAATTTGGAGTCTTAGCTTTGCTGAAGAGACTAGATCCTATTTATTAGTAAATTCATGCTTTACTAATAAATTGATCATGCTTAGAATTTTGTATCTCAGTCTATCTTATTTTAGCTATTACTTTATATATCTAATGTAATTGATGACAATTTATTACACAGTAACACAAATTAATATAAATTTCCTCTGAAATGTACATCACATTTTTAGGAATGGGTAGAATACAAACAAAATGCTTAGTCTCTGTCACAACTACTAAAAGTTTGGAAATCTTTGCTGGAGTCTAATTGTGATATCAATGAATGATATAGCTGAAATTTTTCAGGCTAACATCTTGAGGGCCAAAAAGCTAGTTGAAATGCTAAATTAGCATTATTATTTTGTCATATGACAGTAATAGCTTAATGTGTTTTGGTTTGGTTTAGTTCAGGGGTGGGAAACCTATGGCCTCAAGGCCATATGTGACCCTCTAGGTCCTCAAACTTCACAGAACAAACCCTTTTACTGGGGATAATATTGGACTCAAAGGACTACATTTGAGGACTTAGAAGGCCACATGCCACCTCAGGCTATAGGTTCCCCACTCCTGATCAGTCTTTATTATGGTAATCTATCTTATTTTCTTTATGGAGGATCATAAATTTAAAGTTGAAAGGAACTTTCAAGGTTATCTAATCTAATCCCCTTATTTAACAAGTAAACAAACTGGAGACCAGAGAAGTTTTTAATTGGCCTAGGTGTAATGATAATGCATTTTTGATTATTATTAATGGAATTTTGCTTCTTAATGGGAAGATCTTTCCCATCCTTTAATAGGTCTACGTGAACCTGCTTAAGTCACATGGAAGCCTGCATCACATGAGTCTAAGTCACATGGAACAGGAAGGGGTAGAGCCAGAGGGAAGAGAAGGAAGAGGAACTAGAGCAGAGATGAGAGAAAATGTGGTCAGAGCAGTCAGAACTAAGGGAAAGGGAGAAAACAGGCAGCTGACCAGTGTGAGAGAGTTTGTTTGTTATTTGTTTAAAGGAGCTGGTTTGTGGGAAGCCGACAGAGGAAAGGTTTGGGGATAGTGTTGCCCTCTGCATTGTTACTATGTATAGATCTCTTTATTACTATGATGGATTCAGCTTTCTGGTGTCTGAATAAATGTTTTGGTTCGATCTCCCATGTGGAGAGTCTGTTGTATTTCATGATTCAGAATTGTGCTGATATATTCATGGCTGCCGTATGTGCTATGAATATTGCGTTGGCACTACACCAGGTAACATGGGTAGTAACTGAAATATCCAAGATTTGAACTGAGCACCTTCTAATCCAGATCAAACAATCTTTTCCACTGTACCACACTGCCTCCCAAACAAAAGAAATATCATACTTCTAGGGTGCCTTTGTTTTATTTTTGTTCAGTCATTTTTCAACCATGTCTAACTCTTGGTGACCCCATTTGTGTTTTCTTAGTAGAGATACTGGAGTGCTTTGCCACTTCCTTCTCCAGATAATTTTACAAATGAGGAAACTGAGGCAAACAGGGTTAATTGACTTATCCAGGATCAAACAGCTATTACATATCTGAGGTCAGATTTGAACTTAAGAAAATGTCTTTCTGATTCCAGATCAGGTACTCAGTCAACTGTGCCACTTTCAAATGCACAATTGTTCTTTCTCTCCCCACCCCACTCTTTATAGGTCTCAGAAATTTGCATTATTTCCCAGTTACACTCCTCTGTACTATTTACTTTAGTCTACAGAGACCTTTTTATGACTTCTCCTCTGAAAGAATGCAGGTAATAAATCACTATTTTTTATCACGATACAGAATATGCCAGGGTTGTCAAGATGAAATTTTTCTTAAATGAGAAAATTTGCATAGCTACCAAATAAAAAAAGAAAATTAGTGATATGAAAGGAGATGCACCATAAGCAAATACACAGTATATCCCATTTTAACCTTTGATATTCATAAATCTGCTTCAAAGCTGCTAGTGTACTAAAATAAAATTATCACAATATTTACTTGATAAAGATGCCCTAACCCAGAAACTAGAAAATGGAATTTTTGAACATCTCTTACAGATGAATACATTATAATGAAACTTTGTTTTTTTTTTTGTATCTTTAGAAAACAGTCAAAAGAACTCTGTTACTATTTCCATACTTTTCTCAGACTATCATCTTTTCTGAATCAAAGGAATATAAATAGTTCTTGCAAAAAAAACCAAAATGGAAGCTATTCACCTCACCCTCTCCTCTGAATAACAGTATGCTGAAGCTAAGCTTCCTCTAAACATTGAGTGACAAGTGAATCAAATGCAGTTTGGCAATATTTTTTTCCAAAGTTCAACAGAAGAATCATCATCTCTTGTTATTAAACAGAGATTGAATTCCATTTGATAATTTCTATCTTCTGTAATACAGAAGCCATTCACCATTTAGTGATTAAATTGTTCCCACACACCATTGATACCAGCCCACTTTTATTACTAGCCCTGATTCTTCTACTGATGTTGGAGGAGGAATAGAAAACAGAAGCTACAGTATTCCAGTCTGGAATGTATAGATTCAATTATATGTGAATACTCTCTAGGATTTGGTTGAAAATTTTACCCAGGGAGGAAGAAAAATAGGTAAGAAAAAAAAATCAATCAATCATCAAGAATTTAAAAAGAACTTACTATGTGTCAGAGATAGTGGTAGGCAGCAGAGATGCAAAGTAAAAAATGAAATAATCCTTCCTTTCAGAGAGCTTACATTCTCTCTGCCAAACAATGTGTGCACATATAAATTTGTATAAAATATATATGAAGTTAAAAAAAGGTAGCTTGGGAAGAGAGGCACTACAGCTAGAATGGAATGGGTAAGGTTTCATTTAGGAGGTGGGACTTGATCTACGTCTAGGCAGAAGCTAGGGATTCTAAAAGTAAAAGTGAGGAAGAAGTATATTGCAGTCTCGAGGGAAGGGGGAAAGGGGTAGCCAGTCACAGACATGAAAGATGGAATGTTGTATTAGATTGGGGAAATATCACTATGGTTGGTTTAGCTGATCCAACTAGGACATGGAATGGAGTGATCTGCACAAAGGGAAAAATTGAACCCATGACAACTGATAAAGTTACCAAGAAAGAGATCGTAGAGAGAGAAGAGAAAATGCCTGTAGCATTTTCTTTATAACAGTTTCTGAGCTGTTTCTATAGATGACAGAAACAAGGCTTTGCTCTGTTCATTTAAAGTGAGTTTACTTTTTTCCCCTTATAATAAATCTTTAACGTTGTTGACATTTTCATATTCTCTTTCATGTTGGGCAAAGTTGAAAAAGGAACGGAGTGCTGCAATTAAAAACAATTTACCTCACCCCCTGCTGAATTTATTCAGCTAATTCAGATATCTATGTTTTACATATGAGTTTTTCCTCCAATAGAACCTCACTTCCCTGTCTTTCTAATCTTCTGGTGATGGAAATAAACGTAATTCCTTCAATCAAATATCAGAAATCCACAGCTATATCCATATGGTTCCTCTATATCTTAGGCAAGAAAAGAGCAAGAGTATTTTTTGTAATTGTTGTTGTTTTAGAACATTTGCATTCAATTATCACACACAGCCAAAAGATAATGAAAGGCAAGGAAAAGGTAATTAGAGGTACGTTTCTCATGATAACAGATTTTCCAACCCCCTTCCAAGCTGGTATTATTGATAAGTACATTTAGTTAAAAGGTACAAAAATGATTAAAATGTAAGGTTATGCATACATTAGCTTAAATTGTGGGGCTTCAATCAACAATTTCAGAATGGGCCTCCTCCACAGTCTTTAAGTCAAAATATAAATTTGGAGTATCACTGCCATTCTGCCCTCCTGACTGAGAGTACACTCACCATTACTAACACAGTGAACATTCTCTAATATTTCATAACCATCACTACCCCTCATCGATGTCTTGTGAGTTCCTCATAGTTACCCCTCCTCCCTGCAGAGGGAGTGTTACATAAGGAAAGATTTTTTTATGAAGCAATTTTTTTTTTTAACATGATAAATCTACTTAGCTGATCCTACTTTTTATGCTGTTTGAAGAAGTGAAAGAGGGACAGAGAGGAAGCTGAGAGTTGAAGGGGGCAAATATCTGTATAAAAGGAAGTAATTTACATTTCCCAACAGAGAGAAACAGGACAGTAAAGGTTGTCTTTTCTAGGCTGTAACAAATTGCTGTGATCTCGTCTGCACAAGAAGATCCACCAATGTAGATCCCAGCAAACTTATCTAGGAAGAAAGGAATCCAAACACAGCAGAGGAGGAGAACCAAACTCCAAAGTAAATCTTAAATGTTGTAAAACAAGAATTAGAGGAAGAGGAGGGAAAAGAACAAGAAGTCATCACAAAGATGTCTTACAATTAGCCAGTAGATATTAGAGGAAAAGAATCTTTTCTTCTTGAGAATACAAAGTAATTGTCTAATGCTTCAGAGCCTGACATGGCAAGGTACTGTCTAGCCCATATGACTTTTAATTCTTATTTGCATTAAGGTCATCCTTGACCAAATTTCTACCACCCTCTAGTGCTAAAACTAATCTTAGATGATGAATTATGTCTGACTCTTTGTGATACAATTTGAGGTTTTCTTGGCAAAGAAACTAGTGTGGTAAAGGTAAAATATGAGATCAGCTGGTTAATTCCCCCTACAGAGAGAAGCTTTCATCAACAAGGTAAAAGTAGTAATAATACTTGTTCACATTGTTCCACTTTATAACTTACATAACTTTTATAACTTCATAGCTTCCTCACGGCTGTCTGAGATAGGAGGTAAAATGTTGTAACTTGTATCAAACTGAGGCTCAAAAATGTTATAATAATAGATTAGGAATTGGAAGGGACCACCTAGCTTAACTTCCTGATTTTACAAAGGAGGAAACAGAAGCCCTGAGAGTTTTAATGATTTGTCCAAGGTCCAAAAGGGAGTAGATTTTAAATGATTTGTCAATAGAATCAGCTGCAACTCCGAGAGCCAGGTCATACACTCATGGTCTCTGACTCCTAATCCAGTACCTTTCCATTTCAAAGTACTGATTTCTAAAATGGGCCTCTTTTTACTTTTTTTTTTTTAACTGTGATTTTGTTTAAGTAGTTCCTAGTGAGTATTATTCTTCCACCAATGCCAATGTGACACTAACTTACAGTTAGTAATACCTGAGACACAGTAGTTAAAAGGCAACTTGAACCTAGATCTCCTAGACTCAGAAGTCAGTTCCCACTGTACCATATTGTTTCTCAGCAAGAATCAAAATTATGGTTAACCAATATTGCTAAACAAATTTTGTGGTTGTGGGTCACTTAACAGTCGGAGTTCTTGCAGTTCTAAGTTCATGAAAATAAATCAATCAATAAAAAAGATAAAAGATGTGCCTGAGTTATATTTTAAAAGACTCCAAGGAATCTAAAACATGGAAAGGAGAGGACAATGGATTCCAGGTTTGAAGGAGCAGCCTGTCCTAGTTAGTGGTGTGTGTAGAAGTAAATGTATCTTCCAACTCAAAATTTATGATTCTAATATCTTTGAGCCTTAATCTATTCATCTATTTGATAGAAGTTATAACATTTTACCTCCTACATCAAATATTATTATTTATTTTGCTAAAATAGAACTGAGGATTTGTGAGCCAGAAAGGACTTGAAAGATGTACTAGTTTAAATTCTTCATTTTAGAAATTAGGAAACATGAAGATCAGGTAAGGATGAGGGTGCAGATCTCCTTTTAACTGGATTCTTTCACATATTAAACACTTATTACTTTTATTTCTCATCTGCCTTTGTCAGGCACACCTTCTTCTCACTTAGTATTTTTAGCCTACTTTTACACTATGGTAAGTCTAAACCTCCTATCTGTAAGGCAGGTGATATAATTCTCTGAGCTTCTATTTCCTATGTTAAAAATTAGAATAAACATACACGTATTACCTATATTGAGGGCAGTTAGGTTGCAGGATAGAACATTGGGCCTGGAGTGAGGAAGACTTCCTCTTCCTGAGATCAAATCTGGCCTAAGACATTATGTGTGACCCAGGGCAAGTCACTTAACTCTGTTTGCCTTAGTTTCCTCATCTGTAAAATAAGTTGGCGAAGGAAATGGCAAAGTACTTCAGTATTGCTTTCAAGAAAACCAAAAAAAAAGGGATCATGAAGAGTTGGACACTATTGAAAATGACTGAACAACAACAAAATTACCAATTATGAAGCTGTCATAAGTAAACTCCTTTGTAAACATTAAGGCCTCATATAAATGTGGGTCATTTTTGTTACTGCTGTTATTATGCAATTACTTGCTCATTCTTTTCATCTTGTACCATGGAATTCAAATATAAAAAGAACCCTGGGACAAGTTATTATCCTAGTATTACTCGTTATCTTTTAATTTTCTATGGACTATTTCACAGACAGACAAAATAATTGCTTTTTGTAACTGAATAAAGCTATTAAGATTTGTACTCATCTTCTGAAGTTTCACTGAAAGAAGCTTTGGAACAACACTCAGGTAGGAGGAAAGGGATATCTGCCCCATCCTCTTCTCACTTTATTTCCCCTTCTGCTAAGTCTACATATCTTGAAAGTCTTTCATTCCATCTAGTTTAGACATTATGAATATCAGGCAACATGTATTAAAAATACTGGTCTTAAATTTGTACGGGTCACAGTTATATCTGGACAACTGTGGAAAGCAGTGTTTCTTGTGATAAAATTCCACAAAGTTGTTGTTGTTGGAGGTAGAGTCAAGACAGCAGAGTAGAAGGACAGACCTGTAGAAGCTCTCCTCCCTCAGCCCATAAAATACTTGTAAAAAATGACTCTAAACAGATTCTAGAGCAGCAGAAGCCACAAAACAAGAGTGAAAGAGATTTTCAGCCCAAGACATCCTGGAAGGCCAACAGGAAAAGGTCTATGGCACCAGGCTCAGCTCAGAGCAGAGCACAGCCCAGTTGTGACCACACAATGTGGCAGAGACAGGACCAGAGCAGGCTTCAGAGCATGGACTCTTGGGTAGCAGTTGTGGTTCCCAGATCTCTCACTCCACAAATGTCAAAGACAGCTTCAAAGATCAGTGAGGAAGCTCTTTCACCTGGGTGAGAAGGGGGCAGGATCCTGCCCAAGCTCCAGCCCCAGGTGGCCCCAAAGGTCAGCAGTTTCCATCTTAGGAGCCCTCAGCCTAAAGACCCTGGGAGAATTGAATGACTGATCTGAATCTCAGCCTTGAGTGGTGATCCCGGGGTGAGGAAGAGCACTGACTGGTAGAGTTGGTAGAGTCTCTGGAAAGTAAATTCTACTCACAGATCCTGGGCAGAAATGTTTGTGGTTGCTCCCAGACCAGAGCTCAGGCGAGGAAAAGGAATAAATTCATCTCTGTTGATTGTGCCACGTTGGAGGAACTGAGAACTTACATATCCCTAGAGTACACCCTCCTCTTGACAAAGGTCTCAGAAGTCAAGTAAGTGGCTGGGAAAATGCCCAGAAAGGAAGGGAAAAAAAGACTATAGAAGGTTACTTTCTTGGTGAATAGGTATTTTCTTCCATCCTTTGGATGAGAGAGAACAATGCATACCATCAGAGGAAGACATAAAAGTTAAGTCTTCTGTATCCAAAACCTCCAAAATAAATATACAAATAGTCTCAGGCCATGGAAGAGTTCAAAAAGAATTTTGAAAATCACGTAAGGGAGATGGAGGAAAAATTGGGAAAAGAAATGAGAGCAATGCAAGAAAATCATGAAAATCAAGTCAACAGCCTGCTAAAGGTGACCCAAAAAAATGCTGAAGAAAATAACACCTTTAAAAATAGACTAATCCAAACTGCAAAAGAGGTCCAAAATACCAAAGAGGAGAAGAATGCTTTAAAAAGCACAATTAGCCAAATGGAAAAAGAGGTTCAAAAGCTCACTGAAGAAAACAGTTCTTCAAAAATTAGAATGGAGTAGATGAAAGTTAATGACTTTATGAGAAACCAATTACAAAACAAAACCAAAAGAATGAAAAAAATAGAGAACAATGTGAAATATCTCATTGGAAAAGCAAGTGACCTGGAAAATAGATCTAGGAGAGACAATTTAAAAATTATGGGACTACCTGAAAGCCATGATCAAAAAAAAGAGCCTAGATATCACCTTTCATGAAATTATCAAGGAAAACTTCCCTGATATTCTAGAACCAGAGGGTAAAATAAATATTGACAGAATCCACTGATCATCTCCTGAAAGAGATCCCAAAAGAAAAACTCCTAGGAATATTGTAGCCAAATTCCAGAGTTCCCAGATCAAGGAGAAAGTATTGCAAGTAGCCAGAAAGAAACAATTCCTGTATTGTGGAAATACAATCAGGATAACACAAGATCTAGCAGCTTCTACATTAAGGGATCGAAGGGCTTGGAATACAATATTGCAGAAGTCAAAGGAACTAGGATTAAAACAAAAAATCACCTACCCAACAAAATTGAATATAATACTTCAGGGGAAAAATTGGTCTTTCAATGAAATAGAGGACTTTCAAGCATTCTTGATGAAAAGACCAGAGCTGAATAGAAAATTTGATTTTCAAGCACAAAAATCAAGAGCAGCATGAAAAGATAAATAGGAAAGAGAAATCATAAGGGATTTACCAAAGGTGAACTGTTTATATTCCTATTTGGAAGGATAATATTTGTAACTGTTGAAAGTTTTCTCAGTATTTGGGTAGTTGGAGGGATCATACACATATATATAGACAGGAAACACAGGGTGAGTTGAATAGGAAGGGATGATATCTAAAAAAATAAAATTAAAGGGTAAGAGAAGAATATATTGGGAGGAGGAAGAAATGGAATGGGACAAATTATCTCTCATAAAAGAGGCAAGAAAAAACTTTTTCAATGGAGGGGAAAAGGGGGGAGGTGAGAGAAAAAAATGCAGCTTACTCACATCATATTTGGCTTAAGGAGGGAATAACATTCACACTCAAATTGGTATGAAAATCCATCTTACACTACAGGAAAGTAGGGGACAATGGGAAAAGTGGGGTGTGGAGAGATGATAGAAGGGAGGACAAATGGGAGGAAGGAGTAATTAGAAGTAAATACTTTTAGGAGGGACAAGATCTAAAGGGAGAATAGAATAAATAGGGGGCAGGATAGGATGGAAGTATAGTTAGTCTTTCACAACATGACTATTACAGAAGTCTTTTGCAGAACTACAGCCTGTATTAAATTGCTTCACTTCTCAGTGGGGATGGGTGGGGAGGGAGGAAAGGAGAGAAGTTAGAACTCAAAGTTTTAGGAACTAATGTTGAGAATTGCTTTTACATGCAACTGGGAAATAAGAAATACAGGTAATGGGGTATAGAAATCTATCTTGCCCTACAAGAAAAGAAAGAAGATGGGGATAAGGGAAGGTAGGGGTGTGATAGAAAGGAGGGCAGATTGAGGAAAGGGGTAATCAGAATGCACAGTGTTTTGGGGTGGAGGGAGGAAAGAGATGGGGAGAAAATTTGAAACTCAAAATCTTGTGGAAATGAATGTTGAAAACTAAAAATAAATAAATTAATTTTAAAAATAGTTGTTGACTTACTAATGTAATTTTGGGGTCTGTACTTATAATTCTAGAATTTATCACCATGACTTCAGAAGGAAGCTTACAATGTATAATAATTATGGTTTATATATTAGTTCTGAATTTTTTCAAACTGTAATGATATATTCATCAGTTTCCACCATGTTGTTGCATAATCAGCACTGATATTTCTGTACTTTTGGTGGCAAAATGCTGTTTTTATATATCATACACCCTCTATTTCTGTAAATATATTCTCATGACAGTCATTTGTTCTATGATTTTTTTCAGCTTATCTTTGATTTCACATAGATGTTATCTATGCATTAATTCCACTCTTGGATCTTAGTTGTTGCACAGAAGCCCTACAGAGGTAATCCACCATTGCCTACAATCAACAAATCTATCTATTTGCATGTCAGTCTTTACTTCTGCTCTGTGAAATGATGTCTGTTCATTCGGAAAACACTTCTATAAATTTTCAAACTATCATATATTCCAAGAATTTCTATCTTACAAATACACACTTTAAAATTAATAAGTGAACAAAAAAAAAAAGAAAACTGTATTGATGGAAATATATATATATATATATATATATATATATATATATATATATATATTTACATACATACACACACACACACACACACACACACACACACACACACACACACTGTCTATGTGATCCAGGGCAAGTCACTTAACTTTGTCTGTTTCCTCATTTGTAAAATAAGCTGGAGAAGGAAATGGCAAACCATTTCAGTATCTTTTCCAAGAAAACTCAAAAAGAGGGGTGAAACACTACTGGAAATAACTGACAATAGCAAAATTACTAATATTATGAAGCTATCCTATGTAAACTATTTTGTAAACCTTAAAGGCCCATATAAATGTGAGTATATATACATATATATGTATGCATGCATGCATGTATGTATGTATGTGTGTGTGTTCATGTATGTATATATTTATTATATTATAATTTAATTATGTTATATATGTTAATCTTCTTTCTTTTTGATGAGATACTATTTTTTTCTGTAAATTCTTTAGGTTTATGTGTTTTGTGTTTCTTTAATATTGTTTGGATGCTTACTAAATCTGTTGTCATGCATTTTACTATTTCTACAAGTATTAAGAGTTGCATAGGTGTCAATTACTCTAAATGTAGTCTTCGTCCTTGAATACTGAATTCCAGATGTCAGTAAACCTCTTGGCAAACACAATCACAGTTTTCTTCTCCTTGGTAACTTTATGTTTACTGTATCTTGCATTTTTGCCAAGATATTTCTAAGTATCACCTTTGTCTATTGGTTCAATTTGATCTGCAGATTGAAGACAACATTATAAATATAGTCTTGGAATGACCTAAAGGAACTTGAAAGAAAAATCATTGATTAAGTACCTACTATGTTCTGTGACTGAAAAAAGGTGTCCAAAAAATGTTGAATCATGTATTTCATTTATAGAGATGAGAGGGTTATGATATTGATTCATGATCAGATCACTTTCACCAGAAGTTATAGAAAGGTTATCTTATTGACACATATTACACAATAATGTGGCAGAAACTACACAATATATCACTGCAGTTTGTAATAAGTCAACATCTACCAAATACTTAGAAAGGTACGATTTAGATGATTCTAACTCTATGTCAAAAGCTTGATATCTCTTATAAACAAATGATTATTCACATCACTACAAAAAAGAAACCCCAAACTATACTGTGGAATTGAACCATTATTGAACTGAAGCATCCTTACAAACAGAACTGTTGCCCACAACCACCCTAAAACAACACTAATTACTGCAAATTTACAAACTTTTAATAGGTGATACCATATACTCATAATCTCTAGCTTTCAAAATTTGAATAGTGGAATGAAAAGTTTTCAAAATATAGCTCTAACTGATACGAAAATTTTAAATGTAGTTGCATGAAAAGGTATATGTACTCTGTCATTCTACTTACAATTGGAGTTGTCTCAAAAATGTATTCAATAAATCTATTACAGAAAATGACTTACATTCTGATACTCTTATTCACTTATAAAAAACAGTCATTTTTTACCTATGTAATAGTCCTTAGAGTATTAAATATGAATCATAATAACAAAACTAGCTTTCCTCAAACTATTTTTATCTGAACCTCATCAAAAAGCATAAGAACAAGATCACAATGATAACAGCAACAATAATGAATTACTTCATTAGTTCATTTTGTTTATTGCAAGACTATAATGACCAAGATCCCTAGCACTTCAGTGACAAATTTGGAGTCCATTTTAATCAAATGGGAAGAAATCCAATTAAGGAAAATGAAGGATATTACAGTTAGCAACAATCGTATACAAGCAAGAAATGGCATAAAGGCAAAATACGTGTACTGCCACACACAAAACCCTAATCCTACCTACTTGCTCTGGACAAAGTAAGAAAATCAGTAGTATTATTGTTTTTGGACAGGGCAAAGCAACAAATCACTCCATATATAAACTCTCCATCCTGTACCTCTGAAGACTAAAACTCCCTTCCTGGGTTATTGCTCCTCTGCATATATTGTTTGCCCCTATTACCAAGTAAACTCTATAAGAGCAAGGACGAAACTCCAGACTATTACTTACAAGAAACATCTAATAAGCAAAGAGTGACACAAAATAAAAAGGAGGAATTAGAAAAAATTGCTCTATATCAAGTGAACCAAAAAAGAAAATCAGGGATTACAATAATGGCATAAAAAAATAACCAAAAACTTCATACCATAAAAAGAAATAAGGAATGTATGTTATACTAAAGGAGCCATAAACAATTAACTAAAATCAATATCAATTTTTATGCTTCAAATGTCTTAGTGTCTAAATTCATAAATAAGCAATTGACTGATTTAAAAAAGAAACATAGACAGCAATACAACAATAGTAGGAAGCTTTAATGTCCCTTTCTTAGTTTTAGACAATCTAAAAATAAGATAAACACAAGGAAACATGTAAAATCAAAGTCATGGTAGAAGCTAGAGCTAAAAGTGTTCTGCACTGTTAAAGGTATCTGTTATTTCTCAGTATCATATGGAACTTTTATAAAAAAGAGACCATAAGTTAGATCACAGAAGTATGTCAAATAAATTTAAAAAGGCAGAAATAGTAAATACATTCTATATGAACCATAATAAATAAAAATATTCATCAGTTCATAAAGCAAAAACAAAAGAAACCCAACCCAAATGAAGATTTAATGATGAAGTCTTAAATAATGAACAGGTAAAAGAAGAAACCATAGAAACAATTAATAGTTACATTAAAAAGATGATAAAGAAGTAGCATACCAAAATTTCTGAGATATAGCCAACACAATTCTTTGAGGTAAAATTTTACCCACAAAAAACTATGTATTAACAAAAGAGGGGGGAAGATTAATAATGAATATGTATTTAAAAATGGGAAGTCAAAAGAAAACCTTAAAATAAGTCCAAAACAGAGATATTTTCAATTAGAAGATGAATAGACAAAATAGAAAACAAAAAGATTAGGAAAATTATTTTTTAAACAACCTGAAAGCTACTTTTATGGAAAAACTAACAAAATGATCAACCTTTGGCCAACCTGATCAAAAAAGGACAGAACAGAAAATTAAATCAGTAACATATACAGCTAATGCAGCCACTGAGGCAATTTATTTTGCATGACTATGTTCCTTACAGGGAGTTTGTGGGGTTTTTTTTTCTTTTTATTCCAATAGGGTAGGAGGAGAAGAAAACAGATTTTTGTCCATTAAAAATAAAAATTTAGACTGTGAGGTACTTGAGGGCAGGGACTGCCTCTTGCCTTTTTTTAGTATTCCAGCATTTAGCACAGTGTCTGGGACATAGTAGTTACTTAATAAATGTTTGACTGTCTGATTTTAAAAAATAGCTAGGTTGAAGAGGATGTCCCAGATGCATAATGCTTAATTGAATTAAGTGTACTTTTGACCAAGGTCAGTGTATTGTTACTTTTGCCAAATTGTCTTATTCTGTTTTGAAAAAGATCTCTCATGGAGTGGGAATAATCTGTAAATATTTATAATGCAAAAAATAAAACATGTAAATAAAACTTTAAAAAAAGTTAAAGTGTGAAAAAGAAAAGAAGCAGAGCCCCAGTATCTAATTTTAAAATCTACCCTGGCTTACTTAGGCTTGGAACCTAAGAGCATCCAGCAGATGAGATCAGGTACTATACCTCATTTTACTATTAACTTTCTTATTTGTCTGCCTCAGTATCATCTTTTATATTGTAAGCTCCTAAATTGTAGGGGCCGGAACCATCTGAATCCCTATTATTATAGTAGCATATATACATGCCAGCTCCCAAGACACACTGATATAAAAATGAAGAGTGTATTGACTCCCCTATAACACTCCTAAAAGTTGATGGAGACAGAAAACATGGCCTGAAACCAGAAGCTGGTATTTCTGTAGTGCTTTAAGCACTGAAAGCATTTTATATACATCATCTCATCTGATGCTCACAGCAATCCTGTGAAATAGATATCACATTGTACCCATTTTATAGATAAAACATAAACAGATTAGATAGATAGATGGATAGATAGATAGATAGATAGATAGATAGATAGATAGATAGATAGATAGATAGATAGATAGATAGATAGATAGATGGATGGATGGATGGATGGATGGATGGATGGATGGATGGATGGATGGATGGATGGATGGATGGATGGATGGATGGATGGATGGAAAAAAACAGAATTTTAGGGAGTTTCCATGACTTGTCCATGGTCACAAAAATAGTACCAGAGGCAGATTTTGAACCCAGGTTTCTTCTCACTCCACTCAAGTCCAGTGTGCTTTCTTACATCATATTGCTTTTCCCATATTTTATTTGCCCTTATATATTCCCCAGCTCTTAGCACAGAGAGAGCATATTTAAGGGGCCTTTGTTGAATTGGATTGGATTGAACTGAAATTTAGCTAAAACTTTTCCCAAAAATTAAAGAAAAATATTCTATATTCAAGAATATAGATTAATGATCACCCAGTAGCTGAGACAATGCCTATTTTAGCTGGTTTTAACTTATAAGGATTTCCTCGCACGAAGAGATACTGAACCTTTTTATTTTTATTTGGGGGGATAGCTAATAAGATTAAAGAATGGCCAAAGCTCTAAGGGCTACTTATCCTAACTTTTAATGGGGGCTTAAGAAGCTTAATGAATTCAAAGTTGTTGACAAGCTCACTGCAAAGGGTGAATACCAGATCTTCTAGTCACAAGGGGAAAAATCTTTCCTGATTTATTGAAGAACTGACTAGTGATACACACAAAAACATACTCAATAGACAAGGAAGCCAAACAACTAAGGACAACCAGAGGACTGACTGCTGAATAAGCAACTCTAATACCCTACAGTGGAGCTCTCAGTGTTTTATTCCAGAGAGACATTTTTTTTTAAATCCACAAATAAATAAAATTCCTTTTCCCAAACAGCTGCACTACCAAGCATCTATGAAATGCCTACTAAAGGAAAGACTGTGTAAAGAGTAGTGGGGCTAAGAAAACAGAAGCTGTCCAAACACTATCATTGCCTTTTGCTACCTATGTGACCTTGGACAAGTCATTTAACTCCTGGAGGGATTCAGTTTCCTTATCTGTAAAGTGAGGGGACTGGACTAAATGATTTCTAATTTTTTTTTCAGTTTGAAACTGTGTAAATTCCTTATTTACACCTGATTAAGAATAAAATAGGGCAGCTAGGTGGTGCAGTAAATAGAGTACCCAACCTGGAGTGAGGAAGACTCATCTTTCTGAGTTCAAATCTGACCTCAGACACTTACTAGCTGTGTGATCCTAGGCAAGTCATTTAACCTTATATGCCTCAGTTTCTTCATAAATGAGTTGGAAATGGGTAAAATGAGTTGGAAAAGGAAATGGCAAACTATTTTAGTATCTTTGCCAAGAACCCCAAAGGGGGTCATGAAGAGTCAAATATGACTGATAAAACAACTGAACCACAAAAGAATGAAGTAGAAATTACTTTATGTCAGGTTTTTCAGGACTAAATAAAGGCACACTTTTAAAATGCTATCATTAAATTTTACCAAATAGAAACAACAGAAAACCATATGAGATTTCAGCTAAAATGAAGCACTCAAAAGAGCCTTTGGTGAAATGCCTTTAGTCTGGTCCTGCTTTCCTCTTCTCCTCTCTGTATTAAGATCACTTTGAAGTCCTGTCTTAGAGCATATCAGACACCTTTGTCACACTAGGTGACAATCAATTTCAGTCTCCTTCCAAGCTCCCAGGTTTATACTGTGCTTTAATTCTTCATTTCTTGACTTATTTTTTTTCCCCATAGGATCTGCTCTTCCTGTTACCCTTATGTTTCAGACCTTTGTCAAATACTGGTGTCGGAGTCTGTTCACAATTAACTTGTGGTGTGTTAAGCAGCAAAAAGAGAAGAGGAATAATCTAATCCTGGGACAAACTGATGCCCCTGACGGTTAACTAATCATATTGTCATACCAACCCTTGCGATACTATTAAACCTTCTTATCCATGACCCAGTTCAGTTTACTTTCCTGGAATCTAGTGTCTGCCTCTATACAGTCTTTCTTTGTAGATTTGTGCCACCTCCAGCATTTTGTTTTCCCCCTCCCCAGGGTGTGAATTCTATCCTCCTACATGTGGACCCCACTTCCAATTGCCCTTAGTGCCGTACCATTAAGAAGGAGTACAGTTACTATAAAGAATCTAGGACTAGGAGTTATAGGACCTGGGTTCCTGTCCTACTTTGAGTTCTAATACTTGTAATCTCTAAGTGCCTCAGTTTCCTAATTTGCAAAATAGAGACAATAATCCTATTTTACACTGTTGTTGGCACGTATTCCTGGTGCTATATGTATGTGTGTGTATATATGTATGTATGTATGTGTGGGGGGGTGTATACACCCATATAGATATGTATATCCATATGTGTGTATACAATATACATATATATATATACATATACATGTGTATTTTTAATGTTAATTATGTTAATGAGAGTTAAAGATCTTCCCTACCCATTAATGGGCATGTCCATTAAGGAAAGTTTGATTAGGGGAAATTTGTTTTGTAGGAAGGCCTACACCTTTTGTCAGTTTTTAATGAGGCACTTGGTTCTTAACGGTTATGATTCTCTCTAGCTCTGAAAAGTGTATAAATACTCTGAGGTGAAGTTTTATTTTGGGGCTTACTCATTTCAAGTGTTTTTTTGGCTAGATAAGACTCTGGGCAGCCACTAAGGAGCACCCCAGCTTTGAAAACCCAGATGTTGGTGCTTCTCTCTCTGGTAACTATGTATGTATGGTCAGATAATTGGATCTGTCTGTTGATCTGTGATGTATGTATTGCTTGTGGTCAGACAGTTGACAGCCCTGTCTGTTGGTCTTTCTCTGAAGTCCAGGGTGCTAACTTTTTCCTCTGAACTAAGTGAATGACAGATGTGCTTCATTAAAGTAGATTGTTGACCCCTCAAAAGCTGCCTTTCCTTTTAGAAAAGCAGATCTAAGAACCTGTACAATGGGCCCTCCTGTGTATACCTGGGTCCTTGCTGTTACAATATTATGTGTATATATATATATATATATATATATATATATATATATATATATATATATGAGACTAAGGATGAGATAACCTCCTTATCAGGAGGTCTTTCCATAAATACACAGAGAATTTCAAAGACTGAGAGATATCTGAGGTCATATAGACCTTAACTTCTCTAACCTAGAATTTTCTCAATATCTCCAAATTTTTGAACATTTTCTGCTTGAAGTTTTTCAGTGAATAGAAACTTACTGCCTCTTGGAATCCCTTAAGGTAGGAATTCAACCTTTTTTTAGGGGAATGGATCCTTTTGGAACTCTGCTTAGGTCTATGAATAGACCCCTTTTCAGAATCCTATTTTTAAATCCATAAGATAAAATATACAAGATAACAAAATAAATATAGCTTTAATTTTTTTTTTTTAATTCATAGAAGCTAGATGGGATAGTGGCTAGAGCACTGGACTTTGAGTCAGGAATATCTCAGTTTAAATTCAGTCTTACACACTTATTAGGTTTGTGATCCTGGGCAAGTCACTTAAACTCTGTCTGCCTCAGGTAACTATGAGATTAAAACTCTCTATTCTAAAGCATAATAACTTAGAATCATTTGGACTCTTAAGCTCAGATTTCTCCTCTTTGACTCAATCTACAAACATTTACTAAGTCCCACTATGTGTCAGACAATATGCTAAGCATTGGAGATATTATAATGACAAAAATGAAACAGTCTCTGCCATCAAGGAATTTATAGTCTCTTAGAGAAAAAATTAGATATAGAATTACATGTAAAATATATTCAACATATAAATAACACGAGAATTTTCAAGTGGAGCCACAAGGGGAGAGAAGAGAGGAAGAAAAGAAAGAATTCTTGTAGGAAATGACATCTGAGTTGAGCTTTGAAGAAAATCAGGGACCCTAAAAGGGGGAGATAAGAAAACAGAAGATCAGGAAGGTCAGTTGGGAGCATAGAGATATGTAATAAGTCTGGAAAGGAAGATTGGAGCTGAGTTGTTAGCTTTGAATGCTAAGAGAAGCCTATGATTGACCCTACAGGCAATAAAGAATCATTGGGGCTTATCAGTAGGGGAGTGACATGGTCACCTGGGAAGCTATATGGAAGATGAACTGGAAAGGGGAGAGATTAAAGGGGAGGAAGCCAGTTAGAAATATTTGAGATAAATATTCTTCAGATTAAGAGGCATAAGAAGCGCATTCTCCCTTTTGTCCTGAAAGAAAAAAGGAAAAAAATAGGTGAGCATTGGAAATCTCTCGTTTCAGTCAAGGCTGTTGGTTGTGAGCAAGGCAAAGACAACTGAAGCACCTTCTCTTTCTTCTTGTGAACTTTTTTTTCTGTCCAGGAAAGAATACGAGCCAGTTAGACTTGTAATAGCTTATTTTCCAACTGATTTTCTTTGAGTTATGCACGGGAGGGTTCCTTATAAAGTAACTGGCCAACCCCAAGTATTGGTCAGGCCAGAGCCAATAGGTGAGAGCTTGTGAGCCACCTTCAGAGAACAGATAAATAGGTTTAAACTGCCCTCTGGAGGTATGGGGTATGTGTGTGAAAACAGAGATGAGGCAAGGTTTTTACTCTCATTCTTTTTGCTCCTTCTAGCAGCTGCTATACAGGCTATCTTTGCTTCCTCCTTCAACAGAGGAATGAAATGACCTTAACAGAGTCTCCATTCCATGGGGCCTTCATTCTTTCTTTACTGATGGGTGATTGGGTGATTGTTCTGCAAAAGGAAACAGCCAAATAAACTCTCTTTTTCTTTGTATGTCTCTTAAAAGATCAGTGTTCTTCCAGCTATTCAAAAAGCTCATAAAATTTTCTTAAAAACAAACAGAAAAACACTGTTTTCAACTCAGTGGAAGCTTTGTGTACTAAAGCCAGCTGTCAACAGGAGCAGCCAAGATCTTCCTTTCACAGTCCGTGACAATGAAAGCTAAGAAAGAAAATTAAAATTTAAATGAACTAAACACAGCAGGACGCAAACCAACACTGGGACTGGGCAGTAGAATCTTGTAACAAATAATCCTGACCAGGTCCTCCCTCCTGCCTGATGGTGAGCTAGAACACCTATGGAAATTGCAATAATTCTTAGAAACCCAGAGCCCTACTTAGCAAGTTATGAAATTAGTGAATAGTCTCTAAGAAACTTAGAAAAGGTCTGCATATAATTCATCTTTTGCATCATCACTCCTTTAAATTTGAATATCCACTTATTCAACAACTGAAGATGAAACTCTTACAACGATTTTTATTGACTGTCCAGAAATATTCTTTTGTTGAATTTTAAATTGTATTGATTAAAAGGAAAATATGTATAAAGAACTTTACAAACATTAGATGTCCTCCCTTTTCTCTGTCTCATACACACACATACACACACACACACACACACACAATTGTAAAGGTTTCAGAGACAGTTTCTGGGTAATTTAATCATTTTATTAATAAAGCCAGCAGATTATTAATAAAAGGATGATGATTTGGCTGGCTCTCTTAGAGCAAAAACAATCATGGCAGTGGGGCTCATAGTATACATACCCTTTTCAATAAGGAACTGAAATCACCCATCATCATGCCACCCTTGGACAGAGAAAATATCTCTATACCAAATCACTCCCAGAGCTGGGCTTTCTGGATAAAGAATCTGTCTTCACCCAAGAAGAACACGATGGACTTTCCCACCTTAGATTAAATTCCTTATAAGGTTGGATGGGATCTGACCAAAATCAGGAGAGTTAATTCACTCTCATATTGGTATGTCCTTCAAGAAAAGGAACTTTTTAAAATGAGGAATTTAGCAGGGGAGAGCTCTGAATATTCCCAAGATATGCCCCCAAAATATTGGTTATTAATAATAATTTATCTCATCTCTCTTTCTTTCATATAAATATTTCTATAAACATATAGATATATCACTATTGCTATCATCACCAAATTCATTCATTCATTTCTATCTGCTGTTACTATGATGAAAACACAGACCCACCCGGTACCAAAATTAGCACACACACACACACACACACACACACACACATACACACACACACACACACCCCTTGCTTGAAGACCTAACCCATCAGGTTTTCTGTCTTTAAGCCATTTGTGTTCCTATTATCTAATATTACTATAGATAAGTGGGCCATCAAGTAGAGCTTTTAAATCCTTCATTTAAAAATACAGACAATTGCTTTACAGTAATATTTATTATCTTGAAATTGGTTAAGTAAATCAACTCCACAAATCCAGGAAATAGAAGAGTTGTTAGAAAAAGGCATGCATATGATGAAAAAGGTTTGGAGGGAGAAAGAATCCTCTGGGACAAGGCAAGCTCAATGCCAGTAAAGTGCTGCGAATGGCAGAGGAGCTATTGCAAGTTTGGATGATATTTATAGAAGTATAACTGACAGGGTATAAGGCCCTGGAAACCTTCTCCCTGCTCCTCCCAGACTTTCCTGTGGCCAGGGTCACTGGTGTTTCCCTGGGAGACCTCAGCCCTTCAAGATCAATAACCCTTTCAACTGACCTTGTATTGTGGCTTTGACCCTGACCTAATCTCCAATTCTCTGTTACCTGTAACGGAGCCCAGCCCTTCATTGTCACCTCCTCCAAACTTCCCACCCTTAATTCCATCTATATTCCTTCTCAATCACCACAGACTACTTGATCACTCCTAGATCACATTCAGATCTTCCCATAGTCTTTCTGTATAAAAGGTCCATCTTGTCTCCATTAAATTACTCAGATTCTTAAAATCTGGTCAATATTGTGGATTCTGGATTCTTAATTGTTTCCCCCTCTGTAGAGCTAAATAAGAATTTCTAGCTAGATAGCTACTTGTTGGGGATATAATATGGGGGGACTCTTGGACAGGCACAGCTGGGACCAAATGACCTCTGAGGTCCCTTCCAAGTCATAAACTCTGATTTTTGATCCCGTTTGAGTTTCTAGTTTCTCGGTTCTGGTGCCCAGAACTGGACCCAAGGTTCCAAATGTAATCTAACCAGGACAAAGGATAATAGGGTTATAATCTTACTTCCTGAGGCAATATATTCCACCTTATGGAGGGCTCTAATTATTAGAAGTTGTTGCATATAACGATCTCAGAACTGCTTCTCTCCAGTTCTACTTATTGTTCTTAGTTCTGCCCTCTGAGCCAAGAACAAGTTAATTTTCATTTCAATGCAAAAGCAACTCGTACTAGAAAACAATGACCATGGCCTCTCTCTTCCATGAACACATAGTTCAATTTTCTTTTCCTCCAACCTAAACAGCACTAATTTCTAAATTTTATAGCAATTTGCATCATAAGTTCAAACAACTCTGCTGTTCAGTTATTGCTAGTTATGTCCTTTAGACCATGTACAACTTCCTCAGCTAACATCCCAGACCCCACCTCCCCCACTAAGATCTCATCTTCTACAGGAAGCTTTTCTAGATTGATTATTTATTTATCCTGTGTATAGCTTGCTTTGTATATTTTTTCTTGCTTGTTGTCTCCACCATTACATTAAGGTCTCCACATTAACTTCTCTGGGGGCATGGATTGTCCTTTAACTTTTTTTGTAACCTCAGTGCCTAGAGGCAGCTAGGTGGCACAGTGGATAGAGAACCAGTGCAGGATTCAGGAGGACCGGAGTTCAAACTTCACCTCAGACACTTGACACTCGTTAGCTGTGTGACCTTGGGCAAGTCACTTAACTCTAACTGTCTCATCCTGGGTCATCTCCAGTCATCTTGATGAATATCTGGTCACTGGATACAGATGGCTGTGGAGGAGAAGTGAGGCTGGTGACCTGCACAGCCCTCCCTCACTCAAAACAAAGTCAAATGCAAGCCATATCATTATTTCTCTGATGGCATGGTCTTCTTCAGCAACGAAGGATGAACATACACAACCTCAATGCTTAGCATACTGTCTGGCACATAGTAAATGCTTTACAAAATGTTTATTGATTGATTTATTGACCATAATAGCCCTTCAAACATTTGAATAGAACTACACTACCCTCCTGAAATCCCGTGAAATGATATTTCTTATTCATTTAGAGTATAACCAAACCAAGAACTGTCTTATTTAGAGAGTACTGGGAGAAGATCTTCCATTTACAGCCATAGAATCAGATCATAGATTAAGCATTGGAAGGGAACTTAGAGGTCATGAAACTGAGCCTCCTCATTTTATAGCTGGGGAACTAAGGCTGCAGAAGTTGTATAACTTTCTCAAGGTCATATAGGTTAGTATGTGACAGAGCTGAGAAATAATAATACCACTCTTTAAATAACATTTCTAAATAACATGCTATTTAATGTCTAATTACATTTATAATATGAATTCCCATGTCAATGTGTTTAAGTTCTATCAGCCCATTGGTCATGGACAAGAACTACACATTTAGAATCTCAATAGTTCAATTTATGTTTGGAGATGGTCTAAACAGCATGATTATTTTTAATATCCTTAATCCCACCCCTATCCTCCTTTTTGTTAATGTCAGTGATCATTTTATATTGTTATGTGTTATAGAAGTTTCCATAATCAAAACTTTCATCACTTAGTGACTGGTATATTGGGAATCAATCTGTGTATATTTATCTAGGTTGATCCCCAGACAGCATACCATCTGACACAAAAATATACTCAAATCTTTTCAACTTAAAAAAACACATATTTTTGTGTTCATAGCTTTTGAGAAGTCAAAGTTACTTTCAGACTACTATGAGAAATCAGAATAGGACTTTCATGAAGGGTCCAGCTAATAAGATGAAATTAAATGAGGATTATTGCAAAGACATTTAAAAAAAAAATCAGTAAGACAAGATTGAAATGGGGCATCCTAACCTGGACAACATTTGTTGAAAAGACAACCCAATGCCTTGGCGGATTCTAAGTTTAATATGAATCAACAGTATGTGACAGGACATTAAAAAAAATAATGTAAATCAGAGCCTTCATGAATAGAGACCAGGTACCTAGAACAAGGGAGACAGTCATCTTATTGTTTCATATTTTTCTACTATTAACTCTGTTTCCAGCAGATAAAGCTCACAAGCTTTTGATTGGAGGAAATTCTTGACAGGGTGCAGTGAGGGGCTGCAACAGTCTGAGCTAGTTCTCTCTTCTGCTGTTTCCATTAGATGGTCCTCCCCACCCCTACCCCACCCCCCAAACCTCCTTACCACCACCACCACCACCACCACCACCACTACCAGGTTGTGGCCCTGATAAAGAAACTCCTTCTATCCAAGCTTCACCAAAGCCTGGTATCTATAAATGACCCTGAGAACTTTTCCACCACATCTGGGTCTAGTAAGGAATGCCCCCTCCTATATCTGGCACTGATTATTCCAATCGAGCCCATTTGTAGGGTATATGATTTTGCCACCTAACCCCAAATTCAAACATGTTTTCTTCTTGATATAACTCCCTCACCCTCACACAGGGTGCAATATGTGGGCACAAACTTGTGTCTGCTTCTTCCACCATATACAGTGTTTATTTATTGTTTTTCTTTGCCTGCTTGGTGTGCCTCAAATTAACAAAACTTGATTTTATCAGCTTCCTAAGTAGCAATTTTCTGGAAATTCCAAAACCCAGGTCTTTGCTTTAACTCAACAGTGAATTAGCTACAGAGGAAGTATATTTGGATTGTTTGAAGAGCCTTGGTCATGTCCCTAGGGGTTTTGGATAAAATCAGACAGATAATTTGAAATCACACATATTGAGAAACTAGCATCTTAATGATACAAGTAGGTCCAGCCCAGCTCCTGAGAAAGAATCAGTTTAGAGGGAGGAAGGAGAGGGCCTAACTCTCCTCACCTCTCTCCTTGACTAGAATTGGACCTTGTGAACTTCAGAGAGTCATTGGATTTGAGCTTTTTAATTAGGACCCTAGCAACATCCCTGAAACACCATTGATTAGAGATAGTGTCTATCTGCATTGAGAATTGAGGAAAACGAGATAAAAAGGAAAAAAAGGAACCTAGATATATTGAGAAAAAGTACCTTCAAGTCTTTACAAAGAGACTAGAAGAACCTTACGATGTGCCTAGGAGAAACTTACTGAGCACCCAAGAAAGATGAGAAGAGGACTTCCAGAATTCAGGAGATGTGAGTTATCCCTTTTGCCACATATGCTCTCTAACTTTGAACACACTTTTGCCTGGACTCCTGTACTTGTGGAATGGTGCATCACAGTCTTTGGGGTGAGGCTGATGTTTTATTCCACCTTATTATACCAGCTTAAAAATATTCCTTACTAGAAACTCCCTCTCGAACTCATTAACATCAACTAATAATCAAGGAAAACCACCTATCCACCTCATGAATATGGAGCCCTGAAGGACTATAGTAGCTACTTAAAGGGGAATGTAGTCATAGAAGATGTACTATATACACAGAATGATTTATAAATACAAAATCATTATAAAAATATAAGCTATTGTTAGGATTATCGATCATTTAAAATTCATAGTTTCATACTGTTACTATGATAGAGGATAATATATTGTCCTTTACCTTTAGTAAAATGTAAAACTTGATAAAAGCAACTTTTCCAAATATAAAATTATTCTGTCCATGACATATGTTCCTTTACTTCTCCAACTAAATCTACAGTTATTTATTCAATTTCTCTAAGTAAGTATACTACCTTACTTTTGATAAAATTTGCTAGCTAACCATTACCGTGTGGAGATATCTTTGCCCCTTAAAAAAGAGATGAATCTTTGAGAAGACTTCAGAAAAATATCAGAATGAGTTCTGTCAAAAGTATAAGATAATCTTTTCTGCATGTTTATTTTCCATTCTAAAACTGTGAAATCCCTGAAATCCTAGTGCCTTCTTTTATTGGACTTCCCATCTTTTTATGGGATAAAGTTACCCTTAGAACACTGGTCTTTCTCAAAGTTGTGTAAATGATAGAAGGATTGTTTTTTCATTCCCTGATACAAACAAATGTGTCTTCAAAAGATATAGGGAAATGAAATTAGACCCTTTCTATCTCTACTCACCAGCCATGAGATGGAGCTTCCTGCCAAGATGGTTGCCTAAGCAGGAGGCAACCACTCAGCTCCCACAGATCTATTCCAGCAAAACCTTGATGTTCATACCAGAATGAAAAAACAAAAACGAAAAAAAGCTCAAAAAATCCAACTACAGTTGTGTGACTTCTGCTCCAGAACCTAACAAGAGGTTGACCAGAAGTCTTCAGTGTCAGCATCAGCCCAGCACAGCATCCCAGTTTCACAACTTCATTAAGAATTCTCTTTGTGTGTTCTTCTATATGCATGAAAAAGGGATTTTTTTATGTTTAAGTTCAGAATTTTAAAAAAAAAGAATACCGGAGTTGTACTCAGAATGGCTTACTAATAAACTCATTCTAATTCAGTTTAATGAAATTCAGTATAACAAACAAATGCCTACCATTTGCCAGACAGTATCATAGGCCAATGTTGTCAAACTCAAAGAGAAACAAGGCAACTAAAAAGTTTACAAGGATCCTTGCAAGGGTAATATGTTAATTTCGAAGACCACAGACTAACATTATCTTCATTGTATTTTCAAAAGTTTGTTAAATATCTCTGTTACATTTTTATCTGATTGTGGCAGTACTTGAGAGTGTTGTGTGCCACACACATGTTTTATACTTTTGTCTCAGGCATTAGATCTATAAAGATGAAAATTAAGTATTCCATGGTCTCAAGAAGCTTGAGGAGGGAAAGATGGAATAGCATGTATGCAAGTAAGTGGGGACTGAATAGAGATAAGTCCTAGGCCTGAGATTTCACTGAAATAGGGAACTAGAGAAGCAGTTTCCTCTACCAATATAAGTCAAGTCAGCATCTTCCCTATAATTTATATTCTTAGAGTTTCCTAGATCACTGAAGTTCCAAGGTCATAGAGTCAATATGAGTCAGAGATGAGACCTGAACCCAGGTCCCTCTGCCTTCAAATCTCGCTTTCTATCTACTGCACCACACTGCCATGTGTACCTAAGTAAGTAAGTGTACTAAGTAAGTAAATATAAAATACTGCTAAGTAAATACAAAGTAATTTTGAAAGGGATAGAGAAGAACATTAAAAATAGGGAGATCAGGAAAGACCTTGGTAAGAATTGATATCTTGGTTATTCTTTGATGGAAGCTAAGCACACGATTAGGAGACAGCTAGGTGATGCACTAGATAGAGGCTGTTAAGAGGACCTCAGACATTTATTAGCTGTCTGACCCTGGGAAAGTCACTTAACCCTATTTGTCTTAATGGCAAACCACTCCAGGATCTTTACCAAGAAACCCCTAAGAACAATACTACCCATAGGGTCAAGAAGAATCAGACACAACTCAGAAACAGCAACAATGAGAACAGCATTCAAGGCTGGAGGGCAAGTCTGTACAGAATCATGGAGTCAGAGAATGGAATGTTCTTTTGGAGCAGCAAATAGCTAGTGAAATTAGGCTGGAGAGCTATACGCTTGGAACCTGAGTGTGAAGGATTTCATATTCCAACCAAATGAGTTTTCATCTTGCCCTACAGGTAACAGATAATTGTAGCAATCACAATGGCAAAGTCCAACCTGCTAGTCCCTAGAACAAAAATGTAGCTGGACACAGCAGATAAGTGGGAAGCAGGAGGTTGGTAGTGAGCCTGGGTGCAAATGCTGGTAAGAGGGGAAGCTGGAATGGAGGGGATATAAATGTAATACTGTTGAAATGATCCATGGGAAAAGTAACATAGGCCTAAATTAGCAGAAGCCTACAGGTCCAATCAGTTATCACATCTTGCTAACAAAACTTAATCAGCCTGTCCAGTCTCTCTGTCACTCACATCTAATCCCATCTTCCTGATCACACTTCTCCTTAGTTCAGGCCTTTATTACTTCTCATGTAGGCTACTACTGCCCAACCTCATTGGCCACTCTGTCTGAAGTCTCTCATCACTCCAGTCCATTTGACATTCTCTATCAAAGTCTCTTCGCTTAAGCCTATATCTGATCATGTGACACTGCTAATCAATCAGGTTCAGTGGCTTCCTATTGCCTCTAGAATAAAGCACACACTCCTCTACTTAGCTTTTACAGCTCTTCATACCTTGACCCTCATACATCATTCCAGGTTCATTGAACTTTAGAATCTTCCTATAATTAGCAATCCAGAAAAAAACCCTTTTGGTCTGTTCTTTACAAATGGCACTCCATCACCTGTGCTTTTACATGAACTGTTCCTCAGGACTAGATGACACTCCTGTCTTACCTTTGCCTCAGAGCCCCTGTCTTCCTTTTAAAAAATACCTCTAAAATGCACCAAGAAATGATCTTCCACATGAAGCCTCTTCTGATTCTCCCAAATGCTAGGGTCCTCACTATCTTATATTTTACTACTTTGTATATATGTGCAGTTATTTACAGTAAACTAATGTACATATATATGTGTGTGTATGTGTATATATATGAACACATACAGTTATTTGCTAGTGTTCAATTGTTTTTCAGTTGTGTCCAACTCTTCATGACCTTATTTGGTGTTTTTTGGCAAGTGGTATGCCATTTCCTTCTCCAGCCCACTTTACAGATGAGGAAACCAAAGCAAACAGGATTAAGTGACTTGCCCAAGGCCACACAGCTCAGAAGTGCTGAGGTCAGATTTGAACTCAGGAATGTGAGTCTTCTTGATTCCAGGTCCAGCACTCTAACCAGCACCATATACATATGTGCATATAAGTATGTGTGTATACATGTATATGCATGTATGTATATATGTATATGTGTATGCATCATACACATATACACACACATGTATGTCTGCATGCATGTGTATATATGTGTGTGCATATGTTTATGTATGTGTATATCTATGTGCATCTATACCTGTGTGTGTATATAAAAGAACATTTACATAAAGGTTTAATGTTTGCAAAGACCTTTGTAAATATTTTCTCATTTAATTCTTATAACAATTCTGGAAAATAGATGCTTTTGTACTCCCTTTTTACAGATAAAGAGACAGAATTTAAGAGATTTGCCCAGGACCAAATGGATATGAAATGTCTAAGGCGTGAATTGACCTCAACTCTTTCTGACTCCAGTCCTCCATATATTCTGCCATCTAACAGCTTCTAGGAACTACAAGTATAATTAGCTCTGTTTTATGAATGAGGAATTGTCCACACAGCTAATAGGTGGGGCAGGATTCAAACCCAAGATTTCTTGACTCCAAGTTCAGTGTTCTATCTACTGTAATCAAAAACATGTTTATTCATACTAAGAGCCCCTGATTCAATAGGAAAATAGACTGCTTTTCTACACCTGAGACAGAAAGGAAGAAGAGGAATGTGTATCATAGGTGCTCAAACTTAAACACTCTGGAAACCACAGACAGGAAGCTAAATTATGCCTTGTTGTTCCAAATATACACCCAAAGGAAGGAGTAGAACAAGTTGAAATGATCAAGGAAAGCATCTGCAATGTGCCAAGAGTGAATCTAAGGGTATGATGAACAGGTGGCATTAAAAAAAGTAACTTTCACTTCCTTAGAGATGTTATTGATCATGATGTTGTTAAGCTAATGATGTAAGAGACATTAATGATCATAATAATAATATCTGGCATTTATAAATCACCTTAAAGTTGGCAAAATGCTTATGAATAAATCATTTCATTTCCATATTAGATTCATTTGCTTTAAAACTAAGTTTCTAACCAATATTTAGAAATATTATCAGAGAATAGCTAACTCATTCCCAATTACTTACCGTCTCAGGGAGGAGGGAGAAAAGAGACATATAGAATTTGGAACTCAAAAGCTTAAAAAAATATTTTAAAATTGTTATAACATATAATTGGGGGAATTAAAAAAAAGAAATATTATTAGTCACTCCAATAATATCTAGTGGAACATGAAGGGAAGATCAAAGAAAGGAGAAGCAGCATGGGTTAGTGGACACAATGAAGAAGATAGCATCCTGAAGATCATTTGGAATCACGTCTTTGATCTGGGTTTGGCCACGGGCACATCACTTAACCTCTCTGAGCATCAGATATTCTTCTGTAAAATGATGATGATGATGATAACAATGACACAACAGCTGTCACAATAGCAACAATAATGAGTTGATGGAGATGATGATGATAACAATGACAACGACAATGATGGTGGTGGTACTGATGATGATGATGACAGATAGAAGAAACTGGAGTCTGGAACAGTATAAAGTTCTGGTCTTGGAGTCAGGAAGACCTGAGTTCCTGCTCTGCCTCTGACATAAACTGTTTGTTTTATCATGGGCACCTCACAACCTCTCATGACCCCCAGACAAAACGCTATTCTAAGACTGCTGCCGATCTATATGGGTAAAAGTAGAAGTTTGCTACATTGATGAAATTCTAAGTTCCGGGCAAAAACAACAGATGGACAAACCAATAGCGCTTACCTTCCAGGGTTAGTGTGAGGCTCAAATCAGACAACGTATAGAAAAGGCTTTATAAATGCTCAAGAACTATACAAATGTCAGGTACTAATGCAGAGCTAGATAACTTCAGATTTGTGGATTCTCTGAACTGGAATGATTCTCAGAGCGCACAAAGTCTGACACATAGATGAAAAAAAAAAACCCAGAAAATGCCATCTATTTTTGTGAAAGAACTCTAATCAAAGAAAATTCACGAACTCCTAATGTAGCCCAGTTAACCAAGTCATCCGTCCTCTCTAACTTCTTTGTTTTACAGAAGAGAAGACTGAATGGTACCATATTGATTTTTAATCATCATCAAAACAAAGCCCAACCTTTAGTGGCTATGGGAGGCCCCTGGAAGGTAAGCTTGAAGTTAAAGGATTCTTAAGGTTGGTATATTTCTTCCCACCACTTTCTCCCCCTTAAGCCCACCACAAATACCCATTCATCATTTCAAAAAATATGAAGAGTTGTTATTAGGTTCTCATCAACTAGCATCTAATGCTATGCTTAAAAGGAAGAGAAGTCATGATAGCTTGTTGGATCATCCAAGGAAGATGTCGATGCTAAATCCTGCCAACAGGTTTGTTGTGTCTCACAGCAGCTCAGGCTTGTTTATCATCGGTTGTGGTCCTACTGCCAATATTCCTCTGACAATAGTGGGTAGAGATTATCTCTTGCCAGGCTAGACATATGAAATGTTTTTATTGTTTCTATTTCAGAGAGGATTCCACCTCTATCTCCTCCCGCCTTGTGAAAAGACAACATTCTTACATAAAGAAGTATTCAGCCTTTCTTCTGACCAAGAAAAATAACATGTACTGCACAATTTGAACGCGCTGTAATCAAAGCAAGAAAGAGAAGATCCAGACAGAGAAATAGTAAGGACAAGACGTGATGATACATTCTCCATTTATCTTCCCCATACAGTGCAAAGAGTATTGACTATAGTCAGACAACCTGGGTTCAAATCCTCTGATACTTACCCATGTGAGACAGGACAAGTCACTTAACATATCAGTAATACTGACAATTCTCTAAGATTATAAGTTACAAAAAAGATGTCAATGCAGATTGATAATGAAGTTCACCAGTAGGAGCCCCATAAGTGGATAAAATCCTTAGGTCTTACCCTTTCCTGCCCTCCCTCCTCCCCCAAATAAGATTCACATCATTAGACCATCATGAATAATAACTGTAAATGAACAACAATACATATCAAAAAAAAAAAAATGAGGGAATCATCTAACAAATAAATTCCAGAACACTTAGCCAGGCATTCTAGGCCCTCCTTCACAATCTAGTTTCAATCTGTCTTGCCATCTTTATAGTCTCTCTTAGGCAGAAAGTGTGCCAGGACTGACTTGAACCAAGTCACAAAAGTGTATTGTTAGATTTTGAGTGTAATCACATATACTTTGAAAATCAGCAAATGCTATAAATGACAGCTTGAGTTATTGTTTTGTTGATTGTATAGACTTGAGACTTAATAATGCACACTAAAGATAAAAGTATGCATTTATTTAACCAATTGTTATACATTTACCAGGGGATCCCTGCTCAACTCTACCCTGCAGACAAATTAAGCTATCTATCACCTCCTAAAATTCTTTCAGACTTTCCCATCTTCTTTATTCAGGTTACTCCCTATATTTAAATTCCCTCTTTCCCATCCCTGCCTGTTCATAGCCTACCCTTAAAGACTTACCCCTCCAAATCTCACATTTGTACATATCTGGGCATTTTCTCCGGGTGTCCCCTAGGCTTGGAAATATTATCTCTCATCATCTCTATATCCTGACTTCCCCTGTTGTTGTTGTTCAGTCATTTTCAGTCCATTTTGGGAAGCTAGGTGGCATACTGGATAGAGCTCAAGGCCTGGAATCAGGAAGACTTGAGTGGAAAACCAGGCTCAGACACTTAATAGCTTGTGACCCTGGGCAAGTCACTTAACTCTGCTTGCCTCAGTTTCTTCATCTGGAAAATAAGCTGGAGAGGGAAATATCAAACTGCTCCAGTATCTTTGCCAAGAAAACTCTAAAATGGTGTCACAAATATTTGGGTACAATTACAGCAACAATTTGATTTCCATCAAATATCAGCTAAAATCCTACCTTCTAGAAGAAGGCTTTCACAAACTCTCTTAGTTCCAGTGCCTTTTCTCTCTTGATTATTTCCTATTTATCCTGTACATAGTTTCTTTGAATGTGTTCATTTTTGTGCTGTCTCTCCCATTAGATTCCTCAAGGGCATATATAAGATAAGTCATTTTCTATCCTTCCCCCTGCTTAGTAGTGTCTGGCACATAGAAGGCATTTAATTAATGCTTGTTGACTGATGTGCCCAAAAGTGAAATTCCCTCCAACATTTCTCTTAGGCCAGATTCGTGATTTCATTGATATAGGAATTCCTGGGTGAGAAGTTGCCCATGCAGGCCAGACCTGTTTTTATCTTTTAAAGATGTCTGGGACACTGAGAGTTTCTCTTACTTTCCTAGTATCAGACAACCAATATGGGTCAGAGATGAGGCTTGAAACCAGGTTATTTTGACTCAGAGATCAACTCTCTATCCACTATTCAAAATTAACTTTTCCCAACACCTCATGACTCTCTTTCCTTCATTCTCTTAACTTCTTATCAATGGCAATACATTTCCTTGAGGTGAGGTGGTTTGTTTTTGTGCAGGGTGGGGAGAGGATGAGAAGGGAGGTATATAAATAGAATTGGATCCATTTCTCATATGATAAGTGCTATGGAACAAATCCTAACTGAAGTTTTGCTCTTCTACCAGCTTGCAAACTTATGTTTCCTAAACTATCTGTAGTTTATATTGGACAATGTTTATCAAAATTTGGGTCAGCATTACACTCTTAAAAATTATTGAGGAACCCCAAAGTGCTTTTGTTTATGTGGGTTATATCTACCAATATTTATCATATTCAATATTAAAGCTGATAATGACAAAGCCCTTATATGTTATAACACATTTTTATAAAAATATAATTATATTTTTCAAAACAAAAAAAATGGTGAGGAATGAAATTATTGTATGTATTTTTTTGCAAATCTTTTTAATTTCTAGCTTAATAGAAGACAGCTGGATTCTCATATCTGCTTCTGCATTCAATCTGTTGCAATATGTTGTTTTGGCTAAAGCATATGAAGAAAATCAGGCCTCACACACAGTTGCAGTTGGAAAAAGGAGTAGGGTAATGAAGAATGTGCTTTGCAAAGTGTCATGTAAATATGAGATATTACTATCACTGGGGAGTTGGGAAGGATGGCACCAACCTGTGATTTCTTCAGGGCAAGGAATTTCCAGTATAGAAACTCCCTCCACTGAGGTAGGTTAGCTATATGTCGTTAGCTTATGGTGTCAGAAAGATTATTAGGACATTGAGAAATTAAATAACGTGCAGGGGCTTCCTTTAGTTACAAATATTATTACTGCGGAAAACTCTTTAATAAAATGAAAATATGTCAGTGGATGTGTTTTTTTCTACTGAATTACTTGTTTCTTTCTCATTTTTATTTTTTGTCACAAGTGATAAATTACTGTGTCGAAGAGTAAAATATATTCAGAAATGAGGGGACTTTTAAAACATTTAACAATAAAACACTTCAAAAGATAGTAGAAAAGAGTATAAGTGCTAAGAGAATTTTTCTATTGAATCAGCAGAGTCAACACATCAGTCAATCAATAAACATTTTTATTAAGTGCTTATGTGCAAAACACTGGAGATACAAAAAGAGGAAAAAAAGACAGTCTCTGACCTCAACTAGCTCACAATCTAATGGGTAAGACAATATGCCAACAAGTAAATGCAAAGCAGAGTATATGCCAGATACACAGAGAAAGCATTAGAATTAAGAAGGATAGAAGGAAGGCTTCCTCTAAAAGATGAGATTTTAGTTGGGATTTCAAGAAAGCAAGGAAGATCAGTAGATTCCCTGGAGGAAGGAGAAGGAACAGCTGAAAGAGCGTCAGGAGGTGAAAGACAGACTGCATTGTTTATGCAACAGATAGGAGGCTAGTGTCACTAGATCAGGGTATGTGTTGTAGAGTACAGTGCAAAATGAAAGGACTAAGTTATGAAAGGCTTTGAATGCCAGAGTATTTTGTATATGATAATGGAGATAATAGGGAGCCACTGGAGTTTATTGAGAGGGGGATGACCCGATCAGACTTTCATTTTCGAATTCATTTTGTTTTCTACTGCATGGAAGATAGATTGGAATGGGGAAAGACTTGAGGCAGGCAGACTCACCAGCAGGCTACTATAACAGGCCAGGCATGAGGTGATGAGGGCCTGTACCAGGGTGGTAATCATGTTAAAAGAAAGAAGAGGGTGAGTTCAAGAGATGGTGCAAAGGTGAAATCAACAGGCCCTGGTAACAGATTGAATATAAGGGCTGGATAGGATAAGAGAGAGTGAGGAATCTAGGAAGACTCATAGGGTGAGAGTCTAAGGGACTGGGTGGATGGTATTGTACTCTACAGTAAAAGAAAAGCTGAGAGGAAGGAAAGAAAATTATTTCTGGTTTGGATATTCTGAGTTTAAGATGTCTAAAACACATTCATTTGAGGTACACAATATTAGTGGTCAGGAGAGAGTTTGGGGCAGGACGAGTAGATTTGAGAATCATTATCCTAAAGATATTAATTAAATCCATAGGAGCCAATGAGATTAGAAGGGCAATTATTGAAACCTGAGGGATACCTAAGGTCAGAGGGAACACACTGTAAAAGGATCTAGCAAAAGAGACAGAGAAGACACTGTCAAATAGGACAAGTACCAATAAATAGTATCCTGATAACTTAGAGAGAAGAGAGGATCACAGAAGAGAGTGATCAACAATGTCAAACGTGAGGTTAAGGAGAATGAAGATTGAGAAAAGACCAACGGAATTGGCAACTAAGAGATAATACTGACTTTTTAAGGGCAGCTAGGTGGTACAGTGGATAGAGTACCAGTGCAAGAGTCAGGAAGACCTGAGTTCAAATCTCACCTCAGACACTTGACACTCACTAGCTATGTGACCTTGAGCAAGTCACTTAACCCCAATTGCCTCATCCTGGGTCATCTCCAGTCATCCTGATGAATATCTAGTCACTGGATTCAGATGGCTCTGGAGGAGAAGTGAGGCTGGTGACCTGCATAGCCCTCCCTCACTCAAAACAAAGTCAAGTGCAAGTCATGTCGTTATTTCTCTGATGGCATGGTCTTTTTCGGCAATGAAGGATGAACATACAGTGACTTTAAAGAAAGCAATTGCAGTGAAATGATAAGGTCAAAAACCAGATTATAAGGATTCAAGAGAGTGAGAAGAGACGAAGTAGAGATGCCTATTGTAGATGCCTTTTCAAGGAGTTTAGCTATAATAGGCAGAAGAATAGGATGATAATTAGTGGAGATGAAAGTATGGAAATATCAAGTGAGGTTGTGGGAGGGGTTGTTGGTTTTCAGGACGGAGGAGACCTAAGTATGTTTGTAGGCATTAGGGAATGAGCCAGCAGACAAGGAGAGACTGAAAATAAGTGAAAGAGTAGGGATGACAGTGGTTACAAGGAGGAGGAGATGGGATGGAATAAAATTACTGATATAAGCAGAATTAAGGTTAGCTTCCATGAGGAATACATATGTAAGGATACGATACCCCAAGTAGAGAGAAGGATCCCATGTGACCCTGGAAGAAAAGGAAGAGGAGGAGGAGGAGGAGAAAAAGAAAAACAAAAAACAGTAACAGCTAGGCTTGTACTTTTGTACTCAATATTCCTTTTCCTCTGCTATACCTGTCACCTTCCCAAAACTGATCATGGATTAGGACATAAAACCTCAAAAAATGCAGAAAAGCAAAAATAGTAAATGTATTTTTTCAAATAATAATACAATAAAAATAACACTCAACAAATAGCCATGGAAACAAAGATTAAAAATTAATTGAAACTAAATAATCTAATACTAAAGAATTAATGGGTCAAAGGACAAATCAGAGAAAGAATCAATAATTTTATTAAAGAGAATGACAGCAATGAGATAACATACCAAAACTTATGGAATGCAACCAAAGTAGTACTTAGGGGAAAATTTATATCTCTAAATGCTTATGTCAATAAAATAGAGAAAGAACAGATCAATGAACTTGGCACACAACTAAAGAAACTAGAAAAGAACAACTTAAAAATCCCCAATTAAACACTAAATTGGAAATCCTGAAAATCAAAGGAGAGATTAATAAACCTGAAAGTAAAAAGACAATTGAACTAATAAGTAAAACTGTGAACTGGTTTTATTTTTTAAAAAAGCACAATAAAATAGATAAAGCATTGCTTAATTTGATTTTTAAAAGAAAGAAAAAAACTAAATTATAGTGTCAAATGCACCACTATGAGGAAGAAATTAAAGGAACTCCTAGGAGCTATTTTGTCCAATTATGTGCCAGTAAATCTGACAATCTAAGTGAAATGTATGAAAATTTGAAAAAAAAAGTTATTGCCAGATTAGCAGAGAAGGAAATAGAATGCTTAAATAATCCTATCTTAATAAAAGAAATTGAACAAGCCATAAATAAGCTCCTGAAATAAAAATCCACTACATTAAATGGATTCACAAGTGGATTCTTTTTTTCTATTGTTTACCACTGAATAGCATTTCATTTCTCTAATTACATGCAAAGATAGTTTTCAATATTCATTATTATAAGATTTTGAGTTCCAAATGTTTTTTTTCTCCTTCCTTCCCCTCCCTTTTCTCCAAGATGTCAAGCAATCTGATATAGGCTACACATCACCATCATATTAAACATATTTCCACATTAGTCATGTTGTGAAAGAAGAATCAGAAAAAGGGGAAAAAACATGAGAAAGAACAAAAAAAGGAGAGAATAGTATGCTTTGATCTGCATTCAGATTCCATGGTTCTTTTTGTGGATGTAGATAGCATTTTCCATCATGAGTCTTTTGGAACTGTGTTAGATCATTGTATTCCTGAGAAGAGTTAAGTCTATCAAAGATGATCATTGCAAGATGTTGTTACTATGTACAATATTCTCCTGGTTCTGTCCTCATTCAATCACTGTTCATATAAGTCTTTCCATGTTTTTCTGAAACCTGCTTGCTCAACATTTCTTATAGCACAATAGTATTCCATTACATTCATATACCACAACTTGTTCAGCCATTTCCCAATTGATGGGCATCCTTTCAATTTCCAATTCTTGGCCACCACAAAAAGAGCTGCTATAAATATTTTTTGTACATGTGGGTCCTTTTCCCTTTTTTATGATCTCTTTGGGACAGAGAGCTATCCAGTACTTTGATTCAGTACTGCTGGATCAAAGGGTATCCACAATTTTATAGCCCTTTGGGCATACTTTCAAATTGCTCTCCAGAATGGTTGGATTGACAAATGAATTCTGTCAAACATTTACAGAACAATTAATTTCAATACTATATAAATGATTTGTAAAGACATGAAAAGGAATGCTACTAAATTCCTTTTATAACACAAATAAGGTGCTGATATCTAAACCAGGAAAAACACAGAGAAAGAAAACTATAGGCCAATTTCCCTAATGAGTATTGGTACAAAAATACAAATAAAACCCCAGGAAGGAGTTTACAGCAATATGTCACTGTAAAGGCAAGCTCCCCAACAAACACAGGAGGGCCTGCTATATAGATTCTTAGATCTGCTTTTCTAAATGGAAAGCAACTTTTGAGTGGTCAACAATTGCTTTAATCAAACACATATATCATGAACTTAGTTCAGGAGGAAAAGTCAGCACTTTGAACTTCAGAGAAAATACAGGGAAAAAAAGATCAACAGACAGTGCTTCCAGCTGTCTGACCATAAGCAATACATACATCACAGATCAAGACACAGATCCATCTGCCAATTACATACATTGTTACCAGAGAGAAATGTTCCAACATCTGGGTTTTCAAAGCTGGGGGTGGGGTGAGCTAGAGTGGGGCTTCCTTAGTGGCAACCCAGAGTCTTTTATGGCCAAACACTTCCACAATGAGTAAGCCCCAAAGTAAAACCTCACCTCAGAGTATTTATGCACTTTTCAGAGCCAGAGTACATCATAACCCTTGAGAATTAGTGCTTCATTAGAAAATTAACAAAAGGTACTTGAGATCTATGAATGGGCTGAACAGAAGATCTAATTAACATTACAATCACAAAGATCATACATTATGACGAGATGAAATTTATAGCAAGGATGTGAGGCTGGTTCGGTAGTAGGAAAGCTATCAGCATAACTGACCCTATCAATAAGAAAACTAACAGAAATCATATGATTTTCTCAATAGATACAGAAAAAAGTTTTTGACAAAATACGTAATTCATTCCTCTTTATTAAAAAAACCCATAGAAAGTATAGGAATAAATTAACCTTTTCTTAAAATGATAAGCAGTATCTATCTAAAACATTAATAAGCATTATCTGTAATAGAGATAAGCTAGAAGCTTTCCCAATAAGATCAGGGGTGAAGCAAAGATGCCGATTATCACCACTATTCTTCAGTATCATACTAGAAATAATACCTGTAGCCATAAGACAAGAAAAAGAAATTTAAGGAATTAGAATAAGGAATGAAGAAACAAAACTACTGTTCTTTGCAGATGATATGATGGTATACTTAGATAATCCCACACAATGAACTAAAAAACTAATTGAAAAAATTAACTTCAGCAGAGTTGAAGGATATAAAACAGACTCACATAAATCCTCAGCATTTTTATATATTACCAGTGAAATCCAGCAGGAAAAGACAGAAAGAGACATTCCACTTAAAATAATGACAGACAATATACTTGGGAGTCTATCTGCCAAGACAAAACCAGAAACTATATAAACAAAATTCCAAAACATTTTTCACAAAAATAAGGACAGATCTAAACAATTAGAGAAATATTAATTGCTTGTGGGTAAACTGAGCCAATATAATAAAAATGACAATTCTATTTATTCCATACCATACCAAACTACCAAAACTTATTTTATAGAACTAGAAAAGATAATAACCAAATTCATGTGGCAGGACAAAAGCTAAATAATATCAAAGGAATTCTCTTTTTTTTTTTTTAATGTGAAGGAAGATGACCTAAGCAGTGCCAGATTTCAAAATGTATTATAAACCAGCAATCATCAAAACAATCTAGTACTGACTAAGAAATAGAATGGTTGATCAGTGGGATAGATTCAGTATACAATGCACAATAGTAAATGACCATAGTAGTAACTGAATGTTTGATGAACCTGGAGATCCAAGTTTTTGGATCTTGTGACAAGAACTTACTATATGACAAAAATTACTCAGGAAATTGGAAAAGAGTCAGGAGGAAACTAGGTATTGACCAACATCTCACACTGTATAACAAGATAAGGTCAAAATGGGTAAGTGATTTAGACATAAAGCTTGACATCATAAGCAAATTACGGGAACATGGTAAATTTTACCTGTCAGATCTATGGATAATGGTAAATTCATGACTAAATAAGACATAGAGAGGATCACAGGATATAAAATTGATAGCTGTGATTGCATTAGATTAAAAAGTTTTGCACAAACAAAATCAATGCAGTTAACAACAGAAGAAAAGCAGGAATTGGGAGTTGGGGGATTTTACAGCAAGTTTCTCTGATAAAGGTCTCATTGTAGGGAGAAATAAAGATACACAGAGATAAAGGTCTCAATATAGAGAGAATTTAGTCAAACTTCTAATAATATTAGCCACTCTACAACTAATAAATGGTGAAAAGATATGAAAGCACAGTTTTCAAAAAAGAAATTAAAACTATCTATAGTCATATGAAAAAATGCTCTAAATCATTATTGATTAGAGAAATGCAAACTAAAACAATTATGAAGTACCACCTCACACCCATTAGATTGGTTAATATGATAGAAAAGGAAAATGACAAATGCTCGGGAGATGTGAAAAGAATTGGGTTACTAATGCATTGTTGGTGAAGTTGTTAAGTGAGCCAACTATTCTCGAGAACAATTTGGATTTCCAAAGAGTTATGAAGTGATATAAACCCTTTAACCCAGGAATATCATTACTAGGTTTATACCCCAAAGAGATTAAGGTAAAGGGGAAAGTCTGTATATGTACAATAATATTTATAACAGCTCTTTTTGTGGTAGCAAAGAAAGGGAAATTGAGGGGATACCCAACAATTGGAAAATGACTGAACAAGTTGTGGCTGGTGATTGTGGTACAATAGTATTGGGTTATAAGAAATGATGAACTGGATGGTTTCAGAAAAAACCTGGGAAGACTTTCTTGAAGTGATGCAAAGTAAAGGGAGCAGATCTAGGAGAACATTTTACATAATAACAGCAATATTGTACAAATATCAACTGGGAATGACTTAGCTATTCTTATCAGTTCAATGATCCAAAACCATTCTGATGGATTTTCATGATGAAAATGCTACCTCTGGAGAGAATTAATGGAGTATAGATGCAGATTGATGCATAATTTTTTTCAGGGGGTTTTTGCAACATGGCTAATATGGAAACATTTTGCATGATTTCAAATGTGTAACTGATATCACATTTCTTGCCTTCACAATAGGAAAGGCAGGGGTGAAAGTAAGAGAATTTGGAACTCATTTCTTTAAGTGAACATTAAAAATAAATAATATTTTTAAAAAGAAAAATTAATTAACTAAAATAAAATTCTTAATTTGAACAAAAAAAGAAAAAGGAATGTTCAGTCCCTTTGATCCAAAGACTCCATTTCTGTGCTTATATACCCAGAAAATCATAAATAAGAAAATCCCATATATACCAAAATATTTATAGCAGCACTCTTTATGATAGCAAAGAATTTAAAACAAAGTAGATGTCCATCAATTGGGGAATGACTAAACAATTTGTGACACATATATATAATACAATATCAGTCTGCTTTAAGAAAAAATGAATCTGATAAAGACTGAAAATAATGGAAAGAACTCTATAAACTGAAGTTAAGTAAACAAAGTTCAAACAAACAAAAACCACAATTTACCCAGTGGCTACAACAATGTAAATGGAAAGATGACAGATCAAGAGAATCAAGTATCGAGGACGGTACAGAGTTGAAAGAGCTGTTAGAGACTGAAATGCAAAAGACAGGATAGCACAGGGCTTGAAAAGGCTATTTGGTTGCAGTTGGAAGCAGAGAAATGTTAGAGCAAAGCTCTAACTTGAGAAGGTACTAAGGGATGGAGAGAACACAGACATAAAAGAGGGCAAAGAATGGGGATAGAATGGGTGAACCATAGAGAGAGTGGAATGATAGAAAGTTATGGTCAGAATTTTTATCATTACAAATTACAAAGGTAGGCAATTGCAAGATCTAGTGCTTGACCTATGTGTGACCAAGGTGTGTGAATAAGTAGATCATGGAACTTAAGAAGGTTGAAGAAATGGGAGGGTAAGTATTTTGAGGTATCATCCATTAGAACATTAATGTCTGTTAGTACAATGTCAGTACTTAGGAAGGAAAAGAAGATGGTAAGCTGGGTGCTAAACTCACTGAGAAATGATGGAGAAAGACCAGTGGATCAGTATACTACAAATGACCGTAACTTTAGTTGGGTGGAAATTTCTAATAGTGTGTACTTCAAAAGAGGAAAAGCTATGGGGTGAAAAAGGAGAGAAAATTATTATTTTCTTATATTAATAACCCATTTTACATACAGGATTCAAAACCCCTTTCTGCTTGCTCATTCGAAACCCAGTCTCTCAAGGACCTTTCTGACCTTGCCCAAAAGTCCACCCCACTCAAACCATCTTATCTACTTACTTCTTACTTCATCCACACCATGGTTTAACTCAAATAGGACTGAGTAAAGGATAGATTCTTTTATAGATTACTGGAGGCATAATGATCTAAGAGAGCTGACATAATCAAAGTCATGTCTCCTGGGCCCTCGTTAGAAAAAGTCCATAGTTGATTACAGTGTTCATTTTCTCTTTAATTGTTAAACAATCAGAGCTGAATTTCACCCATTAGGGACACCTCCATTTCCAAAAGGGATACCCTCTTTTCCAAAGGTATTTAAATATTTGATGACCTCCATGTAAGGTCTTTAATCATGAGAAAGACTACTGAACTCAATTTATTGATTATTTACTGGTCTAATTAATAAATTGATTCTTGACTATCCAGAAACTCCATCTCTATGGCTTTTGGTTCAACTCAGAGGCAAAAGGGCTGGTATTGACAACAGGAAATATGGCATGTTCTGACACTCCCTCCAGGACCAGTGCGACCAGAATGTGAAAGATCATGTAGGCTGTAGCCCATGTTAGAGAGGAAGTCAAGGATTCAGCGTCACCAAGAGAGGAATCCATGTTTCAATTTAACGATAAGCAAAATTAGAAAGAAAAATTGGGGGTAGATTACAGAGATCCTTGAATAGCAGGATAATGTTTATGCTTTGTTCTCTAAGCAATGGAAAGCCATAAAAAGTTTTAAAGCAGGAAAGCACCACAATGAAAGTGGCATTTGGGATATGAAATGCCCAGAAGGAAATTTTGGGCAAGTAAATCTTGATTATACCCTTTCCCATTTGTATAAATATCCATATAACATCTGATTCCCAAGTGAGTTTACCAGATCTTGTTTAACTGTTGTGATTTGTATAATAGACAATAACAAAATAACCAGAATGCAAAAATAATGGCTGGAACTTAGATTTACTATTAAATGGAAAGGCCAGGGACAAGTTTGTAGTGGTAGATCTGTGAAAAAAGCAGTTTGTTTTTGCTAGCCTGAAACATCAGGCTCTTCATGCCACCCTACCACCAGGCAGTAAAGTCAATTCACCAAGCATTTATTAAGCACCTACTAGAAAGAGAGGTGCTACATACATACACACATGCATATACAATACACACAAATGTGTGTGCATATATGTATATGTATATATACACACATATACATTTATGTGTATAAATATGTATATATGCATATATGTGTATATACATAGGCTTTATTTATACAGTGATTATTAAATTCTAGATGAATTATATATATATTACCTATAATCTATACTTACATATATATGAACTATATATGTAAATGATATGTGTATATATGTATTTATATGACTATAAATAGGACTATAGATACAAAGTAAAAGAATTTACATTCTAATGGGGAAAGACAACACAGTGCTGTCCTCAGAAGCCCTCAGGTTCCTTCTTACAGGCTCAGGCCTCTCCTTAGGGTGCTTCAATCAGGGTTGTCCTCACTAGATAGTGCCCTGTACTTTAAACATTTCTGTACACTTTCTCCCATCAGCATGTACTTTCAACTAATTAAAAAAAAATTGCAGAAGTGGCTCTTGAGACAAGAGATGAGTATTGCAGAGATACAGATTCCAATAGACTGAAAAGAGAGAATACCTTTCACCCACAGGGGCCAATGTTATGTATGGAGAACAGTAAGTAGATCGGTACTTTCCTGGAAAGTAGCTTGTATGAAGGAAAACAATTTACAATAAATCTGACAAATTAGGCTTGAGTAAGATTTTGAAGGGATTTAAATGTCGAAAGAGTTTGGCTTTTATCTTAGGGTCAGGAGAGAGTCCTTGGAGCTTCTTGAGCATGTGTTATAGTCAGACTAGGCTTTAAAAATATCACTGTAGTCTGGTAGGCACATCGTATCTCTGCTATTAGGGGAGGTTGTGACTGGTAGATTGTGTAATACACATCCTCCACAGTGGATCGTTTGGAGAAGATGAAAGGGACTTAATATTTGCTATAATCGCTAAAAATTGGTTTTATGATTTAACAAAGTACTATTGTAACTATCAAGTTGTTTCTTAGCTCCTTTCCAGGTAGCTCGATGGTATAGTGGATATAATACTGATCTTGGAGTCAGGAAGTCCTGAGTTCCAATCCTGCCTCAACTACTTACTAGCTATGTAGTCCTGGGCAAATAATTTATTTCATCTCTATGTGCCTCAAGTTCCCCATGTATAAAATGAGGAATTACAACAGACAAGAATAGTACGTACCTCACAAGGTTGTTTGAAGAATATGATAACATACACAAAGCACTTTGCAAATCTTAAAGCACTGTATCAATGCTAAATCATTTCACTGATATTGTAGCACTATATCCTTTCCTAAAACAATAAAATTACTTTTTTCCATACATCTTCAACACATCAGTCGTTCTTTTTCCCTAATACTGACATCATGACCTGAGAGTTATGATTTCACCATTGTAGAGAACTTGCAGTGTGGAATTAGTTCCCTCCATTGATTCATATTAGCAAATTATTCATCACTTATAGTCTTAGAGAGCTGCTCTAAGGCCAAGTCAAGTAGAGCATTTTGCTGTTTTTCTTTTACTAAAAGTGCCTCTGATTGGATAATGTGATTAAAGAAGATCTTCCCCACCTTTGGATGGTTTTGCCCATTGAGGGAAGCTTGATTAGAGCTTGATTGTTTTGTTGGAGGGTTCTGAGTACCTTTGGTTTTTTCTATTGAGGCACTGGGTCAGAAGGTCTCTGGCTCTGAAAAGTATATAAATTCTTTGAAGGTGAAGTTTTACTTTGGGGTTTACTGACTGGAAGTGTTTGTTTGGCCAGAGGAGAAATCTGGGAAGCTGCTAAGGAACCCGTCAGCTTTGAAAACCCAGATGTCCATGCTTTTCTCTCTGATAACCATGGTTGGACAGTTGGACTGTCTGTTGAATTGTGATGTATGTATTAATTATGATTAGACAGAGGAAATCATGTCTGTTGATCTTTGATTTCTCCGTATTTTCTCTGAAGTTCAGGGTGCTGACTTTTTCTCCTGTACTAACTGAATGATACATATGCTTGACTAAAGTGATTGTTAACCCCTCCAAAGTCGCCTTTCCTTTTATGAATGCAGATCTAAGAACCTGTGATAGCAGGTATGTTGGGGTGCTTATTGATACAGTTACTATTGATACAGTTATTAGGACAAGAAGATGTTAAGTGATTTGTCCATGTTAATCCCTCTTCATTCATTCAACGTGTATTTACTAAGCACCTATCATATGCCAGGCATCAGCAAGACAAAAACACACATAAAAACACATAAAAGGCACAAAGAAATTAATTTCCCAAGAAGCTGGCAGGGAGAACATTAGCATCTATAACCAACAGCATAGGTCTTGGGAAGAAGGTAGGTGGAGGGAAGTGGAGACTGCAGTAGATTTAGAGAAGAGGAGAGTATATTGCAGTGTAAGTACAAGCCATGCAAAGGCACTGACACTGGAAGTAGGATGTTGTGTGTAGAAAATAGTATACAGGCCACTTTGGCTAGGAGAAAGTGTCAAGATTGGAACTTGAGCTACTGATGTGGTCAGACATACTTTAAGAGTATAATTTTGTTTGTTGTGTAATGAATGGATCGGAGAATAAAAGACTAAAGAGAGGGAAATAGATTGTGTCAGATGTGGGAAGTGAACCTAGGTCGTCCTGATTTTAAGGCCAGCCTTCTGTTCATTATGCTATGGTGCTTCTGACTGTTTCATATATAGTATGTTTTTGAAGGCCTGGTATTTTAAAGCATCTGTCAAGCTAATTATATTTAAAATGTCAGCAGGGACCATTATCCAATACTCCTGTTTACCTCACTGAATGCTTGTAGGGAAAAAAAAGCCAGCAGGGCTGACAGTTCCATAATAACACCAAGTCAAACTATTTGACCCAAGAATTCTCCAAATAAAACGGAGGAAATGTATACATAATTGAGCAACATGTGCTTATTTTAACTATAGTAGCCAATAGGTTGAGAGGAGAGTCACCATATTCCCACTTAAAATCCCATTGTTGAATACTAACCTTGGCAGGTCCTGGAATATTAAAATGGATGTTGCTGTCTAACTGCTACTTTTCTATGAATCACTCACATATTCATGTTTCTGAAAATATTCCCATTCTTCCTTAGACACATCGAAAGCACAAGAACCACAGGATAGATGGGGAAGAGAATGGGAGCTAGAATGGGAGCTGCTTTGTGTTTCTTTTGCCACAGCGTTTTTCCAAGTTTTCCCCATTGTAATTAAATGTACAACTTCCCATTTTAGACCACCCTGCACAGTTCTTTCCATTCAAGATGGACATGTTACAAATGAACAATCAGTGGGCGGTAGATAAGGACTTGGTAATTATGCCACTGCTAGGTGGTAAGATTAGGAATCTATAATTTAGAGCAATCACTGACTGAGCTTGCTAATTTTTAAAAGGGAAGAAAAAAGTTGTTATCGTCGCTTTTGTGCTGACTAAATCTTTCCTCAGACCTCAAATGCCATCACCCACAAACAACCTAATTTCCATTTTGAGAATCTGCTTTGACTGTTAAAATATGGAAGTGAAATCAACAAGACTTTGACATTAGTTCAAGATCAGCATAACTTAAGTCAGAGTAGATTTTCTTCAGATGGAGAAGAAACTAAGTTGCCATCAAATCTGGTGAGTATTAGAGGACACAGAAGATTATCTAGTACTATCTTGCACACACTTCTTAAAAGAGTCATGATTGCATAAGTTTGGGTACTTTCTTCATTGACAGAGATTTCAATAACCCCTCTTGCATAGGAGGAAATAGTCACAACTTATTCTGATTTTCAAAAGAATCATCATCTGGTGGCTAGACTTCTTGGAAGAAATGTTACCTAATTCACCCAGGATGGTCCTTGAACAAAAGGCCAAATGCTCAAAGTCTTCCAGCCTGGTAAGACACTCTAGAGCTCAGCTCCCTGTCTCAGTCTTTAAGAACTTAGAGCTACTAATACCTAGTATTTATAGAGCACTTTAAGGTTTCCAAAAGGCTTTATAAATGTTATCTCCTACTATTACAACAACCTTACTATTATTAATGCCCATTTTACAGATGAATTTAGGACAAATAGAAATTACACAGATAGTAAGTGTGTGAGGCAGAATTGGAACTAGGTCTATCTGACTCTAAGTATAGTGATCTACACCATTTAGTTGCCATGACTCACTAATATATTGGAGATTCTTTTCCAGGAGCTCCACAAAATTAATTTTTCACTAAGAGTATTGCTCATGTATCACTTTATGTTTGGAATATTTCCTTTTCTGACTCTGATTCTCAGGATTAGGGTTCAGGTTAGGATTCTAGCCCTAACCCTAAATGTGCTCTGATTCTATCCAATGCTCAATATATGGGTTAAATGCTACCTTCTCCCAAATCTCCCCAGTTTCTAAAAAGGTTAAGTGTCTTACTTAGGTTCATGCAGTATGGATCAGAGACAGAATGTGAACCCTGATTATTTATTTCCCTCCATGATATAACAATGACTCTCTTTAGGATTCAATTCCTAGTATATTTCATTTGAGTTAGCCTAGTTTTTTACTCTCCTCAGTGTCATATCATTTTTCCTAAACTTCTCTTGTTCACATAGAAAACAGAATAGTGATAGGTACTAGACCATTTATTTCATTGGTACAGAAAACTTCTAAGTAAGGAAATTCCCTCTATCAATACAGGTTAGCACCCTCTCTGCTGCCTATAATTTGTTTGATTGTGTTCGTCCTTCATAGCCAAAGAAGACCATGCCATCAGAGAAATGATAACATGACTTACACTTGACTTTGTTTTGAGTGAGGGCGGGTTGTGCAGGTCACCAGCCTCACTTCTCTTCCAGAGCCATCTGAATCCAGTGACCAGATATTCATCAGGATGACTGGAGATGGCCCAGGATGCACTGGGAGACCTTGGGTCCTTTAGGCCACTCACTTGGGGTGAGGCAATGCCCATTCATTGAATAGGACTGTTTAAGAAGTAGTCAGGGCATGGCCCCTTTAATGAAGCAAAGAAAAGAAAGACTTCAGGCTGGGAGGGAAACAGCAATACTTACTATTGATAATCACTCTAAAGCTAGGACAGTCCAGAAGAGCCCTTAGGCGGGGCCCTTTGGCACCCCAGCTTCAGAGTGCAGTAGGTTTAAGGTTTTGGGAGAGGAGAGGGGAGGGGAGGAGAGGAGGGGAGAGGAACTGGTTACCTAGAGCACTGAGAGGTTAACTAACTGACCGAGGATCACAATACCAGTATATGTTGGAGGCAATATTTGAACCCGTCTTCTAGCTCTGAGGCCAACACTCTACTCACCTTTGTCTCTCTTATGCATATATCATATATTATTTTGTATTATTGTTATAGGAGAAAATCTTAGATCCCCTATTGTCTTAGATTCCCTAGTTCATTACCAATCAGGCTCCTTAAAGGAACAGTTCATCTTTTATTTATCATGTGATCCCCTGATGCCCCTAGCTCAATGTAGTTTGCAGCATAGGCTCTTGATAGATGTTTGCTGAATTTTGTTTGTGACTTCTGCTCTGAAAGTACCCTTTCATTCCCAGCTCAGGAAGATTCACAGGTAATCTGAGTACTGAAATTCTATTGGGATTGGGTCTCTCATGGAAACGTTAAAGAAAACACTTAAGAAAAGTACTTAAGTACATTAAGAAAAGTACTTAACATCATGTTCAAAACTGGAAGAGGCCTGAAGTTTGTTTCCAGTGGAGCTACCATGTGTTCAGTCTGGTTTTTCAATTTTGTAAGTTCAGAAAATAGAATTTTTTTAGTCAAGGATCATTAGTTTTGGGGGAAAGTTATTCATGCTTGACCAGCTCACAAGAAGCTCTATGATAAAGTAGAATTTCAGTATGGAGAATATACTTTTATGGTAACTGAAATAATTCTGTCCACTCTTGAAGGTACCATCATCTAAATCACACTGGGCCAAAGTGCGTAGTAAAGTAAGCTTTTCATCAGAAAGAGATCATCCACTTCCAGTTTTTTGTTTCTTTTGTAACTTTTACATACTAAGTAATGCTCAGTAGACATGTCATAAATATATTAAAGAACCAAAAGAGGATTAGATTCAATAAATATCTTTTTCAAAATATTGTTAGGTCAATACTTTAACTATCCCTTTTCTTACACTACCTACCAATGAAGATTAGAACCCCTGAATCCCTTAATGGATAGTTTGGTCAATTGCTGGAGTAAAAATAATGTCCTCCACCTGGTGGCCAGCCTTCTTTGGTTTAGCTCTCCAAACTCAGGTCCTACAGATTCTAGGACAGCAGTTATAACAGTCCACTGCATGACTCATAGTCAAAATCTTTTTGGATTGGGATATGACAGAAATTATTCATCACTTACATGGCCTTCAAGAACCTAGGGTCATCTCCACACTGCAATGAGGCATTAGAAGAGGACTTTAGCTGAGGGTAAGGAAAATAGCCAGATAAAAATACAAAAGTTAAGGATCAGTATTAAACAGTTAATATTTTGCTTGGGTGGCAGCTAGGTGGAACAGTAAATATAACACTGGGCCTGGAGTCAGAAAGACATGAGTTCAAATCTGGCCTCAGACACTTACTAGCTGTGTGACCCTGGGCAAATCATTTAAGCTTGTTTGTCTCAGTTTCCTCAATGATAAAATGCTATTAATGACAACAACTACCTCCTAGGGTTGTTTGGAGGATCAAATGAGATGTCTGTGAAGTGTTCACTTTAACACAGTACCTGGAACATAGTAGGAACTTCATAAATGGATGTTCCCTCCACTTCCCACCTCCCCAGCTTGGAATAAATAAATTCCAAAAATAATATTTCTATAAAGAGATAGAGAATGCAAGAGAATGTGAGAATGAAGAGCTACTAATTCCAGCTGTGAATAATCCCCTTGGTAACCTTTCTAAATGAGGAAAATATAAAAAAATGTTTGACAGAGAAAATAATAATAGAAAGACAAAATATAGTACATTTGCTGATACCATCACATAAATAGCCACCAAAGCAGTACTGAAAATAGTTCATAGAAAGACAAGTCATGATGCAATGCAAAGAGCACAGAGTGGAGAGTATTGAACTTGGATTCATGGGACTCAAGTTCAAATTCTGGCCTTACCATTTAGTACCTGTGCTATCTTAGTGTGGCACAGGAAATACAAAGAGACAGTTCTGAGTATTAAAATTCAATTTGTTAGTTAGGTTGGCCTATAATCAATAAATTGATGGTCAGTGGTCTCTTTTTGTAACCAAAGAAACTAAGGGAGAGTCCCACACCACTATAAATCCAGGTCTGTCTCCCTGACAGCAGTTACTGGGAGCTCCTCTAAGAAGAGAAAAACAATCCCTGAGTGGTGGAATATTAAATTAGGAGGTAGGCTAAGAGCTCTCAGCTTCTGAGTACTCATCATGTGGGGGAAGGGAAGGTTAACTGAGAAATGAGGCTTGATCATAAGCTTTGAGTCCCCTCCAGCAATCTGGCCCCCTCATGCAGGTTCTCTCTGTTTTTTTTTTTTCTCCTTCATGAGCCAGGCTACCCCAGACTTTAATGAAGGGGCACTAAGGTCACAGGAATTGCTCTTGGAAGCAAGAACCAGCTCAGTTTAGATTTTGTTTATGGGATAAACAGAGACTACCAGACTAGGCCCTTGGAGGGGCTGGTATGCCACCATATTCCTCAGCCAGTTTTCAGAAATTGTTTTCCTTTGTGGGCTAAAACTAAAAAGTGGGGATTTTAAATAGAGAAGTAAATATTACAAATTAATATTAATAATCAAATGATACATTAAAATTAATTGTCCTCTTTGGGCAAAACAGTTCAATACTCTGAACCTCAGTAGAGTTGTTGTTTTTAATTATAAAATGAAGGAGTTGGATGAAATGAGTTCAGAAGTCACTTCCAGGTCTAAACCTGTGATCTAATGATCCAAAGGTAAAATGCTCTGTGCCCAGCCTGGGCACTCAATGTTACATGCTCAGGGAATCCAATAATGCACAATCACCTTACCCAAAAGAAATGACTTTGAGTTTGGAGAGAAATTATAACATCCTGGGAAGAAAACCAACCTCTGAATCAGGGTTGAAATCCTTCCTCCAGGATGTGATGGCTCTGTGACCCTGAGCATTAAACTCCCAATGCCCCAAGCAGCTCTCAAAGACTATAAATTGCAATGCAAGTGCTCATCTGAATTTATTGAGGGAGTTTCTTCACTGTGAATTCCTTACATAGATGAAATAAAATATCCAATTCAAAATGGGGGGTTGGGAGGAATGGAAACCTGAGTATGCAGGGATTTCAACTTTAGGAAATTGAATTTTGCAGACTTATAGTCTCTTGACTAAATGAAGTTAAAAAGGTAATAGGTAACTCTCTTTATCTATAATATTGATGCTTTTTAAGGGAGAAAGGATGTATGATACAGTACAGTTCCTGGCACATAGTAGGCATTTAATAAATGCTTATTGATTGACTGACTATGCCAGCAAAAGCACTGTCTCTGGATGAAGTCAGTGGACCTAAGTTCACAATACACTTCTGTTATAACAACTAATGATAACTAATAATACTAATAGTGATGATGATGATGACAACATGAGAACAACTTGTTTCAACGGCCATGAAAATGACTAAAGCAGTTACTATGGAAGGCTTAGAACTTGCTCAGACATTGAAGATGCCAAGGTCATCCTCTGCATTTTGGGCCATCACTCATCATCTTGATTTTTGTCTTGCCAGTAGACTTCAATGAAACTGATGACTTTTCCCAGCTTTGCCTCACTTAAATCCAATTCACACACAAATCAAGACATCACCAGTGATGTCATTGGTCCTCTTGAACAACAACATAAATAATGATAGTAGTTATTATTTATATAACTCATAAAGGTTCGCAAAGTGTTTTAAATATATTCTCATTTTATCCTCATAACAACACTGAGAATTAGGTGCTATTATTATCCACATTTTTGCAGATAAGGAAACTGAGGCAAGCAGAGGCTGTGTCTAATCCAAGAGTGAGGTATCTAATAAGTGTCTAAAGTGAGATATGAACTCAAACTTCCTCAAACTCTCTCTTGTCCAGTACTTTGTCTCATCCAGGACTCTACTAATTGATCCACTTACCTTTGTGACCTTAACTCACTTAACCTCACTATAAACCTCAACTATAAAAATGGGAAGGTTAGACTAAAGGACTTCTAAGATCCCTTCCAACTCTAGAACCACAATCCTATGATGAGTGGACAACTACTTGACAGACTGTGCCTGGTCTCTAAGGAACAGTTTATTTCTAACAATTTTTCTTCCTGGTTCCAAATTCCCAATCTTTTCACTATGTCAATAGAAGACATAGAGAAAAGACCCATCACCAAACATCAGTTTCCATTTTGCTAGTGTACCTCACTCTCCACTTCAGAATTGGAACCCTCAGGGATTATTTTTCTCAAGCTAAACATTATCAAGATTCCCCTCAGCAGCATTCCCTTGGGGCATGCTTAGATTTACTATTCCTCAAACACTTTGAAGGGGCAAAAAGGGATACAAAATTATATTTTTCTTGTTTTAGACACTTTTCCAATTTGTTGTTTGTCAGAAATTATACTATTTTTCTTTTTTCTAGTGCTAAAGATTATTTTTCTTAATAATATTTATTGAATGCTGTCCGTGAAATTTAGTGTTATTTAAAGTACACTTTTCCCAAGAGCTACACAAATACCTCTGAGAGCAGGGCTCCCCTCTTTTCCTCCATGAGCTCCTGGAAGACAATGAGATCTATTTTCACGAGGTGGTGAGACCCCCAAGGAACCCAGAGTTGGTTGTCCACCTGGAGCAGATCAAAGTGCAGCTGGCCAATGAGGAGTACAATCAGATCACCAGAAATGTTTCTTGCCAGGTCCCAAGGCGCCATGTGACTCTAGTTGACTTTGGACACCAAGTGAGGTCAGTGAAGGTAGTGGTCATCTCTATCTTTAACTTTATCATCACTGTGGCAGCAGCTTTTACCTACCCCTACCTCAGAAGTCAGTACATCTTCTCAGAAACGGCCATGGTAAGGGGACATTGGGCTGGAGGATCAGTCTGCCAGACTAAAGATATGGGGCATGCTTCTGGACAGTGGCAGAAAGATGGCAGTCAAGCCTTCAGGGGAACAATATGTAAATTTGCATGTAGAAAACAAGGGTGAGCCATCATCCCCAGAGAAACTCTGCCTTCTTGGGCCATCCCTGTCTGTCCTGTCCAGATATGGGAGGGCACCAGAACCTGACCTTTTCTCTGAAGGGCTAGAGGAAGGAAAGTGCAAGGATTTTGTAGGGCCCAAAAGCCAACTACAGTCTCCTTCATCCCTCTGATTCTCTCTCCCAGAGGGTGATGGCTGCAGTGATCATGGCCTCTGTAGTGGGTCTGGTTGAGCTCTACATCATGGTCTGGGCCATGAAAGGAGAACTTGGAGAGCTTTAATGAGGGCTCTGCCCCCACTCGGGTACCAATCATGTTCCAGGAGTACTGGAGTGGGGGGCCTTGCTCTGTCTTCTTTTCTTCCACTACAGCTGTCAGCCCACTTAAGAACCTCAGTCCTCTACATCATTCAGCATACCCTCCTCTGCACTTGGCCTTGGGTTAAGGTCCAAGGAGGAGTACACGGGCCTCATCTCTGCCCGTGCCGCCAAAATGAAACAATATCTTCACCCTTGATAAAAACCCAGCCACCTGCATCAAACACCACAAAGTACTGAGGTCACTGCCCACTCCAAGGTAGTGCCCATTTGGACTCCAAGAGGAACAACAGAGAATCCTGAGGCAGGAGAAAACCTTCCCATGCAGCCTTTAGCCAGACCCTACAAAAGAATTGCCTTTTATTGATTTCAGTTTCTGTCTTTGTTTACCTTAAGATTTCTTCTTGCTTTTCCTTGTATCCATCTTGGTGTGTTTGCATACATTTCTCTCCCTTTGGTGTCTTTGTGACTTCCTGCCCTCAAAGTACCAGGTCCTCTGATTCCAAGAATGGGGAGGAAGGAGTGATAACATCTCTATCTATTTTTAACCACATAAATCACTCCTCTGGCTCCTCTTGTGTTCAGGAGAAATGGTTTCTATGAGTCTTCTCTACTCCAAAAAGAACATACAGTCACTTGTGCTGTGATACTTGATTTGAAAAATGTGAATCTGTTCCATTGTGATTGATACATTTGGGAACAATTTGAACATGACTCAGATTTTGTGTTTGCCTATGCACCATTTCATCTGACAGAAAACTGCACCTGTTCATGCTAACTCACAAGTGTCCACCTTTCCAACACCCAGTTCTACAAGCAAACTCCTGGTCTTTTTCAAGATGAAGTGTCCTTCTTCCTATGGTGCAATGGGACCTATGAGCTGCCAGGGGCTGGTCTGTCTCTACCTCTTCCCCCACCTTCCTCACCTTGGTCAGTGCCAAGACCCACCGTCAGCCCAGGATTTGCCATCCACAGAAATCACCATCCCCCTAGAAGCAACTGGACTCTGGAAGAGTATCAGCTGACTCTGCAGGTGCCACAGCTATTTGTTGTACTATTTATGTATTTCTTGACCATTTAATATGTATAAAACTGATACCATTTTTGTTAGGTTCCTATCTTTTTAAAATGTGTCGCTGGCAACATTTTTGACTGGTGCCCTAACCCCATTTTCCCATAAAATCTGATTTTTATTGCGAGATTTTTGCATTACACTGTGGTTTTTAGGGACACATGGAAAAGAAAATATCTTCAGGTTTTATGTATGCTGTGTCCAATGTAGCCCTGTGTGGTGGCTTACTGTATCAGAAAAGGTTTATGTGTATATAGACTTAAATGTGTGTATACAAAGGGTGTTTCTGTATATGTAGATATAGAATATGCGTAAGGTTCTCAGAAGAAATCATTTTCATACCCCATTACTCAGAAAGGCTCCTCCAATAAGAAGGCAGTTAACTACTCTGCTGCCTATAGAGTTGAGTTCCAAGAAGGAATTTCTGGCCCTAAATGCTGTTTTCCGATAGGATTTATACTACTCTGAAAGTTTAAATGTCTAAATAAAAATATGCCAAAAAGCTAAATAAATAAAGCATACCTTTTTTTTCACTCTCTTAAATCAAATAAAATGCATTCATTTAAAAATGAACACATCAAATCCTGTGTTGCACAAAATAAATTGTATTGATACTTTTTTTATCACCTATTTCTCCTAGTATTTCTTCCCCCTTCCAGAGAGCCATACCAGATAACAAAAAAAGTTAAGAAAAAATAAAGAATAACAAAGAAAAAAATCAGCAAAACACAACCAACACATCAAAAAAATATAAATGATATACAAGGGTCAATATCGGTGGACTTCCACCTAGGCAAAAGAATGTGTTGGGGAGGGGGGTGCTTTTCTTATATCTCTTCTTGGGGCCATGCTTATTCCTTGTTACTCTACAAGATTCATTTTTGAGTATTTTGTGGTTTTTGTTTTTTCCATTTAAATTATTACAGTTATTGTGGATATTGTATTCTTGGCTCTGCTTACCTCAGTCTGCATCATTTCATCTAAGTTTTTTCTGTGTTCCTTTCTATTCAACTTACTCCTTATTTCTTGAAGCACTATAATATTACATTCATGTATTAAATTTATTTAGCCACTCCTATATCAATGGCCATCTATTCTATTTCCAGGTCTTTTGATGCCATGAAAATTTTAGAATATGTAAGGGACTTTTTAAATTCAATTCTTTTGCAGTTGTTCTTTTGAAAACTACTTATTCATATTCCTTCAGTAATTATCTATTGGAGAATGGCTTTTGATTGTATATGTGCATTTGTGTGTATGTGCATATATATATGCACACTTATGTATGTATACACATGTATGTATGTATATATTTCTATTATTTGTCTACCTATACTAGATTCCAAACCCTTACCTGAGAAATTTGATACAAAGAATTTTTCCCATTCAATACTTCCACCATTATCTTAGATGCATTCATAATTTTACTTTATTTCATTTTTAATTTATATAAAATTTTATAAAATAAAATAAGCAAATCTACAACACAGTGCAATGTTTTTTTAAAAAGATGATTGCGGAGGTGGAGTCAAGAGGGTGGAATAGAAAGATGCACATACTCTAGCTCTTCCCCCACATCCCCTAAAATACCTGTTAAGAATGACTCAACAAATTCTAGAGCAGCAAAAGTCACAGAACTATGAAGTGGAGGAGATTATCAGCCCACTGGAAGGCCAGTGGGAAAGGTCTGTCTCAACAGATGTGGATCTGAGCACAGCCTGGCCTTGGCTGCATGGTGCCAGGAGGAGCAGGCCTTGGGGGCAGAATCCTCAGAAGCAGCAGGGGTTCAAATATCCTTCAACCCACAGGTGCCAAAAACAGCTTCAAAGATCAGTGAGAGGACTTCCTCACCTCCCTGACAAGGGAGCAGAGTCCTCCCCTAGCTCCAGCCCCAGGCAGTGGCCGCAGCAGCAAGTTGGCAGTGGCCACACCAGGGCAGGCAGCAGCCAGTATCCATTGTTGGAGCCTCAGCTTAAAGTGCTTAGGGGAACTGAGCAGCTGATCTGAGCCTCAGCCCTGAGTGGCAGCCCTGCCCCTGCCTAAAGCCCCTTGGGGAATTGAGCAGCTGATCTGTATCTCAGTCACAACCCAGGTCATGGAGTAAACTACTCTCCCTTGATTGTGCCACTTTGGAGGAACTGAGAACTTACAGGTCCCCAGACTATACCCTACTTTTGACAAAGGACCCAAAAGCCAAGTAATTGGTTGGCAAAATGCCCAGAAAAGGGGAAAAAAATAATACTATAGAAGGTCACTTTCTTGGTGAACAGGTATTTTCTCCCATTCTTTCGGATTAGGAAGAACAATGTTTACCATCAGGGGAAGACATAGAAGTCAAGGCTTCTGCATCCAAAACCTCCAAAATAAATATGCAATAGTCCCAGGCCATGGAAAAGCTCAAAAAGGATTTTGAAAATCAAGTAGGAGAAGTGGAGGAAAAATTGGGAAGACAAATGAGAACAATGCAAGAAAATCATGAAAAGTGAGTCAACAGCTTGCTAAAGAAGACCCAAAAAAATGATGAAGAAAATAACACCTTTAATAATAGGCTAACTCAATTGGCAAAAGAGGTCCAAAAAGTCAATAAGAAGAATGCTTTGAAAAGCAGAATTGGTGGGTGGGTTGGTTGTTGTCCATCTTCTAAGAGGAACAAAATGACATCACCATGATAAAGTGAAATTTCAGTGTGTCTGACTATGGCTGATCAGACCAATATGAAGCTGGAATGCTATACCACAGACTGGGCACAGATAGTCCGTGTGAACATTTGGGGTGGATATCCCAAATTTGCACATCCTTCATTTGCTTTGTGCTATCTCAATTCTGCTTTGCTCAAAGAGCACAGCACCTTTTCTTATGTGGGCACGCCATGCTGAGCAGTCCTGTGCCAGTGTCTCTCATGTTGCACAATCAAATCCAAAATTGTTGAGAGAGTCTTTGAGAGTGTCCTTGTATCGTTTCTTCTGGCCACCGTGTGATCACCTGCCCCATGCAAGTTCTCCATAAAATATTCTTTTTGGCAAGTGTACATTTTGCATTTGAACAACATGGCCACCCCATCAGAGTTGCGCTCTCTGGAGCATAGTTTGAATAGTTGGCAGTTCAGCTCGAGTAAGGACTTCAGTGTCTGGTACCTTAACTTGCCAAGTTATCTTCAGAATCTTCCTAGAATAGTTCAAATGGAAGCGATTCAGTTTCCTGGAATGGTGCTGGTAGACTGTCCATGCTTCACAAGCATATAAAAATGAGGTCAGCATAACGCCTCTGTAGACCTTCAATTTGGTAGTCAGTCTAATACCTCTTCTTTCCCCAACTTTTCTTCAGAACCTCCCAAACATTGTTAGCTCTGGCAATACATGCATCAATTTCACTGTCAATGTGCACATCCCTGGAAAGTACACTACCCAGGTAAGTGAACTTATCCACAGCATTCAAAACTTCTTCATTTGTTGTAAACGATGATTCCATGTATGGATGGTGTGGGGGTGGCTGATGGAGCACTTGTGTTTTTTTGGTGTTAATTATTGGCCAAAATTAGCACAGGCAGCAGAGAATTGATCCATACTTTGTTGTATCTCAGCTTCAGAGGATGCAGAGTGCACAATCATATGCAGACAGAAAATCACGCACCAACACTCCCTCTACTTTGGTCTTGGCTTGTAACCTTTTCAAATTGAAGAACTTACCATCAGTATGGTAGTTGACCTTGATGCAATGTTCATCCTCATTGAAAGCATCTGTCAACATGACTGAAAACATCATGCTAAAAAGCATGGAAGCAAGCACACAGCCCTGTTTCATTCCACTGGTGACTGGGAAGACATGAGAGCTTTGTCCATTATCCAGAACCCAGGCAAACATGCCATCAGGAAATTGACATACAATATTGATGAACTTCTCCGGACAACCAAATTTTGACATAATTTTCCATAAGCCCTCATGACTAACAGTGTCTAAGGCCTCGGTCAAATCTACAAACATTGTGTACAGACCTCTGTTCTGCTCCTGGCATTTCTCCTGGAGTTGTCAGGCAGTAAACACCATATCAATTGTTCCTTGGCCCTTTCTGAAGCCACACTGGGTCTTAGGTATATACCCATCTTCCAGGTGAAGGATCAGCCTGTTAAGGAGGACTCTAGTAAGAATTTTGCCAGCAATGACTAAAAGAGAGATCCCCCTGTGATTGTTGCAGGACAATCTATTCCCTTTACCCTTATAGAGATGGACAATGGAGGCATTCTTGAACTCCTCTTGCCATACAACCTGGAAAATTTCAGTCAGCTTTTGTATGAGCAATGGTCCCCCTACCTTGTAAATCTCAGCTGAAATAGAATCAGCACCAGGTGTTTTGCCACATGAAAGGAGCCTAATGACCCTCAAAACCTCTTCTTCAGTTGGAAGCTCAGTTAAGAAGGGATTGACTTCAACCTGAGGTAAACATTCAGTGGCCTCAGCATTGATCGATGATGGTCTGTTGGGAACACTATGGAAATGTTCAGCCCATCTCTCTAGGATCATGTCCTTATCACTAATCAATGTGGCTCCATGAGCACTGAGTAATTGTGATGCACCATAGTTTTTAGTCCATAAATAACTTTCAGGGAATCATCAAATTGCTTTGGAGTGTTACTATTAGCATAAAACTGAATTTCATCTGCCTTCTTACTGAGCCAGGAATCCTGTATCTCTCTAAGCTTAGCTTGTACTTTGCTTTTGATGGAATTAAATGCTGCCTTCTTAGAGGTGGATGAACTATCCTGCTGGTAAATCCTGTGGAGTTCTCATTTTTCATTTAGCAGCTTCTGAATTTCCTCATCATTTTCATCAAATCAGTCTTGGTGTTTGTGAGCGTTCTGACCTAGATGAGCAAGTGCAGTGCTATACACCAAATCTCTGAGAGCTGCCCACTCCTTTTCTGCTCCACCATTGCCAGCTCTGTGTTGGCTCAACTTTCCCTCCAAGTCAGCAGCAAACTGTTCACACTCAGAGAAGAGCTCTAATTTGTTGACATTAATTCTTCTGGTAGTCATTTTGCCTTAGAGGCAGCACTTTTGATGAATGTGAATATTTAGCTTGGAAAGGATAAGTCTATAATCAGTCCAGCACTCGGCACCACACATTGCCTTTGTCACACACACACACACACACACACACACAGAGAGAGAGAGAGAGAGAGAGAGAGAGAGAGAGAGAGAGAGAGAGAGAGAGAGAGAGAGAGAGAGCACAGAGTGAGTTGAATAGGAAGGGATCATATCTAGAAAAATAAAATCAAGGGGTGAAAGAAGAATATATTGGGAGGATCTCTCATAGAAGAGGCAAGAAAAAGCTTTTCCAATGGAGGGGAAAAGGGGGGAGGTGAGAGGGGAAAGGGGGGGAGATGAGAGGGAAAAAGTGAAGCTTACTCTCATCACATTTGTCTCAAGGAAGGAATAACTTGCACACTCAATTTGGCATGAAAATCTATCTTACACTACAGGAAAGTAGGGGAGAAGAGGATAAGCAGTGGGGGGGGATGATGGAAGGGAGGGCAAATGGGAGGAGGGAGAAATTAGAGGTAAACACTCTTGGGCAGGGACAAGGTCAAAAGACAGAAAAGAAGAAATGGGGGGCAGGACAGGATGGAGGGAAATATAGTTAGTCTTATACAACATGACTATTACAGAAGTCATTTGCAAAACTACACACATATATAGCCTATATTGAATTGCTTGCCTTCTCAGTGGGGATGGTAGGGAACAAGGAAGGAAGAGTAGTTTAGGAACAAATGTTGAGAATTATTTTTGCATACAACTGGGAAATAAGAAATACAGGTAATGGGCTATAGAAATTTATCTTGCCTTACAGGACAAGAGAGAAGATGGGGATAAGGGAAAGGAGGGGTGTTAGAAGGGAGGGCACTTTGGTGGAAGGGGCAATCAGAGTGCAAGGCATTTTGGGGTGGGGTCAGGAGAGAGATGGAATGTTGAAAACTTAAAATAAATTAATAAGTAAAAATAAAAACAAATAAAAAATAAAAAGATGATTGCACATGAAACTGCAAATCTATTTTTGTGTTATTAAATATACAATAAAGTTATCATGTAAATTTATTTTTTTCCCTTTTTTCCTTCCCTTCACCCCCTAGAGATAACTACCATTAGATACAAATGTATATGTGTATATATGTAAAATTATTCCATATATACTTCCATTTATCAGTTCTTTCTCTAGATGCAGATAGCATCTTCCTTCACATGTCCTTCATAGTTAATTCGGGTATTTATAATAATCAAAATAACTTAATTGCTCAATGTTGTTTTTAAACAACTTTGTTACAGTATCCAACATTCTCTTAGTTCTGCTCATTTGCTCATTACTTCATGCAAGTCTATCCACGCTATTTATTTCTAAAATCAATGAGCTCCTTATTTCTTATAACACAGTAGTAGTTCATCATGATCATATGTCACAATACGTCCAGCCATTCCCCGATTGACAGGCATTCTAGCAACTTCCAGCTCTCTGTCACCAAAAAGAGAGCTGCTATAAATATTTTAGAACATATAGCTTGTTTTTCTTTTTCCCTAATTATCTTTGGAAACAGACCAAGTAATGGTATTGCTGGATCAAAAGATATTGGCGGTTTAGTAACTCTTTGTGTATAATTCCAGATTGTTCCACAAAATGTTTGAATGGGTTCACAGTTCCACCAACAGTGTATTAGTGTCCTAACTTTCCACATTCCCTCCAACATTTGACTCTTCAATCCTTTTGGTCAATCTGATAGGTATAAAATTACATCTGAAGGTTGTTTTAATATGCATTTCTATAATCAATAATGATTTAGAGCATTTTTTCAACTCACTACAAACTGTTTTGATTTCTTCATTGGAAAACTGTCTATTCATATCCTTTGACCATTTATCAATTGGGGAATGATTGGTATTCTTACAGATTTTACAAAGTTCTTTATGTATTTCAGATATGAGACCTTTATCTGGGAAACTGTGTGTTAATTAATTTTCCCCTCAATTTTTTGCTTTCCTTGAGCTTGGCTACAATCTCTTGTGCAAAAGTTTTCCAATTTTACATAATAAAAATTATCTATTTTATCTTTTATAATTTCCTCTATCCACTTGTTTGATTAAGAATGTATTTCATACTCATAGCTGTAAGCGATACACTATTTGCTTTTTTTCTAATTCTTTTTAATGGTATGATCTTTAATATTAAAGTTGCATCTGTTTTGAATTTATTTCAAAGAATGGGTAGGACATTGTCTAAACCTACTTAATTTCTGAAAGACTGATTTCTAGTTTTCCCCAAAAAAAATTTAAATCAAATATGGAGTTCTTTCATAAGTAATTTCTGTTTTGGAACTCATTGAAAACTACTTGATTTCCATTTTTTTTTCTGATTCTAACTTGTCTAATCTGTCTCAACGATCTAATTTCCAATTTTTGTGTTTCGCTTTTATTTTTAATTTAATTCTTCATTACGTCATTGTTGGCTTCCCAATAGAAAATGCTAAAGTTAGTAAGAAGGAATTGGTTCCTCTCTCAGATTTGATGACTATAACAGAAAAATAAATGAAAAAAATATAAATATAGAAATAAACAAAATACTGGGGAAGTTAGGAGGTAAAATGCTTATGGCATCATCTAAATGGGATGCTGAATGGCATGTATTTGTCAGAATCAAATGGACCTTTTTAAGATATGAACCGTGTATTCAGGCACAAAAATTTTGTGGATAAATATAAAAAGCCAGAAATAGTGCAAACATCCTTTCCAGGTCATAATGCAGTAAAACTAGGCATCAGTTCAGGGAGCACAAACAAAAGATAGATCCAAATCAAGAGTTAACTATGAAATCCTAAATAATGAGTATGTCAAAGAATAAGCAAAGAAGCAATTAGCAATTGTGTGAAAGAAAATGATAATGAAGAAAAATATCAAAATTTCTGGGATGCAACTACAAAAGACTTCGGGGAAAAAATATATTCCAAAGGCATATATTAACAAAACAGAAAGGAAAGAATTAATTAACTGGATATGCATTTTGAAAAAATTAGAAGCAAACAAGCCAAAAAAAAAGCACAAAAGAAGAGATATTGAAAATGAGAGCATTAAATAGATAAAGTGGGAATCAGAGATTACATAAATAATGTAACTGAAAGCTGGTGCTTTGAAAACAATGGAAAACTGATAAAGCTTTATTTAGCTAACCTAATTAAAAAGAAGAGGATAAAAAATAAAAACAAAATAGCAAATGAATAATAAAAAACAGAAGGAAATATAAATAATCATCAATCTATTATTCACTACATGTTAACAACTGAAAATGCAAAAGAAATAAAGGAATACCTACAAAAATACAAAACACCCAAATGAAGAGGAGACCAAATAAAAATCTTAAATAGCACAATCTCAGAAAAAGAAATAGAATGAACTATGAAGAAACTATTGGAGAGGTCTTGAACAAATGTGTAGAGAGATAAGATTTTCCTACAAACTTTAAAATAGCTCCTCAAATCAAATTTGGAGTGGCTATGGGCCTTAGAGATGGCAAGAGGACATTAGCAGCAGCACTTTTGGGAGCTCGTAAGCCAGAGATGATAGAAGGATCTGGCAACTAGTCAAAAAGAGATTATTTCAACTAGCTAGAAAGAAATCATTCAAAAACTGCATAGCCACAGTCAGAATCACAAAAGAGTTAGCAGCTACTAGGTTAAAGGACTAGAAGGCTTGGGACTGTTGTTATAGATTCCTGTATGAATTGATTTTAAGTGAGACAGAGTTGCACAAAATTGTCAGTCTCATGCTTTCTTCTAGAGTCATTTAAGTCTAGAGGAAAGAAAAAAGACAAGATGATTGAATGACCTTGGCATCTTCTATGTTTGACCAAGCTCTGAGCACTTCACAGCATCTTCTCCAACAACCTTCATGGACGTTGGAACAAATTGTTCTCTTCTACCTATTCCATCAGGAGAAATCTTCACATGCTTAGCGAAGGCACTCCCATAACTCACCAAAGTTATGAAGCCTACCAGTTACCCTCAGACTGGTTTAGCCCGTATGCTGAGACCACATATTGGGCTGTGGCTACTGTACATGCCACAGTTTCTTGGAGACACAGGTTTGAGTTGAGTGCCAGGTAGATACCAAAGGTGAATGAGTAGCCCTGACAAGGGGCTCAGCAAGCCCTCATTCCAGGGGTGCTAGTCCTCCTTGAACACCCTATACATCACAATGATTGGAATATAATATTCTAGAAAACAAAGGAACTAGAATTACAACCAAGAACAGTCTAAAGTAAAATTGCATATAATCCTTCAGGGGAAGAAATTGATATTTAATGAAATAGAGGACTTCCAAGCACTCCTGATGAAAAGACTAGAGCTGAATAGAAAATCTGACATTCAAACAGAAGACTCAAGAGAAGTATAAAGAAATAAACAGAAAAGAGGAATCAAAAGAGACTCAATAAAGATAAACTATTTACATTCCTATATAGGAAGATGATACATGTAACTAGTAAGAAGTTTATCATCATTAGAGCAATTAGGAGTCTACATAGACAGAGGTCTTAGGAGCAAGTTGATTACATTGGGATGTTCTCCAAAAAAATGGATGAGTGAGAAAGGGGGACGCAATGAGAGAGAGTGGAGGGAGAAGAATAATGGAGAAAATTATCTCACATAAAAGAGCCAAGCAAGGAAAACCTTCTACAATGGAGGGAACAATGGGAATGGGAGTGGGGTCTAGGAACATTTGACTCTCACTCTCAACTGAATTGATTCAAGGAATGGAGAATAAATAAATGTGTGTGCGTGTACACACATAGATATAGATAGATATGTGTGTATATGTATGTGTACACACACAACTGGGTAGAAATTTATTTACCCAACTTAGGGCTGGTTCAGTATTAGGAAAAAATTATCGTAATTGACTATATCAATAACAGAAGCAAGAATAATCATATGATTATCTCAATAGATGCAGAAAAATCTATCAAAAAATAAAATATTCATTCCTATTAAAAACATAAGAAAGAGTAGGAATCAATGTAGCCTTTCTCCAAATGATAAGTAGCAACTATATAAAATCAAAAACAAGAGGGGCAGAGCCAAGACAGGCAGGGAGAAAAGGCAGGGATTCACTTGAGCTCTTCCAAGTTCCCCTCCAAGCAACTTTAAATAACACCTCAACATGAATTATGGAGTGGCAGAACCAACAAAAGGTTGAGGTAAAACAATTTTCCAGCCCAAGACCACTTAGAAGGTCAGCAAGAAAGATCTGTTATACAGTGTAAGCTACACGAGCACAGTGTGAGTCCCAGCAAATGAGCAACAAGCGTTGGAGGGGAAGATTGAATCAACAGCGGAAGCTTTCATAGCTCTCAGCCCACAGATGGAAGAAGTGGTCAGAAGGAGATTATAGTAGTTCCTTTGCTTGCTTTTCTCAATGAGAGAGGAAAGGAAAATATGAGGAAGAGAATTTGGAGCTGAAAGTATTAAGAAATGAATGTTAAAATTGTATTTACATATAATTGGGGGAAATAAAATATTTTTAAAAAAAAAGAACAAAGGTACAAAAAAAGCATTATTTGTAATGGGATTAAACTTGAAGCTTTCCCAGTAAGATAAAGGGTGAAGCAAGGACATCCATTATCACCACTGTTGTTCAACATTATATTAAAAATGCTAACTACAGTTATACAACAAGAAAAAAGAAATTTGAGAAGTAAAAATAGGCAATGAGTAAATGAAGCTATCACTCTTTGCAGATGACATGATGGTATAATTAAAGAACCCTAGAGAATCAAGTAAAAAACTAATTGAAACAATTGACAACTTTAGCAAAGTTGCAGGATATAAAATACACTTACAGAAATCATCAGCATTTCTATATGCTACTAACAGAACTCAGCAGGTGGAGATAAAAAGAGAAATTTCATTTAAAATAAATATAGATGATATAAAAGTCCACCTGCTAAGATAAACCCAGGGACTTTATCAACATAATCATAAAATACACTTCATGAAGATAAAGACAGATCTAAACAACTGGGTTAATTGCTCATGGGTAGACGAAACCAAAGTAATAAAAATTGTAATACTACGCAAGTTAGTGTACTTATGGACAACTAGATGACAGAGTGGATACAGTTCTGGGCCTAGAGTCAAGAAAACTCATCTTTCCGATTTCAAATCTAGCCTCAGACACTCACCAGCTCTGTGACCCTGAAAAACTCATATAACATGTTTGCCTCAGTCTTTTCATCTATAAAATGAGCTTCAGAAGGAAATGAATGGCAAAGCAGTCTAGTATCTTTGCCAAAAACCCTCAAATGGGCTCAGAAAGAGTAAGAAGCAATGAAAATGACTGAACCACAACAACAATTTGCTTTTTCTATGCCATACCAAAGAATTAGTTTATAGAGCTAGAAAATAATTATGACAAAATTTAGAAGAACAGAAGATCAAGAAGGATAAGGGAATAAATGAAAAAAAAAGTGTTAAGAAAAGAGGTCTAGGAGTACCAGATTTCAAACTATATTATAAAGATATAATCATAAAAACAATTTGGTATCACTAAGAAATAGAGTGGTGGATCAGTGAAATAGATTTGGTACACAATACACAGTAGCAAGTAACCACAGTAACCTATTTTGATAAACCCAAGATGTAACTTTTGGGGTAAGAACTCATCATTTAACAAAAATTTCCATGAAAACTGGAAAATATTTTGGAGGAAATTAGGCATAGCCTAACATCTCATACCATAAATCAAGATAAAGTCAAAATGGATGAATAAACTAGACAAAAAGGGTGATATCCTAAGTAAATTGAAGGAGCATGAAAAATGTACCTGTCAGATCTATTGATCTATTGTTTATGATCAAATAAGATATAGAGAGGATTATAGGGATCAGAGTGATAAAGTGAATAATTTTGATAATATCGCATTAAATAAGTTTTACAAAATTAATGTACCCAAAATTAGAAGGAAAATAGGAAACTAGGGGGAAGGGACAGAATTACAATAAGTTTCTCTAAGAAAATTCTTATTTTTCAAATATATAGGGAACTGAGTCAAATTTATAAAAAAAAAAAAATATGACCCATTCCCCAATAAATAGTCAAAGGATATGAATATGCAGTTTTCAGATGAAATCAAAGCTATCAACAGTCACACGAAAAAATGCTCTGTCACCACTTATAAGAGAAATGTTAATTAAAATAACTCTGAGATACCACCTCAGACTTATTAGATTAACAAGACAGAAAAGGAAAATGACAAATCCTATATAAGATATGGAAAAACCAAATGAGACACTAATGTACTGGTGGTAAAGTTGTGAATTAGTCCAACCATTCTAGAGAACAATATGGACCTAGGCCCAGGGAACTATGAAACTGTAGACATCCTTTGACCCAGAAATACTACCACTGGGTCTGTATCCTAACGAGATCAGAGAAAAGGGAAAAGGACCTGTTTGTGCAAAAAATATTTATAGCAGTTCATTCCATGGTGGCAAAGAATGAGAAATTTAAAGGAAGTCCCTAGCTTGGAGAGTAGCTAAGCAAGTTGTTTTATAAGAAATGACAAGCAGGATATTTTCACAAAACTGGGAAAGACTTATATGAAGTAAAACAAAATGAAATGAGCAGAAGCAGGAAAACATTGTACATAGTAATAACAATATTGTAGTGTTGATCAGCTGCAAAAGACTTTAATTCCAAAGATCCCCTGATAAAAAATGCTCTCGATCTTTAGAGAGAGAATTGATAGACTCTGAGAGCACATCAAAGCTTTTTTCATTCTTTATGTTTCTTGCTTTTTATATTTATTTTTCAACATAACTAATATGAAAATGTTTTGTAGGACTTCACATGCATAATTTCTATCATATTGCTTGCCTTCTTAATGGACAGGAAAGGGTAGGGAAGCAGGGAGAGAATTTGGAACTCAATTTTTTAAAATTCACGTTAAAAATAAATTTATTTTTAAAAAAATAAATTATTAAAGAGGGGTTAGTGGGAGAGAAACTCTTTGTTCTGATGAATTCATAGAAAAATTCTATCAAACTGAAAAACTCATAAATCCTTCCCAAATTGTTCTCAAAAACTGAAAGAAATAACTGTAGCAAATTCTTTTTATGAGATTAAAAAAAAACCTAAACCAGGGTAAGACAAGGCAAAAATTATAAAATAATAATATCAATGAATATTGAATTCAAAAATTTTAAATAAAATCCTGTCAGACTATGGCAGTTCATTAAAGATATTATTCATTATAACCAGGTTAGATTTATACCAGGAACGCAGGAATGGTTCAACATTAGGAAAAAATAAACTGTCACATTAAAAATATAGCCAAGCAAAATCACATTATTATCTCAATGGATGAATTAAATGCTTTTCACAGAGCACATTTATTTATGCTTTTAAAATCCTTCAGAGTATAGCTGTAGAAGGATTCTTTTTTAATATTAAAAAAACTAAAGCCAAAAGAAACAGCATACATAATGGGGATATACTAGAAACTTTCCCAATAAATATAGGAATAAAATAAGGATTCCTTCTCTCCCCAGTTGTTATTCAACATAGTTCTCCAAATGATAGCAGTTGTAGTAAGAGAAGGAAAAGAAATTAAAGGTATAGAGTTAGGCAAAGAGTATATACCAAACTATCACTATTTGCTGATGACATAAATAAAATCCTAGAGAAGCATCAAAGAAACTAATTGAGACAATCGCTAGCTTCCACGAAGTAGTGAGATGGAAAACAAAACCATAAAAAACTCAGGTGTATTTATACAAATATGTTTGTGTGCGTGTGTGTGTGCATGCGCAGATGTCTTGCTGACTGCCAAGAGGCTTCAATAGAAAGTGAAAAGACATTCAGCATAACTATACAAAGCATAGAATATCTGAGTAGAGTCAGTCACAAAGTGCTCCCTAAAGAAAGAAAAATATCCCAAATGGTTAGAGAGATGTTCAGTGTTCTCTACTGGACTATGACAATATAATAAAAATGACAAAACTACTAAAGTTAATTTGCAATTTTAAAGCTATGCCGAATCAAAGGGATACATAACAGACAAATGAATAATAAAATTTGTTTGGACAAACAAAAGCTCTAGAATATCAAAGGAAACAAGGGGAAGAGGTATAGTAGTAAAGGAAGAATAAGACACCCAGATCCCAAACTCTATAGGATGCCCCAAAAGTTTTAGTGCAGTTTTGAGCTTTAATAATTTCAGAAGCATAAATGCAACAGTTTTTTTTTAAAATTACTTGAAATGGTTTTTTTTACATTTAATATTATTACTTATATATTTAATGCTGAATAACAAATTTGTTATTTAATATTTAGCTTCAATCCCTTTGAGTGAAGATGCAAATGTTGAAAATTCAACTATGTTCTCTGATAAACTGAACTCAAGTCCACAATATCAGAGCTTTCCTTTTTGGAGCAACATAAAAAGTTTTGTATACACATCAAGCCTCATTCTTTGGATGATTTTTAGCAGTAGGATAAAAATGCAAACCTTTCAGTCACTGTGAAGTTGATTAAGGTTTTTACAAAGTTCAAAATTCAACTAGACCAATGAATAACACAACAATGGTTATATCGAATTCTAACAAGAAATCTCAGTATTTTAAAAATTAAAATGCTAACCTTCCCCCAAAATTTTAAGTTTGTAACATTTAACACTTCTGAAATTATTAAAGCTTCCAACCATACTAAGATTTTTTTGGGACACTCTGTATTATAAAGTATCAGTCACCACAAACATTGGATGTTGGTTAAAAAATAGAAAAATGGATCAGTGGGATAGATTAGACAAGGGAGAATCAGAAATAATAGATATCAATAACTCAACATTCAATAAATCTGAAAATATAAATTACTTAAGGAAGAACTTAATGTTTGAAAAGAATTTCTGAGAAAACATAAAGCAGTTTGGCAGAAGTAAGGCTTAGATTAACCCTTACAAGATATTGCATGATATATTCATAATGGATATTGGACCTGAATATGAAAGATTATGCCATAAATAATTAGAAGAGAAATTGATCATCATATGCCTTTCCCATACATGAGTAGAAGATCTAGTCTTAACCACAGAATACAGTGGGAAAGGTAGGTGATATAAAAGCAAGGCATTGATAAATTTTTATCTTAAAATCAAAAAAAATATATTTGAAAAGGAAAGACCACTAATCAGCATAAAAAGAAGGGAGTAGGGTGGCTTCATGTAGGCATTGGTTAAAATTTTCTTTAAAAAATAACAGGATAGGGCTGAGCCAAGATGGCGGAGTAGTACACATAGCTCCGAACCCACAACCCATAGAACATCGGTAAAAAGGAACTCACAGCGAATTCTGGAGTAGTAGAGGCCACAGCACAGTGGAGCAAAGGAGATTTCTGTTCCAGAGGGACCTGCAAACCTCTCGCAAAAGATCAGTCACGCTGTGGACGCAGAGCCCAGCCCATCCCCACCGCGGCTGCGGCATGGAGAGGAGCAGATCTGAGCGGGCTTCAGGGACGAGATCTCCAGCGGCCACGCGGGTCCCTCCACCCACAGGCGATGGGGGTCAGTGAGAGGGTCTTCTTGGCAGGTCGAGGGGGGAGTGGGGTGCCCCCATGGCTCGGGCCCCCTCGGGAGACAGAAGCTGAGGGGCAGCGGCAGACCAGGGCTCCCCAAGCAGGCAGGAGCCTGGATCCATTGTTGAAGGTCTCTGCATAAACCCCCTGAGGGAACTGAGCCTGAGAGGCAGCCCTGCCCTGACCTGAGTACCTGAACTTAAGCTCACACTGAATAGCAGCCCCACCCTTGTGGAAGCCGTGAGGCTGGGAAGCAGCATTTGAATCTCAGACCCCAAGCTCTGGCTGGGAGGATCAGGAGGCAAGGTGGGTGTGAGGAGAATATTCAGAGGTCAAGTCACTGGCTGGGAAAATGCCCAGAAAAGGGAAAAGAAATAAGACTATAGAAGGTTACTTTCTTGGTGAACAGGCATCTCCTCCCTTCCCTTCTGATGAGGAAGAACAATGCTTACCATCAGGCAAAGACATAAAAGTCAAGGCCTCTGTATCCCAAACATCCAGACTAAATATTCTGTGGGCTCAGGCCATGGAAGAGCTCAAAAAGGATTTTGAAAATCAACTTAGAGAGGTGGAGGAAAAGCTGGGAAGAGAAATGAGAGATATGCAGTCAAAGCATGAACAGCAGGTCAGCACCCTGCTAAAGGAGACCCAAAAAAATGCTGAAGAAAATAACACCTTGAAAAACAGGCTGACTCAATTGGCAAAAGAGGTTCAATAAGCCAATGAGGAGAAAAATGCTTTCAGAAGCAGAATTAGCCAAATGGAAAAGGAGATTCAAAAGCTCACTGAAGAAAATAGTTCTTTCAAAATTACAATGGAACAGATGGAGGCTAATGACTTTATGAGAAACCAAGAAATCACAAAACAAAACCAAAAGAATGAAAAAATGGAAGACAATGTGAAATATCTCATTGGAAAAACAACTGACCTGGAAAATAGATCCAGGAGAGACAATTTGAAAGTTGTGGGCCTACCTGAAAGCCATGATCAAAAAAAGAGCCTAGACATCATCTTTCATGAAATCATCAAGGAAAACTGCCCTGAGATTCTAGAACCAGAGGGCAAAATAAATATTCAAGGAATCCACAGAACACCTCCTGAAAGAGATCCAAAAAGAGAAACTCCTAGGAACATTGTGGCCAAATTCCAGAGTTCCCAGGTCAAGGAGAAAATATTGCAAGCAGCTAGAAAGAAACAATTCAAGTATTGTGGAAATACAATCAGGATAACACAAGATCTAGCAGCTTCTACTTTAAGGGATCAAAGGGCATGGAATAGGATATTCCAGAAGTCAAAGGAACTAGGACTAAAACCAAGAATCACCTACCCAGCAAAACTGAGTATAGTACTTCAGGGGAAAAAATGGTCTTTCAATGAAATTGAGGACTTTCAAGCATTCTTGATGAAAAGACCAGAGCTGAAAAGAAAATTTGACTTTCAAACACAAGAATGAAGAGAACCATGAAAAGGTGAACAGCAAAGAGAAGTCATAAAGGACTTACTAAAGTTGAACTGTTTACATTCCTACATGGAAAGACAATATTTGTAACTCTTGAAACTTTTCAGTATCTGGGTACTGGGTGGGATTACACATGCACACATGCACACACACACACACACACACACATAGAGACAGAGTGCACAGAGTGAATTGAAGAGGATGGGATCATATCTTAAAAAAATGAAATCAAGCAGTGAGAGAGAAATATATTGGGAGGAGAAAGGGAGAAATGGAATGGGGCAAATTATCTCTCATAAAAGAGGCAAGCAAAAGACTTATTAGTGGAGGGATAAAGAGGGGAGGTGAGAGAAAAACATGAAGTTTACTCTCATCACATCCCACTAACAGAAGGAATAAAATGCACGCTCATTTTGGTATGAAAACCTATCTTACAATACAGGAAAGTGGGGGATAAGGGGATAAGCAGGGTGGGGGGGATGATGGAAGCGAGGGCATGGGGAGGAGGGAACAATTTGAGGTCGACACTTATGGGGAGGGACAGGATCAAAAGAGAATAGAAGTAATGGGGGACAGGATAGGATGGAGGGAAATATAGTCAGTCTTATACAACACAAGTATTATGGAAGTCATTTGCAAAACTACACAGATTTGGCCTGTATTGAATTGCTTGCCTTCCAAAGGGAAGGGGTGGGGAGGCAGGGAGGTAAAGAAGTTGGAACTCAAAGTGTTAGGAACAACTGTCGAGTAATGTTCTTGCCACTAGGAAATAAGAAATACAGGTAAAGGGGTATAGAAAGTTATCTGGCCCTACAGGACAAAAGAGAAGACGGAGACAAGGGCAGAGAGGGATGATAGAAGAGAGAGCAGATTGGTGATAGGGGCAATTAGAATGCTTGGTGTTTGGGGGGGGAGGGGACAAAAGGGGAGAAAATTTGGAACCCAAAATTTTGTTAAAATGAATGTCAAATAAATTTAAAAAAAAATAACAGGATATATATATATATATGTAATGAAAACAGTAACTTGTCATTCTACCACATCAAACAGCAATAATCTTATTCAAATGTGCAGGAACAAGGAAGAAATGATTGAGTAACCTTAAACCTTATGATACCAGGTTAAATGGGATGGAAGACCAAGACACTCTATCCATCACTTACTATGTGAGGAGACAACCAAGATACACTAAAGCTGCTGCTACAGAAGTCAATTTTAGGTTAAGTCTGGTAAGATCACTGCTGGTATGGGGCTGTTAGTGCCGTTCAGGGTTACCAAGAAGCAAACCACCTGGTAGATTCTCATTTGAATTGTTCCTTTTGAAACTAACTATTCTTGCTACTACATGTTAAGTTCAGTCCTACCTGCTGAGGCAGTACAAGAATGGTCAGCATGCTCTAAATTCCAGTGCCCTAAGGTAAAATTCTGGTTATCTTGCTCTAGTTAATACTAAGCAAAGAGAGAGAGGGAAATATTTCATTGGTAGAAACACAAATATGGAATTTAATAGTGAGGGAATCAAGAAGAAAATCCACTAGTGTTTTCAGAAATGTGTTTTGGCCAAGAATTCCCAGATGGTCATATAAGCATAAATTGTAAAGAGAAGCCAAATTAAGTTTAACCTTGGGAATAAGGAGAGATAAGGATTGCTGAGTCCTGGAAACATGGGAATATCCACTATGATCCTGCATGTATTCACCAATTTTCTAAAGACCTTCACAGAGTAATGCAATGCATATGAAAGAAAGAAAAGAGCCCACTTTAAAAAATGAGGCATCTCATCAAATTCTTCTTCCAAAGGTCTGACAACAGCCATTTAGATGAACTAAGAGCTTCCTGGCATTCTCCCATCACAAAGTGCTGGGATGTGGGGGATTTTCAGGGAAGACTAGAAGTTCTGGTGAGAGGGCTTAGCAAGTCCTTTTCAGGACTTTTCATCATCTTTAGCATCTAACTGTCATCCGGCTGTCACATGTGTCTCCAAGAAGCTGGAGAAGACACTCCAGTAAAATCATCTTGGAAAAAGATTAAACCAGGATGAGGGTAACTGACAAGCCTTAAACCTATCATGAATTAAGGACCTGCCTACTCCAGGAATGTGAAGACTTCTGGCAAAATGGCAAATGAGAACAATTTGTTCCAAAAGCCATGAAAGTGACTGAAGCAGATGCTATGGAGCCCTTAAAGTTTAGTCAGACATTGAAGACCCCAAGATTATCCACTACATCTCAGGACATCACCAGTCACCTTGACTTTGTCTTGCCATTGGAACTCAGTGACTCTGGAAGAGAAACCAAGGCTCACAACTTTGCACTACTATGCCTCACTGAACTCCAATTCATGTATAAGTTAAGATATCACCCATTGTAATGTCATTGGTATTTTTTGAAAATGAAGGTCAAACAACAACAGCAGTCCTTGAAATGGTCTTAATTATGGTGGTTAGGGAAAAAAAAAACTTCTTTGTAAAGGGCCTAAGTTTAAAAAAGATAATTTACTCCGCTTCCGTGTGACTTTCAGGTAAGCTCTTCATCCTAAATTGAGGTCAATTTTCTAGATCCTGGAATGACCAGATGAGGCAGGTTGATCTCCTAGCATCCTTTCTCATATAACCTTGTTTATTATCAAACTAGGTGAGTCAAAAAAAAAAAAAGGTGAGTACAAACAACAGAAGGCAGAATGTTTTCCTTTAATATGTGATACAAAGGAGACCACAACAATTTATTGCCTGTTTCCTATGTATTAAATGATATAGTGTATCACTAAAAAACCTCAATGCCAGGAAGACCTGGATTCAAATCCTGCCTCTCATACATACCTGGTGGTTGACTCTGAGCAAGTCACTGAAGCACATTTTGCTCTAGGCAACTCTCTGAGAAGATACATTACAGAGAAGAAGCTGTACTCAAGGGAGTTTTCTTACCAGGGAAATTTCAGTACAGACAAAATCACCTGGCAATCCCTACGCATATCACCCCCGTCCCCCTTATACAAGACAGTGTCAGGAGCCGAAGGAGATATGAAATATAGCTACTGTTTGTAAAGGATCTATAATTTAGACAGACACTGGGAAGACAGAATATGTATGTGTATGTGTGTATGTATGAACATACACACACATGTGTTACATCTAAAATTCAACATATACACAAAATGTTGCAAATCTTTTCATGCCCTCCCATTTCTCTCAGTCATAGTTCCATTATGTAGTTTCCAAATGTCCTTCATTTTTTTTTTTGGTATGTGTTAAAGAGGACAGAAAATGTTCCAGTCACAGCTGCTACTACCACCAAGAATGCCTTTGCTCACCCTTTCAAATGAGTATTTAAGCAAGAGTTAGCTACAGGCAGGTTTAAGCTGCTTTATAACTCCGTCAACTAGTGAGTACCCTCTCATCTCAGATTTTCAGGTTTAGAGACATCCTAATTAGCTAAAGTTAATAATATTTACACAGATCTATGCTGCTGTGTAAGCTTCTTAAAGCCTGAAGACTAAACATAATCTTATACAATCACTAATCTCATTTTCCTATAATAGCCCTCTAGCCCATCAGATACAATTGTATTATGTTCATGATATCTCTGCATAGCCCTATACAGAATAGACTCCTGTTCAGGGCAGAGCTAGCAATCAGATGCAAAGCACAGTCTAGTCTTTCTGTGCTGTTGAAAAGACATTTAAGGAAAAAATACTCATAATATGAACTTGGGCTAATTTGTTTAGTGATGTTGAACTTTGAAGAGGAAGACATTAATAAACAGCACATTCCATATCAACGTGAGTATTCTACTTAGGTATATAGAATAACACAACCAACTTACATAGGTAACATTCAAATTGTAGCTTTGTTTCAATTCCTTCCATCTTTCCTTCCTATCATTAATTTTCTGTCATTCCCTGTCTTTTTTTTTTCTTTTTTCCCTCCTTTCTTCCTTCCTTTCTTTCTTTCTTTTTTTCTTTGTTTCCTTCCTGGCTTTCTTTCCTTTTGCTTTTTTTATTTTTATTTATTTTATTTTTTATTATTTTATTAATGTATTTATTTCATTATATTATTATATATCACATTAAATTATATTTATACATTATAATATATTTACATAATATATTGTATTTATATATTTATGTTTATGATTTGGGGCAGCTAGGTGGTACAGTGGATGGAGCACCAGTGCAAGAGTCAGGAGGACCTGAGTTCAAATCTCACCTCAGACACTTGACACTCACTAACTGTGTGACCTGGGTTTAACCCCACTTAACCTCAATTGCCTCATCCTGGGTCACCTCCAGTCATCCTGAGGAGTATCAGGTCACTGGATTCAGATGGCTCTGGAGGAGAAGTGAGGCTGGTGACCTGCACAGCCCTCCCTCACTCAAAACAAAGTCAAGTGCTAGTCATGTCATCATTTCTCTGATGGCATGGTCTTCTTCGGCAACAAAGGATGAACATAGCAATTTATGATTTATTCATATTACATATTTTTATTATTTTATTTTTATTCAATCTAGTCCAGTGTTTTAGTCTGTTAATATCTTTTTGGACTATGACTCTGCTTTACAGTGTTTTAATCGAGGTGGCTACTGGTGCAATGGACGGAGTGCTAAACTTGGAGTCAGGGAGATCTGAGTTCAAATGTGGCCTCAGACACTCTAGCTGTATGACTTTGCAAGTTCCTGACTTTCTATTTGTCTGCTTCCTAAACTGTACAATGAGGGTAATAATAGCACCTCCTCACAGGGTTGTTGTTCGGACCAAATGAAATAATACTTGATCAGGTGCTTAGCACAATGCCTGGCATATAATAGGCAATATATAAACACTTAGTGACTATTCTCTCCCCTTCCTCCTAGGATTGTGTCATCTATAATTTTAATAATGATGACATCTATGCTTTTCTCTTAGTTATTGCTATAAATAAATTAATAAACAACACAAAGCAAGTATAGACTCCTAGAACACTTTACTGGGGACTTGCTTCCAAGTTGATATTGAACCACTAATGACTACTCTTTGGATCTGGTTATCCACACAAACCAGTTCTCATGCCATTAAATTGCATTATCATGTATTATATTCATAAGAACAACCTGCAATATTGTTTCAAATTCGTTGCTAGAAACTATGTAAGCTATTATCAACAGCATCTCCCCAATTTGCCAATTTAGTAAGCCAATAAAAAAACCATAAATAAATTTAGTCTAGCATGGCAAGTTCTTGATGATACCACACTGGCTCTTTGTGATCATTGCTTCCTTTTTCAGATATTCATTAAGGATATCTTAAATAGTATCATGATATGGTAGGGGTACAATGTGGCATGCTGGAAAGGGAGTTGGCCTTAGAAACAGGAAGACTTGATGTCATGTCCTTCCTTTGACATGTGCCATGTGACCATGGACCACTGTCTGGAAAGGAGATGTTGATATGTTTTGATAGAGAGTTTCCTATATCAGATAAATCAAAGATCTCTCCCCAAAATAATAGCAACAAACAACATGTCCTGAAATCAGATTTAGAATGCACCTTCTTCCATGTCTTGTTGGTTCTTCCATCTTTTAAAAGGTAAAATGATCATTAAGGCAAACTAAGGAATAAAATTGCTGCTCTGCTTTTGTCAGAGAGCAAACTTCAACAGATATCTAAATAATTGAAGTAGGCTATTATAACTATATCATGATTCATTTCCAGGGTTGTCTTGTTTGAAGAACTCATTTATTTCTTCTTTCTACCCAAGTAGTCTTTAGCTATTAAAATGACCAAATCACCTCTGTTTCTGTCTCCACTGATCTTTACCCAAAATGCGTTTTAACCATATTTCCTTTCTCAGATTGCTGGATTATATTGTATTATATTATTATGTAGTCTAATGATGTATTGCACCCTATCCCTTTTTTGGCTATTTCTTTGCAATAAATTACAAGCATATAGAGCATTATTGTGATCATAAGTCTTATTCCATGAAATCTTAATGATTATTCCAAAGTCAAATATGCCTCTTTGTATTAGCATATCTGGTCCATCATATATGTTGTCTATACTTTGGTCATATAGAAAAGCATTTGGGGCCTTGTGTTTTTCTACCAGCTCCTTTCTTTAATTCTCTCCTGTATACTTCTAGGCTTCTTAGCTACTAGTATTCTAATATTATAGCTTCTCTTTAGGGTACCTACTGTAGTTGCCCAATTCATGTAGATAGGTTTTGCTCTCGCTTTCTTTTACACTTGTACTGCTCTTCCACTCCCCCATCTACACATTCAAGGTTCTGTTTTTTCAAGGTGCTGACTTCTCAAATTGATAGCAAGATAAATATGGCAAATTAATCTTGCAAATGCATTATTGAAGGAGAGAAAGAGCTTTCTTCTTCCCTTCTCTGCTAATGTAGAAGCAATTTGCAGTAATCCTGTATAGATGCTGTTTTAATAAAAAATAATAATTCTAATGAAAGGAAAGAGATTTGTGAGGATCTGAGAGATCTGGAACTCTATTAGGCCTATGCTATTTCATAATGGTATGGTGCTGGGAAAAAAGGAATAAGATTAGAAGGAAAGGAAAGGTGAAATCTTGAGGAAACCTAAGGAAATAGGATAACTTATTTGGCATTTAAAATTCTTTGGCTCTCAAAATAGTAAAATTTGATTTTAATAGTTTGCATCATAATCCATATCATTGTTGTTCAGTCATTTTCAGGAGTGTCCAATTCCTTGTGATCCTCTTTAGGATTTTTCTCGGCAAAGATGCTGGAGTGATTTACCATTTCCCTCTCCAACATAATCCACATTACTAGTGGTCAATTAGGAAATAACTACCACTATTATATTGACAGTAATGGATTTAAAAAATATGTAACCTATGGCCCATTATCAGTTTTTATATTTTGGCATCTAAAGCTATGGGTCTTACTACTGGGTCCTTTGTCAGACTTTGTCACAGCCTGTGCACTTCAGGTGTCTCAATAGGTCTTTTTCTTCCTATACTCTTTAGGGTATTTAACTTGAGAACAGGCAAATTTTTCCCTTCCCCTTTCTAGTTGACTTAAAACCCATTTCACTGAATTTTCAAGACACTAAGCAAATACTTATCCCTAGATAAAGACCAAATAGTCCTATATTTAAAAAAACAAACACTAGAATTGTATTTAGAACAAATTTTAAAATGAACTCATTCCTATAAAAAATTATGTCCATGGTGCCATGGGGGGCAAATAATGTCTTTTCTGTCACTATCTGACTCTTACCTGAATATTTGAAGATTTTAAGAGACTATGGTTTCAGACTACACTGAAAAAAAGAAACATTATATGGTTCCTTTCCTCTTGAAGAAACGATTGTACCTTACTCTTTTTTTTATCCCCAGAGATACTTGAATAATACTTTGCATATAATGGGCCTTCAATAAGTGTTTGTTGTATGAATGAATAAATGAACCACCAAGTAAAATCTCATGTTACCAGCAGCATTTAAAGTTGTTCACATTATTTGTCTAAATACATAGTTGAGAAGATTAGTGCATGTTGTGGGAATAATAAAAGACAGCGGATTCAGAACAGAAATATTAATTTGTGAACTAATGAACTGGATAAGACGAACAGTGTCACTGAATGTGATTTGAATTTCTAGAATATAGCTAAATATAATAAGAAGACAGAATCTTAGCCATGAATGGACTTCCACTAACAAAGACTAAAAAGATTGTGTAGCCCAGAATTCAAAGCCCATTTGTATAAAACTTCCCTTCACTTGTAGAATGATCAATGACCTAAGCCTACACGAGCACAGAATTGTCAAGAACCCTCTTTTAGAGAAAAGAAAGATCCTGACATCTGACTTTCGGCTTCAAAAGAGAAGTGGTTCCATACTTTCTTCAGGTTCCCAAAGGGAGAGAAAGACCCTGGGAAGAAGCTGACATGTACAGAAAACAGCACCTAGATCATTGTGGGAAGTAAAGTTCTGTTGTCCACATTCCTAGGTGATAGGGGTTGTGACTTAGCAGGGACAGATTAGAGGTCAGAGCCTAATGTGCAGGCCCAAGGAGTTGTGTGAGGAAGGGCCTATCAGAAAGGAGAACATGGAGTTATATAGCCAGGGGACAGTGTCCCTGGGGATCCAAAGTCCAGAAAACAGTATAAGAAGCCCCCATCTTCCTGTACATGTTGTAGTCTTCCTGTAATCTTCCTGTAACCTTAACGGGGAGGCTACTTCTCTATTCAGGGGGGATAGACGTAAAAACTGATAAAGGCCTTCCTGATTTCACAACAGGTATTATTCTTTATTTAAGGTGAGCATGTTTTTCACTGGTGGGGGCTTGTTAAACAGACTCACTTCTGACAATCATGTTGACTTCCTTCCAAAAGGATTCAGGGATCTGGAATCAAATATCTTCTTCCTTGAAGCTGAAATTCAAAAGTCAAGAAATCTCTTTTTCCTTAAGCCCTTGCCAACTCCATTTCTCACAAAAACTTAGAGCACTGATTACTCAAACTACATGAAGAAAGTCATACAAAATATACTTTGACCTACAGATTATAATTCATTTGAATGGTATGTCACAACTAAAATAAAAAAGGAAATGGAGAAAATTGACTACGTATGTCAAATGACCAAGACACAGAAGTAAAGAAGGAAGAATAGCGATTACAATATAAAGAACTTTAAAAAAATCTCCAATTATATGACAAAATAGAAATTCAGAAATTAAAGGAAAGATTAATAAAGTAAAAATTAAATATAGAGAGATATATAGGTTTACATAAGTATATATATTCAACAAACAAATGAAACTAAGAGTTGAGTTTATGGGGAAAAAATAAACCACTAGTTAATTTGATTTTAAAAAGAAAGGAAAATAACAAATTACCAATATCAAAAATGAAGAGTGAAAGCACCACCAAAAAAAGATGAAATTAAAGCAATTAGGAGGTATTTTCCCCAATTATACACTAATAAAATTGATAATCTGAATGAAATGGATGAATATTCACAAAAAATGTAAATAACCAAGGTTAACAAAAGAAGACACAGAAAATTTAAATAACTATATCTTTTTAAAAAATTGAACAATCCATAAATAAGTTTCCTAAGGAAAAAAAATCCAGTTCTAGATGGATTTACAAGTAATTTCTACTAAACATTTAAAGAACATTTAGTTCACATACTACATAAACTATTTCAAAAAGTAGGTTAAGAAACAGCCCTATTAAATCCCATGTGTGACACAAATATGATTCGATACCTAAACCAGAAAGAGAAAAAAGAAAGAAAGAAATCTATGGACCAATTTTTCTAATGTATATTAATAATTTTTTTTAAATATTAGCAAGATTACAGCAAAATATTACAAAGATCATGCAGACCAGATGGGACTTATACCAGGAATTCAGGGCTAGTTCAATATTAAGAAAGCTATTAATATAATTGATCATATCAATAACATAACAAAAACAAGAAAAATCATTACATCATTAGATGCAGAAAAATCTTTGGACAAGATTCAACACTTGTTAGAAACACTAGAAAACATAGGAATAAATAGAACCTCTCTTAAAATGAAAAGTAGTATCTAATCTAAAACTAAGAGAAAACATTATCAGTATTAGGAATTAACTAGAAGACTTCTGAATACAATCAGGGGTGAAGCAAGGATGTCCATTATCACCATTATTCAATCTTGTACTACTAGAAATGATATCAATAAGACACACACAAAAAAAACTGAAAGAATAAGAATAGCCAGTGAGGAAACAAAACCATCACTCTTTGAAGATGATTTGATGGTATACATTTTTTATATTTTATTTTTTCCAATTACATGTACAAATAATTTGTAACATTCATTTCCTAAAATTTTAACGTCCAAATTTTCTAAACCCCTCTCTTTTTTCCCCTTTGTTGAGAAGGCAGGCAATTTAATATAGGTTATACATGTGAAGTTATGTAAAATATGTTTCTATGTTAGCCATGCTGTAAAAGGAAAAAAAAAAAAAACCAAAAACACAAGAAAAATATTTTTTTTTAAGTTTGTTTCAATTTGCATTCAGACTCAATAAGTTCTTTCTCTGGAGGTTGATAGCGTTTTTTATTATAAGTCATTAGGAATGTTCTTGGATCTTGAATTGATGAGAATAGCTAAGTCATTCACAACTGATCATCATACTATACAGCTGTTACTGTGTTCCCTTTTCTCTTGGTTCTAATTACTTCACTTTGCATCATCAGTTCATGTAAGTCTTCCCAGGTTTTTCTGAAAGCAGCCTGCTTGTCATTTCTTATGCCACAATGGTATTCCATCACAATTATATACCACAACTTATTCAGCCATTCCCTAATTGATGGAAAGCCCCTCAATTTCCAATTCTTTGCCACCACAAAAAGAGTTATTAATAAATATTTTTATACATATAGGACCTTTTCTTTTTTTTAATTTATCTTTATGATACAGACCTAGTAGTGTATTACTGCATCAAAAGACATGCAGAGTTTTATAGCCCTTTAGGCACAGTTCCAAATTGCTCTCCAGAATGGCTGAATCAGTTCAGTGTCCCAATTTTTCCACATTCCCTCCACCATCTGCCATTTTTCCTTTCTGTTATATTAACCAATCTGATAAGTATGAGGTGGTACCTCAAAGTTGTTTTAATGAGCATTGCTCTAATCAATAATGATTTAGAGCATTTTTTCATATGACTGTAGATAGCTTTGATTTCTCCATTTGAAATCTATTATTCATATACTTTGACTTTATCAATTGGGGAATGAATTGTATTCTTATAAATTTGACCCAGTTCTCTACGTATTTGAGAAATGAGATCTTCATCAGAGATACTTGCTGTAAAAAAAATTTCATAGTTAAGATTATTGTATATTTCCCTGCTTCCTATTTTCTCCTCTCTCTCTCTTCCTCTCTCTCTCTCTCTCTCTCTCTCTCTCTCTCTCTCTCTCTCACCCTGACCCTCCTCAAAAAAGTTTTATTTCTTACTATCACCTACCCAAATCCAACCTCCCTCCTATCAGTCCCACCTCCTTCTCTTATGTTTTTTCTCTTTTACTTCATTGCAGGGTAAGATAGATTTCTAAGTCCAACTGAGTGTGTGTGTTACTCCCTCTTTGAAGCAATTCCAATGAGAGCAAGGTTCAAGTGCTGTCTGTTGCAACTAATCCTATCTCCCCCTCCACTGTAAAAGCTCTTTCATACTTCTTTATGTGATAACTTATCCCAATCTACCTCTCCCTTCCTTCTTCTCCTAGTGGATCCCTCTTTCTCACCACTTATTTTTATTTTTTTTAGATATCATCCCACAAGTAAACTCACACCCATTCCCTATGACTAAGTATCCTGCTGCTAACTGCCCTAATAATAAAAAAGTTGTTAGGAATTACAAGTACTATTTTCCCATATAGGAATGTAAACAGTGTAACCTTATTGAATCCCTTTCCTATTTACCTTTTTGTGCTTCTCTTGGGTCTTGTAGTTGAAAGTCATATTTTCTATTTAACTCCATTTTTTTTCATCAGAGATTCTTGAAAGTCCTTTATTTCATTAAATATCCATTTTACTGTGGGTGAATTATACTGAGTTTTGCTAGATAGGTGTTTCTTAGTTGTAATCCTATTTCCTTTGCCCTCAGTGATATCATACTCTAAGCCCTCTGGTCCTTTAATGTAGAAACTATTAAATATTATGTTATCCTGACTATGACTCCAAGGTATTTGGATTGTTTCTCTTTGGCTATTTGCAATATTTTCTTCTTGACCATGCAGCTCTGGAACTTAGCTGTAATATTCCTGGGAGTTTTCATTTTGGGGATCTCTTGCAGGTGGTAATTGGTGGTTTCTTTCAATTTCTATTTTACCCTCTGGTTCTAGAATATCAGGGGTGTATTCCTTTGTAATTTCTTGAAAGATAATGTCTAAGTTGTTGTTGGTTTTTTTTTTTTTGTTATGGCTTTCAGGTAGTACAATAATTTTTAAATTATTTCTCTTGGATCTATTTTCCAGGTCATTGTTTATCCAATGAGATATTTCACATTTTCTTTTCTTTTCTTATTTATTTTATTTTATTTTTCTTGATGTCTCAGGGACTGATTAGCTTCCACTTGCCCAATTCTAATTTTTAAGAAGTTATTTTCTTCAGTAAGCTTTTGTACTTCCTTTTCCATTTTGCCAGTTCCATTATTAAAAAGTTCTCTTCTGAGGATTTTTGTGCTTCATTTGCCATTTGTCCTATTCAGTTTTTTAAGGTATTATTTTCTTCAGTATTTTGTTGTGCTTCCTTTACCAAGTTGTTGACTCTTTTTCCATGTTTTTCTTGCACCAATTTCATTTCTTTTCCCACTTTTTACTCTGCTTCTCAAGTGATTTTTAAAATCCTTTTTGAGTTCTTCTAGGAAACCTTTTGGGGCCTAAGAACAAATCACATTTTTTCTTTGTGGCTTTGTATGTAGCTTTTTTGACATTGTGGTCCTCCTCTGAGTTTGTGTTTTGCTCTTCCCTGTTATCATGCTAGCTTTCTATGATCAGGGTTTTGTTGTAGTTTGGTTTTGGGGGGATGATTTTTGCTCATTTCCCAGACAATTCCATGATTTTAAAAGGTGAACTCTGTTGCTAAAGTACAAGGGTCTTCTTCTGGATTTGTGTTTTGATATTCTTTGTCACCATAATAACTTTCTGTGGTCATGTTTTGTTGTTGTTGCTGTTGCTTGTTTGTTTGTTTGTTCTTTTTTTTAGCACTTTTAACTTTATGTTAACGTTGGGTTTTGCTCCTGGGGTGGAGTGGTCACTGTCCCAAATTTCAGGTTTTTCATGCTGCTTTTGTCAGAGCAAGTTCTGGGAGTCTATAAGTTTTCAGTTCTTCCAAGGTGGTATGATCTAAGGAAAGATGTAGTTACTGCTCTCTTGGCCTAGATATGATGGTACACTTAAATAACCCTAGGGAGTCAACTAAAAATTAGTTGAAACAATGAACAAATCTAGCACAGTGGCAGCCTATAAAATAAATCCCCACAAATTATTAGCATTTCTATATATTATCTACAAAAACCAACAGAAAGAGACAGAAAGTAAAATTCTATTTAAAATAAATGCAGTCAGCATAAAATATTTGGGAGTCTTCCTGCCAAGTCACACAAAAGCACTATATGAATACAATTACAAAATGCTTTTCACAGAAATAAAGACAGATCTATACAAGTAGAAAAATAATAATTGGTATTGTGTAGGCTGAGCCATTTTAATAAAAATGACAATACCACCTAAATTAATTTACTTATTATAAAAGCAAGCCCCCCACATACTTGCCATCACAGGTTCTTTGGTCTGCTTTTCTAAAAGGAAAGGCCACTTTCAAGGGGTCAACAATCACTTTAATCAAGTATATGTAACATTCACTTAGTTCAGGGGAAAAAAGTCAGCACCATGAACTTCAGAGAAAATACAGAGAAATCAAAATCAACAGACATGCTTCCAACTGTCTGACATAAGCAAAACATACATCACAGATCAACAGACAGATCCAACTGTCTGAGCATTATGTACATACATACTTACCATAGAGGGAAGCACTAATATGTGAGATTTCAAAGCCGGGGGCTGCTTAGTGACTTCCCAGAGTCTCACCAGGCACATAAAAGCTTCTTCCAAAAACTAAGCCCCAAAGTAAAACCACACTTCAGAGTCTTATACATCTTTTAGAGCCAGGGGTCATCACAACCCTTTAGAACCAGTGCTTCATTAACAAAAAAAGTGGGCTTTTCTACAAATGTCCCCAGGCCCATTAATGGGTGGAGAAGATCTTCTTTAATCACATTATTCAATTAGAGGCACTTGATTGTACTAAAACAAAAATAGCAAAAGATCCTACTTTGCTTGCCATGACACCTATTCAGTGTCATATCAATCAAACTATAAAAGAATTATTTGATAGAGCTAGAAAAATAGTAATGTTCATCTAGAAGAACAAAAGGTCAAAAATAGCAAGAGAATCAAAGGGGGTAGTGAAGGAAGGCAGCAGAGTAATAGCAGATCTCAAATAATACTACAAAGTGGTAATCATCAAAAGAATCTTATTATATGAGAAATAGAGTGGCGGTAGGTCAGTGGAAAAGATTAGAAACACAATACATTTAAATAAATTGTCACAGTAAGCTAATGCTTGATCAAAGATTTAAGCTTTTAAAGTAAGAATTCATCATTTTACAAAAATTGCTGGGGAAGCTAGAAAGCAGTCTGGAAGAAACTAGGCATAGATCAACATCTTGTATTTTGTATCAAAATAAACTCAAAATGTTTATTTGATTTCAACATAAAGAGATAAGCAAATTAGGGGAAAATGGAAAAAAAATAACCTGTCACATCTATAGATGCTGGAAAAGTTTATGACTAAACAAGATATATAGAGGGTGATGAGGTGGGGCAGCAAAGTGAATAATGTTGATTATATTCTATTAAAAAAGATTATGTGCCCAGAAAAAAATGCAGTCATAATTTAAAGGAAAATAGGACACTAGAAAAAATCACTTTCTCTAATAAAGATCTCATTTCTCAAATAGATAGTGAAAATCAAGAAAAAACTTCTCCACCCCAGCAGAGAGCTCAACTTTTAAAATCATGAAATAGTCTGAGAAATGAGCAAAAAAAACTGATAAGAGAAAGCTACAATAATAACTTACTATAATAAGGAAAGATCAAAACACAAACTCAGAACAAAAATGTCAAAACTGCTACAACCAAAGCCTGAAAGAAAAAGGTGAATTGGTCTCAGGTTCCAAAACTGAGAAACAGAAAGAGAGAGAGAGAGAGAGAGAGAGAGAGAGAGAGAGAGAGAGAGAGAGAGAGAGAGATTTAATGAAAATGAAAAACAGAAGAGTTAAAAGTGATTGGGATAAGATAACACTGCATACTAAAAAGGTATATCCATTTAAGGAAATGCAAGAACACATAGAGGGGACACATGGAGTACATGGAGAACATGTGAGTAAAGATTTAGAAGAAACAGAAACAATGGTATCAAAGTTAACCAGACTAACCAAACAGGAAGAAAAAACAGATCACAACTTGACAGAGAGGAATGATACAGTAGTAATGAGACTTCAGTTACCCAGACATCTATTAGATAATTCCTGTATACTAAAATGGAATTTTAAAAAGAATAACTTCTTAACTTAATAATAAATTAATCCTTTAAAAGGTAGAAGAACTAACAAATGTAATTCTTCCCCAAAAGAAGAAACTATTTATTTGAGGGTAGAAATTACAGGAACTTTGTGAGATTCCAATCACTTACTCTTTAAACTGTGATTGAGAAGAGGAAAGTCAGGCAGAGTGTGACATGAACTGAAGATTTGGGGAGAGAAAATTCCAAAGGGTTTAGGAGACAGGAAGATCATAGTCAATTAGCCCAAGAGTTATGAGAAATTCTCAAGAATATAACTCTGCAAGCACAAATAGCAATTTTGATGCTGAGGAAAACAGGTAGTTGTCTGAACGGACTGCTGTTGACATGCAGGGAACAGAGTTGGAGGAAAACTAGGGAACAATCATTTTTGAGTACTTACTATGTGCCAGGAATTGTGCTAACTGTTTTTGAAAGATTGAATCAGGGGCAAATAGCCTTGGATCAAAAAAGAAAATAACAGAGCTTCTCTGTTCCCATTTTGTTTCTGTTTTCTCTGTCAAGAAGAATGCTTTTGTTTTCTGTCAGTGTCAAAACAAAAAATGATTAATAGGCAATTGATAGCCAAGATAAGTAAGACCATGTAAGTGAGCAATTAGCTGTTCTGGATGAACTCATGTTGTTATCCCAGATGAATTTCATCCTTGACCATTAGAAGTCCTGGAGGATATGACTTCTGAGCCACTAATAGTGATATTTGAAAGATCATTTAGAGAAACTAGAGGACTAAAGAATAGAAAATGTTTCTGTTTTAAGGAAAGAGAGAAAAAAGAGATTTAATAAACTATAATCCAGAGAACTTTAATTTCTGGGAAAATTCTAGAATGCATTAAAAAGAGATGCAAAGGGCCAGTAAGTCTTCATTAAAACTAGATGGTAAAAGATCTTAGTCCTTGTCAAATGAAGGCCAGTTGAAGGAACTGGGGACATTTATTCCAATAAGAAATCTCAGGGTGGGAGGTAGAAGAAGACATCTACATTCAAGTATATGAAGGGCTATTGTGGAACAGAAAGTTGAGGTACTCAGTTTAACTCCATGGGAAAGAGCAGAGAATATCAGTCAAAACAGCAAAGAGGCAAATGAAAGTTTGATATCATATAAAATGTCCTTAAGTGGAATAAGTGGTCTCAAGAGGTAATGGATTACCCTTCATTCAAGATCTTTGGTCATATTGGCTGGCAAGTTGTAAAGGATGTTATGATGGGGGTTCCCACACAGGAATTAGACAATTCAGTAATTCTGATTCTTTGGTTTTGTGTAAATCACTTCTCCTTTGGGGGTGGGAGTGAGGGTTTAATATCTTCATATACAAAATGAAGGCGCAGGACTAGGTGACCTTTAAGTTTTCTTCCAGCTCTAAAATCCTGTGTGATCTCCGTAGTTTTTGGATAGGTCATTTACGTTCTCTGGGCTTCATTTTCCTGATTAAAAATCAAAATACTGAGATATCAGTGGGCTGAAAAGTTGTGTTCATTTCCATATGTACAAAAACATTTATAGCAGCTTTTTTTGTGGTGGGCAAGAACTGGAATCAAGAAGATGCCATCAGTTGGGGAATGTATGAACAAGTTGTGGTATATAAAGTAATGGAATACTATTTTGCTATAAGAAATGACAGTAGTTTTCAGAAAAATCTGGAAAGACTTATCTGAACTGTAGTGAGTGAAGTGAGCAGAACCAGGAGAACACTGTACACAGAAACAGCCACAGAGTGGGATGACTTATTTTGATAGACTTAGCCCTTCTCAGCAATGCAAGGACCTGAAACATTTCCAAAGGACTCATGATGGAAAATGTCATCCACATTAAGAGAAAGAACTACAGAGTCTGAAAGCAGAGTAAAGTCAACTTTTTTTTTGTTTAGTTTTGTGTGTTTTTTCTTTCTCATGGTTTCTCTCATTCACTATAATTCTTCTATGCAACATGACTAACATGAAAAAGTGTTTAACAGGAATGTGTGTGTGGAGCTTATATCAGATTGCATGCTGTTTTGGGGAGAGAGGAGAGAGGGAGGGGGAGAAAATTTAAACTTACGAAGTAAATGTTGAAAACTAAAAATAAGTAAACTAATTAAAAAAAAAGACTGTGTTTGCTTTTAGCACTGTCTATCCCCACTTCTATAGTCTATATATGCCTATCTTCGATAAGTTTTGTTAATCCAGTTACATATTCATCTAAACAAAAGATATACTAATATAGTAGATGTATATTAGTGGGCAATAATTAATAGAATATTAGCTCATTGATGGCAGGGATTCATTTTTGCATTTGTATTGCCAGGATGCAACATAATGCAGAAGACTCAGTAAGCACTTTTAAAACGTCTCTTTGTTGACTGATTAATTGCATAGATGGAATGAAAGCAGTCGAGACAACTGGGATGATTGCAGAACTGCCAAAGTGATCCCTGGAGCAGATGGCCACTCATAGCCTATCCAGCTCTAAAAATTCTATAACTCTATCAGTATTTTAGTCAGTCATTCAATAGATATTTATTAAGTGCTTACTGTGTGCCAGGTACTATGCTAAGTGCTAGGGATACAAAGAAAGACAAAAGGCAGCTCCTGTTCTCAGGGAGCACACAGTTGAATAGGAAAAACAACATGCAAACAACTGTATCCCAACAAGCCACATACCAGATAAATTTGAAATTATCAACAAAAGCAAGGCACTAGAATGAAGGGGAATTGGGAAAGGCATTATGAATGGCAAGATTTTGCCTGGGACTTGAAGGAAATCCAGAGAAGCTAGGCAGTAGAGATGAGGTGGGAAAGCCATTTAGTAATGGGAACTAGCCAGGGAAAATACCCCAAGTTGTGATATGGAGTTTCTTGTATGAAGAACAGAAAACAGAACAATGTCACTGGATTATGGAGTGGAAGGTGAGAGGGTGGTGTAAGGTTTAAGAAGTCTAGAAAGGTAGCAAGCAATTACAATTTGCCCTCTATTGAATTTGTGATAAACAAACATAAAATATATTTAATTATATTTCCTGGTATTTCAGTACCTCTCTCTCACCACCACCACATTGCCATGTTCAAAAGAATCTATCCCTACTCATCCCTGAACCAAATTTCCCTCAACTCTGGCATTATTAATACCATTAATGGTGCTTTTTTTCTTTCTAAATTGGCACAGCACACTAAGAAAGCATCCGTGGCACTGCTCCAAGGCATCGCATCAAAAATCACATTTACACAAATCCACAGACCATGGAGACAAGATACTTTGTCTAAAAGATTCACTTATTCCTGTCTCAGCACAGTCAATTGACAGGACACAATGTAAGAGCTACACTGAGAGGCTTCAGGCTTCTCCATGTGGATTACTTCTGTGTTCTTATGAAACATCCAGCATAGATGAGTAATGAATGATCTGAATCAAACGAAGTGGGGGTCATGTTCACAGTGAATCAAATCTGTGAACCAGACATAAAAACGGAGGAGTGCTTGTCACCACTGCAGCTGAGGGAAATAGTCCAGTCTTGTAGTGCTGTTTTTTCAGGATCCTCCAAATTAATTACTACTAGAAAAGATATGACCAATGCAAAAAATTCAGTCATCTATCAGACTCCAATGAGTTCAAAAATATAATCCAATTAGGAACATGGTCAAGTGAAAAATCTAAGCCTCTTAAAATAGTGTTGGTAAAGCCATGGCTGATTTGAGTGACAGCGAGAGAAAAAGACAAAGGCACAGGAAGAGAAAGAAGAAGACAGAGAGGAAAAGGGAGACAGAAATGTGTTCCTGAATATCTTAGAAAGCCTTATGAATGGAATGACCTTAAAAGGTGCTTCCCCCCTGATCCAGACTACACCAGGTAGGCTAGAAGAGATAATAAACTGGAACAATTATTGCCAAAAGGAAGATCACATTTTTGTCCAATATCATAAGAACTTAATCTACAAAGTAGATTCATGCTAATACATGAATATCTCCACCTGATCAAGCTTCTGTTAATGAATCAACTTTTCCCCTTTGGGTATAACTTCTTTTTTTGGAAAAGGAGGATGCCAGATCTCAAGTGTCTGACAGGTTTTTTTTAATCTGTTTTTGTAAATAGTATTTTATTTTTCCAATTACATGTGAAGATAGTGTTCAAAATTCAGTAATCAATGATTATAGTAATCCACACTTTGATAAACCCAAAGACTCTAGTTTCTGGGATAGAGAACTTACTGTCTGACAGAAACTGCTAGAGAAACTAGAAGAAACTGCTAGAGAAACTATGGTAGAAACTAGGCATAGAACAATATCTTATACCATACACCAAGATAAAGTCAAAATGGGTACATGATTTACACATAAAGGGTCATGCCATAAGCAAATTAGGAGAGCAAGGAATGGTTCACTTGTCAGATCTACACAGAAGGGAAGAATTTATGACCACACAAGGGATAAAGAACATTATGAAATGAAAAATGGATAATTTTGATTACATTAAATTGAAAAGATTTTTACCCAAACAAAGCTAATGCAACCAAGATTAGGAGGGAAGCAGAAAACTGGGAAAGAATTTTTACAATGTGTCTCTAATAAAGACCTCATTTCTTTTTTTTCTTTTATTTTATTTGTTTTCAGTGTTCTACAATCACTTCCAAGTATCTTAGATTTTTCCCCTCCCTCCCCCCTCCTTACCCAGTACTTCCCTGCTCCCTCCCTGAGACGGTATACAGTTTTATTTAGGTTCTACCCATACATTCCTATTAAATACATTTTCACCTGAGTCATGTTGCATAGAAGAATTAAAATGAATGGGAGAAATGATAAAACAAATCAAAGTACAATTCAAAAGAAAATGATCTGCTTCATTCTGCAATCAAATTCCATAGTTCTTTCCCTGGATGTGGAAGGTATTTTGCCTTAAGAGACCACTGAGAATTTTTAATACATCCTTGCATTGCAATGAAGTGCTAAGTCTATCAGAAAAATTCCTCACTCACTGTGGTTGTGTACAAAGTTCTCCTGATTCTGCTCCTTTCACTCAGCATCAATTCATATAAGTCTTTCCAGGCCTCTCTGAAGTCTCCCTGTTCATTGTTTCTTATGACACAATAGTATTCCATTACATTCATATACCACAACGTGTTCAATCATTCCCCAATTGATGGGCATCTCCTTGATTTCCAGTTTTTGGCCACCACAAAGAGATCTGTTATAAATATTTTTGTACATTTTTGCCATTTTTATGATCTCTTGGGGATACAGTCCTAGAAGCAGTATTGCTGGGTCAAAGGGTATGTGCATTTTTGTAGCCCTTTGGGCATAGTTCCAAATTGATGTCCAGAATGATTGGATCAGCTCACAGCTCCACCAACAATGAATTAGTGTTCCAACTTTCCCACACCTTCCCCCACATTTATCATCTTCCTCTTTTGTCATGTTAGTCAATCTTATAGGTGTGATGTGGTACCTCAGAGTTGTTTTGATTTGCATCTCTCTAATCAATAGTGATCTGGAACATTTTTTCATATGACTATTGATAGCTTTAATTTCTTCCTCTGAAAACTACCTGTTCATGTCCTTTGACCATTTATCAATTGGGGAATGACTTGTATTCTTGTACATTTAACTCAGTTCTCCATATATTTTAGAAATGGGGCCTTTATCATAGGTACTAGTTGCATAAAATCTTTCCCAGTTTTCTGCTTTCCTCCTAATCTTGGTTGCATGTACTTAATTTTCAAGGAAAAAGTGTCTCTATGGTAAGCTACCAGAATACACCAAAACACATATACCCAACCCTGGCTGGTACAAAGCCCCTAAAACAGAACTTTCATTGGCCCAAAAACTTGTCTTCCAATCTGTTGCCCATTTTATTTAAAAATAGGTATTTGTGATAGATTATATCTGGGACTTTATAAATTGGCACTTTAGAATAGAGAACTGAGTCAAATGTACAATAATACAAGTCATTCCCCAGTTGATAATGGTCCAAGGATATGAACAGGCAGTTTTCAGAGGAAGAAATTAAAGCTATCTATAGTCATATGAAAAAAAATGCTCTAAATCACTATTGATTAGAGAGATGCAAATCAAAACAATTCTGGGGTACCGTATCATATCTATCAGAGTGGCTAATATGACAAAAAAGAAAAATATAAATGTGGGAAAAGATGTGGGAAAACTGGAACACTAATACATTGTTGATGGAGTTATGAACTGCTCCAACCATTCTGGAGAGCAATTTGGAACTATACCCAAAGGGCTATAAAATTGTGTATACCCTTTGATCCAGCGATACCACTACTAGGTATGTATCCCAAAGAGACAATAAAAAAGATGAACAAAGATATTTAAACCAGCTCTTTTTGTGGTGGCAAAGAATTAGAAATTGAGGAGATGCCCATCAACTGGGGAATGGCTAAACAAGTCGTGATATGTGAATGCAACGGAATACCATTGTTTTATTAAAAAAGATAAGCATGTGGATTTCAAAGAAACCTGGAAAGACTTAAATGAACTGATGCCGAGTGAAGTAAGCAGAACCAGGAGAACATTGTACCCACTAACAGCAACACTGCACAATAAGCAACTTTGACAGACTTACCTCTTCTAGTAATACAATGATCCAAGACAATTCCAAAGGACTCATGATGGAAAATGCTATCCACATCCAGAGAAAGAATTGTGCAATCTGAATACAGATCAAAAGATACTATTTTCTTTTTTATTGTTTTTTTCTTTACTGGCTTTTTTCTTATGTTCTGATTCTCCTTTCACAAAATGACTAATGTGGAAATACGCATAATATGATTGTATATGCACTGCCCATATCAGATTGCATACTGTCTTGGAAGAGGGGGGATAGGAGGAAGAGAAAATTTGGAACTCAAAATCTTATAAAAGTAAATGCTTAAAACTAAAACTAAATTAATTGATTAAAATAAAATAAATCAATAAGTGTTGACTTGTTGCAGAAGTTCACATTCAGAGAGAAAGAATGTAACTGAAAATTACCAAAATAGTAGAAAATCAGGCAGAAACTGGATAAAGGATTTAATCAGGAAAAAATATATTATCACATATTATCAGTCAAAGAATGGGGGAGGAATCACCATATATTTTTCTTTAATGTAATGATGAATTTCTCTTATTAAATTCTTACTAGACATCTACCTAGACATCTGAAAAGGTATATGACAATAAGAGGCTCTATAGATTGACTTCAATTTCCTATCAGTGAATCATTTTTCTCACAGAATTAGCTGCTGTCATCCGGAATTCAGGTAGGCAAAATCAGGAAGAAAAGTATTTTCTAGTATATACCTATTCCAGGCTCCCAGTGACTAGATATCTATGATCTTCTACTATAGGACCCATCTCATTCTGTCTTCCTTTGGGCTTTCTCCCCTGCATGGACCATCACTTACTTTCTCAAAAAAGAAAAGGAAGAAATCCTGGGTTCTATTGCCTCAAAAGCCCAATTCCTAAGTTTAAAGAAAACTAATCAACAGATTAATCCATGCTGGTGGATTATTAAAGGAGATGCATACCCTTCTTTCCTTCTTTCCCTTTAAGGTTAGATAAAAGCATTTGACAATCACCTTCAGCTGATGGCTTTAATATTATTAGGCATATTATATATATATATATATATATATATATATATGTATACACATATATATATATAAAATTTAACTTTGATATTATTTTGATCTTACAACAGAGATATCAGTCATTCTCAGCTCAATAAATTCTATCACCTCCCCAGTATCTCTGGAATCAAATGCAAGCCTTTTGTAACCTAGTTCTAACCTACCTTTCCATCCTTTGCTTTTTATTTTTTACCTTCAATTGAGTCAAAGTCGCTTGCTTGCTGTTTCTCTCACTCCATCTCCCATATCTATACCTTTGCAAAGACTATTTTCCCACGGTATGAATGTGTTCCTCCTTCCCTACCTCCATCTCTTAGAATCCATAGTTTTCTTCCAAGTTTAACTCAATGGCTACTTTTTACATGAAGGCTCCTTTGATCCCCTCAGAAGCTAGTATTTCTCCCCAAAACAAATTATCTTGTATCTAGTTTGTGGGCATACATATTCATGCAGATATACATATATAGGTAAATATGTACATACATCTTATACTTCTCCACACAGAGTATAAGCTTTTTGTTTCATTTTTCTCTTTGTATTCTGAGCATCTAGCCCAGAATTATATATCAGGTGTTTAATAAATGCTTACTTGAACGATGGACTCATTCAAAGGATTAACTCTAATTGAGACAAGAAGAGGTGGATGTATTTGGCCACTTACTGAATCTCTCCAACCATACTTGTTATACCTCGTCATAAGTTCATTGGGGTGGAAGAGGATAAGACTAGAGGAATAAGAAAGCCAAGGTCATAATAAACTAAGGCAGGAGGCCAACTCACTCACTATCAAATCTTTGGTTCACGAAACTATAAAATTAGTTCCTAATGGAATGCATTCAAGTCCACATCAGCAGTAGTCACAAGCAACTTTTAAACCAGGAGGCAGCTGCCACTAACAATGGATTCAAAGCAATTGATTCAAGAATATCATTTGTAATAGAAACGATCCAGGCTGACAAGAGCTTTGTATTTGGTGAACTTTCAGGCTGCTTGGGTAAACACATGTGAGAGCATATTCTTTAAAAAAAAACCCAAAAACATGTTTCCAAGACATGGAGCATTAGTCCTGGTAACCAGGTCAGTTTCCAGTTCAAGCAATTACATTCTGTGGGCCTAAAGAAGCCTCATGCAGTTTCAATTTTAGAAATCCTTCTTAGCTCCTTCACCTTAGGGGGTGAGGGAGGAGAGAAACACCAGCTGTGCTGTACTGCTGACATAGACCAGCTGGGTTGTGTTTTGCTCTTCAAATGTGGTTGACTCATAGCTACATGCAACAATTTTTGAACAATCAGTCAAGGCACCACTTTAAGTCTGTTTCTTACAAAAGGTACCAGAAAATAATGGAATGTTATGAAGACATCAATTGAACATTTTGTATACAAGGAAATACTGAAAGACTTCTACGAATTTGTTCAAAGTAAAATTATATAAGTCAAAATTATGCACATTTGAAAGGGAGAGAGGAAGGGAAGGGAAGGCAAAGGGGAAGAGGAAGGGAGAGAGAGAGAGAAAAGAAAGGGAAGGAAGGGAAAGGGAAAGGGAAAGAGAGAAGGGGGAGGAAGAGGAAAACAGAGGAAGAAAGGGAAAAAAGAAAGGAAGGAAGGAAGGAAGGAAGGAAGGAAGGAAGGAAGGAAGGAAGGAAGGAAGGAAGGAAGGAAGGAAGGAAGGAAGGAAGGAAGGAAGGAAGGAAGGAAAAGGAAACAGAGAAAATATACTGGGCTTTTGAGATACAATTCTTCCGAAGGAAAAAAAATCATTCTAAAAGCCAGCTGCAAAGTTTTTCTGTTCTTTAAAGCTGATTACTTACTGTTTTAACTAGTGCTTTATAGTCAGCTTACTTTAAATATAAAATTATGATTTATCATAATTCCTTGTTTCCGTATTTCATTAGTTTGGAATAGTGTGGTCCAAAAATTAAACAGTGACTGATATTGGAGGGGGAAAGGGAGGAAGGGAGAGGGAGAGAGGAAGAGAGAGACAGAGACAGAGATAGAGACAGAGAAACAGAGAGAGAGAGAGAGAGAGAGAGAGAGAGAGAGAGAGAGAGAGAGAGAGAGAGGCAAACCCTATATTTAAATTAGGATTCCTGAATTGGAGAAAACCTGTGCAAATGCGGGAGATGGAAGACGAATGTTATGTGGGGAGAACAGTTTGGCTGCTATACAGAGAATGTACAGGAAAACAATATAAAATGATACTACAAAGGCACATGGGCCCCAGACTGTAGAGGATTTAAAATAGGGATTCTATATATATTTTATGTCATGGACCCTTTGGCAATCTGGTGAAACTTTTGGAGCCTTCTCAGAATAATGTCTTAAAATAATTTAAGGAAATGCTAAATTCCCATAGGAGATCAATTAAAATAAAGATACAATTAACTTCTCATTCAAGTTCATGGACCCCCATATCCATTCATGGACTGATTCCCCCCACCCCCAGATAAATCTCCCATGATTTAAATGGGAGACTGAAGATATGTTACTCCTACAAGGAACTGAAAGCCACAAAAGATTTTAGAATCTGGGAGTTGCACAATCAAATATATGTTGAAGGAATATCAGTTTGGTAGCTGCGTAGAGAAGGGATGGAAAATAATTAGAAGGCTATGGTAATTGTGTTGAGAAGAGGTGCCAAGGCTTTAAATTCAGGCCGTAGCATGGTGAAAGGAGAGAAAGAGGATAAATAGAAATAAACTGCTCAGATTCTAGCCAACCTGGTGGCTCTAAGCAAATGAGAGATGGCTGATGTTGATCTTTTAATATTATGTATAAACAGCAAAAAGCAGGCTAAAAGTGCATCAAGGATTTTCTCTGCCTTTAGGCTAAAGTAGCTATTTATATCTGAAAGGAGCATGGATTGTCAGGTCACTGGCTTCTTCTCAAGCATGGGCAGAGAATGGGAGAGCCCAGAGTGGTGACTGGAGGGTGAGAAGACAAAAAGATCGGCTGAACCCAGCAGGGCACAGTCACCTTCCAAGGGTGTTGGCCAGAGGAGTGAGCTTTCTTTTCTTTTGTTTTTCCACCAAGAAAAGGAGGAAAGGAGAGAAAAATGGAGGGAGAAAGTGAACAAAGGAAAGGAATGGAAGAAGGAAGGGAGGGAGGAAATGAGGAAAGAAGAGGAAAAGGGAGGAAGAGATGGAAGGAAAGGGAAAAGGAGAATCAGGAAGGAGGAAGAAAGGTGGGGGGAAGGAAAGAAAGAGTCAATGGTATTAAAAGTTGAAACAGAACTAGAAAAGGATACAAAAAGAAAACTTTTGTTTGTGCTTAGTGGTGTGTGTGTGTGTGTGTGTGTGTGTGTGTGTGTGTGTGTGTGTGTGTGTGTGTGTGTGTGTGTGTGTGTGTGTGCTTTAATTCATTTAGTTCCACCTTGTTATGTGCTAAGGATTTGCAGCAATATTCTAGTCCCCATTTAGTATATTTATTTGATTTTTTTAACCATTATTACATCTATTTTTAAAATTAAGCACCACAAGAAAATATAAAGCATTATTAATTATGTCCTCACAAGTAGTTTCTATTTTCTTATTGCCAAGGAAACTAATTTTTTTTCCTTCCCCCTTACTATTATTATGTTTGTGGGGTGTGTGGCAGAGCTTTGTGTTAAATAAATGGCTTACATTTCTAACATGCTTTCCTCCCACAGCTACAAAGTAGGCAGCCTAAGCATTTTTCTCCCATGTTACAGATGAGAAATCCAAGCGACCAAGCTAGCATGGAAACCTAGATGTGAGTCTGGGCCTCTTAGCTTCAAGCCGAATGCTCCTTCCACAGATATTAGTCTGTGAGATGGTGTGTAGCTCTTGGAAACAAACTAATTGAGGAAGATTTTGACTTGACTCGGAACTATCCTAAAACTTAACTCATGTAGGCATTTCATTTTTTCTAACCTAGACTCTATGCAGAGAGAAACCAAGACAGATGGCAGCACACAGACGCTGGTTATCCTAATGAAAGATCTCAGGGAATCACAGCTGTAAGCAACTGTGACCTTTTAACATCTCACATGTTGACAGTGTTTGGGAGGGGAGGGAGGTATATTAGCACAGCTGCTTCTCTGATATGAATGCAGATAACACTGCTATACTTATTACCATATTTATTAGTTTAAATGATGTGCAATATTATAGCTCGAATGTGTTTAAATGACAACTTTCAGGCAAGGTCCACAGAGTGGTCTGTGGATAGAATGTAACGAAATTTAGTTCATTAGCCTCTAAAGTGCTACCTGCTCCGTCTTGGCCATGTTATATCATATCCATAGGAACTAGACCAGAAAACACAATCAATAAACTGTTGAAAAACAAAAAAAGTGAGCACATGATAAGAGACCACAGCCATCTGAATATCTGTCTGGTTAGGGAAATTTAAAAACTCAATTCCATTTATCAAACACTTATTAAGACTCTATTACATCTAAGTTACAGATTAAAAAATAACAGGTCTAGACTCTTCATTCTAATAGTTCATAATAGGTAACATTTCTACAGCTTCTTTAAGATTTGCAAAGCAATATACGTACATTATCTCACTTGCTCTTTACGACCACTCTGGGAGGAAGGTACTCTAATTACTGCCTTTTGACTGAAAAAAAAAAAAAAAACAAACCTGGGGCAAGATGGAGGTCAAGTGACTTGCCTAGGGTCACACAGTTAGTAAGCATGTGAGAAAGCATTTGAACTTAGGTCTTCTTAATTCCAGTTATGGCAATGTGAGAGTAAATTGCCAGATGTGAGAGGTAGTAGAGCTACACTCTGAGTCAGGAGGCTCAGATACATCCTGGAAAAGGCACCTAAATTTAAGGTGCTCCAAACCAGAGTTGTCAAAAGGGCTACCCACAGCATTCCCAAATGCATCCCTGAACCAAATTATAATGAAATTGGGAAATATTTAACAAATAGAAATAATCATACAATAAAATATAATGTTAATATGTGGTTGTCTAAGTCAATATGTTGTCCACATGGATTTTTATTTTCTGTTTGAGTGTGACACCAAGACCCTAAATAACTTTCTAAGATTTTCAGTTAAAAGGCAGGTGACAATCCACATTGATAAAGGAAGTTGTCACATAGAAGGTTTCTGATACCAGTAAAATCACAAGTGTGTTTTAAAAGGGGGGTAGAGGTACAGAGTATCCCATAGTCTTAGTTCAATTTAAAGATATTAGATCTTTAGAAATATCCTGTATAATATGAGGTAGGTAGCTATGAGAGCAAAGAAAAAAATCCAGAAAAAAGCACCCCAGGAAAATGTGAGGAAGGAGAAACCGGATCTTGATTCAGAGCAACTAGAATAATTTTAAAAGATGAATTCTAATTCAATAAGAGCAAGAGAAAAATTTTCATCTCTATTTGGAACAAGGTTAATTTGACAGTCATTCTTCTGATATTTCCTATGTGCACTCAAACAAAGATGACATGATTAACTTCTTTCAATGGCTCACACTTAAAGGTGAATTTCCTACCCTCTTCTGGATACATACTCATTCAGAGAGACTAGATACTACAGTTATTAAAAAAAAATCCTAGAAATAGATGTATGGGAATCACAGAAGAGTAGGCAACCCCCAAATCATTTTAATGAGATTTGGGGAGAAGATAAAGAGTCAAATGTTTTCTCTGAGGCTGGGATGAATGTAGAGCTTATTGGAGTGTCCTGGGAGCATCACAGATTTTGTTAATGGTCCATACAGGGCAAAGAACTCTTAACTACAGTAGGGTGATGGTAAAGTCAGTTCAGTTAATCCTCTTCAGAAAGAGAGAAAAATCCCCCATCTCACCCCCTGAAATGAGGAATCAGAGTGAAATGAAACATGCCAGTTAAGGCAAATAACACTTGGAGCATTAAACTTCATTATGATTCTTTTTCATTAAAATGTCCATAATGAACAAAGCAATGGATTGTAAAATATTTATCAAATTATATGCAAAATGGGATTTTTTTTCTTTTAAAATTAAGTGTTAAAATGTTTCTTGGTAGAAAAAGGGCTCTACTTTAGCCCTTCTGGGCCTGATATGATCTAGGCCACAGGGTCTGTACACCCCCTAGATGACCCCTTCCATCAGCTGGGTCTGCCTGCTACTAGTTACCAATCACGTAGTTGCAATAGATATCAAGAAGAACCACAGTATCCTAGCTACCAACAGGGTAACTCTCTAAGTCCCTGCGGACTAGGGGAAGAGTGCTTCTACATTCATCTCAGTATTGATTCAGAAAACCTGCAGATGAGTTCTAACAATTGATGGTTAGAGTTTCTCCCTATACCTATTAATGAAAATAACTCTGTCTTAGCGTCAAATGACTTAAGTTCAAATTTCGTCTCATATACTAGCTATGTGACCTTGGACTTGTCACTCTATTTTCATGAACCACAATAGATTTTCTTTTTTTAATCTATAAAATGAAGGAGTTGGACTAGATATCCTCCAAACCACTTCAAGTTCTAGATTTGCGATGCTCACATCATAAATTCCTTAAGGTTCCATGGCTTCCTTTTACATTTGATTTTTTCAAAAATATTCTTTTGGGTAAAAGAACCTATACGTACAAAAATATTTATAGCAGCCTTTTTAGTGGTGGCAAAGAATTGGAAATTGAGGGGATGACCATCATTTGGGGAGTGGTTAAACAAGTTGTGGTCTATGAATGTAATGGAATACTACTGTGTAGTAAGAAATGATAATTTGGTAGATTTCAGAGAGAAGCCTGGAAAGACTTACATGAACTGATGCTGAGTGAAGTGAGTAGAACCAGGAGAATACTGTACACAGTAATAGTAACACTGTTCAATGGTCAACTATGATTGACCTAGTTCTTCTCAGCAGTACAAAGATCCAAGACAATTCCACATCCAGAAAAAGAACTGATAGAGTCTGAGTGCAGATTGAAGCATACTATTTTTACTTTTATCTTGGTTTTTTTGTAGATTTTCCCCTTTTGTTCTGATTCTTCTTTCACAATGTAACTAACATGGAAATGTGCTTTACATGATTACACATATAGAACCTATATCAAATTGCTTGCCATCTTAGGGAAGGAGAAAATTTGGAACGCAAAATCTTTCAAAAATGAATGTTGAAAAATGCCTTTACATGTAATTGGAAAAAATAAAAAACAAATAAAATTTTCAGAATTTAAAAAAATACTCTTTGGGGACAAGTTTGTTCTTTGTAGTTTTATAACATTCTCTTTTGCCTGTGTTATGATTGATCTTTCCACTTACTCTGATGTAGTCGTTGTATATATTGTCTTCTTGGCCTTTTTTACTTTGCTTTGCATCAGCATACTTGATTCTAATTTGCCCTTTGCAAAAGTGAAGTGTTGGAGTCACTGGTTGGGGATAGGCTTATTCTATAATTCAAGTTCCTGAGACATAGGGATCCTATTGTAGGTTCCCAGTGGTGCAAAACGTGATGTACTGCTGGAGTTTGCTGGTCCTTTGGGGTCTATCTGGTGTTACCAGAGTGACTAACAAGGTAGAAGTCTGTAATCAAGCTTGCCTCACTGAGTCTAATCTGAGACAGAATGAGTCGACTGTGCTATTCCCCCTTGGCCAAACTGGGGATGGAGCCAAGAGTCTTTTATGGATTGGGCTTTTAATAATAGTCAGATCGCCTGGTATAGCCAGAACTATTTCTATTACTTAAGGTTTTAGTGATGATAGGTCCGAAGCAAGCAAAGGGCCAGACTAGGCAAAAAGATTGATGATCACCTGGCAACAAGTGAGCAGGGGGCATGTAAAGATCTAGAGAGACTGTTTGGTAATGTAGGATCCAGAAGAATAACAGCCAAGGTCAAGAAAGAGTGCAAGGAATCAGAAATCCAAAAGGCTTAAGCTCAAACAGCCTATTTCCCAATTTAACTCACACCACACAGAGACAATTCCTGTGCCTTTTTGAACCCTAAAATTAAGGATTAATATTCCTTCCCCAGCCCTGCCCTTCATCTGCCTCATAACTAGCTGTGGACAGCTCCCTTCTAATGCAAGTATTTCTCTTTATTGGAAGCAGTAGGGTTTACCAAAGCAATAAACAACCACAGTGCTACTTGAAAACAGAGTTGGGGAGAGCCATCAAACCAAGCATAATCCTTTCCAATTAAAATATTTCTTCTCTTTTTTTTTCCTCAAAAGTAAAGAAAGTAGAAATAGTTGTTATGAGGAAATTCAGACACCAATAGACATCCACAAGGATGTCTGAGGGCAAAGAATTTTTGGACGGTACTCTCCCTACTTCTCTTTCTGCATTTCTACCCCCTACCTTTCAGTATCCTTCTCCATATTCTGAAATCCTTTCTACTACTAGGCACAAATCTCCCTTGAAATGTTCCCAGTGGTTTCATTCTGCCAGTTGCGGCACCTACCTAAACCTTTTCTGCCCAAGCAGTGCCTCTTTTCCTGATTTGCAAGTCTCTGGCTGATATTCCTTTTTCAAGAGGGGTTTCAGTCATACTGTTCACTTCTGTGAGCCCAGATCAATTTCTGGTACACTGTTCCACCTCCAGAATAGCTGCCTTCTCCATCCCCCCAATCTACACTCCCACTTTCCAGTTTCCCTTTATGTTTTCTCTCTCTCCCTATTAGAATATGTTCTTTGAGAGTAGGTGCCATCTTGTTTTCTTGTATTTGTATCCTCAGCACTTAGCACAGGGTCTGTCATATAGTGGGCACTTAATAAATGCTTTATCTATCTTTAGCTATTAAAACTGCCATTCTCTCATTGATCTGACCTCAGCTAGCTGTCACAAGAAAAGCAATATGATTTTTTAAAACAAGAGTTTATTCTGAGTATGAACAACAATGTTTTCCCCCTCCTGGAATTATTTCTGTTTTAGCAGAGGATGTTCATTTAAAAATAGGGTGAAACAAGCTAAGTTCAGGGCAGCATCCAAAAGTCAAGTTGACGAGCATTTATTAAGTACTCGCTATGTGCTAGGTACTGTTCTGAGCACTGCGAATACAATAATAAAAATATACAAAGACAATCCTTTGCTGTCTTCAAAGAGCTTACATTCTAATTGAAGAAGATAAGTATAAAAGGGAGTCAAATGTTGGAGGAGGAAAAAATACCAATATAGGGGTAAGATAGAGAAAGTCCAGAGAGTCAGGAGTAGAGCCTGGAGAGCAATGAAAACATGGCTGGCATGGTGTTCTGAAAGGAACCAGTCCATGAGAGGAACAAAGTGGGGAGTAAACTTCCAGTATGAAAAGCCCAGGATCGTTGTGACTTTCCAGGGCAAGATGATTTCTCATCAGCTACCACACATCTACCATCTCCTTTCAATACAAAGTTGCCATCTTTGATCCAGTCAATCCACTTAAAAGTTTTAGTAGAGTGACTCAAAACTTCCACTATGATTTTTTAATATCTGTGCACAGAGGTTCTCTCTAACCACCCAGAAACTTATATGATTAAATCTTCTTGTGAAAGCAATTGCATTACTGCAGAGCAGTACTTCTCTTTTCTTATTTCATCCACAAATGAAAAGCTCATCTGGTTGAATAGCCTTAAATACTGAGATGGACATAAATGTTATCTCACACAAATTTTCTTTTGGTGAAACCTTAAGAGTAACATAGCATCAAAAATCTCTGCATCTGGTTTCTTACCTCCACTGGCTTGATCTCAGTAACTATCTATTGCATCTACCCAAGGCATTAAAAATGGGATGATATCGCCTCTAGATGCTGGACTTCTGACACTTGTGATTTTCTCCTACTTTCCAGCAATCCTCACCATGCCCATGGCAGTACAGAAAGCTTACTACATGTTTAAATGCACAATTAATTTTTATTACTATGTGAGGGAATTTCAGTATGCATTTGTTCATGCTTCAAAAAGCAGAAAGTTGGACAAGGTAAACCTTTTGATTCTAAGATTCTAGAATCCTGGGAAACTATTTATGATGTTCTCAGAATGCCATCAAATTCTCTTATCTTTCTAACTCTCGAATTAATCAATTAATTTGCTAGAAGTTTGAAGGATTGTTTTTAATCCACAGGTTCCCTCCTTAAATCCTGACCATTTATATGAGCTCAACCCCTTAAAGTAGGGGTTCTTAACTTGAGGGCCATGAACTTGCTTTGGTTTAATACTTTATTATGTTCTGCATAAGTTTCCTTTGTAATCCTTTTTAATTTTATGAATTAAAAAAAATTATTCTGAGACAGGGTCCATAGGCTTCATTAGCCTACCAAAACCTACAAAGATAAGAATGCCTACTTTTAGGGATACCTGGCTCCTCATACTTATGCCTGGCCTAAAGTATCTGAAGATCCTTCTGGCAACGAGCAAGATGGTTAGAATAGAGAAATCCGTATGAATAAAGATTTAGAGCTGGAAAGAACCTCAGTAGTCATTAACTCTAACACCTTCATCTTGCCATTGAGGAAACAGAGGGAAAGAGGAAGGGTAATGGACTTCCCCCAGAGTCACACAGTTATTAAATATCTGAAGTAAGATTTGAACTCATGTCTTCCTGGCTTCAAATATAGCTTTCCGGCCACTATGTCACCTATCTGGAGCACAGCTTGGAGTTAGCTAGATGGGACTGGCTAGGTGAGTCATAAAATAGGCAACACTACAAAGATAGAAGCACCTCCACAAAGCGTCTGCCCTTGTTATTCGAAGACATGTAGAACCACCATTTGTACAAGATGGATTTTGAGGTTCTTTCCCCCAGTGAACACTTAAGATATGAATAGTTAATGAAGACCTGAGGATACTGTCTTAGGCAGGTTAAAACAGTTAGAAAAGATGCTCCTCTTGTGTTATGTTCTGCAGAGGGCAAGAGGAGAGCCCCAACCCCCATAAAAGGCAGCAATCATGTGGAATTATTGGACCAAACCATTTCTCAGGAGCTGTGAAAGTCAAGCAAGCCATAAGGCAATAAACGTCATGGTCTGAGGAGCATCAAACCAAGACATAAATCCATTAAGGGCAATCGGAAAAGTAGGTCAGAATCAAACACAAAACAAGATAAGGAGAAAGGTCTGCCATTCAGCACAGAGGATAATTAAGACTAAAGCACCTTGGTGGCTACAACCACCACTGGACCCTTCTGAAAGCCTCAAGAGAACTGCCCAATATTTAAAGGCGTTTGGCCTGAATGTAGTGTGAGAGCCGTGTCACAATCAGTTTTCATGAAGCCATCAACATGATTGTCCATTACCCTCCATATGAGTAACTGAACACATTTGTGACATGGGTGCAGAGGTAGATTATGGCGCTCTGAGTTTGCTACAAGACCTTGATATTTAGCGGTGTTTCCTCACAGTTTGTAGTTTTCTAAAACAAAACTAAGAGAACATACTTAAATATGTTTTTAATTAAAGTTTTTTCAAGAAAACAGATATAGTGTTCTATCGTTTTATTTTTATCTTGCTTTTTATCATTTTGATGTTTATTTTAAGACTTAACAAACATCTCATTCCATTCCATAAACATCTAAGTGCCTGCTATATCAATAGCTAGCATTTATACAGCATTTCAAAGTTTGCAATGGGTTCTATATACATTATTGCATTTGATCCTCACAGTTCCATGAAGAGGGCACTTAAAGGCATTATTGCCCCATTATATAGATGAAGAACCTAAGAGGTCAGGTTATTTGCTAAAGTAATGCTAAACAGCTAGTAAGTGTCAGAGGTACAAATTGAACCAAGGTGTCTCCTGACTCCGAGTGCAATAATCTTTCCGGTATATATGTATTACTCTGGATCCCTAGTAAACTGTACCCTTCTGTGCAGAGTGCACATTGTGGGAAATATGGAAATGGGGCATTTAATGTCTATATTTCACCTTTTTCTTTCTAGTACTGGTGTTTTAAGTAGTGAAACCTGTCCGTACTTAACTCTGACCCATGAATCCTCAGTGGTCACTGATCTTTTCTTCAGTGATCCTAGTATATTTGGCATGGAGATATTGTTCCGCATCTTAAAATCTCATGTTAGAGCTCCCCAGGTTATAAATGAAAAATTCTCTGTCCAGAGTGGGAAGGGATACAGGCTCACTAAGTCACTTCAACTAAACACCCTACTGGGCATATACTCCAAGAACATCAAAGGGGGCAAGGGGAAACCCAATCTGTACCAACATATACATAGCAACACTTGCTATGGTAGCAAAGGGCTAGAAATAAAGCAAGTATACATCAAACAATGTGAAAATTTTAATCAATTTAATTCAATTTATTTTTTTTATTAAGTGGCTATTCTGTGCAATGTATCATTTAGGGAATGGCTGGAAAAAATTTTGATAATGAATATAGCAGTATGTGTGTGTGTGCATGTGTATGTGTATGTGTGTAGCAGATATAAAGAATGCAAGAAAATATTGAGAGATCAGTATGAATTGATGCAGAGTGAAATAAGCTAATCCAACCAAACACTGTATATACCATAACTGCGATAACATGAATGAAAAGATTACTCAAAGGAAGCCAAATTCTGAATGACTGAAAAACCAGGTATGGTCCTGGAGAATGCCTTGTCTAACTCCTATGTGTTAAGTGAAGTGAAACAAACTGGAGATGTTGATCTAATAGAAAGGATTTCACTGTGTCAGAGAACACGTTGGGAGAACTGAAGATTGATGGCTGAGATTGATAGCTTAAAATTGTTGATTAACAAATGTTAGTTTTGCATTTGGGGCAGCGAGAATGCACAGTAGATAAGAGTGCCAGGTCTGGAGTTGGGAGGACCTGAGTTCAAATCCAGCCTCACATACTTACAAGCTGTGTGACCCTGGCCAAGTCACTTACCCCTTTTTACTCCAGTTTCCTCATCTGTAAAATGAGATGAAGAAGAAAATGACAAACCACTCTAATATCTTGGCAAAGAAAACTTCACAGGGTCACAAAGAGTTGGACACATCAACAACAATAAATAGCAGCAGTTTTGTTCAAGCAATGCAGCAAGTAGTGAATACTGACCCTGAGACTGACATGATATACATTCTTGTTTCCTGGCTACGTCCAAACAATGATCAGTCATGACCTAAGGACATTTCTGGGGCTTGGTGACTCTTTTTAGCAGTCTAGGGAAATGTTAGCTGACACTTTGAAACCTTTCAATAAGCTCATCCCTATGGAACACTTTAGGAAAAAGCACCAGCAAAAGGGCAGAAAGGAGATAAAGCCCTAGAAATGACCTCCCAGGCATAAGAAACATCCTGAATCTGATATTTCAGAACTCTTTATAGAACTTTAGGATGAAAAATATGATGAAGATTTCAAGTACCAAACTGATTATCTCGCACAGACAATGGGGTCAAACTCTGCTAATTCAATAAAAAAAAAGCCTCATCCCCCAATTGCACTTGGTCCCAGATAAGGACGTGGGTAGAAACAGTTCAAACCAAAGCTCTAATGGAGAAGAAATTAAGTTTAATAACCATTAGTGAATATAGAAGATGGAAAGAGCTTTGATGAGAAATATCTACTGGGGAAAGGCCAACAGCTAAATCCAGAGATGAACTCTTTTCATGCCATCTGTATACCAGTCTTCCTTCTCATCCCTCTCTAGTTAGAACCTGGACTCTGTAAGATCCTGGGCTTTAATGGGAGAGCTTTCCATCTAGTTTGCCTGCAACATGGCTTCCTTACTGGAGGTGTTGGTTAGACAGAAGCTAAGAATAGCAAGAGCCCAATCACTTAATGGCAGCAGACAACCCTGACTGCCTTTCCCTCCTCACTGGCTGAGCACCTCTCTAACCCTCTACAGAGGAGGCCAGTTGCTGAGCTAACAAAGGACACCCTGGAAATAATGAGTATGTATAAAATCCATCCCTTCGAGACTTCCAAGAAATTAGCCTCTTTGGTCTTTTCATGCATTCTTTTCTATTTTATCTGCAGGAAGTAGAAACTCAATACTTAAGAGTTTTAAAAACCAAGAGAGTGAGTCCCAACAATCCAAGCATCAGAATTCAGGTAAATTGTTTTGAAACTAGCACAGGATTGATCACCCTGGGAACAAAGAAAGAAGAAATTTTCAGGAGTGTCTTTGGGGACCAGCTGAAGGATTCATCCAACAATGACATTATTTTTGAACCTGAACTTCGTGGGAACAATGTTACATAGGAACTGAGCTAAGTTTGGCACCTACTCCCCCGCAGGTGAATGGGAGGGGGAGAGAAATACATCCAGGGGGTGGGAGAAATATCTGTATATCTTTCTTGCTATATGTGTGAAGTGAATATTCTTTTGTAAAAGCCAATTGATGTCAAGTGATTAAAAAAAAAAATGGAGTGTGCTAGTCACTGCCCCCTGAAATGGAGAAACAGTCAGTGGAGCTAGATTCAATAACAGGTTGGAAAAATACCCCCCAACTCCTTATGGGAACATGAGAACCCTGAAAGGGAAATGTAATAGTCAGGACTATTGAGAGTCTCCAGACTGAGAGAGTGCAGCAAGTGCACAGAGTACTATGCTGAGTTCCATAAGATGTGAATTTTTTATAGGCTTTGCCCTCATGAAGTTATATTGCAATTTCTAGAGATAGCACATATCCACATTAAAATTAATTAAACTATCTTGACTAGGTTAATCTTGCAATGATGTGTATAATGGATTGGCTGGAGGAAAAGCTAGATGAGGAACAACAAGCAGTTACTGCAGTACTCTAGGTGTGAGCTATAAATGACCCAAAGTCATAAGATGGCATTTGGAATATAAATAAAATGATGAATACAAGAGACTTAAGAAGAATAGGCAAGAATTATTGTTTGAAGAGGAAGCAGTAGAATCAGTGATAACTCCAAGGTACTGAATTCATGTGACAGGGCAGTGAATACCACTTATATAGAGTGGAAAGGAAAATAAAAAACAAAACAATTCATCTAGGGAGAATATGAGGTCAGTTTTAGACTTATTGAGCTTGAAGGGATGTTCAAGTAGAAATGCCAAATGGAATCTTACCCATAAGGAGTAAATGCTTGCTAGGAGAATGTGTTGTTGTTCATCTTTCATTCTCAAAGAAGAACAATGACATTATGGGTGACAACTTGTGAGTGAATTGGATTGAAGAGAGGCAGAGTTTCGCAAAGTCCAGTAAAGTCATTAAAGTGTAGTGATAGGACAAAAGCCAGGACAACTGGTGATGGCCCAGGCAGCTTTGATTTCTGACCAAGTTCTAAATGCTCCACAGTTGCCAGTTGTCTTGACATGGCTTGTCACTGGACTCTGATGACTCTGGAGGAGAAAGTCAGGCTGATGACTTTGCACAGCTCTGCCTAACATTAATCCATTTGACTGGCAAGTCAAGATATAACCTTCCTAATGTCATTGTTCCTCTTCAAAAACAAAGGATGAAAGCAGTCTTATGAGCAGAAGTAGTAGCTACCCCAGGGAACCCAACTGGCTGGTTCAAATTGGACAATATTGTTATTGTTGTTATTTCTTCTCCTTCTCCTGCCCCTGCCTCTTCTTTCTTCGCTTCCTCCTCCTCCTCTTGTCCCTCTGTCCCCAGAAGGAGTTATACCCTTACTTTGTGGGGTATTACATTGTCCAAAGGAATATAACTTTTGGTTACTGCATGAGTAAGTACCTCAGCATACAAAGAAGGGCCTGCTATCACAGGTTCTTAGATCTGCATTTGTAAAAGGGAAACAACTTCCAAGGGGTTAACAACCACTTTAATCAAGCACATGTATTATTCCTTTAACCAAGTACATATATCATTCAGTTAGTTCAGAGAGTCAGCACCCTGAATTTCAAAAAAAATACAGAGAAATCAAAATGAGACATGGCTTCCTCTGCCTGACCATAATTCAACAGACAGGTACCCTGTCTGACCAGTTACCAGAGACATCTGGGTTCTCAGAACTCCTTAGCAGTTTCCTAGAGTCCTCATCTGGTACTCAAACCTTCTTACCAAAAGCTAAGCCCCAAAGTAAACTTCACTCTTAGAGTATTTATACCTTTTTTAGAGCCAGAGGGCATCCTTAAGAACCAGTGCCTTATTAACAAAAGCTGTGGGTGTTCCTATAAATCTTCCCTAATCACACTCCCCTTAATGGGCAGGCCCATTAATGGGTGGGGAAGATCTTTAATCACATTAACAATACAAAAAAATATACACACACACACACACACACACACACACACACTGTTTCTAGTTAAAGAAACTCTTGTTTCTGTACTTTACTACTAGTAAAGACTCTTGATGGATAAAGGCAAGATTCAATCAGGCACTTGATTATACTAAAACAAAAACATCAAAAGATCCTATTTTGATTGCCATCACAATTACTTATACTTCACAAAGGTATCTTCGGATTGGGGGTTAGAGTTTATTCTATTTATTCTATCACTATTTTTTCCAAAAGTTGGACCAATTAACTCCTTTATCTCAGGTAGTTTCATTTATGATTTTCTGAAATATAGCTCTGAAAGAACAGGCTTTGAAAAAAAAAAACCCACTGGGATTCAAATGGAGCTACTTGACTATGCTTTAAAACCCAAAAATCATGTTAGCTTTCACTGACTGGCCAAAAATAATTGGTCCCAGCCAAGCCTCACTTGCTCATTGTTTGGGTTTTGATGACTCAGAGTGTCATAGCAATTATTTTCTGCACTGGCTAGAAACTCTTGAGGGTATTCTCCCAGACTGATTCTTTTGGGAAGGCAAACTAGACCATCTTTTGTCTCAATTTTGATCTATCCTTTAATCACTGAATGGGTATTGCCTCAGACAAACTGAGACCTGGGAAAGACCTTAACTTTAAAAAGTCAAGATGTCTCCTGCATCCTGGGCCACTGACAGTCATCTTGACTTTTATCTTGCCATTGGACTCAGATGCCTCTGTAGGAGAGAGTGGGATTGATGACTTTGCACAGACCTACCTCACTTAAATCTAATTCACTTGCAAGTCAAGATATTACCCTCTTCATGGCATTTGTCCTCTTTGAAAACAAAGGATAAACAAGTACTCCACAGTGTCTGCTTCATCTGCCTTCATGGCCATTTGGAACAAATTGTTCTCATCTGCGCATTCCATTGGGAGAAGTTTTCACATACTTGGGATAGATATCCCCCTACCTCACCAGGGGTCTGAGGTCCATTGGTTACCCACGACCTGGCTTTGCCTGTCTGCAGAGATGGTTTTACTGGGATGTGGCTGCAACAGCTTCTTGGAGCCACAGGTGAGCCATTGAACTGAACTAGGAGCCATAAGACTAAATTTCTGGTCACTTTCAGAGTTTGAAGGTCAAGATGAAAGTTACCAAAAAGTAATGGTCAGAAATAGGAAGAAGCAGATTAGAGAAGAGATTTTTTAAGTTAACTGTGGTCAATCATTTCAAATATGGCAGACCTAACATTCTACTCTGCATCCAACTACTTAAAATATTCTTGTTGAAGCTGAAGAACGATGAGGGGGAGAAGGAAGGAAAAAAAAAGGGACAAAAGACACTTGTACGATGAAATTATTATATATTTAAAATGAATACAAAATTATACATAATAAATTTGCAGTTTCATGAGCAATCATCCATTTTTTTATTCTACTATGTTATGGAAATATTTGTTTTATTTCATAAATAAAAAATAAAATAAAAATTTTTTAAAGGATGAGGAATAAAAAAAATGTCAGACTTAAAAAAAATTGATGACCTTTGAAAGTCAAGTTTTAGTTAACAAGCTTGTTCTCTAGCTCTAGAATTCAGAATCATTGCTATCATCCTTTCTCTCCCAGTTCTCAGAGTCTTCAGAGAAGTCCAGCTTTTATTTTATGTGGTTCACAGGATCAAACTGTTTTCCTCAACATTATCTGAACTGTTAACTCAGCCAGTTCTGGCAGGGAAATTCTCTGAATAGGCATTTTTTTCTGGTTCATAGCACGTTAATCAGTTTGCCCTATTCATCCCCCAATCCATCTATCCATATGTTTGTTCTACAAGCTTTTATTGAATATGTATTGTAGTGCTAAGATCTAAAGCAGAAACAAAGATGCTTAAGCTAAGGAGCTTACAGTATAACAAAAGAAATCAGACACATACACAAAAAGCTAGAATATGGTGTAGGGCATGAGAAACCACAGAATGAAAAGTCATAGGATTTTAGAAGAGATAGAGGCAGAGAAAGACAAATGAAGGTCAAGAAAGCATCTGTGTAGAGGTGGAAACTACAGGAATGAATGGAAACCACAAGGAGATGGATATAGATAACTATTGTCAAAGGATAAAACTTCAGAATCTCTGATCTTATTTGAGATCCTAAGGGTGATGAGATTCCAGGCATGCCTAAATTGGTGGCTAATGAGAGCAAGTTGAGGAACTTTGAGATCCAAATATATCAGGATCCTCAATATGAATGACATAATTTCCAAGGAGAAGGAAATGGCAAACCACTCTAGTATCTTTGCCAAGGAAGGTTCAGGAAGAGTCAAATAGGACTGAAAAAAACTGAACAACAATAACCAAGGATAATGGTAGATGACTGAGGCAGATTATTTGAAGGCAACTGGAGTATGAGTCAGTTCACTTATGGTTAAGGATGGTTAGGGAGTATTTTACAAAATGACAGTGAAAATAGAGTAAATTGGTTAGCATAATGAGACCAGTTGATTTCTAAAGATGAAAAGTGGGTAGAATCATAGATTTAGAGCTAGAAGAAATTGTGGAGCTCATTGAGTTCTACACTCTCATTTTATGAATGAGGAAATGAAGCCCAGAGAGCATAAGCAACTTGAACCAGGTCAAACTGTTCGTGTCAAAGGTAGGATTCAAACTCTGATCTTCCTGGTTCTAAGCCCACTACTCTATCCACTGCATGACCTAGCTGTCCCTGAAAACAGTGCAGGGCATGGGCAAATCTTTTGACTTCTGTATTAGTTTCTTCAACTGTAAAATGAAGATAATAATAGTGCCTACTTCTCGAGATTGCTGTGATCATCAAATGAGATAAAACTTATCAAATACTTAGCCCAGTGCCTGGCTCATGGTAGGTAATATATAAATAAAATGCTGCTGCTGCTGATATATCACTCTGATTTTTTTAGTGTTAGTGGCATGGCAGTGTTTGCACAGCAGCAGTGAAATATCCAGTATTCTGACTTTTGTCCTGAGAACTGAGGGGAAAAGGAGAATGGCCTCAACTCAAGAGAGAATTGCAAAGGAGTCAAATTTCAAAGTAACATGGTCAAACCAGCACTGGTTGAAGTCATGGAAGATGAGGAACAATTTGCACACAATGGACCTTGGATTCTACAGTGTTTATAGTTCAGACAACCCTGATATGGGTGAATGAAGGGAAAGGAGGAGGGTTAAATGGGACAGTACCATAAGAATAGGAATTAACACCTGAACCAAGTACTTGTGGATGACTGGAATAAATAAACCAATAGATTGGAAGTTAGGCTGGAAGGGCTTGTAACTGATACAGAACTTAGTTATTAAGGGAATTTTTAGAGCAAGCACTTTCAGGGTAAATACGAATGATTGAGGTTATTGGGTGAGAGTAGTCCCTCATTCTGTAAATCTCCTCATCCACTAGTAAGCTGCTAGAAAGGAAAATTGGATGTAGAAGGGTTACCACCCAAGAGTACATCTGAAATAATTCCAATTGATATCTACGGTATTTACAGAACAAGCCCTCTTCATTCCCTCTTCAATCTAAACTTTGACTCATTAATATCTCTGGCTTCCAGGAATATTATTTTACCTGCATATTTTTTCTACTTATCACCTCAGGATGGCTAAGGAAAATTATCTGAGGCTTCTGATGTCCAGGGAATGAAATTATTACTCATCCTTCTCTAGGCTGCTTCCATTTGGGGAACTGGATTTCTCTACTGCTTTTCTCCAGACTCACTCTATCATAATAAATAACATCCAATATAAAACAAAGGTTCCAAGCTGCTAATTTCTTTTGCATAACAATGAATGAGTAGTATTAAGGGAATGGATAGAAAATGCCAGGAGGAAGAGGAACATGAAAGGGTTCACTAGTACAGTTAATTGGAAATAACAGCAATATGATACATGGTGGTACACACCTGTAATACTGGATTCTAGGGAGGCTCAGGTTGGTGGATGGCATGGATTATGGAGTTCTCAGTTTCACTGGACTAAGCCAATCAAATGTCCACACCAAGTCCAGAGTAAATGTAGTGAACACCAGGAGCTGGACAGGGGTGGGAAGAGGGGTAGGGAAAGCACTAGTCTACCTAAGGAGAAGCAAAGCAGCCCAGGTCAGGTCAGTCAATAGTGGGCTCTGACAGGGGAAGGAGAAGGGAAAGGGGAAGGGGAAGGGGTGAAAGAGAGTGGAGGGGAAAGAGGAGGGAGAAGGGGGAGGGAAACGGGAAGGTAAAAAGAGGGTAGAAGCCAATGCAAAATACATCTGACTGCATAAGCAGGAGCAACTTCACCTGTTCAGTATCTTTCCCCCTCCTGGGGGAAATCTCAGAGAGATTTCTGTTACTAGAGTAATATCTCTCCCAATTCAGAGGCAAGAAAGGAGGAGGATGAAGAGAGAGTTTCAGCAGTCATCACTCAGTGGGCTGTCAGCATAGCCACAGCCCCACCTGCTGCTCCTGAAACAGCTGTAAAGCAGCTCCAAAGTAAGAGCTATCAGAGCCTTGACAGAAATTCAAGATGGACCATAACTCCAACTCTCACCCTGGCTTCTTCTCCCCAGCATTCTTCCTTGAATTCCATATGAACACATCCCAATCCTTTCCCCCACTTGTGGGATTTCAGTGCCTGGTAGAATCTTGATAAAGCACATCTACTGTCATGATTATTCTGACATTGACTTGGGTTTGGATGCAGCATTACATTATACTGCATGTTCCCATTGGAAATTTAGTGTGCTGGTGATGACCTCTGAAAAGACACCCTCCAGAGTGAAGACTATTCTTTGATAATAGCTTCCAGCTTCTAATTGGGAGTAGAAGTTGGCAGTTGAGAACACTGGAGATAATACAGGGCTCTTAAAATTTGATATCCAAGTGCTAAAATTCTTTGTCAACATTTCCCATGTTCTTCTTTCCAACCTCTCTCTCCTAGATGGCTTAGTAGAGAGAGTGATATATTTAGAGTCAGAAAGACCTGAGTTTAAATCCTCCCACAAACATATAATAGCTATTGAGACTCTGGGCAAGTCATTTAACCTCATATTCAAAATGAAGATCTTGGGTTCAATTGCTTTTAAGATCCTTTTCTGCCCTAAGACTATAATCCTATGATCTCCTTTACCCCGTTTGCCTTTTTTCTCCCATATCCTATTCTCTCCTCCCTTCTCCTTGGCTCTTTCTCTCTTTTCCATCTACTTCCTCTTCTCCCACTCTCTTATTTATTTTCCCTCACCTTTTTCTTTTCTGCTCCTATATTAGCTCCAAAAACTTCCCTGCTTCTTCAAGTTCTGTCTCATCCATCCACCCTCGATGTTTATCAACCCAACTAAACTTTTCTTCAGGAACACACCACTGAAGGTCTTACTTTCCAAATCATTGTTTTAGAAAAATAGCAAAAAATTCCATTATTCTTCTATTCCTTTGACTTCAAGTGAACTGAGAATGTAATTTAAAATAGCGATTTCCTGAAACTTCTACTGGAGAACAAGGGACAAATTACTGTTGATTTATTTGTTTTGACAAAGTGTCTTACTGGAAGGGTCTTGTCTTTACATTAAGAAAAACTCACCGGCCCAAAACATCAGTTTTTCCTCCTGAGATAGTCCATTGCTTATGAAGCCAACCTGCTCAGTTTAAAGCAATGAAGAATCAGGGTAGTATTTTCCATCTATTATATTATTTAAGTTCTTATGTCTTTTGGCACTTGCTGGCTTTTAACGCAATTCCATCCCTCATGCAACCAACTCTTGACTCTTTGAAAAGAGATTCTGCAGATAGAAATCAGAATGCTGCACATGTATGGTGGTCATGTTAGTAGTATGGATCTATTAACCTGAGCCAATTTTGCATTAGAGAAAGGAAAGGACTAAATTAGAATTGGGGCTGGCAGAAATATTTTCCCATCTGCTCCTATTCTTACACACTACCTTGACCTCCAACCATCCCTTCTATTCCAAGCAAAGGATTCTTCTGAGTGGGAAAATAGATAAAAATGTGTTTGTTTTGGGAGAGGAGGTTTTTTTGTTTTTTTTTTAAGGAGATATATTATCTGGTGTGCCTTTGCTTATATTTTATTTGTCCCAGAAGTGAGTTTAGTAAAGGCATTTTTCCCCTTTTCTTTTATGATTAAAGGACTTTGTCAATCACCTTAACAACATGTTCATTTTATGACCTGAATAAACAGATGGGCGCTGTTTACCCATAGCATCAGCCAGCATTCACCTGGAGCCCAGCTTCAGTATCCCTTCTCTAGTCCCCTTTTACCTAATCTGTTTTCTTTGTAAGGGTCAACTTCAGTTGCTGCTGACTTGACATTTTCAAAGACTCAAAGTGGTCTTTATTACAACCCTTGATTTCACCTTCTCCGCCAGCCAGAAATTTTATACTGCTCTGATCCATGCAATTCCAACATAGCCAGGATGAGGGCTGTTTAATGGTAAGATAGTGCCACCAGCTGGCAAGCGAGTTCCTCTGTATCTTTTACTTTGATCATTTTCATATATTCTCTCTCTCTCTCTCTCTCTCTCTCTCTCTCTCTCTCTCTCTCTCTCTCTCTCTCTCTCTCTCTCTCTCTCTCTCTCTCTCTCTCTTTCCCCTCTCCACTCCTCTCCTCTCCACTCCATTCCTCCTCTCCCCATCCCTCCTCTCCCCTTCTCATTTGCTGAGATGTATAGATTCCTCATATTCTTGCTTTTATCCTTCTCCTTCAAACTATCAGAAGGAGACCTTGGCATTAAAGAAAATCTCTGTTCAAGTCACTGCTTTTTTGAAATTCAGAAGAATTTAGCATTTGGAGCCAAATTACTGCAGAAGGTTCTGTAGTCCCTTTTTCATGATGTCAAATGGGAGATTATGGCAATTATCCTACTGTCTGCTCAGGTCCTTATGCACTGATTGCCTGTCTTGTCTTACATTCAAAGCAGCTTAATATGCACTCCTTTCACCAATGGCCTCTCATCTAGACCCTGAACATTGTCCCCACTACAAACACAGTCCTCTGGAACTGAGTCCCTTAACTACCCCTCAAAGGACTATTGCATTTTTAGGCAGAGGCAATGGCACAGACGTATTGAGCTGCTTGCTTTTAAACAGAAAATGACACTGATTGTCACGAAATATAACAAGAGCCGTATGTACATTTCATTGGAACCGCAAGCTCAAATTAGCCTGTCAGAATCTCACTGTACCCTGATGCCAGCATGTCAAATGACACAATTAGCTGAAGAGAGGAAAGAAAAGGCTTGTCAAAGACATCACGGCTTTGAGTTCCATCCCTTTGCTGGGTGCCTTGATTACATCCGAATGCATTTCATTTTGCATCTGCAGTAGGGTATAGGTGACTGCATCTCTCCCTTTCAAACTTTAAAACAATCTTCCACTTGGGGGTGGGGGTAGGAGAGGGAGAAAGAAGAAAGAGAGGAAGAGGGAGAAAGAAAGGCGAGAGAGAGAGAGAGAGAGAGAGAGAGAGAGAGAGAGAGAAACAGAGAGGCTTTCTTGTGAGGCCTCAAATGTCTTTTTTTATTCTCTATCATTCTGCATATGAGAATTTATCAAAGGCTGAACTACAGTCCTTTGTAAGGAAAACAAAGTGCAGTAGAAAAAGATGTAAAATTCAAGTTGGAACTGAGGAGATCAAAGCTTTAGAAAAACTAGCCAAACATGATTAAATACCTACCAAGACAGAAAGTTCCCGTTCTGCTTGTAGTATATATTCTTTTCAGATGATAGGAAAGCAGAAGTAAGTTTTTATTTAACACCAAATCAGAATATAGGTCCCTCCAGTCCCATGTCCTGCCTGCAGCAATATTTAGGGCCATATGTGATCCTTCAGAGAAAGACAAATCTATTCCCCAAAGTGCAAATGACTAACCCAAGAGAGAAACTGGGGAGGAGAGAGCTAGGAAACAATATAAGTCAAATCTAGGTTAATTTTTGTTTCTTTCAATAGTCACAGAAGCTAGAATGTGAAGGTCCCAAAATGCAAACTCTGAAGCAAAAATTCTTAATCTTTTTTTTTTTTTAATCTATCTAGACTCCTTTGGCTGTCTGGTGGAACCTATGGACCCTGTCACAGAATCACGTTTTTAAATGCATAAAATAAATATGTAGGATTACAAAAGGAACCACTTTGCCAAAATACAATTATCAATTTTTTTAAGAGTTTACAGACCCCCACATTCAGAATCCTTGCTAAAGCAGAGATAATTAGGATTGGTATAGTCTTAGAGTACCTATAAGGACAACCTGAAGAAAGACTCACTTTACCTGATTTCCCTCCCCTCCCCGTTAACCCATTTTGTTGCCTTCGCTTTCCAAGAAATCAGTGGGGATTGTGGGGTAGGCAATAACACTGTTGTCTGGAGGGCTCCCACCTAAGCCAGCTTTGAGATGAGAGTCCTCCTCTGGTCTTACCTGAAGTTATCCATGGGACAAAGAGAGATCAGGATAGGGTCCGTGGTGGGCACAGCTTGAGGGTAGAACCTGGGAGGACAGGTCCAAGTCTACTTCAGGAAATTTTTGCACTCTAAATAACGGGCACCATTTGTAACCCAAGTCCCAAAGCCTCTTGGTATGGGATTCTCTCCTCACTGGTGTAGATCAATTGCATCCCTCAGCTAGTAGTCTCTATCACATCCTTATTTATTTATTATGTCCTTTAGGGAATTTTTCCCTTGGGTGAGATCTGGAACTCTTGGTATCTCAATGGGAGAGCTCCTTCTCTCTGTATTATCTGTTATATATTCCCATATGTGTAACTTCTCTGATTTCTGTTTTTCTATCATCTTGGATAAATGGGTTTCTTTGCTACTTTCTACATAGTATGTTCATTGTGGAACTGATATTTGGTGGGAAGTGAGTCTTGGATGTAAAACTTGGTTCTACCCTCCCCCCAATTAATGAATGGTGATCAGAACTTTAGCTTGAACTTGAAAACCATATCCTTTAGATTAATAATATTTAAGGGAGCATATCGGTATCCATTTTCTCAAAGGAAAGCAGAGTGGTCAGCCTCTTCTTTCCACTTCCTATTTTCCCTCCTAGTAAGAAATAAAGTCTCCCTGGAGGGTGGAGGACTGGGGTGAGGGGGAAGAGAGGTAGAGGAAGAGGAGACCAGAGATGTCTATCTCTCCTCCTTTTAAGTCACACAATGACTCCTCCATATCATAATGTGGGAGAAAGCTTCATGAATCAGTAAATGATGAGAACATCCAGTATTTTTTTTTAAGTTGCTAGTTATCCATTCCCCTATGGTCATAGACATGGAGGTGGGAAGAAGGTTAGAGGTCTACTAGAGTAGTTCCACATTAAAAAAAAAACAACAGATAAAACCAAGGTGAAGAGAAGGGGAGTGACTTCTCCAAAGCTACTTAGTAATTAATGATAATATGAGGATCAAACCAAGGTCCTCTGACTCTAAATCTAGCATTCTTTTAGCTGCCCTAGGCTGTCCAAGTTTACATATGTGTGCATGCATGTATTTGTGTATATATATATACACACACACACACAGTTACATCTCCCAGTCCACTCATATGTATGTACATATACATATATATGTATACATTTATATACACATGTCAATGTATATTGTATGTATAGCCTACTTTCTGTTCCCCATAAAATGACTGCATTGAATATACACATTAAATACACATTTACATGTGCATATCAACATAGATACACACTTATGCTTACATACAAATTATGGGCAGTTAGGCAGCACAGTAGGTAGAACTGCCTGGAATTTGGAAGACATGAGTTCAAATCCAGCCTTAGATACTTCCTAGTTGTGTGATCCTAGGTAAGTCACTTAGTCCTGATTGCCTCAGTTTCTCATCTATAAAAAATGAGCTAGAGAAGGAAATGCAAACCCCTCTAGGACTTTGCCAAGAAAAACCCAAATCACCAAATATTGGACATGACTGGAATGACTGAATAAAAAAACACGTACATACATGTATATATACATATACATGTATTATGTATATTAAGAGAACTGATTATTTCTCTCTTGTATTTAATAACTAATCTTTAAATTAGGACCAAGGCTTTTTCCCTTTTCTACTTCCTCATTCAGAAATAAGCCCCTGTATGTTACTCAGGCAACCTTTAAAGGGTCAGGCTGATACTGAGAGGGAGAACTCAGTTTTGTTCAAAAGATAAAGTTAGGTGAATTGATGAACTCTGGCCCCTCATGTTTTACTCAGACAGATCTCGAACTATGTGGATTCTCCTTTTTGTAAGTCTGGTGACTGGATACAGATATATCTCTGACCAAAAGGAGTAACCAGAGTGTCGTGCCCCAGAAGCTCATTAGAATGGGTCCACCTCTCATTATAATATCAATTGTCTCAATAACTGTTAACCAGTCAGAGTTTATTTGCACTCCTAAGAACACCTACTCTTCAAAGGACATAAAAGTGTTGAGTGAGTTCCATGATTTGTCTTTTGATCGAAGAGAGGTGGCCAAATGACCATCCTTTTATTAATAGTATGCTAGTATTATTAATAAAATAACTAATTATCCAGAAACTCTCTCAAACTTTTTATACATCACAATACATAAAAGTACATTAAAATCTAAAAAATGCAGATATGTATATATATATATGAGTGAAATGACTACAAAGAAAACAGTAAATATATAATGCATATATTTGTATATTTAAATTTTTCAATGTAGTCATTTAATGAATATGTACGTGTATGTATGTGTGTGTGCACATAGATGTATATGTACACACATACATAAGGTATATATACATATTAACACAAGTGTGTATGTATGCATGTGTATATACACCCATACTTCTTTCATATTTTTTGACAGTCTAAGAAATGTAAGCTCTGGTTTCAAACATCTATTGCTACTTTCTCTCCATCCAAATAGAAGGATGTATAAGGAATACAGTTCTTAGCTATACATTTACTGTGTGGGACAAACTCACAGCTTTCCTACACATATCACAAATATCTCCAAGAAGTATGAGAGCAGGAGTAAAAACTGCCATTTGGGCAATTACTGCCTTTAGAGTACGATACTGATCAGCTTTGAGTTTTCAAGGGGACATAATACAGGACTGTTTTTAGCTTTCCTCTCTATCTCACCTTCCCAAGTATATTACACTCACCTTTAAACTTCTCTGAATCCTAGTACCATAAATCCAATAACCAGGCTTGTTAAGCATTACCTCCCCCCACAGCATCCTCACTGCGACAAAGAACAAGCCTGGCCTGCAGGTAAAAGCTCTTATATTCTGGCTCTTTATTTCAAGGAGGCCAGGAAATCTCAGGACAATGCTGTCAGTCTCAACCCAGGGGCAACCCACAGGGATTGGTAGACTCTGAATGGAGTTACTGTTCAGAGGCCTGGGGCAGCCCCTGCAGAGAAGAATAACCTGGCAGGTAATTCAAAATAATAAGAAGGCAGAGCTCAGCAGGAAGAAACCAAATACACGCCGCAACCAAGACAAGGCAAGGGGAAAGATTGTAGCAATCTGACTGCCACAGAAACTTGAGAAGTACCACTGTAGGTTCTTAACTTGGGACCCTGGTAGGAGGATTCCAGACCTTCTGGTTTATAAGAACTAAGGTAGAATCTGGAACCAGAACCATCTGCTTGACTCCGTCCAGCACTGGACTGACCCATTAACAAAAATGTCACCCCTACAAGTAGCTAGCTAGGCTGCTCAAAGGAGCAGCCATCATCAGTACGTGAACCTGACCTGAACTTGGCAGGAATTTCATGAATGGAATAAAAGGACTCTCAATGCAAGGAAACACATGGTACCCCTCAGTTTCACATGTTCTTCCCACGTTGCTTACCTGCTTCTGTACTTTAAATTTGAGTTCACTCTTCCCTGAAGATCATGTTGCAAAGACAGGCAACTGTGCCCCCTGGTCTGCATGGGGTTTTATCGGTGGTGTTATTGTTTTAATGGATGGCAAACTGAATAGAGAACTGGCCCTGAAATGAGGAGGATCTGAGTTCAAATTTGGCCTCAGACACCTACTAGCTGTGTGACCTTGGGCAAGTCACTTAATCCTATCTGCCTCAGTTCTTGCCTGTAAAATGAGCTGGAGAAGGAAATGGCAAACTTCAGTACCTTTGCCAAGAAAATCCCAAATAGGGTCATGGAGAGTTGGACACAAGTGAAACGAGTCAAGAACAACAATCTTGCTGCTATGAAGGCAGCTAGGTAGCTCAGTGCATAGAAAGTTGGGCCAGGAGTCAGGAAGACCTGAGTACAAAATCTGATCTCAGATACTTACTAGCTGCTATATCTTCTCAGTAAATGCTCTGATAAAAGCTAAGTGATCAACTTCAACTGATTAATCAATATTGGGGAATATGCCTTACAGGGGCTTGTGTAGAGGAGTACTAGACACCCCCTCAGAGTTACCCCTTTAAACACTGAAGGGAGAAGTCAGCAGCTCTCTTGGGATCCAACCTACCAGAGAGTGGGAGTTGGGAGAGTGAGCTACATTCATTCACATGTTCCTTACCCTCTTCTGTACTTTAAATTTGACCTCACCTTTCCCTGAAAACCCTATTGCAAAGAAAGGCAAGTGTAACCCCTGGTCTGCAGAGTGTTTTGTTGGTGGTGTTATTGTTGTTATTTTATTAATTAATATTGTTATATGTTGAGGGTTTTTTTAGGTGCCTACCTTGGTGCTGTTTCCAAGACCAAATTTAGCAGTTGTGGTTGATTCCTGTCCTTGATGAATTTACAACCCAAGGCTGATGAGGGCATATGGGACATAAATTGTTGTCTTTTCTGTTCACAGACTCTGCTCCTTTTATCCTTGTGTGAGAGTGTGGTTGAAAATGATATACAAACATTGAACACACACATGAATAGAAACAGTGACAGAGAGAATTGGAACTAGCTAATTTTGCAAGGAAGGCAAGAGTATAAAATTACACATACACACACACACACAGAGTCTCTATTCTAATCACGAGATGTGCTTAGCATAGTAGAAGAAAATTTTATCTATTTTTCTATGCCCTTCAGATTTTCGAGCCTGATATAAATATAACACTTGCTTTTCTGTCTTATTTAGGGTTTGATTCAAAGTTATACAATGGGCACATGAAGTTTATGCCTAGGGTGTGTGATAGAGGGGCCGTCCCCCTCCTCAATTTCAGAATATAACACAGATACACTTTCCTCCCTATTGACCATAATGACTTAAGGATCCACTTTGTGTGGTAACAAAAAAGTCTATTCATTGGTTCCTGAGCAGCACCTTGATGGGAGTACTAAAGAGGCATTTTTTACACTTCAGGCCTCTCTTTCCTGGTAACTTTCAGGGGAGGAACATCTCTGTGAACAGCTTGGTAGAGTAAGGTGCAGCAAATGCCATATTTTTCTTCCTGGTCCACAAGAGTCTGAAAACATGGTACAATTGTTTGTTTCATCTCTTCTGTTTATTCATTCCTGATCTTAGGTGAATGAGACAGAAGTGACCAGGTTATAGACTTACAGGTTTCAAAAGGTCAGAAGAACTATCCAAGGTCCACTCAAGAGCCTGGAATTGGTAGGAGAGGCCATGAGAGTAGGAAGCACCAGAGTGAAGTAGGCTATTTGACCTAGCCAACATTGAACTGATCCATCAGCTAAACTGCCACACTCTGCAATGGGGATGATCCATCCATCACCAATGCCTCACCCTGATGTGGACTTGGTTGGGAATACACGAAGGTTAAAAAAAAGGACTCTTGGAACCACCTGTCCCTGTGTGAAACACACCACCTTTGTACTAATTACTTTAATCTTGAAACCATTCTCCTCAGGACTCTTGTCCCTTCCAAGGCAGAGTTTGTCCCTTTTTGGAGAACATTTTGTGATTTCTATCATTTCCATTTTAACTAGCTAATTGATATTGAAGTGGGAGGATGCCTGCCAAATGGAAGCTCATGCAAGATCAGCCTATTCTTTGGAGAGCAGACAGAAACCTCATCCCCTTGGGGTTACCCTTAGTACCCCTAGGGAAGCAGAAGAAGTAGCCCCTCTGAGGACCAAACCTGCAAGTCCAGAATGAACTGGCAGAGTGAGCTCAGATGGGGATCCTACATCAAATACATCCCATGACCATCTTGTTCAGTTAGCTTTTATTGCCTGGACTTTATTTCTACATGGACCTTCATATTAGTATGAAGTACTATCATTGTACTGTCATATCACTCTATGTCCTTCATATCCTCTATGCAAGGATATCCAACTTTTCAGTATGAAAAGCAATTATCCACATTCTTAATGTCAAAGAAATTATGATTTACAGCATTTCAAGAGCCTTAGTGTTTTTAATTTACATGGAAAGTATAAAATAACACATATATGCATCTGATCATGATTTTGTAGAATTTTATAGCTGTATCAACCATCATTTGGTGATAAGTTGGTCCAGATGTATTATTACTTTACGTAGTATCTATTATAGGCTCACACAGCTAGTAAGTGTCAAGTGTCTGGATTTGAACTCAGGTCCTGCTGACTCCAAGACCAGTCTATTCACTGTGCCACCCAGCTAATAAAATAATTATTTTATATACTATGTTCATATTTTCTACTCTTTTCTCTGTCTGCAGGATGAGGGGGAGGGTGATTTTTTTTTTTTTTTATTGAGGAACAAATTGAGACCTATAAATGTTAAATTACTTGCTCAAGAGACAAGTATTCAAATTGTGGTTCTCTGACTTTAGGATCCAAATGATGTTTTTTTTCATTAAAAAGATATCATGACATGCTAAAAAGATGCCATGACATGCTAAAAACATTCTTCATCAAAATGTCTAACGAACTATGACATCATCTATACTTTTAACACGGCTATGCCTTTTTGCTCTTTTCTGAAGTCAGTCAACACATATTAAACAGTTACATGTGCCAGGAACATATTTTTGTGAACACAGGAGGTCCCCCAATATTCTGTGGCCCTTCCTCTAGACTAGAATATGGATTCTTAATCTTTTTACTGCCATAGACCCCTTTGGCAATCTGGTGAAGCCTATGGACCCCTTTTCAGAATATTGCTTTTAAATGCATAGTAATTAAAAGGAAACCAGTTGAAATAGTCATCAAAATATTTTCAATAACATTGGTTTTCTGCATTTAAATATATGTAAACATACGTAAATCTATAAGCATATATTTAGATATAGAAAAATGCAAATGTCTATTGACTGCTGCTTGAGTTTCTTTTAAATGCCACCAACCAGGAAAAAAGGTCACCAAAGTCTTGGCTTCTGAGGCTAAAGTGCTGGGGTCTTAATAACCCTAAGTGTAAAATACTACAAGAACATTTGAACAAGAAGGAGCAAATGGAAAAGGTTTTACATGATTTTTCTTATCTGTGAAGGGGCAACATTTCATCCTCGAATAAAGCATTTTCAATATAATTACATTATAGTTGTTTCATTTTCCAAGTCAAATTCAGAAAGGGAAAGGGAATTTAAGGCACTTGTTCAAACCAGAATAAATCAGGTGGCCAACGGGGCCTTAACTCCTGGTCTGAGCACATGTTGTGTATATAATAGGCTGCTCTTGTTGTGTAAACACTGCCTTTTATGAATAGCAAAGGCAACTCAAGAGCAGACAGTCTCTAAACTCACCTCTGCTCTACAGATGCCCAACAGAAAAGACTCTTGGATGGAATCCAAGGGTCCAAATCTCTCTCCAGTCATAGGAAAAAGAGACCTTGCAGGTACCTCAGACTTCAGACCAACACCCTAAGTCTCTACTGCAGGGAACCAGCTTTGGGATTGGTATACAAACTTTTCCCTTTGCCTAAAATGGATTAGGGAAATTGCAGTCTGACCTAGAAGAAGGCCTGCAAAAGCTATTGAGAAATTCTTCCCCAACCCAGGTGATCTGACTGATTCCAGTCAAGATCCAGAAGACTGTAAACTGAGGAACAGCTGAGATGCTTTGTGGATGTCTAAACCAAATAAGAGGTTACATCAAGGTTGAGATGAGACTGCAGTCATCTGTGTTCTCATTCATGTGACTCTTGCAGCTGATTACCTAGCTAGGGAAAGGAAAGTGGACAATTAATCAATCAATCTACAAGCATTTATTAAGCATCCTCTGTCTGGGTAAGGCATTTTGCCTTAAAATAAAAAAGTAATAATCTCTGTTGTCAAAGAGTTTACATTCTATGGGAGGAAGACAATATAGATAGATGGATGGATGGATGGATAGATAGATAGATAGGTAGATAGATAGATAGATAGATAGATAGATAGATAGATAGATAGATAGATAGATAGATAGGCAGATAGATCAAATGGATGTGGAATAAATATAAAGTATTAAACACGGGATAGTTGAGGGAGCAAGGGCAACTAGTAGTTATGGGAATCAGAAAAGATTCAGGTGGGCTTGAGTGGTATCTTTAAAGAAGTGAGAGATCCATAAATCAGGTGATGACTTCAAGGCTATGCTGGTAAATGTTGAACAATTATCTTTCCAAAAAAGAAAAAAAAAGCATAATGTACTTTTAAGTTTAATGCATATTATTAATATTTTCTTCCTCACTTTCTTAAGTCTAACCAACCAACAAAACAATACATGTAAGCTCCATTTTGTAGCATTTGCAGATTTCCAAGGGGCATATGTGGCTCCCATATGAGCTGGCTCCAACACACCCCCTGAGTTCCCTGGAAAGGAAGTGACACTAAGACGTTTCTCTTGCATGAGTCTCTATCTATGCAGAGGCAGTTGAGGTATAAGCCAAGGGAACACATTTCAGGTAAAAGGATATCCCTACATGTGATAAACTAGAAAATGCTATTTAAATATGAATTAACATTTGAACTGAGCTGAGATCTGAAAGATGAATCTATACCACATCTGGATAGTTAGAAGATAGGATCTTGGAGTTCATCTATAAAAATTTAAGGATGAAGGAACACAGAAGCCTCTATTTAATGCAGCTGTTTGTTTTCCTTCTCTTCTAATAAAATTTTCTTTCCATTCATTGAGGCCAATCCAAAGTCAAAGCGGAATTGGTATTGGTCTATGAGGCTACCCAATACAAAGTGAAACCCAGTTTTTTCAATGATAGCTCTAGACAAAAAAACTAGAAGTACTCTCAAAAAATAACTTGGGTATTTCATGCCATGGTTATCTCTAACGTGTTAGGAACATAAAATACTAAATAAGTTCACTATCTTTTGATTGTCTCCAAATTATTCTATGTCTTATTTATACAGTTGTTTGCATGTTGTCTCCCCTGTTAAAATGTGAGATGCTCCAGAATAAGGACAGTGTTTGTCTTTCTTTTTATCCCTAGAATTTAGGAGAGTTCCTGGCATGTAGTAGGCACTTAAAAAATGCTTATTGAGTTCCTTACTTTAATATTTGCTTCTTTACTTTAAAAATGAAAGGCAATATCCACTGATAACCATTCTGATTACTGGGGCCTGTCCTCCATACTCACTATTTGAGAGCTAGCAAACTTTAGGAACTGAGGAAAAGAGAAAACAACTCTGAAGTAGGTAATATATAGCCATGAGGTTGGGCGCACCAAAGGAAGGGAGAGAATGTACAGTTTGTATAGTTTAGGGATTATCAGAAATCAAAACACCCCCCCCCCCCCATGAGATTTACTATAGTCAAGATAAAGCCTTTGGCATAAGGAATAGCCTTAGAGGTTAGGATAGACAAAACTACTAATACCACTCAAAATAAAAGCATCCTGGTGTTAAAATTAAGATGTATATATGTATTTGAGGTAGGCAGGAAGGAAGGATTGGAAAGACCAAAAATGAAGTAAGAACCACTGTTGTATTTTCAAATGAAACTCCTGTTAAATCTTTTATAATCCTCACACACCCTCAATCAGTTTCATATTCATTTCATAATCCTTGTCATGATTCCTAAACTTTTCAGATTTTTTTTTACTTTTAAAAAGTAAAAGTGTGAGAATTGTAACTTCAGTTACTATCAAAATTTTGTGACTTTGAAATAAACACCTAGTTTGGTTTTATTACGGAATGAGTCAATAAAATGAAGCCTCACATTTAGGGGCATTGTTCAAGTCAGGGTTGTTCAGAGAGACCAGGCATAACCTGAATTACTTTCAGAGGCCAACGTCCATCTAGGGTGTAGGTCAGCATGCCCCAATCACCCACTGGTAAAGTCTAGGTCATTAAGTACCCGTCCTAACTCCATCTCCCCACCCCCAAGAGAAAGTGCCTCTGACATGGTGGTGGAGGAATGAGGGTTTTCTAAGAGTTCATTTTATTGGCTTTGCTGCCAGGGTTCAATCATTTATTTTGCATAAATAATCTTCTGACCATTATTATTTACTTATGAACATATAGCACATTATTAATGATAAATCAATACTAAGAAAAATTTTTGAAATAAAATGAACCAAAATAAATTATTATAGTTTTATATTCAAATCTACAGAAGAAATAATTTGTGTATAAATTGCCTCTTCTCTCCCTTACAAAATTCTTTTGTATAAATGACTACCAAATTTACATAAACTATAATGAGAAAAGAACATTTATCCTTATCTCAAAATGTACCTCCTATTCCAATAAATCTTTGTAAAACTTCGGCAAGTAATTATATCTATCAACTTAACCCTGGAATGATATCTAACTTTTTCATACACAAAACTAAAACAATAATTTTCCCATTAATATTGAAATTTTACCTGACATTATCACTTTTCTAGCATTTAAATTGTGTACACATTCTGCATTAATGATGAAAGAATAAACAAGTAAAGAATAGAAATGTGTGTGAAAAGGGGAGAGAGAAAGAGACAGAGAGAGATCCAGAAAGACAGAGGCACAGAGAGAGGAAACAGACATAGCCACAGAAAGAGAGACAGAGACAGAGAGAAGGGAAGGAGAAGAAAGGAGAGAGGAAATGAGAAAAAGCCACTTATTTCATTAAGATTGTCATAAATATGCTCCAGTAAATATAACTATACAAATCCAAATTCACTGTGTATAAACAGTGATATGAATTGCAAAACCTTTTATGATAGCTGCATTACTGGTTAAATACTTGCTTATACCAGTAAAACAGAATTGCTATACCAATAATATTTCATTTCTGAAAGTGGCTTTCTGACTTCACTCTCTCATTCAAATATCACTTCTCAGATGTGTTTTCTTTCATCTTGATATGCCATGCATTCATATGAACATGAAGCAATCATAATCTCATATTCATAGAATCAGATATTTAGAGAGGCAAGAGACCTTAGAGGTCATCTAGTCTAACTGGAACTGAGGTATCTGGGGGACTCTGTCCCTGATGGCACAGGAGAATGGGAAAAAGAGAGGGGGTCACTGTTGCTCTCCCTTGAGGACACAGTTCTCACCTTAGTTCTATTGTGATTGGTGGATCCCAAGATTTAGTCAGAGGATCTGATTTGGAATCTGACCCTGCTATCTACTATTTGTTTGCCCTCTGGCAAGTAACTTTACCTCTCTTGGCCTTAGTTCCTTCTTCTGAAAAATGAAGGACTTAGACTATGTAACCTCTACGGTACCTTGTAGTTTCTAAATCTATGATCCTATTCTCAGAGATCTCTCCCTTTCATATTCCTGCCCTTTTCCGGAGCTCACTGAAACCTATCCTTTTTCTGAAGATAACTATGTCATTCAGCACCCTCTCCAAATATGGTTGCATTATTTTCTCACACTCCCCGACTCAAAGGAACAGTTCAAGGAACATACTTCTAGTTTCTCAATGCCACGTTTAGCCCTTCTGTCTACTACTATCACTCAATACTCACCTGTCCTCCTTTAAAGTTAGTTCCATCCTATTCACATCCTTGTGGCCACCACCTACGGACCTTCAGGTCCCTTCTCTCCATTATGTTCAGTATCTGACCCATAGTCTTCTCCATTCCACCCCTTGATCTTTCAAACACTCTGGCTTCCCAATTCCCCAACTCCCATGACCTCTGCCTCAATCCTGAACACGAGTGGTCACATTTCAACTCTTACCTTGTCCTAACCCAGAATTTATTTCAGATGTCAGAATTCCTAGTAACAACTCTTCAAATTCGCATTATATAGATAAGAGAACTGAAGTCTAGAGATCAGAAATGACTTGCCCAAGATCACACAGATCACTCAAATGGACATAGCCAGGATCTGAACCCCTATCCTCTGACTCCAAATTCACCATTCTCCCCTGTACACCATGCCCTCTTGTCCTGTTATATTTCTGTAGCACTTTAAAGTTTACAAAGCACCTTCCTCATAACCCCAAGGAAGATAGTGTAAGTTTTGTTACCATCATTTTCCAAATCAAAAAACAGAGATTTAGAGAAGTGAAGTGACTTAAGCAGGGTCACTCAGCTAATAAAGGACAGAGACATGGTGTGAACTCAATCACTCAGTCAACATAGTTTTGCTGTCATTGTAGCTAAAGGCTTGCAGTTAGAGAGTGGACATCATCTGCTGGTCTGTTTTTGCTGGAAACTGCCAGCATTGGTAATAGTCCCAGTGATGTAAGTAACTTCAAATCCAAAACTGAAAGGAGAAAAATGCATAATGAATCCATTAACAATTAAATATTAATCAGACATAAATGGAACATGGAAACGTTTAAAATAAATGCTCTTGGTGGTATTATCAAATGCTAAGTCTCATGCATACAAAATTGTGTGATAGCCTATTTTAATCAGTTCCCTTTCTTTTTTGAATCTAGGAAATACATAATTAACATATTTTTTCTAGCCATCAGCTTAAATAATTAAATGGCGTGACTAACATTTAGATGGAATAAACACAAAAGTCCTTTCAAATGGCTTAACATTTTTTGAAGATCAGCAAAAATAATAAATAAATCACTTATTTGGTGCTTCAAATTACTCATTGTTTTTGACTTAGAAAAAGTTTTTCTCCTAAATTCCACAAGAAAGTTTAAAAGCTTAATGGCAGAGTTTCCAGGGACAATGATTATTAGTCTAACATGTGAAAAACAAATTTTTTTAGGATGTGACTAAGATTTAGTATCTTAAAGGGATTGTCAGACAGGAGGGACAGATTACACTGTGACCATTTATGGGGCGCAAAACTTTATAAAACTAGATTCTTCTTATAATCTCATTTAGCTCATGCCCTATTCCTAATCCCACAGCACCTCTAACCCTGGCAGCTGCCAACAATGGGGGAAAGTGGAAAGGAGGTGAAGTTTGACACAGATGCCCCCCTAGCTCTCTTTCAAAAATCATCTTCCAAGTTCACAGGGTCTTCATGCTTCCTCTTACTATCCTTCCCCTTCTAGGTTTACTGTCCCTGGACAGTGAGTACTCCATGCTACATATTTATACTTCTATATCAAAACTTAACCATACTTTGTCCCATTCCCTCAAACCACTCAGGTAGCTCTTTGGAAAATAATTCGTAAACTAATTTATGACAAACTGATTCAAAACAAGAAAAGAAATTGCTAAGAGAATGAAATAACTTAAAATTTCAAAAGCCCTTAAATCCAGACTATATGTGAAGAAACCAATCCAAAGACATAAAATAACATCACCTGTCACAAAGTTAGTGATGGAATAGAGACTAAAATCCAGTTCTAATAATTGATAATGACAATATTTAACAAGACTCCTACAGGTACAATGCTTTAACAAAAATCTTCAGTTGTAGATGATCTCTAGTGTAAAAATGGAAAGAATGCTAAGCATATCCTGGGAGTGAGAAAACCTGGATTAAATCCTGACACTGCTATTTTTAGCTTGGTGACCTTAGGCAAGTCAATTCATTTGCCTAGGCTTCAGTTTCCTCCCCTTCGAAATACAGGTGATGATACTTGCAATATTCACATTACTTGCCTTGCAGGACTATTATTTGTAAACCCTAAAGTACATTATGAATGTGAACTATTACACACCTTGTAGAAAGAGACATTTAGGGACAAGGAGGCATTCCCAGGACCTTTTGAATAAGTCATATTGATGAATTCCTACCCTGACTGCATCACAAAATGAGAGAGGAGCTTACCACTAAGTCAGTGAAATCCTTTCTTGGTTCAGTGGCAGAAGAAATCAGATGGATGAAGAGAAGCCTGGGGCTGCACAATCAGTCTTGCTGCTCACCATTGCCTAAGTGAAAGATAGGGCCACTGTTAAAGGACACCAGGTGAGTGATGCTGGGCTTTGTAAGATAGAGGGCCAAAGCCCTTGGGGTAGACCAAGAAACTGGGAATCCCTTACTCTATGTCATCTCCTTGGCACAAACCATAGAATTGAGATAGCATGGCCTAGTGAATATTTAGGAAAACATCTTCAAATCCCACCTCTGACTCTTTACTGTGTGACTATGTGCAAGCCCCTTCATCTCTCTGAGTCCCATTTAACTCATCTGTAAAATGGGGATAATAATACAATGCAGATTGGTTGTGAGGTTCAAATGAGATAATGTATCTGTGGTGCTTTGTAATCTTATATACATAAATTTAATTATAGTTTGACCATCAGGTTATGATGATGAAATGACCATCTTCCACTTTTAAGAGGACAAAAAGAGAAACAGAGTGGCATAGTAGGCCAGTCTTCAATTTAAAAAGACTTTTAACTATGGCACATATTGGCTCTGTGACCAGGCCCCCAAAATATTCCCTAGGATTATAACTTACAGACAATTTGCCTATTTGCATTGATGGAGGGAGTTTCCACACAGAGTCCTTTATAGTGATGACATCACAGGTTCAAACTCACACCCACCCAAAAATAAATAAATAAAAATTGGGAAATCAGCCTTTTCTGTTGTTATCAGTAAGTAGAACAGTATGCTAAATGATATTCTGCTGCTTACAAGTTTGAGCCACTCTGAATGCCCTTCACTAAAATGGTTTGGCATTTGATGTGAATGCAAAAGTCAATCTGACAATAATGCTTTTCCGCACAGACTTAAGAACAAACAAGACAAGGCCTCAGGGCATTGGTGGGAGTGGATTGCCCTCTCATTCAGACTGCCGCTAGACAGGGGGTTTTGATCAGGCAAAATGTCAACAATCATCGTTAACAATCGGAACAGCACTTTAGCATTGTACTGTGCATTGTAAGACTGTTTTAGCCAGGATGCCCTGCCATCTTGTGGCTACTGTGGAAGAAATCTCCCAGTTTTTAAAAAGAGAAATACAAAGGCATATGATGACCCAGAATCACTGTGTTGGAGGTGAAAGAGATCACAGAAAACATCTGGTCAATAATCCCAGATAGTTGGTTTCACAGCCTGTCTGAAACATAAAAATCAAAAAAGAGCGAAATAAACAAGATGAGGGATATTGAAATCACAATGTCTCCAAGATCTTTGCCTTACTATTGGCAAGGACTGATTATTTGCCAGGGAGTCATGAAGATTGATGCCTCCAAGGACTCACTTTTGATCAGGAAGAAACAGAGGACAGGTCAAGGTTGAAGTCCTTGATTCAAAAGGACCATAACAAGAAGCCAGAGTGAATGACTATAATTGTACATACTCATTATGATAATGGAAATATATAGAGAGGGATAGCATGGAAGAATTTATGTCCTTCTCATATCAGGAATCACTGGTATTTCCCTGGGTAATATTATGATCTCTGTTTTTCCATCCAAGAAGAGGGGCTTATTAGGTGACCATGAATGAAATTATAAATCAAGTCAAAAAAAATAAATAAATAAGACTCTTAGTAAGAAGGGCTCAAGAAATTTTAAAAGATTTTCTTATTTCTTTCTTTTTTATCCTTTCTGGTTACTCCTCTGCCAGACTTTCCTCCATCCACCAGTTCAGCACCCCAATATCTCAAGGAAACCTGGGGAAGATCTCACCATGGTTCTCCCCAGCATAATAAAACCAAATACTCATTTGCAGGATGACAGAGGCAGTGTAGACTAGAGTCAAGGTTTGAGTTCATGTTTTTCCTCTTGATACTTTCTAGTTGTGTGGCTTATAGATACAAGCTTCAGTTTCCTCATCTGTGAGATGAGAGGTTTGAACTAGATGTCCTCTCAAGTCCCTTTTAGCTCTAAATCTGTGATCCTAGAATTTTCTGAAGTCCAAATGAGTTACTCCATTGAGTGATAATCTTGTACGTACGTTTAAAGCTGTTCTTCTCTACATTATTTTGATCATTATATAAATGGTTTTCCATGTCTACTCATGAGACTCTGTGTCAGTTCATATGTCTTCCAAATTTTCTCTGAATTCATTCTTAGGGCACAATAAATATATATTTCACTAATGTACCATAATTTGTTTTAGCCACTTCACACTTGATGGGAACTCATTTTTTCCCAATTTTAAATTGTTGTAAATATTTTTGTAACTCTGGCTTCTTCTATGCTGAAATCATAGTTAATAGGTAATAGCTTTTCTCTACATCTTGGGTTTTAAGACCGTAGACTTCTGTCTTCTTAACACTATAATGAACAGACCAGTGGGCAATAGAAGCTTTCAAATATCAGAAAGTATGGAATGTATGGTTTCCTGTGATTTTATAGGTATATAGTCATAAAAGCAAGTACTGGTTTTTCTCTTACACAGATTGATGACAGCTAGTTTAACACTGTACATTGGAAAGGTTCTGGCTGGGGTCCCCTTGGGTGTGATAAGGCATAAATTTAGACATAAATTCTGCCAAATCAAATACTTCTCTTAGCAACTTGATCTCAAAATACTAGCATGGATCAGAGTGGGGAAAACAAGGCTGGGAAAGAATACAAGGTATTTTTTTTTTTTACATAACACTTTGGTTACTGTAGAATCAGAGATATACCTGCACATATCACTACTGTTTCTTATTTTCATCAGTTTCACTTTCTAAGATAAGATCTATACACATCAGTTCCAAAGATTTGCTCTTGGCTTTGTCCTCCTGTAGTCATCCACTTCAAGAAAGCATGGATGAATGGATGAAACCACACATTGCTCAATGATCCTACCAGCTGATTCATTACATTTATTTCTTCAACTTCAGTTATCCTTTATACTAGTTTTAAAAGTGATCATCCTGATTTTCATCTTGTACTCATTAAATGGATTCTGTTATATTCTTAATACTATTATGCTATAAATTAATTATTATACTACTCTAAATGAGTATTTATAAGAAAAATTAATTAATAATTAAAATCTAATTATTATACTATTAATATGTCTCTTTCACTTCTGCTCTTTTTCATCCTGCCTTGTAAGTATAGTCTTGAATTTTTTTATCACTTACTCTTTCATTCTTTACACAGTCACCAACAGTCAATTTCACATTTATGGACAGTGTAAAAACAATGTGATTCATAGACCCCTTGCCCCCTTTGCAGATACTCTGCCAGAATCACTGCAGAAGTGGGAGGGACTACAGAAGACTGAGGACTAGCTTGTATTTTTCTTTGCTTTATGGGTTGCTATGGTCTAAAAATTCAATATTGAGTGGGCAACCTACTGATGATGAGTCTTTACTAATTCAATTTCCAGAAAGTAGACCTGGCCTACAGTCAGAGCTATACATGAGGAATAATAGATAGGTGGACAATATGAGGACTTTACTGATAGCCTTGTGATGGCAGAGGAAAACCTCCAGAACTTGGGTTGGACATACCCCTACCCAGTAATGAACCAATGAGAGGATATGAACAGAAGTTTCATGGACTGGGCAAAGACAGATGGGTTGTTAGCTACATCAGTGATGTTTCAAATATACGTCTCATAAACATTTTGCTGGATTCTTTTTTTCTAATCTGTTCTGCTATCATCTTCCATTTTATCAATGAACTCATCCCATTCATAGTTATAATCGTTAATTGTGTACTTCCCTCCATCATAGCATCTTATGTTTGCCCTTCTCTTTGTCTTCTACCTCCTCTTTATTGATAAGAAAAAGATGCCAAGAGAGGAGTGTGCTCAGTCAGCATCAGTGCTTTAGGTTTGATATGTTCTGCTTCCACTCCTATGTCCTCTTCTCTTTCCTTATTCAGGGTCCAATCAATATTCTTACCCTTTATCTCTTTATTTTCAATTCCTCTTCATGCTATACCTACTTTAGAGTTGATTTTACTTAGTAGCAATTCTTTCCTTAATCTACCCTCCTTTCTCTCCTACCCTACCTTACCTTGTTTCTTTCCTGTCTCCTTTCTCCCCTTTCCCTCCTGTTTCCCTTTTGAGTGAAATATATTTCTGCATCTATCTGTGTGGGTGCATATATTCTTTCCTCCTTTGGACAATTCAGATGAAAAGTTCAAATACTGACTTTCCTGCTTGTTTATATAGTTTTCTACTTCCACATGTTGATTACGTGAGGTAATTTTCCCATCTTTTCTCTCCCCTGACTTCCCCTGATGTATCCCTTTTCCTTTCTTTTAGTATTCTCCTTTTAAGATGATTAAAAATATTCAAAACAGTCTCAGGCCTTCTATCTTATTAAAGTGTCTCTGTAACTTGTTTGACTCAGTTTCCTCTGTAAAATGAGCTGGAGAAGGAAATGACAAACCACTCCAGTATCTTTGCCAAGAAAATCCCAAATGGGTCACAAAGAGTCAGGCATGACTGAAGTAACTGAACAATAATCCCCGATCACAATAGCCTTCTGAGGAGACACATATTATTTCTACATATTAAATTGTAAACAACTTATCCTATGTAGTCCCTTATATTTTGAGACCTATATATTTAGACACCTATATTTACCTTTTCATGTTTTTCTTTATCCCTATGTTTGTATTTCAAAATTTCTCTGCAACTCTAGCCTTTTTGTCAGGAATGCTTAAAAATCCCCTATTCCATTGAAAGTGATTTTCTCCTTTAAGATTATACTCAGTTTTTCAGGGTAAGTTATGCTTGATTGTAAATATCATATTGGACCATCATATCCAAGCACACAGTGGTAGCTGATAAATCATGTGTGATACTCACTGTAGCTCCGCAGACTTGAATTTCTTTCTGGTTTTTTGCATTATTTTTTTTTCTTTGGCCTTAAAGTTCTGAATTTTAGCTATTTGTTGGGAGGTTTTGTTTGGGGATTTCTTTAAGGAGGTGACTTACAGAGTCTTTCTATTCTCACTTTGTCTAATGGTTCTAAGAGATCTGGAAAATTTTATGACTTCTTGAAATATGATTTGGTTCTTTCTAATGATTTATTTTTGGTTGTGACATTCCAGTAGTTCAATGATTCTTAAGTTTTCTCTTCTCAATTCATTTTCCACATCATTTGCTTTTTATATGAGACACTTTACATTTTCTTCTATTTTCAATCTATTGACTTTGTTTTAATATTCTTGTTTTATGGAGTTATTCATTTCCATTTGGTTCATTCCAATTAATAGGAATTCTGTTGCTAGAATGAGGTTTTTTACCTCTTATGCCAAGCTGTTAATTCTATTTCCAATGCTCTTTTCTCCATTGCTCTCACTTCTTTTCTATTTTTTCCCTCTAGAAATCTTATTTCATTCATGCAATCTTATTAACTCTTTTTTGTAACTATTGTTACAGGATTCTAGTTGAAGTTGTACCCAAGCTATGGTTGTGTGTGTGTGTGTGTGTGTGTGTGTGTGTGTGTGTGTGGCTTTGTTAATAGGTATTTTAGGTTCAATCTTTTTTTCTGGGTTTGTGCCTTTAGTGTCCCTGTCATCATTAGAGCTCTTTTTGTTGGAATTCGTTTGTTTGTTTGTTTGCTCATTCTTCCAGCGTACTTCCTGATTTCAGATTTTATGTTAAAGCCAGGCTCCAAGTACTTCTGGATAGAATGTCTGAGCTCTGCTTGTGTCCTCTTGGGTCCTGCAGCTGCTTTCTCAAGGTATGGAGTGTTGTGTTTTCCAGGATTTTAGGAACAGCTCAAACTAGGCACCTGCAAACTTTCAGAACTACCAAAGAGATATACAAGGGCAAAACCCCAGTGCCTGTTCTCCCAGGTTGACATTTGCAAACCCCTGAAATGCTTTTGGATCTGAGCAGCACAACTTTGGGTTTAATAGATCGACACTGGAATCAGCCACTATTAGCTGGAACAGTTCAAAGTGACAGAATTCTATGCTCTTCTTTGTTCTGAGATTTGATGATTTTGTTGCCAACTTTAGACTAGAATAGAGGCTGAGATGTCCATTCCACTCTACTGATACCCAAGCTACACAGCTTTAGCTTGATTTTGTGCGTGTTCCTTATTCAGGCAAAAGAGTCCTCAACTATCATCCATAGATTTTAATACTCTCGACAGTCAGTCCTATATCTGTGACTCAGCTCTGATTAGTAAGCTACAGAGGGAACTTATTTCTACTCCCTACACAAGATAAGGAGTTTCTTTGTGGGTATGGCATCTCTTCTTGCCCTGATGAATAGCAGGGGCTGGTCCAGGAAGGCTCTATGTAGCTATTCCTGGCCACACCATCTCCAGTGAGAGAAGATCTCTTTCTTCTGTTATCCTATGCTGCTCTAGGTTGTAAAAAAAAAATGATTCATTGTTATTTTTTCTTCTTGGATTTTCAAGTCAGAACTTCATCTGGTTAATTTTTTAGATCCTTGTGTATTAGTTGTGAAAAAGAAGTCCAGTTGTATTCCTTCCTACTGCTTTGCCATCTTGGTTGGTCTACCCCCTACATGAGTTGGATTTTTAAGAATCAGTTAAAAATTGAAACAGGTAGAGATAGAAGAAGGTATATATAATAAAGATGGGAAAAGGAGACTCGGAGAAATAGAGATCACCATGCATACCAGGGTAAAGAGTTTAAAATGTGCTTGGTAAGCCATTGGGGATAAGCTGCTTTCCTTCCTCATTTTGACTGCTATTATTTTCCACATATGCTTAACTATCATAAAAAACACAGAAATCATCTATAATATTCAAATCCAACACACACACACACACACACACACACACACACACACACACACACACACTCCTAATCCCAGGACCCAGGGACAAATTTCTGCCCAGAACAAGCATTTAATAAATGTGTTTTGACTGGCCAAAGAAAGCAGACGTGATTTACTTACATCTCTAAATTTTGATTATTATCTGCTTTTTCTAGTATTTTACACTTTTTTGTCAGTCTACTATTTAAAAAAACACTTCATAAATAATAAGAATTTTGTGAAATATCCATTGAGATGAACTATGTATTATGCATCCATAAAAGTAGGATGATTACCACTTCCTTGCATCCCTTCAGACCTATTGTATATATCTAAATTGTTTCTTTCCAAAAACTTTATCTTCAGCCTCTAACAATATCTTTCTATTTTACTGACCTCAATATATCTTTTTCTTTATTCACCATATTCCTTGAAGACATGATTGATAAGAAATAAATAGAAAACCTGATTTGGGGGAGTACCAAAATAAAACTTTTGTATTAACAAACTCCATTGTCTTAAATGCAAAATAGATTCCATTTGGAAGCATTACTGCAACTTAAATTAGTCTTTTCTGTGCATTTTGGGTTCCATTTTCAGCATCAATAATAACCCTCCCCAGGCTTTAGAACATTAACTTCTCTGCCTCTCATTTTCCATGTTAAAAACCCTCATCAAAATGAAGGATGAGTCTAAAGAAGAATCAAAGCTGTTTTTAAATGTCTTTTTGCTCCTGGGTCAGTACTGAGAACTTGAAGGGCAAAGAAAGATTCTCAATTGGAAAGTAGATACTGTCAAAGGATGTGTTGCATGATCCCTTAAGAAATCCACTTAACATAAGAGAAACATAGCACTGGTGAATACAAAGGTGTAAATGGACACTGACAAGTTCATGGGACTTTTAGCTTCCTGCCCCTCCCTGTGGAAATATTCTATTTGTTTCTCATCTAAAATTGCTAAAGTAACTGCATATTGTCCAAATATCTAGAATTTTAAGAGACCAAGTGCAATGGCAAGTAAAGTAGGATCTTTTCCTGCTTTTGTTTTAGTATAATCAAATATAATGCCTCTATTTGAATGTGACTGAGGAGGGTCTTTCCCACCCATTGTCTGGGAAGATTTGTAAGAAGGTCCATGCCTTGTGTTAATGAGGCTCTGGTTGTCAAGGGATGTGATGCTCTTGGCTCTAAAAAGTGTATAAAGATTCTGAAGTGCAGTTTTATTTTGGGACTTAATTTTGGTAAGAAGATTTGAGTGCCAAGTAAAGACTCTGGGAAGCCACTAAAGGGCCACCTCCACCCCCTACTTCTCCACCCCCCCACCCAGCTTTGAGAACCCGGATGTAGTACTCCCCTCTCTGGTAACTGGTCAGACATCTGTACCTGTCTGTTGAATTGTTGTCAGACAGAGGAAGCCATGTCTGTTGATTACTTTGGGGTTCAGGGTGTTGACTCCCCTGAACTGGGTGAATGATATATGTGCTTGACTAAAGGATTGATATATGTGCTTGATTAAAGTGATTATTAACCCCTCAAAAGTTGCCTTTCCTTTTATGAATGCAAATCTAAGAACCTGAGATAGCATGTGTACGTTGGGGTGCTTACTGATATACCAAGTCAGATTCATTGCTATTGATTTGACTCATACATAGGTCATTTAATCTAGAGGAGATAGAATTATCAAGAAGGTGTACCTTGGAGAGAGGATTCTAGTATTCAGAAACAAATTAGGAGCATTTATGTCCCCAGAAAATGATGGCATTCTGATCATTAAGCATGAGATTTTGGCATTATCTCAATTTGATTCAATTTAATTCAACAAACATTTATTAAATACCTGCTGTATGCCCAGATCTATGGTATGCTAGGGATCCAAAACAAAAACAAAATAATCTTTGCTTTTATTGTGAAGATACAAAATGAACACAATTCAATAAATACAAAGTAATGCAAGTAGATATGTATTGGTCATTATGAGTAAGATGGCAGAGTGATTTGTTTATTTTTCCTGAATCCACAAGATATGAAGGCACCTATTCCACACAAGGTACAAATCTCATGAAATAACATCAGAGATAACAAACAAAAACTTTCCAATGAAAAAATGAATCATACCAACTTATCAGAAATTATACAACAGCGGCAGGGAAGTCCAGAGTTATGCAAAAGAGAAATAAATCTTTTACACATACATGGTAAGAATTAAACTAAATTAAAAATCATAGCTCTCGGCATGAAATTTAAAAACACAAGCAGCAAAATGGAGTAAGTGGAATGTACCTAGTGACACCATGTTTCATTTTTCAGCTGTGTTCTTCATAAGTTGATATTGCTAAGAGTAAAGAAAAAAGAAAAAATAGGATAGAGTAAAAGTTTCAAATTTATAACAGAAATGGGCTAGACAAGGGACTTCAAGTTTGGTATCCATAAACTCTACCCTCCTGAAGATCACAGGACAAATAGAGATTTGACAAGTAAGATTATGTAGCCTATGAGCTGGAGAATAGGATTCAGAACAGATAAAAAAAAGAGAAAAGAATGATGATTCCAAGCAAGGTGAAGCTGTATAGAAAAGGGAATCACAAAAAAAAGTTATTTTTAAAAGTGGGGGCAAAGAGAAAGAAGATTTTGAAGCATGTATTTAACAGAACAGAGATGGATCAGAAGAGAGAAGATACAGATAAATGAAAGATACATGAACAATTTAAATAAATTCAAGGAACTTGGAATAAGGCAGTTGAAAGAAAGCCTGCGGGAAAAGAGCACTATTGAAAAAGTAAGAACAAAACTAAATTCTTGGACACAGTGGTGACTTAAAGGAGGAAGGGAATAAGAGCCAACAATAGAAATAAATGGAGTAAAACACAAGCCTAATATTCATCATCATGATAAACTTGAATGAATTAAACTGTCTAAAATGAGAGTAGGAGAAGGAAGAAGAAAAAACCTAACTAATTTGCTGTCTATAAGAAACACATCTAAAAAGAAAAACACAGTATGAAAACAAGAGGCTAGAATAGTTGACCTGGTAAGCAGGAATCTCAACTGTTCCATCATACTGCTTTTCATATGGAATACAAAAGGAAATTACTTTAAATTGTTGAAAATGACATTTAAGCTAGATGTAAGGAAGGATTTTATTTCTTTAAAAATATATAAATTGGCAAAATCCCAACTCAGTATCTCTCTCTCTCTTCTCTCTCTCTCTCTTTCCCCCCTTTCTCTGTGCTCCTTCCCTTCTCCTTTTCTTCCATATAGACAGGCAGATGGGTGTATACATATAGACACACACACATACACACACACACACATATATATACATGTACGTATACAAACAAGTATATCCATTTGTCAATGGATAAATGGTCAAAGGATAGGAACAAAAGAAAATTTCAAATTATATTACAGATTTTTCCAAATCACTAATAGTAAGAGAAGGAAATATCATCACTATTCTGAGGCCTCACTTCACTCTCAAGAGATGGGTAAAGATGATTTTAAAAAATAAAAATACTTAATGTTGGAAGAGCTGCTACAAAATGAGCATTTTAATCATTTTTTCACAAAGTTCCACATTATTTTCCAAAACAGTCCAACCATTTCACAGATCAGTTAATAGTGTATTCACATGCCTACCTCTTTGATTTCACTGATGTGGCTATTTCCATGCCTTTTCATCCTGAGCGAATCTTGTCCACGCTCTCCCGAAGATCCCCTAGAATGATTCCACCCAAAGTTCTAGAGACCTTTCTCTTGTTCTTTTCTATGTTTTGTGGGTTTAGGACTCAGGCTGTCCGGTTATTACAGCTCATTCTCCCTATTGGGTCAGCCACTTCCTTTTCTGATCAGATATTGTCTTAAGACTTTACACAGGTTATCACTGGACATGGTGTTATGGACTTCTTACATTCAGCATTACCCTTTGAGCTACCTGTAATTGTGACTCTTCAGACACTGTGTTGTAGTTCCAAGCTTCATTTATAACCATACAATATCATTCAGTGTTAAAAAGATAGAATTTATGTTTTCATTCTGTTTCCATGACTTGAATGTGGTAGTTGTACATAAATACTTATTGAACTGAATTAATAAATTTTTCACATTTAATTTCTAAATGCCCACAAATCATTTAGAATACCTCTGAGTCTTAGTTATTTATTCTGAGAGTAATCTAACCACTTGGCCTATACTACCATTATAAGCCATGACTCCTTAGCTGTTTGCAGTGACCTGAGACAAGACACAAAACCATTAAGGAAATAACCAGACTTCTCTTCCCACACCTCAAACTTATAAAGTGACAAGCATCCTCAAGGGCCCCTTCCACTGTCTTTACTAAGCTTTCATCAGTTTGAAAGGAAAATCATGAAGATGCATGGAGTAGCTGAGAATCAGGCAGGTTATGTCCTAGAGAAGAATCCCTTTACATAAAACAATTTGAAGGATTTTATGGAGGGGAAGACAAAAAATGTTTAGAAGAAAAGGTGGAGAGTCACATATCAGTGGGACAGTGGTCATAATACATGAAAAGCCTTTTTTCAGGCACTCTACTGTTTATGTTTCTGGCCTCTACATGAACCCAAAGAACCAGAGGCATAAATGAAATGAAAAATGGGACAAAACATTTCAAACCTAAAATAGGTTAAGATTCATTTGAAAAGTCCATGTGAAGAACAGGTAGAGCATACAACTATATTCCCATCATCCTTGCTTACTACTTAAGGTCAGTCACTTTTAAATGACCATTTGTATCTCATTTGTTTTCAGTATTACCTAAAAGAGGCTCTATCTTAGAACAGTATCCAGAAACTATCTGATAATCCTACTTGTACTATTTTCAAAGCAGGGATATATTTTCATTATTTCTTAATAAACTTTTGAAGTGCTCCAGTTCTTTCATTATGAAGCTCTACCCATCCAGGATAAAAGATGTGTTAGAAAGTTGGTTATAAAAGTAAAAAAAGAGTACTTGCTTGATTTAATCATTTGTTCATTTGTTTGTTTTTTAAGTTTTACCTGTGCTACAGACTACTCCTTGGTTCCTTTTATGGCAAACTCTCTCTTGCTGCTATTCACAAGTTCAGGCTCAAGTTTCAAAAAATTTAATTAGATGGCAAAAGCAGTCATTCTTTCCAACTCTAAAGAGGCTACACGTATGCCATACATTAAAATCTTTCCATTAGCAGATTGAAACAAAAGGAAAGTGCTATAGAAGGCATTTCACCTTCTCCGTCTGTGACGGCTATTCCTGACTATGTAACATGATGCTATCAATTTTCTTTTTTTTAAAAGTCTGCCATAGTACTAAGATGCATAAGGTGCAGAATCCAGGAAGTTTGGGTACTATATTACATCAATGGTTTGGCTTTTATTAGAAATCATAGAATTGAAGAGCTAGAAGGGAATTTGGTAGATTTTTTAATGTCATTATCCTCATTTCACAGATGAAGCCCAGAAAGAAGTGCTTTTTTTTTCCCAAAATCACATAGCAATTTAATGACAGAACCAAGCCTAGAAGCCAGCTTTTTGGATTATCCCAGAGTTTGTTCTATTACAACAATTGCCTTCTGTGTGTAATTCTGTACCAAATTTGGGCCTCCCTGCATTTAATGGATTGGACAAAAGTAAAACTATCCAAAGATGAGGCATGATAATGGTTTTTGAATAACTGGCAAATAGCTACTGTGCATGTTTCCAGAGGAATATGTGTGTATGTGTATATGTGTTTGTGTGTGTGTGTGTGTGTGTGTATATACACATTATAAATGTTATGTGTTCTATAGTACATAATAAATAACAAATAAAATTATTAGATTCTCTATATATGCATACACATATATAACACATATGTTTATATATTTTAAACGCATATTTATTTACATATTTATATATATATTTATTTTTATAAAATATTTTATTAAATTCCTAGGTGACCCATTGGAGAGTACCAAGCCTGAATTCAGGAAGATTCATTTTCCTGAGTTCAAATCTGACCTCAGATGCTTACTAGCTGTGTGACCTTGAACAAGTCACTTAACCCTGTTTTCCACAGTTTCCTCATCTGTAAAATGAGCTGGAAAAGGAAACAGCAAACCACTTCAGTATCTTTGCCAAAAAAAAAAAAAAATGAGGTCACAAAGAGTCAGATACAATTGAAAAATGCCAACAACAGAAACAACAAAGAGGAAGCTTACAGTAAGGGACTTCCCCTTCTAATACAAATTGGTACTTTCTCTGCTACTTAGAGTCACCTGAGGTCCTGAGAGGTTAAGCTGTCCAGGATCACACAACCACATGTTACAGATGTGGGATTTTAACTTAGGTTTTCCTGACTCCTAGGCCTGCCTTCAGTCTACTACATCACATAGCCTCTCACTTGGAATACAAAATGAAATTAACTTAAATTATAGAAAATTTAAATGAAATACAAGGAAAGATTCTTTTTCAGCAAAGGCAATGAAATCTTTGGGAAAAGTCATGAGAATTTCTCTTCTCTCTCTCTCTCTCTCTCTCTCTCTCTCTCTCTCTCTCTCTCTCTCTCTCTCTCTCTTTCTCTCTCTCTCTCCTGTTCCTTCAGTCCTCCCCCTATGTTCCTTGTTTAGCCATTAGCACCCAGGGCTACAGAACTGGAATTGGAACTACACTGAGTATGAATTTGAAATTTGGTCCTCAAGAAGGGAAAGACCAACTGGTAATATGGCCCCATAGCAGGGAGCAAGCACACCAAGAATGAATGTTGCCTTTCTCTGTGTTTTTATGTCTTTATTACTCAATATGTCATTTAACCTACTGATTGACTCTTTGACCTTGGGAAAATCACCTCAATTTCTACTTCTCTAAAATGAAGGGGTTGAATGAGACATATTCTTAATTTCACTCCCAACTCTTTCAGTCTCTGATTTCTAATAAAAATCACTCTACTCACATATTATAATAGTCTCCTTTTTTAAACATATTATACTTGTTAATATCATAGCAGATTTTTAAAAAATTATATCATCACATTATATACTCCCTACTCAGGAATGTCCATTATAGATTGAGTTTCAATGTCTTCCAAATTGATTTTCTTTTTATTCAGACTGCCTGGTAGAAAGATTTTAACAGATGGAACATTATAAATTTGTAAACCTCTACAAAATTTGAAAGAGTGACTACTTTGTAATCTATATAACAGTCTGTTAATTTAGAATTTGCTGAATATAGTCATTGGAAACTTACAAGTTTGCATAATACATTGGCAATGAGCACCAAATTACATAATACAGATGCAGAAATGTAAAGAAAGACTACATTCACTCACAGTATGTACCCTCACTAACTCAGCACCACTTTTTTTAAACACATGAGGGTATGCCGGGCTATATACCCTGTGCCCAAGTCTATGTGTACAACTAATAAGTTCTCTTCCAGCTGTTCTCTTCATTAAAGAAAGCTAACGTATAACAAATATTCATTCATTCAACAAAGGAACTTATTTATCACACAAATACTTCAGGGAATAGTTAGTTCTGTTACAATTGTGTTCACTTTAGAGTTCCTTTTTCAGTTAAGTATCCCTCGACTATTTTCCAGAAAGAAATTTCCCTATTTTGTAAGGTATACCTGGAACCAGGACTAAGGTTATACAAAGCAGGCAGCTGTTTAGGTCCAAACAAGGAGGGAGGGGGGTGATTATTTTTCATACATGTACATACTTTAATAACAAAAATTCCTATATTCTGTAGAAAGTGAGTATGTATTTTGCTGTATCAAGTGACATGTATTACAGTGATGCTTCAGCGCCTCTGGTAGATAATTCAATGCAGGGGATAAAAGTTTCCAACCTTGCCTATGTTCCAAACAAACCAAATGCCTTTTCCAGGTTTTTTCTGTACCCTACAATCTATATAATCACAATCAGTGTATGTCGCAGCCTTAACGACTTATAGGTACTTGCAATATCATAGAATTGCAGAGTTGATAGTACTTCCAGAAGTAATATAGTCCAACTGCTACCCAAAGCATGAATCTCATCTACATTATCTCAGCAAGTAGTTATCCAGTCTTTGATAGAAGAATATGCACATTATTTTCCTGAATACTTTCCCAGTTCATAGATTTCTCTCAGATCTAAAAGTCTGAGGCAACAAATAAGAGCAACTAAAGATTCTAATGGAAGGAGACACATTTAAGCTGATAGGTATCACTGATTCTTAGTAGTGTGAAATGTGGTATCCTTGCAAATGTTGAACAACTGAGTGTCTAAAATCTTGTTGTTCAGTCATTTCAGAGTCATCTGTGCCTGATTCTTTGTGGGCCCCTTTGGAGTTTTCTTGGCAAAGATACTGGAAGGGTTTGCCATTTCCTTCTCTATCTCATTTGACAGATGAGGAAACTGAGACAAAGAGGGTTAAGTGACTTGCCCAGAGTCACATAGCTAGTATGTGTCTGAAGCCAGATTTGAACTGAGGAAGATGAATCTTCTTAATGCCAGCTCTGTCACCTAGCTACATGCATACATACATATATTATATATACACACATCTCTAACATATGTATATATGTATAAACTATATGTGTATGCATATGTCTGCACTACACAATTTTAAATATAATCTATATTTACACTTTTCTATCACTTCCTTACATCTAAACAATCAATAAAACAATAAATTAAGATCTTATTTGTAGTATTTTTAGATTTCCAAGATGAAAATGATCACAATGAAAATAAATTAATCAGCTCTTGCAAGGCAATTCAAACTGGCTTCTGCACACTGCTGGATGAAATTCATGATTGCACTATGGATCTAGATGACTGTAACCATTCAAAATAAATGAGTCTGGTAAAGGGCAGCAAAGGCTAGGTTGGCATTATATATTAAGTAGTAAATTTGTGAGGAAATTCATGAAGGGGAGATACATGACAGAGTGAATGAAAGTCAATTGAGAGATACATAGAAGTGATATTGTCAGTGGAATGCTCTATCTGCCATGTAGACAAGAAAAGGTGAGAGATAAGGTGTTTGGAAAACAGATTATAAACCTGGTATAGAGGCATGACATAGCAGTGATGGGGGACTTCAATTTTCCAGACATATTTTAGAACTCCTCTTAGTGAAATACAGAACTTATAACTTTTTCACTTGCTTTAAGTGATAACTTGATCTTTCCAAATGTACATGAAATAACAATGAGAAAATTAATTCTGAATCTGATTCTCAAAAAGGAAAAATTAGTTGCTAGAGTGGAAATGATGGAAACCCTGGGGATGAAACCTGGGCAAGTCACTTAACCCCAATTGCCTCAAAAAAAAAAAAAATTAAAGCACTTAGAAGACTTTCTCATATGTGCAAAATTTCATAAAGGTTGAAAAATAATAGAAGTTAGTGCCACTACACAGTCTAAAGAGCATTCAAGCCAATAATCCTAAGTTCAATTTAAGTTGATTCTACAGGAAAATATACAACAAAAAAATTTGGATGATGCACAAGGAAAAATGAATTATTTCCTATGGAATAAAAGGCTTTGCAATAGAAGTACAGTGAAGCAAGTAACTGCTTTGAAATAGATTTAAATATGCAGTTGTTTATATAGTTTTGGGATTTCAAATATAGTCTGAGATTTATCTTAGGTAGAAGGCTTGTTAATATGTAATCCTTGTGTCAGAGGTTTCCTCTTGACTTTAAGGGTCCCAGTCATCCAGGGTAACGTCCAATGGTCCTGATCTATATTTTGTTGCTGGATCCAAATGGCTCTGTAGGAGAAAGTGAGGCTGGTGATGTTGCATAGCCCTCCCTCACTTAAACAATTCACTTTCAAGTCATGGCCTGACATTTCTGATGTCATGGTCCTCTTCAAAAATGAAGGACAAAGGTCCCAGCTGTCTTGAGAACTTCTTACTTCTCTTTAATGTGTCTGCCTCTGTTCAGGTATACACAGAGAATTTGAGGAGCTGATTTAATTTCCCCCTCCCAGTTTTCACCTGTTAACCTCACACTGTAGCATTCTCCCAAAGTACAATGGCTTTAGACAGTCTTGAACGAACAAATGCTTAACTGACTCTCCAAAGGAAAAAAAATGTACCCATGACATACTTTTAATCTTAATCTGTTTTATAAACATTTGTCCATCACTTTATCTCAAGACTAGACAATCAATAAAATAGAACAACTCCTGTTTTGTAGTGTTTTCTCATTTCAAAAATATATTCACATTGAATTCGCACCAACTCTTTAGCCAGTATGAGCTGGCTCCAGCACACCCCTAGCTTTAGGGAAACGATATCTCCTCTATAAGAATTCAGGACTGTTGCTGTGTTTGTTCTTCATTGTTGAAGAGAACCATGACATCAAGATGATGACATGACTTGCAGTTGACTTTGATTTGAGTGAGGGAAGGCTGTGGAAGGTCACCAACCTCACATTCTTCTCCTGAGCCATCAGGGTCCAGTGGCCAAATATTCATCAGGATGACAGGAGGTGGCCCAGGATGAGCAGATTTTATTTACACAATAAAGAATATAGTACAGGTCTAAAACCAAGTCAATGGAGAACTCCATAAGCCTCCCCCCCACTACTGCCCCATCCTCTTTTTATTCACTCTAGAGAAACACTCCTTTGTCAAGGAAAAGAAAAAAGTATATGTATGTACATGTGTGTGCATGTATGTATGTATACATACATATGTACACACATACACGCATGTGTACACATATATGCATATGTGTATATATACATACATATGTAAACATGTGTGTGTGTATAGTCCCTGTAAACAAGAAACTCACACTCTAATAAGGCACACAACATACAAACAACTATGTACAAACAAGATATGGAGGTTTAAACTGGAGATAATCAACAACAGGAAGACACTAGCCTTCTAAGGTGAATCAGAAAAGTTTCCTTAAAGAAGGTAGAATTTTAATTTGAACTTGAAGGAAACCTGGGATACCAGGAAACAGAGGGAGGAATTTCCAGATATGGAGTACAGCCAGTGAAAAAGCAGTGTATAAGAAACAGCATAGAAACCAGAGAATGCAGAGAGGAAGAATGCCAAACAGAAGATTTTATATTTTATACGAAATATTTTCTATTTTTTATATAAAATTTTATATATTTATATTTTATTTATATTTATAATATATAAATATGTATTATATTTATATTTTATATTTACATGCAATAGGCAGCCATTGGAGTTTATTTGAATGGGGGATAACATGGTCAGATCTGGATTTTATGGTCAATTTGACACCTGAATAGGTGGTAGATTAGAGTGGAGAGAGACTTGTGTCAAAGATCACAACCAGAAGGCTTTTCAAATAGTCTAAGCATGAAATGATGAGAAGTGCATTACAGGAGTGGCAGTGTGTGTTCATCCTTTGTTGCCAAAGAAGACCACGCCATCAGAGAAATAATGACATGACTTGCACTTGACTTTGCTTTGAGTGAGGGAGGGCTATGCAGGTCACCAGCCTCACTTCTCCTCCAGGGCCATCTGAATCCAGTGATCAGATATTCATCAGAATGACTGGAGATGACCCAGGATGAGGCAATTGGGGTTAAGTGACTTGCCCAAGGTCACACAGCTAGTGAGTATCAAGTGTCTGAGGTGAGATTTGAGCTCAGGTCCTCCTGACTCCTGCACTAGTGCTCTATCCAGTGCACCAACTAGCTGCCCCATAGTAGTGGCAGTGGCAGAGAAAGAAGAGAGAGTATTCAGGAGATGTTGCAAAAGTGAAATCAATAGGCCTTGGCAACAGATTGGATATAGGAATAGGGGGAGATGGAAAAGAAATACCTAAGGATTGTCAGTCTGGGAAACTGGGAGAATAGTGAAGTCCCTGATAGTAACAGGGAAATTAGAAAGAGGGGAAAGCTTAGAGAGAATGATGCTGAGTTCAGTTGTGGACATACTGAGTTAAAGATGCCTGTGGGAAATCCATTTCGAGATGGACAATAATCACTTGGAGATGTGAGAATGGAGATCAAGAGAGAAGTTAGGGCTGGAAAAGTATACATGAGAGTCATGGGCATAGAGATGATCATTGAAACCATGTAATCTAAAGGGAACCAGAAAGATTGGCTTGTCCTCCCACCCCTATGGCTTATAGCCAAAGAATACCACCACTACCCTGTCCAGAATGGAAGCTTTAATCATTTATTTACTTATGTACTTCTTTGCCTTAAGGCTTTGGCCCTTGTTAATAGTAAACCGTTAGGGTGTTTTTAATCATTCAAATCTTATAATGTTTCTGGGCTACTTTCTTAGTCACTGAACAAAAAAAAAAAATCCTAGAGGAACAACCATTACCCTGAATTAGGAGGGTGAAGACACCAAAGTCACATCCCAGTTTTGCTTAGGAGCCTTACTGACCATTTTACAATAGTGTTATGAGTCCCTTGGAACTCAAGTGAAGACCTGGATGACTGAAATGCTACCACAAAAAAAAAAAAAGAAAAGAAAAGAAATTCACAAATGGAACCACAGCTATAAAAACTCCATCAAGACAATTCACCAAGGCTTCAGCAATTCATCAGCGCACCCGGGAATGACCTACTTACTCTTCAAAGGCATCCAACAACTTTATAGGTTGTGCTGAGCAAAACTGGCATCTTACTGAGACCTTATTAATGTGCCTTGCGTCCCTTATAAACCAGGCTGGGATGTATGATCAACAAAGGAGCTTGTTGCCTAGTAACAGAAGGTGTTTAGGCAGGTGTTGTAAATTAAGTAATAGCAATATAAGAACTAGATTGGGAAGGTGGCTCGATCCAGCAGTTAATCACCTCCTCCTTTTCCCAGGAGCCACAGAGATATTTTGCTCTTTGTTGTATCTAGCTTGTGACAAATCTTGAAACTTTAGAATCATGGAGAATGCTAGTGGAAGGGCTGTCCCTCTAGAGAAATGCTCCTTTGTCAAGGAAAAGAAAAGAGAATAGATCTGTTGCACCCACTGTTAACATCACCTGGAAACTTAAATAAGAATTACAATTTCCTTGTGAAATTTTCCAAGAATTTTCCAAAAATTTCCAAGAATTTGTCCCCCTTTTGTGAAAAAAGTCATGTTCAGAGATTTTTTAAAAAAATAAAAGTTTCCAATGTCAAAAATCCAAAGGAGAGTGTCCATTTGAGTGTTAAAACAGAAGAGACAGGCTAAAAAAAAATTGAAATTCATGTATCTGCACCCCCAATGTCAGGCAAATAACAAATGATTACCAAAAGTATTCAAATGAAGTTCTACTTTGTGAGATTTTCTTTTACGCCTGTATACAGGAAACTGTCCATCTGAAAACTAACAGATGAGAATTACTCACAGAAAATTTTGCTTCAGGACTTTAAAAAATGATCAAATTATTTTTAAATATTCTAGTATCAATCTCATTAATAGAGAGACCGAATGTAATTATGTTAATAAGCCAGGATTACAAAAGGTAGTAGGCATGTTTCCATTAAGAACTTGATTTCCCCCTTTTTTAAAAACAGGTTTACTAGACTAGTAGATAAAAAGGGTATTTATTCAGGTTTTAGCCAAACATTTGACAAGCCTTTGTCTGCGTTTGACAGTCCTCTCTGTCACTGTAGAAGGCCCAGACATTTGCGGTGTAATTAGGTGAATTTGGATGTTGTTGAGTGGCTGAGCAACGAGTAATCATTCAGTGTTCAATGTCAGATTTTAAACTTTCCAAAAATGTGCCCCAGAGATGTCCACTTGACCTTGTGCCAAGCTCTTTTCAACAATTACTTGATAGGATAGGTGGCAGGCTTATCAAATTTGATAACATAGAGCATGATTCAAAAAGATCTTGATGAGCTAGAATATTGGGCCAAATTTCATAAGATTCTTTTTCCTTTATTTTAACTCCATTTATTAATATATTTTAATTTTGTATCACCTTCTTTCTCAAATATATTCTTCTCTACTCCTCTACCAAGGGAGCCATACTTTATGAGAAACAGAAATGGGAGAAAAAAGGGTTGTAGCAAAGTCAACTAACACATGAAATGTATTTGACAATATATTCAATATTCCACACACAGAGCCACCCACTTCTGTAAAGACGGAAGGGAGATAGGTGCCTTTTCTCAACTCTTCTCCAGTCATTATAATTATATAGTTCTCAGTTTCATTTTAAAATTATTCTTTCCATTTACATTGTTGTACAACTTGTGCAGACAAGGGTAGCTAGCTGGTGCTGTAGATAGAGTACTGGACCTGGAGTCAGGAAGTCCTGAGTTCAAATCTGACCTCAGACACTTACTAGCTGTGTGACCCTCTGAGCAAGTCCCTTAACCCCTATTTGCCTCAGTTCCTCATCTGTAAAGTAGGGACACACTAGAGAAGGAATTGGCAAACCATTTTTGCCAAGAAAACCCCACAAAGTAAAGTCCATAGAGTCACAGAGTCAGACGCAACTGAAAGCAACAACAGCGTGCTTGTGCATATTGTTTTTGCCGTCCTACTTACTTCAATCTGCATGTAAATCTTCTCATTTCTCTGGTTTCTTCAGTCATCATTTCTTAGCACACAGTAATACTGCATTGCACTTATGGGCCACAATTTGTTTAGCCGTTCCTGAGTAGATGGGCACATATACTTTGCTTTTAATCTTTACTACAACAAAAAGTGCTTCTATGAATGATTTTGTGCCTATCTCACTCTGACCTTCTTAGGTTACATGTACTGAGAAAATAGGAACCTCTTAGACACATTTTTTGGCATTTTTACAAGTCACATAGTCAATGGACTGGTAAGGTGGTGCAGTAATTTGGTAGTAAGATGGTGGGGATGAAGCCCAGTTAGAGGCATGGAGCAAATAGATAAACTGGCTTCCACTAATCAGGAAGGCATGGGACCAGGATGCAGATCATTAGCTTAAAGACATAGGTGTGTATGTGCAGGTAGGAGATATTACATGGATATGAAATTTACCTTTCAAGTACCATGTGGAAAAGGATTAGATTTGTTTTATTTGTCTCCAGAGGATGAAATTAAGAACTGCAGAGAGGAAGTCTTAGGTTTGATGTAAGGAAAAAATTTCTAATAATTAAAGTTACCTAAATTGAAATTGGCTGCTTCACATAGTAGTAACTTCCCCTTCAATTGAGGTCTTCAAGCCAGATTGAATGCCCAAATCATTTGGGATTCTTGAGGTTTTTGCTTGGAGTACTAGATGGCCTCTGAGGTCCTTTTCAATTCTGTGATCTGTGATTCTATCGATTCTACTCTAAAACTCATTCTAAATGTCAGCAGCCCTATCTGCTTGAAGGAACAAGTGACTTTGCTATGCTCCCTATCAATTGACTGTGCTTGCTTCCATTTTCTGCCCATTTAAAAAAAATTTTGACTTTTTAATAAGTTCTTTGTGCATACATTCTAAACATTCTTTGTCCAAGTATAAGGTATCACCTCCTTCCTTTGCCAAGTTCTCCCAATGAAATGATCAATCCATATTAACTTTGCATACTAAATGAATGCATAATTATTAAAATATACAGTCAAATCCTCCCCAAGGGCTTCCTTTGTGAACTCTGAAGTATCTAAAAATACTCCACCATCTGTATAACTTTCTTAATATCCCTAACTGCTAGTACCCTCCTTCCAAAATTATTATTTAAATACATGATGTCCCAAAAGTGTTAGTGAAGATTTGTGTTATATACAAGCTTATACTTGTTATAGTGTGTGTTATAGTGCAAGCTTATACTTGCACTAAGACTTTTGGGACATCCTGTATTTCGTGTATGGCCAAATATGTATGTTGATCTCCTCACGAGCAGGGACTAGCTTCACTTCTGTCTTTGTATTCCCAACTTCCCGCATAGTACCTGAAACATAGAAGGCAATTGGCACTTAAAAAAATTTGTTCTTGCTTCTATAAACTCTTATCAGAGTGTTTAAGGCCCTGGGGGATCACCTCCATCTGGTGATATAAAGCAGCCATAAATTCTCTTGGTGATCAGAAATTATATATCATAACAATGTTGGACTTCCTAAAGCTCTCCTTCAAGCTTACCCTTTGCTTATCTGAAGATCAATATGAAAGTGCAATATCCAAAAATATAATATGACAGCTAGTTTATTTTTCTTTGGTTCTAGATAGGCTATTGGGTAACAGAATCTGGAGTCAGAGTAAATCAAGGTAAGAATAAGGGAGACAGCTCCTATTTACACTCTTATTATAGGAGTCCTTCATTTAGCTCTAATATTACAGGGTGATAGGAATTGTTTGTTTTGTAATTAATAGAAACATATGTTATATGTATATATATGTGTGTGTATATATTTACACATGTATGTATGTATGTAGACACATATATAACAGAAACATTTTCATAACATACACATATGTATGTATGTGTATATGTATGTGTATGTGTGTGTATGCAAAAAATATATATATTTTTCCTGAGGGTCCAAAATTTCTGAGCAAGGGGAAGAAGAAAGGAGGAAGAAAAAATAATCACCTGGAAACCAGCATACTCAAAGACCTCCAGTTCTTGGGTTGAATCATTTCTCATTCATTGAAACTGGATTAGTGCAGTGGATCCCAAACTCTAGTTAGGAAAACATCATAGCAGCAAGTCACAAATACCAACCTTGGTCTAATAAAGAGTCCCAAGGGACCAAGTTCTAGACAGGATTTGTCATTGGCCCACATTAGTTAGTAAGCAAAATTCAAGAGTAAAAATGAATAAAATTTTTTCTCTCCTAAAATATGCCATAACTTCCTAATCCTGTAAGGGGAGAGGTAGAGTTCCAGGAGGAGTCCAAGGTATAGTACTGTCCCTTTCTTTCTTTCTTTTTCTTTCTTTCTTTTTCCTTCTTTCTTTTTCTTCCTTTTTCTCTTTCTTTCCTTCTTTATTTTTCTTTCTTTCCTTTCTTTCTCTCCTTCTTTCTTTCTTTCTCTTTCCTAAAACCTTATGCCCAGTGCACTCTGAAGCCCATAGATTGAACAACAATGGGTCCCTGCCCAAGGTTCACTCAGTGGCTGTTTTTTGGACCCTCCTGTCTTAGAGTCAATTTCAACAGTAACCATTTCTCTTTGAAACAACAACCATGAGTGTCCTGAGGCCCTTTCCAGCTTGATTTATTTGTTTTTCTTTTCCACTGAAAGGGCCCATCCCCTGATGACTTCTTAAAGAGGGCTATTCAAGGAATGGTCATTACCTCACTTTAAGTGAGTACCTGAAAAGGCCTTGGCCTAAAAGGTCAAGGTCTCACATTGCATCCTGGGCTGTCTCCAGTCATCTTGATGAATATCTGGACCCTGGATCCAGATGGCTCAGGAGGAGAAAGTGAGGCTGGTGAACTTACACAATCCTTTTTCACAAAGCAAAGTTGAGTTCAAGTCATGTCATCATTTCTCTGATGTCACGGTCCTCTTTGAAAACGAAGGATGAACACAATAACAACCAAATTTGAGGAAGCATAGTGAAAAATTGTGAAATATCAAGAAGTGGGTGACCAGGTTGGTAAAAAGCTTCAAGTTCTTGCCATTTGAAGAGTGGTTTAAGGAAATGGGAATGTTTAACTTGAATAAGAGGAGAGTTGGGAATGGAGGGTATAATTGCACTCTTAAAGTATTTGAAGGGAAAAGGGTTTAGACTTGTTTTGTCTGACCTTGAAGGACAGAATTAGGAGCAAGTGGTCGATGTTACAGAGGAGAATACTTAAGTTTAGTGTAAAGAAAAATGTCCTTACAATTAAAGCTACCCCAAAGTGGAATGAATGGGTCACATTCACTTCAGGAGGCTGTGGACATTCAAGCAATGTTGGGAATGTCATAGAGAAGTTTCTTACTCAGGTACACTTTAGAACCTAAAAACCTCTAGTGGGCCCTTCTGAGATTCTAGGATGTTGTGACTCAGGCCCTGCTTCTAAAGTTCCCTACTTCCTGAAGGCTTTCAGGTTGAATCTTTTAACCTAGAAATTCCTAATTTTACTCTTATTGCTGATATCATTACTCTCTGTGAAAGTTTACCAAAGAAGAGACTCCCCAGATCTTGCACTTCAAGACCCCAAGATAAAAATGCAACTCATGACATTTGGAAGTAGGTTTTTATGAGTTATCCCTTGTGTTGACTGAGTAGTCCAGGAGAGGACCATGGGAAATGATACATCCTCCTAGCAGAAGCTGTTCATTCAGATACTGCAACTTGTGAGCCACATGAGGATCAAGATATCACTTGTATAAATTAGATCATTGTCAGGTTTTATTAAATGCAAAAAATCTGAACTTGCACTAAGCAAATATTCCAAAACAAATTGGACCTATATTACATTTATGCTAATTTTACTACTTATGAAAACTATGCAAAGTATTTCCCCAAGGGAAAGTTATTAAGTGAAATAATTATCTCTCCAAATATTCTATAGATACATTACAAATATATACAGACAGTTAAGCAGAAAAAAATTACAAAAATATACAAATGCAGTATATATATATTATATATTTATATATATACATATTCTTATGTTTTTAGTTGGAAAATAATACTAACTTGATTCTAAGATAACCACAAAAGGTAACCAAATTGATTTAATGTGTATGTTTCAAAATGTCAAGGGTTTGTTCATGACACCATTCTTGATGTTCACACGTCATTTTCCCAAATACTCAGTAGTATTCTTCTTCTCCTTCAGATCTTACAAGGGCATCAAGGAAATTCCAAAATTTCCTTTAAATAGACAATTTAAAAAATTCATTAGATATGAAGAAATGTCTTGAAAATAAAAACATATTTCAACCTTAATATTTATTTTTGAATATAATTTACTTTGAATTGGGTATTCTGACAATAAGCCCTAAACTTTAATTTCAATGGGCATCATTTCTACAATAACCTAGGAAGCAAAGATTTTTACCCACATTATATAAACAACCCCTAGACAAAAACCTTCTTTCCATTACATTACAGTAAGGAAGGTGGTGTGATATAGTAAGAAGCTACTAGGATTAAAGTCAGGAAGCTTGAGTCAAGTCTTGGCTTCATTACTTTCTAGATTTATAGCCATGTGCAGCTTATGTAGATAGTGGAACCAGGGCTGATTTGAGTTCAGAACCTGACTCTGTCCATTACAACTGTATGATCACCACAAAGTCCTTTCCTTTCTCTGGACCTCAGTTAATCCATTTGTTCAATCACAAAGTTGGAGATGACATTCTCTAAAGCCCTTGGAAGCTATAAAAATGATTTATAACTTATAAAACTTTAGAACTTGCAAAATTCTAATCCCTTAATGGAAAGTAAACCCTACAAGCTTACAGAGAAGTAAGATCTCATGTCATATTCTTATGTCCTGTGCCCACCATCTAGCCCCTACCACAGCTGCTGCCTCAGAGGCAATGTGTGTAATCAAGTGTTTATCACTACAATAAATTACCCAGGAGGCATCACCAGTCAAAGGATAGCCTAAGGGGACTTCTGTTGCCTCCCCACCTTTTCCTCATCCTAGAAGATGAAGTGTGTCATAATAGGTGGAGAGCTGAACCTAGTTTCAGGGAATGCCTGAGTTCACATCTCACCTCAGATACTAGCTGTGTGATCCTGGGTAAGTCACTTAATCTCTGTCTGCTTCAGTTTCCTCATCTGTAAAATGGGGGTAATAATGGCACCTACAACCCAGGGTTATTGTGAGGACTAAGTGAGATAATCATTGTAAAGCATTTTCAAAATCTTAAAGACTTATATAAATGCAAGATATTACTATTAGCTATTATTTGCTCCTGGCAACCAGATATATCATGGTAAAGTTACACTTGAAATCAGTAGAAACCTGGGTTTGAATCTCACCTTTGATTCCTACTCTTTGTATGACTAGTTATTCCCCTAACCTTTCTCAGTTACTTATTCCGTAAAATGGTTTGATAATACCTTTTGTTATCACCTAACGTTGTGAGGAATGAAAGAAACTTATATATGAAAAATAATTTTCCAAACTTTATGAAGTGCAATGTAAATGTCAGTTTTCACCATTATTACTATTGAAATCACTGTGTGCTTTACATCAAAGGACCAAAAGAACTTTACTCTGCCACTAGTAACTTGGGTGAATCTAGATATCACTTCACTTTACCTCTCTGATCTCAGTCTCTCTGTCTATAAAAGAAAGGGGCTAAACTATATAATCTCAGAAAGGGCTCCTTCCAGATCTACGACTATTATTATTAGAAACCAGCACATTATATTCCAACCACTGTAAATGAATATGAATGAAAGAGAAGAGAATAATGTGCCTCTCCTCTGCCATGGCTCTCTTTTATTATAGTTTTGAAAAGTTTGGACCAGAAGCAATGAGATAGGCTAAAGATAATATGGAAGTCTCCTGCCTCTATATTATGAACACTTTCTGCAAAAAAGGAATTGTTAAATTCCTGAGCACCAGTAACATCAAGGTGAAACTACATTTTAACACATAGGAAAAGATTTATTGTTGATATAGAAATTATCCCCAAGTCAGCTGTCTGGGAACAGATCATCAATTCATCAAAGTTAAAATCAGAATTTCTATTATACAAGAATAGTAATGAGAAAAAGAAATATATATATATATATATATATATATATAAAATTTAAAAGATTTAATCTTTAAATTCATCTAAATAAGTTCATATATATACATATATATATATATATATATATATATAAAGCTGAGAAAGAAATAATAACCATAACTATAGTGCCACTTATAACCAAAAGTTAAATCAATGTAAAATGATTGCTACAGGGGACCAAAAGAGCCCAGAAAGGGCAATGTTAGTTAGCTAATATTTGACTTACTTGACATATGGAGAGTTGGATAAAAAGGCAACAATTTAGAGCAAACTCATTTGCAAAATCTTGGGAAGAAGAATGAAGAATGACTATGAGGAATGTTCAAGAAAAATCTAGCCAGATATCTAACTAAGGAAGGTCATCCCAAGAATGCTCAAGAATGAAAATGAAAAGACCGAATATTGGGCTTAAAGAGAAAAAAAAATGGGGGGGGTGGAATTACCGAATCATATATATATATACACACACACATACATACATACATATATGTATATATATACATATACATTAATAATTTTGTTTCTTATTTCCAATTAAGGATAGTGGAACCATTACACTTGGACCCTAATTTCACAGACCTTGAGCTCTTATAAAAGAGGTGGAAGTGGCACTTAAGAGAAAACAGGGAAAGCAGCCATATTGGATCAAGTATAAAGAAGGAGTCAGGTGATGCAGTGGATAGAGGGGAAGGGCTGTTTTTAGAATAAATCTGAGTTCAAATCCTGCCTTGGGTAAGTAACTTACCCACCATTTGTTTCAGTTTCTTCATCTGTAAAATGCAGATATACCTGCCTCCTAGAATTGTTATGAGGATAAATGAGAAAATATTTGCATAACATATCTGGTACATAGTAGGCAAGAGATAAAAGCTTTATTATTATTTTTGCTGTTTAATCATTTCAGTCATGTCTGACTTTTCATGACCTTATTTGCTGTTTTCTTGGCAAGATACTGGAGTGGTTTGCTATTTTCTTCTTCAGCTCAATTTACAGATAAGGAAACTGAGGCAAAAGGTTTAAGTGACTTGCTAAGGGTCACACATTTATTAAGTGTCTGGGGACAGATTTGAACTCAGGTCTTCAGGTTCAGAATTCTATCAACTGCACCTGTTATAAATGCTAGTTATTATCATTATTATTATTATTATTTAGAAAGGGGCTCCATGTTAGAATCAGTAAAAATTTTGAGGGTGAGAAAGGACCAAAACGGAACTTATCTCAAAGGTACAATATTAAAGATGTGGAAAAAATATCAGACTTTGTTCATATCCAAAAAGGCAAGAAAACATCAGTAACTACTGACCTAAAAACTAACTGCCTAAACTACTACCTGTGCAAAATCATCTTGAGGACTGTCTGTACCTGAATTGAGTACGTTCTTGCTGGAGCTTCTGTGGGTGATATCGTCGGTACCTCACAACTGACTGAAAGATGTAGCTGAAATAAGATTCTATTGTGTTTCTGGTTTATTGAATATGAAAAAGCATTTGACTTGGTAAAACAAAATCCTGCCTTACAGGATCTTTTACAACAGGATCTTTTACAACAAAATATCTCCCCCTCCTTATCTCAAGATCATTCAAGATTCCTTCAACAGCAGAAATAATCCTGTTCAGTAATGCTCTGCAAACATGTGTGTGTTTGTCCTTCATTGCCAAAGAAGACCACGCCATCAGAGAAATAATGACATGACTTGCACTTGACTTTGTTTTGAGTGAGAGAGGGTTGTGCAGGTCACCAGCCTCACTTCTCTCCCAGAGCCATCTGAATCCAGTGACCAGATATTCATCAGGATGACTGGAGATGACCCAGGATGAGGCAATTGGGGTTAAGTGACTTGCCCAAGGTCAACAGCTAGTGAGTGTCAAGTGTCTGAGGTGAGATTTGAACTCAGGTCCTCCTGACTCCTGCACTGGTGCTCTTTCCATTGCACCCCCTAGCTGCCCCACCAACAGCATTTACCACTATTATGGAGGCAATTTAGTGCAGAATCCCACTTGGAGATTTTCTTGCTTGTGTTTATGGATGCCATTGTATTGATTTCATCAAATTCTGACATACTACAAAGCTTCCTAGAAGGTTCACTCTAATAAGTTTGGACTGTCCATCCACGTAGGAAAGATAAAATGGATGAAGAATATCTACTGCCTAGATTTCAACAGGCATCTGAAAGGACACTTACAGAGTTCTTCCAACAATATGTATGTCTAGGACAGACAATACAGAAAGGACAGTGAGCTGGGCCCAGAGTTGAAAAGGAGAAAAACAGATTGGCTCACTTTCTGGAAATTGTAAAGCATTTTTACAAATGCCAAGCTTTCCATAACATCAAAAGCCCTTCGTTTCAATGCATTATAGTGATGCTGCATTGTGGCAGCAAGATCTGGAGCATTATTACCTCCAAAATACTAAATACAACCATCAAATGGAGAGCAAAGAAAAGATATATGGTAGGAATACCAGCTGCATCATATAATCGATGAGGACTCTGAAGATGAGTAGTCAAAGATATCTTCAAGAAATTATAGGAAAAAAATAGATTAGCAGGTCAAGTGGCAAGACAAGAGCTGTAACTGCAATTCTTACACCTAGGACAAATTCAGTTCAGTGGAAGTGGGAGTGGAAAGGAGCCATAGAAGAAAATCTGACAATGAATATAGTCTTGTTGGGGGGGTGGGGTAGGCAAGGAGCAGTACTCCTCAAGAGTATGGCACTCTCTGCAGCAGGGAACAGAGTTTACTTGGAGGCATGTGATCATTCAGGTAAAACTCTGTTATCTGGTTATATGGATGAGTGGAAGATCATAACGCTTATGGATGACAAACTGCCATAGTATTAGTGGCCTGAAACAAAGACCTGTACAGTCAGCTTTTTGATAACTCCTAGAAGGACAAGATATCTCATGTTCCCTCAGTTCATATCCATAGAAGCCTGAGGCCCCAGAAGTCTAAGGTAGATGACAATTACAGTAGAAGTTGAATAAGCCCATAGATGCCATTCAGGGTAACATCTCCAGAACTCTACTGGAAACTTTTGGGTACAGTTGGTAATTCAGTATGTGGGTGTGTTAGAGATTATGAACTTTCTAGTTTCTTATATCAATATTGTGGCTCAGAACAGAAGAACAAGGACCTTCTAAAATGATGAAGCTAAATTCTCATTGGTTTCTCAGACAGAGCAGATGATTTTTGAGGACTTCTAAAATGAAATGCAGCTTCTAACTTAGTCATTCTTGCCTTGACTCCCTCATGTGGCAAATAGTGGGCCACCATGAACAGAGTGGAGGGATGGACTGTACTCTTCCCCCCACTTTCCTACTACATGGAGTCAACTAGGTGAGCTTGGCCTCTGAAGGCATTTCCTACTTTGCGTTTCCAAGATTGGAGGTTACCTCATGAGTTCAAGAGTTTCAGGGGTCCTAGGACCAATAAGTGGAGAAAGATGTTTCTTCCTTGGCAAAGATAACCACCAACATGAAGACTGGCCCAAGTCTGAGCATTTAACATGTACCAGTGCAGTACTGAAGTTAAATGTAAAATAATAATCAATCCCATGAACAACTTTATATACTGAAGCAATTTAAGTATGTCTCCTAGCAGATTGCAACAGTATTTTTAAGTTGCCAGATTCTGTTTTAAGTTTGCTTTTGATAAATAAGATTTTGTGAGTCTTCAGTGTTTAGCATTACTTTAGTGTGTAGGAAATGAATGTCTATGCATCTCTGGCTTATATTGTATAATAAATACTTTTTTCTTTTTAACTCTCTCTTTCTGGGGAGACATGACCTGAATGCTATTCTATACATAAATGTTTCCTAAGGGATTGGCGTGAAAGTTTAGTTAGCTGTAAAGTGGGCGGAAAGAGAGCCTACTCCCTCTCATTAGGGATCAGTTTCTCCCAGGACAGAAGTCAGTCCAAATCAAGTGCATAGGTGAAGAACAAAAGGTCACTTATCAGACAAGGAGCAGTGAGATACACTAGTCCCAGAAGCAGGAGCAAAGGTTGAATTTTCTATTAGGGTCATCCCAGGGAGCAAGTTCCTAGAAATTTCTTGCCAATTCAACCTGTGATACCACATATTTTGCTTTTTACTGAATAAAATGAAAAAATACTTTTAATAGTACAAGGAACATTTGGAGTTACTACTTTGAAGAACTGTGTGACTAAAGCTTTGAGTTATTTCTATGATAAAAATCACATGTGTTAATGCTAAAAGAAGTTTGTAGAATAGGCAAAGAAATACTTTGAACAAGAGTCACAGGCCTAAATTAGTTCAATTAAAATTAGTTAAATTCTGTGTGTCTGAGTCAGCAGTCATTTGATCTTCTGCTTTGATGGATTTTAACAATCCATTTAATAGTCTCTCCCTTTCCTTGTAAACAACTTGGAGAGAGATAATTTTATGTGGGTTAGAAGATGACAAGGGAAAAGTGCCAGCTAATGTAGTACTGATCTTCTCTGATCAAAAGACTTCTAATTAAATGATTTCCCCCCAACAAATTGATGGAATTCATAGGATCTAATGAGCAAGTAACAGACACCAAGGTGTTATGATCTAAAAAGGAGTATAAAAAATATTTACATGTTTTTACCCCCTTTAGGGTACATGAAGAAGTTCTTCAGAATCAAGGATGCTGGTCAAAGGTTCAGCCACATCCTAATTACCCTGTAAAAAGAAACATGCCCTAAATAGGAAATAGTTATGAGGACTGTAAGCTTCAATAGTTGGGTAGAAAGCCAGTTGTAGAAGAACTGTTCAGATCTCAAAAAAGGACTATTCTCGGGAGGGGAAATTTCTCTCCTGCTGGCCAGGATACCTTGCAGCACTCAGCAGAAAGCAGGCTTAGTTAATGAAGGTATGAGCCTGGAGGAGCATCATGACATGATAGCAAAGGCTATTGGCAATTGAGTCAATAAGCAGAGCAGGACCAAGGAGTCCAGATGAGGGTCTTGTCCAACAGAGTCACATCTCCCTGGGAGAGCAGCATGAAGATGCTGTAAAAGGAAAGATCATTGGAGACTGAAAGTCTCAGAGGCATGAGTGCTACTAGTCACATGTCTTCACTATGTGTGTTCCTCTATCAGTGTTCTTCCTAATGCCCAGTCTTCCCACTTATTGCTTATTCCTTTCTATAAAAAGCAGCACAGTTTGACCCTCTGCTGGCCTATCCAATGTTTACTGCCTTGGCATGTTGAATAAAATCATTTTAACTAGTTCTTCATGGAACTGCCTGATTAATCAGGGCAAAGTCTGAGAAAAGATTTCTATTAACACTGGATGAACCCAAATGGAACTTGTGACCTTTTCTCTCAAACCTTCCGCTTTTCTGAACTTCCATTTTATGGCCAACGGCACTACCATTCTCTCTATTACTCAGACTCTTAATCATGACATCATCCCTGACTCCTCACTGTCATTGGCCCCACATCTGATCGGTTGCCAAATCTTATCTTTTCTACCTTCCCATCTCTCATACATTTGGGTATCCTTTTCTCTCCAATAACCACCATGACCCTTGTTCATCACTTCTTGCCTGACTATCACAATAGCCTTTTAATCATCCTCCTTGACTTCAGTCTCCACTCCCACTCTAATCCATCCTTCACTCAGAAGTCCAAGTGATTTTCCTAAAGTGCCGGTCTCACCATGTCACCCCTCAACTCAATAAACTCTTGTGGCACCTTATTACCTTATATAAAGCCCTCTATTTGGCATTTAAAGCTCTTCATAACCTGGCCTCTTCCTTCCCATATAGTCTTCTTACATTTTACATTGTTTTATGTACTCTACCACAGCTAGGTGCAGCTAGGTGGTTCAGTGGCTAGAGCACCAACCTTGGAGTCAGGAAGACCTGAGCTCAAATCCAGCCTCATACTAGCTATGTGACCCTGAGCAAGTCCCTTAACCCTGTTTGCCTCAGTTCCTTATCTGTAAAATGGGGTCACACTGGAGAAGAAAATGTCAAACTACTCCAATATCTTTGCCAAGAAAATTCCTTGGGGTTACAGAGACTGTTGTCACAGACTTGGACACGAAATGAATGACAATGTACTCTATTTCTCCATCACTCTACAGCTACACTGGCTTACCTACAAATCCTTACTCATGCAATACCCCATCAACCATCTCTGTGTTTTATACTGGTTATCCCTCATGTATGGTAAGCTCTTCCTCCTTCCCTCCTGTAACAGGAGTTAAAAATATTCCCCACCCATTGATATGCCTCAGGTGGGATTATAATGGAAGGTTTGATTGAGGAAGGCTTGTTTTGTAGGGAGACCCACACCTTTTGCTGATTGATGATGAGGCACTGGGTCACCAGGGGGAGGGACTGTGCCCTCTGGCTCTGAAAAGAGTATATATACTCTGAGGTGAGGTTTTATTTAGGGACTTAGACTTTGGAAGAAGGTTTGTGTGCCAGATGGGACTCTGGGTAGCTGCTAAAAAGTCCCCTGGCTTTGAAAATCCAGATGTTGGTGATTCTCTCTCTGGTAATGATGTATGTATTGTCTGTGGTCAGACAGTTGGAAGCCCTGTCTGTTGGTCCTACTTCTGTTTTCTCCTTTGATATATGTAAGTAGAGTAAGATTGTTTACCCCTCTTAAAATTGCTTTCCTTTTAGAAAAGCAGATCTGAGAACCTGTGCAGCAGACTTTCCTGGGTGCCAGGGTGCTTGTTAATACACCTCCCCTCAACCTCTTAGCTTCCCTTTTATTAACTATCAGTTCAAATTTCACCTTATTCAGGAACACATTCTAATTCTCCCCTGCTACTAAGGAAGCCTTCCACCCTCAGATTACTCTCCATCTACTCTGTATGAATCTTGTATATACTTGATTATTTAAATATTTTCTTCCTCATCAGAATGTGAGTCTCTGAGGTCAGGTACTATTTTTTTGTTTCTTCCTTCCTTCCTTCCTCATCCTATTTCTCCTCCTCCTTTTTTTTTTGATATCTCTAGAACTTCACAAGATGCCTTTCACAAAGTATTTAATAAATGCTTTTTGACTAACTACATTAATGAACTCAATGTTTCCAATGCCTACTCTATAACATACTAATCAACAGTGAGGCAAATACTCAAAAAGAAGCTATTTAAAAGTAAATAATCCTGCGATATAAGTTACTAGAGAATGGCACTTGACTGTGGATTCATACCAATAATAGATTTTGTTGGTGTTCAGTCATTTCAGTCATGTCTAACATTTTATGATCTTATTTGGGATTTTCTCGGCAAAGATACTAGACTGGTATTGCCATTTTCTTCTCCAGATCATTTTACAGATGAGGAAATTGAGTCAAACAGAGTTAAGTGACTTGTCGAGGGTAACACAGCTAATACATGTCTGAGACCAATTTTGAACTCAGGAAGATGAGTCTTTCTGACTCCAGGTCTGTTCTATCTACTGTACCACCTAGCTGCCCATAATAGATTGAGGTCTGGTTTGATTAATCTGCTTTTCTTTTTAAAGCTTATGATGGATGATCCATCTTATTTGATGTTTTCTTAACAACTTTATGAGGGAGGTGTACATATTATCACTTCCATTTCACAGACAAGAAACTGAGACTCAGAAAGGTTTTCTACCTAGATGCATAGAAATCAAGAATCATAGGCAGGTTTTGAACCTTTGTTGACTCCAAGTGTATTACTTTTAGTATGGTCTAATTTGATATGAATTGAGCTAATAATAATAAAAATATATTGTTACCATTACTTTCCTTAAATTACTCATACTCACTGCTGCTCTTCTCGGCTTATTTTATACCTGTCAAGGTTTTCTTTGATTTTAAATTCAGAGTCCTACCAAAAAGAACCAAAAATAAATAAATGAACTAATCTATCTCATATAAGATCAATAATTCAATTCTATCTTTCCTTTTAGAGTACTTATGCCAACTCCTGCTATTACACATTAATACATGAACAAGCATAAGCATACTATGAAGGAAAGTACACATATCAAGATAATTAGAGACAAAGTTAAGAATGCACCTGCCCTCAAATAACTGAAAATTAAAGGGGCTAGCATATAAATTGGAGTACAGCTGAAGAAAATTTGCATATGAATGTAATGGAATATAATTGAACCATAAGAAATGATGAAAAGGATGGTTTCAGAGAAACTTGAGAAGATTTATGAACTGATGCAGAATAAAGGGAGAATAAGCAGTATCTCTACAACAATGTAAAGACAAATTATTTTGAAGGACTTAAGAACTCTGATCAATACAATAACCGACTATGTGAGAACTGAGGATGAACTATGATAATCCACTCCCTGACAGAAAGGGGAGGGTTTCAAAATAAAGAATGATTCACATATTTTTGGAAATGGACATGCTGGACATGGGAATCTGTTTTGCTTAACTATGCAAATATGTTACAAAAGTTTTAGCTTTCTTTTTTGTTTGTTTCTTTTTTAATAAAGATAATGGAAGGGAAAGAAAAATAAATGCTTGTCACTGAAAATTTTTAAATCCAACTTTAAAAAAAGAACACATGCATGAACTTGAGGCCAGGCTACAATTATTTAGGACTGAAGTAGTGAAGGTTGGTTCAGATGATACAATTTCTTTTCTTTTTTTTCCCAGTCCCTTAACTCCCTTCTTACCATTGATTTCAGTGATTGGGATAGTTATAGAAACTGGGCAAAATGTGGTTACAACATTACATATTGTCAGTTATATACTAATAGAAAAAATCTAAAACTGTTGAAGGTACTGACCCATCTAAATGGCATATTCAGTACTAAGAGCAATGCCATACTGGGTCACATTAGTTAGGAGCTACATTTCTCCAGGTCCCCTTACCATGTACACAATCCAGTCAGGTTCCATTTACCTGAGTAGTACAGGTTAGCCATTCTCAGGAATTCTTTTCCTATCTTAAAAGGAAATGCATGAAATTCCAATTATGGCTCAGGGTTGCCTCAAGTTGTCAAGGTCTTCTGCTGGTCAGTCATTCCCTCTCTCTCCTGGTTCCTGCTCACTTGCCACCTACTTTGTTTTACCTTCTAGTTTTTATGTCCTCCATGTTCTTGTCTTACCTGGTTTCTGACCTGCTGTTTGTCCTAATTTTCATTATTTATGTGTATCCTGACTCAGCTTGCTTATTTGGTTTGCCCATCTTGGCTTTGTTCCTTCAGTGTGTAACCTTGGCTTCCCTCCTCCTATATTGTCCACACACTGACCTAACAAAGTCAGTGATCCATTAAATATGATCTCATTGTCTCTGGCAAAGACACCAATGGATGCTGTTAGAGCATTTGGTCACTTTCCATGACATCAATTTGAAAAGATTAGGGATATAATTTAGTCTCTTTCAATAACCTCCTATAATACCTTATGGACTATTTCTATAGGTTCCTAACTGTTCTCCTTGTACAACCTTCCCTCTCTCCAGTTCATTCTTCTTAAACCACATCATTCCTTCATCAAGAACATTTTCTATTGTATCAAAAATAAAATTTAAATTTCATATCTTGGAGTTGAAGTTCCTCTGAAACCTGACTATGACCTACCTTATTCTGTGTGAGCTCAGCTGTTAACTAAGACTACGGAGAAACCTTAAGAAGTAAGGGACCAAAGTAAAAAAAAATGATAAAGCAAATAATTCCAGGAAAACAAGGGAAGATTTGTAGTTATTTATTCAGAATGGAACATATACAAACAAAAGAACAACATACACAATACCACAACAACATAAACAAAAAGATCACTGAAAGAAGCCAAATTCTAAATAACTGGGTGAAAATGGTATTTGATAATGAACACTAAAACATAACTGCTTCCTTATACCAAAGAGGTAGGAGACTACCATGGCAGAATGCTGTATACTTTGTAACACAGAGTAACTGTATTGGATGTCTTTGCTTAATAGTTCTTCTTTGTTACAAGGGAAGGTCCAAAGCATCAATAAAACACCAATACAGACAGACAGACACAGAGACAGACAGAGCGACAGAGACAGAGAGGTTAGGAATTGAAAAGCATGCTAAGCATTTGGAAAATGAGTCATCATTACCCTTCTCATAACTGCTGCACATTTTACTAGAATTTCTGACGTTCTCTGCTTTGGACTCCCAGACCAAATTCCTGGTTTTGATTTCTTAGATTTCTTTATTGGCAATAATGCCTTGCCTCTCCAATGGTCCCAATAATGTTCTTGAATTAAACTAGATCCCAGATTTTCACCCAAAGCTCCTTGTTGAGGTCACAGCCCACACTCAGAGACCAAGTCTCCAAGGAGGTGTTTATAATGACTAAAAAAATCCTTTTTCCTGGAAACCCAGAGCCCTTCATCCTGTAAGTATAGTTTTGAATCATTTTCCCCCTAAGTGGAATTATCTTATGTTTCTCTAGATTAAATTTGGAATAGTTAAAGGCTATGGATTTTAGACAGAGTTCAGTGACAACTTATTGATGATGTAGAAAAAGCAGACTCTAGGGTAAACTCATCTCAGTATAACACCAAATGAAAAAAGAACTCACCATGATTTTTTTCTTTAAAATCCCATTAATGGTCTCCAACTTAAGAGCTTCAGTCTGAATGAAAAAATGGGGGAAAAGATTAGATATCTATTTAACAAAGATTGTTAGTTCAGAAAAACATAAGAAAAATTCCACGTCTTAATGTCCTAAATACAGGCAAAAGTGGCATGATATTACTATTTAATTATAGCTGAATAAATGAATTTCAGCTTGTGTAGGGCAAGTATCCCACCACACGACTTGAAAGCTACATATGACTGATGAGTTCTAGAAGTTTAGAAGAGGTGAGTAAGGATGCCTTATACCATCATTTGAGCCAAAAACACATTTATCACAGGGATACAGGTCTTTTTTATTTTTAAGGGATTCTGAAGAAAGAAAACTCCACTGTCTACTTCGGGAGTTCAGACTCATGAATAATAACCCCCTATGTCAAAAGAAAGAAAAGAAATTCTCATAACTAATGCGAATGTCTCATCAAACATATCAACTCATTTTTCTTTCTCTTTCTTTGTTTTTGTTGTTGTCCAGTCATGTACAACTCTTCATAACCACATTTGGGGCTTTGTTGGCATAAACGACTGAATAACAAAAATGCTGGGCAACTAGGTGGTTCAGTGGATACAGTGCTGGCCTTGAAGTCAGGAAAACTCATCTTTCTGAGTTCAAATCTGGTCTCAGACACATACTGTATGACCCTGGGCAAGAGACTTAACCCTGTTTGCCTTGCTTTCCTTATCTGTAAAATGAACTGGAGGAAGAAATGGCAAATCATTCCAGTATCTTGGTCCAAAAAAACCCCAACAATATCAAATGGAGTCATGAAGAATCAGATATGGTTAAAACAACTGAACAACATTATGAGGCAGGTTGGTGGTGCAATGGATAGAGTTCTGGACCTAAAGTCAGGAGGACTCAGTTTTGTGAGTATAAATATGGCCTCAGAGACACTTACTAGTTGTGCGAACCTAGGCAAGTCACTTAAACTTGTTTGCCTCAGTTTCCTCATCTGTAAAATGGGTTGAGGCCAGATTTAAACAAAGATGAGTCTTCCTGACTCCAGGTTCAGATCTCTATCCACTCTACCACTTAGCTACCCAATGAAATGGTAATCTTCAGAAAAATGTGGATCCTGTCCATCAGAGTGACCTACCAGAGCTTATATTAAAAAATATAGCATTAAATTCACTTCCATTCCTTCATGACTTTGGAGGAGGGCTTGAGAGTAGGTAAATTCTTGTACAAAAATAATACCTCACATCTTGGTATGGAAACGTACACTTTTAAAATACTCTCTCAGAATCTTAATTCATCTTCATAACAGATCTATGTAGTAGATTGGGCAATTCTAATTATTCTCATTTACAGATATGGAAACAGAGGTTCAAAGATACCAAGTGATACATAAAGTTAAATGTATAACTAGTGGCAGGTTCTAAGACTAGGACCTCATCACTTAGAAATGTCAGTTTAAGGGGTTGAGCCAAGATGATGGAGTACAAGCAGGGACCTGCTAGAGTTCTCCCCCCAAAACTCCTAAAAAAAAATCTGCAAAATATTACTGTAAACAAATTCTACAGCAGCAAAAGCCACAAAATGACAGACTGAAGCAAATTCCCAGCCCAAGACAATCTGGAAGGTCTGCAGGAAGGATCTATCACACTGGATTGGGAAAGGAGCACAGTTCAGCATGAGCTGTACCAGCATGGAGGGAGCTAGAGGAGACCTTAGGGTACTGAATACTTGTGGCTGCTGTGGTTTTCAGACTTCTCAACCCACAAACACCAAAGATAGCTTCAAAGGTCAGTGGGAAGGGTCTCTCACCTGGCCAAGAGGGAAGTATGGTCTGGCCACAGTCCTAGGCCTGCTGCAGCCACTGCTAAAGCTGAGGGTGTTTCTGGAACCCTTAACAAGGAACTCAAGTCAGGTGATCTGATGGGAAAATGACCAAATGGGGAAAAAGAAACAGACTATAGATTCCTACTTTCTCAGGGAAGAAGTATTTTCTTATGTCATTGGTGATGAGGAAGATCAAAACATACAACCAGAAGAAGATAACAATGCCAAAACTCCTGCATCCAAAGCCTCCAAGAAAAATATGAATTGGTCTCAGGTCATGGAAGAGCTCAAAAAAGACTTTGAAAATCAAGTAAGAGAAGTAGGGAAAAATTGGGAAGATAAATGAGAGTGATGCAAGAAAATCATGAAAAATGAGTCAACAGCTTGCTAAAGGGATCCCAAAAAGTGCTGAAGAAAATAACACCTTTAAAATTAGGTTAACCTAAATTGCAAAAGAGGTCCAAAAAGTCAATGAGGAGAAGAATGCCTTAAAAAGCAAAATGAGCCAAATGGAAAAAGAGGTCCAAAAGATCACTGAAGAAAATAAATCCTTCAAAATTAGAATGGAGCAAATGGAAGCTAATGACTTTATGAGAAATCAAGAAGTTATAAAACAAAGCCAAAAGAATGAAAAAATAGAAGACAATGTGTACTATCTCATTGAAAAAAACAACTTACCTGGAAAATGGATCCAAGAGACATAATTTAAAAATTATTGGACTACCTGAAAAAAAAGAGCCTAGACATCATCTTTCAAGAAATTATCAAGGAAAACTTCCCTGATATTCTAAAACCAGAAGGTAAAATAGAAATGGAAAGAATCCATCAATCACCTCCTGAAAGAGATCCCAAAAGGAAAACTCCTAGGAATATTGTAGCCAAATTCCAGAGTTCTCAGGTTAAGGAGAAAAATATTACAAACAGCCAGAAGGAAATAATTCAAGTATTGTGGAAACACAATTAGGATAACACAAGATTTAGCAGCTTCTATACTAAGGGATCAGAAGGCTTGGAATATGATATTTCAGAGGTCAAAGGATATCGGTTTAAAACCAAGAATCACCTACCAAGCAAACCTGAGTATAATACTTCCAGGGAAAAATGGAACTTAAATGAAATAGAGGACTTGCAAGCATTCTTGTTGAAAAGACCAAAGCTAAATAGAAAAACTGACTTTCAAATACAAGAAGCAAGAGAAGCATGAAAAGTTAAATAGGAAAGAGAAATCATAAGGGACTTATTAAAGCTTAACTCTTTACATTCCTATGTGGAAAAGTGATATTTGTAACTCATGAGACCTTTCTCTGAATAGGTTAGTTGGAGGGAATATATACATACATACATACAAATGTGTGTGTGTGTGTGTGTGTAAGTGTACGTATATGTAGATATAGAGAGAGAGAAAGAGAGAGACAGAGTACACAGGGAGTGCTGAATACAAAGGAATGATAGCAAAAAAAAAAAAAAAAGAAAATTAAGTGTTGAGAGGAATGTACTAGGAAAAAGAGAAAGGGAGAGGTAGAATGTAATAAATCATCTCACATAAAAGAGGCAGGAAAGAGCTTTTACAATGGAGGGGAAGAAGGGGAAGGTGAGAGAGAAAACGTGAGCCTTCCTTTCATCAGATTTGGCTTCAGGAGGGAATAACATACACATTCAATTGGGTATGGAAGTTTATCTTACCCTACAGGAAAGCAGGGGGGGAAGGGAAGGAGGGGGAGATAATAGAAGGGATGGCATATTAGGGGAAGGGGTAATTGGAAGCAAACACTTTGATAGAGGGACAGGTCAAAGTAGAGAATAGAATAAATGGAGGGTGAGACAGGATAGAGGGAAATAGTCTTTCACAACATGACTGTTATGGAAGTTATTTGTACGACTACACTTGTATAACCTATATTGAACTGCATGCCTTTTCAATGAGGGTGGGTGGGGAGGGGGGAGGGGAGAGAATGTGGAACTCAAAGCTTTAAAAGTGAATGTTAAAAATTATTTTTACATGCAACTAGGAAATAAGATATATAGGCAATGGCATATAGAAATTCATCTTACCCTGCAGGGAAATAGAAGAGAAGGGGATAAGGCATGTGGGGAGGGGCTATAGAAGGGAAGGCAGATTGGAGGAAAGGGTAATCAAACAAAATACATGCTGTCTTGGGGTAGGGGTAGGCAAAGATGGGAAGAAAAATTGAAATTCAAAATTTTGTGGAAGTGAACATTGAAAGCTGAAAATATAAAAAAAAAAGTCAGTTTGGGTGATTTCTACATGACATCCAAAATTGTCCATGAAGAGCTAAAATAATGGCAGAACTATGTTTTTCTATCACAGGGAGAGTATGCCCACTGCACACTTGACAGTGAACCATCTCTTTTCTATCCAGAAGCATAGCAAAAGTTTCATTTTGGCGTAAAAGTTTTGACTCACAATGACTGACACATAGAACACACGTAATAAATATTTGCTGATAGTATGTTTTTAGCTTGGTGCTAGAAAATTGTGAAGTTATGGTCTTTGACCCTCAATTCAATGGCCAGTTGAGAATTAGATTGATTTTCCAGACATTCATTGGTTCAAGAACCAATAATCAGTCAAAAAGTATCTTTTAAAATTCAGTATTTCAAGCACTAAGGTAAATGTTGGGGATATAAAGGAACATTAAAAAAAAAAAATCCCTTTCCTCAAGAAGTTCACATTCTAATGTGGGTAACACTATGTGAATAACTTGGGATATGCAAAGCAGAATTAAATCTATGTGTGTTATTAAACAAAGAAAAATACCAGCATGAATTTAGCAGTCATCCCAGAACAAAGACAACTCCTATGACTCCACAATTATGGAGTCATAGTGAAAAGACCAAGGTACAGTTGAACTCAATTTGCTGGGCAAGTCACTTACCCCTGTTTGCCTCAGTTTCCTAATCTGTAAAATGAGCTGGAGAAGTGTAACACCGTGATACCCATAACAGCTACTATGAATATGCATACATATTCCCAGAGTTTGTTCACAAAATATAATAAACTCTCCTCTTCCAAGACAAAATCAAAATATATATTTGGAACATTGCTATTAAGATGCCAGAAAGCAAGATTAAGTAAGGTACTCATCACCAGTCCAAGGAGGGCAGACATTTCTCTCTGTCAAGCCTCCCTGCCAGCAAGTTCTGCTAGGTAAGTTCTTCTCTTATCCTGTTTCTCTCTCAGTCTGTTTCTCTCTCTACCTGCCTACACCTTTCCCTCCAAGCAATACAATATATACTGTTTCCAATCAAAGACTTTAAATTCAAAGTACCTGATTGGCTTAGTGCTAAACTTCGAAATCAGCAATTAATTGAGAAGATGTGGGAATTCTTGTGGCCCAGAGCCTAATTGGCTCTGTTGCAGGGTGGGGAAGATCTTATATCCCATTAAACTTACAAAATGGAAATGGCAAACCACTCCATTATCTCTGCCAAAAAAACCTCAAATGGGGTCATGAAGAGTCAAACACAACTGAAATGACTCAACAACAACAAAAATCTGACACCAAGGATTATGAATCTAAAGTCAAAGGACTTAGGTTTGAGTCTTAACTCTGCCACTTACTCCATTTGAGCCCTTGTATTGGATAAGATGTTCTTTTAGGACCTTTCAAGCTCTATATCAATGATCCTACAGGTCCAATGTTCTTATTTTACAAATTCAATAGATAGGGAGAGAGGGGGGTAGAGAGGTAAGGAAGGAAAAAAGGGAGGGAGAGAGGGAAGGAGGGAGTGAATGAGGGAAGAAGGAAAGAAGGAAGGAAGGAAAGGAGAAAGGGAGGGAGGAAGGAGAAAGGAAGGGTGGAAGGAAGAAGGCAGGAAGGAGGGAGGGAGAAAGGGAAAGAGGAAGAAAAGGAGGAAGAAGGGAGGGAGGAAAGCAGGGAAGAAGGAGGAAGGAAGGAAAGGGAGGGGCGGAGAGGGAGAAAATAAGCATTTATTATGCAATTTCTGTGTGCCAGGTGCTTTACAGATATTGCCTCATTTGGTCTCTATAAACAATTGTTTGAGGTAGGTGCTATTATTATCTTTATTTTATAATGAAGGAAATTAAAGCAGACTGAAACTAAGAAATGTGCTTAGGATCCTACAAGTAATTCTCCGAACTAAATTTGTACATAGTTCTTCCTAACTCCAGACTCGGCACTCTGTCCACTTTGTCACCTAGTCGCCTCAAGGGACAGTCACACGAAAAGTGTTACATAAATGGAAACTTTGTTATATCATCATCAAATATTATTTTTAAGCCTCACTGTGCATGAAATGATAAGCTGATTTTGTTCAAATACAAATTAAATCAATCAAATAAAAAATAAATGAAAGAGAAAGTGCCTTTACCAAATTACTAACTTCATTGGTTAAAAACAACTGCTAAATGCAGCAAGATACTATTGAAACAAGGTTCATATACTTGCCATTGCTAAAAATAATAATAATAATAATATTTTTTAAACAATTAAATAAGGAAATTGCATACCTCTATGCTTTTAATGCTACTCTCAGCAATGCTTATAATTCCAGCATGAGTCAAGTTGGTCTTGATGGTTTTTTCAAGAGCATAGATTGTATCCCATTTACTAAGAATTTCACATCTCTTTTTTTCAATCTTTTCAGTCAAACTAAGTGGCTTTGCTTCAGTTACTTCACTTTCAGATGGCTCTGAAAATATGAAAGCAAAACATATGATTGTAAAGAAATTACTTTGTAGTTCTGTCTTAAAATTTTATTTTTCTTAGTTTGAGTATGCTTTTAAATAATGTCCAGGTATGACTCCAAGCTTTTTTATAGCAAATAATCTAAACTAGAAAACAAACAAAAAGCAGAGTTGTATATTTAGAAGAGGTTAGGTTGTAAAATCAGCAAGCAAAGCAACAATTGCATATGATCAAAAATCATCCTTTAAAATCCAGCAAATTGGTTATAATGTACGGTAAGCTATCTTTAAACAGTTGTGTCTGAAAGGGGATTTGGGTCACTTTCAAAGGAAGGCAATTGAAAAAAACAAATAGATCTGAGATGGTTACTATAGTGGGGAAAACGTACATAAATTTTATTCTATACAGTGGCCCAGAAAGAGTCAAGAACCAGGACTTCTACCCAAATATCAGAAAATCAAAGGAAACATCATAGGGATCATCTACCTTTTCTGGGTGCTAAGACGCTAGCTAAAGTCTCATGTCTCAGTTAATATTTTCTCTGGAAAATTACTTAATCATAAGGAATGAACTGTCTGTGGATAGGATGAAGGGGAGATTCTAGAGTCACAAAGCACAGGAAGATACTCAGGAAAGTAAGACAGACTGAGGGAACAGCAGTTTCATTTCTCATTCTAATTTCAGGGAATGTGCTCATTGAGTCAAATGCCTGACCATGTTATTTCTGTGTATGTGTGTGCATTTGTGTGTGTGTGTGTGTGTGTGTGTGTGTGTGTGTGTGTTTTCCTTGAATTCCTTGAAAGGTGTGTGGTAAGATGTGCCATTGTATTTGATTCTGAGAGTGATAATTGCAAAGGAATTATTCAATTCAAAATGTTCCCTAAACACTAAAGTGCCAGACACCTAATTGGAATGGGGGAAGTATGGTCCTTTGTGAAAGGAAAAATTACTCCCTTCAGATGAGAAGCAATCAGTGGAGATTGAAATAACTGACATGCAGACACTGTGGCTTTCATCTTTGCTCTTTTGTCAAATTATTTCAAAGGAAAAAGAAGAATGTGAAGAGAAGGAAGCTGAAATCTTCTGGGAAATTACTTCAGCCATTCAGTGAAGCTCAGAACAGAAAACAACCATAGAACCAACTCTAAGACACGGAGGGAGTTACAAGATGGGATCTATATCTGCAGACTTAGTATTCGAGGCCCTCCACAACATGACACCATTCAACTAATCTGTCCCATCTGATCTCACTCTACTCTTCATCCAAACTATATTACTCTTTTCTTAATCTGAAGTGCATGAATCTTATTTTTTTAAAAATTGCTAACTAATTCAATATAATTGATTTTCTTTGTAATTTTATTCTTTTATTTTATGCATTTAAAAACATTATGAGGAATCAAGAGACTTCACTGCATTGGCAAAGGGGTCTATGACTATTTTGGGATAGTCCTCCAGCATAAGGGAGTCCCTCATTGGAAGACATATAACTTTATTGCAAGCAATCAGGAAGAGGCAAAAGGAGAGAGGAAAAAGGAATAGGACATACAACTCAGACATACATACTGACACAATATAACTCTCATAAAGGCAATGCTGCATTGGGAAACAGAAAGAAATATGGCTATTCAGTTGGAAAGGGGAGCTCAGCAAAAAGATATGCTTCTGTTGTAGGGGACGGTGTATTCCAAAATACCCTTCTGAGAGTGGCTTTTTTATACTCTGATTTTGGGTGTCCCTCCCACCCCCAGCTGGCCAATTTGTATACCAAGGAGGAGAGAGGCAGAGAGAGACACAGAGGGACAGAGAGAGAGACAGAGACAGAGAGAGACAGAGACAGAGACAGAGAGACAGAGACAAAAAGAGAGAGACAGAGACAGAGAGACAGAGACAGAGAGACATAGAGAGACAGAAAAACAGAGACAGACAGAGACAGAGAGAGAGAGACAGAGAGAGATAGACAGAGAGAGAAGGGGGAAGAGAGAGGGAGGAGACAGAGAGACAGAAACAGAGACAGAGAGACAGAGACAGAGAGAGAGAGAGAGAGAGAGAGAGAGAGAGAGAGAGAGAGAGAGAGAGAGATCTGGGATTCATCTGCATAGAGTTGATAAACAAACACAATTCAGTTGATGAGAACACCCCATGAGATAGTATAGAAGTAAAAAAAGGAGGGAGAGCAGCATAAAACTTTGGGTGACAACCATGGTTAATGGGCATGACATAGATGGGGAACATGCAAAGAAAACTGAGAAGAAGTAGTTGGATAGATAAGAGGAGAGTTGAGAGGGATTTGTGTAATGAAATACTACAGGGGGATAGCACAGGTGTGAGTAACTTGCGACCTCAAGGCTATAGACTCCCCACTCCTGGGGTAGGATAACCAGAAGGTAAAGGTAGGCAAGTGTGTCAAAAACTGCAGAGAGGTCAAGAAGGATGAGATCAGAAAAAAAAAAAGCCTATTGGATTTGGTGATTAAGAGATCAGTGGTAACTATACAGAGGATAGTTTCAGATAAATGATAAGGCTGATAGCAAGAATGTAGAGTAATTAGAAGTGTGAGAAAAAGATGAAATGGAAGTGTGGAGTGTAGACAGCTGTCTCATAGGGATTAACCACAAAAGGGAAAAGAGATATAAGATGGTAGATGCAATGATGGGAGAAAGGGGTAGTGTTTTAAGAATATAGGAGACATGAAATTGTCTGTAGGCAGCTGGAACTTCTGCAACTTACATCGGTCACCCATGCTGAGGTGGATAGATGGTACACTGCATAGAGTACTGGGCCTGGAGTCAAAAAAACTTGAATTCAAATACTGCCTAAGGCAACCACTGGGAAAGTCAGTTAAGCTCTCCCTGCCTTGGTTTACTCAATTGTAAAATGGGGATAATAATAGCATCTACTTTTCAGGATTGTTGTGAGGATAAAGTAAAATAATACTTGGAAAGCATTTAGAATAGTTCCTTGCACACAGGAAGTGATTAATTAAAGCATCTTTCCTTCTTTCCCATTCAAATGGATTAAAAACTTTCACAGAGTTTTAATAAGGTCTAATAGTGTGTCTAAAGCTATTTTGTAGACATACTTTTGGTCACAGAAAACTGTCAGTAGATCAATCATAAAATTACTTGCCTGGTTCAGTACTAGGAGTCTTGCTATGCAACTCTTCTAATTCCAATTCATTTCGGAGTCTATAAACAGAGAAAAGAATGAATAATAATTTGGATCACTACTATGTGTTTTCCACTCTATACTTTATGTCCTAGTAACAATTAAGTAGTTTTTTTTTTTTTTTTTTATAGCTACTGCTTTTAACTTTTCAAAATTAACCAGGCACTTTGGCTCCTATGACAAAATAATAATAATTTGACACAAAATTAAAGAGAATAAAACACTGGAAAATATAGTCAAGTATATATTCCACTAGTTAAAAGAGATAGTCTTTTAAACTAAGAATAATTTCCTTTCAGTTACAGTTCGTCAATAGAATTGGAAATTGAGGGGATGCCCATCAATTGGGGAATGTCTAAACAATTTGTGATGCATGATTGTGATGCAATAGTCTTATGATATAAGAAATGACAAGCAGGATGATTTCAGAAAAACCTGGAAAGGCATGAACTGATACAAAGTGAAGTGTGCAGAACTAGAAGAACATTGTACACAGTAACAGCACTATTGTATAATGATCAAGTGTGAATGACATAGCTATTCTCAGCAATACAATGATCCAAGACAATTCCAAAGGACTCATGATGAAAAATGCTATCCACCTTCAGAGAAAGAACTGATAGAGTCTGAATACAGATAGAAGTATATTATTTTTCACCTTATTTTTTTCATGTTTTTGACTGTTTTCTTTCACAATATGACTACTATGGAAGTACGTTTTGCATGATTGCACATGTATAACCTATACCAAATAGCTTACCACCCTAAAGAGGGACAAAGAGAAGGAGGGAGAGAGATAATTTGAAACTAAAAAATGTTTTAAATAAATATCAAAAATTGTTTTTATATGTAATTGGAAAAAATAAGATATTATTTTTAAAAAATAATGGAGCTCAGAGCTCCATGGTCTCAGATGTTGATAAAAAGTGCACAATATATGGGTAACAATGAAGGTGAGCTATAGATCATGATACAAGGATTTTAATTTGGCCTTATCACAAAGACTTTGTTAGATAAGATTAATGATTGAAACATAACTCTAATTGGGCATAGCTAATTTTTTACAAAACAATAGAAAAACTACAAGGGGAAATACAGTGTAATTGTATATTAAGGTGTTCTACTCGTGACAAAATCTAGGAAACAGAGAAGGAAAGTGACCAGGTATTCATCAGGAAGACTGGAGATGACTCAGGATTCACAGGGAGACCTTGGGCCCTTTAGGCCAAGGTCTTTGTAGGTACTCACTTAGGGTGAGGTAATGCCCATTCATTGAATAGGCCTGTTTAAGAAGTAGCCAGGGCATGGCCCCTTTAATGAGGCCAAGAAAAACAAAGACATTGAAGTAGGCCTTGAAAATCTTCTTACAGATGATGAAATTTTAGCTGGGACTTGAAGAGGGAAGCCAAGAGACAGAGAAGAGAGAACAAATTTCAGACATGGGGACATCAAATGAAAAGGTAGAGAGGCAGGAGATGGGAGGGTTCTGCTTGAGTAAAAGCAGCAAGGCTGGTGACACTGTAGACTATCTGAAGAGGGGTAAAGTGTAAGAAGGAAAAGAAGGAAGGAACCAAGTTAAAATGAGCTAAGAGATGAGTTAACATTTGATTTTGGAAGAATAAGGAGCTGTTGTACCATTGTGGAGTCACAAATCCCGATTATTAAATAGTGAGGGACATGGTCAGGAAGGCGCTTTAAGATCACATTAGTAGCTGAAGTGGAGGGTACATAGGGAACTCATCATTCAGTTTTTATTTTGTAATTAGGAAATGAAAGCAAGAGCAAGGAAAGGAGAGAATAGGAATAAATGGAGTCTTCATTAAAATGATAGGTAGCATCTATTTAAAACCATCAACAAGCATTATCTGTAATGTGGGTAAGGTAAAAGCATTTCCAATAAAACCAGGGGTAAAGCAAAGATGTCTATTATCACCACTATTTTTTCAATAGTGTACTAGAAATGTTAGCTTTAGCAATGAGAGAAGAAAAAGAAATTGAAGTAATTAGAATAGGCAAAGAAGAAACCAAGCCATTGCTGTTTACAGATGTATGATGGTATACCTAGAGAATCCTAGTGAATCAAGTAAAAAATGCCTTGAAATAATAAAGAAATACACAAATATAAATTAAACCCACATAAATCATCATCATTTCTATATGTTACTAACAAAGTCTAAAAGCAAGAGATAGAGAAATTCCATTTAAAGTTACTGTAGCCATTATAAAATATTTGGGAGTCTACCTGCCAAAAGAAACCCAGGGACTATATGAACATAATTACAAAATGCTTTCACAGAAGTAAAGTCAGATCTAAATAATTGAGAAAAAAAGTTGCTCATGGGTAGGCTGAGATAATATAATAAAAATGACATTCTACCTAAATTAAATTACTTATTCAGTGCCACACCAACCCAACTGCCAAAAATTTATTTTATAGAGCTAGAAACAACAATAACAAAATTCATCTAGAACAACAAAAGTTCCACAATATCAAGGGAATTAATGAAAAGAAAGGCAAGGGAAGGTAGCCTACCTGTACCAGATTTTAAATTGTATTATAAAGTAGCAATCATCAAAACTACTTGGTACTGGCTAAGAAACAGAGTGATGGATCATTGGGATAAGTATGTAAGACACAATAGTCAATGACTACAGTAATCTACTATTTGAAAAATCCAAAAACTCCAGCTTCTGGGATAAGAACTCACTGTTTAACAAAAACTGCTGGGGAAACTGGAAAATAGTATGAGAGAAATGAGGCACAGACCAGCATCTTACACCCTGTACCAAGATAAAGTCATAATGTGTACATGATTTAGATATAAAGGCTGATACTATAAGCAAACTAGGAGAGCGAGGAATAGTTTACCTGTCAAATCTATGGAGAAGGGAAGAATTTATTACCAAACAAGAGATATAGAACATTATGAAGTTCAAAATAGATAATTTTGATTACATTAAATTGAAAAGTTTTTGCACAAAGCCAATGCAACCAAGATTAGAAAGGAAGCCTCATTTCTAAAATATATAGAGAACTGAATCAAATTTACAAGAATACAAGGCATTACCCAATTGATAAATGGTAAAAAGATATAAAAAGGCAGTTTTCAGAGGAAGAAATTTGAACTATCCATATTCATAAGAAAACATGCTTTAAATCACTATTGATCAGAAAAATACAAATCAAAACAACTCTCAGGTACCACATCACTCTTATCAGATTGGCTAACATGACAAAACAGAAAATAATAAATATCAGAGAAGATATGGGAAAACTGGAACACTAATGCATTATTGGTGGAGTTGTGAACTGATCTAATCATTCTGGAGAATAATTTGGAACTATGCCCAAACAGCTATAGAAATGTACATACCATTTGATCCACTAGGTATGAATCCCAAAGAGATTGTAAAATACAGGAAAAGGCCTCATATATACAAAAATATTTATAGAGCTCTTTTTGTGGAAATTGAGGGGATGCCCATCAACTGGAGAATGGTTGAATAAGTTATAGTATATAAATGTAATGGAATCCTATTGTTCTGTAAGAAATGACAAGCAGGAAGATTTCAGAAAACCTGGAAAGACTCATGAAATGATGCAGAATGAAATAAGCAGAACTAGAACATTGTACACAGCAGCAGCCACATTTTGTGATGACTAACTTTGATAGATTTAGCTCTTCTAAGAAATGCAAAGATCTAAGACAACGCCAAAAGACTCATGATGGAAAATGCTCCCCACAGCCAGAGAAAGAATTTTGCAGTCTAAATTCAGATGTTCTTCTTTCCTTTTATTGTTTTATTTTGTTTCTTCTTTCTTGTGGTTCCTCCTATTAGTTTTAATTCTTCTTTACATCATGACTAATGTGAAAATATGTTTAATATGAATGCATAAGTAGAACCTATATCAGATTACATGCCACCTTGAGGTGTGAGGAAGAGATGAAGGGGGAGAAAATTTAAAACTCAAAGTCTTATGGAAGTGAATGTTGAAAACTAAAAATAAATTAATTTTTTTCTAAAAAGAAATGGGTTGAGTATATTAGCCTCTCATGTCCTTTACAAGTATAATATTCTGTGAAATATTTATTGAGATCCTCCTTTGCACAAAGCACTGAGTTAGTTGCTATGTGAGAAGGAAAGATGAGTAAGAAATCATCCCTACCTTCAAAGAGTTTACACCTTGGAAGATGCTGGTGGCGAGGGGTAAGTTGTAGTCTCAGAAACTAGCACCATGATTTGCACATGGTAGGTGTCTAATAAATGTTTGCTATATTGAATAGATCCATTAAAAAGATAAAGGTTGAACAAGGTAGACTACAACAAATGCCTTAACAAATATATAGAAAACTTGTCAGGAGAATGCAAAAGATGGTGAAGTCACAACTAGGGATCATGGCAAACATCATGAAGATTGGGCTGGCCTCTACTCAGGAAATCTACAAGAGAGAGTATCTCAACCAGAAGAAACAGAATGAGCAAAGGATCAGATGTGGAAAAAATCTAGAACATGTGTAGAGAACAGTGAGTCATCCAGTTTGTCTGAAATATAGGTTACATAATTGGAATTGTGGGAAGAAGGATAAACAATCAGGTTGAACCTGCTCAAATGAGACACTCAAATGGCAGCCTAGGAGACTTCATTTTATAGGTAAAGGAAGATTTTAAAGATTCTTGAGCAGGGGAGTAATATAGTTTTGGCTGACAGTACCTTAAGGTTTGAATTTAGAAATAGGCCAGAAGAATGTAAGTTAATTGAGAACAGGAACTCTTTCTCCCTAATCATTTACATTTTTTATGCTCAACACCTATCACATTGCCTTGAACATGTAGCTTTTTCGGAAGGAAGAATTCAGTTCAAAACAGCAAATGTGTATTCAGTACTTACTATGGATAATGTAGAACCAGTAATACCAAAAATAAAATATTGCTTGCTTTCAAGAAGCTTATACTCTCCTGGGAATACAACAGGCACATCAGTAAGTAAAGAAAACATTGTTTGAGAAGAAAGAGAGTACTAATAGTTTGAGGGATCAAAACGGGGTCTATGCTTATGAGCCGAGGTTTGAAGGAAGCCCTAGGTTCTAAGAGGAAGGTTGTTGAGGAAGTATATTCCAGGCACTATTTTTTTTTTGATTCTTCAGTGCTTAGGACAGGGCCTGGTATACAGTAAGCACTTAATAAATGCTTATTGATTGCTTGAATAAGGACAATCTATGGAAAGACTTTGGAAGCAGGACATGTAACAGCAATTTTGAGAACAGCTATTAAATTAGAATAACTAAAATGTAGAGTGTATAAAGAACAAGAATATTAAACAAACCTGAAAAACAGCCTTATGTGAGAAGTTTGTATTTTATCCTATAGGCAAAAGGGACTTCTAAAGGGGAGTGATCTCTACCTGTGTTTTAGGAAGATTATTTTGACATCTGTGAGAGGATGAGTTGGAAAGGGAAGATCCTAGAAGCAATAAGCTGATGGGCTACCAAAATATTCCAGATGAGAGGTGATACATATTTAAACTAGAATCATAGCCATATGGAAGAAGAGGAAGAGGCAGATGTGGAAGATATGGAGACAGAATTTACAAGAAAACTCCTTTAAAAAGTCTGTCTTAGGGGGTTGGAGCCAAGATGGCAGAGTAACAGTCTTTAATTTCCTAGAGCGCTATCACCAAGGCCAGCCATATACTTGTAGAAAATGACTCTAAACAGATTCTGGAGCTACAGAACCCAGAGAATTGCCAGGCCTAGAGGCCTGTGTGGGCTACCCGAGTCTTCTTACCTCACCTCCGAGGTCTTCGGTTGGCCAAAACCGGATGCTCATATGAGAGAAAGGACGTTCCAGAGTCGAACAAGGGTTGAGCTTTATTTCAGGGTCTCGGTTACAAGTGCAGGGGGTCTTCCTTAGGAGGAAGAGGGGGAGATTTCCTAAGGAGGCTAAGATCTTAAGGGATTGGAAGTAGAAGTACAAGCGGGGAGAGAGGGGGAGGGGAGAGAGGAAAGAAGAAAAGCGGAGCCTACTGTCCTCTTGGCTCCTCACGTGCTAAGAGAGCTTTCAGGCTTCCTCAATCCTACTTAACCTTCAGCCGCACAGTTTGCATCTGAATACCGTGCTGTTAGATAACTAGGTGTGCCCAGATCCGGGACCATCTCGAGGGCGGGGAGATCTCTCCCCCATCACGTTTCTCACGGGAAAGGCAGAATTACTCGAGATAGCTCGGTTCACCTCGATCCCCTGCCGTTTCCTGGGAGGGTCTCGTGAGAGCTCTAAGATTTAGAAGTCCCACTTTTACCCGCCCGAGACCGTCCACACGGATTTGAACTTCCAATCCCAACAGAGAATGATGAAGTGAAGCAAGTCTCCAGCCCAAGACAGCCAGGAAGGTCACCAGGAAGTGTCTATCATGCCATCCTGGGATCAGAGTGCAGTCCAACGTGGGCCACGAGTGCACAGAGGGGACCTGAGCAGGCCTTGGGGAGACTGAATCTCTCAAATCTGTAGTAGCTTCCAGACTGCATGATCCCAAAATGCTGAGGAAAAATTGGGAGGTCAGTGGAAAAGGCTTATGGGACCAGAGCAGGAGAGTGCAGGGGTCTGGCCCCAGCTCCAGGGTGGCAGAGGGAGAAGGGGACAGAGGAATCTGCAGCAGGCACAGCAGCAGCAGGAGCACCTGCAGCCACTGTTTCTGGAGCTCTATGCTCACAGATTGTAGGGGGATGGAGCGACTGGCAGTTCACCCCCCCATCTCCACTGGAAGCAGAGAACTACCTTGACAAAGAGCTCAAAAAGCAAGTAAATGGCTGGGGAAATGAACAAAAATCAGAAAAAGAATCAGATATAGAATCTTACTTTGGTGACAAGGAAGACAAACACATACAAACAGAAGAAAACAAAGTCAAAGCTCCTCTATCCAAAGCCTCCAAGAAAAATATAAATTGGTCTCAGACCATGGAAGAGCTCAAAAAGGATTTTGAAAATCAAGTAAGAGAAGTAGAGCAAAAATTGAGAAGAAAAATGAGAGTGGTGGAAGAAAATCATGAAAAATGAGTCAACTGCTTGCTAAAGGAGACCCAAAAAAATTGTTGAAGAAAATAACATTTTAAAAAATAGACTAATCCCAATGGCAAAAGAGATCCAAAAAGCCAATGAGAAGAAGAATGCCTTAAAAAGCAGAATTGGCCAGATGGAAAAGAAGATCCAAAAGTTCACTGAAGAAAATAATTCCTTAAAGATTAGAATAGAGCAAATGGAAGCTAATGACTTTATAAAAAAACAAGAAATTATAAAACAAAACCAAAGGAATGAAAAAATAGTAATGTGATATATCTCACTGGAAAAACAACTGACCTGGAAAATAGATCCAGGAGAGACAATTTAAAAATTATGGGACTACCTGAAAGCCATGATCAAAAAAAGAGCCTAGACATCATCTTTCATGAAATTATCAAGGAAAACTGCCCTGAGATTCTAGAACCAGAGGGCAAAATAAGTATTCAAGGAATCCACTGATCACCACCTGAAAGAGATCCAAAACGAGAAACTCCTAGGAACATTGTGGCCAAATTCCAGAGTTCCCTAGTCAAGGAGAAAATATTGCAAGCAGCCAGAAAGAAACAATTTGGAGAATTGTAGAAATACAATCAGGAAAACACAAGATCTAGCAGCTTCTACATTAAGGAATTGAAGGGCTTGGAATATGATATTCCAGAAGTCAAAGGATCTAGGATTAAAACCAAGAATCACCTACCCGGCAAAACTGAGTATAATACTTCAGGGGGGAAAAATGATCATTCAATGAAATAGAGGATTTCAAGCATTCTTGTTTAAAAGGCCAGAGCTGAATAGAAAATTTGACTTTTAAACACAAGAATGAAGAGAAGCATGAAAAGGTAAACAGGAAAGATAAATAGTAAGGGACTTACTAAAGTTGAACTGTTTACATTCCTACATGGAAAGAGACTTTTCTTGAGACTTTTCTCAGTATTGGGATAGCTGGAGGGATTATATACATATAAACAGAGGGCACAGGGTGAGGTGAATAGGAAGGATGCTATCTAAAAAATGAAATTAAGGGGTGAGAGAGGAATATATTGGGAGGAGAAAGGGAAAAATGGAATGGGGCAAATTATCTTTCATAAAAGAGGTAAGAAAAAGCTTTTTCAATGAAAGGGAAAAGAGGGGAGGTAAGAGGGAAAAAGTGAACTCTCATCATATTTGGCTTAAGGAATGAATAATATGTACATTCAAGTTGGTATGAAAATCTATCTTACACTACCAGAAAGTAGGGGAGAGGGGGATAAGTGAGGTGGGGATGATAGAAGGGAGGGCAAATAGAAGGATGGGGTAAATAAACACTTTTGGGGAGGAACAAGGTGAAAAGAGAGAACAGAGTAAATGGGGGGCAGGATAGGGTGGAGGAAAATATAGGTAGTCTTTCACAACTTGACTTTTATGGAAGTGTTTTTCTTAACTATACATGTATAACCTATATTGAATTGCTTCCTTTCTCAGTGGGGATGGTTGGGGAGGGAGAAAGGGAGAGAAATTGGAACTCAAAGTTTTAAAAATGAATGTTAAAAATTGTTTTTACATGCAACTGGGAAATAAGAAATACAGCTAATGGGGTATAGAAATCTATCTTGCCCTATGAGAAAATAGAGAAAATGGGGATAAAGGAAAGGAGGGATGTGATGGGAGGGCAGATTGGGGGAAGGGGTAATCAGAATACATTGTGTCCTGGGGTGGGGGAGGGGAGAGATGGGGAGAAAATTTGGAATTCAAAATCTTGTGGAAATGAATGTTGAAAACTAAAAAATAAATAAATAATTTTTTAAAAAATTAAAAGTCTGTCTCATAATCAGAGACAGACAACTGGTACATACTAATTTTTAAACTGCAAGACTGACTGAATTTTAACAAATGCTATTGAGTCTTGTTTGCTACGGCAGAAAATTCAACCCCTTATCTTTTCTTTATCTTTTTATAAAATCAGTAATACTCTAGCCCTCTCCTTTGCCAGAGAAAATGGGCTGAATTTACATGATTTTGTAAAAGAGATTTTTGTTTGTTTATTATAATGGAGGCATCTCCATTTGTATTGGATACAAGATGAGATAGGATCATGAAATCCTTTGATAGCAGCTTACAAATAGTAACCTTTCACCAGAGGGCCAAAATGTACTGATGGGGTGCTTAGATGCAAGTGCTAGGATGCCAACTCTGAAATCACATTTTTCTCTAAAAATCACATTTCTCCCTAGCCTCAAAACACCTTGTGTGCTTTCTGGATTTTCTATATTTTATCCTAATTTCTGTAGCTGTGATTAGTACAGCTAGGTGGCACAGTGAGTATGATGGAGTGCTTGGATGCATGGCTTTGGACACCAATTCTAAAATCATATTTCTTTAAAAATCACTTTTCTCTCTAGCCTTAAAACACTATCCCAAGCAGTTTCTCCCCAGCCCAAGGGCACAGGCTGCCCCAGCAACAACTGTTATCTCCCTTCCTGCTACAGTAGCCAGCTGCACCTATAGAACATATTAGTCTGAACATGACATTTACTGCTTACTCACTGACCAATCATATGTATCCTAGACTTAGATATACACATACTCCCTTACATTTATCTTGTCTAACAAGACATTGATGAGAGCAGCCTGGTATTCCTTAGTTAGCCCTGACCACTATTCAACTTAGTGATGTTTCAGGTCTAAAACTTCCATGTAGCCCCACCTTGGGCTATTCTTGATGAATTCTGGGTAAAATACCCGTGCAATAGATATCAAAAGTGCATGTTCCTTTAAGAACTAACTACTCCTTAACCACTCTCTAATCCCACCCTGAATCACCTAGCTAGCATATTTGGCACATGTTGTACTACAGAATATTCTATATAAACTTTACCAGTACTCCATTCAAATCACAGTTTCCCTAAGAATTTTTGCCTGCTGAAAAGCATAATAAATCTTTGACTTGACCGCAAGAATGCTTGAGTCCAGGAATTCATTCCAGGCGACCTGCCCCTGGTACTCTGGTCTTTGCGGGGGTTTCATCCCCACCCCCAGTCCTCACCAGTACCATCACCTATGTCCCCAGGCAGAATGTAACCAAGATATCAACCAAGCCTTCCCCTGAATCTGGAACCAGTGATTGCCCAGACTGAGCTCCCAATATGAAGAGGAAGTCCAAGTTATATGTGTAATGGCTTGGTGAAGAGGCCACAGGAGGTTAGTAACAAAGTTTATAAAAGCAGGCATAACATTAAAGATCTGTAAATTTGGACTTAATCATGCCAAATATATTTTTTAAAATAATAAGTTACATAAAGAATAAAAGGTTAAATTTTATGACACTCACTCTTCATTTCTCTCTAAAGCTCCTTTGGCCACCTTCACGAGCCTCTTTACTTCATCTTTGGTTTCTTCTATGTCTGCAGACATCACAGTTCTCTTTTCTACTCCCTTCACTTGAGCCAGTAAAGCCTTGAAGTATAGTCATACACAGGAGTAAAATAAGACACAAGAGTACATGAGAAATTGCATGATAATTAAGGTTCATTCCTTATTCAAGATGTGTCATGGCCTTTCTAGAATTCTAGTGCCATATGCTTTCCGGAACATTTAAGGGTAAGAAGCTTTTTATTAAAATATTAAATGTAATGGGAAGGATTTGTAGTCAGGGGACTCAAATTAAAATGACAACAATGAAGCATGGCACCTAAGTGACCTTGAGCAAGTCATTTAATTTCAGTTAAGTACGAGTCAGTTTCCTTTTCTATAAAATAATGGGGTTGAATTAGATGAACTCTGAATCCTTTCCATCTCTAAATCTAGGATCCTATGAATGCTTTTCTCCCAGAGACTTTGAAGGTTGTGATTTTTTTTCCTAAAAAGTATTGGAAAAATTTGAATATTTTGCATTAGGTTTTATTTATATTTATGAACGAAATAATTAAAAGGTGTTCATTGACAACCCAGAGTTGGACATCCCTAGATAATTTCTAAAAGTGACAGACGCTTTGATTTGTTTTTTTTGTTGCTGTTGTTGTTTACAAAACAATGGACAGGATTGCATCACTTTCATATGACATGTTTCTGACCCTAGGGAGTCCTGAAAAGAAAAGAACCATTCCCTGCCTCTTTTAATAGTAAAAAATGACCATGGCAATCTTTATTGTTATTATAAGCCATGGCAGGGAGTGATAGATAAATTGATTGATGGCTCTCCTTCATCAGTCAAGTGCCATTTGAATAACTATAGATCTGGCCTTAGAGGAAAAAGAGAAAGGCAACTTGGGCAGTTAGTCAGTCAATGAACATTTAAGGGTCAACCAAGTTCCAGGCATCTGCTAAGAAATGGAGATATTAGAAAAGATAAACCACACTCTCAAGGAGCCCATGGTCTAACATAAGAGACAACATGCAAACAACTAAATATAAACAAGTTACCTACAGGATAACTGGAGATAATCAGCAGATGGAAGACACCTAGACTTACACCATGGGAATGGGTGATGAGCAAAAACAAACCAAGGAAGAGTGGGGGAAAGGAAATGCTTGTTCCTTTTCTACTGAACTGGAGGCCATTTTAAATATGGAGTCAGCTATGCCAGAAGAGAGTAGGTTCTCTCAGTATCTCTATACTTCTTCGCTTGTTGATCCTAAAGCTTTCCAGAGGCTAGTCAAGGAAGTGTATCTGACAAGTTACAGTTTCAATATCAAGGAACGTTTTTAGAAGCCAAGAGGAAGCATATTAAAAAGGCATCAGTTTGAATCATGCAAGACTATTCAACAATAAGAATGTAAAAAAAAAAAAAGAATAATATTTGATATACAACAAAGCAAAAGAAACTAGTTTGCACTCAAAAATGGCATATTGTACAAAGGCATATGCTTTACTTCATGTATAACAAATGGTATTTAAAGAGATCACTCCCTTTAAATCATATTTTCTGTGTATTAAAACTAAATGCAGCAATAAAGCAATGCATTACTAAAAATAAAAAAGATGATTATATGAGAATAGGGATAGGGGCCAGAAAGCTAGGTAGTGCAGTGGATAAAGCCATATGCCTGGAGTCAGGAAGACTCCAACCTCAGACAATTACTAGCTGTGTGAACCTGGGATAGTCACTTTGTTTAGCTCAGTTTCTTCATCTGTAAAACGATTTGGAGAAGGAATGGCAAACCACTCCAATATCTTTGCCAAGAAAACTCTACATGAAATCACAAAGAGTGGGACTAGAGAGAAACGACTTAACAGGGACCAGAGAATAGACCTGGGATTTCACTGGTGTGAGAAAACCCCTAGGTAAGGAAATTCCTCTAGCAATGCAGGTAGGTACCTTGTTTGCATTTTGTGATCTTTGAGAGCCACTTAGAGCACTGGGAGATTGAAATAACTTGCTTAGAGTTCCACAGTGACTCTGTATCACAGAGACAGGATCCGAACCCAAGTTTTCCTGATTTCAAAGCCAGTTTTCCATCTACTAGACCACATTGCCTAACTGTGACATCACTGAGGTAGTCATAATCTTAGTGATATCTTGAACAGTCCACAGAATCATAGGTTTATAGATTTTGGTATAGCTAAGTGGCACACTGGTTGGAGCATGGCCTCAGATACTCACTAGCTGTGTCACCCTGGTCAAATCACTTAACTTCTACCTTCTTCCCTCAGTTGTTTCATCTGTAGAAAGGGGATAATATCACCTCACCTACCTCTAAAAGTTGTTGTAAGGATAAAATGAGACAACATTTATAAAGTAATTTGAGAACCTTAAATGGCTCTATAAATGCTAAATAATATTTTGAGCTCAGGAATACTAGAGCTCATCTAATCCAGTATTTTCATTTTACAGAGAAGGAAACTGAGGACAGAATAGTGAAGTGTCTTCCCACAGTTACATTATTAGTAAGTGGCAGAATGGGAGTAACTCAGATTCTCTGACTCCAGACCCAATCTTAACAAGTTTTTGTTGGGGTTTTTTGCTTGTTTCATAGAAGTACTAGAACAGAGGAGAATAGACGCACTAAAAATTATACCAGTTGGAAATTTAAGGCGGAGAACTTTAAAATATTCATTCTGAGGGTTTACAAAGCAAGTGACACAGTAGCAGCCTAGCAAATTACAAATGATAAAGGCCTATTAGGTCTGTGTGCAAGCCATGGTCTAAAACGGCTTTTTAATGGCATCATAAATTTGGACACTCAGTGATAGTCTAAAGAAGAACAAAATGAGTTGTAAAACATGTCAAAGGGACCAGGAATCATAAAATCTCAGAGTTGGAAAGGGCTTCAAAGTTCATATTGTTTAATCAACCCCTGAGAAAGACTTCTCTCTATGGCTATGTGGACCTCTTGACTTCTCTGCAACATCTGACGCTAATAACCACCCTTCTCATTCTAGATTCCCTCTCTGCTCTGGATGTTTGTGACACTGCTACCTTTTGGCATTACTCCTACCACTTCTTTTCAGTTTCCTTTGCTGGAGCATCATAGTCCTGGCCCCTAATTGTGGGTATGCCTTAATGTCCTACTCAGGGAAAACTTCTCTTCTACCTCCACACACTTTTCAAGTTATTTCCTCCCCTCTAAGCAGATGACTCCCAATCCCTACATCTATCTATATCTAAAGTCTCTCTCCTGAATTACAATACAAAGCACCAACTGCTCACTGAACATTTCAAACAGAATGTCCTACAGGCATTTTACATTCAACATATGCTCAAAATAGAATTCATTATATTTCCTTAAAACTTACCCCATTCCTCAACTTCCCTACTGGGCATGGCTCCTACTCCCAGTAATATAGGTTTGCAAACTCAGCCTTCCTTGACACTAATCATACACTCACCTAATATATCCAACTAGTTAACAAGTCTCATCAATTTAAGCTCTACAATGTTTCTCTTATCCATTGCCCTCTCTCTACTCACAGGGCAACACCTTCCTTGTGCCCCATTATTTCTCTTCCATGTTATTATAATAGCTGCCTTAATGGTCTGCCTCAAAGTCTTTCCCTACTCCAATCCATCCATCTTCCACCCAACTGCCAAAGCAATTTTCCTAAAGTACATGTGACAATATCACTCAATAAACTGTAGGGGCTTCCCATCATATTACCTCTAGGATTTAATACAAATACCTCTTTGGCAACTAAAACTCTTCAATAGGCTTCAATAACATTATTCACCTTTAACACTGTATGGCCCAATAAAACTCATTAGCCGACATCCATCTTATCCACAGTAATAGCATTACAATCTTTGTTTAAAATCTTTTCTAAAACCTTGATGAGCTATAACTAAAGCATTTTTCTGATCATGGTAACATAAAAAATCAAATATTAACTCTATAATGACCTATTGATGAAGCCATGCTACCTCTTTCTAATCACAGCTTCCCTTTCCAGATTTTAAGAAACCATCCCTTCAATAACAAAGTCTACATCTGAAGTAAAGTTCAGAGGACTGTTGTTCAAAGATTTCATCCTCTTCTCCTTTTTCAAAGATAGGACAGAATGTTCCTTTCTTCTTGATATCTCTCTTTTCCTCTACTATCTTTCAAAGTTCACTGACAGCGACTGACTCGGCAAACATGTTCCACAATTCCTCCAGTATTCTGGTATGTGGTCCATCTTGATCTAGTACTTTGAACTCACCAAAGTATTTTTAGGTTATTTCCTTATTCACCTAGCTAGGGTTTCAAAGACCTATCAGTGGTGTTTGTTGTCTTTGTCTGAGAAGTCAGGAACAAAGTGTTAAGTAGCTCTTTTCACCATCATTCATTATTATCATCTTATGTGATGTTCCTCCTTTGACAGTTGCCTTCTCCAAGAGGAAACAAATAGAAAATTTTTAAATAATAAAACAGCAACAACTGAGTTGAGGTAAAAAAAAAAAAACATAAACTCTTTAGAAACAGAAATAGTTGAGCACCTTACACTTCTCAGAAGTTCACACTTCTGGGTCTGTTTATGGGAACACTGTATTTGTTGACAATATTTTCTGGGTTGCACTCCAGAACTCACTGGAGATTTCAAAGCCAATTTCTTTAATAATCATTGTGGCTAAATCAGGCAGTGCAAATGTCAGACTTCCTTTCCAAATAGCCTAGATAAAAATAAACTATTTTTGAAAATCTAATTTTATCTTCACATTTAAAAAGAAAACTTTAGGGGGACAGCTCGTTGGTACAGTCGATAGAGTACTGTTCCTGGTATCAGAAAGACCTGAGTTCAAATATGATCTCAGACACTTACTGACTGTGTGACCCTGGGAAAGTCACTTAACCCCTATTGCCTCAAAAAAAGAAAAAGAAAGACCTTACTTGTAAAAAGAAAAATAACAAACTGGGAAGAATAATTCATATCTGTAAGAGACTACAAATCTCATAGATCCAAAATTCAAAAGCACTAATGTAAGCTGAACTTGCTACTTCCTCAGACTACATTACAAAACAAGCAAGATATTTCATGTTAAAGAGCAAATTTCAAATGTTGTAGAATGAAGAGTTCCATCAGATGTTTGATCCAGGAAGGCATTCTGAAATTCAACCAGAGATATTCCTCTAGAACATGACAATAAGACTTTGCCTTCCAGGCGTAGCTGCTCCCCCATTTCACATTCTTCCATTTTATAGACCATATAGTGTTTCAGCAAAAGCTTGAGAGAGAAAAAGACAGCAGTTCCTCTCCATCTTCACTTTCCATGATGCCTGCTCCCAGAGAACAATTACTCATTGATACATGTTTCCGAGAGCTTAATTTCCCATAAGAAAGAAAGTTCAGTGCAGAACATCTGGATGGGTAGACCTTGACTTATTAGCAGGGATTTCTGAGTTGCAGAAGAATAAGAGGAGGGAGTCATGTGAAAGATGCAATTAAACCAATGCCTATGGCATGAAAAAGGATGGCAGGGGGATAATATGCTTGATTATTGCCAAAAATAAGCTGATAGAGAAAAAGGGCTTCTTTCTGTGAAAGCTAATGTGGAAATCAATAGATATTGGATATATAAATCGGATATGTGCAACATGCACGAACAGATTGCATCAAGTTCTCATCATTTCTCCAAGGTGATGGTGAGGGATCCTAGGATCATAGATTTAGAATTGAAAAGGAACACAGAGGTATTCTAATCCAATCTCCTCATTTCTACAAATGATGAAACAGAGACCCAGAGAAATAAAATGATTTGCTCAAGGTTAGACAAGAAGGGTGTCTGAGTCAGGATCTGAACCTAGTTCTTCTGACTCCCAAGCTACCATGCAGATGAAGACTACACATTATAGAGATGGAAAACCAATCTTAGTTTCTTTATTACCTCAGGTATAAAATAAGTGGGGAATTCATTTAGAGCTAATAAATATATAGTATCTCTTTTTTATTTCTTAAGAAATAGCTTCAAATGCCAGATCTTTACTCTTTAACCATTAGATTTTACAACTCAAATTAGTCATAGAATGATCATGTATGGTACATTAAGTTTAAAAGCATGATTCATTGAGATAATTATGCACTTCTTTGAATTTCCTTTAAAATGGTCTTCACTTTTTGAAAGGTCCTGTGATTTCAATAGAATGTGGTAGTGAGGAAATTCAAACTACCAATGTAAGTTTCCACCAGCTTGGTAACTTATACTCTTGGAAGGTCCTTTGGGATATTGAGGAGTGAAGTGACTTCCTCAGGATCACACACATTTTTCAGAAGCAGACTTGGATCCAAATCTCTCCTGTTGTCTCTCCAAACTGTTGAATTTTTAAAAATCTAACTAGTGTCTCTATCTACCTTATCAGGGTTAGCTAGAGGTTGCTCTCCCCTAGCATAACCATTGGGCATCCAGGCTCGCCTTCACTAAAGTCTGGTCATGTCTCACTTTGGTAAATAAATAGTAAATTTTAGAGGAGTCAATAGATTTTCCTCTCTTTCAGCTAGGTAGCATCACAGACAGAGCTGTGGGCCTGGAATTAGGAAACCTTGACTTCAAATCTAGCTTCAGATATTTCCTAGCAGGGTGACCTGAGCAAACCACTTAACATTTGTCTCACTCAGTTTTCTCACCCACAAATTGGGGATAAAATAGCACCTGCCACAAGCAAGGTTATTGTGAGGATCAAATGAGACAATATTTACAAATTACTTAGCATAGTGCCTGGAATACAATAGGAATAAGATAGATATTTTTTCCCTTTCCCTTTCTAAAAAATATTGGAGAGGATTGGAGAACCTTGGATTGTAATTCCCGTTGAAAGTATTTACTGACACGTTTTTCTTTTCTATTCTCTTGCTAATTAGATAATTCCAACTAAATATTTTACTTATAAAAGCCATGCTTTTGATCTGGCCTGTTAGCAAAATGCAAAGTCAATTCAAATTATTTTTTATTCTCTCAAATTATCTCTCAAAATATTCCACCCTGAAACCAGTAGCTCATGGGAAACCAGAATCACAAAGCCCATGAGTTATATTTGAATTAGATGAAATCGAGAAATGAACTGGTTGGTATGTGAAGGTAGAGAAATTTTTTCTCAATCCCAACAATGCTTCAGTTTTCAGAAACCCATGAAGATCATGAAAATGAAACGTTCAAGGGGGGAGGAGGGGGAGATGTTGTGAATTTCAAAAGTAAAAATGATTAAAGAGAATTCCATGTAATCAGTAAAGATTTCTTCTCATCATTTTTTTCCTCCCAGAAGTTTCCCTAAAAATAATGGTTTGATTTGACTATAATATTCATTGTTCTCTACTAAATTTTTAGTTTTTGGTTTTCCTTCTCATAAATTGTCCTAGATAAGAGGTGTTTAACACTTCAAAGATCCATGGGGGAGCAGGGGAGGTTAGCTCTTTTCATGGATACAGCAGGGTTGTGTTCATCCTTCATTGCTGAAGAAGACCATGCCATCAGAGAAATGATGACGTGACTTGCACTTGACTTTGTTTTGAGTGAGGGAGGGCTGTGCAGGTCACCAGCTTCACTTCTCCTCCAGAGCCATCTGAATCCAGTGACCAGATATTCATCAGGATGCATTGGGGTCTACTTAGGTACTTGCTTAGGGTAAGGTAACACCCATTCATTGAACAGGCCTGTTTAAGAAGTAGCCAGGACAAGGTCCCTTTAATGAGGCAAAGAAAAAGAAAGACATCAGGTTGAGAAGGAAACAGCAATAGTTACTATTGATAATCACTCCCAAGCCAGGAGGGTTCAGAGGAGAGCCCCTAGGCAGGGGCCCAGTGCTCTCTGAGCTTCAGAGTGCAGCAGGTCCAAGGTGAAAGGGAAAGGAGGGGAGGGAAACTAGCCAGTAAAACCCAAGTCACCTCGGCATATTTTGGCCATCCAAATTTACCTTCCTTTGGAGAGGAGAAGGAAGGGGAGGGGGAGGAAGATAGGACAGGAGGAGCTGAGTTACCCCCATTCCGGCAGCTGCATCTCCTTAATTTATGAACTAGCTTTATGCATTTGCTGCAACAAAAGAGTAAGCCATCACCTGGTGTCTTACAGAGCGCTGGTGGGAATCCTTGAACTGAGCTAGACAAATTCTCACCAAAGAGATAAAGGCTGTGGCCTCATCCTTTCAAGCTTGGAAAGACCTCCCAAAGTCTGTGTTCTGCATAGCCTTCAGAACCCATCTTCACCTTCCTTCCATAATGAGGAGAACTTTTATGAAAGAGAGCCTGGGTTCTCAGAGGTTCTGAAAGAGAATGCCAACTCTGACCTACCATAACAAGAGAAAGAGACATTTTCTAACTTCAGTAGCTTGCTGGCCTACTTAAAACAAAAGTCAACAAAATCTGAAAGTAAATTCAATTCACAAATTCATAATTATCATCTGAATTACCTATACTTTTATATTAAATGTACCACATATGATTATTCTGTGAGAAAAGTGAGACATGATTTTTTTATATCTCTCGATTAACAAAGTAAACTGATCTCTTCCCATAAAGGACATTTATTTCATTATGAAAAATGACATTGTTTGGTGGTTGTGAGGCACATCCAAATTATCTGATGTACAAATGTCCCTTGTGAGCCAAACTCATATACACATCCCTATTGGTTATTTGTATCAGCATATTAAAAACTGTCCCTTAAAAATGTGAGGGAGGAAATACAGTTATCCCTTCAACATCACAATTTTGACTTATGCAAGTTGGCATAAGTTAATTAAATGGGAATTTTGGGGAACTTTTACTGAAGCTGCAGATGACACATGAAGGCCAGGAGATGAAACAGAAAAAATTTAGAAACTGAGAAATGCATAAAATATGTGTATAGTATTGCATAATATCAACATATTTTATTTTTTTAATACCATAATAATTCATATTTCTGTGGTACAAAAAAATTTATGTGAATTTTCTGGTTCATGGGGGTCACCATGTCCCTAGCCCCCATGATATGAAGGGATAACTGCAATTATTTATTAGCCTCTGATTAATTGATCCCTCCCTTAAGACCCTAGGAATATAGAACTAGAGTAGGAGGGAGCTGCAGAGGTCATCTAATCTAATTCCTTCCTTTTACTAATGAGTAACCTGAAGACCAGAGAATTTGGGTGACTTGCTCAAGGTTGGTTATACCAATAGTAAGTACTAGAAAGGGGATTTGAATGGATGAATGAACTTAATGCAAGGAATTATGCCGAAGGGTGGAGATACAGAAAGTAACACAGTCCCTCAAGGAGATTATTTTCTAAAAGAGGAAATCCCACACATTGGATAGTAGTCACCAGGAAGGAATGTTTTGGTCAAGGAGGTTGCAAGGCATTTAAACAACATTCTCTTTCTGGGAATGATAGTGTTAATATGGTTACAGTTTTCAAAGCTAGATGTAGAAAACGGATAAGGGGAGAAGAAGGGTAGTAATGTATGAAGAGAGCCAGAATTGGGGGTGCCTGGATATGGTGAACCTCCACTTATAGAAATACTCTACCCCAAGTCAAGAATTGGGTTACCAGTTGGGGAGGGGGGATGGAACAAACTCAGCATAAGGATGGACAGAATCCATCATGGTAGGTATCTGGAGGCACCTGGATATGGAGAACTCTCACCCTCTAACTACAGAGTAAGGGCTCTTTCTTCTATACCGCACTTCCTCCTTCTAGGAAGGACTTGCTTCCCAGCTCTGTAAAAGTCATGTCCTCCCCTGATATAGAAGCAATCAGACTTAGGCATAAGCAGGGGAGTGATGAGAGTTGGGCTTCCATAACCTCAGGGCACCTTCCTCTTCCTCTGGGGCCTAAAGAGCATCACTGGTAAAGCCTGGTGACCCCCTCTCTGGCAGGAGAGCTCCTGCAGTGTCTTTCATTCTGAATCTTGCTTCCCTTTCTGTCTAGCCATATGATTTCCTATATGTGAGTTCCAAAGCACTCATATTAAAGTTCAATTGTCTTACTCGTTTTGGTCTGATTTTTTTTTCAAACTCTTTATGTCCCAGGACTTACAGAACAGATTGGGACAAATTTTTAAGTCCTTATTTGGCCAATAATCCAACGCAGTTTTAAAACTCTTAGCCCTGCAAAAGATTTTTGTTTTGTTTATACTACTTTTCTTTTTTTCTGTCTAATGACAAAACATTTCCCAGAAAAAGAGGGGAGCTGACAGCAGACTGAATGTTTCTCAAAAGAGTTGAAAAGGCTCTTTCCACTTGCTATAAAACTTGGCAATCCATTAGCACCTCCTTGTTTATCTTTATTATTCACTCTAAGAAGATTTTTCCTCCCAGAGACCTGAAATGTCATTTCACCCAGAACTTCCCTTGGTATCTTTGTCCCCCTTACCCTAAAACATCCATCTTCTCTCCTGTGGCCTTCTCACCCTTCACCAAGCTGGCCCCCTTCTCCTATTGATAAGCTCCTCCCTGGGCTTCCATTTTGGGGAGGGGTCCAGGCCAGCCAGCTTTAATTCTCCTGTTTCTTCTTTCAACTTTCCACAAAGGGTACCTTCTCCCCACCTTTTCAGCTTCTTTTTGTAAGTTTTCTTTCCCCATTATAATGTAAGATCCTTGAGAGCCAGGATTCTCTTTTTGCTTTTATCTGTATTCCCATTGCTTAGCACAGTACCTAGCACTGAGTAGTTGAGATGCACACCATATTTTATGAAGAACTCACACAAGGCAAGTGCTCACATGGTGGTCAGAAGAAGCAATACAGGGACACTCTCAAGGTCTCTCTTAAGAATTCTGGAATTGATTGTGTGACATGGCACAGGACCTTGTCCTGCTGCAATGAATTTGTAAAACCTGTTTGTAGCTAACATATGAGAGGCTTGCATGCAGATGACTGCTAAAGGGTTTAAAAGCAAGCTCTTCCCTTAAGGAGGATGACTGTCCTTTCTGTTTATCACATTAACTTGTTTAGCAAACTTTTCCCCATAACACAAAGCTCAAATTTGATCTAAGCATTGAAGACCCCCAAACAGTAAAGTTCACAAGAGGCTTTCTTGAAAATGAGGGAGAAATGATTCATGAACCACATGTTTCCCCTAAATACTTAAACATCCTATTCTAAGACTTTCATGGGCAGCTATTACCTTGTACTGGATGGAAGACTGAGAATCCAGAAGAACTGCCATATAGAGTTCATATTCATTCTAAATCAATAAAAGGCATTGAAAAATGTTGTGAGACGAGGAGACAAAAAGCAACTAAACAGAGGTTAAGATAGTCCTTTCAAAAAATGTTCTAACATTGTAAAAATCTCCTGACAAAGATTTCTACTCTTAATAAATTATGTTTCAGTCTATGACCTATTGTTAAACATTTCATTTAATTATTTGGGTAAATTTTTTTAAAAATGCTTTGTCCCTGAAAAGACATTTCTCCAACGTAAATTTTCAGTTTTTCCTGACCTAATACTTCGTCCTGTTGAGCCCACAGAACTTGAGACATGCCTCATATAATTACTTTGCCTCAAGACCAAAGCCAGTGGACATATGACAAAACCTAGAATTTTCTGCAGTGAGCATCCTGCAGTCACTTTGGGTTAAAAAGGGACTTTTTTATTCTTAACTCATCTCCAGCAACAAGGAAATATTAATAAATTACCATATCTAAGGGTTCTCTGTTGAACATAAGGAAAAATATTTAACTATGACAACCAATTACAATTTCTTTAGCTCATATTTCAATACCATATGAAGTACGTGATTTTATTGGTGTGAGTACTTGTGCAAATGAAGACTGCAACCCAGGTATAATTCACTGATGATCTCTGAAAGTTGCTATGGGTGAAGGGAGGAAAAACAAACAGCTAAAACCTCTTCAAATTTAGAAAGCTAGTCCTTTGAAATCAGACATAAGTCAGTATTTACTTTATCACCATGAGCCTTACAATTTAGATTATGCCATGTGAAAATACATGGGCCCTTCTGATTGGGGTTTTGGGGGAAGGGTACTATTCAGGAAATTAAGGAATTTTTTAAAATGTAAACATCTGAGATGATGTTACCTTCACTTCCTTCAGGAGGTCACCAAACATAAGAGAGCTGTTACAAATGTCCTCAAAGATGTTCCCAAACACATGCAGTCTGTTTAATTGCGGGGTAGCACTATCATGCATTTTCTGGAGTTCCTTGAAGAAAATCAGAATTAGCAATTCATTTAGAATGCTTTTTTTCCCTACAAACTTTTTTTCCACTATTTATCCTTCCAATCACTGTAATATGCACTGCCTGTGATCTCCTAGTTTCCCAGCAGAAGAAATATTCTCCCCTTACTTCATGATTCACCAGATATTTCCACTTATCCCTCCACCATCTTTTTCCAAGGTCATTTTCCTGCCACCTCCATTTCCACAGTTAAATGTCATATCCAAGTTTATTTATTTCATGTATAGACAATTCCTCTTTCCTGGCCTCCAACCTCCAGATTTATGCCTTTAACTAGGGGGGAAAGGGCAAAGTCCTTTGCCAACCACCTGAACAATCTTAATCAAAGCCACCTGGTTCCCTGGGTACTTCACCGCAGTTTGAGAGTTCAAATCCTCAACTTCCCTTAGAATTTACCTACCCCAATTCAGGCCCTTGTCATCTTTTCTTGCATAAGTAATTGCCATGGCTTCTTAATTGTTTTCTCTGCTTCCAGTATCACTCTTTACCAGATCTTCCTCCACATAGCTGTTAAATTAATTTTTAAGGCACATTTTTGCCCATTGTACTCCCTCCCTCAAAAACTCTCAGTGACTCCTTTTTGTTTACAGAATTTTTCAGAACTGAATAGGACATAATAAGAAGTCTAACCCACACCTCACAAAGAAACCCTTTCATAAAATTCTTGATGCTGTGGTTTTGCTTAAAGGCTGTAGTGTGCTGGTAAATATTTAACCACCTATTCTGTATGTACTGCATTTTTTTTAAATTTAATCTGAATTATTGACATTTTCTCTATTACTTTATCTAGACAATCAATAAAACAATAAATTAAACCCTGATTTGTAGTATTTGCTGATTTCCAATTCTGATTCTCACACTAAAAATCTATCAGTCAGCTCATGAATCAGTATAAGCTGGCTCCAGGACACCCTTGATTAAAGACCTATAGTGAGGGGACACCATCTGCTTTCCAAGGAAGCCCAATCCACTTGTGGCTAACACTAAGTGTTAGGATGTTTATTCCATAGAAAAAGCTGAAATTTTGCTCTTTGCAACTTTTACCTATGGCTTCTGAGGGCAAGCTTTCTAAAGCCAAGAAGATTAAGATTTCTTTCATTTGACAGCAGCCCTTCAAATACTTCTATTCAAACTTTTCCAGTTCCATCACATGATAGTAGCTAATGTTTGTATAGAGCTTTAAGGTTTGCAAAATGCTTTACATGTGTTACTTACCACAACCCTTTGAGGTAGGTGTATTATCCTCCTTTTATAGAGGACAAAACTGAGGCTGAGAAAAGTTAAGTGACTTGCCCAGAAGTGAGGTAAGATTTGAATTCAGGTTTTCTTGACTTCAAATCCAACATTCTATTGACTACACCACCTAGATGCCCTGATCCCCATATAGTATAATCTTGAAGTAATTTACAAATTTGATCACCTTCCTTTGGATGATTTCCAACGAAAAACAATGGCCCTCTTAAAAGGTGGCACCAAGAAAGGAACACAGTACAAGGTCTGCAGAAAATATAGCATATCACCCCTCTAGTTTTTGGTATTATTTCTCTCTTAAAGCAACCTCTGTATTTCCCATCTGCTGCCCTGTCTGATTTCAACTCCAAGGAACAAGTTACCCCTCCAAGGATAAGCTCATCACTTCTAAACTCACTAGCATTCTGCTAACTCAGCCTGACACCCCGTCTCTTAGCCTCCTCTCCCCTCTGGAGGGTTAGATGGCAGAATATCAAATTCTTCACAATGCCTTCTTTTATAGAAACTGGACTCTCAGCTCACTGTACTTTGCATCTACTCCCCTGCCAAGTTTCAATTCCATGGAAAAAGATGCTCCAGCACCAGTGTCTTCCCCCCTCCCCTCTTTCCTGCATCTTTTTGTGTGTTGATTTGCCCTTTATATTGCAAGCTCTTTGAGGGCAGGGACTATTCTTTCTAAATTGTATCCCAAAAGCTTAGCACAGTATCTGGCATGTCACCAGCATTTAATAAATGTTTATTCGACTGGAGTGGGGATACTATTAACTCTCTTGGGTCCACTTCACACTGCTGAATTACATTGAGCTTGCTTTACATTAGAATGACCAAATTTTTTTTTTTAATTAGTTGCTATCCAACAATAACATTCCATATTTTGTATTACAAAATGGATCTATTGAACATATATATAAGAATGTACATTTATACCTACTAACTGGAATCAGCTAATCATTTCAACTTTTTGATGTCGTTTGGATTCTCTTATCTAAAATGTTAGCTAGTTTTGTTAACTATATGTCATATTTAAATTTGCAAAGTATAACATCAATGCTTTATCCAATTAACTAAAGTGTTGAACAACAGAGTCCTTGGGGTACTCTACTAAACACCATCTACCAAGCTGACATAAAAATATGAATGACTGTAGCTCTGGAAAGTTAATCAGCTCTGAATTCAACTATTAGTATCTAATGCTCCTCAAGTGAAGTCTTACATCTCAATATTTCTTAATCCTCTTTTTTTCTACCACATTGCAGATTGACTGCTGTCTCTGAAGCAAAATACAAATCCTTCAGCAAAGAATTTAAAGTCTACCATTTCATTCCAACTCACCTTTCTGGTCCTTTTTCATAGTACCTAACTTACATATATGCCATGTTCTATTCAAACTAGATGGAGGTCATCATCTGTGCCTGGAATAAACTCCTGCTGATCTCTGACTCTGAAAATCCTTATCTTCCTTCAAAGCACAACTGAAGTGCCAGTGCCTGCCATGAGGTCTTCCCTGCCCCCACAATCCCATTTTGTAAAAGTGCTCTCTTGTTCCTCAAACATCATATGTCTATGTTGTATCTTTTGGAAGAATGAAAGCCCTTGAGGACTTGTCAGTATTTTTTTCTTTCTGTCACCAACATCTAGACTTTTAAAAATGAAAATCTACAGCAGACTATGTCTATATAGACACACAATCGGTACTAATAATTGTGATGACAACAATAATGGAAGATGTCTATATATTATTTCAAGTTTTAAAGTATTTTACAAAGATTATCTCATATGATTCTCACAATAGCCCTTTGAAGTTGTTTCTACATTTGTCTTTATCTCCATTTGCTAGACTGGAAAACTGACTTTCAGAGAGAGTAATAAACCTCCTCCTGGTTACAGGACTAGTACATATTAGAAGTAGAATTTGAATCTCATGAATAGAAAGTTGTAGATAATACAAGAGGCCACCATGCTTATTGTTTATTGACTATTAAAAAGAATGTGATTTGTTAGAGCAAAATACTACCTTTAAGTTTCTCTTCCAAGAAGGTTTCTCCTATTTATAGGTCAAAATCATACCAGATTCATTAAATATGGGGTAAGAGATGACAATGTTCAGTGATCTTTTGATTATTAATACCAAGGGAGGCATAAAACAGAGAAAGGTATTTGCCATTACTATTTTGGATGTCCAGGACAAAGTCCAAAAGGAAGAGAGATTCCCTGTAAAATAATGAGATGCTCCAGAGACACCATTTTGTGGATAAAACTATGCTTATTGCATTAAGTTCCTGAACACTGCAGAAGCTACTAAATCAAGTCTGTAATGACTCCAAACTTAACAATATGTACACTATTGCATATATATATATATATATACACATATATATTTGAGCAGAATAATATTTATTAACAGGGGCACTCTCTCTGTCAATAAATGGGTCAATGACTTGCCTCAATTTATGCCAAAGACCCTGAGCAAAAGGAAAGTTCCACTTTAGTAGGTTTTGGGAAGTACAGAACAAAAACAGGGTAGATGATATCATGAGATTCAAGACAACATAACTGGTTATAGAGCTAATGTTCTTCAATGTTCTAACAATCCGTTGGAAGTTTGGCAATGGGGGCTAGCAATGACCCCTTCCTTCTCTCTTCAGAGTCCAGGGTCAAGATAGTGAGTCAGACTTTTGGACAGCAAGCCAGACATCACTGAAGGATAGCTTGGTGGTGTAAAGATATAAGACCCAATTTCCAATTCACATGCATTCCTCAAGGTCAACTAAATTCCTCGAGGCAAGAATAGATCAGTGATTAGCAAGAAAGCTGGATTTTTAAACCTAACCTGAAACATATCAGCTGAATTCTGAACCAAGTACAGAGACAGAAAAATTAGGACAAAATCAATTGATCATAAATAGGATAAATAAATCAATGATAATGGATCAATTCAATCTTCTGAGCACCAAGTCCTAAATATATGGGTCATGACTGAGTCACTGCTACAGAAATTCAAGTCCAGAACTTTTTGGCAGGGTGAGATAGGGTGGACTAAAATCATTAAATGATTTGAAGTAAAAGGAATTGACATTGCTTGGTGTTAGAATATAAGGTACTTAAGAGCAAGTATCATTTATTATTTGTCATTGTATCTCCAGAGCCTAGTACAGTGCCTGGTATATGGTAGGTACTTAATAAATGCTTCTTGATCAACCACAAGGATTCATTTCATAAATGAAAGAAATTGGAGCATAAGGTATTTTTGAAAATAATCCAAATGCTACCCTATGTCTTCTGAGTTCTTGATAATTGAAGATATTGCTAATGAACATCACGTGAGAAAGGTCTGAAAGCTTATTCAGCAGCCATCAATACAGGTATGCATTCCATACTCATTTTATTTGGTGGCAGTGGTGGAGGAGAAGGAAGTAGAGAAGGAAGAAATGGGGGGGGGGGAAGAAAAAAGGAAGAGGAATCAAAAAGAATAACAACAAAAACCAGGAAAAACAAGAAGGGGGAGAGGATAATAAGAAGAGGTGGAATTTATATAACACCTTTAAATTTCAGAAGTCTTTTTATATCCACCACCTGAACCTAACCACTCTGCAAAATAGGGACTATAAATATTATTATTTCCATTACTTCCAGATGAAAAACCTGACACAAAGAGAGGTTAAGTGACTTGCCCATCATCACATAGCTAGCAAATGTCAGACTTAGTCTAATTTCCAGAATCAGATAGGTATAAGTTATTCTAAAGCTTTAGAGTGATGCCAAAGTGGCACATGATAATGTTCCTTACCTGTTCCAACTTCTTTTCATGGCTTATTGCTACCTTAGCCCCAGTGAAATCATTTTCCACAAGATCTTGCTTGGCAACCACATCCTTTTCAAATTGCAGAAACTTAAGAAACTTATCCCTTTTAGTCACACCAGACAAATAGGAGCTAATAAATTGGTATTCGTCTGTAGAAGAAGAAAGACACTGGCGGCTATTTTTGCCTGACTTATACTTCAGTAGTCGGAGCTCTGGCAATTTCAGATCTTTTTTAAACATTTCATCGTGTAGTTTCTTTCTGTCTTCTTTCAGTTTTTGTTCAAGTGCTATATCAGAGATCAGAAGGTTAGGAAGCAAGCCAGTTTGTTGAGCTTCCAGAGTCTTCAAGAAACCAGGACGATCAGAAGCTTCTGAGACCAGAGCTGTATTAATGGTGAATTCAGACAAAGCATCTTCCATCTTTGCTGATTTCTCATCATATTGATCTTTTGATACAGTCCTTTTGCTAATTGGCCCAAGGGAACCAGACCAGAAACATGTGGGCTTATTGGGATTAAAGAGTTTATTGGGATTCAGGTGTCCTGAGGTATAAAGTTTAACATCATCTCGATGGACTCGTTGTAGTTCATTTAGAAGCCCTGAGAGCTTCCACCCCTGACTGGGGGTCAGTCTTGTAGAATTTTTCATCCTTAGGCAGACTGTTCAAAAGAGAACAAAGAAATATGAAAAGCTACCATCTAAAGTTACATAGTAAGACACATTTAATATTAATAATAAAAACGTTAGGTTTAAAGTCTACAAAGTACTTTGCCTACGACCCTGAGGGCACTCATTTTATGTGTGACAAAATTGAAGATTATGATAGGAGCCAAGAGTTGGACTTAGGTTTCATGAATACAAGCCCAATACTATTTGCATAGCTAGAAGTGATTTTAGAGAGCATCTAGTTCTAGTCCTTTGTTTTACTGAGGTTCCAAGAGAGTTTTAATGAATTGCCTAGGGTCACACTACTACTAAACGTAAGAGGCAAGATTTGAAAACCACCTCCCCCCTTCCTCAACATCCTGGTAAGTGCCGATAGAAGTCATACAACCATGTCGATTACATTCACTGCAAGTGTACATTCTCTAATTTCAGCTGGACCTTCACCCTGCAAGGCATTTCTTTCCTAATGGACTCTATTTCTCAGACCCTCCACAGTGTGACTTTACACTATAGTGTATTAGACCCAAGTCTTCTACTCCACCTCCCTTCTCCCTCTCAAAAGAAAATCTCACCTGTTACCTAATTGAGAAAATAAAGGACCATGTTCTTCCCTCTGTTCTTCATCTGAAAATTCCTTTTCAATCACTCCTAATTTATTCCAGTCTCTAATGAAGAGGTGACCCACCCCCTTGCCATGATCAGCCCTCCATTAGTGCTCTCTCTCCCATTAAAATAACAATATATCTTACATCTGTCCACTCACGCAGGCACAACCTGACCTCATGACTTCTTTCCTGGACTATTTTAATAGCCTCCAAACTCATTTCCCTGCATACAGTTGCTTCTCTTGGTAATCCATCCTCTACAGGGATGCCAAAATAATATTTATGAAGCACAGATCTGCACATTGTTATGTGTTTATGAAGTTGCAGGGTTCCCTTTTCTCCTGAGGAAAAGGGTTCTTTAAATGTCCATGTGTCATGAATCCCCTTTAGCAATCTGGTGAAACCTAATTGACCTCTTCTCAGTATAATCTTTGTTACCTACACTCACTATTGAAGGAAATGCTAAGTTTCTGTTAGACGTTAGTGAAAATAAAGAGACATTTTTTTTTCCCCATCCAAGTTCACAGACTCCTTGAAATTCATCTACAAATCCCTTGTGGGTCCATGTACTCTAGCCTATGAAACACTGCTCTAGGATAAAATACAAACTGTTCTGTCAGATATTTAGAGCCCTTCAAAAAACTGAGCTTTAACCTATACCTCCAGGTTAATGGAATATTACTGTCCTTCAAGCAATCTATGTCCCAGGTAAATTGACCTAGACATTGTTTCCCCATACATAATATCCCACCTCTCATCTCTTTTACAAAGGCTTGGAACCCCCCTCCTCCTCCTGGCCTTCTGAGATACCTAGCTTCCTTCAGTTTGACTTGGGCCAGGAGGTTCATGTCTGTAATCCCTGCTACAGAGGAGGTTGACGCTGTTGTATTGTTTGAGTTTGGGGGTTCTGAACAGCAAGTCCATCTAGTATCTACACTTTTATTGAGTATTTGGAAGCATGAGACCTAAGAAGGGATTCACTGCAGATCTAAAAAACAAAGCATACCCGTCAAAACTGTGAAAATCAGCAGTGAGATCAAGGCCATGAGTGGCTGGCAAGTTGGATGCGATAGAGACCCAGACACCTAGCACTCCTCCCCCCAAAAAATGGCTCACTTGTCACCTCCTAAAGCAAGTCCAACCACAGTGGCTGGTATCTTTCCTATAGAAGGTACTTTGTAATCTACTTTTGTTGTCAGTTTGGTTTGACTTTCTTGTCCTCTACTCCCTGCCCTGAGAGTAGGGATGGTTTGGTTTGGTCTCCAGCATCAAGCACAGTTCCCTGAATTCACCTATCTGCACTATCGTCCTGCCTACATTTCTCCATCTTCTCCACAAAGACAATACAAGAAGTTCAAGTTATAACCAACCCACCTGTGGAAATGAGTTAACAAATAATTTTATACTTAGAGCTTATTATTTACTCATTGAAAACAATGGCACTTCTTTGTTACCACTGGACAAACAGAAACGATTGTTTTCTTTAATTCCTAGTTTAAAAATATATTCATATGTAAATCTATTTGAAAATGCAATTGTTTAAGATGGTGATTCCCAATCCAAATACTTACATGGAAAAGCAAATAAAATACCATTTTCTGCCTCCTACCTGTCTGCTTTCCAGGGTCTCAGCACCTGTTATACTAACAATTCAGGAGACTGGGAGCATGGAGCTGGAGAAGGGAGGAACAAGAAGCAAAGAAAAGGAGTGGTTACTTTTACAAGGTTGTGGGGATTTTTGATAATATAAGTTTTGTTTGACCCTAAGTGTTTGCCATGGATTACCAGGGTCATAACACTGGGTTAGAGGAAAGCAAAACTGACTTTCAACCTGCCCTCATTGAAGACAGCAAGGGGACATCTTTTGAGCTATTTTTGAGATGCATATCTAAAAACGTTTGCAATATCAGAAGCACTGCACTGCTTTACTTCCCCCACCCTCCCTCCAGTTTTAGATGTTTTCATCATGAATCCTCAGTGCCCAAACTGAAAACTACTGGCCTTGGGCTTTTCCTTTTTGCCCTTTCTGCAAAGAGAATGTAAGCTGCTTGATGCCTGGGATTGTATCATTTCTTTCTTCATCTTCATATCCCATCTCCACCCACCCCCAGTATAGTACCTTGTACATAAAAGTTGTTTAATAACTATGTGTTGAATTGGTCTTTGAATTTTATCTCTGAGACCTTATAGAACTTATAGTTGATTTCTATCCTGAAAACTGCACTTAATGAATCATCCTTTCATCCATTCCCATTTTCCCCTTTCTGGGAGCCACTGTAGATATCCAATCAATAACAATATGTTTTTTTTTTTAAAGTAACATCTTACCTCGGGTTTTGAATTTGGATTCAAAGCAGGGAGGGCGGGGGTGGGGGGGCGGAGAGGGCAGGGGGAAACAAAGAATTTACTAAGCACCTACTATATGTCAGGCTCTGTGCCTAAAGCCTTTGGAGATGTTCTCTCATTTGATCCTTTCATCAAACCTGGGAGGTAGAGCTATTATAGTATTATTATTATACTCATTTATCTTATTAGACCTATGGTTAATTGAGGAAACTGAGGAAGAAAGAGGTTAAGGGACTTGCCCAGGGTAACAGAGCTAGTACATGTTCAAGTCTTGATTTAAACTCAGACCTTCCTGACCCCAAGCCAAGTGCTCTATTTACTGCGCCATCTAGCCACCTCTTCACAAGAATGCGATGAGGAGACATGGCTAATTTAGAAAGGGGAGGCACGAGACTAAATGTAGCTAGTGTAACTGTTCACAGGGCAGTTAGGTGGTGCAGTAGATAGAAGGCCAGAGCAAAGTCAGGAAGACTGATTCTCCTTAGTTCAAATCTGACCACAGACACTTCACAGACTAGCTATGTGAATTTGGTCAAGTCACTTCATACTGTTCACCTCAGTTTCCTCATCTGTGAAATAAGCTGGAGAAGGAAACAGCAAATCACTCTGGTATCTTTGCCAAGAAAAAACAAAAATGGGGTCATAAAGAGTCAGACATGCCTGGAACAGCCGGACAATAAAAATGATTCACAACAATTTTTGTTCCACTAACCTCTTTCAACAACATAATACTAACAGTAATAACATCAAAACCAAAATGTTTTGTGATTCCTCAGAGTCATTTAATATAATACTTATAATATTCTTTAAAAATTATTTACTACCTAAGCTACCATTGTTGAAGAGAGAGATGGGAAAGCTGGTTCAAAATGTGAATGAATCGACTTAGGCCTTCTCTGTAGCCATTAGGAGCTTTATTGATGCAAAAGCAGAGAGCCTGAGATTTAGCAAAGAGCTAAATAAAGGCAGTGATATAGGAAAAGGGTCAAACTTATATAGGATAACTAGGGTTTCCTTAGAGGGGTTGGAGATCTGGGGTAAATCTTGCAAAATAAAGACACAGGATCAGGACTAAGTGTGATACAAGATAAAGGAGATAAGGAAATCCCATTCTTCAGGATGAGGGGTGGAAATAAGAAATTTTATGGTCCAGGATAAGGGGAAATTTTGGGGTAAGGGGAGACTTTAGGGGACCTTCAGGTTAGAAAATAAACTAGGGACTTCACAAAGTCAATCCTTAATATTATTTTTATTAGGGCACTGTTTGTATCCATATCACCATTAATGATTTTTGATTTAATGATTAATGATTTTTTTTAAAGCACAAACTACTACTTGGATTATTACTGCAAACCCCAAGAGGTTTGAGAATCACTAATTAGTAACCACTGGTCCAGTGGAAAATTGATTCCGATTGATGTCAGAAACCTATATTCTGCTAATGATGGTGGTAGAGGCACAAGCAGAGACCTTTGCCCCTAGCCCCAAAAGAATTTGGGTCCTATTGTCTACTTGCCCTGGAAAACCCCACCTTGAACTCTCTTTGAATTTCCCCACTTGATCTGGAAATCACCTGAGGCTATAAGCCTTTCTTTATCACTAGGCACACATCTCTTTTGCCCTTAATTTAGCCTAACCCTACATTCTCTGTTATCTCCAGACCTCCTTCAGCTATTTCCCACCCTTAATCCTCTCTTGGTTCCTGGCATCCCACCTCTAGTTACCCCACATTACTGGCCACTCCCATCAAGATCCTCTCCAAACCCCTTCTTCCAACCACCCTAAACTACTTGGTCAACCCTAGATCCCTCCAACAGTCTTTCTGTATATAAGATCCATCTTGGCTTCCATAAAAGTACTCAGATTCAATCTGGCCCACATACATTAGCATTATGTTCAGTTTTCTCGAGTCTAGCCAATGCTAAGATTCTGTAAGAGTCCAGCCAATATGGTAGATTTTTAATAAACTTTGGGTTTTTTTGGCTGAAAGAAGGTTTGGGTCAAATTCATTCAGGCAAGACCCATATGTTTACTATTTTGGGGTCCCAGCACTCTAACTCTCAACACTATGCAAGTGTGACCATGAGCAAAGCCCTGGAATTCTCTGACATTTCAGTTTTTTCATTTGAAAAATCAGGTTAGAAAACATGATCCTGTCCAACTCTAAATTCTGCTTTTCTATATTAAAGAACAGATTTGTGAATAAAATTGGCATCTAACTTTTGGAAATAAATAAACCACATCCTCCAGTAAAAATATACACTTCCTGAGTGCAGAAAATCTCCTGTTTCAATTTTGTACCTCCAGTACCTCTCACAGTGCCTTGCAAAGTTTAGACTCTCTAAGATCATAGAATTATTGCTCTAGAACAGGAAAGTATCTAGAGGCACAATTTATTTGCATAATTTTGAATTATGCAAACTCCTATTATTTTGAGGGCTAAAGGTGTTAAATAACTTGCTGCAGTCACTTAGGTCTAATCCATCAAAATGGAATTTGAACTCAGGTGGTCTGATTCCAGGGTTTGTGGAAATTCTCATATTATGTCTAAGGAACTCAAGGCACTCCAGAGAACATCTTACTATCCTTTCAACTCCATATGTTAGAGGAGGAAGATGGTAGAGGAAAATGCCTTGAATAAAGCAGGCATTTTATTATTGTTTGTGGAAGTGAAAATGAGAGGTTTTCCAGGAGAGTTTACACCTACTCAGAAAGGGAAAGGCAAAATTTAAACTGCTAAAAGCAAAAGTGGAAGCTAAAGCTTCCTCTCTCTCCTACCTCCTGGACTGCCTATAGGGCTACAAAGTAGAGATAATTGAGTTAGAGAGTTACAATTTGCATTCTTAAGGTTTAAGAATAGCTTTAGGGAGGGAGTTCTTTCCCTCTTTTCCACTTCCAAAAACTCTCCTAGGATCTCATTAATTTGACAATGTATGAATGAATGAATGAATGCATGCATGTATGAATGAATGCATGTATAAATGAATGAATGAATGAAAAACCATTCATCTAAGGGCTTACTACTAGCTAGATACTAAAAGTAGGACAATTTTTGCTCTGCGGATGTTTATATTCTAATAAGAAGAGATAACTACTGTGGCAGAGTAGTAGTCTTGGGGGTATAAGGTCCTGGGGATCAGTTCTTTTATGAGGCAATAGGTGATTTTTTAAAAAAGGGTGTGCAGTGGTACCCCTTTAGTAGCTAGGCAGATGAGAAGATGATCTGTGAAGTGTGGTGGGAGATCTAGTAGAATTACATTGGGCTAAGTAAGTACACATTCAGACCTCAATTTAAGACAACTCAGGCTCAGGGCAGGAGCTCCAAACTTAAATAGATACATTTCCTTAGATCTGTTGCAGGATAATATAGTTCTAGCACTGAAAGAAGCTGATCCAACTCCACAGAAACCAGGCAGATAACAAAATGGCCAGAATGGGATTATGGGATATGGGCCTTTGTCAGAAGGAGACCTCCCAGTACAGTAATTACCCTAACCCTCTCCTTACTTAAAGGACACTGGGAATTCCTCTCTAGTGACTTGGACTTCCTCCTAGGTAAATGCTAACTGAGAGTCAGGGAGACTTACTTTCATTAGAAGAGTCATACCTCTATTATTATATATGATTAGAATATTCCTGAAACAGTATGAGCTTATCTCCCTTGTGCTTCCAGAACTCTGCAGTTAGGTGGGGGAGGAGGGAAGAATTTCTCCTTTTCACCTGCACCCCCCCTCCCTTCTCTGCATCAGGTTGTTTCCTAGACTCCCAACTTTCCTATCTGCCTTTTTTCCTTTTCTGAGCAGAAGTTGAAAAGATGTGATCCTGAGAATGAACCCTTCCAGCCTAGGGGGTTACCTCATGAGTAATTCTGAATTTAATAGTTCCAAAGAGACTGAGGCACTCGCCTCCCACAGAGATTTCATCCACGATCTGCAATTTAGGGAGATGACTGGGCTGCTTCTGCTGCTGTTGCTACTGAAGGAAGAAAGCCGTGTCACGGGAGAGTAAAAGATCTCTACTGATCTGCTCAGTCTCTTTGATATTGCTACAAGTTGTTTAGATTGTGGAGGTGGAGGTGAATGTAGAATAAAGAAAATGTTTATTTAGTAGCCCTAAAGTCTTTACCTAAGCGGAGTAGCAGCAGAAGGGGATACACTGAGGATGGGCTTTTTGATTCTGAATTTGCTCATTCAGGGGCTCAGGTGAGTCCTTTAAATGAAAGCTACTTAGAAACTATTATTATATGTTGAATATTTTTGTGAGAGTTGGGCATCTATTTCCCCAAATTTGGGAAAAATCTATACCTGAGTCACAGCTAAGTTCTGGGGCCAGAACAATGAGCCAAAGAGAAAGATAAGGATTCCTTTGGGTCAGTTTTCCCCTCTTCCTCTCATGGAATTAGAATCCATGTGACCACTGGTTTGGTGGTAGGGAAAAGTGAGCAACAGGAGACATTGTTATGTACAATATATATTGTATTTGATTTTCTATGTAGATATACTTGTGAACTACCCCAATGGAAAATAATCTTTTGAGGGTAGGAACTGTTTTATTTTTTACTTTGATTTCCCAGTGCCTAGTGCTTTACAAACAGTAAACAACTAATAGGTGCTTGTTGAATGAATGAATGAATCTTTCTTTGATTCCTTTGAAATCTGAATCATAATGCTGACTGTTAGCCCTTTCCTCCATAGTAACCTGGTAGTCCTTTAATTATGCCCTCCCTCCTACTGAAATATCCATCTCTCTTAATGAGCATCATAGGCTAGCCATACTCCACCTCCAGTATCTGCTTTTACTGTTCTTTCTTCTGGTGCGTCAACACTGTCTGCCAGGAAAAGGGTTTCCTCACAAGATCTAGCAGCACAGTCAATTCCTTTCGGAGGTGAGACCAGTCATCTGCTCAGGGGCAGCCCTAGGTAAAAAGCGTGAAGGAAGCAAAGTTTGTCACCTCTCCCAATCCTCTGGCATACTCTCCCCTCCTTTCAGTCCCTCTTCTCTTTCTGTGTCTCCAATCCCGAGACTTAGTATTTCACCTTTCAATCCTCTCAGGAGAAAAATTATCTGAAAATGATAATAATAGATCACACACACATAATACATATATATATATATATATATATATAACATTCCTTTATTAGAATCTTACATACTTGATTTTATTTAATCCAAATGAAGTTTTTAAACTGTCAAATACAATTATTTCATGTATTAGCTGGTCTTGTGTCCATAACTATATTATAACCTCCTCTCCTATACCCTGTTCCTTGAGCACAACATTCTAGTTTCTGATTCTGTGCATTCTCGCTGACTGTCCCCCTGACTGCAGTGCTCTCTTTCCTCTTCTCTGCTTCCTTCAAGCACCAGTTAAAATCCGTTCCATAGAAAAATTCCCCCTATTCCTCTTAATGTTTTTTTCCTCTAGGTTTACCTCTAACTAATCTGTATATATTTAGTCATATAATAAGCACTTAATAAATGTTCGTGGGCTTGATTTTTTAACTTAGTGATTAGGTAGCTTGTTTCAGAGTCTAAAGTCTTTTGTTGCACTAGGTGGCACTGTGAGACAAGATTTTGTTATGTGATGGCTCTTTCCCTCCAACCTTCAGAATTTGGGAGTTAACTAGCCAAGACTGACTATACCTATCTAAGCTAATATTGGGCAGCTTCTGTACCCTTGATTCCATCCCTGCAGAGAACAGGGAGGAAAGAGGAAGGAATGAATGAGGCTATGTGACCTAATAGCACCTGCCCTACCCGAAATAGAAAAAAAAAGGACCTCTGACATTTGTAAATTAGGATTATTTTTTTAAAATTTGATCCTATTTAATACTACCTTTAGGGAAATATTATTAGTAATCAAAACCATAAGATTATCTCTTTCAGATCAGACCTTCCAAGTAAAGATGATTAAATACATACAGCACAAAAAAGTTGTAATTACTCATTTTCAGAAGTAAAATTATAATATGAAAAGTTTAATTAAATTTTAAAATCATAGACAAAGTGTATGCCAGCAACAGTTATGGGGGGAGTTAAACTTTTCACAGCTTTTCCATAGGCCCTGTAGTGATGATCACAGATAACAGTCTCAGTCTATTCCAATCAGCCTCATCAAAGTTCTTTTAAGAGGCAAAGAAGAGAGTAAGAGAAGCTCTAATTGTATCAGCAACTTATTTTTAATTTTGCATTCAGAGGAGCCAATATCATGGGACACTCCATTATTTGCCAGCAACTCTTCCCCTTTCTCTCTTGCTCTGTTGCAGACTCTACTCCAAAACTCTTCATGAAGCAAAAAAACCTTCCCCAGCTCAGATACCAATTCCTCTCACTCTCAGGATGGGAAGATAGCAGTTTCTATTTGTCTGTCTCTCTCTCTATACACATTTACAAATGCATGCATGTATGTGTATATGTAAGCATGTATATATGTATGCATATATATGTGTATGTATCTCTCCTTCTCTGATCTGTCCCTCTCTGGTTTGAGTATAATCAGAACTGTATTTTTTCTCACAAAGGAGCTTGGTAAGGTTTCTTGTTCTAAATTTTTGAGGGTAATTTTTGAAACATTCACATTTTTAAATTAAATATTTAATATAGTTTACTTGCAAATCTACTTTAGCAGTTTCCTCTCTTTTGTTGTTAATTTATTTATGACTTCCTTGATTTCTCAGGATTATCTAAAATCTCTATTTCTTATTTTCTTAATATACTCCTTTATATTTTTGTAGATAAGAATCCATATTCTTTAACTTCTAAGTTTGGCTAGAACATAATTCTATATAGTAGTTTCCAGTAACTACTCATCTTTTCTGAAGTTCATGCATCCATTTATTACTCATTCAAGATTGTAGTAGTAATTATATGGGAACAGCTAGGTGGTGCAGTGGATAGAGCACCAGTGCAGGAGTCAGGAGGACTTGAGTTTACATCTCACCTCAGATACTTGACACTCACTAGCTGTGTGACCTTGGGCAAGTCACCTAACCCCAAATGCCTCATCCTGGGTCATCTCCAGTCATCCTGATGAATATCTGGTCACTGGATTCAGGTGGCTCTAGAGGAGAAGTGAAGCTGGTGACCTGCACAGCCCTCCCTCACTCAAAACAAAGTCAAGTGCAAGTCATATCATTATTTCTCTTATGGCATGGTCTTCTTCAGTAGTGAAGGATGAACTCACACAGCAATTATATATAGATAGTCTTTATTAGCAATCATCTATAGATATGTGGGGCAGTTAGGTGGGGCAGTGAACAGAATGGTGGGCTTGGAATCAGAAAGATTCATCTTCCTGAGTTCAAATCTGGCCTGACACTTATTAGCTGTATGACCCTAGACAAGTCACTTAATCCTATTTGCCTCAGTTTCCTCATCTATAAAATGAGCTGGAAAAGGAAAGGCAAACCACTTCAATATCTCTGCCAAGAAAACCCCAAATGGGGTCGTGAAGAGTTGGACACTACTGAAACTACTGAACTTACATGGACATTCAGGATTTTCTTTCTCTCCTCAATGAGTTCATCTTGCTCAAAGTCCTTCTCTCCTCCACAATTCCTGCCTTTATACTAGGGGACTTCAACATAAATATTGATATTTGCTTAAAACCCTAAACTTCTCAGTTCCTCAAATTGCTCATTTTCATAACCTACTCCTCCACCCACCTCAGCTACTCACAGAGATGGTTATACCTTTTGATCCTGCCATCACCAACAAGTGTTTCACCTCCATGCTCATGAACTCTGAAAGCCCTTTATGTGACTACCATTTGTTGTTATTTTACATCTCCCTCTTGCAACTCCAAATCCTGTGTTTTGCCTTCACCAGGACCTTTAGTCCCTTTACCTCTCCTTTCTTTACCAGGCCATCACCATTGCACTGGTTATATTCTCCTGATCCTTGGTGAACCCAATCAACTCTACAGTATCTTTTTCTCCCAAGTCCCTTGTCCCTTATCTTTTCAATGATCTTATGATGCAAGATACCAGCATTGGTTTACATCCATCGCTATTGCTCTTACTTATATCCTACTGAACAAAGCTGGAGAAAAATCCTAAATACTGCTGACAGGATCTACTACAAGTTTGTTACATAGTCTCAACAGGGCCCTCACTGCAGCAAGGCAATCCTTTATGCCTCCCAACATGTCCCATTCACCACAGAAGCTTTTCCAAATCATTTCATCCCTCTTCAAACTTCCCATAGATTCTCTTCCTCCTGCTCTCTTGACAGAGAACATTTCCTGGTGGTTCACTCAAAATAAATGAAGGCATTCACAGAGACTTCCCTCTTCTCCCCTGTTCCTCATCTTACATCATCCAGATGCCTTCTTCCCACTACCTAATCCTTAACCTCTGTTTCACATGAAGAGACAGTCCTTCTCCCTGTTAAGACACCATCACATCCTATCTCCTCTAACAGATTACTCCTGCCCCTTCATCATCCTACTCTTGTACTAATCATCCATCACTTCCTGTTTACCAGTTGTTTCTTACTGCCTACAAAAGTGTCCATGTTCTTCCTATTCTTTAAAAAAAAACACCCAATTAAATAATTTCATTCTCATTATCATCCTTTCATCTTATTTTCTTCATTTTTAAAAATCCAACTTCTGACATCATTATCCAACTGAATCTGCTCTAAAGTCACTAATAATCCTTCTTGACCTCTACAGCCATAGACAACTGTGGATCATTCCCTCCTCATTGCTCTCTCTTTATAGGTTTTCATAACAATTTTCTCCTGGTTTTCCTCCTACCTATCCGACCATTCCTTTTCTGTTTCCTTTGCTGTATTTGCATCCTGGTCATGCTAACAATGGGCCTTCCCCAAGGTTCTGTCCTGGGTCCAGGAGCTTTTCTTCCTCTTTACTAATTTATTTGGTGATCTCATCAGCTTCCATGATTTCAATTATCATCTCTATGCAGATGACTCAGATGTACTTGTCCAACCCTAACCTCCCTCCTAACCTCTAGTTATTCATCTCCAACTTCCATTGAACATCTCAAACTAGGTATTCTGAAGAAATCTGAAATTTAACATATTCCAAATTAGCTGGTTTTTTTCTTTCTGCACTAACCCTTCCCTCATTCTAACATCCCCTATTTCTAGTTAGGGTTCCAGTACCTTCACAGCTATCTAGGCTGGCAACCTAGATGTCACTCTCTTACCCTGCTCACTCTCTTACCCTCCCCTGCCCTTTATATCCAAGCAGTTGTCAAGTTCTATCAATGACACCTTAGTAACATCTCCTGTGTATGCATCCTTCTTTCCTCTTACCCCTGCCATCTTATCATCTCACCCTTGAACGACTGTAATCGTCTGCTGGTTGGTCTATCTGCATCAAGTCTCTCCTCACTATGTATTCTGTATTCTACTCATTCTACACACTATAGACATCTATCAACCTGATCTTCCTAAAAAAAGATGGACCATGTCACCCCCCCACCCACCCTATTCAGTCAACTCCAGTGGCTCATTATCACCTCCAGAGTCAAATATAAAACCTTCTGATTGTAAAAGCCCTTTGTAATCTGACCCATTCCTACTTTTTTATTCTTCTTATACCTTATTCCCCATTACATAGTTTGCATTCTCCCAATACTGACTTCTTCGCTATTCCACACAATACTTCATTTCCCAGCTCAAAGAACTTTCACTAGCTGTCTTCCTTACCTGGAACACACTGCTTCCTAGCTTTCCTGGCTTCCTTCAAATCTCAGTTAAAGTCCCATCTTTTGCAAGAAGCCTTAATCTTAGCACTTCCCCCCTAATTACCCACAATTTATCCTATTTCTATCATATTTGTACATAGTGGTTTGCATGACAAGCATTAGGTTACAGACTTCTGGAAAATAGGGACTTAGCCTTTCTAAATACCTAGCATTTAGCACAGTGCTGAAAATTTGTTGTTCATTTCCTTCAGTCATGTCTGACTCTTTGTCTCCCTTTTTGGGGTTTCTTGACAAAGATACTGGAGTGATTTGACATTTCCTTCTCCAGTTCACTTTACAGATGACTTGCTTAGGGTCACACAGCTAGGTAAGTGTCTGAGGATAGATTTGAACTAAGGAAGATGAATCTTCCTAACTTCAGGGTGGAACTCTATCCAATGTACCCCCTAGATGCCTGGGCTAAAAAACAGGAGGCACTTAATAAAGATTTGGCTTTATTAGTTAATTTACTACTGACTAATAGGATTTTTTATTTCTTTTCTTATTAATCAAATTAGCTAGCAGTTTATTTTGTAGTGTTGTTAAACTGTTTTATTAATCATATCAAGTTTTTGCTTTTCATTTATTGTCTTTCTGCTCATTCAACTAGAACTTTTAAGATTTCTTCTTTTGTGTTTGTTCTGGGTTTTTTTTTTAATGTTCTCATTTTCTGGTTGAGCTCATTAGTCCTCACTTTTCTATTTTGTTAATATATTTCAGGAAATATGCCCACTGAGGATTGCCTTAGCTTCATCCCCAAAATGTTAATGTTATCCCACTGTTATTATTCCATTAAATATATGTATTTGTGATTTCTTCATTGACCAACTCATTATTTATGCATTTTACTTAGTTTTCAGTTGGGTCTATATCTTTAGATTATTTTCCTTGAATTGACTGCTATATTATATAGTACTTTGGCCTGAAAGTTATGCTTAAGATTTCTTCCTATTTATATTTACAATTTCCTTGTGCCCTAATTCATGATATATTTCTGTAAAGATACTTTTTAGTGCTGAAAATGTCTATATTCTTTTATATTCTCATTCAGAAAATAACAAAAATCAACTCACCTCTGTTTTTCTTTTTATCTGTTGAATTTATCCAGCTCTGAAAGATGAATATTCAGGACTATCACAATTATTGTGATACTCTCAATGTCTTTTGTAATTTTTCCTTTAAGCCACTGGGCTTTGTCATTTGGTCCATATATACTCAATAATGATTTTATTTCATTGACTATAATTCCTTTAAGTATAGTATAATTTATCTCTTAAAATATTGTCAATTTTTATTGCTGCCTTACCTGACATTATGACACATTGTATGCGTCCCTACTTTTTTTTAAGTCTTAATCTTCTTGTAAGTAGTTAATAGTTGAGGTTTCTTTTATATTTCCTTTTATTGGAAAGTTAACATTTAAGATTATGGTGTTAGGTTTTATTTTTCCTCTCTACTTTTTTTTTTTTTGTATAATCACTCCTTTTTTCTTTCTTTTAAGCCAGCATTTTGTCTCTGTGGTTAATTTTGCTTACACCAATTTGATCCAATTTCCTTCTACTTTCTTCTCATAACCTCTCTGTTCTTCTTAACCTTGACTTTATTTCAACTGTTACTCTAATATTTTTCCTTTAAGTTTTTCTTTCCCTGACCTTTCTTTCCCTAAGACCAACTCTTTCCCTAAGAGTTGAGCATCCTGTTTGTGCCACCACCACCCCTCCTCACCTACTATCAACTTTAGTAAATTTCATTTGTAGCATCCTTTTCAGGGAAGTATTCATTTATTTTATCTCCCTCTTAATTCCTTTCTCTTCTACACTATTCTGAAATACATTATTTCATTTATAGGTCTTATACTTACATGATTTTTCCCCCCTTTTTTTGTTCCTCATACAAAATAGGTTTCTGAAAGATAGGAATTTTTTATCTCTGCTAATTTGTTTTTGTTTGTCTGCAGATAGTAGTCACTCCTCTCTCCCCTAATAAAAAAAAAATCTTTTAAAGTACCTTATTCTGTGTAGTCTTATTCTTGGAGGCAATGTGATGAGCTGGGTGTCAATATACATATCCCTTGACAGAGGGGAAAGACTTTCTCTGTGACTTTACTTTTACCATTTGCCCATCCTAAGGCTAGCTAATCTTAAGACTAGTGTTTTATCTTCCTAAAATAAATTCATCTTCCATAGTAGGGGAGCTTAGGGGACCAGTAATCTCCTTTCCTAAGGGTGGAATACCATTGTGGGAAGCATGATCCTTATGCTAAGGAGGGGATAAAGTGCTCTCTCCCCCTGGTTAAAGTCCATTGTAAGGTTACTTTTTTTCCATTCATCCCCATGTGAATGCATATTAATATCTCCCCCATCATTTCCTTTCTTAGGGAATGTCCCAGATCCTGTTCTTCCCTTCCCATATCTTTCCTACTTATTTTTTGTTCCATACTTTTCAATAGCATTCCCCCTCTTCTCTGGCAAAATATGAGACTGAAGAAGACCCTTCTACTTTACCTCTCAAACTCTAACACAGAAGTATGCTTCTCTGCATCTCTTTTGTCTCTTGCCTTCTCTCTGTCCTGGTGACTTTCCTCTGTGTTATTCATACCATCACAAATATACACACATATATGTACACATGTATTCATTTACAAGGCAATATGGGTTTTAGTCACTGAAACAAATTCTTCCTTTTGAATCAAATAAACTTAGATTTTTATCTCCTTGACTTTCACCCCTATGTTTTTTCTTTGACTGTTAAGCAGTATAAAAGTTTGCATTAAAAATAATAATAGCCTTGTCTGGTCTTATAAACATTAGTACAATGATTTTATTGCTTAATCTTTTCTGCTACTTAACAGTTATTTACTTTTCTTGTGTTTCTTGTTCTGAAGGGTTTCTGTATTGAATATATTGATCTCCTCGGTTTTTCCTTTTGGACTAATAACATGAATGTCTCCTTTTTGTTGAAAGTCTAGTTTTAAAAAGGTTATTAGGATCCACTTTGTAAGATGTTATTTTAGGATACAATCTAATCTTCTTTATTTTTTAGACTATTATATTCTATATAATTTTGAATCATCAGAGATGAAGAATATCTAAGCTATTCAGGTAGATTTTCCTTAATGACCAAAAATCTTTCTCTAGGCTACTTATAACATTTGTGCTTTGATACTGAAATTCTTAGTTTTAACCACAGAAGTTCCTGGTGATTTAAATTCACATCACAGATGATCAATGGATCCTAATTATGTCTGTTTTTCCTTATCTTTTCAGTATTTATGGACAATTTAATGTTTTCATGAGGCACGCCATTCAGACTTTTTCATTAAATCTGAACCTCAATGTCTTTTTTGATCCTCTCTTTAAAGTCATTTGCTTGGGCTTGAACAGAATGTATGAGTTCTTCCAATGCTGTCCTCTTTTTATTATCTTATAAAATATTTCTTTCACCTTTGCATTTCTAAACTGATTTTATTTTTCACAGGATCCATTGTTTTGGAGAAATTCTCCATCTAATTTTCTAAATCATTTAATCATTTATTTGTCTTACTAATTTCATCTTTGAGAGCTCTGTTTAAATTCTGCCTTATTCTCAATGTTCTTTTAATCATTTAAAAATATATTTTTTTTATTTCCCTTCCTAATCATTCTGGGTTTTCTTACTTTTCCATTTTCTCTGGGAATTTTATAAAATGTCCAAGCTTTCTTTTTTTATAGGGAGTTTTGGGGTCTCCATGACTCATGGCAAAACTATTATTTTCCATCCTTTTTCAAAACTAAATGACTGTTTTTCCTCCACTTTGTTAAGTTCATTGTTGGTTTATCTCTTTAGGGGCTGAGGCTAACCCCAACCTTTCTTTTTTTAGATTTCTTCCCTTCTGCCCTTTTTTTTTTCTGTTCTGAGTAGTACTGTACCAGGCTCCCTCACTGTATAGTCCTTCCAACATCACTGTCCTCTCCCTTCCCCCCATCCATACCAAAAGGATTTGGTGGCTTTAATGATCTTGTGAGGGGATAACTATATTTCTGATATATGGAAACTTTATGAGGAGAAGAACACAGATGGATTTATAAAACTTCCTTTTCCTGCTAGCAATTTCCTTTAATTCTACTCTTTCCAACTTTGCACTGTTGCATGTCTCCCAATCTTTGTCTGCCAGTTGCCTGTTCTCTCCATTGCTGGAATAGATGAGTTCAATACTCTCTTTCCATTGAAGGTACAAAGATGGGAGTCTGATTGCAGAAACAAGATAGAAGGCAGAACAAAAACTCAAAAGCCAGCTGTCTTCCAGCATTTATCATGTTCAGTGTATGACTGATGTGATATTTGAGAGCAGGTCCTTTGTATAGCTTTCTGTTGTTATAGTGCAATAATTTATGTTTTGGTGGATGCATTTTCTAGCTTCTATTCTTGTTACCTTTTTTGGTTATATTCCTTGTTCTGAGGTAGCAGGAGCACAAGTTTTGCTGAGAAGTAGATTCTTACTCTGTCTTCTGGCTGGAAATTTGAGACATGCACTTTTAAAGTAAAACAATTAAAATCGAACACAAATCAGCAAAAGAATATAGATATGTACTCAAAACCACTGCTAACTAAATGCAAATTTATCCCTTATTCTAATCAGAGTAGTCTGGGAAAGGAATATTTTTAAGATCGACACCTCTAAAATGAGGAGGTGCCTTCCCCCTTCCTGCAACAAAGCAGACATAGCTTTCAGTGCTGGAACCCTAGGGTTTCGAGATTGCTCTAGTCATCCACATGGCATTCAGATGGGAAAATTAAGGACAGACTTTCAAAAAGAACAACAGCCTAGGATATAGGAAAAGGTCATGCATGGTCTCCAGTATGGTCATGCTATTGACAAGTTTTGTCCACACAGTACCCAAATCTCTGTTCAAAGCACTCATGGTCTTGCCACCTTTCCACAGCATGAATGTCTTCTTTCCTTGAACTATAAGATTTCAGCTTTTAAGTAAACTGTACTGATGGCGTCCCTCTTCCTGTACCAGGTACTATGATAATCACTTCTCCACAAAGCTCCCTACCTCCTTCTTAGAAATCAAAATACAGATCATTAGGATCCATTGATCACCTAGAAAGGGAATTTAATTTAAACTGCTGAGAAATTCCATAGTCAAGATGCAACAACAAATATTATAAGTAGCCAAGAGAAAGGCTTTCAGTCATCAAAGAAAATCCATCTTCATAGCCTAGGGATGTACTTTATCTATGAAGATTCAAAGGAAATACTTGAATGTGACATTTTGAAAAGTTTAAGAGACTTGATTGTACTTGCAAAATAATATACCTTGCAAAATGCAATCCTCCTAATAATCACTTTTTTAAAAAAAAATGGACTTTCAACATATAGAGGCATTTAAGGTATTAGTCCAAAAGAAAAACAGAGATCAATATATTCAATAGATAAACCGTTCAAAACAAGAAAGATAAGAACAGTAAATAACAGCTAAATAGGAGAAATGACTAAGTAGTGATATTAATGTATTAATGTTTATAAGACCTGACAAGGGTATTGTTAAAAACAAAAACAAAAACTTTCACATTGTTTGAGAGTCAAAGAAAGAACATGTAGGGGCAACAGTCTTGAAGGAAACAAAACTCTAAGAGGTTTACTGGATTTAGAAGGAGGAAAGGAGGAAAAATTCAATAAATGTTCCAGTTATTCAAATCAATATTGCCTTGCAAATGAATCCATATTTTTTTGTGAGGGTATGGAAAGTCACCTGAACAGGAAGGAAGCAAGAGACCAAGGAGATGCAGAGATGCATGCTTGCCCAGTTAGTATGAAAGGTAAGGGGAAAATATTTTCTTCAGCCTCTCATTCTGCTAGAGGATAGGGGGAGTGCTGTTGGAAAGTATGGAAAGAATAATGAGGAAAGATATGGAGAGGGAGAAATAGGATTTTGGATTTTCCTTGGGAAGAATGATAAAAAGGCTTAATCAGTTGATTTTCAACAAATTTGGTTTTATGTAAGCATTGAATGCTCAAAGTTTGAAAATAGCTGACCAGAATCCTAAGAGTCAAATTTAAATCTCATTCTTATTTGATGAGCAGACAAATGGAAACAAATCATTGCAGTAGAGTCTAAATTGACTTTAGGCGGTCAACACAATTTATTTTATTTCAGAGATACCAGGTCCTGCTGCTACCAGAGAGGTTTCAGAAGGTCTTAAATTTTACTGCTAGTCAATCCTTTGAGTTCCTTGTCCTGCTGGTTCCTCATTAAAAACAAAATTTCCTAGGAGAGAGAGCACATTAAACAATTTTATACTAATCCATTTGTGCTCAGAAAAAAGTATATTATTTTGGGGGGTATGGTAGAATTACAGCACTAGCATTGTCAAAAGGTCCAGTGTACAGCCACAGAGGAGAAAGACATACATAAAAGTTAGTGTAAGACCTGCCCCTGAAACAAGTGAATCTTATTGAATTAATCAATCAACTAAATATAACAGAGTAAGGCCTAACCACATCTTCAGTGAGAACTTTGCACATGAAGACATTCCTAACTGGGGTCGGTTTTCAGGACTCCATTGCTATGAAACTAGATGCCTGAGATACAGGTGATGGTTTCATGAGGCATGGACTCTGATATGATGTCTCTTTGGGCCTAGATGGTTGGCTGGAAACATAGCTGACAATGAGCTTCTCCTCCATTGATTTATATTCTACAGATATACATGTCAAAAAGTACAGAAATCCAAAACGTCACTCTTTTTGGATGAGGACAAATGGCTTACTTGGTGATTTAAGTTAAGGGAATTATATTCCTTAAAAGGAAGTGTTACTACTGGGGGTGGGGGTAAAGTAAATGACTTCTAAGTTGCTGTTTAACCTCCCCCCTATTATAATGAGCACAATTTTGTGCAAAAGTTTTTGGATGATTAGCAAAATACAACTAGGAATCATTATTTACCATGTGTAAAGAAAATATTTGAATTATAGGAAGTTTGAGACTTGACAAATTTAGTGTGGTAGCCAGGCGCAGTAGTAAAAGCGTGGGACAGGGAGTGAGAATACCAGATTTCAATCATGGTTCTGTGATACAGCCAGGGGCAAGTAATTTTAGTTTTTTGGGTGTATTTGTGGGTGGGCTGGGAGATTTAGAATAGATTCTCTTTCTACAGTCTTTTGTTGATTAAATATTTCTTCAGGATAGTGGGGTCCAAGTTTTATAGAACAGATTCTTCTGTTAAGGGGATTTGTTCTGTGAAGTTTGGATTCAGTCAAAGGGCCACACATGAGGACCTAGAGGGTCACATGTGGCCTTGAGGCTGCAGGCTCCTCATCCCCAGACAGGGGAAAGAGCAGTGGATTTGAAGACAGAGAAATTGAGTCTGATTCCTGACCTTGCTACCTATGGCAAATTATTTATGTCTCTAGGACTCACTTTCCTAATCTATAAAATGGGGGCATTTATGTAGGTGATCTATGATGTTCATTCCAGCTTTTAATTTTATGATCCAGAAGGCTAATTGTTTCCAAACTTTTAACATCCAGTTCCTCAACTGGCTGAGAATCAACTAATTAAGCATTTTCATCATTTGGACAGAAGTTCATTTCAAGTTAACCTTTATACTTCATCAGGAATGTGGGATCGTAGATCTAGGGCTAGAAAGACCTTAGAAATCATTTGAGTACAGTCCCTTCATTTTACAGAGAAGGAAACCAAAGCTCAGAAAAAGTGACTTACCCAAGGTTACTTGGGTAGTAAAGGACAAAGTCTGGACTCCAAAATAAATCCTGAGATTCCAAATCCTTTGTGCTTTCCACTGAGTCCCACCACTAAGATACCATGGGCCATAAGAAGGAAGGGAAGGGAAGGCAGAGAAGACACAAATAGGTGCCAAGTCATAAGATTTCTTACTTGTCTCCTGCCCTTATAAGGAGGTTCCAAAGGGAAGGTAAAATTCCAGTAGGTTGTTTTTAGGAGCATCAGGACATAGCTTCTTATTTGTCATAGGGAATGTTTAAAGACATTATCCTTAGCACAGCAGAGTAGAGGCAGCTATTTTATTATGTGTGTGGGACCTGTGAGATTAGGGGGTCAGTGAAGAGATCAGAGGAAAGGCTGTTGCAGTCTATTAGTGATTTCCTAGAAGGGTGAGTCAGGGCATTCTCATGTGGGTGTTGAGGATGAAAGCTGTAGTGTTTGGGATTGAGATTAGCACGTAGTAGTACTCCAAGTGAGGACTCGTAACTTTGAGTAGTCTTTTTTCTACTATGCTGCACTATTCCTTTTATATATTTTTAAAGATGATAAAACTGCTTTTCTCTAAAACAATTACGTAACTCAAATTTTTAACTAATTCCAATCAGTGAAATATTGGGACTAGGCTGTATGAATTCAATTTATGAGAGGAATAGGTGAGATAGCACTTATCGCCAGAGAATTTTGAGACCTATCATTTTTTTTAAGGGGTATAACCTGAACTTGGCTTTAAACTCCTTGCCTTTCAACCTGTATCATCTCTTAGCCTTCTAGATGAAAATATGTAATCAGACAAAAATATATTCATGCATCCACCGTCCCACTTTTCACTACTGTCCCCTTCCACTGACTTCATTGGAAGTTTCTGGCCTCAGTTTGTCAAAAGTAGTACCTGAAAAGTGGTTACCGATTTTCTCCAGCTACAACGTATCTCCCAGACCAATGTGCACATCTTATGATCCCATATCCAGCCTCCAGAAAGTGGAAAAAGGAAACTGGTTTCCTTTTGCAAAGAAGGCTTTTTGTTTTTAATCAGTTTGTTAGATCTGAAGGTGTTAAAAACAAAAGGCAAAAGCCTAAACATGACATACTCCATGTCTACTTACATGCAGGTTCCAAATCTGGGCCATCTACTTGTCTCCCTCCTGCAACCACCACCATGGGCAGAAGGTGCTGGGTTACTGGGGAAACTGACAAACATTCTAAGTCCCACCCCCGGCTTTTACTTCTGCTGCTTAGCAACGAGGATAGAACTGCCTACACACACCCAAGAGAACTCTAGGCTCCTGATCGCTGTAATCTTACCCCATCTCATTCAGGGACTGAGGGAGCCCATTTAAGGCCTAGAAAGCCATGCCTGCTCTGCAGTCCCATTTGGTGAGTATTGCTAAGCAATTAGCTTTGCCTACTGGAGTCTTGGTCAGGCAGGAGTCAGAAAAAAAGTAAATTGAGAGCTAAAAGAGGGGTCTCAAAAGTATTCTGGATTCTATCTCTTGCTGAAGTAGGGATCCTCCTTATAGCATGAAGTAGTAGAGAGTTCCTTAACATTCATTTGATAAACTTGTATTAAACAACTCTGTGGAATGGTGAGTGAAATACAAAGATGAAGCATGACCATGACTCTTGAGGAGCTAAGGTATCAGATCATAGATCAGAGGCAATTTAGATGAACACCCTTAATTCTATATTTAATTAATTCCACAATTCAAATGAGGAAATTGAGGCCCAGGAAAAGTAAATGACTTGCCCAAGCTCACACAAGTTGTATAAGGCATGGGATTTTAACCCAGGTCCTCTGGATCCCAGAGCCTATGTTCTTCTCACTTCCTACAAATAAGTAGGCAAGGACGAGGCACATATAAAAATATGATACAAATTAGATTAATACAAATTAGTAAAGAGAGTATGAAGCATTGTGAAGGGACACAGAAGTAGACAACAGTAGGGATAAGGAAAGATTTCATAGTCTTCTACCATAGGAGGTAACATTTGAGCTGAACTTTGAAAGACTGGCAAGAATGTTAAATGGTGGAAATGACATGAGGTGGGAGCAGAGAGGGGGATATGCAACAGTAGGTGGAGAAGAAGAAAATTTCCTATTAACAAATTTCATTTTTCTTGATGTTGAGAGCTAGAAGGCACCTGAGGTCATCCAAGTCACTCCACCATCTTGCAGATGAAACTCAAGCCCGTTATGATTTCCTTACTATCAATAGTTAGCAATAGTTAGATAGAGGTGGGATGATTACCAGTAAGCCACAAGCTTTGTTTATATTCTAATCTCCACCAACCAGGTATGAGGCATTCTAAATGTGCATGTTTTTGAGCCAATGAAATGCTAGCATATAAACAGGCCTATCAATGCAACCTCTTTCTTGGAGATTTCTGAACATTTTATCTAGAAAATGATTCCATCAGAAACTCATCATTTCTTCTTTCCCTGAGATCCTCTAGGCCTAGAGCAATGCAAAAAAAAAAAAGGCTTAAATGTGAAAAAAGTTCCACATAAAATTAGGGGCATCATTTTCAGTTCTACTGACACCCAAGAAGAATTGTCCTTGGGTATCACACCATTTACTAATGGTGAATCAGGATCAAAGAGGTTAAGTCAAAATTCTCACTTGAGAAAATCATTCTGGATGTGTCATCAAAGTCTGTTCTTGACTATCACTGATGTGACCGTGGATAATGCTTAACCTCTGTCTGAAATAAGAGGATCAGTCTAGACCTCCAAGGCTTAAATCTACGATCCTATATTTGACCTTGAGCATTGAGCCTTCAGGGTCAGAATTCAAAAAGGAAAGTGATATTTCCATTTACTTAAGGATTTAATGAGGCATATCAATTATAACATGCTTTATAGCTTTCAGAATCCTCAGTAGAGGACATCACAGTATAGTAGAAAGAGTGCTGGCTTTAAACCTGCAAGCGATTAAATTTATCACCTGATTCTGTTCTTTGGATAACTTGGGACAAATTACTTCCTTCCTCTGGGTCTTAGTTTCTTCACCTACAAAATAACAATACTTTTCATTTACATAATGATTCAATATTTTCAAAGTGCTTTTTTTTAACGTGATCTCATCTGGGTCTTACGAGTTTTCTAGCCCATCTCTTTGCCTCTGCACAAGCTTTCTCTGCTACCTAGAAGAAATGATCTCACCCCACATCTTTGCCTCTTGGAAGCTCTAGCTCCATCACCCTTACCCTGAACTCCTTCCTAATCCCCTTGGTTTTTGGTCCTGCCCTGTCCCAGGAAATTACTTTCCATGCTTTGTTACTATTTTTCTATTTATTCAGTAAGGTTCTTGCCACAAGGACTTGTAATACTTTTTTTTCCTTTTTTCTGTATGTCCAATACCTAGGATAGTGTTTCATACAAAGTCGGTGCTTGTTGACTTGAAATATTATTCTCATTTTATAGATAAGGAAACAGATTTAGAGAGGCTAAGTGACTTCCCCTGATCAAACAACTAGTAATTTTTGGAGGCATGATTCCACAGCAGGTTTCTTTCCAAAATGAGGAAACTGAACCAGGTGGTCGTTAAGATCTCTTCCACTTCTAAATGAATAATGTTATTCATGTAGACAGATGGCATGTAGTAGTTTTCCATTCTCATTTCAAAGATGGAGAAAATTAGGCACGGGACAGTATGATACTAGTGCCAACAATTAGAACTTAACGTGTCTGATGCCAGTTCTTAGCTCAAAGTTTCAGCATATGGCTTCCTTCATACCTGCTCATTGGCATAAAATGCCTTTGGCTGATTTGCCCACAAAAGGGCCTTGCCTTGGCCCTAACAACTCAGCTGGGAATGAAAATGAAATGATCCATCTGTGCCCAGGTCTACAGGTTTACAGATGGCATTGCTTGCATGACATTACATTTCCAAATAAATCAAACAATGCTTAAAAAAATAACCCCAAACTTAAAATATAATGAAGCTCACATTCTAATCCATTTTTGGTTCCTAAATTCCCTTTTTGCAGGTCTTTCATTTCTCACTATTCTACTACATAAACATTTATGAGAGCAAAATTAGTTTCAGTTATAATTTTGCCAATGTAGTGAATTTATATTGGCACAGGAAATGCCAAGATCTGCCATGAGCCAAAACTCATCTGGATAATTTGTAAAGATTAACAAGCAATGGAGAGACAATATGGTGAAACAGACTAAGGCATAGTCTTGAAGTTAGAAGACTCTAAGCATACAAGCTATATGACCATTCCCACTTTATAGTGTTCCCAGCAACTTTCTAAGGCCACATTACAATAGTTGTCCATCTGCACTGGTAGAGAGAGTTTTCAGCTTCCCCCAGAGAAATTGCAGGTACAGATCAAATAACATAGCCAAGTTGGCTATGGTAATAATATACAATTTTGATAAAGGACCAACATGTCACTCACAGCATCCCAAGGATCGAAGGAACCACAGAGACCATCTAATCCCACTTATACCTGAAAGAGAATATATCACCAGCAACTGGTCATCTAGCCATCATTTGAAAACCAAAAGGAACCTAGTAATTTTTCAATACAGCCCACTATTTTTGAACAGTTCAAATGAGAAATATTAACTTGAACAATCATTTTTACCTCTCTGAAGCTCAGTTTTATTATTTATAAAATATCTTACAGCTCAAACATTCTAGGGACCTATGATTCTCTATCAACTGTTATAGTGGGAAGAAATTTGTAATCACTCACAACAGATCTGGAGGTTAATTCTGATTTTCACAAACTGACCTCTGACAAGTTAGTTAACTTTAATGGCCTTAGTTTTCTTGTGTATGGGGAAAAACTGAAAGTTTTAGCTGGATATTCTCTCAGGTTCTTCTAGTAGCATTCTCAGACTTTGAGAATGACTTACCAAGGAATTGTAGAAAGATAGTGGTACATAGATGTTAAGAACAAAGAGAGTTCAGACATCTTCCAAACACAAAGGTAAATCTCTAAAAATGCACCTAAAATAAGAATGATAAAATCAAAGATAAAAAGGTATAAACTCTTCTATCCGATTGAGGACTTACAAAAGGAGGGCCAGAAGTCTATAGAAGCTCTGACTAGAGACAAACCAGAGTAGGCAAAAGGAAAAATGTAGAGGAAGTGCAGACCCATAGCAGGAGACCAGATTCAACCAGTGCTCAGGAAACCCTGTCTAAGGTGGCTCACATCCAAGAGACAATGGGAGCCACAGGAGGAGAAAGAACCAGCACAGCACTTGGGAAACCACATACCTATGGTGTTAACAGTAGATTTACACTCAGCACAAGTAATAATAACAACAAATAACCTTTATACAGTACTTTCCATGTACCAGGCACTGTGGTGAGTATTTTAGTGGAGTCTATTGCTTTCTGCTACTGCTACCTCACAGCCAGCCTCCTCAGGTGAGAAGACTGTAGGTACATACACTAACACCCTGAACCTTCCTATCACCTGTTTCGTGTAGTGTGTTCCCTTGGGTCCAAGTTGAGTATCTTCAATCTGCCCCACACAACCATTTCTACTTGCACCAGCATCTTCTACCTCCTTTTGCCAGTCCAGTCTCCTAACTGGCATGTGGAAACCTACAGTGCAAAGAGTGGCCCTCTCTTTGACTTCAGACCTCCCAATTCCTGTTTGCCTGCCCTTAGCACAGGAGTGCTACCCTCAACTCAATAATGAACATTCTCACATCTGGTCATATCCTTCACATCCCAGTGGCTCTGAACTCCTGTAGACCATCATTCAAGCCCCACTCCTCACCACCCACTACTTGATTCTTCCTCCTCATGCCCCTCCATCATCCTCCCTCAAAGTTTCATCCTAACTCTACCCAGGCCTTCCACTGTGCCTTCTGGAATGCCTGTTCCATAGGCAACTTCCCTTTATCTTAAATCTATTCCTTTCCTTCTCCTTCTATCCACTAGCTCTTTCTGAAAACTTTCTCTCTCCTGATAATACAGCCTCCCTGGTCACCCTTCCCAGGACTAGCTGTACTTTTATTCTCCTCAACTCACTCATCAAGGAAGGGAAGTTGGAATATTCCTTGCTCCCCATCACCACTTCCAGGTTCTTCCCTTTCCTTTATCATTCATCAATCTCTATTCCTTGGAGGTTTGTGCTATTCATATCTCCCACCCAATCAAAATCTTGGTAGCTGTTGCCTATAGACTCCCCAGATCACTCTTCTTTCTTCCTCAATGATTTTGATGCCTGGTTTATAATTTTTCTCTCCTTCCCAATTCTTGCCTTCCTATTAGGCAGCTTCATCATATACATTAATTCTCCCTCAAATATCAGTTCCTCAACCTATTTACCTCTCATGAGCTACTTCTCCACCCTGCCTCAGTCACACACAAAGATACCCTTGATCTTGCCATCACCCACAAATTTACCACTTCCATGTTCAAGAATTCTGAAATACCCCTATCTATCCACACTCTATTGACTTTTCACTTCTCTTTCTGCCTTCGCTTACATAACCCTTTTCTTCATCTATACCATGACCTCCAATCACTTCACCCATTAATTCTTTCCCACATCACCTCTCTTGCATGAGGTGCTCTCTTCTCTTCTCTCTATTTTGACTTCTTGGTGAACTAACTCAACTATACACTGTCATCCTTTCTTGAATTCCATGACGCTGATAACACTTAGCCAAGCCTCAACCTTGGATCATTCCCATCATTCATTGGCCTTTGCTCCTACACGTATAATGCTCAGTGAAGGTGGAAAAAAAAATCACCAAACTGTTCTGATTGGGTTCACTAAAAATTTACATAACATAATCTTGACTGGGCCCTTACTGCTGCTGTTGGACCATCCTACTTATATCTCTCTTGTCAGCTTACTATCCCATTCTCTACAGAGGCTTTTCCAAATCTTTTTATCCCTCCTCAAACTTCCTATAGATCTCCTGTTCCCACCCACACCCACCTCCTGCTTCCTCAGGTGAGAACTTTGTATCATATTTTACAGAAAAAAAAAAACAACTTTGAAGACTTAAGAACTCTGATCAATACAATAACCAATCATGACTCCAGAGGACTGATTAACAATGCTATTCAGCTCCTGACAGAGAGGTGGTGGATCTAAGATGCAAAGTAACACATTTTTACTGTGTAGAATATGCAGACGTTAATTTTTCTTGACTATACATATTTATTATAAAGGGATTTTTTTTCATTTTTTAATTATAGGGAGGAGAGGAGCATTAGATACAGGAAAACCTCCTCCCCTCAAAAGAAAAGGAAAAAAGGAGAAAAAGAGAAAAGAAAGGAAAGAGAACCACTGAATCATTTTGAAAGCATAAAAAAAAAAGAGAAGCAAGACTAGGAGTTATAGATAAGAAAATCAGCTTTCAAAGTTAAGTGTTGAATTTATTATATATTTTAAAAGAAAAACAAGTTATATGCAATAAGATTTGCAGTTGCTTATACCACCTTCTTTTTTTCTTCTAGTATGTATATGCAAATGGCTATTTTATTAGGTATTTTCTAAATCTGGAATAAAAAAAAAGAATGACTTACCAAGTAGGGTTTATTTTTATACTACATGCTATTTTTACTTTTCAACTCTAGATGGTGCTTTAATACATTTTTAAAAGTTCAGCTGAAAATTGAAAGCAGCAAATATGATTTACTATCTTATAGACTTTTCTCAAAGAGCTAGCAATGGATCTTAGCATTGATCTAAGGGGTCAGAAGTTTTGTTCCTTGTCTAAAGATGAGTAATCAAGTCTCCAAGATATAGAAGAAGGGTCATGGGAAGTGGAGCCACAATGGCAAAGTAAAAGCAGGGACTTGCTTGAATTCTCCCCCAACCCCTCCAGATATCTGTAAAAAATGACTCTAAACAAATTCTAGAGCAGCAGAACTCACAAAAAGATGGAGTGAAAAAAATTTCCCATCCAAGGCAACCTGGAAGTTGAAAGGAAAGGTCTGTTGCACCAGGCTGAGAGAGGAGCACAGTCCAGCACAAAATGTGCCAGCATAGACCAGGCCCCAGTGAACTCAGAGCAGGACTTGCGACTGAATCCCTAGCAGCTGTGGTGGTTTCCAGACTTCTCAAATCACAGACACCAAAGACAACTTAGAAGATCAGTAGGAAAAGTCTGTGGTACCTGGGTGACAAAGGAGTGGTCAGGTCCCAGACCCCTGGTGGTGGCCATAGTTGTTTCCAGAGATCTTGGCCCACAGACAGTGAGGGGACTGGTGGCTGAACAGAGGGATTTCAGGGATCTCGTTGCTGCCTCTGCAGCCAGATTATCTAGCTTTGCGAGTGCTTAGATCTGGGTTGTGACCTAGGTTGTGGGCCTGGGGTGAAGAGGAGTGCTGGCTTGGCAGAGTTTGTGGTGGTTGTAGAGAAGGAATCCTTCTCACAGTTCCAAGACAGAACAGAGCTTGTGGTTACTCACAGATCAGAATATAGGAGGAGTTAATACCTCTGCTTTGACCTTGGAAGAATTGACAATTTACAGGTCCCTAGAAATATCTCTGAAAACAGCTGCACAAAATCCCTGAAGCTTGGGACAGAGCACCCTCCGCACTGGAAGCACAGCCCTACGTTAACAGAGTTGGAAAAACAACTGACCAGGAAAATAGATCCAGGAGAGATAATTTAAAAGTTATTAATTTAATAATAATTACTATTATCAATATAATTAGCAAATAATAATCAGAATGCATGCCACCTTGGGGTGGGAGGAGGGAGAGATGAGAAAAAAATTTGGAACTCAAAATCTTGTGGAAGTGAATGTGGAAAATTAAAAATAAATAAATTTTTAAAAAAGAAAAAAGGGGTCATGCTTAAAAAGGACAGTTTCAAGAAATACCAGGTCAGCAAATCACTATTTTCTCCATGTTATAAGGATTTTGCTAATTGATTAGCTAATAAATTATTATAATTATTAATCTTAAAATTAAAAAAATATAGAAAAATAATTTTAAAATTACCTGACAGTCATGATCAAAAAAAAAAAAAACAGCTTGGACATCATCTTCCAAGAAATTATCATGGAAAAGTGTTCTAATGTTCTGGAACCAGAGAGTAAAATAGAAATTGAGGGAGTCCACTGATTATCTTCCAAAAGAGATCCCCAAAGGAAAACTCTTAGGAATATTATAACTAAATTCCAGAGTTCCCAGGTCAAGGAGAAAATATTGCAAGTAGCCAGAAAAAAAAAAATAGAATATTGTGAAAACACAATCAGGATAACAGAAGATTTAGCAGCTTTGACAGTAAGGGATCAGAGGGCTTGGAATATGATATTCCAGAGGTCAAAGAAACTAGGATTAAAATCAAGGATCACCTACCCAGGAAAAATGAGTATAATCCTTTAGATGAAAAAAAATTGAAATTCAATGAAATGGAGGACTTGCAAGCATTCTTGATGAAAAGACCAGAGATGAATAGAAAGCTGACAGACCAGAGCTGACATTCAATTACAAGACTCAAGAGAAGCATGAAAAGGTAAGCAGGAAAAAAAAATCACAAAGGACTTATTAAAATTGAGCTGTTTACATTCCTACATGGAAAAACGATATTTGTAACTCTTGAGACCTTTCTCAGTATTAGGGTAATTGGAGGGAATATACATACTTCTCAGACCTTATGAGAATACTAGGTGGTATAAAACAAACAAAAACGAAAACAAAAATGAAGACATTTTGCGTACTCCTTCACTAAAGACTCTGATAGCAGAGACAGATGTGCTTAGGCATCTACATCCCTGTCAAAGTTACTATTTTGTCTGACTTACAGATAGTGATGTGATTTTTCTTGATTGGAGCAAGGTAAATGGCCAGTTCAATGGTAGGATGCACTACCCTGATGTTACTGACACTAGCAAAGAAATAAGAAACTGACTCCACCTTCATTTGAATAAGATTTCAAACTGAACCTGCTTGTGCCCAGAAGGCAGAACTAGAGATTGGGGTTGTATGATAACTGACACACAAATTTTAACTCACTGTGTAGAGTGAAATGGACTTCCTCAAGACAGAGGGGGTTTCCTTTCACTGAGAGTCTTGAATGTTGAATGTTAAAGAGTGGATTTCTTTTTTAAGTTAGATTGTAATAGGTTGCAACTCTGATGTTCCTTCCAAATCTGTGTGTCACTCAGGACTATCAGCTCCTATTTTTGAGATATGGAAGGATAGAGTTTATCAGTGGTTTGGGAGTCAGAGAGGATCTGAATCCTTGGCCCTGTGATATACTAGCTGAGTGACCTATAGGCCTTTGTTTTCTCAGATGTAAAATGAGGGGTTAGAACTGATTATTTTTAAGGTCCCTTGCAGCCTTAAATCTAAAAATTTACTAAAAATCTATTTTATGATTGCTCTTGGGAAAAAAAATAATAGTAATACTATGTTTTTCATACCAAAATGTGTACAGGCAAGTGCTTTCTATCACACTTTCCAGAAAGGCTCATTTGAAATCAATAATCTTTAATCTTTACATTGCCCTCATGTCTTTGTACTAGAAACCCATGGAGAAGAGACTCCGAGGATGCTGGATGAGCAGCACTTATCTTTTTTCCTCTCAAACAAGTATGGGTTTCATGGTAAATCTCAAACTAATGTATAAAAGGCATTCACTTTGGAGAATGGAACACAGGGTAAGGAGCAACGGACAGAAGATTTGGAGAGACAGAAAACTTGTGTTCAAGTCTCAGCTGTGTTACCTAGAAGAAGAAAAAATCACAAATGCCACCTTTGACATGAAGCTTTCCTGATCATTCCAGAGGGCAGCACCCTTCTTCCCCAAACTAGCCTGGATTTGCTTTGTATAGTCTCTGGATATGCTTTTATCTGTAACCCATTGTCCACCTCTGTAGAATGTTTCTTGAAAGCAAGGACTTCAGTTATTGCATCTTCAGCACTTAGCAAAGGGCATGGCACAGAGTTGGCACTTAATACTTAGGGATTTAGAAGGTTGTGAAGTGTCAGAGCCAGGACCCAAATACAGTTTTGTTTTTTTTTCCAATAGCCCCCTTGCCTTTCCTGGTGCTGAAGGAAAAGTGCTATACAAACTTTTAGAGTGCAAGAGAAATGAGTTCTTACTGCTGTCTTCTGATGACTAAAACCAAATATTTTGCAGTTGTAACCTGGCCTTTGCATTCCTAGTTTTGTTTGGAGTTTTTTGGGGGTTTTTTTTGAGTCCTCATGGAATCTTTTTGAATCTACAGAAACCTTTTTTATATCAGTGAGCCAGAAATGGAAAAATAGAGAACCTGGAAACTTATTGCAAGTTTTCTGTTCTTTCCCAGTTTTATATTTGCTACAAATAAAGCTGGAGGCTTATTTATTTAGTGAAAGGCCTTTTGTATTGTGAAAGCAGGTTTGGCCACAATCAAGTAACTCTCACAAATCTCTGGCTTCTCTCGGTAGAAAAGAAAATGGAGAAACAAAGCAAAACAAACCAATTTTCATTAGAGAAAGACGCACAAATGCCAAGAATAGAAAGGATTTTTTTTCTTACTAGGAGGTATTTTCCTGGCAACAGGACACAGAGAAGCATTTTTTCCTTTAGAAAAAATGCTCTTCTTTAGGGAAAAACAGGAAGAATTCAAGTCAAATGTTAAGACCTCATTCAATTTATTTTAAAAATAGTAAATAGCAGAGTTCTGGATTTGGGATCAAGATTTGAGTATAAATCCTTTTAACCTCTAAGCTTCAGTTTCCTCATGAATAAAATGGGAGAAATAATACCACATACCTCCCAGGGTTGGCAGCTGGGTGGTCACTGATTGTGTGCTGGATGTGCAATCAAGAAGATCTGAGTGCAAATCCTACCCCAAACATTCACTGTGTAACTCTTGACATGTTGCTTAACCTTTCTTAAGCCTATTTATTCATTCATCTGTAAAATGGGGATAATAATACTATCTGGTTGACAGGAATGTTGTCAGTATATAATGAGGTAACATATGTCAAGTGTTTTCCCAACCTCTAAGTATTATATAAAATGTCAGTTATTATTATCATTACCAGGATAAAATAAGGTAACATGAGAGCTTTTATAAACATAAAAATGCTATATAAGCACTAGCTACCACCACCACCACCACTATCACCACTACCATTACTACCACAAACACTACTAAAGTGATGCCAGGGCTGAAATGTAGTGCTATTCGCAATGACATTCTTCTGTTAATCTGTATACCAGCTAAGTAGGTATATTCAATTGTTCATATTTATTTAGTTGGTACTCAAAATAACACACAAGATTACCTTTTCCACAAAAGTTATATTTATTTTTAAGTACACAACAAAGATAGTGTTAGAAAACATTGGGTTCTTTTTTTAATTCCATGTGAGTGGAACTCAGGGGACCTTAAAAAAAAGACAACAAAGTTCTTCCATAACATCCCAGCAATTTTCAAATGAAAGATACAGCTTTGTTACTGTATTTAAATATGTCTCTGGCACAATCTCAGCACCTTGAAACACAAATACAACTACTAAGAGCCCCTTGCAATACAGTTCATCTTTGAGATATGTCTTATTCTCTAAAACCAGTTTAAGAGTAGGTGTCAAATGTATTTGTTCACAATTGCTTAATTTTCCTGTTATTAATTCTTAACAATCCAGTCATTACAAATATGTTGACTTGTGTTCAGTGGAATTATGTGGTTTCTGCTCCCTGTGTCATAGTGAGAAGATGACTCTTTTCAGGGTTTATTCCTGAATGAGAGTTACCACATGATCAGTTGATTTTATAGTGAGATCAAATCTAAAAACAAACCAACCAAGACACCATTCTTTTCTCTAGGGCACTAACAGAAAAATAGAATTGAATCAGTCAATTTCACTTCATTTTTACAAGGAGAAAACTTGAAAATGATTCATTTGGAATTTGGCCAGTTCACCACGCTAACCTGATAGCATAAGCAAGTTGTCCTGAATAGATAGAAATGTCTCCTTTTTCAGAATGTTCATTGTAAAGGTTTCAGTTTATCTTTTTTTCATGCCTAGATTAGGTAAGTATCTTCAACATTCTATAATATAAAAACCACCCACACCTTTTCACTGACAGAATGAAAACTCCCATCTGTGGACGTTACCTAGTACACTGAAAACAGAAGTTCCTATATTGCTTCCTACTATTACTCTGCTGAGTATATTTGAAGAATGGTGCAAAATTCTGCTGCATTTAAGATGCACAGGATGTAGAGTACATCTAGAAGGATGTTAATCAGGAAAGCAAGAAGTGTGGACAGTACTCCAGGAAAAGAAACACTGAAGAAACTAGAAAAGGGAGATCTTTAGCCAGGAAAAGAATGTGAAATGGAGCACACAAAACAACCTAAAAATAATGGGACTTTGGTGGAGAAGAGCAGCTTTATTGTAGTGTGTGTGTGTGTGTATGTACATTAGAAAGCAGAACTAGGGCGGATGGCTGTGATAATGGTGGGTTTTGGCTCAGTATTAGGGTGAAAGATGGATGGTCCATCAGGAGAGTAGTAGAAGGGATTCTGGCAAAGGGTAGGAAGGGGGAGGGAATAAGCATTCAGTTACAGAGTGCGTATTATGTACCAGCTATCGTACTAAGTGCTTTACAAATACTGTCAATATAAGTATTATCTCATTTGAGACAATATTTCAGAAGATGGGACCAGAAGACCTCTGGGTCCTTTCAAGTTTTTTTCATAATGCTATATCATAGTAACTGGGGGAACTGTTTTATTGTATTATATAATTTAAGGCTAATCAGAAAGCATTGTTAAAAAAAAATAAAATTCAGTTCTTATGGAAAATCAAAATGTAGTAGTCTACATTTCTGCCTGAACAAAGCTAAATGGTCATTTGAGGACTAAAAATGCTGAATGGTCTCATGGTCATCACTCTGAACATTAATGAAGTAGAAATGTAGAGATGGAAGCACTGAATGTACACTGACTTCATGACATCCAAACCTTCCAGCCTGATTTGGTTTTAAAAATGCATCCCTAAAATCCATTAAAAAAAATTTCTATTTCTCCTGAAAACGGGTTTCAGGAAAAGGAAAAAGAAAAGTCTAGTTCAGAGGGGTTTTTCTATTATTTTGAGTCTAGTTTATCCACATTTACGTTTACTTTTACTATGGCTCCAATGTTCTATTTCCCTTTTCTTCATTTGGATATCATGCTTTGCGTTTCTTAGATCTGCAAAGTTTTTGCATAATTCTTTCTCATCTTTCAGTTATTCTAGATGAATTAAGCAGCAGAAATTTCAAAAGCAAAACAAAGGAAAAAAGGGATCTAATTTTTGACTTGGCAGTTCTAAGTTCAAGCCTAGAGTTATTGTTATTTCCTATTTTCCACAGGGAAGCTCCCTTCTCAGCAACTGCTACTCTACCTGACTCATTGGCAGGTATTGAAGCAAAGTCTTACTCTGCCTCCTCAATCCTGTGCAGGATTAGCATGAAGACAGAGAAGCAAGAGTGATTGAGATGCAGATTAAAATTCAGACTTGTCTTTATATCGTGTGTCAATCTTTGACTTTGTTATTGTGATAATCTTAAATCACAGGAATCAGAGCTGGGAGAAAGCTTAAAAAGCAAACTAGTTTAACTCACTCATCTTAAAGGGGAGGAAAATTGAGGCCCAGAGAACTTAACTAATTTAACAAAGTCACAAGGACAATGAACTTTAACCCAAGTCCTCTGATTGCAAAGTCATTTACAAATTGAGTTTTCTCTCTAAATACACACAAACAGGAAAATTTTATTTAGTATTATAAAAGACATGTGCACTTGACAAGAAAACTTCAATGTATTATATGTTCATAAGGGGGAGAGATAAGATATTTTTAAGTGCCTGGTGCTATGCTATGTACTGAGTACACTCAATACTAACTGGCTGAAAAGGTAGTCATAAATGGCCTACACTTCTTCCTAATTAATGAAGTTGTATCAATTTATACTTAATAATAAATGTGGCCTTTTTTTCTCCTGAATATTTGATTGATAGACTCCTGATAGTCTCCAAAACTTGTGTGCTATTTATTATTATAGTTCTGTATTTTACAACCCTGGTAACTCATGCTTGGAATATGTCTTCATGACAACAAGTAATTCTGTTTTCTAATACTTGCTGCAAAGAGTAGTCACAAGATATAGTTAAACTGCTCTTCCTCCTTTTTTAGGTTAGAAAACAGACTTGTGAATATTGCTACTTGGTGCAGTAGGCTGCTCATCAGTCTTTAAGGAAAGACCATATGGATACTCTGCTCCTTTGACCACAAAAAGTTTTGGGTCTAAAACCTCCCTTTAATATAACTGAAGAAATACTACACTTTCATTCCTTCTACAACTGCTTGTTTCCTTACACAATGAAATTAACTTAATGTCTACCAGTTGCAAAATGATCTATTTTCAATGGATTATTGAATAGGCTAGAGTTTGCCAAATGAGTCAACTACTGACTTCCTAAATGGAATCAGGCACTTAGAAAGCTGCATTAATTGTCATGCTGGACTAATAATGCAGGGAATAATAATCCTACTTGGCTAAACCAGGTTGTACACTTTCCAAGTCACCTGTGGAGCAGCTCATTCACTTTCTAGGATCTGGCACTTCAGAAGACCAACACCAGAAAGGGCAAAGAGAATTGGCCCAGGGGTCATAAGTCCAAACTGGGCCATTCTTTTGCCTGTGCTGTTCAATTTTATCCTTGGTGAAATAAGGGCAATGCTACTTGGATCTCAGAGGACAGTTAAGGGTATTACATGAGATAATGGGGGTGAAAATACTTTTGAAAGTAATACATATGTTACAACAATAAAGATGTTTAAGGTTTCTCCTAAAAAAAATCAAGAAATGATTAGGTGGAATACAACATGTAGACTAAATGTTAACTTGTCATCAAGAAACACACTTACAATTTTCTCTGAGGGAAATTTTTCCCCTAATCGATACAAATTTATACAAAGTCTCTATAATCTCCCCCCATCATTGAGAGCAAAAGATGGACATGAAAAATGATATTTAAAAAACTCTGTATTCATTCAGTAATATTCACACCAAAGAATATATCCATTAAAATTATGAACATTTCTAAATATATTTTATGTATCATACATATATATATATACTTTATATGTATAATTACATATCCACAAAGATTTCTTGCTGCTGTAGGCCAGTAGACAAAACAAACAGAGGTTCCCAATAGGACTCTCATATAGGCATATATACTGGCAGTTTGCTTTATGAATTTATTTACAGCTTGCCTAGATCATAATAAATGATTATTTTTCTATTATACAAACATAACAGTAAAGAATTCTTTTAAATACAAAGACTGCAAATGAATACATGAAAAATTACACACCATGTACAATATTTATAATTTATAAATGCAAAGTTAAGACCTTTTTAAATTATTGCACTGTGCATATTTTTGTACAAAGATTTCTTTGTGTCACACAGAAAATCATTTTTAGCTCATTAAGTTATTAACTATAGTAAAACTGGACATTGTTGCCTTTCTCCTTGACAGACTTGCCCATCAGACCTTCAGAAACAGATTGATCTACTACACCAAACGGTTTTTTTATTCATTTCTCTTTTCCGACACCTCGTACACCCAATTTGACATCCATGCACAGTTTTTGGTCAGCATGCAGACCACCACCAGCAGGTTGTGATCTACTTTTGCTAGGTTGGGATAGAGACTCTAAATTCTGGCTATGACTATTCATTTGGACAGGGATGGAAATTTTCTGTCTCCAGACAGAACAAATGTACTGTATTACTGCACATCATGGTAACTATATCACAGTGTTTTAGGCAAAGGCATTATTTCCAGTGGATGGGTCTGAGGAGCAAGTGAGGGCCTTATGTAGAAATGGCTTCTAGAGAACAAATTCTAGAATATTTTCCCTTACTCTGGCTGAATAACTAAGTAAAGGAGCTCATATATAGAACAGTCTATATACATAGGGAAAAATAAGCTTCCAATATCTGGTGGGCTACGTGAATAGGATATTTAGACATTTCACAGTACTTTGTATCATGGTGCCTCAGGAAGAAATAAATGTTACAGTGCCATATGCCATGATATAATTAACATGATGTTTTAGAACAGGCTTACTAGAGTATGCAAATAACACATATTTTAACATTTTAGCTTACAACAGGAACAAAAACCCTTCAATTAGGCTTCTGTAAATATACAATTTAATTATATCAGCTAAAAACTGACATGTAATATCATCTCTTCAAATTCCTTCAAAACCTCTTCAAATTCAGCTTCCGAGTTTCCCTTTCAGCCGTTAGTTTCAGCAAAGACTTTACAATGTACCAGCTGAACCGAATGTATGTGCTCTTGGATGCCAGTTTTCTACCACTGGTGGGGAAAAAAGAACTCTCAAATTAAATACACATTACAATGTTTCCTTGGTCATTGTGAATTTAGAGGAGAAAAGATCATTACAACATGAATGAACATAATGCCATGTGGAAATTTAAAACAACAGATTTTTCAAACAAGTTTCATGGGAAAGCTAGTGTCTTATTGTTCCACCCTAACGTTTACTTCCTTGATATACGTAATTCAGAATCACAAAAATTCATTTTCAAAAAAATTCATTTAAAAACTCATATTTTTTTATGATAGTGCAGCAACTTTCATCACCTTAAGAGTCCGTTTAGTGAGTCACGTGACCTTGGATATCAAGTACAAATGTGAAGGCTGTCTTGTGTTGGTTGGCAACAATACTACTCTCAAACTAATAAATGTTAAAAGATGTCAATGGGAAAGTACTTTGTAAATAAGAGCAATACTTGTGATAATGTAAACATAACACAACCACTTGCTATATAGCCAAGCTTCTTGACATCACAAGTGACAGCACATGCCAGCTAATTTGCATCTTGCAATGTTACATATCTAGCCTGTGAAAAAAGGAAAAGCATTAAAGTAGTCAGAAAACAGAATGAAGCAAAACTGTCTACATTTGAAATACAAGATTTTCTGAATTTAAATCTTTTGTGCGTACCTGAAACCCAATAAGATCACATCTTAATTAAAATCACAGTTCTTGGAAGTTCCGGCATAATTTACTCAGTCTGAATAGTCCACTGTTTACAATCAAGGTGATACATAGGAAAGTATGAAGTTAAATAAAAGACTGTTACTATTCATGAAATAACTTTTTTTATCCCTTTAAAAAGTCTTTGATTAGGGATGAATACAATTACTAAAGTGAGGGAGCCCTCTCTTCCCCTTACTTCCCTCTTTGACTGGGCTGTGGCAGCTTATGTGATTTGGGTGAGATGTGTTCAATACTCTCTTCCTCTTCTTGGTTAGATGGAAGACCAGCAGGCCTTGTACCATCTATTAATATGCTACTGCTTCCTAAATTCCTGCATCTCTTACAATCTATGCCCTACAAACCCTGGTAATTATGTGGTCTAAGGAACGCTGGAATGGGATATCGCCCCACTGCTGTATCCATTGGACTGCTTGCCTTATTCTATCTCCTTACAGATTCGCTATTTTTTTCTGTGCTGTTTTCTCCGATTAAAGTATAAGCTCCTAGAGAGGAGCTTAAAACTTCTATTTTTTTCTATTTGTATTCTCCAGCTAGCTAAGCAAAGTGCTTGACATATGCTAAGCACTCAATACTTTTTCATTCATTCATTCAAAATGAATATGTAAAGTTGTAGAATGAAGAGTTTTGAGTTATGCTTTTTTGGTGGGGGGGGGGGGGGGGAAGAGAGAGCATGAAAGAGGTTCAGAACAGTATAAATGAATAGTCTGGCCCTATGAAGACTCAATTCCAAAACCACTTTAGAAAGATGCAAATCAAATCTATATAAAACCAAAGTGCTAAAAAAAAAGCTTTGCTTAAGCATGCCTTGATGCTGACCAACATCAATATTATGCACCAACATAAGTGACTGTGCTTGAACACAGTAAAAAATAAACTACATTAGGACCTGGTTATTTCAAATTAAAAATATCCAAAAAGCACATAGTATGTATTTCAACAAAAATCTAACTTCAAGTTAAGTGTGATATTTTGCTGCTTCGGCACTGGTTGTAGAAATAATTCACAGAAATTTTTTTTCTTTTCACTTGGAAGACTAGTGGTGGGGTGACACAAGTAGACAAGTAGGTTTGGATTTTCAATGGTTAAGTCAAATTGTGCTGGGCCCAGGGATCATAATCATTTTTTTTTTTTTAATGAGTAAGGCAGGTTAGGAATTGTTACTCAGAATATGCTCCATTTTCTTTTGAGCAAACATTTATTTAATTCAACCTGGTTTCTCTCCCAAAGGCTAATTGCTAATATTTCTATATTTCAGTTAGGGTTTCCTTCTGTTTGACTTAACTATTAATTTGAAGCTTTCATGGATATGTATTAATTTGTCCAATAAATATGATGATTTAAAAGAAATGTTTATCACACCTGGAAAGATAGTGTCAGACATGTTTTAATGTGACAAGAAAACTGCTTGATTTTTACCTCCTCATAATCAATATAATTTTCTGCAAGCTTCAAAACACTCCATATATTCATATCTTTGTCCTCAAATCATATTTCACAGGGGGAAATTGGGCAAATAGAACATATTCCCCTACAGAGAAGAACATCAAAACTTCTGGTAATAAAAGGCATCTGGCTGGCTACAGGCATTGCAATGCCTTTTAAGAGTGGAGAGAAAGATGGGAAACAGAGCTCAGCAAGCCAGCCTGTTAAGTACTGGGACAACATCTGGCAAAGCATAAAAATACCCATGGACTGCATTTTTCCAAAACAACATATTAACCAAATAATTATAGTATTTCAGTTAAAATTTTTTTTGACAAGCCTATGAGACCTTAGTAGTCTGGAATGTCCTAAAAGTAATATTCAAACTTTTAAAGTTTATCATTTGGTCTTTTATCAAATTCTGCCTCTTGGGGCAGAATTTGTAAAGAATCAGCTAACAAATAGCCACATCTAGATTTCATATAGCTACTGATGATGTGAGGTGTATCCATGCTACCTAGAGTAACAAGATTAAGACTGTTTTCAGGATTGACTATCAGAAAGACAAACAGCCAAGTTTTTCTAATATTGAGAGATATTAATCACTTCCTTCAGTAGCTTTTAATTCAAATACAATACTTTGACGAATTATTCTTTGTTAATGTTGGTCCTTGATGACAAAAGTCACTACATTACTCCTGGAGGAGGGAAGGGTCTCTTGGAGGAGACTATTACAAAGTTTTAATATGTACATGATACTTTTTGTACTTAAGGCTTTTCTCAATTTTGATACAATCCCTTGTCAGACTTTATAAGTTTCTCACAATTTTTGAAACATCTCTTCTCAAAGAAGAAACTGGATTTTAGCATCTTCTCAACACACCAGTTTTGTTTCTTTAATCACAGTGGTACTCTCGTGTTTCCTTTGGTTTATGGGAAACAGATCCCATAGGTAAACTAGGAATGGGAATTCTAAAGAGACGTGGAGACTGGAGACTTTGAAAGTGAGGTTCAGAAACCAACAAATAGGGAGAAGGGTTGGTAATATGGCAATGAGACTGATTTTCATGGGCAACTTGTGGACTCCATCTCATCATTTGCACAATAACCATCTAAGTCTTTCTACAAAGTTGTGGTCATATTTTTCCATTTTTAATATGCAAAGCTCCTCCTCTACATATAAAAATGTGGGTATGATTCAAATTATAAAGAGGATATTTTAAAATTTATTCAGTTAAAATCAATTTACCTTTTCAGGTAAGTGTTACTTTAAGCAATCCTGTCAGGTCTAGAAGCAGGCTGACCCTTTTGGGTCAGCACACAGCATTGTGGTAAATGCTTTCTCAGCATCGTTAGACTCAGTGTCCCTCAGCACTCACTCTCAGTGTCTGGCTAACATTCATTCAATAAAGCACTCAAAAATCTTGCAAAATCTGGACCAAAGTGTTATGGAGTTTTGTTTTGTTTTTTTCTCAATCAACAACATGAATAGTGATTTCCTGTTCAACAAAAGCTATGCAACAATGTGCCACCAAAACCTATGGGTCTTTCCATTTGAAGTTTAGTTACAAAACTGGTATGTAGTAATAAAGAAACAGATATCTAAGGATCTTCTGTGTTGCTCCCAGTGAATGAGTAAATATTGATAAAAATACATGGGCATTACTACTGTCTCACAGAAAAATTGCCTAATGGGCAAACAAAGCTGTGGATCAAAAGTTCTAGTGATCAGTAGATCAGTAGGTGAATTTAAAAAAATGGCATTTGGAGACCATTGGATGAGTATTTTTTCATTTGGGAAATGTGTCTGAAAAATAAACATCTGTGAAATTGGTTATAAAAAAAAGATTCACTACAAAAGAGAATGCATTGATTCTCTTTTGAGAATCAATATGATCAATAGGGATGGTTGGTAGGAAATTATACCCTTTCCTTCTTTTCACTCTTCTTAATACAGCTGCATCCACTAAATCTGAATCTTCAGGTAAAAAGGCCAGATGAACTGATATCCTAGTACAATTTTAAAAAGAGGAAAAAGAAATTGTTTCTAGATTTGCTATGAAGTGAATGAGACTTATTTAGAAAAAAGAAAATAGATGATGTCTAAAGCAAACTCTCCTAACTTGCAAATCCTAGCATGCAATAGTCAGTTGGAATCACCGATTGAAATGGGTTTTGGAATTCTGAAGCTGGATACTGGTTTTATCCCACTCCTGATTGCAGAAAGAAACTCCAGTGACAACGCCTCAATGACAGTTGTAGTGCTGAGGTTTTCTGCTAGAGGTCAATCTGCTTATAAGTAGATCACACATAAACATTCACCATAGTAATGTGTAAAAATTCCTATTTATAACCAAGAACTTCCAAGCAACATTGTTGTGAAAGCCTGCCAAAGAACAATACAGTAAAAGTACCATTTTAAACCTTCTCTAGAAAGCTACAACTTAAAAAGTACCCCCATGGTATAGATTTTCTTCAGTTTTAAATTAAGGCTTCAGCAAAAGCCTATGAGAAAAGGCCACTTTGCAAGTCATATAGAGTTCGCTTGGACAGCTGATCCCAAAACATGAGTAGTCCTAGTTTCTCACTGTTTATAGTACATCACAGATGAGACTGGCAGGTAGTCATCCAGTTGAGATATCTCCTTGATGTTACCTTCCTTGAAAAGGTTTGTGTCCCAGTTAGCAAGTGTGCCATTTTTTTGTTGGTTTTTTTCTGTTTCATGCTCCCTCCAGAAAATAAAATAATATAAAAAAGAGAGGGATGAGGATGAAGCCTTCAGGCGAAAATTAATAATCATTGTTGATCAATCTTCTAAGACAGTGAGCTAGAGGTCTCTGGAGTTCCTGTCTGGTTTGGAAGCCATAAAAGACTTTGCTCTCCTCTAATTATTTTCTCCCATTGGCCAAGATTATCCCTAGAATGCAAAGAAAGTAAAAATGGCATATGAATGTGAAAAAAGGTTTTCATAATTAGATATTACAAATAAGTAGTAGATATTACAATTTGGATTGGAGAGCTACCTATTTTGCAAATAACATGTAGGTCAATTATGAATTTAGCTGTTGACTCTGCTATTGTAGGTGGTACAGTACGCTGGAAGGAATGTCAGATCCTTTTTTTCTGTCATGCCAGCTTTGGCTATGTTAGAATTACAGAAATAAAGTCAGATAATCAAAGTCTGTGGAACTACTAAAAACATTTTAGCAGATTAAGGAGTTTGAAGATTTATCATTTTAAGACTGCAGGGGAAAATTTCTAAGACTTTGGGTAATTCTAGGGATTCCCCCCCTTTTGAAATATCTTAGTAAATATTAGGGTACCACTCTTTGAAGGAAAAAATAAAGATTAAATTTTCTGAAAGTTGTGAAAGTAAATGGCAAGATTAATAACTTCACTGTTTTAAGGCAAGTAAAGCAGCTAGTTTGGAAGTACTTCCAGAGAGAAAGAAAGGAAAAAAAATAGGTAAACAGTTTGTACCTTATAACAGCCTCTTGTTAACCTTCTGACCATAAAAAGATTAAAGACTGTTTAAACCAGAGATTCTCTGTGACTCCCTCAGGTCAGAAACTCTTTCCTAACAACCCCTCTCACCCCAGATCAGATTCTCAAATATAGGTGTTGAAAAAAAAATGCTGAAAAATGTAGGGAAACTTAATTATGTTCAGCCCCTCCAGCCAAGCAGTTCATTACTGAGGGCCCACCTAGCGGAAGGGAGGGTGGCCCCAATGACCCTGTGCCCCTAGGCATCCTGTAGTCTGTCCCCTCTAAGCAAACCTAGGGGCATCACCCAGATGTAGGACGTCCTGTCCGTTCTGCTCCAGAAGCTGCAAGTGGCCCCAGTCCAGTAGCATCTGGACCCAAAGCTACAGTTGTTAGTGGGGGAGGATCAGGTCCCATGGTCAACATTTGCCATCAGGAACTGTGTGTGTTCATCCTTCGTTGCTGAAGAAGACCATGCCATCAGAGAAATAATGACATGACTTGCATTTGACTTTGTTTTGAGTGAGGGAGGGCTGTGCAGGTCACCAGCCTCACTTCTCCTCCACAGCCATCTGAATCCAGTGACCAGATGTTCATCAGGATGACTGGAGATGACCCAGGATGAGGCAACTGGGGTTAAGTGACTTGCCCAAGGTCACACAACTAGTGGATGTCAAGTGTCTGAGGTGAGATTTGAACTCAGGTCCTCCTGACTCCTGCACAGGTGCTCTATCCAATGTACCGCCTATGGGAAGGTCCTGGCACCACCAGCCCAGCCCCTGGGATTTCCATTCTGCAACCAGTGCCCTCTGTTATACCTCACTAAAGCCAAGTTAGTGTCTCTAGTGCAGACTTTGGCAGGCCCTGATGCTTCTGGCAGTACTTAATGTGGAAAGTACTATGAGGTGGAGGGAAAGGGGGGAACCAGCCTCTGCCCTTGATGAGCCTACCCTTTTCTGTTCTGGATGCATAAATTTATTATCTGTATAATCTTAGGTAAATTGTCTTATCTCTGTTTGCCCCAATTTCTGATATGTAAAGAGAAAAATAAAAATGATATCCACCTCCCAGGGTTGTTGTGAAGATCAAAATGATATATTGACTGTAAAGTACTTAACACAGAGACTGGCATATGCTAAGCACTACATTATTTCTTTAAGTGAATATAATTGTTACATACCTGATAATTCTAAAGTGATTTTAAAATGTCAAAGTTAATCAGATCAATGATTTTTATATGTAATAATTTGGAAATGTAAGTAACGGTGTCATCTGAAATTTATTGTGTTATTGTTTTTCTAAGTTCTCTTATAAAAGAAATACTGCTAAACAAACATTTTAACCTGGATGCTGATACATATGAATTTGGCTTTTAAAAGGATACGATAAAAGAAATATATCTGAAAAACTGTTAAATATTTAATCAGGTATATTTTGTTATAAAGTAGATAATAATGATATTTAGTAAGTTTCCATTTGAAATTTTTGGCTATTATGAAAGTATATATAGGGTGGTTTAAAGATGTAGCTGCAACATATCAACGATGAGTATTTCAAATATCAAGTATTTGCTGTATATTTGAAGCCCCAGAATATGAGTAGTCTTAATTTATAAGTAAAAGATAAATGAAATGTAAAAAGAAACATCAGGAAAGGCATTCAAGCCCTAAGTTGTGGTTAGTGAAATTTTGCTATTTAAGGTAAAAATTCCTGGGACTGTACTTTACTATTGTTTTGAGCTTTGATTAAAGGGATAGTTGTCAAGAAGCCAACAGTAGAAAATGTCATGTGCTACAGTCTGGGAACTGCTAAAGGTGGATGTCTGTATCTGGGAAAGTTTTGGGAATGACCAGGATCCTCCTAACTCTATATCCCCAATGTGCTATTTCCTTGCTGAAAAGGAAATTTCCCCACCTGGTTAATCCCGAGCCTTGTTTTTTTTTTTTTGTTTTGTTTTTTTTTAACACCCTGAGACTATGGGACTGGCTGTCAGATTTGACTCATGCCTAGAATCAAACAGAGTTAAGGCAGTTTTTTCACCTCTGCTATTATATGGTATTTTTATAACTATGTCCCTTTTTTCCCTTCTATAGCAAATTTCTATAACCAAGAAGCTTTGCAAGTACAATACTAAATCTATTAAATAAAAGATTGATCTGGAATTTCTCTGAGTTACTATAATAGGATACAAGTATGAACATCTTTTAAAATTTTAACCTGTATTTGTGGTCAAATTATAATATGTCATCCAAATATAATAATGATATCCTCCTAATGGGGAAATTATTAAACAAAGTATTAAGACAAAGATGTAATATGAAAATTTTCTAAATAAAAAAAATAGTAAATGTTGAGAAGGCCACAGGAGTAGACTGTTTTCTTTAAGAATTATATACAAATGTATATGATTGTTTTCCAAGATTTATCTGCCATATGCTTTGAGCATATTTGGTAATAAGTTCTCAAAATTGGATTAAGGAAGTTACACTTAAATTATGTTGATAATGGTAAAGAAAGTGAAATTATTTTTGTTATTAAAGTATCTTTCTGATAATTCTAAAAGGCAAAAGAGTTCATTTCACAGATGGGCCCTCATAAATCCTTTTTAAAGATTTAAACATTCTTGTATCAGGTACAGGATTTAGATAAGGACAGAAATAGCACATGGTGTATAAACTGACATTCTCTGGTTTCAAAATTAGAGAACCAAATTTAAATGATTGTACTAAATTACATTAAGTCAGAATTATCTAAGAACCTCTGTGTTGGAACCAGAGAACCAGAGTCCCTTTTAGAGCTCTCCTGAGAATAGGCATATTGTCCAAGAAAAGATATCTAGGGATCAGATAACTACATGAGACCTCTGGGACGCAAAATGTTCTGATTAAGTGGATATTGAGAATGGATCGCTAGAATACAGAGACTTGGTATCAGTTAATATTGGTGATTACTGTATTACTTTGGTCTTCTGTTTCAAGATGTTGTTTGTTCTCTTGGTTTCCTTGAAGACATTAAACCTCCATTCTTGGAACTAGTCCATTGTGAACCCCCTAGGTAGACTGATCTCTATCTGACTTATTGTAATTATAATGAATTTATGGAAAACTTTATTGATTTGTTTGAGTTTAGCCCTGTGTGGCTGGGAAATTGGATCATCTCTATGTGTTGTTTAGAGACTCTTAACTAAGGACCTCTGTTATGCTAACCAGAAATTCAGATCCAAAGACTGATGCAAGGAGTTTTCTCACAATTGTACATCTCAAGGAACCAGTATATCTTATCAGAAAACTTTTATTGAAAACAATAAAAAATTATTGTTTCTAAGGGCCCCTAGCAGGTTCTTCAGATCACTCCCACAGTTGCCAACTTGTGGGGGTGAACTCCTAGATCATCTGAAGAAAGTCCTTGCTCCTGAGTGAATGGTAGAACCTTCCAGGGATCTCAGGCTTCAACTGGTATGGATCCAGAAGCAGTCAACATGCATGTGAGACAGCTATCCCAAGATTCTGGATTAAAGCTGAGAATACTGTTTTAGGTTGTTTTTTTTTTCTCTTCCCAACCACCAATGCCTTGATTCAAGTATGTGTTGGCATTTTCTCCCCCTACATTCTTCCCCACGACTTCTGCCTGCAAGCAAACAGTGGCTAGCAATGATACAAGGCCTCAATAGGTCCTTTTAAGAAACTAACACCCTGAGCAACATCCTGGCCCAGCTGGCATCTTGGTTTATACCTGCCTCTCCTTTACTGGCCAGAAGGGATTCTTTCAGATCTTTTCAGATCTTTCAGATCCCGTCCCTTTGGTTAAAAGGGATAAATGTCAATATATTAGGAGATACCCTGTTCTCCAGAGCTAAGGCCCAGCAAGCAGACTACTGCCTGTGCTTGGCACAACAGTCCTTTGTGCTCACCCTCTGGATAATCTCAGCCACAGCATGAAGCCCTGCTATGAATCAAACTTGTCACTGTTGCTGTTACCCCTCATTGCCAGGAATAAAGCCATAGGTGTAAGTACTGAGATCTCCCTACACTAAAGTGGACCCTGCCCCCTGTAGGGGTGGGGCTCCAGCACGTGTATCCTCTCTTGAAAGCCGTTTTCCTCACTTTGAAATTAAATTTTGATTCCTGACTCTCCTGTGTCTAGCCTGCTTTGTTCAGCTGTGTCCCTCCACAGGTTAGAGGCTGGTTCAGTCCAGCTGACAAGAGGTTGGACTTCATAATCTCAAGGGCTCCTCCAGCTCTAAATTTATGATCCTACGATTTCAATGGGTTCTTGTAGCACTTTTAAACATAGATGTCTACTAGAAGAGAAAAGAATAGTCTTCTATCAATTATCTATCTTACCTTTCAGGGTATCACAAAAATCCTCAGGAAAAGGCCTCAGTTCCTTCAAAGCAACAAAGTACCCTTATTCTACCAGCAAGAGAGAGGTCTGGGGTTTCATAGAGAGACTCCAAAGTTAGTAACCTTCTGAATGATCTCTCCTTTAAGAATTTTTATAAGACTGAACTCTCTAGATTCTCCTCTTACCTGTATGATTCCCTCTTAGTGTCCTGGACTAAAACATCATCCATATTCTAAGATCTAGGTATGATGACCCAAAAGGTCCCCCAGAGCCCCCCTTGGGATATATACTCTCTCATTTGGGGATCAAACCAGTTACCAGTAGTTCAATTATCATCTTTTCACAGTCCCACATTTACATATCCAACTCTCAGTCTGAACAACAGCTCTGTATTAATTAACAAAAACTTGCTGGACATCTCCACCTACATGTCCCATAGGCAGTTCAAATATAACACATTTAAAAAAGAATTCATTATCCACCCCTCCCTTAGGGGAAACAAACAAACAAAAACATTCCTAACTTCCCTTCTATTCAACCATCACCTTTCCCATCATCCAGATCTTTAATCATAAAATCATACTTGACTCATGTCCCCACTCCTTGTAGCCAGTTAGTTGCCAAGTGCAGTCATTTCTATGTCTATAACATGTCTTGTAACCATCCCTTCCCTACAGTCATACAGCTCTCACCCTAGCTGCCGCCCCACCCCCCCAATCACTTCTCAGCCAGCTTATCCAGTCTTCTGCAAGAAGATGTCAACCCTATTCATATAATGAGATTGCAGGCTTGATGAATATAGGCAAATCTTTGTTTACCAGTATACAGATGAAGCACAATAAATGGTCATTGGCCTTAAACTACATAATTTTAGAAAGGAAAGAGGCTTTAAGGAATCATCTAATTCAGCCAAGTACATAGAGGTAAGAACACTACCAGTTCATATAGAGGTATTTATCATACAATGCTCTCTAAGGAAGGGGATCACATAACCTCTTTGGTAATCTATTCCAGCATTTAACAAATAATAACACTCACTACATTAGCTTCTGGGTATACAACACAGAGCACAAAAGATTTTTTTTGGATAAGGAAAAAAAATGTGAATAATGCCAAGGAATTTTAGAACATGTTTGGATTTAGTCTGCTATTCTAATTTCTCATAAGATAGGCTAAATTGACTTTAATAACTTGACTTTGTCTAAGTTGATCCTAGCACACATTTTCCATGATCAAAGTAGTTCAGAGCTGAGCATATACTAAAGTGACTGACTTTAAATCCATCCATAGAAGGCAGAAAATCTGACCCATGGAGTGAAAAAGAGTCAAACTTTTTGATACAACTCCACAAATCCTTTCTTTTTTTTTAGTTCCTTGAAATTTTGCTCTGGTTTAGAAAATTTCATAGAGGGTCTTTTATTTCACCCAACTCCTTCTAGAGTTTACAGTATCATAAGAGTAGCAGTGTACATAAGAATAAGCAAATCCTTACAGAAAACAAACATGCCATGAACACAGAGGAGGGGGAAGAGAGAGGAAACACAGAAGAGAGTAATATTACATTAAATTTCTTTTAAGTTCTTTTTTTGGTTTTCATTATTCTATTACCTATTTGTTCTTTTTAAATTCCCTTTAATTTCTACTCTAATTGGCTTAAGGTATTATTATTTGGGTGGATGCTTAATATTTTTGGCAATAATAACAATGAATAGCATAGAGAAGCAGCAAAATCAATTAAACAATAAGCTTTAATTAAGTACCTATTACAGCCAAAAAACACTATGTTAGCTGATAGAGGTACAAAGACAAAAGTCAAGCAATACTTGTTCTCTGGGAGCTCAGTATTCTATTAAGGGAAATAAATATAAATACACACACAACTAAATTCAAAATAGATATATGATAAATTTTAGTGGGGAGAGAGTACTAATAGCACTAAGAGCTAGTATTTATATAGTGTTTTAAGATTTTTGAAGTACTATAACATGATCTCATTTGATCCTCAGAACACTGCGAAGGAGGTATTGTTATCATCCTCATTTTACAGATGAATGAACCAAGGCTGAAAGGTTGAGTGATGTTCTGGGAGTAACAGTCAATCAGTGCCAAGAGCAGGATGTTCACTGGGGTCTTCCCGACACCTATTCTCTGTGCCACCTCGTTGGGGCAGAGGAGATCAGGAAAAGTTTTGTAGATAAAGACACTTAGGTTGAGCCTTGAAGGGAACTAGGGATTCTTGAAAATGTCCATGAGAAGGGAGCGTTACAGATCTAGAGAACAGCTCCTTCAAACGGCAGAGAGAGACGGGACCTGGAGTGACAGTACCACAGCAACAGTGAGAAGGCTCCTTTGGCTGGACTCCAGTGTAAATGAAGGAGAGTAAAATGAAATAAGGGAGAGGAGTAATCGAGCTTGCTTTGAAAGGGGCAATTAGGACTTTGGCCAGGATCCCTGGAGTTCCTGAGTGCCAATGGACACTCTCTAAGGCTAGATTAGGGAAAAGGGAGGTTTCCTACTGGAATCTGCAGCTACAGTGTCTGGAAAGAATCACGAATGACAGGATCTCAATGTCAATAGGCATGGAGGGCAAGACTGTTCTAGAGACTTGCAGAAACAGTGCCATATTTGTGTTTCTGTCTTAGCTACAATCATACGAAGTCTGTTTCTCTCTTTACTGTGTTTTCACAGGATTCATATACTCTCTGTATAGTCCATCTGTTTACACAGACTTACTGCCACACTGGCTTGTTTTTGTTTAGCTGTATCTGACTCTTCAATGACCCTAAAGACTATACTGTCTTCCAGGGGATTAAGGCAAACACAGGTTAAGTGATTTGCTCTGGGTCACACAGATAGCAAGCACCTGAGGCTAGATTTGAATTTAGGTCTTCCTGACCCAGGCTAGGCACTCTATCCATGGAGCCATCTAGCTGTCTCACTATTTTATTGGTTGATCTTCATACCATTCCTGATTCTTTCTCCACTGATCTAATACTGCCGCTGGTTCAAGCTCCACTTTTTCCCTGAGCACAAAGCAAATGTTTAAAAGACTTGTTGACTGACTGAAATGTAATAGACTCCTATCGGCAGATGTTTTCAGTGCCTTTTTCCCAATCCTGCAAATACACACAGTTCTCTACAACTGTGGCTAAAAACTATAAGTTAAATGATTGAACTGGTTTCCTGATGGCCTCTTTGGCAGAGTAAAATCACGTAGAAAGTTTACTACCTTGACCCTTGGTATCAGGATGACAATCAAGGACAGCAGACTATATTGGAACTAGAGTAGACTTAAATAGACACAAAGTCCCAAAATCAACAACCATTTGAATGGGAATGTCCAAATAACTTTTTTAATACAACATTCGGAACAGTAGATTTTGATACTTTTCATAATACTATTCAAGCCTGTACTTGTGTGAAAATAAAAGCATACTGGCATCAATATAATTCAATCCTTTACTTCAATGGCACCTAAGTCACTGTGGTACAGTTGGCTCAATTAACAGGGCCATTGGGATTACCACATGTTTGATAAGGATACTGTGGAGTTAGAGGTTGTTACTACAGAGCCCCAAGCCCCCAAGTGAATTCTGAGAGGAAAACTTGGCAGCACAGAAACATCACCACAGACATAGCTTATGTCCTTTTCATGTGTCCAAGAAGCTGCCTAAGTACCTGTCTCAGAATTATTCCCAAAATTTGAGGATAAAAATAGATGCATAGGCCAACAAATTCAAAATCTGCACTTCTTCCCTCAAAACAATCCTAGTCAAGCCACAGAACCTTAAAGAGCTAATTTCAGCCTCTAGTCTAGGGCTTGATAAAACCTTGGAACCACTGAAACCAAACAGTTCGTTCTGCAAATCCCAGGTCCCAGTCCAACCTGCATACTTATCTAACTCTTATCATTCTAAAGATTACAGGTAGAGGAAGAATCAATTTATATCTCTTTCTATATAGATGGCATACTTTATTTTTGTGTGGGGCTGGAGGTGGAGATGGGAGTGGCATCTGAACCTACGTTTTATCTGTGTAGGGAACTCCATGTGTATAAATTCTCCTTCTGGATGAAGATCAAACTTCTAACTGTAATCTATGATTTTAGATGTTAGCTGTGTGGAAGCACTGAGATGTTCAGTGTCGTGCCAGTCCTCACACAACCAACAGGAGTCAGAGGCAGCATTTGAACTTAAGTCTTTCTGACCCTCTCTCCACAAGCCAAGACACAGTAGGATTTCATTCATCTGCTTAAACATAATTCTGACATTTGGCTGGTCACTTGTTTTCTGATACTTTATAATCAACTATTAGTTTGCAGAATCAAGTTCATATTTTGAGAAATGTGTCATTTGCTCAATTCAAGGCTGTGATTCTTCAAAATGAACTAAGAAAATGAAGTCACTATATTCCTTCCTTTCATGGCTAGGCTCCTTGAGAAGGGTGTCTACAACTGGTGCCTCCACATGCTTTTCTCTCATTCTCTTCTTAATTCTATACAGTCTGGAAAATCTGCTTTGTTGAAAGCTTATGGACATTTAAACATTCAATGGACTAAAGATTACAAAATTGACAATACTAAGTTAGGAATGAAAATGGAAGCTATGAAGATTAGATTATATTTTAGTTTGATCACATATTTCAAGAGATATTATTGAACTTGGTGACATTTAATTGGATTTGCACAAATATGAACATTCAAAAGAACTCACATCCTTCAGTTTTCATTAAAAAAAAGATGAAGCAACGAGTCCTAAAGAAAGACAAAATCTTACCCACTTAATCACAGTCATACTTTGTTTTTAAACTTTCTTCTTTCCTTATATTGTACAGAGGACCTGGAGCAATGTTAATGGGGGCAAAAAATTCACAGTATCAAATATACTTGGCCAATCGTTGACAAAAGTTGGAACCTAAAAGAGACTTACTCTCTTAGAGAGTGGTAATTTATGGTTTGTATTTTTATTTTAATATCAATTAAATGTGATATTCAATTTCATCTTGTTTTAAGATACTATATAAACATATATATGGATGTATAACATAGATGTACATATAAAGATAGCATGTATATATGATGAGGTATTATATTTGATCAAATGTTGGTAAACTACTTCACAAACCTGAAAGTATTATGTAAATATTTACCATTATTATAATTTACTCATTGTTGCATTTTTACAGAAACCCTACTCTAGCCACTTAAAGACACTTGGTGTAATTGTGACCAACACTACAGAAGAGAGCAGTGATTCTTACCTGCATGCCCGGAGTAGGGGTCCAGTAGGGGGGAAGATCTGCATAAGGGTAGTATAGCAGGGAATTGCTACAGCATTGTAGAAACCGAGCTGTGACAAACATGGAAAAAGTGTTGATAGGAAACATCAGTTTGTAAGTTACTTTGTCATATACTACCAATCATAGCAGCAATTACGCTTTTCAGGTGCTCTTTGCACTTTTCAAGTTCAACTGTAAAAATAATACATGCTGCTCTATAAGTAAAGAATAAATACAATTTAAAAATACTGTAGAATTTTCAAAGAAGTGTGATTTCATCAATGCAGATCAACCTTCTACTGAAAGGAACTGCAATTCCTTCCAATATATTTATAATGTATTTTGAAATAAACTGAATAAAGTTATTAAACGTCAAGCACTGGGACCCAGTCCCTGACAGCTGATTAATATTAAGTACCTTCTATGTGCCAGTCATTGTACTACTGGGAATATAAAGTCAGAAACAGGTCCTGCCTTCAAGGAGCTCAGTCCAATGAAGGAGACAACATGCAAACAACTATGTACAAACAAACGATATATAGGACAAAGGGAAAGCACTAGAATTAGGAGAGACTAGGAAGGGCTTCCTGTAGAAAGTGGAATTTTCAATAAGCCAGAGAAGTGAGGGGACAGAGATGAGGAAGAAGAGCATTCTAGGTATGGGGGCAAACTCCTAAAAATGAACAGATTAAGAAGATGGAGTGTTTTGCATGAGGAACTGCAAGAAAATCAATGTCACTAGATTGCAGAGGATGTGATGAAGTGTAAGATGTAAGAAAACTAGAATAGTCGGGTCTGGCTTTAAACATGAAAGAGGCATTTTACATTTGATCCTGCAGGTATTAGGGAGCCCTGTGAGTTTGAGTGGACAGATGATATGGTCAGATCAGCTTTAGGAAGATCACTTTAACGGCTGAGTAGAGGATGCACTGCAGTGAAGAGAGACTTGTAGCAGGATGATGAGTGGAATAGGTTTAGTGAAGACTTCTCAGATTGTAGTTCTTCTTCCAGGGGTGAGGTAAGACTGAGAGGCTCAAGGTTACTATATTTTTAGAACAGAATAATTCCATATAAGGATATAAAACTGTGTAGTACATTAGGGTCTCAATGATTGGATAAAGCTTACCTAATTCTTCAATGTCTTCATTTCAAAAGGGATTGGTTAGATTTCATGTCTAGAATGTAAGATCATATTCTCAGCTAATGAGAATAATGGTCAGTGTGGGGGGAGGGACTTGTGTTAGGGTCTATATAAATCACTGCCTTTTCTTTGTCTTTGTCTTTCCTACTCCAGGTGAACTGGTATAAGATTGTCCCGCTTCTCGAGAATCGAGAATCGAATAAATAAACTTTCTGTCATCACTTTGAGAGGCCTCTGAGTAATTGATTTAAGTAGGGACCTGAGCCATCCCACACAATGACAAACCAAAAATCAATTGCACAAGTCTAAGAATGAGTCGATGACAGCTTGTAGCTGGATAGTGTGTCAGAAGAGAGAAGGGAATATATGTAATGAAAGTAAAACTGACTGTCCTTGGCAAAAGATTAGATATATGGGTTGAGAGTTCGGAGTTGAGGATAATACCTAGGTTTGGGAGTCTGAGTGACCAGGAGAACAGTGGGACTCTGAATAGATATATGAAAGTTTGGAAGGTGGGAGCATTTTGGGGAAAGAATCATAAGTTCTGTTTGGGACATGCTGAGTTTATGAAGTCCACAGGACATCACATTCAAGATAGCTAATAGGTAGTTGAGGAGGACTAGAGGTTAGGAAAAAGAGGTTAGGGTTGGAAAAGTAGATTTGAGAATCATCAGCTTAGAGATAATAGAATCCATGGGAACTGATGAGACTGCCAAGTGAAACAGTATAGAGGAAGAAGAGTGAAGAGCCAGGACAACACTGTGGGACACCTATGTAGTAGGCATGATATGGATTAAGATCTAGCAAAGAAGACTAAGAAGGAAAGGTCGGACAGATATAAGAAACAGAGGAGAGCAGAGTCCTGAAAACCTCAAGAGAGAATTATCAAAAAGAAGAGGTGATCAAGAATGTCAAAGGCTATAGAGAGGGCAAGAAAGAGGAGAACTGAAAAAGGGTCACTATCTATCAATCTGCACACATGTGTACACGTATGTATAAATATATGCACATATACACATTTGTGTCTCTATAGATAGATAAATGTATAGATAAATATATGTATAGATAAATATATAAATATATGCACACATACACATTTGTGTCTTTACATCTATCTACACACGTGTATATATATATGTATAGATATATGCATATATACACATTTGTGTGACTACATCTGTCTGCCTTTCTATCTATCCACACAATGTGTACAAATATGTTTAGATAAATACATGCATATATACACATTTGTGTGTCTATATCTCCATCCACACACGTGTACATATATGTATAAATATATGCATATATACACACATGTCTATGTCTTCCTTCCTTCCTTCCTTCCTATTTATCTAGCCAGATGGCTAGCTAACTAATGAATTAAATTTAGTTTATGGTACCTTCAACAGAAGCCCTACTGTTATGCTTCATATGTGTACAGTTGTGACCTTGGGTTCTTAAAAGATATGTTAATGGGTTACAGTTCTGATGAGTTCCATCACATTGGAAAGGTTTTAGACAGAATCCTAGCATCAAACTTTGCTTTTAAAAATCTAGCCTAAGTAAGTACAGAGAAACTCCTCATCAATAGATTATTTGGGGGTGGCAATCAAGAAAAAAAAGAGAACATAAAATCACCTAAGGTAATGACTAGGAAATGACCACTAGAGGTAATGACCACTGAAGAGTTGGAAAAACTGGAAGAGGTGCTAAGAATCACACAATATTTTGGACAATATACAGATACTAATTTCACTTAGTACTCTCTATGAGGGAGCCTTGTTCAACTCAGTAAACTGATATACTACTGGAACAAATAGAATGATATCAATACCGATATTCTACTTGTAAATGATACCAGAAGATATAATGCTACAACTAAATAGAAGGATGGTTTCCCTTGGAGAGAAATATAAAAGAGCTGGCAGAGTTGATTTAATCATACAACCAAGTGATAATGGGAAGCATCATTTCAGAGGACAATAAAATATCATTGCAATGCTTATGATAAAGCATTTGTAAAAGGACCACCAAATAGTTGTAGCTGATGTGTGGCAGAGAATGACAAAGTAGAAAATTATATGAAGAACTCCTTAAAAATCTTCAAATTAAATCACCTTATGCTATAATACTTAATAACTTCAGAACAGAAGTGGGCACAAGGGAGGAGGGCAAAAAAATATACTGGAAAATGAAGAAATGAAAATGAGTAGAGGATTACAGACTCTAGAGAAATTCATTTACATCATAAATATTTTCTTTAAAAATGAGGTTATAAGGCACTATCCAGGGTGAGGTACAAATAACTTCACAAATTATGAAATGGTCTGAACTATAGCAGACAGGAGATGACCAGTTATCTATGAGATGGTCATTTTTAATACTCTACCTGCATTTAGACCATTCACTTGTTACAGTAAATGGTAATAAATTCAAATAAAAAAAGAACTATGAGTATTCCTTTAAAGTGCAAGATATAATCTTAGAGAAAGGGATGGCAAAGAGGTGTTAAATGGCCCAAGTTGCCACCATGCCAAATGATCCCTTTATAAAGTATTAGTTCCTTGAATAAATAAAAAAGGAACCAACATAGGGCAAAGAACGATGGGTCATGACTCAATGTGATCTTTAAAAGTCAGTGTACTATTAGAGGAAAAGTGTTGGGGTCCCCTAGACCACTTACAGGAACCCCTAACCCCGACCCAAGGCTCTTGTCCAGCAAGAGGCCTTGATCTCGTGAGTAATGAATGGGGCGGGAGACAAAGATGGTGAAGACTCCGTTTTATTCATCTAAATCACATGCATTTATAGTTTTACCTACGTACATTCCTAAGTACATTCCTAAGCCCTACGTAGAACCTATCACCTATCACCTTTTACATTGAACCTATCACCTATCACCTTTCCTTATATGGGTGTCTTCTCCACTGGACATCCGGAGCCAGGACAAAGAGCTGCCACGTTGCAAACAAGGACGAGACCCTTCCTCCTGAATCCATCTAGTTCCACCCCTACTGACAAGCCCCTAGGTTATCTAGGCAGGCTCTCAGTGTGGCGTCCTGAAAATGGATAGGGGTCGGCTCTAACTCGTCCCGTTACAACTCCCCCTTTTTGTTTTGGTACAGTTGTTCTTTCATAGCCAACACGGTATGTTTAGTGGAGAAGAGGGAATTACGGATTGTTAACAATATCCATTTTAATAATATTGGTATAATAGCAACTAATATAAGCAATGTTAGTACTCCTGATCCTAATGAAATTAGCCAAGTTTTTAGTGAGTGCCAGGGATCAGCATGTTGGAAAAAATCTAAGATATTTTGAGCAGTTTTATGTGGAAGTAGGTCTTCATGGGAAGCCTGATTGATATTTTCTGCCAATTGAATCAATTGTTGGAGCTCTAAGGTCATATTATCACTGATTACACCTTGTAATTGAGCCCGAATCTTTTCCCATGCCATTTCAGTTGCATCATATTGTTTTGGAGTAAGACAAAAAGTATTGTACCTATAATCACATTGCAACTTTGATTGTAATTCTAGATATGCAACTTCATGTCCCAAGAACAGTACTGCTTTCTGTAAAGCACGAATAGCATTGTAAAATTCCTTATCCATTTGAGCCTGACGTTGAAATCCTTCTGAGACATTGCGCATGAGATCATGAAGAGCATTTGCTTCCTGGACACTATTCTGTGTGTTAGAAACAGACATTGAGAGAGCAGTAGAACTAACAATTAGTTCAACTAATAAGGTTATACCTAACACTACACATGAGATACATCTTTTGAATCGCATCATACTTGTTATCTTTTGATCTAATACTGACATAATATTGTCAGCCGGAGTGCAATACCATCCTTGTGTTTTCACTACTGTGAGTGAATACTTTGGCCTAGTAATGATGTAAAGCCTTCCTTTATCAAATTGTGGCCCCATGCATTCATGTACCGAACAATTCGGACAAGTTAAATTGAATATCCCTGTCATATTCATATGTGGCACGAGTGTAGACTGACTTGCATGATCCCACATAAAGGCATGAGATGATCCTAAACACACTCGCGCCGTAAGACTAATATGGTTTGTAATTATTTTACCGTTTGGTCTTACAATAATAAATGGTCCTACAAAACTTTGTACTGTCTGCCCCCCAATAGCGGCAATCACCCGTTCAATCCCTGCTGTATCAGAACCCTTGTTAGTAACATATCTAGGACTAGGATATCCTGAGACATAGCGATCTGGCCTAAAATGCGATAGGTTGTGACAAGAGGTAAGACTCTCATTATAATGCTCTAAGAATAACACAGTCTGTTGACATTGATGTGACTGACAATCTTCAAATGATACAAAACCTGAATAATTACGATAAATGGAGACATAAGGATCATTTCTCTTGCTACATTGTGGTCCAGATCTAGAAATCACTTCTCATTTTTGTCCCATGTCTTGTGCCCCATTCATTTTTGTACAATATGGTCTATGTCTCAAACCTATTTCTCGTTTTTTATCTATATCTTGTCCCTCAATGACCCAAGTCCGTAGGCGAAAAAGTCTAGAGTTCCCTCAATAAGCTAAAGTCTCATGTCCCAGAGTTCTATTTGCACACCATGTCACATCGGCTGCTATATCATTAAAAACCCATGTAGTACCAGTCCATCGTCCAACAACCTTCTTTTGAAGACAGAGCGGTAATCCTGCGATCAATCCAGTAAAGTTCATCCTTGGCTGTGAACTATTTGATTTACCTATAGATTCAAAACCTGTACCCCCAAACATGCGTGATAAACTGCCATGTAATACTAGTGTTGGTATCTTTTCACCCCATCTTATGGCCCTCACCCACAGAGGATTCGGGATGAACGCCCAGTGATGTGCATCCCCACTTGTCTCCTGGATCGGAGTTGGACTTTCTCTGACCCCAAGAGTCACTAATAGAAACAGAATCAACTTCCTCATTTTGTAGACAAAGACTTCTTATTTGTTCTTCCAGCTTCTTTCTCCGCTTTGCTGCTCTCAGTCTCTTGCCCTGTGATTTTCTTCCCGTTGTCTCTCTCTTCTATCAGCCGAAGCCTGCGTACTGGTACCCACTGTTCTTTCTCTTTTCCTGTGGAAACACAAGCATAACCCTTTCCCCACATGATTATTTTTCCTGGACCATGCCATATTCCTTCTGCATCACGCCACATGGCCTGTTTTCCTTCATATGCCTGAGGGCCTTGTGTAATTCCCCCTTTTTGTTTTTGCAAGTAAACCTTGAGGGAATGATTTGGCCTTTCAACAATGACTTGGCCTGTGGGGTTATAAGGTATTCCTGAAATATGAAAGATTTATAAAGAGAAATGTGATATTAGAACTAGGGCCCAAGTACATGCACTCAAGCACCTCACCCTGTCCCCCTTTAAACTGATGGGACCCAACACATTTTGGGATAAGGGATGAAGGTCTCGGCTTCTGAAACTGCTTCCTGCTGAGATTGGACGTAGAGCTGACCCTGCCTCACAGGGTCCCAACATTGGAGGGGTTGTGTCTTTAACCAATATGAGGAACTTGACGATTCAGAGGGTGATAGATGATGGTCTTGGACAAAGACACCTAGAAGACACAAATCTGGCACAAAGATTAAACAAACAAGAACCAAAAAGGAGTAAGAATAAAATAACTAGAAGTGAGGTAGGTGTGAGAATACTGTCAGACTTCCTCACACTCTCTTGACATACTTAGTAACTATCTAGGATAGGAGGGGCTTGGATGATTCCCATTTGTCCCCAACATCCTTATCTGCTTTCTATATATTTTGATCACGCTTTTATTTAGCTTTCCAAATCTCTAGAACTGATCATTCAGACTACTTCATATTCCTTTATATTTCTACCATAGACAAGATAGTGCATAAGTTATTACTGTTCACTAGCATAGCTGTATTGTCTTAAACAAAAGAGATTTCTAAGTTGAATCTCATAACTGAATAGATGTTCATCGCTGTTTCATCAGCTTGTTTATCTTTTTCTGATTATATTCACTCTGGAAGAAAAAACTTTAGAAATTAAGCTGTTAATAAGTAGGTGAAACCTTTTAAAATGATAGTTGGCTTTTCACTTTGAAGCAAAAATAAACCTTTTAAAATTAAAATTTATTAAAACTTAGTTGGTATAAAAATGTCCTAAGGAATATGAATTCCCAAAGTATTATAACAAAGCAAATTCTTAGATATTCCAGAATTCCTAGATATCACAAAATGTTTTAATAAAAGTGCATAAAAGAATCTCACATTGGTAACAGTAAGAGACCGCTTACAAAAAAAATTTACTGCTTTAAAACAATAGGGACATCTTAAGGTGAGTCTTAAGTCATTTACATAAATTTCTGAACATGTTCCAGTTTCAGATAAAAATAATATTGTTTTCCAGTAAGATTACACAAAAGGGCTCACATGTTATACTGACTACTTGTAATTGATCATAGAAGTTTGCTATAAAAGGAAAAAATACGGACATGTGATATAGCAAATATGATAGGATAAAACATCTTTGACTCTCTTTGAATTCAGATAGGAGTAAAATTTTCCAATCATGCAGTATCTGTATTATAGCCAGACTCAGGAATAGTCAGGTAGAAAATATTCCTTTATAAAAGGACACAATGGGGAAACTGACCAGGAGGATCCCATCCTAGATTGAGTCTAGAATTGTCCCCTCAGTGTTTCCTCTCCAGATACAAATTTCACCTGATAACAGTACATGATGCAGGATCACAGTCCCTCTGAGTAACTTGTGGCATATCCTTTCAGATACTGATTTAATGCAGACAACTATACCCAAATTCAAACTTAAACAAAAATATTTATGGTCTGAAATGCTTTTACCTTAAACAGCAAATTTTACTACTCCCAACTTAAAGCCAAATACAGTTATTTATATTCCCATGGAGTTGCAATAAGCAATGAAGATTAATAGGACTCACATACATAAGAGATTCCATTTAAGATCCTTCCTTCTCAAATTTAAAACTTGTCCTTTTATAAAAGTCAATTATTAAAAATATTTTCTTATCTATTACAACTTTTGTGCAAGTCACTTTCATTGTTTATGAATTATATAAGCCAAACAATCTTCTTTCCACACATAGTAATCAATTAACAATTTTAGGTTTAGCATAAAAACAGCAACTTCAAAAACTTAGTTAACAATCTTACAACTTTTAGACCTGATAAATTATTTTAGCTGTAACTTCTTAAACAGGCAACGGTGAAAATACCTGGTTTTCTAAATGGCAATTACAAAACATTATAAGATAAGGTTAGTAGGACTGATAAAAGTTTTAAATAACATAAATGGCTACACACAATTTTTCCAACATCTTTTAGTTTCAACAAGATTCAGATTACAAATTGCTTTCTCTAACACCATTTCTGGATAACGGAGTAAAATAAAAATCACAATGATTCTAATTTTTTACTCAAGAAAATTTCACATCTATGTCTACTCCTCAAAAATGTTTTTGAAAGAGAAAAAGTTGTAAAACTGCAAGTGGAAGTGAGGGAGACTCTGGAACAAAGTCCAGTGGCGCCAGTCCCCTCCTTTCCACTTGGGGGTTCAAGGCTTGATCTCTGAGGTGTCTTTTTTCATTTTCAGATTTATGCATTCTCAATTTGCCTTAGTGCCAAATAATACAATAAATTCTGACCTGTCTTGAACATCCAATTAGGAGTGACATGTTTCACTTGAAATATGACCAGAATAACTACCTTTTAGTTGTATCCCACACACAAAAACTTTTCTCTTTTATGTGAGGCATGAGATAATTAAAATGCTATTCAATCTGTCTTTCTGATATGAGGGAAAAAAATTTTTCCCCAATTTCATCTTGTCTTTCTCTCCACCTTCATAACTTGGCCAGAGTTAGAATGTAGAAAGAGAGAGAGAATTTTACCAACAACTTTCCAATAAATTCCAAAGCTTTTATGCTTTCCTTAAACTTCATACCCATGTTGTACTCCTAGTGGGCTTTGATTAAAGCCCCTTTAAAACTACACATGCATTATTTCCTTGTATTTCTTGTGTAAAACTGCATTTAGCAATCATATAAATAATATAAGATTAGTTTCTCACTTTGTCTCTCCCATTCTCCTCTCTGATGCTGCAGCCATCAGAGAGAAGGGATGAGGGGGAGGGAGAAGAGATAACATTCCAAATTCCAACTACAATGGAGCTGACCGTAATAACTCACATACACACGCACACAGAACATGTAAAGACTGAACACATACACAGACAATAAAAAAAAGAATTCAAAAACTGAGAAAAGATTGTCGGAAATCCTCTGCACAAATTAGACCTATGGCTTGATTTCTTTTACTTAGTTCCAAACATACTTTCTGAGATTCAAATTTCCACAGTAAGTAATCTCCTTCAAGAGTGATTTTAAACTTGCTGGCTCCACTAGGTGTTTCCCTTGCGCTCTCTCTCCCTGGAGACTGTCCCAATTCCCTTTGTTTCCCACTCACTTTTGCTCTTTTCTTTGTTTCAGGGTCCTCCCGTTTGGCGGGAACTTTGACTTCCTCTTTGAACTTAACTGATTTTTCCTTTTCAACTTCTAAGTCCCGTAATCTACTCTTTAGCTCATCTATCTCCTGTTGCATTCTTTCTCTCTCCTCCTGCCTCTGACTCTGCTCCTGCAGCTGTCCTAAATTAGGATAAATTGAAGGTGGACTGGGAGAACTCGGACGGGATGGTTCAGGGGAGGATTCTGGTGAAATGGAAGGCGTTGTTTGTGTGGAGGCTGGGAATTGCCTGGGTTGCCGATCACAACAGCCATCCACAGCCTGAAGGGCTGCTTTTACTATATTGTACATAAAGAAACTTGTTAGCTCCAGATCCCCAGGATTTTCGGAGTCATAGCTAGTTAACTGTTCCCCTACAACTTTCCACGAGCTTATAGAGACCGGAGGTCTCTGCTTTGTCCAGGGACAAATTCTTTCTACTTCGTTTAAGAACTCCCCGATCACTTTTTTTTGAATGACGACCCCCTGTGCCTTAGCTGATCTGTAAATTATCTTAACAAAAGTTTCTCTATCGGCCGTCTCTACTGATTCAACTAGCCCCATAGTAAGATTAGTCTTACTTCCCTGCTCCCGAAGCAGGTTACTCACGAGACTGATGTCGTCTTTCTCCTTTTTCTTCCTGAGGCTGAGTGCACCGAATTCTTCTCAGATTGGTCAGTCTGAGGCACCTCAGGGCACACAGGTACGTCTTTTCCCCGCTAAAGGACTACGCTTTTGGCCCTGTGCTGTGTTCCGTGGATTTTTTCTTTTCTTCTTCTTTTTCCGCCCCGCGAAATGGGCGCCAGAATGTTGGGGTCCCCTAGACCACTTACAGGAACCCCTAACCCCGACCCAAGGCTCTTGTCCAGCAAGAGGCCTTGATCTCGTGAGTAATGAATGGGGCGGGAGACAAAGATGGTGAAGACTCCGTTTTATTCATCTAAATCACATGCATTTATAGTTTTACCTACGTACATTCCTAAGTACATTCCTAAGCCCTACGTAGAACCTATCACCTATCACCTTTTACATTGAACCTATCACCTATCACCTTTCCTTATATGGGTGTCTTCTCCACTGGACATCCGGAGCCAGGACAAAGAGCTGCCACGTTGCAAACAAGGACGAGACCCTTCCTCCTGAATCCATCTAGTTCCACCCCTACTGACAAGCCCCTAGGTTATCTAGGCAGGCTCTCAGTGTGGCGTCCTGAAAATGGATAGGGGTCGGCTCTAACTCGTCCCGTTACAGAAAAGCTCAACCCTTAATGGTATGAGGAAAGCTGTAAGACTCCACATGTAGCAGGAGAGAGGAATAGGCAGTGGCAACAACTTCAAAGAAAAAGGTTGAAACTCAAGGAGTCAGGTTCCTTAAGTAGGCATGAGGAGTGTTCAGAAACATGATGTACTGCGGAAACTCTGAGACTATGTGACTCCAAAGTCACAAACTCTTTTCTCCTTGAGCTCTCTCATGGAAGCCTGAAATCTTTTCCTCTGTATAAAAGTTAAGTACGAATGCCTTTCTTTGTTTTGTGAATTTATTTTGTCTTAAAAAATAGCATTACTTATAAAAAGCACAGTAGGAAGCAACTGAAAAGGAACATTCTCAGAGGGTAAATATCAATAGTCCTAACACTGAAGGGTTTTTTCAAAAAGTACTATCTCTGGTTGGGGGGTGCAGAGTTTTAAAAAACAGATTTACAGATTCTTCAATACTATTTACAAGAATGGAAGAGGAACATCTATAATGAGTAACTCATCTGGGCAATGAAGTAATAGTAGAGTGAATGCCAAATAGGAATGGCTGAATAACTTTAATAACTTTAATCGCTTATACTATCTCACCATTGTTAAGGAATAAAAGTGAAGACATGTCATATAACTAAGACCCATCAAACTGACACATTTTAACAAGCTACTGATGACCCCAAAGGGAAAAGTGAAAAAGGTACATCAATAATCACAGTTTCCTAAGAAACTGAAGCTAATGGAAATTAATTCCAACAAGGGAATGTGGGAAGCCAAGAATACTAACATAATGTCAGTGAAACTACGAACTGGTCCAACCACTTCAGTAAGCAACTTGGAATTATGCAGAAAAAAAAGTGACTAAGATGTACATAATCTTGTAGATACTGAAAGGAGATCCAAGGTGTAAATAAATGTACCATATACACCAAACTATTCATTGCAGAATTTGTTGTGAGAGCAAAGAACTTGAAACAATGTAAGTACCCATATACTAGAGAATAGCTAAGCTGTGGCTTGTGAATATGGATAGAATATGGTCAATAAGAAATCATGATTAAGAAGAATTCAGTAAAGAACAGAAAGTTACATATGTAATGATAGAGAGTAAAAGAAGAAGAATGAAGAAAATAACTTACACGGAACCTACAGCATGTAAATGAAAAAGAAGTCTTGACTAGTTTGGGGGCTTATGTCAGAAGTCTGGCTTGGGAATTGAATCTCAGGTTAAAAAGCAGTCTTAATAAGGGTGATTTTTAATTCTGACATGAGGTAAACTGCACAATGTATGTATGTGTATTTCAAAATGAAAACTAATGAGAAAATAAAACAATAGACAGTAATCTGCCTTACAGACATCTTTTCAGGAACACATGTTTTACACATGGAAAGGGAATCTATATTTTTAAAGCCAAGAAGTCTCTAAAATTGAATTGATTTTACATTTGAATACAAACACTGGCAAAACTTTTGTTGTAGAGTACAACTCAAGACTATACATTTAGATATTTTTTACAGGATAAAGCAGCAAACGTTATATTTTTCAATAAACAAGAATACATATGGTTAACCTCTTAATGAAAGCAATGCTGGCAACAGAATTGAAACCATTTGATTAAGCCCTCTAAAAAATACTTTTTCATTATAAATGACTTATACTTAAAATATACCAAGATGCCCTTGTGATTTTGGAAAACCCTAAATAGTGTAAATCAACTATTCATCTAAGTTTTAAAAGTTATATTAGATTAGAATTCATGCTAGGAGTAAAAAAAATTGTTTCCAAAACTCTGCAATAGGTTACTTTTCATTGTATTCATCAAATCAATAGTCTTTTCACTTTTATTGATTATTTCACATGAAGTACTCATACCTGAAATATCAGTAACAGAAAACTAAATAAACTATGTATATAGCTTGCCTCTCAGTTGCCAAGCAGCAGAAACCTCTCCTTAGATGTTTTAATCCTTTCATCTTTGAATTTCCACCTTTAGGCCCTACTGTCCTGGTGATTAATTCACTAGACAGGTCCTAGCCATTCTTCACTTCATTCTATAGCTTTATTCTTACCATTCTTACTGGCCTTGCCAGGTGCCTCATTGGCATACATCTTCTAGCACTTAAATAATTATTAAATCAACTACTTGATTGCTTTTGGAAGTCTGTCAACATGCTCCCCTTTGACCCCACCATCCCTGTGAGTTCACAGTCCAAAGTGTTCCTCCTGATTCTCTACTCTCTTGTGAAAACCATCACTGCTTATTAATTAGCACATATGCTTCCTGGGGTAGGGACTGTATTTGCTGTTGTATTTGTATCTCTGGCACTTAACTATGTTTGGCACAAAAGTGTTTAAGAAGTGTTATTTAATTAATTCATGCCAGCTGCTTTAAAAAGGACATTAGTGAGCAGGGCAAAATAGAGTCCATGGGTAGATAACCTAGTAATGTCTGACGAAGATATGTAGTACAAAATGCTAAAATGCTTTATGTTATTACCATCAGTTATTTACAACCACCATTAAAATTAGCATTTGCTCTGATTGGGGCTCGAGGGCAAGAAATCAGAGGGTCTCACAGTTAACTCAGTCATTCTCTGGATTTACAAGACAGACCTATGAAGCTTTGAAATCCAGTTGTGGGATTCAGAATCTAAAGCATTCACCGCCAAACCATGGCAGCCCTCAGATAAAACTCTGTTTAAGTAGGGGTGATTAATTGCTCTCATAGTAATCTCCCCAGAAATGCTATTTTGGGTTATTAGTACAGAATTTTCTACATTTAAGTCACTAAAATACTTTAAACTTGTGGAAGACTCAAGGTTCAACGTGACTAAGGTGACTAAGGGTGGCTATGAGACCTGGAATAATACAATCTTGTGTGAAAAGATTTCACATTTTACTCAATTAGGAGTTTCCTTATGCACCATTTATGACTGAAATAAAACATTTGTTTAGTGAGATAATTCATACTTGGCCTTGAGGGACTTCATCCTTTTTGTCTCTGTCCATCATAGGGATGGGCTGTATTCCAAATTTCTTCATTTCATCACCCTGGAGTAAAAGAGGAAGAGTAATGGTTTCTCTCTTTACAAATAAGTTGTGAAATTAAGGAAAAATAATTTTGGGGTGTATACAAGTCTTTTTTGTTTAAAAATGTATTATATTTGCTTGATAATCCAGAAGTAAAACACATTACCGAATGATATATTTCAGAAAAAGTTAAATAACATTATTCGTTCATAGTACCATATACTCTATTTAGTTATCTGACAGTTTCCTTCAATTTTATCTTAATGTTTTCTTTAAGGTAAGTTAGAATTGCTAGGATACTTTCTGTTTCCTTCCTCCAGTGATTAATAAAGAGAATGAAAGAAATAAAAGGCCTCATAGAATCCCTCAATTGGAAGCCATCACAGTTCATTTAGTCCACAGGGAGGACCCAAAAGAAAAAGTAGAAGGAATACTTGAAATGTCAGCAATGTCTTTTCTTTCTTCATGATTTTTAAAATTCTCTTTCATGTTCCTAGCGTACGGGTGGAAGAATGCTCTTAACCAATTCAGATGGAGCCTACATAATGCTGTGATGCACAACTATAAATTTTATAAATAATAATCATAATCACAGTTATGTAATGTTGGTGTAGGGCCTTGCAATTTGCAAAGTGCTTTAAATATGTCACATCACTCAGTCCTCACAACTCCTCTATGCTATTAGCATCCTCCATTTTGTGGATGAAAAAACAGGTTAAAAGTGAGGAGTTCAGGATCACAAAGTTACAGTCTGAAGTTGAATTTGAACTCACATCATCCTGACTACAAGCCTAGTGCTTTATCCACTGTGCACCTAGCTGCTTAGAAGTTTTTTGTTCAAGCTAATAAGTATGCAATATAATCTATATCTATGGACTATTACATTTTCCATAAATTCCTATGTTACATGTAACTAGTAAAATAAAAAAGTCCATCTATTAGGACTTATGTATTACTATTATTTTAACTAAATATATCCACTGTCTCATGCCTATAAATGTATGTATGTATATTTGCATATTCAAATAATCTAAAAAACTAAAATTAGGGCTCCATAAAGAATCACAGGATTAGAAAGGCAATCCTCTGGCACACACTTGTGTTTGCAGGCTGATGTGCAGCTAAACATTTGTAACTAATAATTTTACACCAGTATAAAAGAAAATTACATGAGTATTAATAAAATAGATATTGATATACTTAGTATCACACTTGCCTTGGTACCAATTTTATCAATATTGGTACAATAGTACTTTAACTAAGGATGATTTTTAATTTTACTATTATTATGGAAGAACACTAGACATAATGTCTCATATTTTAGGGATCTAGCAACCGTGCAATTTGAAAATTCAATCCTCTCCATTATATCAAGGATATTGTCACTATTCTACAAGCTATAATGATTTTCATGTAATTTTTTCTAAAAGAACTTATATGCTCAGTGGGGAAAGGGTGCTAAGAAAATAAATTATAAATTTTAACCTTATTTGGATCTCCAGTGGAATTCTCTATATGTTTTATGTATAGCTAGAAAAATTACGGACACTCTCAGGTAAAAGGACCCTGAAGAAGTTTTTGTCTTCTCTTCTAGTGGAATCACTTCATATGTGAAAAGATCCCTATAGACATTTCTTGTGCCCTGTATATGATGATACATCTAGAGATATTTAGTCAGAACTTTCTGTTGGACTGTCTATGCATTTTTGGTGTATCCTAGTGAAATTTTCAGTAGCCTTGTGTTACAAGAAGGACCAAGAAGAAATTTCTATTATCAAACCTGGCATGTTTGTATGCATGCATTTATCTTTTCTTTGCTTCCTTGTAAGTTTTCTTTTGTTCTCTGTTGTGCACTTTTTCACTTTGTTCTTTTTTCCCCTTCCCCCAACCCCCCAAAAGGCTACAATAAAGTTTGGACATGTTTCTTTATAGATAGATACATACACATATTCATACATATAAAGACATATACTTTCCCAAACAAATTCTACTCCTGATCTGTTTTTATGTTTGCACATATCCCTTGTTTCCTACCCCTCCTGCCTCCCCTACTTTACTTTTACCAGATACTTTGCCCTCCTATTACTTGCCTACCCCCTTCCAAGGATCCCTCTCCATCCTCCTATTCCCACAAATCTAAACACCCTTCTATATCCCCTTTATACCTATTCCCTCACTCTCCCTTCTAAATATCCCTCCCTTGTCCTCTCCCCCATTCCTATCCCCGTACCATTTTATTTCTTCTAAATTTAGAAGACTTTTATGCTCTTCTAAATATATATATATATATGTATATATATACATATATATATGTGTACACATATGTAGGTATGTATGTATTTTGTTGTTCCCTCTTGAACCTATTCCCAATCAAAGTAGGTTACCAGAACTACCAACCCTCCTCCCCATCTAATTCCTCTGTTATCAATTCCTCCTTTTGCATCTCATTTGTAGGTTTTACTTTTTAAATTCATATCATGCTCAGGTTGACCTCAATCTTTCTTACGAGCTACTCAATTATTAATAAGAATCTTAGACATATGTTTTATATTTTACATAAATAAAAAATAAACGGTCCTTTTGAATTCCTTATAGTCCAAATTTGGTATGTAACTTCTATGTCTCTTGGCTCTTGCATGTCAAATCTATTAAGTTCAGGTTCTTTTATTTTTTAAAAAGAAGTTTTGAAAGTCTGATAGCTGATCGAATGTTCATTTTTTAAAATTCAGGATTATGTTTAATTTTGCTGAGTATGATACTTTTGGTCAGAACCCCAGTTCTTTTGCTCTTCAATACATAGTGTTCCAAGAGTTGTGGTCTTTTAAAATGTCCGCTGCTAGGCCTTGTATAATTCTAACTGTGGTATCCTCATATATAAATTGTTTTATTCTTGATTTTAATATTTGATTTTAATATTTTATCCTTGAGTTGGGGTTTTGGGAATTTGATTTTACTATGAGTTTTCCTTATAGAATCTCTTTTAATTGGCGATCAATGGATTTTTTCTATTTCTACTTTCTATTCTTGTTCTAGTGTTTCAGGACAATTTTCTTTAATTATGTCTTGTACTATTACATCCAAATTCTATTTTTGATCATAATTTTGAGTCTGTCCAACTATTTTTGTTTTCTCTTCTTGATCTACTCTCCAAATCTGTTTTCTTCTAAGAAGGTTCACGATCTCTTCTACTGTTTTATTATTCATATTTTATTTATTTCTTGGTTTCCTATAATTTCATTGGCTTCACCTTGCCCAATTCTAATTTTCAAGGTGTCATTTTCCTCCTTAAGATTCTTGATCTTCTTTTCTAATTGGCTGACTTTCCTTTCATAATCTTGTTTTTCTTGGGTTATTCTTATTTTTTTGGCTTTTCTTCCAATCTCTGCCATTTAACTTTTAAAGTCTTTTTAAGATCTTCTATGAATTCTTTTTGGGCAGGTGACCATTTGACATTACAGCTTAGGGGTTTCTTTATTTCAATATTCTCCTCTGAAGATGAATGCCAGGCTTCTCTATTCCCAAAATAACTTTCTACAGTTGGATTCCTTCTCCTTCCTCTGTGCATTTTTAGTGGTAATAATTCCATTTTTGTAATCATCTCTAGTCGTGGGGTATAGGAAATGGAGTTTCTTGCCCCACATCTTCAGTTCTCCCCTCCAGCTTGGAACCAGAGGCAAACCTCCAACCTGCTTTAATTGCCCACAGCCAGGGGCTTCCTACCCCACTGCTCCTGCACTCATCAGATGCGTCCCGGTTCCTTCTTGCCCTGCTGCTCTTGGCAACACAACTGGGTTTGGTGTTCCTTGTTGGCAGGGGTTACCTTGATCTTCCAGTGCTCCAATGCCCAACTCCCCTCACTATCCCAGGGTTTTGTAAAAGTTTCAGTGAATGGGACTGAGGTATCCTCTCAAACCAACTAACCCAGGGTTTGCTGCTTGTTATTAAAGCCCACCCTAGCCTGGAGGTGTTTACTCTTCAGAGGGACCAAGCCTAGTACAGGAATTTTTCTTCTGATCTTCTCAAATTGTTCCAGGAAGACCCCCGTTGTGCCCCTTTTCTTATTTATTTTTTACCAGCACTTGTTTGCCCTAAGGTATTATTTTATCTCTTGTAGGTGAAAATCTTGACAGACTTGGAATTTTCTGACCTACTCCACCATCTTCCCAGAATGTTCTTCATCATGTATTTTAAAGTATGGAAGCATCTTGACATAGGGCCTGTTTATGAAATGTGACACATGGACTTTTCTGAGGCTTTTTAGTAGAAGGCATTGGACAGTGTACCAGAAGAGGACAACACTTAAGCCTCTCCAAATCACTAGATAGTTATCTTAAATTGGTGACTATGGACTTAAAATGCCCCCGATTTATTTGCTGGCAACTTAAAATATTTAGCTGTGTGTGTATGTATATGTATAGGTATTTAAAAATGTAAGTGAGGTTCTGTTTCCCATTAATTTAATCACAGAAGTTCATACATGTCAATTAAATCAATTAATCCATCAAAAGTGTAAACAGATATGACTAAGTCTTTATTAAACTTGAGAGTACTATAGGGTTCTGGACTTGGATGAAAAAACTGAAGACATCTAGAAAACATTGTGTGATTGGCTGAGAAAATCAAGAGTTGCATGTAAAATACTTGAGTTGCATGTAAAAATACAATTTGTTCAAGTGGAAGAGTCCCTCTCCTCTCCTGTCCTCTCTTCTTCCATTCCCTCCCCTATTTACTGGCCATGTTACTGGAAAGACTGGACCAATAGCAGAATAGCAGATAGAATTTAGAGAGGCTGGAATATTTGGAGACAACAGAGTCACTCAAGGAAAGGCAATTTCAAAGGAAATGATTCTTTCTGGTAGTGAAAAGTGCCAGCTATATCTAATAATGGTAACTTTATGAGAACTCTGCAAAAAGAGGGAAAAATGTCTAGAAACTAGAAATTATGAGTTACCACACATATTCTATAATATGTGCCTTCCTAACACTGCACTCAAAAGTTTATGCCCACTTTCCCTTATAGGCCATGTGTATTTCTGAGAGTATGAGTCCCAGAATTTTGAAAGGAATGTCTTTAGAACTAGTTCTACTGAGTCATCTTGCTCTGCTAAAAAGACAATTAAATCTGGTTATCAATGAAAATACCCTTGAAGGCTTGTAAGCAGTACTATTAGAAACCCAGCCCCTTAGTGTTACCCCTAAAACCATGAAAGTAAACAGTAGCAGAACCCCACCTGTAAGTGTAAGTGCAAAGTTGGGTGAGTGGACTTACATTAGGATTTATAATCATAAATTTCAAAAAGTAGAAATCACAATGCAAATGCAATGTAATACTACTAGTTAAAATTTAGAATCTTCATAATTACTTTAACGTTTCTTGGCCACTCTTAAATAAATAAAAAACAAACAAACACAACTTACCCTTTTTTTCTTAATCTCTTCCTTTCCCTTCCCCTTTTTGCTCTGTTTGGTTCCCTTTTTTTCCTCTCCCTTCCCTTCTCTTCTCTTTCATTCAATTCAATTACTGATTGACCACCTCTTATATGCTATGCCTCCTGGTGAATGTGAGGGTTAAATAAAATTGGCCCAATTCTCCAAATTGCATCAATTTATAACAATACAAAATAATGAAGAACTTGATGCGGAATTGATTATTGTACTAATTGACTTCTAAAGTCATTTGTACCAAGATTTTTGTTAGTGTGCCTCTTTAGATAACTCCATTCAAAGGAAATCCTAGTGCCAAAATAAGTAATGTGAATTACATAGGAAAAAACTGTATTTTACACATCTACGACATTCTAGATTTTCTAGTTTAGGTGACCAGTTTAGCTACAGAACCACAATTAATGAAATATATGTCTTGGACAACAATTACTTTCCATGGCATCCAAAAATGTTCTAAGAGATACACATAGAATGTAGTCCAGATATACTAGTCTCAAAAAAAAAAAATTCAATTCATTTTTACATTTTTGTAAACATCTAATCAGGATAACATTGTACAAATTCTTTCAGCTGAGAGATTTAAGACATGCATATCTATAATAACTTTACTAAATGAGTCTGACAATAACTAGGCTCTATGACAAAACACACACACAAACATCCACATGTGTGTACAACACCCAATTAAACAGGGCATTCAACATTCCAGAAAAACAGTTCCATGACATGCAATCATCTGAACAATCATGGTTCTCATACAAGAATTCTTTTGCTTGAATGTTAAAAACAAATATAATTAACATAAAACTTTTCAATTTAAAACTGCAGATGAAATATTTGCTATTTTTACTTCTTCCTGGGTGAGTTACAACTTAAACTATTAAATATCAAATATGAAACTACAAAATGTAACTTTCCTAAAAGAAGATGAATAGGAATTAATAAAACTTTTGCAAAAATATCTTTCAGTTTCTCTTACCCAGTAATGATATTTTTGAAAAGGGACTCATATAACTCAATAGGTTCCCAGGGAACTGACTGGGTAGGCAATTTACATTGTAAACAGATGAGTTTAAAAACAATAACATTTCTGATATGAAAGATGATATAAGCAAAGAAGAGGCAATTAAATAAAAATTTCACTTTGAGTATTGAGTATTTTTAATTAATTCTCCATTCCTACTACTCATAATCCCTGAGTTCTGTTTATCTTTGCCATTTTTACATGGCAATGCAACAAAATATCAACAATTTCAGAGGAATAGGTGTTTTCACAATATGGATCTATCATACACTGTGGGGGAAAAAACATCTAAATATTAGCTACAGAAAAGAAATAATTTTCATTCCTTGAATGAGTTACAGAAATTCTTTCATTTGAGGCAATGAATTTTATAGAAAAAGTAGTATCTTTACTGTTTCTTTCATCTTACTAAAGAATAGCTGTTATGGACAATAATATACAAAAGAACTGTAATCCATTTATTTAATTCTTTTCTCAAGTTTTTTCATACTTCTTGATTTCTCTCATATTTTGACATTATCTGTGTAAGCAAGAGAAACACACACATACCTCAGCCCAGAACTCTGCATATATGTCATTAGCTGTCAATCTTGTAACTGGCCACAACTTTGTTACAGAACAAAGGTCACAAGCAGTCATCATCAGACCAATTACCCGGTCTCTAGAATACAATGATAAAAAAGTTGATTAGATACTAATTTATAAACCTAATAAGTTTCAGTGAGTTTTTTTTTAAATTGAATAGCAAATAATATGGTAATTACATTAAAATAAAGACATAATATTATAATTTAATGCAAGAAATAAAATGGAGCCAATGATGCATTTCACTACTGCCCTGAATACTTACAACTATTACTTTTAATTTGAAAATAGAATATATTATGCAATCATTTCTTCAGTATCTGGATAATTACCAAGGTTCACAACTTCAATATCATCTATTATTTCTCATTCATTACCCTCCACATCTAATCAGTTACCAAATCTGGTCATTTCTAACCATACAACATCTCTTGCATCTGTTTCTACTCACAGAGCCATCACCACAGTAGGAACTTTTACCACCTCTTGTCTGAAGTATTACTATAGCCCCCTAATGGATCTCCTTGTCTAAAGTACCTCTGCTCCAATCTATCTTCCACAAAGCTGCCCCAAGTGACAGGTCTGAATATGTCACCAATCCCCAAACTCAGCACCAGACTCCTGTTTGGAATATACATTGAATAGCAATCTGGCTGCAATCTAATTTCTAATCTTATTTCATAGAGGTATATTATAATTAAGATTAACTGACTTTCTTATTGGGGCTCATTCTTCTCTGTTCTCTACAACTGTGCCTCATACATGGAATGCACTGCTTCATCACATTGTCCTTTGGAATTACTAGTTTCCTTTAAAGTAGCTCCAATGCCATCTTCCACATGATGCTCTTTCTGATCTGTGAAGGTCTTGTCCCTCACAGATTTTTTTGGTAAGTAAATGTGTACACATTCACACATACATTTGTATACCTCTTTGTGGGACAGAAACAAGATGAGTATCTCAAAGGCTATGTTAGGTAGTACAAGCTCTATTAGAGTCTACCATGCTAGAAAGACCTTGAGTATAGTCTCCAGGATGGGTAAATTCTGTTTTCCAAGGGCCAGAACAGCTAATCAGAGAGAGGCATATCACCAGTACGTGGGCCACTTGGTGATAAATAACCACTTTAAGACTGTCAATAACCTTTAATTGGTACTATAAATGTGAGATCTTTGTGTAATGATCAATATGTGGATACAACTGAAGGAGCTTAAATCATATTAACCTTGGCATTCTTTGATAACAAATGAAATGAGAAGAAAAAGTGATGCAGCTAAATGGAAGAATAGCTTTCTGATTCTCCCACAAGAAATAATGAAATGAATTAATGAGCTGGGTTTTATGGTACACCCAAAAGCTACAGGAAAAATTATTTCATGGGAAATTTGGTTCTCAAGTATTGCATTATTAGTGGAAAACTGCATTTGCTAAAGTAGTACGTAGCTTTTGTTTCAATAATTCTTGCTCAGGGCAATGTGGTAGAGCAATTGTATGAATAACTTTATAAGATTTTCCAAATAAAATCAATTTACACTTGGTGACTTCAATGTATAGACAGGAAAAGGAGATGATAGAGGGAAGTATTGTTATAGACTGAGAATTCATGCCTTTATCAGGAAATGAAATTTCTTTTAAAAAAGAAGAAAAGAAAGGAGGGACAGAAGAGAAGACAGGAAGAAGGGAATGAGAGGAGGAAAGGTGGGACAAATTACTGGTAGGCACTCAACATGGTGTGCACCAAATAATATGGGTGCAAGAGGAATGGAATACGCAGTATTCCTAGTATGTGCAATAGACTGCATATTGAAAAAAAAAAACAAACTTCATTTGATCCTTACAACAAGTGGTAAAGGAGGTACTCTTCTTATACCCATTTTACAGTTGAGGAAACTGAAACAAACAAAAGTTAAGGGACTTGCCCTTAACCTAAGAGTCACAGAGCTTAACGTTGTACCACTGTACCACTTAGCTATAGGGGAAAGACAGAGACAAGAATCATTAAGATAGTTGTATGGAATGAAATCTTTATTTTTGGAGAGCATTTCGGATTAATGAGTTCATAAATCATTTGTGTATTTAAGTACTAAGATTATATATGTACATATTTCCTTGACTAAATTACAAACCTAATTATAGGAGGACAGGGACTTTTTGTACTTTGGTCATTGTATTCCTAATACTTAGAACAATGCCTTGCACATAGTAGGCACTCAATAAATGCTTGCTGATTGATAATTTTGGTTATGACTACTATCTCAAGAAGATGAAAGCAGGCCTCCCTCCCCACCTCAACTGAGAAATTCAAGACGATGACAATCTGGCAGAATATCATAGAGGGGGTTTATTCACCTTCCAGGCTCAAGCTGTACTAAACTTCTTGAGTTGCTTTAGGCTTCTGGTAAATTCTATGTCTTTCTGTCCCTTAACATAAAATAAACTGGTTCACTCCTTCACCTCTCACATTTTCATTTTGTATAGCAAAATCTGATGGTTGGGTTTTTTTTTTTTTACTTCAGTTTTTCAGGATAGCCCTTGCAGGAACCTTTAAGACTAAGCAAAATGAAATAAATAAAAAATAAAATAAATCAAAATAAATCTGAATCATGCATAGAATCTTAGAGCTGGTATTGGTCAGTTCTCTATGCATGCCATGGAACTCACATATTCAAAGCCATGTCCTCAAACTTCATATTATTTTACAGTGTTTCACATTTAGAGAAGTTACTAGAACACTCATTGGCTACTCTGAGAACTCTATAACTGAATGAATATGGGTCTCTGTCTCAAATGGTTGCTATTTCACATTTGTCAGCTTCATAATTTTAAAATAACAGATTTTATCTAAATTTGATACATATTAAATAATATGCATTTTAAAATAAACTTTTGGTTCAATCGACCACCTTGACACAGAATGCTAACTGATAAAATTTTTCAAGTATAATTTCCAATAGGTCTCAAATAAAAATTGTTATGTGGTAGTTACAGAGCTATGTGTTTGTCTTGAATAACATTTACAATGTACAGAATCACTATCTACTAATTTTCAGTAGTTCTGAGATACTTAAAACATCAGCTTATATAAAGCAATGCATATCATTCCCAATTAAAAACAAAATAAATCATTTTACTATTAAATATTTTCTAATCTGAATTATTAAAAAAAAATAGCAGCATTTAAATCCCACAATAAACTGCAGGCTATTGGGCAAGGGACAGACACAGGAACAAGGACTGGACTTAGGATTTCATTGGGAACTCCAAAAAGAACAAACACCCTCTTACCAACTTGTATTTTTCTTTGAAACTAAATTGCCTGGAGCACTGAGAGGTTAGGTGATTTGCTCCAGAGTCACTTAGCCACTGTATGTTAGTGGTGGTTCCCAAAACCAGGTCTTCCTGGCTTTGAGTCCAGTTCTCTACTATGCAGTACTGTCCTGGAACTTCCCCACACTGAGTTCAACCAGTGGGTATGTGAACTTTAACCTTATACCTAATTTTTAGCTGGACCTCACCATTAAAGAGTCCAGGGATAAACTCTGAGAAATATTCATGAAGAAGACCCATGTTTAGAGATCCTAGAGTAGTGAATCTTTTGGTTACTAAATAACCCCAAATTTCATATTTCGCTCCTGTGCTGGCCAAAACCTACCACGTGACTCAGTGAGATTGGTAACACTAGTATTTGGTTTAGGTCTTAAAAATAAGTGCTATTTGGGGGATCAGTGAGGAGAAGAGAAAAAGTATGAGCAAATCAAGTCACTCCTCTGAGTCACAGATACTCACCTAAAAACAAAATATCTGGCATCCAGGATACACAGCCCCAAGCACATGCTCAAATCAACATCTTTCACTGGATGTACCACAGATATTTCAAACTCAACATATTCAAAAGAGAATATATCTTTCCTTTCAAGTTTGCTCCCATTATTATTTTAACAAACATTTTCTGAAACTGTACAAAAATGGGAGAACATATTGTCTTTATATGTAATTCTTTTAAGAACCTAAGAAGATTACATCTTAATGGTAAAGAAGCTACCTACATTTCCTTCATACAGATATCCTAATAAATCGTATAATACATACATTTGTGTAAGAAACTACAAAAATATGGTATATTAAAAAAGCAAGGGCATTCTAAAGATTCCTAGCAGCTTTTTTTTTGTAATGGAAAGTGATATGACATATATCACTTCAACTACTATATGTTAGTAAATTATAGGTCTACTAGAAATATAAGAAGTGAAGTAATTTAGTATACAATGCCATAGAGATAACTCAGGGGTTCCCAACCTGCAATTCTTGAGTTTGTTATCTTTATATCTGTAGATAGCCATAGATGCATATTTTTATATATAAAATTGTATGCATGTATGTATGTTATGTGATTATACATATATGCATACGTCTGTGAATAGAGCACTGGTTCTGGAGTCAGGAGGACATGAGTTCAAAGATGGTCTTCTGCATGTGCTCTTGGGCAAGTCATTTAACCCTGACTGTCCCTTAAAAATTAAAGTGTGTGTGCATGTGTAAACTGTATTTCAAAATAACTGGTTTCCTTTCTTAATTAATTTAAAAATAAGTTTCTGAAATGAGCATTCATTTCAGAACTGACTGATATGATGAAGAAGATATAACTGGTTTCCTTTCTTAATAAATTTAAAAATAGTTTTATGAGAAGGGTATACATTTCAGAACTGACTTTGATAATGAAAGGGATATAGTCAAGTCATTCACTGAATCTGGATATATTTAAATTACATGCCCTGGAATTAAGGTGACCGATTTTAGATTCAGTATAGATCCTAATCAATTAGAACTATCCTGTCCAATTAGAAAAAAGGTCAAAGTCGGACCAAAAACTTTAATAATGTGAACAAGAATTCTCTTATCAAATATCAAAGGGCCCTTTTGCTGACAAGTTGCCTAACTGGTGATTGTTAAGTCAACCATGGAGTTTTTTTTATACTTTTATACTTTTATACTTTTGCTTGTCATTTGAGGTCCTTCACAATGTAGTATCCTCTTAAATAGCAATATGACAAATTCTCCCTCAGCCCACATATCCAAACAGTTGCCAAATATTGTTTAAACATTACCCTTCATCAGATGTTCAGTATCTCTTTCTACAACCTCTGTCGTAATGGCTTCTTAATCGGTATCCTTGCCTTTCCCATCACCGCTTCAATCCATTTTCTATATATCCTTCCAGATCTGATGATTCAAACCAGAGACTGGGCCCATGAAATCATACATAAGGATGTCTGGGGGCTGTGTACTGAACTTAGAAAATCACATAATAACATTATCCGTGTTCTATTTTGATTTATTTTGTTAAATATTTTTCAATTATATCTTGATAGGGTTCAGCTTGAGAGTGTTGAGGGTCACAATGCAGCCTGTACATGTTTGACATCTCTGACCTAAACCACCTTCCCCACACCCAACTCCTATTTAGTAAAATCTAGCACTTTCTTATTACCCTCTAGGATCAAGCATGAACTCTTCTCTTTGGCATTTAACAACCTTTGGCCTTCACAATGTGGCTCTAACCTACTTTTCCAATCACGCACACTTCTTCCCTTCATGTGAGCCTTCTTCCTCTGACTGGCCTCATGTCTAACTCTCCATTTCCTGTGTTCATGCTACTGTGCAGGCTGGAATTAGGGCTACTGTTTTCCTTCAAATCTCAGCTCCTTTATGAGGTCTTTTCTGATATTCTCACCCCTTCATCAAATGAGCATATAAATTTGCTCTGACCCTATAACCACCTGGTGGTTCTTATAACAAACCATAATACATTCTAGAACCTCTACAAATCCTACTGCTCTAAATTGACAGAAGTGGGCAGAAATAATTACAAAAAGCAGATACTTTCACTGATTTTATGCCCATCACAAAGCTAAAAACTAGATAGAGTTCTTTTTAGCAACCCTAAGAAGGCTTTACAAATTGAAACTGAGATAAGAGAAAGTAAATGTTGGGGGGAAGGAATGAAGTGAATTTTACTGAACCTGTAATTCCGTAATATCTATAGCAGGGTTTGCTAAAATGATGTAGAAGCATTTCATTCCAATGATGCCAATCACAACCCATTCAAATGCTCTGAACTTGTGTGACTCTTGCACATGTCCTTCCACAGATTCTCCAATGGAGGTCCATCCAATAGGTTTTCCTCTAGATTTCTTGATACCGTATCTCAACAGTAGAAAAGTTGTCACTGGTAATCCCTTACTGGTTCACCTTCTGTGTTGGTCAAAAACCTTTTTAATGATATTCTTTGTCATTTCACCTTTGCACTCTACTCATGCCATCTATTGCACTTCAACTTTAATTGCATAATACACAACATTATTAGACTATTATTAAAAAATAGGCTTTTATTTCCAAGAGAAGTTTGGGGTCATTAAAAGCAACACACAATTACTTAAAGTAAATCTAGCGTGTTTTTTTTCATCCTATTACATTCTTAATCCAGTTAACCATCCACACACAGAATGTGGCTGAGATATATAAGATGATGAACCAGTTCAATATGGGTCATCTATTCAATTGCATAGCAAAGTCTAGCTAACAGACATTCAACTATCTGTTTTTTTCCTATGTTGATAGTAAACACTTCTAAGTATTAGGACTGTCATTAGAAGTATATCTGAAATGCTTTAGGTATTAAAGTCATGCTTGAAAATGAGTAATCAGAAGGCCTTATTATGTAGAGGGGATCTCTTTAATTTTAACTCTCTACTAAACAACTTCCACGACAGTGGCAAACACCTTTGGAAAGTACACATCTCCCTGTTTAATGCCTTGCTTGTCATTATTAATCAGAATAAAGTTGAACCAAGTTATCATTTTTGTTATAGCTTTCAAGAACTCTAGTATGATTCTGATACACAATGACGTACAGTAGATACTTAACAAACACTTGTGGGTTGACTGGAAGAGAATATTTAGGATGGTATTTTATTTCAATGAAATCAAAAGTCTGTACAGTCAACTAAGTACATACAGTACAATCTCGTAATTTTTTAAATTTTTAAGCAGATGTTTGACTATAAAGATGTGTTCAGCTGTAGTTAATCAGTTGTGAAAAATCTGCCTGTTTCCTTCTTATATCATTAGTAATATATATTCTCATAAAACTACTGTGGAGATGAAAAAATAGGTACATGGATTGGTAGCTATTAATATTTAGTTGATCACTTTTAAAAATAATAATGCATGTAATTTTCCCCCTAAGACTCTAGTGTTCTCTCCTATTTCAAAGATCTTGAGAACTAGTCCTAATAACAACCTCAAAATTGTGTCGCTTCTAGTAATGCTAACAATAATCAGTAGTAGTAGTATTAAAATAATAAAAGGATGTCAACAACATCAACAATAGCTAGCATTTATATAGCACTTTAAAATCTGCACGGTATTTTCTCATGATCCTTACAACCACCCTGGGAGATAGGTGCTATTATTACCATCTTAAAGAAGTGAAAATTGAGTCAAAGGATCAATGCCTGAGACTGGATGTGAATTCAGGTGTTCTTGCTTCCAGCTCAATCCACTATGCTATTTAGTTGATCTCTCTATATAACTAAGTCACACTAGCCATTCTTCACATTTTTATTTCTTATTAGGCCATTTTCTACTTCCTGGTGCAAAACATTAGGTATTATGATATTATAGTCCAACATGGTGGTCTCGCTGACATTACTGGAGAAAAATATTATAAAACAGATTATTATATAATATATACTATGCAGAATCTACATATATTATTACAAAATATAAATATTATAAAAATATTTACAGATCTTTTCCATATCTTGTCAGATAACTGTCTTCCTTTGGGTTTCATTACAAAATGCTTTTGGGAAGGGGTGTACCCTGGCATTTTCATGTATGTGATAACTAAGCTGATTAGTATACAGCACTAATACATTCAACAAAATACAAAATTATCCCTAAATTCATACTACAATAATCTCTGTCAGTTGTTTACAAATGGATATCATTTTCTATATTGGTGATGATGGCTAAAAAAAATCAATTACTCCTAGTAAAACTCACACCAAATGAATTTCTATATAGTCTGATTAACAGCAGCATATACATATACAATTATCTCAATGAACATCATTTATGTTGAGAGTCATTTTAAATTATACTTATTATGTTAAAGTATCCCATGGTAATTACAGTAAAATAAACTTCTACATTAAGATAAAGCTGATTGACTTGTGATACCATATTGATTCACAGGTTATATAACAGGTAAAAAGCTGTCCAAAGGTTGATTCATGAAGTCAATCTAGGATATGTGATGGCTCCTGTAGTATTATGCTTGCTTTTTAATCTCCTGCTGAGAGAATGGCACTGCAGATGGCTCTGTTCTTTCTTCTTCATGAGGCCAGTCTACTTCCTGCTTCCAGCATCCTTTTATGCTACTGTTATTCTGGCTCTTAATGTCTCTTGGAGAATATTTTCAAGCATGTGATTGTGGGTTTTTTAAAAAAGCATATTCCGGCATTTGGGTTGTTTCACATTAAAATAGTACAGGGGTGACACAGATTATCTGAAAATAATGTTATTTGAATAAGTTCTTTCCCAAGAGTATGTCAGATTTTAGGATTTTTATTGTCTCCACATGAAATAATTCCACAACATAAGCTTAAGCATGACATGAGGATTAAATGAAAATAAAAAATCTTATAAAAGTTTCATTTTTCTAACTGTTTTTTTTTTAATTCAAGGAAGATCATGATCCCTCTTTAGAATCACTTCTCTAGCATAGAAGGGGGAAGGAAATGGTTGTTAAAAACAACCACCACCTTATTTTTCTATGTATTTGTTTAATATAGTTCCTTCATCTCTTTCTAGTAATTCTAAAGTTTTGTGAGAACCAACAACTCCCCTTGGCTTATTTTTATTGTTTTTATAAGGTCAAGAGCTAAAAGTATTGCATTTTAATGTATGGAATGTTAAGATTTAAGTAGAAAAAGAAAAGTGCCAATAGATTGCCAAATGTTATACTAAAATGTAATTTACAGGTACGAGGTGAAGGAATATAAAGGTTTTTTAGACCATTAGTCCTTGGCCTGATACCCTTCAACTTTCATGATGCTATTCCCTCCTTTTTCAATATTTCCTGCATTTTCTTCTTCAATCATGTTCTCTTCTTTGACTACACCAAATCCCAAATAACTTTCAAGAGGCTCTGTTCCCTTTTGGGAGGCAACCATGGTGTAGCCATCTAGGTTTCATGAGATGACATGGCATAATACATGGAGGACCAGTGTTGGAATAAGCATCAAACCTCATCTCTGATGCATACCACGTGGGAGATCATGGGCAAATCACTTAACCTCTCAGTGTGCAAAGATACAAGTTATTTATAAATTGGCTATTGGTAGGGGGAGTTTTGACACCAGGAACTCTCTACTCTGGTGAAACCTCCAGGGACCAGGCTTCTCCCAGTTCTAAATTTAACAACACAGATGGGTGAGTTGGTTTGTTTTCTATAAATGTTTGGGAACTTTCATAAGGTCCTCCCTTTTAGTTTTAACTCTCTGCAAGGAATATTAGTGACAGTGAGCACTTTTGAGGGGATTTCTGGGGAGAGTAGAAACAACTCTGGCTAAATGTAAGACTTACACTCCCAACCCTGCTGCCAATGAACTGTGCCCTTGTGGCCCATCACATAATTTCTCTGGCTTCACTTTCCTCACCTAAAAAAGGGCTGAACTAGTAAAGATAACATTTTAAACACTTTTAAAAATAAAGTTTGAATTCTTTCGTTGCAACACAGGAATGCACTAGTGGGGGTGAAAAATGTTACAGAGATGTCAACCAGCATCAGCATGACTACCTGAGCATAACCCAACAGGGCAGCACTGTTTAGTATTCTTTTGTGCACAGTGGTATCTACCTATCACTATATCTCTCCTCCTACATTGCTTCTGGAACAGAGAAAATTAACAGGGAATATCAGTAGCCCAATAGGCCTCTGATTTGGAAAATGCTATTTTTCTCATCAAGTTCAATTTAATTCAATTCAGCAGGAAAAAAATTATGGCGAATTAAAACTTAGAGGCACATTTTTATTTATAATAATGCTAGCCTATGAAGCCACATTTCTAAGTGTGAAGTCCTAATCTACATGCTGGCAGTACACAGATAAAAATTAAATAATTGCTGCCTTCAAAAAGGCCTAGATTCTACTGAGAGGATATAATATGTACACAAAATAAATGTAAATTTAAAGTCATGTAAAATAATTACTAGGAGTGTGCTAACAACTAGGGTGATCAGAAATGGCCACATGTAGGTGACAGCAGAACTGTGGTTTTAAAGAAGCTATAAATTTTTTTAAGGTAGAAGTGGAGAACATTTCAGATAAGGAGAGGAATCACTTGTTAAAAAAATGAAGGTGAGAGATGGGATATTGTATACAAGAAATGACTTGTTAGTCAGTTTAGCAAGAATATGAAGAATATATTTTCTTTAGCAAGAAAAAGAGGAACATGAAAAATGAATGGAAAGCAAAATAGGTCCAAAACTATACAAAGCTACAAATGGCAGGTGAAGAGCTATATTACGTCCCAGAAGAAATGGGGATCCATCTAAGATTTTTTTTTTAGTAGGGGGATAACATGGCCATATCTCTATTTTTAGCAATATCAATGTGACAACTGTGCAAAGGATGCAAGGAGCCGCTGGAGACAAAGAGACTAATAAAAAGCCTATTGGAATAGTCCAAAAAAGGTGGACTGATGAAGGCATGAAGCAGAGCATTAAAAAAAAATATGATGGAGCAATGAGGTAGGCTGAAGAGAACTTGGCAACTGGATTAAGGGTCAATTCTTTTTTAAACTTTAAGAAAGAGTTGATTTAAAGGGAACAAATGTCTCTTATCCAGTGTACAGCACACTACCTGGCACATAATAGGAGCTTAATAAATGTTTAATGGTGGATTAAATTATAGGCTAGCTTTATTTTTTAAATAAGAATATGACGATCAGCTTTAATTTTGGTATGTTTTTCTTCTTCCTTTCAGCTGACACTAGAAAAAGGATTCCATGTTTATCTCCAGAAAATGAAGATGTTTCAATTAGTTATCATTGGACAATTATACCTAATTAAAAACTGATTTTAATGCTTCTGTGGAAATCTTAGTATTAAAGGAGCTCATAATCAAAGGCAAACTGATTTTCTAAAATCAAAGGCAAATTAAAATTTTCAGTTCTATCCAACTATGTTTGCTTGGATCCATGACTACTTTTCAGAGTGGATTCCATTTTAACTTTGCAAGGGACAGTTCAGTGAAGAATCTCACGTAACTGGGAAATATTATTGTCATTCCTCTCTTCACATCTCCATTTGCTTGAACCTATCAATGCCATGGTACACTTACTTATAACCTATATTTACAGTAGTCATCAATTTCTTGCTGGGACCCTGAGATGGTCTTAGGTTCCATTTTTTTAAATACAATGAAAACATGTGTTAACAGGCATGAAAATATATGGTTGATTAAGTGCATCTATAATGCAAAAGTGTATTATAATTATAAATATCAATTTATATATAATTTATTATATAATTTAAATAGTATATATAATTTTATAATTATAACAATTATAATACTAATATTATATTAAGTATATTATAAATTTATAATTTATATAACATTATATAATAATGTATATGTAATTTTATAATTATAATTACAATTTTATTGAAAGAAATCTTCAAATACCTGTAGTACAAAAAATATGGGGCTGTACAATTAATTAAGGCATTTCTAAGGTATATCTTAACATCTTATTAAGAAACAAAGTATAGCTGTGTTTATAGTATTAAAAATGAATTCACATTAAGAAATACTAAACAGCAAGCAACTAGGCAGCACAGGGGATAGACCCCTGGCTCTGCAGTCAGAAGGACTTGAGTTCAAATATGGCCTCAGAAACTTGAAACTTAGTAGCTGTGTGACCTTGGGCAAGTCACTTAACCCTGACTGCCTCATAAAAACAAACAGCTCTCTAGAGTAACAAAGCTAGTAAGTGTCTGAAGCCAGATCTGAATTAAGATCTTCTTGACTCCAGACCTGGCAATCCATCCACTGTGACACCTAGCTGCCCCACTATTATTGAAATTAAATAATATATTCTATAGAGCTTAATGATAATGATAATTAATAGCTGTATTACTAAATGTATTAAGTTGTTCTTTCTTAACATGTATTCCAACACAGAAAAACTTTGAAATCAAAACATTTCATCTTTAATTTAGGGAATATTATTTTTGGAGCAGTGTGGTAGGAGAGGACCTCCACAATTCCTACTCAAGTGTTTTGCTTAAGACTGAGTAGTGATGTGATCCATTCTCAGTCAAAAGTGAAAGGAGGTACTGAATCAGTTAGATTAAGCCACCTAATTCTTCCCCAAACATATCACAACACAGAAAATTTAAAGTATAATTGGATTCCTTTACTAAATATTGTAAATAGCATCTTTCTATCTACACCTAAGAGCCAGTATTATATATAAAGGAGATAAAGTAGAAGTCATTCTAATAAAATCAGTCTTATACAGTTAGTCTCTTTAGTATCACTACTATTAGTTAATTTAGGTCTAGAAATTCTAGCGATAGAAATGAGAAAATAATAAGCACAAAGAGAAAACCAAATTATTGCTTTCTGCAAATGATATGATAGTGTTTATATAAGAATCCTAAAGAGGAAAATTTTTAAAATTAAGAAAAGCAATTATTAAGTTCAGCAAAGGACTTATGTCCTTTGTAATGTAGAACATAAAATAAATCCACATAAGAAGTATTAAAATTCCAGAAGGAAAAGACAAAAAAAGAAATGCCATTCAATATAATTACACAATATACAAAATATCTACAAATCCACCTACCAAGATATAAAAACAATGTGAATACAACTATAAAACCTTCTTAATAAAGATAGTAGCAGACCTACATAAGTGGAGAGAAATTAACTATTCACGGTTGGATCATATCAATAATATATAACTAATATCTAAATTAATTTTATGTAATGCTTACCAAAAAATATTAATTTATTAGTGACACTTTACCAATACATTTATAAATAACATAATAAATGGGTTTTACTATATAAATATATTGCTATATTATAATAAATAGTGTGTACAAATATATTGCTATAATAGTAAAATAAACTACACCACTTTATAGATATGAAATTTCATTGGGAGGTCAAAATTTTCTAAGGAAAGTTTTTAAAAAACTGATTGGAAGGGGGTCTACATGACCAAATCTCAAATTATACCACAAAACAATATTGAAACCAAGAAATAAGAAAATAATCTAAAATATAAGAAAAGTTAATCAGTGAAACAGTTTAGGTATAACAACATACAGAAACAAAAGGGCATAGTAACATATTGTTTGATAAATCCAAAGACTGCAACTACTAGGCTATATATTCACTATTGAACAAAAACTGCACAAAAATCTAGAAATGCATCTAGAAGAAACAAATTTTAGAACAATACTTCATACCATATACCTAGATAAATTCTCATACGGATACCTGACTTAGATGTAAAAAGTCAAATAAGAATTAGAAGAGCCAGGAAGAAATTGTCTTTCATAACTATGTATGAGGAAGAGTTCAAAATCAGACAAAGGATAGAGAAAATAAAAGAAGACTAAACTGACAATTTTCAACAATTTTTCCATAAATAAAAGTAATGTAGTTGAACTTGGAAGGGAAGCAATGAAATGAGAAAGATCTTTATAACTAGTTTCTTCTGAAAAAGTCTGATATTCAAAATATATAAAAAATGATTTTCACACACACACACACACACACACACAGCCATTCATTCAAAGTGGTCAAAAGATATGACTAGCCAATTCTAAGAAGAAATCCAAGCTAACAATAAGCCAAAAAAATACCGCAGATTACTAATAGCTAGATAAATGGACATTAAAGCAACTTCAAAGTTCTATCTTATTGTCTATCTGATTGGCAGAGATGACAAAAATCAAAATGATAATGTTGGAGGGCCTCTGAGAAAACAGACACCCTAATGTATTATCAGCAGAATTGTGAATTAATTGGGTCCAATCCTTCTGGAAAGAAATTTCTAATTATGCCCCAAAATTCACAAAAGTCAGCACTTCTGTGATCTCATAATACAACTTACTAGTCCTCTATCCCAAAGACATCAAAGAAGAAAATGACACATTGTACAAAAATATTTACAGCAGTTCTTTCCATAGAAGCAAAGAATTTGAAACTAAGGGGATTCCCATCAATTGGAGAATGAGTAAACAAATTCTGACGTATGAATGGCATACTCCTTATGGCATAAGGAGTAATAAATGGCTTTTTAATTAAATATGCATTAGACTTGTTCTACAAGGTCCCAAAGGGCAGAACTAAGAGCAGTAGTTGGAAGTTTAAAAGAGACCAATTTAGATTACTATTCGGAAAAACTTCTTCATTCTTCAGAGCTAATTAAAAGTAGAATAAATAGCCTCTGCAGATAAAGGTTTCTACTGGACCAAAAGTCTTCCAACAAAGGAGAAAGGAAGAAAACACATATTTATGAAGTGCCTATGTGTCAGACACTGTGCTAAATGCTTCACAAATATTATTCATTTGACCCTCACAACCAGTCTGGGAGGTAGGTGCTACTACTGTCATTTCACAGATGAGGAGATTGAGGCAAGAAAAGGTTACGTGACTTGCCCAGGGTCACACAGCTAGCAAGTGTCTGACTCCTGACTCAGTGTTCTGTCCATTGCAACACCTAGCTTTCTCCAAATCAAGGAAATGATGGCTAAATTCTTTTAGGAAATATTGCAAAAGCATTTGTTTCTCTGGTACAGGTTGAAAAAAGTGGATACTGAAATCCCTTCCAACTCTGAGATTATAATTTTATGACTAAACTGTGCAGTGAATGTGTATAAACGTATCCTCTTCTAAAGGATGTCAAGTACTTACCTTAGCTGGATTTCCTACTACCATATATAAAATGAAGATAATAGTACCCACACCTCACAAGGGGTTATTGTAAGGATCAAATGAAATAAACGTCTATCATGATTATTATTATTAAACAGAATTAGCTTAAGTCTTCTCTATTAGTATTAATATTAATGAAGACCAATTAGACAATTTTACATACAGCATGCAGAGAAGTTATTATTAATAACTTATAAATTAGAGTTTTAGGCTCATAAATACCACAGATTATTGTTACTTAAAATTTCTATTACTGTTTTGTTTTTCCATCTGTCTATACAGGAAGGACATTACTACTCTTAAATGCTTTTATAATTAGTGGTTTGATCACAGAATTCAAAAAGTTACAAGGATAATGAGTGGGGTCATAAAGCATTTTGTAATACATAAAACAATACATAACAAATTTACAGCAATTATTCCACATTAGTTCCAATCATGCCAGGTAAGTGGCTTTTAACTTCAATATAATAGAAAGAAAGTCAGCATAGAACTATATAGTCATAGAGCTGGTGAGCATTTTTCTCATCTTTAAGCAGGAATGTCTATATAGTGAAGAAACGTAATAACAATCTAAAACTTTTCATGACCAGAGTACTCTAGCCAAGACCAAACAAGAGAAAGGCCATAATGTTTTTCTTCATGTTGGTTTACTATGGGCCAAACAACAGAACAAAACTCACTATTCACTAGGTGTCTTGAAGAAAGCCCATTCTTAAAAAATACATTTCCACTGAGGAGTAAGTGCTAGTAGGCAGAAGTTAAAAAATCTCAAATCCAGGATATCTGGGTTCAATTCTGAAACAAGCATCAAAATAGAAAGTATGCAGGTAGCAAAGAATATAATAAAAGGGAATGTAATATATGGGAAGTCATTTGAACTGAGGAGGTGGAGAATCCTTCAAGACTGTACATGATATGACATCTCTGTATCTTCTGCAGTGGTAGGTACCTTATATATTTGAAGCAAGCAAATCATTACTAGAAAGGTATTCTGAACATTTCTCTGGTGATGCCCACCATACTGATATGAAAATCACACACAGTGAAATGGGAAGAGTAACTGATTGCTCTAAGGTCTGTCAACACTTCCCACAGTGTTTGCACCCAAACCAGTATGGAAAAGCTACATCTAGAAAAACACTTCTTGGTGACTCCTCTAATCTCCAAGACCAAGGATGACTAGGGGTTGGCAATGGAGGCAGATGTCAAGGGCACTGAAGTCCTGACACTGGCCTTGTACTTTGAAGCATGCTGATCACTAACAATGAAAAAGACAGCAAGACGGTCACTTAGACATGGTTCTGTACAATGCAAATTGTCTGTGCAAGTAAAACAAAAAATCTTGGGAGAAAAATCTGAAACTATTTATCCATTACTTAAAAGAGCCAAATGGACTAGTATAGAGACAGAGACAGACCAGTGGCCAGAGGCAACTCCTAATAGAAGTAAGTTTGTGAAAGGAAGGGCAGAAGATGCAGGTATCATTACAAAAAATAGTGACCTTGCCTTTAGAAGAGTCTTATATACCCCTGTGTCTTCGAAAGGGTTAAGTGTTTTTCAAAAATAGAGTTTCACATGAACTTCTAGAAAACAACTAATTATTAAAAGAAAGGAAGGAAGGAGGGAAGGAGGGAAGAAGGGAGGGAGGCAGGCAGGGAGGGAGCTCCATTATTTATATAAGCAGCTCTGAGGTTGCAGGGGTGAGGTAGACATGAATTTCTACAGTCAATGGCAAGAGAGCTAATATCATAGACCCCTTAAGCAATAAGGTGATTTTCTAAAAGGTTACCAAAGATATAGCAATCTTCTGAATGCCTATGCTTCAAAAACCCAATTCTGGGAGAAAAGATGAAACTAAACAAAAAAATCCATAAACATTTTTAAATGCCTACTAAGTGCCCAGCACTGTGCTAAGTACTAGAAATACAAAAAGACAGTCCCTGCCTCAAGGAACTCATCTTCTGAAGAGGGAGACAATATGCAAGTGAATATATACATATAAGCTATTTTAGGATAAAAAGGAAACAATTAACTGACAAAGAAAGGTAAGAGAATTAAGAGGGGTTGGGAAAGGCTTCCTGTAGAAGACTAGCTTTTGAAGAAAGCCAAGGAAAAGCTTTTACCCCTGAGCTTGCCTTCCCTCACATGCTTTATATTTATGTCATATGTTCTGATTTATGTAGGCTGATTATCTCATTAGAATGTATGTTTTTTTGAGAAAAGGGATTTTTTTTTCATTTTCTTTGTTGATGCTTAACACAGTTTTAAGTGCTTAATAAATACTTGTTGATCGATTAGTGGTTTTAAACAGGTGGAAATACAAAGAATCTAAGGGAATGACCTTTACATTTAAAATAGGTCATACAAAATTTTGCAGATGTTGATAATTGCTTCCTTTGATAAAATGAGTTAATATATGTAAAGTGTATAGCACACAGTCTGGACCATAAAAGGAGCTAAAGAACTGCCTGTAAACTCTGAGGAGACACAGTAAAGAACACACAAGATTTAGAAGCCACCTTTGAGCCCTTTTGGATCTGGATAAATCTAACTAAAATTGTAAAGAATTTAAAGATCTGAATTGAATTTTAAGAATGTTACTTATGACAGACCTCTAGAGAAGATGTCATAGTGGATAGAGTACAAGGATCTGGCCTCAGACACTTACTAGCTTTACAGCCCTGGGCAAGTCACAATTTATTTTTTTTTTGCCTCAGTTTTCTCATCTGTAAAATGGGAGTAACAGCGCTTCCCTCATGAGGTTGTTGTGAAGACCAAATAAGATAAAAATTGTAAAGCACTTAGCACAGTTCCTGGCACACAGGTAAGTGCTACATACATGTTAGCTATTACTACTATTATTATTTTTAATATTAATATTATTACTATTAGCATAGTCATTATTGAAGGATCAGCATTTAACTGACTCTAAGTCCAGCATGCCAAACTACCTCTCCTTTACTTAGTTTAGGATACACAGGAAGAGTGAGGAGAGGAGGGAGAAAATTTAGAACTTAAATTTAAAAAAAAAAGTTAAAATTTTTTGTTTAAATGTAATTGAGGTAAAAACACTGAGTATAAATAAAGGTAGCTACTTTGATGATCTTTACTATGATAATTTGGGTGAAATATCTATAATTTTAGCTATCTTCTACAAACTCAAATATTGTGACAGGACACTTCCATAATATTACATAGTTAAATTACTGTGAACCTCAGAATTCTATATGAATTTTGTTAACACAGGTTAGTTCCAGGGTTGGGGAACCTGTGGCTTCGGGTGTGGCCTTTTGACTGAGTCCAGGTTTTACAGAACAAATCCTTTTACTGAGGGGATTTATTATGCGAAATTTGGATTCAGACATAGGGGCAATTGAGGACCTAGAAGGCCACATGAAGCCTTGATCCTGCAGGTTCCCCTCCCCTGGGCTAGTCAGTGCGGTCATTCAAACTTTAAAACTAAAACAAGTGAAAAAGATCAATCCAAATTTTCAAGCAGGTATACAGAGTAAAGTATTCAGAAGCATCTTTGTGCTTTTCTAAATATATACATAATGCATATAAAATATTCTGCTGACTATGTAATAGCACCAGAGCAAAACAAATTTATCTTCATGATTTCAAAACAACAAAATCCAGGACATCTAAATCCAACCTGTCTCAAGTCTCTGTACTTTAGGGGGAAACAAAAAGACAAAACCTTTTATTCAACACCACACCCTGAATACTCGGTATATGCTTTTAGATCATGGTGATTAGACAACATACAAAAACTCAAGAGACATTATAAAAGGTAGACATATGGGTTTACCTAACCTAAGTGTATGTCATTTTCATTAATTTTATAAATACTAACAAATCTTTTGATTCTTCACAATGTCAAGAGAATGCATACTCCCTAGATGCTCCTTAGCACACCAGATGGGTTCCCCATAACTAACATATGGGTAGACATGGAAAAGACTTACACAAGATGGGCAAGCATAGTTAGACTGTAATCTCCATCAATGTAGGCAAAATATGTACTGATGAGATTACAGATACATTAATGTATTGGAGTAAAAGAAATTATATGTGTGTGTACATTATATATATGTATAAACACACACACACACACACACATATGTATAAGCTCACCAGACACTTATAAGCACTAATTTTTTTTAAGATAGTGAGCGATCTATCAGCAAATACCAAGACATTCACAGTAAAGAGGGTAGAAAATGACTACTAAACCTTCAGATTTCTACAACACAGGGACCTAAAAAAGGTACAAGTATGAAGAAAATGAAAATCATAAATGACTACTAATTCTACAGCAAGAAAATCATTAACTCAAAGTAGTATTTTAAATTCCTGAGGAAGCTATACAATTATAATGATTTATCTAAATGTATTTCTACAGTAAAAGCATAATGTTCAACATCTATTCTGAAATAACCTTTTTCTAATATTTACAATACTATCAAGCAATGTATACAGTAAGTATAAACTTAATGGGTTTAAATTTAAATTCTTCCATGACTTTGCCTTAAGAAATTTGAATAAACACATTTACAAATGTTATCCACTAATATCAACTTATGGGCATAGAACTTTTTGTTTTTTCTATACTAATTAAAAATGAAAGTCCCATAGTCATTCCAGAAACTCTGATCTGAATTTGTTTTTTACCTATGTGCTTGATTATTAAGGTTTAGCGATCCTGTCTGGTACATCTCCTCCAACTGCTTTCTGTTCCCAAAGTACAGAGCAAGGTCTGTGGCGATGATGGCTTTGCGGATGATCTCCAGCACCTGTTCATATTCACTGGAGTTCAGAGAGGAGAAGATATTGTGCCCTTCCAGCTATGAAGAAATAAAAAAAAAAAAACAAAGAAGAGACCAATAAAAAGCACAAGTTCTAGTCTTGTGATAGTTTCAGTTATTTGGAACAAGATAGCTAAAGCCACTTTACATGCTAATGAAAATTCTTTGAAAAATAAAGTGAAAGTATGAGATGATCTTTTTCTTCAAGAGTAATAGTGATAATGCTGCTACCATGGAAAAATGATGTGCAAGTTTCACATATGGTAAACACTAATCATCACAACACATAACTTAAACAAGCTTTGCTTTTTTTTGTTTGTTTGTCATTTCTTAAAGTCTAGCACAAGCAAATGTGAAATACTATTTAGGCTCTGGTTTTCAAATCTCACAAATACCACATCCCATTAATTTCTATTTTATACAAAGAATTACAGATGCATAAAGAACCTGGTCATCTAGCCCTTTCCCTAGTCTGCTGACATGATATGTGTGAACTGACACACACATGAAAAAAGATCTCGTTTTTTTTACTGTCTTAAGAAACCCAGAATATTATATTCCACAATCTTCACCAGTAACTCATTTCACTGATTGACAACCTCATTGTCAGGAAAGACTTTCTAACCTACATACTGGTGATAAAATTCACTTAAGACTAATTCTCTTATTATATCTTAAGTGGAGATGGGAAATAGTTGTGTACTTTCATACACAGTAAAAAGCAATTAATTGAGATTCTAACAATTCAGAATTTATGATCACTGGAATTACGTATATGTAATTCTTTTGGGAGAAAACTGAGATGCCTTTCCCTTGTACCTCTCTCATATATAAAATGAAAAACATGTCTTTAAGCCCTACTTCACAGAGCTATTGTAAGGATCATATGAGATATTTCACACACATCTATGTATTTAGCTACCTAGATATATGTGTATGTAAAATATCTCATGTAATATATATATAATATATTATGTATGTATGTATGTGTATGTATAATATGTGCATTTATATCTTTATAAACCTTAAAGATTTCTATGAATTTTACCTATAACTACAAGTTTATGAAATTAAGCTTTTCTCTCAATAGACTATCAAATTCTCTGGTCAACAAATAATTCTCATACAGGAAAGGTTTTTATGTATATTTATACTGTCTAATACAGTATAAATATACTATGACTTGTAATTTTTTCATTAATTTATTCTACTTCATTTAATATCAGTTTCTCAGAACATAGTACTCTGCATTTAGACTCAATAAACTCCATTTCCTCAAATGTTATTACATAGTTGATACATTACACTAAGATGGGCCTGCCTAACATGATTTGGAATTATATGCAATCCTTGCTTAAGCACAATCCTTTAGTACAATTTCACTGTGACATTCACTAAATGATAGTAGTGAACTAGAACGCATCAGAGGCCTCAGATTTCAATACAGTTATCTCACCCCCTTTGGGACACGACCATCATAGTTGCTCTCTAAGTCTAGGGAAAAAAGACTCCGGAAAAGCTGGTGCTTCCCTTCAAAACATAAAATGACTGCAATTTTTGTTTACCCTTGTGTTTTCCATACATAGATCAGAGGTGTCAGAAACACAAGAGTTGGCTCACAAATACTGGTAGCTTGTCCCAGAATAAAATGTAATTAGGAAATATTTAACAAAATAAATAGAAACAGAATCTAGATAACGATAAGATATGATTTTCTAAGTCAATATCTGTCCACAGGGATCCTTGTTGAAAGGTTTAGTGGTCCCAGTTTGTACTTGAGATTGAGAACACGGACTTAGATCACTAAGGTCTTTCAAAGGGGGAGCAAACTGCAGTGAGCATCTGAGTGTGATTTTTATGTCAGATTAAGGTCAATGACCTCTGAGGTCCCTTCCAGATTAAAATCATTGATCCTATGAAATACAATTCAAAAACTAAAGTATGTCAGTGAAAAAAATATAATTTTAATATCGAATATTCCTATTTTATGATTTGCTAAACATAATTAGTATTGAGGTTTGATCATATTTGAAAACCATTTATCAGTATGCTATGTCTATCTTCTCCTAATCAAACTCAGTTTATTTAAATAAAAGGTTCTTAACATATTTTGTGTGTTATGGATCCCCTTGTGATGTCTTGTAAAGCCTATGGATCCCTTCTCAGAATAATAAGAAGAGAAAATAAACAAGATTACAAAGGAAACCAAAGCTATTGAAAACAAAGCCTTTTCCCATCCCAATTCAAGAACACTATGCAATCTATCCTTGGATTCCTAGGTTAAGAACCTTTGATTTAAATGTTGATCAATTCTTTACTTTTCTTTGTACTCATAACATTATGAGTTTTCCAAGTTCTCTATTTTATTTTTTTATGATAAAACTAAAACTGGCCATTATTCAATTAAATAACAACCATTTATTAGGGTTCAGGCATTGGTCTACATGTTATTCTCCAAAAAAAAAGTCTGCTGTGGAAAATGCTAAATTTAATCTAAAATGCATTCACATATTCTCGTACTCTACAAGTGTTTATGTGTACTATCAGAACACCTATTATTCTTTTTGTTTGTTCATGGTCAGTTTAAGGTAAACTTAAGCCTCAATGCATATAGTATGTGATTTGAGAGATTTGAGAAAGCATCCAATGTCTCCAAAACCTCCCCCAAATTGGTTGTCTTAAAATGGTCCTCTTAAAAAATGCAAACAGAGAAGAATAAGAGAAGATGGGATATGAGGTTAAATTAATTTACACTAAGCTGTTGGCAACATAAAATCTGCATAACTTTGTATAGGGAAGAAAAAGTAGCTCCCAGGGTGGGGGAAAGGAAAGAGTTGAGGCAAAGAAGGTTAGAGGCAGTGAAAACGCGCCTTGTCCACTTTGGTGGCTCTTGTGTGATTGCTTTGCTTCCCTGCACCTCTTTCTTCCTCAGTAATATAAGGGATTTGACCTAAATGACCTTGGGGGGGGTCCCTTTCCAGCTGTAACCTGACATAATTATAATTATATATATTTTAATTCTTTCATATTTATTAGTTTTTGTGTCTCCTACTAAATTGTAAGGGCCTTTAAGGACTAAGTCATTTATTTCTTTTATATCCTCCCCACAATGCTATTTGCATAATAAGGCACTTAATAAATACTTGTCGATTGATTATAATTGGAGAAAACCACCACAACTATATGCAGATCTCTTCAGAGCTGCTGTAGGATTGGTGATAATGCTATAAAGATAGTTAAAACAAAGGAGACTGGAATGTTTACACAGCAAGGAGAAAAGGTTTCAAATATTGAAGGTTTTTCATGCAGAAGAGGATTTGATTTAATTTCTATTTGGAACAAGAAAGTAGAACCAGAAGCTTTCAACTCAAAATGAATTGAAGTTGCATAAAAGCAAATTTAGTTTTGACATATTCCAAAAGTTAAATGGGTTATGTTCAGAGTAGTCATTTGAAGCCTTCAAATGGAAGCTAAATGATCATTCTTGTTCAGGTACATATTTGACTTAGGCACCTCAAGGTTCCGAGTGAGCTTAAGATTCTGTGATAGTGTGACTGATAATGCCAAGGGAGAGATTTATACTCTGTGAACAGGGCCAAGGACAGAACCTTAGGGAACAGTCAGCATAAAGGGGTGAAAAGATGACAAGAAGTCAGTGAAGGAGCCAGAGAATGAACCCTCAAAAAAAGTAGGAGAACTTGAAGACAGTGGTTTCTCTAAATCCAAGGGAAAAGAAAGTGCATTATGAAGAAATTGTTATCACTATTAAATGCTGAAAACAAGTCAAAAAGATGAGAACCTAAAAAAAAAAGTGCTATTTTTTTTAAAAAAAAGGTCCTCAGAGATCTTTCAAAAGAGTACTTTCAACAATACCACAGTTCAGCTCTTTTTGGCAATTTAATGCTTCTTTAGGAGCTCAGATACAGAAACAGAGAAATCCCGTAGTGGGGGTCATTCAGGAAGAGTGAGTTGCTCAAGACTACATAGGATAGTGGGAGTGAAGAATCAAGGTTTCCAAGGAGGGTACCTAGTGAAACATGGAAGGTACAGACCCTGAGGCAATTTTTATGTATGGAGCTACTTGAAGGCAGTTGGGGCCAAATGAAGAGAAAGAAGAAAGATGGATCAAAGAACCAGCAAGGTGGTACAGTACAGAGGACAGAGTCCTGGCTCTGGAGTCACATAATCTGGGTTCAAATCCTACCTCAAAGCCTACTCTCTGTGTAATCGTGAACAAATCACTGAATCTCCCTAAGCCTCAGTTTCCTCACCTGTAAAATGAAAGGTTGTATTAAGGGCCTTTGAAGTCCCTTCTACTTCTGTATTTATGAAACTATAATCCTACAATGAAGAATGAACTTATGGTGAATAAAAAGAATGGGAAAATTGGAAAGCTACGTGGGGGCTCTTGGTGATTATATTGCAAAGTTTAGGTTTCATTTTGAGAAATAATGAGATTTAAGGAGTTACAGTGTTGCTGTCCAATGTATAGTTCAATTTAATGAATATCATGTATAAGAATCAAAGAATGTCATATTTGGAAAGAACCTCAGAGGTAATTCAACTTTTACTTTTTATACAACAAAATTCTTTTCACAGTATTTCCCAAATCAGTCAAGTAATTTTTGCCTAAAAATTTGGAGTAGGGGCAAGGATCCCACCATCTTCCTGGAGCATGTTATGATTTTGAGTGGCTTTGTCAGGAAGCTTTTCCTGACTTTGAGACTCTGTCTGCTTAAGTTGTACCCCACTCTTTGTACTTCTGGCTATTTCCTCTTCTCGGGGCGGCTAGGTGGTGCAGTGCATAGAGCATCAGTGCACGAGTCAGGAGGACCAGAGTTCAAATCTTACCTCAGACACTTGACACTCACTAGCTGTGTGACTTTGGGCAAGTCACTTAACCTCAACTGCCTCAACCTGGGTCATCTCCAGTCATCCTGATGAATATCTGGTCACTGGATTCAGATGGCTCTGGAGGAGAAGTGAGATTGGTGACCTGCACAGCCCTCCCTCACTCAAAACAAAGTCAAGTGCAAGTCATGTCATCATTTCTCTGATGACATCGTCTTCTTTGGCAATGAAGGATGAACACACTATTTCTTCCTCTCTGTGACCTCCCTTTAAGTGCTTGAGAAAAGCTAAACTCTAAGCTAACTATTCTCTCTTCTTCAACATGTGCCATGAACTTGAAGCTAGATCACGAATTAGACAGTGAGCATTTAAGGTGATTCCAGGGTATATTGTGTTTAAGCAGAAATCTACAAACCACTGTTCTATGCTTCTCTTTTACCTGTCTTGGGAAAAAAAATACAGATTTGTAGACTATGTGATTAGAAACCAAGTCAACATAATATACTACAGTGAGAACAGGACATGGAATCAGAAGAGACCAATGTTTGAAAGCTGACTCCAGCACTGAACATATACATGACCATTGTATACTTTCTTTGAGCCTTTGGTTTTCTCTTCTGAATACCTATTTCACAGAGCTGTATCACAGACTATCTAGAAACTGTAAGGTGTTATATAAATGTGTGCTATTATTAAAGACAACATATTTGTCCTTTATCTTTCAAAACCTTGAGCTAAAAATAAGCACCTTGTAAAGTGAATAGTACAGCCTTTGTCACTGAAATCTAATTTGCTACCTCTCCTACCCCATACTCACCTTTGAGTAGGAAACAGCAAATACAAATGACAGCAAAACAAGCTCACCAAGGATTTTGTGTTTAAGAAAAAAAAAACACTACTTTCAAGAAATGTTTTAGGAACAACACAGATTTAATTCAATTTCCTGTAGTCACTACCTTCCAAATTTATAGTATATTTACTGAATAGCATAATGATGGGGCTGATGCATTAAGATATCCTCAACCATCAAAGACAGAATACATTATCTTCTATATACTGACAAAAAACTGGACAAAAATATTTTTGAAAGATTTCCTTCAACCACCTATGTTGAAAAAAAATGTGTTTCCTTGCTAATATCCAAATAGAAAATGCAATTTTCCAAAATAACCCTAACCCCCAAGCTTTAATAAATCAATGCTTCATTATACTTATTTGCTAGGGAAATACAGGTTCTAAAATAAAATTGCTCTCTTTAATTATCCTGATTTTGGAACAAAAAAAATTGGAATTGTGGAAGATAAAAAGTCTTTCCTTACTTTTCATCCTAATCTTCTACTAAAACTGTGCTTGAAAAAGAATCAAGGAGAGCCAGTGGCATCCACTGCTTACTCCTATTCTTCAGTGAGTGAATACATTTTCACTTCAACAGTGCTGGGGTGCAAAGAGCACTGGATTGATATGATAGGCATCAGTCACCAATGGAAGTATCTAAAACAGTTAAATATTTCCATATTACTCTTGTAATCTCTGTAACCTACACATACTGAAAATCAGGTATAATATGGCTTTTTAGCCCAACTTGCATCATATTAACATCTAAACATATTTACAAGACTTAAAATTTACAAGATCAACATTCAATTCTTCTACTTGGAAATGCACGTTAAGTGTATCTGGAAAAGTCCCAAACCATCAATATACAATCAAGCTTCCAAAGCAGTTCAAAGAGTTAACAAACTTTGGCTTGCTATAATGTGTAACTAGAAGTAATGCTTGAAGATTGCCCAGACTTCACTTGGACTAGGGGATTCCATGAGGCATAGTATGCCTCATAGAGAACTACAATGATCTAATATGTCATGAGTCTGTAGAAATTTCAGTCACACTTCCCTGGCACAGAAAAACTAACTTCTCCTCATTCTTGAGAAGAGGAAAGCTAATTTATTTCACTGTGTCACTTTTCTTGTAACTGACAAAGAGATGAATAATTCAAAGAAGTTTTTGTTCTATAATATCAAATAAGGTATTTCTTGGAAAGTTGAATTATCTTTGTCATTCAGTGCAACCCATTACTAATGCATACTCAATGCAAACAGTTCTATAGGACCTGACTTATTTATTTTGGTAGCACACAGATCACACACCCCAACCAGAATTTCTAGATATTCCTGAATGCTCAGCTGGACAACCAGAATGTACATAGCTATTGATTTAGGATCCACCAATTATTTGTCATGAATAAAAAGATAAGAGTATGGGCACAAGAAAACTGAAGAATCATTGCTGGAGTGACCGAATTGTAATCTTCCACATAAACTTTATCAGTCAGAGCTCACATGGGGAAATACAACAGAAATGTCAAAGAGAAAAAGATCTGGAACCACTGCTCCAATGACATTGTCCACTCTGGTAAGCCCAAGATGTGTGAATAAATGTCCCAGGCCTATTTTCTATGGTTTTCTATGTACTAGCCTGTCAGTCTAGCTACCACCAAATGTAAAGGAAAGACAGTAATCCAGTTGTTTTTTTCCATACTCACAGTGCAAATCCTGATTAATGCACCAGACTCTTTATTTGAGTTAGAACAATAAAAGTTAATATAAAATATGCAATGGTTGTAACTCATTACAAGTCTTCAGATACTAAAAAACATGAATATGGATCAAAGAAAAATTTGTGAACTGCAGTGGGGAAAATAAAAAAATGCTAAAGCGAAACAAAAGAATGCAAATAATCAGTTCCTAAATAATCAGTTTTGTATTTCAAAAAATATTGAGATTCACAATGTTGGAAAAAGGAAAGAAAGGATGAAGATACTATACACGGTAATAAAATAACAAAAACTAGTCAACTAGGCCCTCGTTTAAAAGAAAATTGTTCTTTAAACCTTGACAAAACTGACAGAAACATCCTATTTACACCTAAGATCTCAACTTTTAATAAAGATGTCTGTAGAGATCAGTATTCCTACTTCAGTTAGGGAAGGAGGTTGAAATGATAGTATATTTCAGATTTGCTGGGCAAACATTCAGGCATTATTTGCCACAATATGAACCAAAACTATTTTTCTAAGACTCTCTTTCACTATTCCCCTATATGAAAGATGTTATCTGGATTACGGCTAGGTCAGTGTCATGGCTAAATTTCACTATATCTTCCAACAGCCCCTATACAATACAAAAGGACATAATGTTTGCCTTGTATATGGAAATAAGGAAAAAAAATAAAGATTAAGATAAGAGGAATCCTTGATTGAGGGTAGACTGATTCACTAACTAACCTTGAAAATAAGACATGCATTCTCACTTAAGTCTTTTGGTTCTTGGTATTTTTCTTTTCAATAGAAAATGCCCTTCCGTTTTCCATCGTTTCAAAAGCTTCAAGGCCCTGCTCAAGTCCTACTGCCTGACATCTTGAACCCTTTGAATTTTTATGAGGTTATGCACTTACTGTCTTGTGGAACTACCCCTATCATCATTTAACACTTCTTACATTTAACTGATCAAATATCCATCTTATATTCTTAGCTGAGCCCTAAGCAACTTGAGACCAGGTCTTTATCTCTCCCAGACCACAGTGCAGGATGTCAATTAAGTTTTCAAATAATATCAACCAATGGTTTTACTATGATATAATTTGGTCTTTCAATGTTGGATCTATATTCTTTACTTTGCAATATGTTAATTTGCAATTATGGTTTTCTATTATTTTATTATGACTATACCAATGCATTAAATATTATAATTATTATATACATTATACAGTACACATTGCTCAGAGAGAATAAACGTTTATATAACACTTATATGCCAGGAACCATGTTAAGCACTTTTTAAAAAAAATGTTATCTCATTTGATCCTCACGACTACCACGTAAGATAGCTGCTATCCTGTATTAAAATGTATCAGTTCTTTTGGCATGACAGAATGTAGTGAGGGTTCCCACTGCCATTAGTCTGTATTCCTAACAGTTCTCAATTCTATGAAATAAATAAAACACCCACAGTGGAATCAGAAAAAGCAGCTTCACTGCTACAGGTGAGACTAGATCTAAGTATAAGAAGAACAGGTGGTATTTAATGATAGTATTTTAGAGGAAATCGAAGTCCTCTCAATCTAAAAATACCTCCCTGTGAGTACTCAACAGAGCTTGAAATGTGTAACAATTAACAAGAATCCCCTTGGATTAAGTTATTAGATATCCTCTTTTAAAAGTATAATTATGTTATACAAGAAAGGTGAAATACTGAGTCATTATTATTCATGAAAACCTGAGCTTAAATTAGTTTATCCTACTTAGCTAGCCAGTCCAGAGAAGGTCTGGTGAAAAAGGAGATGCACTGCTCTTTTCATGGAGAGAAGGGGTGAAGAAAGAGCTAAAAGGGAAAGTACCACCGAGCAAGGTCAGTCCCTTGTCCAAGTCTACACATTTTGAGGTATACTCAAAGACTGGAGAAGTACAACAAGAGACAGAGTGGAGTACAAGGATATTTCTCCTTACAATTTTTGTATATGGGTTGAGTTACTGCCAAAGTTTAAAGTCAATTTTAAAATAAATTATATTGCAACATAGCCAATATTTACTCCAGTAGTCAGAGACTATTGGAAAAGAATAGCTAAAAGGTCTTTACTCTACCTTGAGAGTTATAAGAGGAGGCAGTGTATATATCTTTTTGTTGTTCAGTTTTGCCTGACTCTTAATTTGGTGTTTTCTTTGCAAAGATACTGGAGTAAATTGTCATTTCCTTCTCCAGCTCATTTTACAGATGATGAAACTGAGGTAGACAGGGTTAAATGACTTGGTTCCACAGACAGTAAGGGTCTGAGGATGCATTTGAACTCAGGAAAATTAGTCTTCCTAACTTAGGCCAAGTGCTCTATCCACCGTACGACCTAGCTGCCCCTAAGTATATGCCTGGCATTATTACATGACAGGCAGTGCAGACTAGTAGAAAAAGCATCAAGTTTGGAAGAGGAAAATCAGGGTCCGAATCTTGGTTCTTCCATTTACTATCTCTGTGACACTGGGTCACTTAATCTCTTTGGGCCTTAATTTCCTTACCTGTACATGAGGGGATTGGCCTAGATAAGGTCTATGGTCTTTTCTAGCTTTAATCCTACTCTCTATACACAAAAGATTATCACATTCATATCATTAGTCAGAAACCTATAGTCATTTTGCTTAAATAGAAAAGAAACCATACCCAAACTTTGGAAGAATTCATGTTCCTTATCACTAACACATAATTTTGCTAATATAGATAAAATGAGCTAATTTAAAGTACACATAAAGGAAGCATACCACATGAGAACACAGTGAAAGTTAAGACCATACCTGTCCAGGTAACTGAACCTTGCTAATTCATTTTAAAATAAAAAACACATGTAGGAAAAAAAGCTCTAAACCCTTTAACCTTCCTGAGGTTTGCACACGTTCCTGAGGTTGTCTTTAGGATACAAAAGCTATGTTCCTACACTGTAGTCCAAAGGCATGTAAAATTGTGTGTTTAAATTAAAACATCAAAACCATCAATATTACCTTGGATTTTGCAGTGGCCCCTATGGTCAAATCAAATGTGCAAAGAGAAATATATGTTTCTGAGTTTGCTGCAAGAATTTTTTTATCCCAAAGATACCTAAATATAATACGAATTTAAGTATAAGTTTTTAAGTGTAAAGATAGCTAATTATACAAAGAATTGCATGGTAGTAGGCCTTAGCTGGTGATCTTTGCCACAGATCACTATTTATCTCTCCCTTACAAACTACCACCATCACTTACAAAACCTATCATGCTTTCAAAAACAATGGAGGGAAATGATGAACACATGTGTCTGGCGTGCACATAAGAAGTGTTGCGTGGAGGTAGCACATTCAGTCCCCTTACCTGCAGTAGAGATACTGTCTGCGAAAAGTGGTGCTGCTCCATGGTTGAGGTGGAGTACAGAGCTGCCAAAGGGTGATCAAACTTCTGAAGGTAGCTATTACTGAATCCCCTGTGGTCTAGGTCATGACACAGGCATGCGATCAGAAGTCCTTTTCGCTAAGGAAATGTAGAACAGACATTCAAAGGAAGGAAATGGGATGTGATGAGACTCATATTTGCCTTCAATGCCAAATTAACCATTTTCAGTAATGCCATCAACTCTCTCTTGTCCCCACTGAGAGATGTGTAGATCCTCCCAGCAGTTAGGACAGGTACATAGTAGGTACTTAATACGTGTTTACTGATTGTTTGACAAGACCCCAGTCCCAGCCGATGCCTTTTCCCTTTCTTCATTTCTCTCAGCTGATACATCCCCAAGGGTATCCAGTTTCTCTATTCATTTATAGCCAGGGGAGGAAAGTGAAGGAAAAAGGTGACAGAACAGTGACAAAGTATTAGTAAGCAAAGTGACTTGGAGCAAGTCACATTATTTGGATTTAAAAAGAAAAATTATCTGTGCGTGTCTGTGTCATTCTTCTCTACTCTGAATAAGAACTGAGACTATAGGTCAGAAAAGGGTTCAATTAATAATAAGCAAAGGGTACACAGAGGGGAATAATGAAAAAAAAAAAAAGCTAAGAAGAAAAAATTGTGCCAAGGGCTGAAGGCCCTTGAATGTCAGGGAAAACAGAACATTTTTAGTAGGTAATATGTAGTCACTGAGGACTTCAAGCATAGGGATTGATATGATCAGTTCTATGGCTCTGAGACACAATTATGTTGTGGATATGAAGGATGCACTGTTAAGGGGAGAGAGTACAGGCCAGGAAGATTACAAAGTCATCTTGTTAGTCAAGATTTGTGGCAATGAGGGCCTGGACTAGACTAGGGACATTAGGAACAGAAAGGAGGGGAGAGATGTGAGAGATGTTACCGAGATAGATTATACAGAACTTGGTGCTAAGTTTGGAAATATATTTTGCAAATAATTATAAGTATAATCTTCATACCTATACTTTGCATACAAAAAAGAAAATGTTAAATGACATAAGCTAAAATCTCAGACTAAACCAAAAAAAACCCAGATGATCTCTTTGGTAAAGATCCAATTGGTAAAAGCGCTGATATGTGCCCTCAATAACTATGATATTGATAAAGGCTTAGCTATTGAGCTTTAAGGAAAGTCCATTAGAGTTTCAAGGTACTTAAGTTATTTGGCTTCATAGCATACCATTTTCTCTAAGCTTAACTGAAATAAGAAGTAGTTTTTCATATATACATATTTCTTTATACCTACCTCCAGATCTGTAAAAAGCCCTTGATTATTCTGAAGTATGGCATACATGCAGTGTGCCACAGTAACTGCATGTTTCCAGTTGTGATAAGGAACGCGTCGATAATTTTTCTTAACGGACATAATAAAACGACATAACTTTTCAGAGTCAAAGCTGTATGGAAAAGAATTGTTATAATAGTAAAAGAAGTAAATCAGTTTAAGTCAATTAAAAACTATATACTCTAAAAGAAAAATGGCAAAATATGGTTTTATACACATGTATCATATTGTCTATAGCTAATTAGTATGTGAAAGGGAGGGTCTGTTTTTGTGTTTTTGCCTTTCTTTGGATATCCATCCCTTATCAGACTGTCAGGCACATACCAATGCTCAATAAGCATTTGTTGACTAATTGACATATGCATACATCTACAAATACATACATATGTACATAAGTTAATATAAGTACTTGTGACAATTATCTATTGGAATTTTCCAGTGTAGTAACTCCTACCAACTTAAAGTAAAAACTATCTATAAAGTATAGGCTTAGGAAGATGCCTGAGGTCCAGAGATGTCAAATGACTTCACACAGTCACACAGGCAAAAAATATAAAATGCAGGATCTAAACCAAGTCCTCTGATGTAAAGCCCAGGACTTGACCCACTAAGTAACAATGCCCTCCCTCCCTCTCTTCTTTCCCTCCATCCATCCATCCATCCATCCATCCATCCATCCATCCATCCATCCATCCTTCTACGTAAACAGAGCAGTAAACTATGCTAGCAGTAAAAAGAATTATAGGAAGAACAGGGATCTTAGAGGTCAACTAGAGTAACTCTTTCATTTTACAAATGTAGAGAACTGAGGCCCAGGATTTAAATATGTACACCACACACACACACACACACACACACACACACACACACACACACTCTCTGCAATGTTAATTATGTTAATGAGAATTAAAGATCTTCTCCACCCATTAATGGGCCTGCCCATTAAGGGAAGCTTGATTAGGGGAGATTTGTTTTGTAGGAAGGCCCACACCTTTTCTTAATTTCCAATGAGGGACTGGTTCTGAAGGGTTGTAAGGCCCACATATACATATATACACTCTGAGGGAGGTTTTATTTTGGGGCTTACTCACTGGAAGTGTTTGTTTGGCTAGAGGAGACTCTGGGTAGCTGCTAAGGAGTCACACAGCTCTGAAAACCCAGATGTTGGTGCTCCTTTCTCTGATAACTATGTATGTATGTAATGATTAGGCAGTTGGATTTGTCTGTTGATCTGTGATGTATGTATTGTTTATGGTCAGACAGTAGGAAGCCCTATCTGTTGGTCTTTATTTCTCTGTATTTCCTCTGAAGTTCAGGGTGCTGACTTTTTCCCCTGACCTAAGTGAATGATATATGTGGTTGACTGAAAGAGATTGTTGACCCCTTAAAAGTTGCTTTCCTTTTAGAAAAGCAGATCTAAGAACCTGTACAGCAGGCCCTCCTGTGTATGCCAGGGTCCTTGCTGTTACACACACACACACACACACACACACACACATTGCAACATCTCCCTCCCATTCCTTATCAAGAAGTATTAATTAGTTGCTATGGCCATATCTTTTATTATGAGTTCTACATGCTCACTTACTCTGGTCCATGAATGATACATGCAGAGTCTGTCAACAGATCCATAGTTAAAGACCTTTATAGCTTGGTAGGACCTGCAAAACCTTTGGGTACTCAAAGTCACTTCCATGGTGGTAACAGATGATATGTCTCTGTCTCTGTCTCTCTCTCCCTTTCTCTCTCTCTCTCTCACACACATACACACACAAATAGGAGTTGGAAGGATAGAAACTCTAAGGAAAGTACTGGAAGAATTCCTTACAGGGATCCTTAAATCAGCTCTCTTAAAAATAAGGAGTTATACGTGTATATGTGTTTCCACTGAAAATGGATCGTAGTCAATAAGATCACCTATCTAAATGCATGTTTTTACTTATATTTGACATATACCTTATAATTTTTAAGAAGGTAGAGAAAAGCAGGCATAAGTACATGTCTAATCCTCCTTCATTTTAAATGGAAATACATCTAACTTTCTCCCTTCTCTTTCTAGTGAGGGAAACTTGGCTAAACTCAAGAGATTGGCCTGGATAAACTGAGAAAAACTGGGGCAATCGAAGGTTTGCAATCTTCCAGACTAGTCCTAAAATCTAAACTAGACAACCAGGGAATGTATTTAATCAACACTATCTCAAAATATATAGCCACAAAGCATCCAAGCCCTTGAAAATCTCATATTTGCAAGCATTTCTGCATTTTACTTACATTCAGTGAAAACAAAGTATTGTATACTGCTTCAAAAAAGGTGTCATGGAGAATATTTAAAATAATAAACTACAAAGTGGGGAATCAAATCACAAGTGTTTTATATACAAGTACAACTCCATTTTAAAGCTTGAAATCTAAATTGCTATACAATGGCCAAATCCAACTATATAAAATTAAAACCTACAAATGACACAAAAAAGTGTACAAAAAGAATATACGTATTGATCTATCGATCTATGTGTATTTGTCTCTCTGTATACTATATGTGTGAATGTATGTACATATCAGATTTGTTCTAACCATGTTTTATTTTATTTGGATTTTTCAGAATGTTCAGAAGGAATACATGCTTGAAGAAGCTAAGCAGGAAAAAAATGTTGATTAAGCTTTTATATCTTAAAGCTTCACTAAAGCTTTTGGGACACCCAGTATTTTAAATTTTGTTTGGTTGTTTTCAGTAAAGTCTGATTCTTTGGGACCCCATTTGGGGTTTTCTTGGCAAAGATACTGGAGTGGTTTGCCATTTTCTTCTCCAGCTTATTTGTCAGATGAGGAAACTAAGATAAGCAGAGTTAAGTGACTTTCCTAGGGTCACACAGCTAGTAAAGGTATGAGGCTGAATTTGAAGTCAGGAATATAAGTATTCCTGACTTCAGTTCCAGCATTCTATCCACTGTGCCACCTAGCTGCCCCAAATGTTTCCTGAACAACTGTGGGCAAAGGTGGCTAAGCAGGGTAACTTTAAACTAGGTCATTCAGACCTATATACTGGGAAGAATATAAGTACAAACACTTGGCAAATTAGATCATGGTAAATAAACTAAGAAACTGACAGACCCTGGTTCTCAAAATACAAATATTTAAAGACTACCTAAATTCTTAGCATATAAGTGTCAGTGGAAGAGATGGCATGTAAAGGACTTAAAGATGAGAGGAAAATGAAGCAATTTTTTAAGAAATTGAGCTGTCATAGTTAAACTAGTGATAGGGTGAAAAATATTTGCCTTTTTTAAGGTTTGTCTTAACTGAAATATTTTATGGTTTTTAAGAATGTAAGGACTGTTAAGGGGTCCCCTGAACTTAGGTTTTTGAGTTGCCATATTTTCCAGAAAAACTGGACCTATTCAGAGCATGCAGAAAGCCCTGAATGTCTAAGACACATTCTAGAAGCTCCCAAACTGAGTTGACATGTGCTATTTGCATCACAAGCTGGACTCTGTGTCTTTTTGATTCAAGACAGGCACCAGACAGTTTGCATTAGTCTACACCAGGCCTGTGAAGCTGGAACCCTGTGTAGATTAGTGGACCCTGCATAGTCCAGCAGTCCCCACTGGAAAAGAATGCACCTTGCTCTTCCCCTTTGGAAAGGGTTTTGTCCTTTTCCCACCTTTGCTGAACCATATCTCCTCCTTTCTTTGTCCTGCTGTTATAAAAATGCAAACTTCTGTATGGACTATGAACTCTTTGCTCTGGCTTTTGGTTCTACATGCATGTTCATTTCTCTTGTAACAAACCTAGTCTTCCACATAAGTTTCATGAAGTTGTGATGTCCTCAGATAAGTAGAAAGTAGATATTAATTCACAGGCTGCTCTTTAAATAAGCAGTTTTGAAAATTAAAAAAGTGAGCATCTTAATTGTCATCTAAGTCATGTCCAAAATACTATAAGTTTTACTATTATTTATCTGTAGAGCCTTCTTCAAACAGAGCCTGGAGGCAGCTGCCCAACCTTTATGCATAGTGTCTTAGAAGAACTGAAAAGCCTCTTTCTGACTTGTCCTAGAACCTAGAACACTTTTTAGTGAGAAAAAAACCCCACAGTTTTACATTTATTAGAGTTTGATATATACTAGAGATTTATAAAGAATAACAAATCCAAGAGGGAGAGGTACATGGCACAAAAGGAAATTATATAACGAACAATAACACTCAAATTTCTGAAAATGTATGTAGGAAATTCATACCAGGCTGTCCCACAGGATTGATGTATCATGTAGACAAAAATGGCAGGCCACATTTCCTCAAAAGGACTAATATCAAAATGGTATCTGAAATTAGAAGAGATAAATTCATTTAGAGTGCATGTAACTTAAAATAAACACAACTGACAAAGAAGATAAACTGCCTAGTTATACATTAAATGATTCAAATTATAGAACAGAATAGCTAGAAGCAACCTTGAAGTCATCTAATCTTTTCTACTTTCCCTGACAAACCTCACTTCTTTTTAAGAACCTCTTGAAAAACAAATTCCATAGGTTCCCTTAAACACTTGGTCCAATGTTTAAGACACAACTTGATTATTAAGATGCAATATTATCATCTGTAACTTCTAGATAGCACTACAGCAATGAAGAAAAATACAATGAAATACTCCTGTCAGAAGTATCATGAGAATCCATTTCTGCTTTCAATGCCCAGATACTACAACTTCGTAACAAGTTCATTTAAAAAGTTTAAATATTGCCGCATTTTTCATATTCAAACATAAGTTTTAATTTAGAGGTAATAAGCAACAGAAAAATCATTTGACTGTTTCTTAATTTGTTGTGCTATTACATTAACACTCAAATGAAACCAGCAGAATGTCAAAATTTATTTTAAAACATTTTCCAGTCATGTAACTTTGTCCCTTAAAAATTTTCTTAAATAATTTTTTTGTTAAAATGAAAATTGCTTTCTTTTCAAAGTTAGTTTTAGAATTTTCATAATCAGTGGGTGCAGTACATTGCCACCAAATGTACAAATTGTTTATTCTAATCCTATAACCCATTCTATTGTAAACTCAGTTTACAATTGTTAAATTATATTCATATAAATTCAATTCACAGTTATCTGCTACATGAAGGAACTGTGCTAGGTGGTAGTTCAAACCTCATATCTGAAAGAAGGGCTTTTATAAGTACAAAGAAGCTCACAATTCAATTTCTTTTTGGAGACTTGTTGGGACTGTGAACTGCATGAGGTTTTGCCATTCTTCTGTAGTACATATGCTGTGATAGGAAAGCTTTTCCATGGTTACTCGGTAAATGCACTCTGAATGGCGAATTCTTTGATACATCTGGAAGAAAAATTCCAGTAAGAAATTAATACAGTCCTACAAACACATTCTGTAAAGTTCAAAATTTTTCATGTAAAAGACTCATAACTTTTCATCCAGATCAAGACACTGTTCCCACTCTATTCTACAAAAACACACATTCATTTTACAGAAACTCTGGAGATTACCCTGCAGTTCTGTTTAAAACTTTGCTATATTTTGTTTTGCAATGTTCCAAAATACTGAGTTTTATGGAAAGGAACAGGGTTGTTCTGTGTCATAGATCATGCTGCCAAAAGTTATAACACTAGGAGAAACACAAGTTGTACTTTTAAAAGGCAAAAGAAATAAGTAAAAGATGTGGGGTTAGACAGGAAACAATAACAACCACAACAAGCCATTCATCTGATTAGGCAAAATCATATTGATGAATGTGACATGTACATGGCTAATTTATTTTCCATTCCTACTTCCATCAATATACTTTACATATCAACACAGCAGGGGATCTTAATGTGTGTGAAACTTTAAGTACCATCTATGAAACTATCTAAGACTTTATTCAGGGAAGATAATTCAGGACTATACTGTATGTTCCACTTAAGACACAGTAGCTGCTTTGCCATCGTTGCGTCCTACATTCTTTGGAGAGACAGCACTTGAGCAAACATTTTTTAAAAGATCAAAGTCAAGCACCAGGCCTCCTACCTTCAGGACTTAGTAAAGAGTCTCTGAAGAACAAAAGCCTCGAAGGAGCACTGAGTTTAAGTGCTTCTAAATATGGAAATCTTAAATTCAGTCTCAATTCAAAATCGTATTTATTCCTGAACTAAGAATTATGCTTATCTTTTGAAAGAGCTCTCTAGAAAAGAAGTAGAATGAGAAATGAATAGAAATCAAGTGTTTTCAGAAGTAGTAAGAAGGAAAAAAACAAAAGACAAAAAGCTACCAGCTCCGGAAGGTCGGCATCTACCACCAACTGCTTCTGTAGTTCATTGAACATCACACCTGTTCTATTCAGGTGTCCCAGAGCCCGAATGCCCAGAACACAGTCTTAGTGTTTGTTTATTACTGAGTCTTGTGGAATAAATTTTCTCTTGCCAGACTAATGCATTTAAGCAATTACTAGGTTAGAAGAGAGGAACAACTGTATACATAGACTTGCTGTGAGCAAAATTAAGGAGTTGCATATAACAATTGCCTGTGGCAAGCTAAATTGACATTAAAGGAAACTATAATGTACTTTACTAGGATATTAAAAGTAGTTGAGCATGAATAATGGTGGACAAGGTTTAGCACTCTCCTAAAAGGTACGGGGAGCACCTTTCTCCTGGCACTGGTTTTTCTTAAAAGACAACAAGCTATTTAAACTACATAGTTGGTAAGCAACGTAAAGCTATAGAACACCTAAATTTACAAAGCAAACCAGCATAAGTCACATTTCTATCAAATATCATAAAGCAGTTGTTAGCAAGTAGTTAATAACATGAACACAATTTTTAACTATAAAGATTAATTTTATGCCTTGAGGTTAAAGAGCAGATTATTAAAGGAGCAAGGATAGGAAAGAAAAGAGAAAGGATATATCACCCAATGACATGCCAGTCTCAGAGAATAAGCTCTTTTGTTTGGCATTTGAAGCTCTTCAAGACCTTAAACCTTCTTATTTTTCAATCTTCTACTTGACTCCCCTACCTAATAATGCATGATCCTGTTACACTGTTACTTCTCTAGGTTGCATTTCCATGTTTTGGTACTTACTGTTTCTCTGCCTGGAATGTTCTTTTTTACCCCCCATCTCTTTTTTTTTTTTTTTTTTAAGACTTAGCTCAAATCCCACTGTTTACAAGGGGCCTTGCCTGATCTTCCCAGCTGCTACTGCTTTCCCATCTTAGACTATTATCTTACTCTATATGTATATCTTTTAAGTCCTTAGTTATTCATATGTTGTCTCTGTGTGACCCTGGGCAAGTCATTTAACCCTCTATAAAATGATGTGGAGAAGGAAAAGGGAAACCACTTCAATATCTTTGCTAATGAAATCCACATGGGATGACGAAGAGTCAGACAATACTGAAATTATAGAAAAACCTATTTATAGCATCAGACAAGTCTTAGGAAACAGAAAGAATACTTAATCATGATGGGAGATCAATAGTCCAATAAGCCAGGATTCTGCTAAATTTTTGACTTATTTTAAAACAAATGGAATGAAATTAACAAATAAAAACTGCCAAGGAATAAAGAAATGGAGAGTATAGTTATCAGTAGCCTTATAGAGGAAAAAGTAATTTCAGAAAGAGAGGATTGTAAGGCTTATGACACATACACGGTATATAAAAACAGCAAAATTAGTTAAAGAGTAATCTGCCTGTTATATTCCCTTGGAGGCATACTGAATGACTAAAAGTTCCTCACCTTTTGGATTTGTGAGAACCAACTTAGGGGTTCTATGGGAGTGAAACACTTGCTCCACTTCCCAAGCAAATTTACAAGTTTTACCACCTGAGTAAGGTCAAGACTTCCCTTTTTACCTCTTCTGTGTTATATTCCAATTCAAAATAAAGAAAGGCAAATGAACCAAAATTCTTCCAGTGAAATCTCAGCTTTATATAGCAATTAAAAATGTGTCTCTGGGCATCTGTTAACTAAACAAACCAGGAGAAAATGAATTATGCTGGTGTAACAAGTTATGGTTCCTTAAAAAATCACTCCTCTAAAAATATCTCTGGTACTATCTCTTAAGAAGTCTTTGTGTACATGATGAAACAAAGAAAATATGAATCTTATGATTAAGTGATGAATTGCTAAAAAAAAGGAATAACATACTGAATAACATTTTAACATCTAAATAATAAGGTACATAATAGTATTCCTCTGTTATCTTACTAAAATATTGTATGTAAAATCTACTGAAAGAGGGATGAAGAGTTGGGCCCCACTCAAGCTAGAATCAGGATTCTAACGAAGGGACAAAGATCAGATGTTTGTGCAAAGGTAAGTTTATACAATTAAAATTTTGTAAGAAAGTAGTGAAGGAGAGGTATAATCTTGCTTTGAAAGTGTTCTATATGGGTATGTTTTTGAAGACAAGGAATTGAATCAATGGATAATTATCTGACTACATAATTTGAGATGCACCAAGAAATACAAGTAAAGCTATATGTCCATCATATGAAAACAATCTGTCATTTAAGCTGAATCTAAACAAAATCACAACCTCCACTTGCTCCAGTAAAAACTGAGTCAATTCCTTACCTAAATCAGTTAAGGCAAATATCTAATATATTACAGATGAGCAGTTTTTCAGTTTTTTAAATTTAAACCTCCTCTATTAGTGTTATGTATACAAAATCTAAAAATTTAATTTCTTTAAATTAAATTTACTCAAGTGAAAATTCTAAGAAAAAAAAAAGAGAAAACACTTTGGTAATCAAGTTGATAATTCTAAGTAAAAGACATTAGCTACTAATAATCAGCAGGCACCTGACTAAGAATCAGGAAGGATGAAAAAGAAGTACTAGATGTACCAGCAGGAGGAATATCTAGATGTCATGAAATCAAAGCTGCATTACAGGAAACAAGAATCAAAAAAGACTCAAGAAATTTCTCACGGCTCTCCAGGTGGTAAACGGCAAAGCCGAGAGTTCAAACCAGGTATGCTAACTTCATGTCCAGTGATCTTTCTGATAAGTGAGGATACACATGCTTTTAAAGTCTTAGTAAGTCTGTGGTTTCCTATTGGTCTCTAGCCTCTGCCTTTTCTTCTCTACATTCTCCACAAGAGGGCACCATACCAACATCAAGTAGAACTCATGCTATTACTTTCTAATGTAAACATTATGACGTGAGTTCCTGAATTCTGGGTCGTGTCTTCTCAAATATTATTCATACAACTTAAAATAGGACCTAGGCAATATTTTCCTACTTTGGATTTTTTTCTTCTTGAGCTATATATGAAACTAATCATTTCTGGCTTCCCACAAACTTCCTTTTTTCTTGGGTTGTCACACTTTCCAGGATACCTGAATAAAGATATGGGTATTATGCTGTTTTGATTCAAGTAAATCTTCTAATAGTCTTGTGATTATGAAATCTATCAAATAATGAATCACTCTAATCAACAGAGAAAATACAATTAGCAAGTACTCGAAAACTTTACTTCTATATAAGGCTTTTTCAATCAACATTAGATTCAAGAAACATTTTACGAAATATTACTTACATTAGCACAGTGTAAGGCTAAAGCACAGAAGACTGCAAACATTTTAAAGTTGTTTTCATCTGTTTTGGAGAAGGCACTTCCACTTATTTTATTCACCATCTGCACAACGCCGATTACGCTCCCTCGACTCACAATAGGCATACACAAAATATTCCGTGTGGTATAACCTGTGTATAGGTCAACTTCCCTGAGGAGTTGTAAAAAAAAAAAAAAAACAGAAAAGAAAATTATTAACATACCACCTATATGATAAATCTTAATTATTTTATTTAATAAGACTGCTATTATTCAAGAGTTAAGAAGATATTAGCATTGAGTGGGCACAATCATTTAAACTGATGACAGAAAAAAACTATTCAGAGTACTAGATTCAATGTAAAAACAAACTTTACAATCTTAAATATTTCATTAAAGCTATTATTTCTTTTTAGAGATGACAGCACTTGGGAAATAACTATTATATACCATATACATGGTGGCTGCTGACAGAAGTAGAATAGGAATTTCCATTTGATCAAGGGAATCAATACATATAAAAGAAAGACAAAAGCAAAAGCAGTTCTGCTGGGGGAAAGAATCAATAGTTTAGGGGATTAGGAAACATGATGTCACACTTAAACTAAGCCTTGGAGAACGCTTGGGGTGGGCTGTCTATCTTCAAAGGCCCAGGGACAAACAGTACAAAGACATGGAGGGAAGAGATGGAGCACAGTGCATGAGAAACAGGAAGGCTAGTTTGGCAACATCAGAGACTGTATCAAGTGGAATAATGGGACAATAAGGTAGAAAAATTAGCTTGGGATGAGGTTGCTAAGGGCCTTAAATTTCAGAGGAGTTTCTATTTTACCCAAGAGGCAAAAGGGTGTCACTGAAGTTAACTGAATAGGGGAATTCAAGGTTAAATTTGTATTTCAGGAGAAATATTGTCTCTAAGTAGAAGATGGATCCAAGTGAGGAGAGATTTAAGGCAGAGAAAACAATTAGTGGGCTACTGCTATATAGTTCAAGTGAGAGATGATGAGGGATTAACCTAAATTTCTGGTAGGGATAGAGGTGAGAGCTGTTGTGAACACAGAACAATCTAGCACCTGATTGGATATGTGGGATAAGAATAAGGAGTAAAGAATGCCACTGAGGATGCAAATTTGGGTGACTGGAATGATGGAGATGCCCTTCGGAAGGTTTTGAGGGAAAGATATTGAGTTGTTTGGGAAATTTTAATTTTGAGGTGCCTAGTTATTTGAAACATTTAATTGGATATTAGTGCTGGTAAACTAGAATTCAGGAAAGAGACACCAATAAAGAGAGAAAGAAAAGATAAGATGTCCTAGAACAGAAATCCAGAGATGGGGGGGCACTAAAAGGATGATGACTCTATTGAAAAGGCTGAAAAAGGAATGCTCAAATAGTAGAAAAGAGATGGAAAAAGAAAGGGAAGGAGAGGAGAGGGAAAGAGAGGAGAGACAGAAAGACATAGCAACACAGAGAGGTGCCCCAAAATCCAAAGATGGGAGGAGAGTGTGATCAATAGTGTCAAATACTGCAGAGCTCAATAAGGGTGTAGATTAAGAAATGGCCATCAAATATGATAATTAAGAGAGCTTTGGTCATTTTGGAGAGATCAATTTCATTTGGGTAATGTTAAAAGCCAGACTGAAAAGTGCCAAGAAATAAGTGAGAAGAGAAAGTAGAGGCAATGAGTATAGACAAAAGCTCTTCAAAATGAGGGCCTCCTTTTTATAAAAGTGGGATGTGCTCCAGGCATACCTGGAACAAAAGCCAGGACTTAAGTTTTACTCAACTATTGTGAGCCTCAGATATCTTATTGGTCAAACAGGTACAAGAATCCCTGACTAAAGATGCGACACAGTTGCTGCAGATGCTAGAAGAACAAGAGAACAAATAAGAGCTAGGAGTGATCTCAGAGATCATCTAGCCCAAAGCCCTCATTGTACAACTGAGGACACAGGCCCAGAAGGTGGTAAAGTCCTTACACAGGATCATAACTTAGCCCCAAAACCGGTTAGGATGGTAGGGTTGGGGTTTTTTGTTCTGTTTTGTTTTAAATAATAAAAAAAAAAATAGTGGTATTTTTCTTTGGTTAAATGATTTAGTGCTCTAAGGACCTATGATTTCCCTGATGTGAGTTCACTTCTAGCACCTATTTTTTTCTCAAACTGCTACAGCCAAAACAATTCAGTAGCCAATCTTCTACTGATGAAACTCTTGAGATACCAGTCAGGCATCAAACTGATTCCTGAAGTGAAAGCTTGCTACTCATGCTCAAGGGAACAGCCTCGTTTGAGAAAACCCAAACTCACCTGGATGACATGATAAGGTATCAGATATCAGAAGAGCACTTCAGTGGATATATTTCTAATTATATTGTTAAAATAATTGAACTTGTTTGAATCTACTTTTTGCTGTTTTGGAAACTGGGTTAAAAATCAATACATGTGGCAAAGAGACTTTTTTAGTGTTTTTTAGTGTTATCTTTTAAAAAAAAAAACTTTAGAGATCCTGTCCAACAGCAGTTTAAAAAATTAATTATTTTTAATACAATATCATTAAGAGACAAAGTTCTACATTTACTCTAATTTTTAAAATACATAACTGGATAAAAGTTCAGTCTACATCTCTAACAGATATACATTCTGGACTGATTATGGATGCCAATTACAAGGCTCTGCAATGTTGTATAGCTTACTGCAATTAGCTCAATGTTAGCTGCAAACAGAAGACCTAGGTACCTACAGGTCACGTAGAGAATGAAAGATAAGTGAAAGAAAAGATAATGAGATAGAAAGATAAACCTGTTGGCTCAACTGGTATTCATACAGTGTCAAAAGGATTAAATGAACACCCTTGGCATATCAGTTGGACCTCTGTGAAGGATTTACTGGAGGACAAAGATAACAGTATAACAAGTTGAAAAGGAATGTATACGTGGCCAAATACACCACCTGAAAGATGGAAAGGTTAGTACATTGGAACATGAAAGTCTTATTTTCTGATTACTAGATGTTTATTTGGGCTCTGTTTTTCCTGTTCATCTTTTTTTTTATATATGCCTCAGAAATTACAACAACACCACTTTCTTTACAATCACATCTAGCCATCTACCTTGCTGTGTTCATACTGCGGCTCCTGAGGTGGACTAGCCTCTATGCTCCAATCCTCTACAATTTATTTCTCAGTCTCCTGGGAAGCTAATGTCTATTTTGGATTTTCTGCCCTGAGGATGAATGTTCTTAACTAGGGAATGACTGGGTGGGAACATACTTAGTCCTCTGAATCTAAATGAGCTCTATCCAGTCATCCAGGTGTCCAGCCATTCACTTAGGCCATCATATTATATACTGTTCCACTCTATTCCCAGTTTGCCTCCCCCATTTTACCTCTTGCTAGGACCACAGGAATTCAATCAATAGTACCATCTATTACTTCTGGAAAGGGCATGCGAACTTGTCTGACTCCATATCTCTGATTCCACTAGCCAAAATGCCCCCTGGCCACCATTCCACTACATGTGTTGTCCCCCAATTAAAAAGAAAGCTGCTTCAGGGCAGGGACTATCTCGCTTTTTTGGATCTGTATCCAAAGCACTACAGTACAGCATCTGGAATACTTTAAGTGATAATAATCATTTTTCATTCATTCATTCAATCCTTCATTTAAAACAGAGTTCACAGTAATAAAAGTCTTCTGATTCTTATAGAGGTTTATGCAATCATCACAAAACTAAGCTGAAACGATCTCATAAAAATGTCTATAAAATTTGTCTAGCTCCAAAATGAATATTTGGTTGGATTCTATACATTTTAGAAGACACACATTTTCGGAGAGGCAACATGGTAGCTGAAGGGGAGGCTTCAGCCAGGATAATGTGATTCAAATCCTACCCTCTAAAGTGCTGATAACAAATTCAAATAGGCTTGCAGGTCACTTGTTTGATGCCTTTGTACAACAGAACACTGGCTATGTGACCCTGGGTAAAACACTCCACAGTTACCTAGAGAAAGTTCTAAAATTCTTAAGTTGTAGAAAATCGCCAATTTGCTTTGATAGAGACAATCTCCTAATTAGTAGTTCTCCATAACCATGAAATCACAGGCACAGCATACCTCATCTCCCAAAAATATTTTTGAAAAAAAAAATAAATTGATTTGAAAGTTGAGATAGTAATTCTCTCTAACTGGTTAAAAGGATATTCTTGCACTCCTTTCTCTTTGGAGAATGATCTTTTGACAGAAACTATATATTTTATTAGAAGTAGTAAATAAAAATGGTATTTAGAGAAATTATGTCCAAACTGAATTTTCAAATAAATACTTTTTTAAAAAGCAGTTATGCATTTTATGCGCCTTGTCATCCCGTTTATCATGACCATTTAATAGCACAGATTAATGCCTTTTTGAAACTAAATGGATTAATGTTGCCTCTAGTTCCTTCATAACTGTGGCAAAACAACACAGAATGATAAAAGGCGCTAAGTGGACAAAGAACTGAAGTCACTAGCAGCCAGAAGATTGAATGGAATCCTGCCTGAGACACTTGTTAGCCACATGACCCTGTGTAAGTCATCTAATTTTGCTCAGCCTCAATCTCCTCATCTGTAATATTATAAAAGTATAATACACCTATTTCATAACCTATTTCACAATGTTGTTGTAAGGATCAAATAAGATACATGAGTAAAGAACTTTGTGAATCTTAAAGTGTTACATGAATGTTAGCTAGTAAAGCACTGTTAATATGCTTTGCATAACTACAGCTAGCATAAATGATACATAAATGGTATGGATTTGTATCAGTTAGGTTATGACAACCTATGACCATTTTTGGCATCATTTAAGAAGTATCTGTGTCTTTCTGCCAAGAATTTCTTACCTGTTAAAGCGTGGGTCTGCATAGGCATCTGGGATGTTAAGGACCTCCCCTGTTCTAGCCACCTGACCAGCTATTCCTTTATCAATTGAAAATCTGCACAGATAAAAAAGAGGCATGCTAATCAGTAAATGCACATAAATCCTCAAAACAAGTTACCAGGATTAAATGCTAGTAAACTTAACATAAAAGGCCAGTAAACTTGAGACAAAAGGCTCTCAGTCCTGTATTCCAATTATTTTTAAATACTCCGAAAGTACATAGCAATTACTTCACAATCTTGTTAGAGAAAAGGCAATGTTTAAAATGTTTTAGGTATCCTAGATTGTAATAGAGGATCAATGACCACAAAATTTTAACTTTTGCCAAAATTACACTGCATTTTTATATCACTTTCCTAATGATTCCCATTACAATTTGCTGTTTACACCTCTTCCTTTTGAAAAACAAGAACTATGTTTTAAAAGGACAGTCTCCCAGAAGAAAATGTCATAAAAATGTAAATTTAGTGCAGTCATAAATCCAGTGAATGCTCAATAAATATTCACAATGACACTGAGTATTATATCTACCTATTTATTTATATTATATTGTCTTATTTATATAGAATGTCAGTTCCTTAAGGCAAGGATTGTTTTTGCCTTCCTTTGTATCTCCACAAATAACACACAGGAAGTGCTTAATAGGTAACTGCTGCCTGCCTGCCTGCCTGCCTGTCCCCCTGTCTGCTTGATTTATGAGCACAAAGTAATCAGAGGTTGATCTTCTTATTCCTATCAAGGAGTGGCAGGGTATTACATTATCTAAAAGACATCAACAGTGCTCATTTATGATTTTTGGGAGTAGAAGAGGAAAATTTCACTATGCGTAGCACAGCAAATCACACATCAAGTTACAATGAATTCAGAGACCATGCTGCTGCCATGAAAATCTTATCTGGGGGACACTGAGAAGCATGGTGAATTGCTGCACCCACAGTCCTCACATGACTTCCTCATCCTTTCCAAAACTGGAATCAAAAATAGACAATAAAAGGCCAATGTATCGTGTCCTCATTCTTGGCAGGCAATAAATTATGTAGAGATTAGCACCAAGTTGCAAGAATTTCTCCAAGTAAGTACTAGTCTGAGTACATGAGAAAATCAGCTAGATGACCATCACTCCCATTTCCTTTCTATCACTCATTACAAATTCTTCAAAATATGTGACTAACTCTCATCTGTACTGGAAGGCAACAACCAGGACTATGATATTAATATAGTATTCTGCAAAGACTAATGAGAAAAGTCCTTAAGGACTTTGAACAGAATCATTATATAAAGAATAACTCACTTTTTATATCTCAAATACATTTGGACATAAAAACTCATAAGTATCTAGCACAAAACACATTTCAATCATTATAGTGTTAAGACTATTTTTTGTAGTTAATGTGACAAATACTGAATAGTACTGGTTTCAGAAGTGAGGTACAAGAATTGCATTATTAACCTTGCACATAGTAAGTGATGACAAATATTAATTAAATTGATAACTTCCATCCAATTACAAACTTTAATTGAATTAGCTGAGAATGAATTTTTACAATTTGACATTTGCAATAAAATAAAGGTAGGAGTAAATTATATCACATTTTCTGCCTTTATAATTATAGAGATAACACTATTATGTCACATAAAAGAAGTCCTAAATAAAATAACAGAACGTTTCCAAAACATCAGTAGGTAAACAAAACACTGTAGTTTCATGTCACAAAAATCATGAAGGTAATGTTCATTTTGCTATTTTTTACAAAGTAATTTTGTATTGGTGATTATAAAGTCTTCTGTTACAACTGAAATTTAATCAGAAGCATTCCCCAGATTGTTCTCTCAACAATGCACACAATGCATGCAGACATAAAAAAGTGTGATGTACTGTTAAAAGAAACATGTTAAATGTTCTTCAAAATAAGATTTATATTCTATGAAGATGTCAACACTTGGACTTTAAACAAATGACTCAGTTAACAACTATGCTGTTGTTCAGTTGTTTCATTTGTGTCTGACTCTTCATGACCCCACTGGAGTCTTCTTGGCAGTGACACTGAAGTGGTTTGCCATTTCTTTCTCCAGCTAATTTTACAGATGAGGAAACTGTGGCAGATGGGGTTAAGTGACTTGCCCAGGGTCACATAGCTAGTGAGTGTCTGAGACTGGATTTGAACTCAGGTCTTCTGACTCTAGCCCAGTGCACTACCTAGCTGCCCTAAACTATACCTGCACTGCTCTTTAGAAGTTGCTAAATGATTAAACTGTAAGATCATGATCAAGTGAACATAGGCTTGTTTTGGCAAGCCAAAAGAGAAAAGGACATACTTCTGGTTTCCTAATCCTATAGTGTATGGAAGTTAACTAGCTAATTTTCATGGTGCTCCAGAACATAGGTAGTCAGAGGAATCTAGTTTACTAGGGGGAGAAAAAGTACACTGGGATGTGGTAATTACCACAGCATTTTGTGTTAATGTGAGAAAAAGAAAAGATTAAAATAGATTAAGAGTTGTCTATATTAAATCCTTTATAATTTTTGGGTTATGCTTGAGGGTTCCACATGTAATCTAACTTGAATGGAAAAAAAAGTCCATGTCTGCATCAGTGAAATAAGCATTCCATTGATCTGCAATGTTGTACCAGATGATTTCTGTAAGCAGAATCCTACCTATGATGGCCATTTATAGGTTATCGATGTTACTGATAGGTTACTGAAATTCCAATTTCAAGTGTAAATATGCATGTGTGTGTGTGACATGACTGGCTGCAATGACTGTTCAGTGATATGAACCAGTTAACTTAATGCCCAAATTAATCACATAAGCCACATTGTGTTTGGCTCTTCAGTGTTAGAGATACAGCTGAGGAGATGCTCAATGCTGGTGCACCCTTATCGAACATCTCCATGCTCTTCTACATGGAAAATGCACAAGAGCAGACAGGGTGCACCTGGACCTACCTTGGCACACTAGTAAGTTTTTCCACCATGATTTCCAAAAGGACCGCCTCCGGAAGAGGGCATTTCCAGGAGTGACGTTATTGCTTCAGAGAGGCTGTTTCGGTGGCACTGCAATGTCATTCCCAGAAGTACTACCTTCTGGAGGCGGGTCCTGGTGGGAATGATATCACAGTATGACAAGCATTGTCAGCATACCTGTGAATAGGCACAGAAAGCGGGTAACATAATACCAGCACATCTGTAATCAGAGCCTATTTGCTTTTTTACTTCATTGCATACCTTATTTCTTTGGTCTTCTTAAAGACAGGCTTCCCTTCATTTTCCTCCCCAATATCAAAAAGGTCTGAATATAATTCTTTGTTCTTATGATCTACCTGGAAAAGTGCACAACGATCTGCATTCACCAAGTTTTTTGCATATATCTAAAGAAAAACAACAAAACACAGATTAGACATCAAGAAACCCCTCATATAGGGAGCCTGAGATGAACTGCATAACCGATGCATTATTTAAATAAGTGCTGGCCAGCCTTTTGCTCTGGAACACGGGGAAACATGGGACAATCAAAAAACGTTTCAATTTGAAGTTATAAAACTTTAGTTCAAATCTGAACTCTGCCATTTACAACCCACCTGACCACAGGCAAGGTAAGAGGTTTAAATTCTCAATACTTTGCCTCTTCATCTGTAAAATAAAGAGATTGATTAGCCTCTCTAAGGCCCCCTTCTAAGCCTTAGTCCATGATCCTACCATTTCTAAGTGGCTTTCACAACATGTCAAAAGTCATTCATGTTAAATATTTAGTGTAAACAGAAATAATTATTTTTTTAAACTGAGCAGTAATCTCAGATCTTTCATATTTCTATTCATTTGTTTGAAGTAAATAGCAGGTGAAAAAATAGTGGGGGAAGGAGGAGTAATTAAATTAGAATCCAGTCCTTCCTCAGGATTACTACTGTTTCCAATATGCAATTCTTTTTCATCCATTTCCTACTCCTCCTTAACCCATATTTCTTACTTCTCACAGCTACTTCTTAACCCTTAGTCTCCCATGTTATGCAATCAATCTGATTTTTGTCTTCTCTCAGTTCTGTCATCTACTGATACAAATCTTCAGAACAATGTCCTTAATTATCATCACCTGATTTATAGGCTCTCGAATCATACCAAGATTTCAGTACCCATGCTGTTGATTCTTCTAACAATTGGTTGTCACCATTCCTTCAATTTCTCAACATCTCTATTTTTCAACAGCAGTCCTTTTTCACCCTTACTGTGATCTTCAAATCCTTGAATTCTTCCCTATTCTCCTGTTCTACCCTCACTTCCCTCTCTACTCTGTCAGTCATTTCAATAACAGTTCTTTCACCTTTGAATTCCTTAGTCTTCTGCTAGTCTAGCTGAGATAACATTTAATCCTAGGTAACATCCATTAATGTTTGGAAACACAACTAATACCTAAAACTATCAACCAAATAGCCAATTCAATTATTTCCACTGAACTGAATAAATCTCTTAAGTGACCTTGAAAAATAATGCAACTGTCCTCGTGCTCTATAAATTATAGCAATTTAATCCCTAGTGTGTCAAGCATGCACCTTATCATCCCAATCTGATATATATATATTTTAGTGTTTTCCCTGGTAAAATATTAACAAGGAGAGCCTAAGATCCATAAATATAATATACATAAAATTTTCTGTCAGTCTACTAGATTTAGTCAACTGCTCTCTCAATTTACCCCAAAGTGCTCTTCTGGTATGGCTGATAATATATTCATTCCTGGCTATTACAGAATCCTTGGTTGGCTGATTGTCCTTTATTCTAGAAAAATGACCAAAATTATATCACTATGCTGGAGTTAAGGAACAGCGTGTCTACCTGCAGCTGATCAGATCGATACAAGCTTGGAATGCTCTACCACAGGTTAGGCACAAATAGTCCATATGAACATTTGGAGTGGCAATGTCTCTAAATTTGTGCACCTCATGTTTCTTTTGAGCTACTGCAATTCTGCTTCATTCACAGAACACAGTGCCTTCTTTGATGCGGGCATGCCATGATGGGCAGTCCTTTGTCAGTGTCTCCCATTTTATGAAATCAATTTTAAAGTTATCTTACATATGAATATATGTAAGATATCTTACATATGAATGACAATATTTTCCCAACTTAGAGGTAAGAGACCTAACATTCAGAGGAGCAGTAGCAGCAATGAATTTTAGGACTTCTGTAATGGACAGGAATAAAATAAAATGAAATTTTGCTTTAAGTCCAGATATTCGCTGGCATTTTATGATTATTTTTTAGAAAGATCACAACTTGAGAAATACCTTAAAAATACCAGGACTAGAAGAAGGAATTTTAATTTGTAACAGTTTTAATCATATAGTTGGAGAAATTGCTCTCCCTGTTTAAATAAAGATCACCTTGTGAAAATCAGAAAAAGGAGAAGTAATGTAGTTTGATGATAAAGCACTTAAAGGATGATTAATGCTTAACTATTATGATTAAATATTATGACTTTAACACTTAACTTTTATTGTGCAGCTAGGTGGTACAGTGGATAGAGTGCCAAGCCTGTAGTTAAGACCTGAGTTCAAATGCACTCTCAGATACTTATTAATTGTATAATCCCCAGCAAATCACTTAACATCTAATTGCCTCATTTCATTTATCTGTAAAATCAGGATAAAAATAAAATATACCTCCTAGCATTATTGTGAAGATCAAATGAGACAGTATTTGTAAAGCATTTAGTAAAAAGTCTGGCACACAGTTATGTGTTAATAATAACACATTAATGTGTTAATAATAAACGTTAGCCACTTATCACTATTATTATTATTATTAGTGTTAAAAATGAATTTCATTTCACCCCTAAATCTCTTCCTTTATTCCCTTCTCCATTCCTTCCCATTCTTTATTTCCTTCAAGTAGATTATGTTAGTGATATTTTGTTTAATAAAATGAATAGGAAATCTTGAACATCTGTGGCCACCAAACTCTTAGAAAAATCCACATTGATAAAGCATCAGAATTAACTATGAGAACTAACTCAATGAGAAGCAGAAAGGATTCAAGACAAAGAAAACACAGGAATTCATACCGAATCCATGAACCACAAAGAAGAGGGGAAACACCTAGAATCAAGGGAGAGAATTGCTTGGAAACACCTGTTCCCTATATTTTTTGAAACTGTTAATTTCATTTTATTCTGCTACTCTCCATAATTTTGTGAATGACTTAGATGAAACTGTAGCAATATATTTATATAAGTCAGGGAGGAAAACTCACATATTGGATGTAAGAATTAGGATCTAAAAAAAGATTCTCATAAATTATAATGATGGAATAAATTTAATAATAACTAATTTAAGAATAAATTTCTACTACACTATGCCATCTGTGCTCAGGTATATATTAGACTATATGGCTCCTGCAGCCCATGGAGATTCTATTATTCATTGTGTTTTTAGATACAGAAACATCTCCTTTTTCCAGAAGTCATTTGTGTGGCTTCCATCACTCAGAATACAACTGTAAAACCAAAGAGGGGCAGGAGGGATGGCTATGAGGAAAATGGCTATCAAAAAACTCATTAATTACATTATAGAAGAACATCCTGCAACCGTCCATAGGATAGAGGACTCCCAATATTTTATGAAACAAAGCTGACTGATTTAATAAGTTTGAAAGATGGCAAACTGTAAGGTGGGGATGTTTTTTCTTGCTGAAATAGAAAGGCATTTCAGTTAGAAAGGAGGGAAAACAGAAACAGACTCAATCAACAAAAGTAAGGTGGGTTTTTTTGTTGGATTTTTTTTTTTTTAGATGAAGCAAATATGCCTATACATCTCAGTAGAACTTGAGGACATTTACATAAAAATCATGGTATGTTACAAAACGATGTTAACCCTGTAACCAAAAAAAGGTCATTATCTTCAGAGAAACTAGTAATTCATTTCTTTAGTCTAAAATTTATACCTCTATAATGGAGTAAAAATAAGATGACCTTCTGGAAAAGCTTGGCAATAAGTATCCTATTTTTAATATAGTCTCTACATGGAATACCAAAAACAGATAAAAGAGAGAGCTTCTGGTGGGTCTGTGTGCTTGTCACTTATGCTAAGAGAATTATGTTTCACTCACTGGAAATAAAATGGAGTCATGTGGATATGTTACTGTCAATAAAGCAGAAGGATATTAAAGAACAAAGAAAAATATTAACCATAGCTTTAAAAACTTTGCCAAGAAAGTTTTCTTTTTAAGGGAATAGTGGTTCTTTACTATGACACTTAAAGTTCTTAAATCATGTACTTTAAAACACGGTGTGATGCTAATTAAGAACAAAGATCTAAAGCTCTTATCTTTAGCACACTAAGAAGGCTTTTAAAATTTCAACATTCTAAAATACCTTATGCATTTGGCCTAACATGCCATGACTCTGAAGTCCACATAGCTCACATGAAAAAGACTCTATGGTAAAGATGCCGCATGGCAGTCCTGAATATTTTTGTAATAAACGATACTGTGCCATCTCACCAGAAATCCTGAGACTCTCTCTGAGGAAAGGGCAAGAATGACTGTTGATAGTCTTGGAGTGAAGGATGCTGACAGTCTGTACAAGGGGAAAGCTTTGAGGAGGGGAGCATAGTGGAAAGCTAAGGTATTTTAAGTGACAAGTTGTGGAAAATGCTACATGCCAGCTTGGAACACTATCCATGGCTCTACCCTTGAAATGCTAGTTAGCTTTTAGGAAGGAAAAATGTAGCTTGATATTAGTCCATAATCAAATAGATTTAGATTAGACTATACAACAACCTCCATTATCAGGATCTGCAGTGTGGTAAAGTAGTAAAGGGATCAGCACTAGAAGGACCAGATTTAAGAACAGATGGAAGAACTGAACCTAATTTTTTTGCATCAATTGACATGCTTCCAATTGTGTGTCTGACCTTTGTTTCTGAAGAGGATCATGGCATCAGGAAAATAATCACATGACTTGCAGTTGATTTTGATTTTGATTTTGATTTGAATGAGTGAGGGCTGTGCAAGGTCACTAGCCTCACTTTCTCCTCCAGAACCATCTGGGTCCAGTGGCCAGATATTCATCAGGACGACTAGAGATGGCCTAGGATGCAGTGGGAGACCTGGCCCATTTAGGTTAAAGCCTTTTTAGATTTTCACTTTGAGGAGGTAATGCCCATTTGGTGAACAGGTCTCTTACAAAAGTGAGTCAAAGGACATCCCCTTTAATTAAAAAAAAAAAAACCAAACTGAAAAGGGAAGGTTGCTGGTCAAAAGAGAAACGTTACCATTGACATTCACTCTGAGCCTAGAGGGCCCAAAATATAGCTATTAAGTGGTGCTTTGGCAGGCACCTATGAGTCTAATCTACAAGCTCCAGAGTGAAACGGGTTTAAGGTTTGGTCTTTGAGAAAGAGGTAGTGAGTTATTTAACAGTAAGGCTGGAAATATCAAATTATTTAGCATTAAAAAGAAAGAAAAGTGTTCAAAGTCTATCTGACTTTCAAAGGTAGTCTTTATTTAAGCAAAGGTGAGCTTTGTTTGATATATTCAAAAAACATTCTACTCAGAAGAGTAAGCCCTTACTAGAAATTATCAGTAATTTGATAGTGACAACCAAATTGCTTTTTATTAAATATCACCATTCATCATAATATTAATATCAGTTTATATAAGTACAGAATGAGAAGCTGAGATCCTTAAGACTTAATAACATCATTTAAAAAAATAAGAACCAACCTACCATTATGTGTTCAAGTAGAGAATCTATTGCAACTATGTTATCAAAATAGGTTCTGCAGAAAAAAAAGGAACACAGTTTGTAAGTAGTCTTATATAGTAAACACTAAGACTTCAGTACGTTTTCTGATTTTGATTATGTTTAGGAAAAACAACAACAGTTACACTATATAAACTTGAAAAGATATACCACAATTTCATATGCTGACTCTTTAGATACTTATCGTAGCTATTTTTAATAGATGAATTTTTTAAATATGCTGAACTAAGTTATTTTTCTTGCTAATTTTATGCAAACCATAAAATACTGACTGATTTACTCAACAAGTATTTGTTAAGAGGCTACTTTATATTTTGTACAATGTTGGGCACTTGGCTACAAAAAAGAAGGAGGAAGAAAAGTGCCTGCCCTTAAGGATCTTATCTTCTCCTGGGAAAAGATTAGAAAGATATGCCAGTCATATGTAAATATAAAATACATATAATATAAATACCAACTACTTTTTGAAGGGAGAGGGGGCACTAACAAGTGGGAAAGATATGGAAAGTTGTCCCATAGGAGGTGACATTTGAATTGGGTATTAAAGGAAGCTAAAAATTCTACAAAATGAGGTGACAATGAATTCCAGAGATGGGGAAAGCTGTGAAAAGACACAAAGCTAGGAGATGGAATCATGTTCAAGAGAAGAGCAAGTAGGCCTGTCTGATGAGAACATAAGAACATCTGAAGGACGGTAACACACAATAAGCCCAAAAAGAGAGGGTCAGAGTGTACACAGGCTTGAAATGCCAAAGAAAAGCATTTCAGATGTGTACTTCAGAAATATCAATTTGGTTAAGTAATGTAAACCATGTTCTTTAAATTTTCTTGTTATTCTCTCTTGATAATTTATATCATGTACCCATTTTGACCTTAGGTTTATTTCCGAAGATGATTAGGGAAAACAGAAAGAAAGCCCTACATGTTCTAAAGGATTTACAGTAGCTCTCATTGTGCTGGTAAAGAACTGGAAATTGTGGGGATGCCCATCAATTGAGGAATGGTTGAACAAGTTGTAGAATATGATCATGATGGAATATTACTGTGCTATAAGAAATGATGAGCTCAATGATCTAAGATAAAAACATGGATAGACTTGCACAAAATAATGTAGAACAAAATGAGCAGAACCAAGGAATGTTGCATACAGCAACAGCAATATTATTTTTAAGAACAACTTTGAGCAAACAAGTCATTTTGACTATTATAAATACCCAATTTAACTACAAAGGACATATGAAGGAAGATGTTATCTGCATTCAGAGCAAGAACTGAAAAATAGAAGTATGTAAAAATGATCTTACACATATAATATACACACATGCACATACATATATACACATATTTATGTCTAATGGTAGCTATCTGGAGGGGAGAAAAAAGGGAAAACAATTTACATGATAATTTTATTATATATTTAAAAGAAATAGCAAGTTGTACAAAATGGATCTGCAGTTTCATATGCAATATTTTTTTTTATTATACTACATTATGGAAATGCTTATTTTACTCCATAAATTAAAAATGAAATAAATAAAATAGTTTAGAAAGAAATATCAATTTTATAGCTGTGTGGAGGATAGATTAGAGTGGGTAGAAACTGAAGGCAAGGAAAACACTTAGGAGACCAATGCAACAGTTTAAATAAGAGATAATGAGGACCTGAAGTACACTGGCCGTTATGTGAGCAGAACAAAGGGGATTGCTGAGAGACATGGTTTTTTCCCTCCTCCCTCTCCCTTTGCAGAATCAATAGGATTTAGGAACTGATTAAATATAAGGGGTGAAGTAGAGGAAAGAGTTCATATGACTCCAAATTTAAAGTCCTCAGTAAATAGGAGGATGCTGCTATCATGAACAGAAATAGGTAAATTTGAAAGAGGGTGAGGGTTTAGGGGGAAGGGTAAAAAATTCTATTTTTCTATTGAGTTTGAGATTCCTAGGAGAAATACAGTTAGAAATAACTAAAAGTCAGCTGGTGACAAGGAACTGGAACTCAAAAGACAGACTATAGCTAGATCTGGGAATCACCCACATAGAGATAACAGATAAAACAATAGAACTGATGAGATTACAAAAAGAGAGATTACTCTAAGCAAAAGGTACTACACATGGCAATCCCATACTTCTGTGTACTAGTCATTACTTAAGATTATTTCCTATGAGGTGTCATACACCAAAAATCAGGTCTGACAACAAGGGAACAAACATTTAAAACTCTGATTTTATAATAATAATAATTATAACAATATTCAGACCCAAGATGAATTAGAAGTTCCCAGTCAATCTCTGGTTGGGTGAGGTTATGGAGAAAAAATAAGTGATTTACCAGAAAATTCTACCACAAATATAAATTGACATCCATGAGGAACGAGAATTATGTCATACATATATAAGCAACATCACGTAGGTTTGTTCAACTTCTGTTACGTACATATTCAGTCATTACAACAATAAATCCATTTTAAGTTTTAGAAAAACACATCAATATAAAAATCATCTCAATAATGTTGATACATGGCAATTCTACAAAAAAAAAGAACTGTAACCTTCGTTGTCAGTAATTTTACTGTCTGAGGCACAATTAATATATGCCTTCTAGGACACCAGAGAAAACAGGCTACGATCATAAAGTGATAAAATGTCCAACATGTCAGAAAACACAACATCTACATCTTGGAGTTATGCAATGGAAGGAAGGATACAGAGGAACTGAATTAAGGTTAATAGAAATTGAAGAGGAAAAAAGGAGAATGAGAGGTTTGAGGTACATCCAAGTGAGTCTATATATGACTGAGAAGAAAAGGTAAAAGAAGAAAGTTGAAAATACAATATTTAAAAAATGGCAAAGTTTTCAACCTATCTCAGGTTAGCCTTGTTTATTTTCCATTGGGTAGGGACAATAGAACTTGTCATCAGATGTATTTTTATAAGGAAGAGAAGTTTTTCCTGTGCACACATGTGACTCTTCATTCCATGACTGTTTGGCATTTATTTGTTTTAAACATACTCTGTTTTAAAGGAATTTCAATACTAGAGAAATCATTAATCAAAGTATTACTAGAATAGTTTTTCAGTGTCAGTTTTTCAAAGAATTTGAGTGTAATTACACAGGAGTCAATTCTGGTTGTTCTTTTGAGTATTTTCATCAATGATTTAGCTGACAGAATAGACAATTTGTATGAATTTGATAACCCCATCAATTTGTATGACTAGTTTCACTCAAAATGATCTTTACTAGTCAGATAAATTCATGGATATAAACTGAGTAGATTGGCTTGTCAAAATGTAAGAGATTATGGAATAAAGAGCAACACATAGTCATAGACAAAAATAGCTCTACATGACAAAACTGCCTGCTCTGATAGCTTCTATTTATCTACACCCACCCACCTCAAGGAAAACAGGACTTATCCTGGGTAAAGCCAAATTTCTCTATTTTATCTTCCATCTCTATATCACATAATACCACAAGCTCTCCAGAATTAAAATTGTGGGGCTCACAAAAAGCAATGGAGTGACACATGATGGGCATAAATAGGGTATCATTGAAAATAATCAAGTCAAATAAATACTGTGACTGGAAAAAGGGTAAAGTGGTTTTACAGCAAGAATGAACAATAAATGATAATATCAACGAATATTAAGAAACCTAAAGGAAGCCTCTTAGTATGTTTCACAGAGCCCTTGGGAAGGATTTATGAGAGGGAAAATGACAATAAATCACCAAAAAAAAACAGGTGTCAATATTACAAAACAGGTGTGCACCAAGAGTTGAATGTGAGTAAAATGTACAGATTTAAAAACAAAGCATGATACTGAGATAAACCAACTGTAAGGATGATGGCACTCCTAACAGAATTACACAAATTTGGAGGACAGATGGGCTCAAGAGATAAGATAATGAATTCTATTTTGGCTATGTTGGGTTTAAGATGCCTGGAGTATCTCCAGGTGGGGAAGTTCAATGAGCAGCTGGTAATATCAGATCAGCACTCAAGAAAGTCCACAGGGCTAGATATGTAGATCTGGTTATCATCTCTGCAGTTATAATAATTAAAGCTTGTGAGATCACCCATGAGAGGGCCTTACAAGATAAACCTCAATTAGGGGCAAAATGTAAGTGATAATGTAGAGAGGGCAGTGTTACAAAAAACACACGGAGAAAAGAAGTACCCAGGAAAGAGAGCAAAAAGGATAAAAACTGAGAAAAGGCTACCAGATTTAGCAATTGAGAGGTCACTAGAAACTCTGGAGGAAAAAATTTCTGTTGAATTGGTAAGGCCAAACACTAGATTGGAAAGGGCTGAGAAGTGGAAAAGAGGAGAAAATACGAATGAATACAAACAGCTTTGACAGATTTATCTAGGAGTATGATGGTGAAAATGAGGATAAATATAGGGTAATATAGTTTAAGGGTACAGGAGTATCAAGAAAAGTTTTTTTTTAAATTAAGGGAAGAGGGGGGGCAGAGCCAAGATGGCACAGTAGAAAGATGGACCTACTCTAACTCTCCCCCCAAAGCCCATAAAATATCTGTAAAAAATGACTAGAAATGACAAAATGACAAATTCCAGAGAAGCAGAAGCCACCCACAAAACAACAGAGTGAAAGAGATTTTCAGCCCAAGACAGAGCCTAGAAGGTTGGCAGGAAGGTCTATTGCACTGGGCTCAGAGTGAAGCACAGCCTAGCCATGGCCATGAGGCATGGCAGGGACAGAACTAGAGCAGGCTTCAGGGCACGGAATCCGGGGCAGTAGCTGCAGTTCCCAGATTTCTCAACCCACAAATGCCAAAGACAACTTCAAAGGTCAGTGAGAAAGCTCTTTCACCTGCATGAGAAGAGAACATGGTCTGGCCCCAGACTCAGGGCAGTGGAGGCGGTGGCTGAGGTAGCAGCATCCATTTTAAGAGCCCTCAGCCTAAAGCCCCTGAAGGAATCAAGCAGCTGATCTGGATCTCAGCCCTGAGTGGTGGTCTTGAGGTGAGGAGGAACACTGGCTGGTGGACACGGAGACAGTTGTGGTCAGGAAAATCTACTTGCAGATCCTAGGCAGAAAAGCTTGTGGTTGTTCCCAGAGAAGAGCAAAGGCCAGAAGAGGAGTAAACTCTTCTCCCTTGATTGTGTCACATTGGAGGAACTGAGAACTTACAGGTCCCTAGAGTATACCCTCCACTTGACAAAGGACTCAAAAGTCAAGTAACAAGCAGAGACAATGCCCCAAAAGAGGAAAAAAATAAGATTACAGAAGGTTACTTTCTTGGTGAACAGGTATTTTCCTCCATCCTTTCAGATGAAGAACAAAGGATACCATCAGAGGAAGACACTAATGTCAAGGTTTCTGCATCCAAAACCTCCAAAATAAATATGCAATGGCCATGGAAGAGCTCAAAAATGATTTTGAAAATCAAATAAGAGAAGTGGAGGAAAAATTGGGAAGAGAAATGAGAACAATGGAAGAAAATCATGACAATTTTGTGATCAACAGCTTGCTAAAGGAGATCCCAAAAATGCTGAAGAAAATAACACCTTTAAAAATAAGCTAACCCAAGTGCCAAAAAAGGTCCCAAAAGCCAATTAGGAGAAGAGTGCTTTAGAAAGTAGAATTAGGCAAATGGAAAAAGAGGTTCAAAAGCTCACTAAAGAGAACAGTTCTTTAAAAATTAGAACGGAACAGATTGAAGCTAATGACTTTATGAGAAACCAGGGGACAAAATGGTCTTTCAATGAAATAGAGAACTTTCAAGCATTCTTGATGAAAAGAGCAGAGCTGAAAAGAAAATTTGACCTTCAAACACAGGAATCAAGAGAATCATGAAAGGGTAAACAGGAAAGAGAAATCATAAGGGACTTACTAAAGTTGAACTGTTTACATTCCTACATGGAAAGACAATATTTGTAACTCTTGAAACTTTTCAGTATCTGGGTAGTTGGTGGCATTACACACACACACACACACACACACACACACACACACACACAGCACAGAGACAGAGAGCACAGGGTGAGCTGAATAGGATGGAATCATATCTCAAAAAAAATCAAATTAGGGGGTGAGAGAGAAATATATTGGGAGGAGAAAGGGAGAAATGGAATGGGGCAAATTATCTCTCATAAAAGAGGCAAGTAAAAGACTTTTCAGTGGAGGGGAAAAGGGGGGAGGTGAGAGAAAAAACATGAAGCTTACTCTCATCACATTCAACTAAAGAAAGGAATAAAATGCACACTCATTTTCTTACAATATAGGAAAGTGGGGAAGAAGGGGATAAGCAGGGTGGGGAGGATGGTGGAAGGGAGGGCAATGGGAGGAGGGAGCAATTAGAAATCAACACTCTTGGGGAGGAACAGAGTCAAAAGAGAGAACAGAAGAAATGGGGGGCAGGATAGGATGGAGGGAAATATAGTTAGACTTATACAACACAACTATTATGGAAGTCATTTGCAAACTGCACAGATACGGCCTATACTGAATTGCTTGCCTTCCCAATGGGGATGGGTGGGGAGGGAGGGAGGGAGAGAAGTTGGAACTCAAAGTTTTAGGAACAACTGTTGAGGATTGTTCTTGCATACAACTAGGAAATAAGAAATACAGGTAATGGGATACAGAAATTTATCTTGCCCTACAGGACAAAAGAGAAGATAGGGATAAGGGAAGAGAGGGATGTTAGAAGGGAGGGCAGATTGATGATATGGGTAATTAGAATGCTCAGAGTTTTGGGATGGGGGAGGAGAGAAATTGGGAGAAAATTTGGAACTCAAAATTTTCTGGATATAAATGTTGAAAACATAAATAAATTAAAGAAAATTTGACTTTCAAACATAAGAATCAAGAGAAGCATGAAAAGGGAAACAGGAAAGAGAAATCATAAGGGACGTATTAAAGTTGAACCATTTATATTCCTACAGGGAAAGATCATATTTGTAACTCTTGAAACTTTTCTCAGTATTTGGATAGTTGGAGGGATTATATATATAATGAGAGAGAGAGACAGAGAGAGAAAGAGAGAAAGAGAGAGAGACAGAGAGACAGAGAGACAGAGGGCACAAGGTGAGTTGAATAGGAAGGGATGATACCTAAAAAAATAAAATTAAGGGGTAAGAGAGGAATATATTGGAAGCAAAAATTGAGAAATGGAATGGGGTAAATTATATCTCATAAAAGAGGCAAGAAAAACCTTTTCCAATGGAGGGGAAAAGGGCAGGAGGTGAGAGGGAAAAAGTGAAGCTTACTCTCATCACTTTTGGCTTAAGGAGGGAATAACATACACACTCAATTTGGTATGAAAATCTATCTTACACTACAGGAAAGTAGGGGAGAAGGGGATAAGTGAGGTGTAGGGGAGATGATAGAAGGAAGAGAAAAATGGGAGGAGGGAGTAATTACAAGTAAACATTTTTGCAGAGGGACAAGCTCAAAAGAGAGGATAGAATGAATGGGGGGCAGGATAGGATGGGGGGAAATATAGGTCTTTCACATCATGACTATTATGGAAGATTTTTGCATAACTACACAGATCTAGCCTATAGTGAATTGCTTGCTTTAACAGTGGGGATGTATGGGTGGGGAGGAAGGGAGAGAAATTGGAACTCAAAGTTTTAGGAACAAATGATGAGAATTGTTTTTGCATGCAAATGGGAAATAAGAAATACAGGTAATGAGGTACAGAAATCTATTTTGCCCTACAAGAAAAGAGAGAAGATGGGGATAAGGGAAAGGAGGGGGTGTGATAGAAGAGAGGGCAGATTGAGGGAAGGGGTAATCACAATTCACGATGTTTTGGGGTGGGAGAAGGGAAGAGATGGAGAGAAAATTTGCAACTCAAAATCTTGTGGAAATGAATGTCGAAAACTAAAAATAAATAAATTTTAAAAAAATTAGGGGGAGACTTGAGTACGTCTGTAGTTAGCAGGAAAGTAGTTTATAAACAAAGAAGGACTGACAAAAATTGAGAGACTGAACTATTAGAGAAAATGGGATCACTGTCATCAGAGACTGGAGTAATGGAAGACAGCAGAGAATGATGTTATGGTTTGATATATATTTTTTCACAGAAGACTAAAACAAGTCCTATATTACGAATAACATAGGAAGTTGAAAAGAGAATGAGAAGCTTCAACCAGCTGCTATGTAGAGTCCAATAGTGTCAATTAGCAGTGAGGACCCACTTTTATAACTTTCTCCAATATTACTGAGTAGTATACGACTGAGAGCAGAGAAGCTGGATGGTGTGGAAAGCACACCATGGGAATACGGCAATGAGCAAGCAATAATGAGACAAGTGATTAAATACTTAGAGAGATCATCCATGAACTAATTATCTATAGGGTCAAGACATATAAGGTGAAAAAAATCAGGCCAGAGTGGTGATGATGGCCTGGGAGGCCAGGAAGGGCAGAGGGACTAGAGGTAATGGTAAACTAGCTATATATGTGTAGGAGATAATGAAGTACAAAGAGAGATAGAAGCAAAATAGGTTATGGTCATGTGCGTGACTGAGATAGAAAAAAATGGAAAATCTCTCCAAGGAGAGATAAGGCTGGTGCTCAGTGCCCTGGTCATCTTGTTTCTGTTTTCTCAGTCAATGACAATATTTTTCTTCCAAAGGATGTTTAAATAATGGCTGAGAGGGAGTTAAAACTGAAGATCTTAAAACTGAAGACAGTTCACCTAGCTACCTTTGATGAGCACAAATCACCAAGATCAGATGAATTATTTCCCAGCACACTGAAAGAACTGGAACGTATTATTACTGTCAAGTCATTCTTAATAAATTCTGAAATATAACTGAAAACATGAAGGGCCTGATAATGGTAGATTATCCTGATTTTGCAAAAGGGAAGAAAGTAAAATATATGAATAACATAACACTGAGCTTGACATTAATTCTTGAGAAAATACTCCTAAAGGAAAAGTTAGTTAACATCTAATAAAAGAAAGAATACATCACAAAAACCAGTACAGTTTTATCAAGAATGTCATGCCAAACTGATCTCATTTCAGTTTTGGATAAAGTTAATTAGCAGGACAGTGCTATTGATAACCAAAATTCTTACAAAGAAGGTGAGTGACAAGAATCTCATGTTATCCTTATAGACCTATGGAAGGATACAGATTGATCATTATTACTAGGATAAGATAAACATAAAGTCTTCAGTATAATGCCTCAGGGATTTATTCTTGGCTTTGAATTGTTAAACAGCTTTATCAGTGTCTTAGATGAAGGTATAGATGGTATACTTATCAAACCTGCAGATGACAAAGTCTGGAGGAACAGCTAATGTATTGGATGACAAAGTCAATATCCCAAAAGACCTCAACATGTTGGACTGCTGGACTAAGTCAAATAAATTGAAAGTTGATAGCAATAAAGCTTATACTGGGTTTCGGAAAATAAACTTTTCTAATATAATGGCAAAGTATGGCTTAGCATTTCTTTGAAAAAAGATACATAGAATTTATCATTTATCTTAATATCTTATATCTAATATCTTAATATCTAATAATATCTTAATATTAATATCATTAATATCTTAACATGACTCACTGCATGATCTCTAAATAAATATAAGTATAAGAATGTAAAGAATATTATTGTTTATAAAAAATGAGAAGCAGGTAGATTTCAGAAAAACCTGGAAGATTTACATGAACTGAAGCAAAGTGAAGTGAGCAGAATCAGAAGAACAATTTATTCAGTAATAGCAATATTGTATGATGATTAACTACGAATGACTTAGTTATTCTCAGAAACACAATGATCTAAGATGATTACAAAGGACTCATGACGGAAAATGCTATCCACCCCTAGAGAAAGAATTGATGGAGTCTCATTGCAGTTCAAAATATACTGTTTTTCACTTTGTTTTTTTTTTTTTTGGCCTGCTTCTTCTTTTACAACATGACTAATACGAAAATATGTTTCATATGATTGCATGTATATAACCTATATCAAAATTGCTTACTGTCTTAGGGAGGAAAGAAGTGAGGGAAAGAGGAAAAGAGAAAATTTGGAACTCAAACTTTTTTAAAAACTAAATTTTAAAAATTCTCTTTACACGTAATTAGGAAAAAATAAAATGCTATAAAAAATGAAATAGAATGCAAGTTCCTTGAGAGGAAGGAATGGTTTACTTTTCTTTGTATCCCTAGTATTTTGCACATAGGAAGCAATTAAGTGTGTTTCATTCATTCATTCATTCATTCACTCTTTCATTCAGACCAACCTTTTGGTACACTCTTAACTTCTACTTGCCTTGGTAGCTGACAAGAGTTTCTAGGACAGGACAGGGGTTCTTAATCTAGGGTCTATGAATTTGGGTAGGAAAAATGCATCTTTATTTTCATTAAATTCTAACTGTAATTTATCATTTCTTTTAATTATCTGAAAACATTACTCTGAGAAGTAGCCCACAGACTTCTTCATATTGCCAATGAAGTCCATGACTCAGAGAGCCCATGCTCTAGTCTAGGGACATGTATCCCCTTCTAAGGAAAAAGGCATCTCAACAAATGAAATATTAATATAAATAAAAAGAAAACAAATGTACTGACACTGTTGGAAAATAAATCACTGAACAATAGCAGTCCTCGACCCCACATCTTCAATTCATTCTTTGATTTTTCTCAAAGATTAAAATACTTGGAAAGTTTGTAGTTAACATTCATGGACGTATTTGAAAACTAAAATGCTATATATCTTGCATATCTAACTACAAATTAATTTTCATCATACACACATCCATATCACTACCCTTTATGTATCTGAAGTGATTGCTATCTATATGACTAAAGAACAATAGGCTATCAATAGCTCTTATCATACTATACCTAGATACAGACAGCTCCAATCAGTGGTTAAAATACATTGTAATAATTACAACTATTTATGACTTTGTTAAATATTCACTCATTACAAAATCTTTGCCCAAAAAAAAGTTATCATATTCCTAGACACTTACTTTGATACATCAAGTAGGAAGTCATTCAATTCAGTCTGTTTGGCAAGGCCTCTGCATACCTGACATAAATTAAAGCATGGAGACTATTAATTGCAGCAGAAGAGACTTCTTTTCATTAAAAAATAAAATGGTAGGGATGTCATTTGTCTCACTAATTTTAATAGTCATAAAATAACAACTTGATTTGTGACTGTGATATCATGTTGTTTACATCACAAAGCTGGCATGCATCTTTTAATAAATAGGCATACCTCCATCTAACATGTCAATTGGTTCCATGAAAATGGACACCACAGGGGCCACTTAGTATAAGATGAACAATGTTTTCAATCAAATGTTACACAGCAGGATATGACTGTAATAAAATAATGCTACAGTGCAAAACGATGTTGTTTGGGAAAAGCTATAAGAGGAATACCTATGGTAGTTGTTTAAAAAAAACCTTAGTTTGGCAAACTTTGCATTATATTTATTATATAGCCCTATTTTCTTTTCCAATCAACACTTTCTTAAACACTGACTCCTAAGAAGAGAGTGAAAAAATTATGCTTTCTAGAAGGTTCCCTTTCCCTTGAATACTGACTCACAACAGATTATCTATAGGTCCCTTCACTATCCTAATCAAAGAAGTGATATTTCAGTGGGGGAGATGGTGTAAGGACTAACTCTGTAATAGACATCTCTTCTGTCATCTTTAAATTTGGTCATTGTCATAAAAATAGCCAGAATTCACCCTGTGGTTAAAGACTCATACACTGTTGTGACCTTTTCAATCATATCATACATTCAAGTAAATTGGCCTCTTAAGTATAGGAGACAATTTAAGAGATAAAAATAGGGACTGAATCTGTGACTTTACTGGTATAAGAAACTTCTAGATGAGGAAACTTCTTTACTAATGCAGTTTGGTCCCTTCTTTGCAACTTGCAGAGGACTACCTAGAGAACTGAGATCTTGGGTATCCTGCACAGAGTAACAATAGCAGCATGCCTCAGGGGCAAAGTTTGGATAAAGAGCTTTAAGGATGTGGCTCAAGAGTTTAGCAAATGATCTTTTGAAAAGTTTAATGCACTAACCTAAGCACCTAACAAACTGCCAGCAGTTTCCTTTTCAGAGACTATTTCCTAGGGTTTAATTAATTCGTCCTGTCCCCTTCTGAATAAGAGCACAAATATGGAGCTGGAAATTTGGAGCTTAGATAACCCCTAGCTCAATCTCCTAATTTTACAAAATAGGAACAAAGGCCCAAGGAGTGCCTTTGACTTGCCCAATGTCACACAGGTAGCAAGTAGAAGAGATGGTTTGGAACACTGGGCCACTGACTATAAAAATACCATGTTTCAGAGAACACAAAAATTATTAACAGGACCAGGGAACTCTAGGAGTCATAGAGTAAATAGCTCCATGAATTACTCTAGTTCAATGACATGGTTGACTTAGAAGTTTCAGAAGTTTCTTAAGGTAGAAATGCTAAGTGTGGTGCTCTTTCTTCTTCTAAAGCATACAGCATATACTACTATACTTTGTAAGTTTTTGCTTATGATTCATTCTCAAGTGTGCACACAAGGCACTTGCCATTGTCTTATGAAAATATTACTAAGACTCACTTGTACTTGATGTATTGCTACTGAGGCCCAGGCAAGATTAGCTGTTGCAACCTGAAAAAGAAAATAGGAAAATATCTAAAACTATTTAATATCAACTTCAGTTTAAATTTCAAAATTATGTCCACAGATCTTTTTGCAGGATTTTCTCTGCAATGGCTAAAGGACAATTCACTGGCAAATAGGTTTTCTATCAGAGTACTCTAATAAAAAAGCAATGAAATACATTTTTGAGGTCACTGAACTTGCAGATGCTTTTACAGACACAACACCATTCTGATTTAAAAAAAAATACATAGAGTTTCTTTTCTACATTTCTTACTCTTTTACACTGTGGAACCTCAGTACTGTCACGTTCCCTGTAATTTCACATTAAGGCCCAGAGTAGATTTATTGACAAGAGCCACAGGAATCTCAAAGGGTTTACAATCTTTTTCTAGTTCAGCAACAGTTCCTATTAAATTATTTTTCAATGAAAATCATTCCTTATTTTTAAGAAATAAATCCAAAGATTAAACATCTATGGTACATATTAATAGTATCTTAGTTTGCTATCATTTTTATTTGACTATCTGGAGATAAATAAGATTGAAAATATTCCCATCATTAGTAGAAAAAGTATGTATATATGAATGTGTATAATTGTGGAGTGGGGAGCATAAGAACAAGGAATGAAGTAGCCTTTATTTTTGCCTTAAAAGCTGAGACTATTTGTCCTAATGTTACAGCTGATTTTTTATTATGATGACTACAATAATGATTTACAAAAATGAATAAATGGCCTATTTATTTCAGGTATTATTCAAAGACAAAAAAATTACAGCACAGTCAAAAATTATAGATATCCCCTTTGAAGTTTATTGCAATTTTCTTTTAGAAAAAAGCATACCTGTACTTTACAATGAATTATTCTAATTTAGTCATGTGATTTTGGAGAATATTTGGTTCTAGATAACTTCTTAACCAAATAATATGTTTCTCCATTTGACAAATACGTACTGGGAATCTACTTTACATAAATAAGACATAATAGGTACTTAAAGACATATCAAGTAGCTATAACAATAACCCTAAGAATTGTATGACTGCTTCTTTTTTGGTTGAGACATGAGGTTTTATTAGTGCAGAGAACTCTTTGTAAAATATATCTCTATATTTATATGTTTTTTCTTTTTTTCAATTTAGTTCCATAACCTTCTGCAACCTATAAACTTCAAAAGCTACTTGGAGTACTTAGAGTGCTCAGTTCCCAGTGCTGCCAACATGTCTGAGGCTAGACCTGAATCCAAGTCTTCCTTATCATGTGATCAGGTCTGTCATATTTCACTATTAAAACAAAAGCACATACAACACAATTCTCCTTTTTTGTAGGTGAAATATATAGTCTTAAGAAATGCTATCATACCACTTCTTGACAGAAGATACAAATATTTTTATCATAAAAATATTACTAAGATAATCACAATCCCAATATTAAAAAAAACCTTCCTCCCATTTCAACAGCTAATAAAATCGTTTGTTTTTAAAAGCTTCAGTATAACTATAGGGACATACACAATCCAACAAAGTATTTTAAACCTGATTGAAACATGACCAACTTCCAACTCAAAAGCAAACTGCTGTTGAATTCTCACCTCTTGGTGACAGATATGGAAAGCTTCTTTGCCCCAGTTTCGATACAGTTCAAGGATACCAATGAGGTCACCAATTGCAGTGACAATTGGTAAACAAAGAACAGACTGGACACGTGTCCCTAATTCCAGTCCAATACCTTTGGGAAATCGTTCATCCTAATAAGAAAAAAAGGGAGAGGGAAGGAAAAAAGAGAAAACAATCTCCCCAATCAATTTTAGCAAATAAATAAACTATGATGTATGCTATCCAGAGGAAAATACTAATAATCAGTACTATTCACTAGTAAGCACTTACTAACTAAGTGACCACCTGGCAAGTCTCAAAATCATAGAACCTCAGTATTGGAAGAGACCATCTGGTTTAGTTTATCCAATCTATGTAAGAAAAACTTCCTTTACCTAACAGGACCACACCCAAATGAAATGGATGGTCTCAGGAGGCAATGGGTGCCCCTTCCTTTAATACTTTTTTACGTAAACGTCGGATAAACATTTGTCAGGGACATTTTTTTTTTTTTGGTTATGGCTTAGATGATATAGCTGCCAAGGCTGCTTCCAATGCTGATCTGATTCCTTGATTCTGTTACCTTTCCAAAAGTGTAAGGTACAACTGCTCCCCAAAGCCCAATCATCCCCTCACACACCCATGTCTTTATATTCTCTGTGTTCTTGAGTTCAGGCCTTTGTTGAAGTTCTCCATAAAAAGTCTACTGAGCAGTTTTTGGTTTTAAGTGTAATCTCTCATGCCACTTCTTATATGGAAGGTATCATGTGATCACTTTGCTTTGCTTTTTTCTTTTCCTTTGCAATTTTGATTCTTAGGAAGAGATGATGTTCTATTATTCAGGCGTAAGGAATCACTGAATAGATCATTGAAATCAATGCTTGTTAATATTTACGCATGTATGAGTACATTATACATGTTAAAAAGTAGGCAAACCAATGTTTAATTGATGATGTTTTCTCAGCCTTTGACTTTTTTTATAAGTAATCTCTGAACTTTTCCATTCTTCAGGAATCTTTTCCTCTTTGACATATATTGAAAATTAAACCCAGAGTACCTTAAAATGATGGGACTAACATGCACTGTTTTGGTATTTAGACTTAATTTCATGTGCCACTTCCTCACATATTACTTTGGATACTGAGGGAAGAGATCCAAAAGGGGTAGCCAAAAGACTTTATCACCAAACACATGTGGGAAAATCTGGTGTCTTATACATCTCTCTTTTATCTCCCTTTCACTTTCATCTGCAAATGCTCTGAGGATGACCTATATTAAGCTGGACCTCAAATGAAGCTCTCTGGAGTCCTATTTTCTCAACTGTCCTTTTCTGTTTTATGAATCTGTAATTTCAGTTTGAGAATCACTAACTTTCCTTCACATATACTTGAATATGCTCTATTATCTTACATATCTCATCTCCTAAAAGTTGGTATCCCCCAAGATTTTGTCCTCTACCTCCATCTCTCTCTGTAGTTTCTACATTATTTACTCTCCTCTGTTTAAGTATCACCTCTACTCAGACAATTAACAAATATATATCATATCTCTAAACTCTCCAAAGAGCTCCAGTCATACTGGTTAATGAATTTAAAAAGTCATCCTAGACTCTTCCCTCTTTCTTCTCCCCCATATCCAATAACTTTGACTCTGTCTTTAAAAGATCTTTTTCCTCCATTTACGAGACCACAGTTACAGTTAATATTTGCATCTTCTTTTTCACCTTGACTATAGTAATGGTCTCCTAATTAGCATTCCTGCTTCCAGTCTTGTTCATCTCCAAACCATAATTCATATAACTATCAAAATAGTCTTCCTGAGGAATAGATATGACTATCCCACTTTCTTGCCTCACAATTTTTAGTACCTTCCTATTTTTTCTATGTTAGAACACAAACTCCTCAGCATAGTGATTAAGGCAATCCATAATAAGACTCCAACTAAGTTTTTCAGCCCTACTTTCACATTACCCCTTCTCATATACCATATCCCAGTCAAAGTGATATGCCAGCTGATCCCAGAATCTGAGATCCCACATGGGATCTCTGTGCATTTTCACAGCCTGTTGCCATCCCTGAAATGCTTTTTGAACTCCACCTCTTAAAATTCTTAACCATCTCCTGTGGGAAGCTTTTCCTGAAGTTCCAAGTTGTGGCTGCTGTCTCCCTCCTGAAATTAATTATCCATATACATGCAGTACCCTTCCATTAGGATGTCAGTTGCTTGAGCGTAAGGAATGTTTATTTTTTGCTTTATATGCACAACCTCTGGAACAGTGCTTTGGAAAATAATGCTAAATATTTGTTGAATGAATGAATCTTCCATCACTTTTCCCCAAAAAGTTCTGTAAATGATCTTGGCTCCAAAATATTGTCATTGATTGCCTTCTCTCACAGCCTAGAAGGAAAATAAAGCTTTTTCTAAGCTTATATAACTTTTGGCTTATTTGGCTTTCTCCCTGTAGTAACTTTTGCACTGGCTAAAAAAGTTATAGCTCAGAATCAGTATCATTACTTTTAGCCATTTCTCATTTTTGGAGTGAATAATAATTACTTTAAACAGGTCACATCACAGTTGTTGTGGTCCCACAAAGGAACATTTTTCCCATCTTAATACTTTCTATTAATTTGGTAGCTATTCTTACTTTTGTTCTAATAAATTCCAAAATTAATGCTATCTCTATAATCAGCTAGTATCTTCTGACTCTCTTTCTGAATAAATTATTCATGCTGTACAGGTATAATATATTTTTGGGTAGTCTATAATCATCTAGTCATGTCTTTTTTTCCAAAAATGTTTCCAAATTTTTACCAAATTCCCCTACACTCAGTTGTATAATGAAATCATCAAACATCATGGCATATATTGTCTTAAACTGGAGGATCTTGTCAAGTTCTTCATATAATTTATCCAGATATTTATTTTCTGCAAGGGATACGTATACACAAACTATAATGATTTCATAGTGGTCTGTTCATTTATACTCATAAGCACTGTGAGGAAAGAGGACCAAGAGATTCATGAAATTTTTTAATGCCTTTGGATATATAAGGAGAATGAAAGAAAAATTAAATTTATTAGATGCTGTGTGCCCAGTAGAGAAATATATAAATTAAAAGCAAGTATAGTCTCTTCCTTCAAGGAATGTGTATTCTAAGCAGAGATAGACTGAAACCAACTTCTTCAGCTGTCTCTATAAGGAGAACTTGGACCTCCCCTTCTACTTAGTGCCTACTTTTTTATATCTTTCATTTCACTTATGTGAAAAAATATCAATATTTATGTGGTTCAACTCTTCTAGTATTTCACAACTTTATCAGTTGTAGGAAAAAGATAAGTGTCTAAGCAGTTAAATTAACACATTGTGTAATTATGCTTTAGAAAAACGGTATTATAAGGTTTATCAAATCATTGTCAACTCAATATTTCTTGATTTTTAATGTTAAGAATTTAATCATAATGTAATACTCAAATAAAATTTAGGTTGACTAAGTGAGATAGTAAAAAGAGCACTAGATTTAAAGTCAAGAGGCCCAGGCTTCTATTCTCTTTTCTGTCACTAATTCTATAGACTTAGAAAAGTCACAGAACCACTATAGGATTGCTTTCTTCATATGAAAAATTAGGAGGTTGGACAATATGATTTCCAAGTTTCTTTTTAGCTCAAAATGTTGTGATACACTTATTTTACATGGTCACATTTCAAAAATATCCCAAATGAAATGTTTATATCAGTCTTATGGAGAAATTACTATACTTTCTTTAGGATAACAGAACACATTTAAAATCAAATAATATCAAAAAGAGGTTAGGGAATTCATTAATTATGTTCAGTATTCAAATTAGTCAATAATTGTCACAAGAGATGAAAATGGCAATTTTTATCTGAGGTAATTATTCTCTTTAGGACTTTGGACCGTTGACCATGGTTAAGTTGTAATTCATTTTCAGCAGTTTATCCTACCTGCAAAGTGTCATTATGAATAAATCTGAATATTACCCAAACCACAAACATCAAAACCAGTACTTGCAGATGATAATGTTTTAAAAGTCAAAAATGCCAGTTACCGAAACACTCCAAATGATTCAATAAAAAAATATGAATAGTCTACAAATTGTAATTAATGGTTCCCAACTTCTAAGCTTACTGTAAGGAGTATTTGAATCCATACATACATCAAGAATTTTCATTTTGATCTTTATTTAGCACTAAAAAAATAGGCACCAAGAACACAGCTACTAATGTCATGGAGGGCTGGAAAAGTTGATATTAAGGACACTCTTACCAAAAAAGTTTGGAAATTAGTGATGTAAGGTATAATACAAATGTAAGGTGTCATTAATGTTATTAAAGTAGTTAGTACTGTTATATGAAAATTATAACTAAATTTAAAAAGTAATTATAGAATGATTAAAGCTTAGTATTGAAAAGTACCTAATATGCTCCATTCTCCTTGTTTTACAGGAGAAGAAACAGAGATGAAGGCAGGTTAAGTACTTATACAAAGTTATAGAACTAGTTAAGGGCAGAGCCAGTACTAAATCCCTAAGGTATTTCTTGCTTTACCCACTAAGTCATTTTGTAAAGTCAAAACTGTACATAGATTATAGGCAATTATTCAGTACTTTTATATAATCCAGTGAAACCTTACATATCCAAAGGCAGTTCACATCAGGTAGCCTCAAAGATTAACAACCTACAGCCAAAGATGAGATAAGAAACAAAAATGGCTCAAGGGCAGCCAAAACAGCTGCCAATGTCATTATTTGAAAATATGCACTTTGAGGCCCTAATTCATTATTACTTTAGACAATAATAAGGTTAGTTACCTAGATTCTAAACCCTTAGCAAGTTACAGGTAGCAAACTAGATGTGGGGTGTGTTTCTAGGAGACAACAGGCTGAGAACCGTTAACAGTGACAAAAGAAAGGATCTTTTTGAAAACCAAATAATAAAAAGCAGACACAAAATCTCAACAACAACAAACAAGGTAGTCTGGGGCCATTTAGCTTAGGGATTATCTTTGGTACCCTCAGAGAGTATCATCTATTGTACCTACAAGTGAGAGCGAGCAATGATCACTTGACTGGGAATCCAGAAGGATGGGTTCTAGTCGAAATTCTATCACTAAGTAGTTGTATAACTTTGGGAAATATGCATACTATCTCTGGGCCTTGGTTTCTTTGTCTGTAAAGTGGAGGAAAGAATATAAAATCTTCTTGCAACTTTAAAATTTTATAATTCTATGTACATAATGACGACATTAAGTCATTCAAAAATGTTAAATAAGCTTTCCATTTTGAAGGTTGAGAAAAAATATATTTTAGAATGATTTCAATCAAAATAGTTGATATTTTTGAATTGTTGATGTACAAAAAAATTTAATTAATAGAAACTTTTTCTTATTGTGGAATGTCCCCTTCCTTGGGGACATCAGGTAAATGATAGCAGATGACATCTATATTTGGATACTTGTGTCAAATGTGTCTTTTCAAAAATTCTGAAAAAATAATAAAATTCCAATTAGAGACATGTAGAAAACATATAAAATTATAAATCAATATCCTAGCACTTATTAAAAAATTATGTTGTGCCTGCTCCCAAGGTCAAACAAACAGGGAGTTTGATGAGTAGAACCTGGTCTTAATGCAAGATGGATAATCGAGGGTGGAGCAAGAAAAAATACCTAGAGGAGAGCTCACATCAAAGCAGTAAATCATAATGTATTTTAAAAGATCAAACACAAAATTTGCCATTACAAGTTAAAAATAATTTACCCCAAGAATATCTTCTACTAGCATTGTTTTCCTTGATTTGGCTACATAAGCAGATATTGTTGTACCATGGGTAATTGGCCCAGCTGGGATGAGTCGTGGTTTTCCTTCCTTTACTCCAGGTGGTGTGAACATACATAGACTCTAGTAAAAAGAAGGGGGTAAAAAGACAAATAAATAATATGTACCTCATACACATATACACTTTTCTATTAAGCATTTAAGGACTCAGTGGAAAAAAAATGAAGGAAGAAAGAAAAAAGATAAGGATTTTGTTGGGTGGGTTAGTTTTGGTTTGTTTGGTTTGAGATGTATTTTTTTTTGTTTCTGACAAAAATTACAAGGAAGCGCTAAGTAAAGTAGGTTCGATGTGAACAAGAACTATAGGAGAGAAACATCTGAACATAAATTATACTCATGCCATAAGAAATAATGAAAGGGATAGTTTCAGTGAAACTTGGGAAGACTTGTATAAATAAATACAGTAAACACAAATAACTAAAAATTTAAAAACTCTGACCAAACACAATAGCCAACCACAATTCCAGACTATCAATGAAGTATGCTACCTATCTCCTATCAGAGAAGTGATACATTCAGAATACAGAATATGTGTGTATGTGTGTGTGTGCTTGGACAGGGACAAAGTAGGAAACTTTTTTGCTTAACTATGCATACTTGTTACAAGGGTTTTATTTATCTTTTTTTCCCACAATGGATGAAAGCAGGGGAAATTCACATTTGTTCACTGAAAAACTTAAATTTAATTAAAAAGAAAAGAATCATCATTATATCAACTGTAGGAAAGGAAACAAATAATTCTTAAAGAAATTTGAAATTAAAAATTACATTTTTTAATTGTCATTTTTTCAGTCTAGTCTGACTCTTCATGATCCCACTCAAGAGTTTTTTTGACAGATACTGTGGAAGATAACCATTTCCTTCTCCAACTCTTTTACAGATGAGGAAACTAAGACAAATAGGGTTAAGTGACTTGCCTAAGGTCACAGAACTGGTGTCATATTTGGTCATATTTGAACTCATCCTGACTCAAAGTCTGACATTCTATCCACTGAGCCACCTAATTGCCCTCATTTATTATTACCTACTCTGCATTTCTGGCTTAACAACTAAAATAGCAACACTATAAGAAAGTCAGTCATAAATCATTATCAAAAATGATTCATCAAACACACAAGTTTCCCAACAAAATCCAAATAGGATATCTAATTGGTACGCTCACAAATATCTAGATTTTTAGCTTTTTGAAGGTGGACTGACAATGTATTTAATATCAAGCATTTTGCCCAAAATGGCACTAGATGGCAGTATTAATCAAGAACTTAAATTTAGACAATTTCAAAAACATAAATTAAGTACTTGCTTCATGCAGAACAGTATTAGAACCTACAGAAGATACAAAGTTTAGCTAAAACAGCCCTTCATTAAGAGAACTTCCTAACTATTACTGCAACAACTTTAACACTTATCTAAAGCCTATTAAAAAAAGGAAGATATTTGGTCACATTTATAAGAACAAAAATGATTTGCATTTTAAAAGTAGAATATGGATTCTCAGAATATTCACAACATTTGGAAAATGAGTGATTAACAGAATTTGTAGTATAAATAATAAACTGTTTAAGACTGATCATATAAATCCATTTTAACTATCTCTGTTGCACATCAAATAGTTATCTGGAGAAGTCTGTAGTTCAACATTTTTTATCACTCATTGAACTATATAAAAAACAAGATTATTTGAAATATAATCTGGGTATTTGTGGTTAATAAAAATCAAGAAATGTTTTAAAAATAAGATGCTGGTGGATCTGACATGGTAATTCCCTTTCAGGAAAGACAAATGATTCTCAAATACCAAAAAGTAAACATTGCCCTTGGAGGACAAAGGTTTCCCAATATTTAACTCTTGTTTAAGAGTTAACTACCTGACAATACACCTTTCAGAAATTATATAAAGCAAACAATATCAGTAATCATAATGTCTTCACATTATTTTTTGTAGTATATACTTATTCAGGTATAACTACATAAAGTCTTGTGTATACATTCCTGTGTGTTTGTGTGTGTGTGTGTGTGTGTGTCTGTATAAGGGCAATTTATGCAGTAAAAAGCATGCTGCACAACAAGTCAGGAGAGTTAGGTTCTTTGTTCTTTAGTATCTGACCTTGGCAAGTCACTTCCATTCTACGAAAAATAAACGGGATGTTTGAAATGACTGTGAAGGTCTCTCTCAGTGCTAAAATTCTATGTTCTATTTATACTTTGCCCACAGTTTCACTAGACGTCATAGTTATTCTTTACTTTTTACCTAGTGTAAAAAAATGGAAATGAAAAAGCATGAAAAGCCTTACTAAAATACTGAATTTGGAGTCAGAGAATCTGGCTTCGTAATCTAGACTCACAATTTACTATCTGTGGGAACTTGTAAGTCATTTAACCTCTTTAGATCTCATTTCCTCATCATGAAAATAAGAGGGATGGACTAGATGACCTCTACAACTCAGACCTTTAAAATTTTAATTTTATAATTCTATGAGCTTTAACAATCTGTTTAAAACTGCAGTCTATTTTGTTCCAGATCTGGAACAAATGGCTGCTGTTCTTGTTCTTACGTCTATGAGCATATCATAATGGTACTTTTAGCATCTAGTTAAATGCTGATGATAGTGGTTAGACAATAGTTACTTCCTAGAATTTGTACTTGAAGCAAAAGCATGATACTCCAAAAGATGGCAAAAATATTAGTTTATTCTAAACTTACTACTGACTACCTGCTATTTACATAGAACTGGGTTGGGCAATGAAGCAAGGATGATAAGCCATCACAAGGTACTACTGATTGGTGTGAACTTGTGACAATTCATGCACTATTAGACTAATAATAGTCTTTATGTAACTCTAGAAGGTTATATCCTCAAATTCTTCAGAAATTGTCATTACACAGGAAATCTACCCTCCTCTCTCCAAGAGGATAAGGTTCAGAAAACTCCTGACATGGCTTTCCATAGCTGGAGCCAGGAACTTATGCCATAAGAACTCACCTCCTGGGCCACATCGTTGAAAGCTACTACTAGTATAAAAGCCACCACTGGCTCCTGAGTGAACGTTTTGTGTACACACACACACACACACACACACACACACACACACACACACACACACGACTCCAGGACCTAGGTCCATTCTTAAGTCTAACTGTTCACTGAACCTCTCCAAAAAGGGCAAAAGGCAAAAAGCATTAAACAAACCCATGAAGTCACTCTCCCCAACTGATTCCCTTTCATAAGCCAAACTAAAGGGATGGCTCCAACCCATAACAGTTCAACTCAATTAATTCTTCCCTCAGTTGAGCCACAGTAGCTCAAGAGTTAGAGACATATCTAATATCAGCAGACTGTTAGTTCTGGTTCACTGTTGTAGTGAAATAAGGCATGCGCAAGAAACGGTACAGTTAACAAACAGGTTTACTTTGCCTTAACACAGTAAGAATGGATACAGGGACACTTAGGTTCTATAGATGTTGTCAACAGGGTCCCAATTCCACATGGGTGGGTCTTTTTGTGCTCTTAGATAACCAGAAAACTGTATCAAGGGAGGCAGAAGTCAATCAGGTCTCAGAGATAGCTTTTTTGCCTTTGAGGAAAAATGAAACCCTGCTGAAGGAAAGCAGGAAGAAGGAACCCCTGTCCTATAACATCAAGTCAATTCACTCCCAACTTGATGATGAATAAGAATCTCAAAGGATTAAGCACTTACTATGTGATAGGAAGTTTTTAAATGTTGGGGATACAAAGGCAAAAGTGCACCCCCTTGTAAGGTCATCGAACTGATCAACCCTCTAATTTTGGAATTCAAGTAAACGAATTCCTATCAACAGAATGTGAAGATCACGGCCCTAGGAGAGTTCCTGGCCCAAGTTGTGGAGGGGTAGTAGCACAGCCTTTCAGATTGAGAAATCCCGAATGCAGATGCAATCTCAAAGAAGGAAACCACAGACCTGAGTTGTGGGAACTCCTGAACTTCATGTTCTTGGTTAGCAGAGGAAAGATTACTGGGCAATAAGGTCCCGTTACAGTTCACAGCCCTGAACTTCTAGAAAACAAAGGCAGTTGTCCTTAGTAGTTTCAGCCTCTTAGGAAGGCTATGATTACCTCTTTGTAACAACCTCAAGTTTAGAGTTCAGGGATCAATCCTTATGGAGGAAGAACACTGCCACCTTAAAGATAAAAGGATCCTGAAATCAAGTCTTCTATTATTATTGGGCAATAACAGAACTTGTAAAAGAAGAAAATCACATAGGTAGCCCCAGAGTTAAAAAAGTAACAAGGTATGAGGTACCTAATGAGCCACACTACAAAGGAAGAAGAAAACAAGATTTCTTCCTCTGCTACTACAAAATACTTTTTTTTTTTTTAATATAATGATGCTTCACTTTTATTTATTTTTTTTTATTTTGTAATGTTTAACAATCACTGCCATACAATTGTGATTTTATCCCCCCCACCTGCCCCCCACTCCCCCCCTCCCTCCCCACGACTGCATACAATTCTGTATAGATTCTACATATACTTTCCTATTGAGTATATTTTCACTATAGTCATGCTATGTAGTCAGACTAAGATAAATGAAAGAAATCGTATAACAAATCAGAACATGATACACAAACACATACACATACACAAACATGATCTGCTACAATATGTGAGTGACTTCCATATTTCTCTCTCTGAGTGTGGCAGGCATTTTGCCTTGAGATCCTCCATTGGGATTTTTTTTTTTTTTTGGTAAGAAGTTCTTGTGTTATTACAAAAATCTAAGTCTACCAGAAAAAACTCTCACACACTGTGGTCGTTGCTGTGCATAAAGTTCTCCTGGTTCTGCTCCTTTCACTCAGCATCAGGTCATATAAGTCCTTCCAGGCCTCTCTGAAGTCTTCTTGTTCATCATTTCTTATGGCACAATAGTACTCCATTACATTCATATACCATAGTTTATTCAGCCATTCCCCAATTGATGGACATCCCCTTGACTTCCAGTTTTTGGCAACTACATAGAGTGCTGCTATAAATATTTTTGTACATGTGGGACCCTTTCCCATTTTTATGATCTCTTGGGGATATAGTCCTAGTAGCGATGTTGCTGGGTCAAAGGGTATGCACATTTTTGTAGCCCTTTGGGCATAGTTCCAAATTGCTCTCCAGAATGGTTGGATGCGCTCGCAGCTCCACCAACAATGAATTAGTGTTCCAACTCTCCCACATCCTCTCTAGCATTTATCATTTTCTTGTTCTGTCATGTTTGCCAATCTGATAGGTGTGATGTGGTACCTCAGAGTTGTTTTGATTTGCATCTCTCTAACCAATAGTGATTTAGAGCATTTTTTCATATGATTATAGATAGCTTTAATTTCTTCCTCTGAAAATTGCCTGTTCATATCCTTTGACCATTTATCAATTGGGGAATGACTTGTATGATTATACATTTGGATCAGTTCTCTATATATTCTAGAAATGAGGCCTTTATCCCCGAGCTTAGCTGTAAAAATTCTTTCCCAATTTACTACATTGGTACATTGGTTGCATTGGGTTTGGTTGTGCAAAAACTTCTCAGTTTAATGTAATCAAAGTTATCCATTTTGCATTTCATAATGCATTCTATCTCTCCTTTAGTAAAGAATTCTTCCCTTCTCCATAGATCTGATAAATACACTATTCCTTGCTTCTCCAGTTTATTCATGGTATCAATCTTTATACCTAAATCATGTACCCATTTGGACTTTATTCTTGTGTACGGTGTCAGGTATGGGTCTATGCCTAATTTCCGCCACACTGTTATCCAGTTTTCCCAGCAATTTTTGTCAAACAATGAGTTCTTATCCCAGAAGCTGGGGTCCTTGGGTTTATCAAACAGAAGGTTGCTATATTCCTTGCCTACTGCATCTTGAGTGCCAAGTCTATTCCACTTGTCTACCTCTCTGTTTCTTAGCCAATACCAAGTGGTTTTGATAATTGCTGCTTTATAGTACAGTTTGAGGTCTGGTAGCGCTAGGCCACCTTCCCAAGCATTTCTTTTCAGTAGTCCCTTTGATATTCTGGACCTTTTGTTTTTCCAAATGAATTTTGATATTATTTTGTCCAGCTCTAGAAAGTAATTGTCTGATAGTTTAATTGGTATGGCACTAAATAAGTATATTAATTTGGGTAGAATTGTCATTTTTATTATATTAGCACGGCCTACCCATGAGCAACTAATGTTTTTCCACTTACTTAAATCTGACTTTATTTGTGCAAAAAGTGTCTTGTAATTGTGTTCATATAATCCCTGGGTTTGTTTTGGCAGGTAGACTCCTAAGTATTTTATACTGTCTACCCTAACTTTAAATGGGATTTCTCTTTCTATCTCTTGCTGTTGGACTTTGTTGCTAATATATAGGAATGCAGAAGATTTGTGTGGGTTTATTTTGTACCCTGCAACTTTGCCAAAGTTGTTTATTAATTCTAGTAATTTTTTACTTGAATCTCTGGGATTCTTTAGGTAAATCATCATATCGTCTGCAAAGAGTGATAACTTAGTTTCTTCTTTGGCTATTTTAATTCCTTGGATATCTTTATCTTGTCTAATTGCTACAGCTAACATTTCTAGTACCATATTAAATAATAGTGGTGATAATGGACAACCTTGTTTCACCCCTGATCTTATTGGGAATGCATCTAGCTTATCCCCATTGCATATAATGCTTGCTGAAGGTTTTAGATAGATACTGCTTATTATTTTATGGAAAGTTCCCTTTATTCCTACATTCTCCAATGTTTTTAGTAGGAATGGATGTTGTATTTTGTCAAAAGCTTTTTCTGCATCTATTGAGATAATCATGTGGTTTTTGTTAGCTTTGTTGTTGATGTGATCGATAATGCTAATAGTTTTCCTAATATTGAACCAGCCCTGTAGTCCTGGTATGAATCCTACCTGATCATAATGTATTAATCTCGTGATAAGATGCTGTATTCGTTTTGCTAGAATCTTATTTAAAATTTTTGCATCTATATTCATTAGGGAAATTGGTCTATAATTTTCTTTCTCTGTTTTGTCTCTTCCTGGTTTGGGTATCAAAACCATATTTGTATCATAGAAAGAATTTGGGAGGACTCCTTCTTCCCCAATTTTCAAGAATAGTGTATGTAGTATTGGAATTAACTGTTCTTTAAATGTTTGATAGAATTCACTTGTGAATCCATCTGGCCCTGGAGATTTTTTCCTAGGGAGTTCATTGATGGCTTGTTCAATTTCTTTTTCTGAGATGGGGTTGTTTAAGTATTCAACTTCCTCTTCTGTTAATCTGGGCAATTTGTATTTTTTAAAATATTCATCCATCTCGTTTAGATTATCGAATTTGTGGGCATAAAGTTGGGCAAAGTAGTTTCTAATTATTGTTTTAATTTCCTCCTCATTGGAGGTGAGTTCACCCCTTTCATTTTTAATATTAGTAATTTGGTTTTCTTCTTTCTTTTTTTTAATCAGATTGACCAAAGGTTTATCAATTTTATTAGTTTTTTCATAAAACCAACTATTGGTTTTATTTATTAATTCAATAGTTTTCTTAATTTCAATTTTATTAATCTCTCCTTTGGTTTTCAGTATTTCTAATTTGGTATTTACTTGGGGATTTTCAATTTGTTCTTTTTCTAGCTTTTTCAACTGCAAGCCTAAGTCATTGATCTCCTCTTTCTCTATTTTATTTATGTAAGCATTCAGAGATATAAAACTTCCCCTAATAACTGCTTTTGCAGTATCCCATAAGTTTTGGTATGTTGTCTCACTATTGTCATTCTCTCGAATGAAATTGTTAATTGTTTCTATGATTTCTTCTTTAACCCAACCCTTCTTTAGAATTAGATTATTTAGTTTCCAATTGATTTTTGGTTTCTCTTTCCATGGCCTTTTATTACATGTAATTTTTAATGCATTATGATCTGAAAAGGATGCATTGATTATCTCTACCTTTCTGCACTGGATTGTGAGATTTTTATGTCCTAGTACATGGTCAATTTTTGTAAATGTTCCATGTACCGCTGAGAAAAAAGTATATTCCTTTCTATTCCCATTTAATTTTCTCCAAAGATCTATCATATCTACCTTATCCAGAGTTTTATTTACCTCCTTAACCTCTTTCTTGTTTATTTTGAGGTTGGATTTATCGAGTTCAGAGAGGGGGAGGTTGAGGTCTCCCACTAGTATAGTTTTGCTATCAATTTCTTCCTTCAACTCCCCCAACTTCTCCTCTAAGAATCTGGATGCTATACCACTTGGAGCATACATGTTTAGTAATGATATTGCTTCATTGTCTATGGTGCCTTTTAGCAGGATATAGTTTCCATCTTTATCCCTTTTGATTAGATCTATTTCTGCTTTCGCTTTGTCTGAGATTAGGATTGCTACTCCTGCCTTTCTTACATGAGCTGAAGCACAATATATTCTGTTCCATCCTTTGACCTTTATCCTATGTGTATCCCCCCGTTTCAAATGTGTTTCTTGTAAGCAGCATATTGTTGGATTATGGCTTTTAATCCATTCTGCTATCCATCTCCGTTTTATGGGAGAGTTCATTCCATTCACATTCACAGTTATGATTACAATCTGTGTATTTCCCTCCAACCTCTTTCCCACCATTTGTGCTTTTAGCTCTCCCGTCTCCCTTCCCCTCCTCAATAGTATTCACTTTTCTCCCCCTCCTCCTGCAGCCTTCCCCTCCTTCTTTTGACCCCCCTCCCTTTTAGTCCCCTTTACTCTTATTGCTTCTTTCCTCCCTTTTAGCCACCCTCCCCTTTCTTCCCCCTTCCCCTCCTACTACCTATAGAGCTAGTTAGGATTATCTGCTTAAGGTTATTGTTCCCTCCTTTGAACAAATCAGATGAGAATACCTCTCAAACAATGCTCATCTCCCTCCCCTCCTTCCCTCTACTATAGTTTTGTACTTCTTCCTGTGATATAATTTGCCATTTTCTGCTTCCCCCTTTCCACACCTCCTATTACATTCCCTTCTCATACTTAAATCATATTTTTGACATGACATCATTTACTTTATGCCCGTTCCCTCTACATATATCCCTTTTATCATAATAGCTGCACAGTTCTCAAGATTAACAGGTATCATCTTCCCTTATAGGGAGGTAAACAGTTTGCCCTAATTGAGTAGCAAGTTTTTGTTTTTGTTTTTTCCCCTCTGTTTACCTTTTTATGATTCTCTGGAGACCTGCATTTGAAGACCAAATTGTCTATTGAGTTCTGGTGTTTTGGTCAGGAAGCTCTGGAAATCCCTTATTTCGTTGAATGACTTTCTCCTTGCCTGAAATGTTATGCTGAACTTTGCTGGGTAGTTGATCCTTGGTTGAAGTCCCAACTCCTTTGCCTTACGGAATATTGGGTTCCAATTCTTTCGATCTTTTAATGTAGAAGCTGCAAGGTCCTGTGTGATCCTGACTGTGTGTCCTTGATATTTGAATTGTTTCTTTCTGGCTGCTTGTAGTATTTTCTCCTTCACTTGATAGCTCTGGAATTTGGCAACTATATTTCTTGGGGTTTTGAGTTTGGGATCCCTTTCGGGAGGGGAACGGTGGATTCTTTCGATGACTATTTTGCCCTCTGAGTCTAGTACTTCTGGACAGTTTTCCTTGATGATTTCCTGGAAGATATTGTTCAGACTCTTCTTCATCATGGGTTTCTGGCAGGCCAATAATTCTTAGATTTTCTCTCCTGGATCTATTTTCCAGGTCAGTTGTTTTTCCAATTAAATATTTTACATTTTCTTCTATCTTTTCATTCTTTAGATTTTGTTTGACTGATTCTTGTTGCCTCATTGAGTCATTAGTTTCTACTTGCCCAATTCTAATCTTCATCATAGTGTTTTCTTCAGTTAGCTTTTCCATCTCCTTTTCCATCTGACCAATTTTTCCCTTTAAGGAGCTATTTTCTCCATTTAATTTTTGTACTTCTTTTTCCATTCGACCAATTTTCCCAGTTAGGTTTTGGGTTTCCTTTTCCATCTGATCAATTTTCCCAATTAGGTTTTGGGTTTCCTTTTCCATTTGATTAGCTCTTCCTTTTAGGGAATTATTCTCTCCAGTTAATTTTTGAACTTCCTTTTCCATTTCTTCAATTTTCTTTTTCAGGGTGATGTTCTCATCAGTGAATTCTTTTTTTATAGTTTTAAAATCATTGGCCAGTTTTTCTTTTATATCCTTCTTCAGACGTTCCAGGTAATCTAGTTGTGCTTGCGAGAAATTCATAGTCCCATCTGAGGTTTCAAATGGAAGTACAGTCTCAGCTCTAACCTCTTTGGTGTTTGTGTTTTGGTCCTTATCCCCATAGAAAGATTCTATGGTTTTTTCACTTTTCGTCTGCTTTTTCCGATTCATGATGTTGGCTGAGTGTTGTAGCTTTTGGTTCTTTCAGTCAGAAGGTACAGATCTTTAAGTTGAGCTGATGTGTGTCTGGGCTAAAAGCAGGCTTTTGTTTTTTGTTTCCCCCATCAACCCTGGGGTTAGCTTGTTAGGTGTGTGGGAGGTGTGGTCTGGTCTCAGGATATCTCCTCAGCTGACTTGAGGCAAAGGCAAGGTCAGGGGATGGTAATCCCAGCTTCCCTATTGTCTTCCCTTTTCCCCTGGAGGGCTGGGGCATGCCTAGAAGCTAACGCGTGTTCCCGCCCCTCCTGGGGCTCGTCTCCTGGCTCTGAGGCTTGCCTGGGTCTCAGTGCGAATTTTCTCTGCCCTGGGTCGTCTGTCCCTCCAGATCGCCTCCACCACAGTAGGAAGAATCCCCCTTTGCCACTTTTCCAGCCTCTGGTGTTATGAGACCACCTGCCCCCTTCTGCTGTTCCCGCTGATCCAGGATTAATCTGGGGAAGAATTTTATGGTTCCCTCACGGTCATCAGGGGGGAGGAGAGAGCACTTACTGATCACTCTGCCATCCCAGTTCCTGGAAGTTCAAGTAGTGACCCACCGAAGTCCGTCTTCAGGCTGAAGATTTCAAGGGCTGCTGCGCTGATGTCTGGCACTCAGCGGCTCTCACCGGCTCGGCCTGGCTTATCTCCTGCTCCGCTGGTCTCGCCCGCCACTCTCGGGCTCCTCTGGTCCCCTCCGCCCTGCCGCGCTGACCGCGCTGCGCTGTGCGCCGGGGTCTTTCCCCCGCGGAACAGATCCCTCCCGTGGACCCTCCGGTCCAGCCTGGGCTCCGAATCCGTCAAAGTCCGTCACCCACTGGATTTTACACCTCCAAAGTCTGGTCAGACTCTCCCCCCAGAGATATCCAGAGGAGTTTTTCCAGGAGATTAGGTGAGTCGTTGCTTTCACTCCGCCATCTTGGCTCTGCCCCCTACAAAATTCTTGAACTGTACTAGTACAATGAGAAAGGAGCAACCTCAAGTGCATTCTCCTATCAGGGACAATATAAGCCTTTTAGGCAATAGTGGGAGAAAAATTTATTTTTATTTTCATTAGCCTCTAACTAAAATTTACCATTTCCTTCAATTATGAATGCAGGCAGCAAACCACTCTTCTCAGAAATGGGTCCACAGGCTTCACCATAATATGAAAGGGGCCCATGACACAAAGAAGGCTAAGAACTCCTGTTCTATAGCACGTTCCAAGTCACATGATTGAAATTGCAATCTGGCAATTTTCTACATCTCAATGTAATACTTTTCTCAATTATACTCTCCTGAGAGGTCACAACTACAAAAATGAAATTTTGTAGGGGAAAAAGAATATATTGATAAATTGTATCAATTTATCATATTTACTTTAATTGAACTCATTTCAAAATCAACACCATCTAATCTTGAGCTAAAAGCCCAGATGATGCATTTTGCCTGCATGAAGCAAGCTTTGCATATGATGTTCTCTACATTTTTTGACTGTGCTCTTCCCTTATTTTTGGGCTCTTCCCTTATTCATTGTTCACAAGAGACTTTAAGAATTCAACTGTAAGATATGCAACTTGATTTACCACCAAAATAAATATCTACAAGCCACAGAACAGAATTTTCCTGCTCTCTCCCACTCACCACAAACATACACACACCATTTGTGCATTTATAAAATGTGGTATGATGGTTCAGCCTATGTCTATAGAATTAAAATTTAGAGGTGAAAAAGGATCGTAGAAATCATCTAGTTCAATCTCTTTAATTTACAGATAAGGTCACTGAGGACCTGTGTTTAATTGACATGTCCAGGGTCACAGAGTGAATGAGAGAGATAGGATTCAAACCTAGGTCTTCTGTCCCCAAATTTAGCACTCCTTACATAGTACCTTGCTGCCCTGATTTTTTTTTTTCTCTGTACCTTAAGTAGCTTCCTACTTTACCTACTTCTGATTCTAGTTCTAGCTTGGATACATATACTGCTTATACAATTTATCCCTTAATACGTGAAAATATGATTTAAACATCAGAAAAGTGAATGTGGCAACATGAATTTGGTCCATAAAAATCAGTCACTCAAATTGAAGGTGCTATACTTGTCCTCCCCTACATAACTAATTCACGCAGTGGTCAAATACCTAATACCCAGGTATCCTGCACTGAAGATCAGAAACTCATTTATGAGAAGATTGCACATATCTTTTGCAACTATAAATTGTGAATGGAACCTAGCATGATGCCAGAAGGCAGTGAACTACAAAACGTTAACAGGAGTCAGCTGGTTACGACTCTGTCAATATAAGTAGTTCAAGATGTTTTCACTCAAGTTCTCAGGTGTACTGCTTTGTAGTCTCCAGCTAACACCCACAAGCTAGTGATAAAAAGAGATTTATATATTGTGTATGGAATACAGTACAGAAAGCTTAGCTTGCCAAATACATTAATAGATACTAATGGAGTTATTACCTCCCTTATAACGAAGACACTGAAGCTCAGAGAAGTTAGATGATTTGTCCATAGTCATATAGCTATAAAGTGTGAAAGAGAATTCAATCCTGGCTTTTGTTGCCTTTTGCTCTAGTTCTCTATTCACTCTGCATTTCTCATTTGCTAGTAAAAACCAGTAATTCTGCTATGGCTGACTGGCGATCAATCTCACCTTGAAAAGGTGGCATCACCAACATAAAGTCATATGATGCTCAATTACCATCGTCATAGACCACAAAAAATCTTGTCCATTTTAAAGAGACCTGGTCTGTCTGGTTACTATAGAAACTGCAGCTCTCCTGGCTCTTTCAATGTATAGAACACCTCTTAAAATCCAAAGCACACAATTTACAGAAGCCTTGTCCTCAGGACAGAACTAGCAGAACTGGTGGAAATAAGGAATGGGAAACAACTCTTAGTGTCTGGGTTATCTATAGCCTTAGGAAGCATGGTACATCAAGGAAACCCTGACCCCATAAGTAAGGATGGCATGTCAGAGTTGCCAGATGCGGCAAGAAGTTAGAATACACTGGAATACCTTACTAGTCAGATATCCTAGATTGATAAGGACCAATACTTAACCACTGACATTACTACGGTCAATTTAAGATTAAGATGTCTAGTATTATGTCTGAATATGCAACAAGTACTTCAGTGGAAAAAAAGACTAAACACCACCATAATCACCAATAAATTTCCCATAGGTTTGGTACTGAATGAGGGTGCATTTTAATAGTTTATGATATAAACTACCCTATTTATGGTGTTTATTTGTGGAAATTTTACTTATTTTATTTATTTGTGGAAATACAATCAGGATAACACAGGATCTGGCAGCTTCTACATTAAGGAATCGACAGGCTTGGAATGTGATATTCCAGAAGTCAAAGGAACTAGGATTAAAACCAAGAATCACTTACCCAGCAAAACTGAGTACAATACTTCAGGGGAATAAATGGTGATTCAATGAAATAAGAGGACTTTCAAGCATTCTTAATGAAAAAATCAGAACTGAATAGAAAATCTGACTTTCAAACACAAGAATCAAGAAAAGCATGAAAAGGTAAACAGGAAAGAGAAATCATAAAGGTCTTTTTAAAGTTGAACTGTTTACATTCCTACATGGAAAGATAATATTTGTAACTCTTGAGATTTTTCTCAGTATTTGAGTAGTTGGAGGGATTACAAACACACACACGCACACACACACAGTACAGGGTGAGTTGAATAAGAAGGGATGATACCTAAAAAAAATAAATAAAATTAAAGGGTGAGAGAGGAATATATTGGGAGGATAAAGGGAGAAATGGAATGAGGCAAATTATCACTCATAAAGGAGGCAAGAAAAAACTTTTTCAGTGGAAAAGAGAGGAGGTGAGAGGGAGAAAAAGGGAAGCTTACTCTCTTCACATTTGGCTTAAGAAGGGAATGGCATGCTCACTCAGTTTGGTATGAAAGTATATCTTGCACTACAGAAGGGTAGGGGAAAAGGGGACAAGTGGGGTGTGGGGTATGATAGAAGGGAGGGCATGTTGGGAGAAGGGAGTAGTCAGAAGTAAACACTTTTGGGGAGGAATAAAGTCAAAAGAGAGAACAGAATAAATGGGGGGCAGGATAGAATAGAGGGAAATATAGTTAGTCTTACACAACATGACTATTATGGAAGTCTTTTGCAAAAATACACATATATAGCCTATATTGAATTGCTTGCCTTTTCAGTGGGGATGAGTGGGGAGGGAGGAAGGGAGAGAAGTGGGAATTCAAAGTATTAGGAATGAATGTTGAGAATTGTTTTTGCATACAACTGGGAAATAAGAAATACAGGTAATGAGGTATAGAAATCTATCTTGCCCTACAAGAAAAGAGAGAAGGGGATAAGAGAAGGGAGGGATATGATAGAAGGGAGGGCATATTGAGGGAAGGGTAATCAGAATGCATGGTGTTTTCGGGTGAGGGGAGGGGAGAGACGAGGAGAAAATTTGGAACTCAAAATTTTGTGGAAATGAATGTTGAAAACTAAAAATAAATAAACCAAAAGGGATTTATATGTCTATATTAAAAAAAGAAGTTATAACACATTGAAATACTTTACTAGTCAGATATCCCAGACTGATATGGACCAAGTCTTATCCACTGGCATTACTATGGTCAATCTGATATCAAGATGTTTAATATTACATCTGAATATGCAAAGAATATGCTTCAATGGAAAAAAGACTAAACAACACCATAATCACCAGTAAGTTTCCCATAGCTCTGGTACTGTATGAGGGTGCATTTTACTAGTTTATGATATAAACTACCCTATTTATGGTGTTTGATTATTTTTTCAGATTGTATCATCTGATTTTATATCTGAAGTTGCTAATGGCCTTCTCTACAGACAGTCTAGTAATTCTAAAGGATCTGATAAAGCATGAAATTTTTGACCCCACACCTCTGATAGATGCTATAGATAAAAAATATAACTTCTTCACCAACTAGGAGAAACATCTTCAGACCGGGAACTCCATGTGTAACAAGGAGATGAAGTCTATCATGTGGGTATACATATATATTTACCAGTACACAAGACCTGAGGGACATTGTTAAATCAGTACTCCCTCTCATGTATGATGACAAGGAGGGTGCAATCAGCCAACCTTGAGATGCCAGGAAAATCCACTTCATCTTCCACATGTAGTGGTAGCCCAAAATCTTGTATGCCAATGCAACACTGTTGACCATCGTAGAGGTTATGAGGTAGTGGGGAAACTGACACTCATCCTCATTTGATGGAAAAGAAAAAGGATCGTGTATATTTCCTGGGGCATGGTTAGAATAGAATCACTTGTCTTTCCTATCTAGAACTACGGAATGTATGAGGTTTTGGGCAAAGAACACAATGGGTTTCCTGAGTATCTGAGTGTCTGGGTGTGTACAGGATTTACCAGACTGTAAAAGGGGTCGCTGACAAATAAAATGTTAAAAATTTGTGCATTAGACTGAAATCCTACTTATAAAATTAGATAATCATAGAATTTCAGGGATGGAAAAGACATGAATGTCAGTCTGATACAACCCACATCTGAATAAGAATTTATTATGTAAGTCCCATACATAATCATCAAACCTTTGTGCAAACATCTGCAATAAGGGGGGACCCATTAGCTCCCAAAGAATCCCAATTGCACTTTGGTAAGTGCCAATTGTTAGGAAATGTGCATCAAGTCTGTTACATTAAAGGAACTAAATAGTTTTGCTACATTAATGAATAAATGATGGTCCAAAGAAGTATGACTTGGCTCTGTGTCTAAAGACAAGGCATTTAAAATTTCCAAATCTCAAGTTTATTCATTTGTAAAATGAGGATAACCCTACTTCTTCCTCCATATTATTACTTCAGGTCCACACCACAATAGCTCTCTTATTTTACCTGACTCTTTAAAGAACACTGAAAACAACTCAGAATCATGTCTGCAAAGTGTGTCAGGACACAGGACTTAGGATGTTTTGGAGAAAGGAGTGTAGCCAGGTGCTCTTTGACCATCCTTTCTGTTATCTTAAATTTCAGCTCCATGTAAACCATATTTGCTCCTTCTCAGGTAAAAGGTCATTCTCCTTGGCAGTGAAAACAAGCAAACTGCAAGTCTCCTCACTGTACCTTCTTGTCATTGTCTAAGTATCATTCTCCCCACTCATGCTGTCTTAACCCTTCCCTGATCCTCTATACTCTCACTAAAGACAAAGTAACAAGTCTCCTCACTTTGTTGTGATCCTTAGGCCTTCTGAAGAGTATTCTTACAAGAATAAGCCATTCTTTCATTTATCCTTACTTACATGGTTCCAAATTTTATTTCTTTTTAAAAAGAATTCTTCATGTATTTAATATGTTTGGTTAGACAGTTTCCTTTGTTGTTGAGTTGTTTCAGGCAAGTTTGACTCTTTGTCATGTCATTTGGGGTTTTCTTGGCAAAGATACTAGAGAAGTTTGTCCTTTCCTTCTCCAGCTCATTTTATAGATGGGGAACTGAGGCAAACAGAATGAAGTGACTTGCCCAGGGTCACGTAGTAAGTGTCTCAGGCCAAATACGAACTCACTAAAATGAGTCTTCCTGGTTTCAGAATGTATTATGTAGCTGCCCCTCTATTCTCCTTTCATGGAATAATTTATAAATCGTATGAAACTCATTCCACATTTCTTGACCCAACTTGTCCTTTCAGAGATTTGGGTTATAGGATCCTATCATTGCCTTTTCTCTGAATATTTTAAAATCCGTTTTTCGGACATTAGAGCACATGTCAGACATTTCTCCTACTTATCAATTATGAAATTAAAGAGGGCATAATCATTGCCTCTCAAGATTTCCATGATTTATAACTTTACCAACAAATTCATCCTTTACTGGTCAAAATCAGGTTTTGATTGTAACAGTTCTTCCACTACCTTCTGAAAGAAAAAAATTATTCTGCAATCACAGCAAGAATTTGTCACTTCTAGTTTTAAAAAAAGATCTTTACCATTTGTCTGGAGAATTGAAATTCTTCCTCATAACTATATCTCAAACAATTTGCAATCTGTGGCTTAAACCCCACTTGCAGCCTGCTTCTCTAGTGAACCCTGGTCTATGCTATTGTAACAAGGGCTATGCCAGGAATGGTGCCCAGAATTTCCTTACCTCCTTTTGGTTCACCATGCAGAAGCTCTGGGATCTACTTCAGGACATTTAATAACGCAGAGCTAAACTAGTTTTTATTTATTTATTTTTAAAAGTGCGATGTAGTTCATGTAAATGTAGTAAGTGATGTAATAAAAACCTTGAGTGGTTTCTTAGTCCTCCCTCATCTCAAGATAATGACACAGGGCAGAAGACTGGACCACTTAAAAGAAAAGTTATGGCTGATGGTCTCTTGCTTCTACACTCCATGTGACATGTAACTCTGAGATTTCAAGTGATGAGGTACAAAGACCTGGCTTTCCTCACATCAGAATTATGACAACCTTGTGTAGCAGCTAACACAGGAAAGTTCAACTGGATGATTTCTCACCTAGGTCCTTAGATCTCATTTCCTCTTTTGGTCTTTCCAGATTTTAGGTGAATGAGTATTCAGATTAGGAGGTAACCTTGTGATATTATTCCAAGTCTAGGGAAGCATCTGGTCTGACTGAATTACAGCAGAGGTACAGTCCCTAACTACTACTCCATTGCTTTCATATAGGTCAAACACCAACAAAAATACTGACCCAAATCTCACTATTTTACCACCTGAAATGTTCTGTAAGTTGTTTGGAGAATTTACAGCCTAAGTAAAAATGTACAATGCCTCATAAGCAATCCTTTACACTGTTTTGTATTCTGGAGACATAAATATTACCATCCCAAGATATTATAATAATTGTTTTGAGTTACTAAATCCTATTTTAAGTCAATGCACAATGGCTTTTGTGTCTATTAGCATTGTGTGTGTGTAAAGGTATACATTACCTGCCCCATATAATTCATACTGAACATTAAGTATCTTTTTATTTATATAGTTAGTATTCCAAACTACCAAAAAGATACCTTATCGAGTTAGATGAAATAATTTTTAAAAATTCATTTGATCTGGTACTGGCTACAAAATACAGTGGTGGATCAGTGGAATAAAATAGGTATATATTACATTATCGTAAATGACCATAGTAACCTAATATATGATAAACCCAAAGATACAAGCTTTTGGAACAAAATATCATTATTTGACAAAAAATGCTGAAAAAACTGAAAAATATTATGGTAGAAACTATGTACAGACCAAAATCTCACACCATATGCCAAGATAAAGTCAAAATGGATACATGATTTACTCATAAAGGGTGATGCCATAAGCAAATTAACAGAGCACGGAATAGTTTATTTATATTTATGTATAGGGGAAGAATTTAGCACCAAGGAAAATACAGAGAGCAATACAAAATGTAAAATAGGTAATTCTGATTATATACAATTAAAAAACTTTTTCACAAACAAAACCAATGCAACTAAAATTAGAAGGAAAGAAGAAAACTGGGAGAAAACTTTTTGCAACAAGTATCTCTGATAAATGCCTCATTTCTCAAATACAAAGAGAACTGAGCCAAATTAAAAAGTACAAGTTTCTCCTAATTGATAAATGGTCAAAGGATATGAACAGGCAATTTTCACAAAAAGTAATCAAAAGTATATCTAGTTATATGAAAACTTGGTCTAAATCACTATTAATTACAAAAAATGCACATTAAAACAACTCTGAGGTTGTTTTAATCCCACACCTATTAGATTGGATAGTATAACAAAAAAGGAAAATCCTGAATGTTGGAGGGGATGCTGAACACTGTACACAGTAACAGCAATACTATATGATAAACTTTGAATGACTTAGCTATTCTCAGCAATACAATGCTCCAAGACAATCCCAAAGGACTCACGATGAAGCAGGTTATCTGCCTCCAGAGGAAGAACTGATGCTGTCTAAATACAAACTGAAGCATGCTTTCTTTCTGCTTCCTTTGTTTTTCTTTCTATTTGAGTCTTCTTGTAAAAAATTACTAATATGGAAATGTTTTACATGATTGCACATGTACAACCTATATTAGATTGCTTACCATCTCAGGAAGGGTAGAATTTGCAACTCAAAAGATTTTTAAAATGTTAAAAATTATTTAAACATGTATTTGGGGAAAATAATATATAAGAAAAACTCATTGGGAGCAAGAAGAGGTCTATATCTAAAGGAAAATAATTTTTGGAAACATGAATGATGGAGAAATAATAATGTTCAGATCTTAAAATCTACCATAGAGTAATAAACATAAAACGTTTGTTATGAGAGGAGCAGAAAAGACCAGATAAAGAAGAATCAAAAACAATGAACTCAAATACTATTAGCTACATTTGAGAGCATAAATTACTTTGAGAAGAACTTTTTTATAGAATTGTTGAAAAAATGGGAAAGAAGACTTGAAGAAGTTAGGTTCAAACTAACATCTTAAACTACTTATCACAATAATCTAAACCTTGATATATGACCTGAATATGAAAGTCTATATCATTTTTAAAAAACCAATTCAACAAGAAACATATAAGCTATCTTTCACACATAATGATACAGAAAACACCTAAAAAGAAGGGAGAAAAAAATTTTTTATTAATTAAAAAAAAAATTTTAAAACAGGTTACTTTACAGTTTAAAAAAATAGTAAAACTATAGATTATCTTTGAGTCAGAACATCACTGTTAGATCTATACACTAAGGAGATCAAGGAAATAGGAAAGATTGGTGTACATTTTTAAAAAATGGAAACTAAAAGGGACCATCAACTGGATACTTATTTTTGGACATGAACAATGTGTGGATTAGTTTTGCTTACTTAAGCTTATTTGTTTAAAAGGGTTATTTCAGTTTTTTTGTTTTTCAGTGAGGAATGGGGGCAAGAAGATAGGAGGGAGAAAAAAGAAATGCCTTATAATCAAAGAAAAATAAAATTATATTTAAAAATACAAAGAGAAGGGCAGTAAAATAAGAATTACACAGGTCCATAAACTGAGTTCCTATCAAATAAAAATCAGACGAAATGGTCTTTAGATAATAACATAATCAGTCAAAATCTGCTAACTTGCCTGTGCTACGTAAGGGTAGAAACACAGCAGATAGATGGACAGACTGAAAGGCCTATGTGAGAGCTAATGTGGTCAACTGTTTTTCATCCTCTGTTTTCAGAGGACAAATGGCATGGGGAGATGTCTTGATTTGTGCATGAATTGGATTTAATGGGAAAGGGTCCCGCATGTAAGAAAATATTTATAGCAGCTCTCTTTGTGGTGGACAAGAATTGGAAATCAAGGGGATGCTCATCAATTGGGGAATGGCTGAACAAGTTATAGTATATGAATGTAATGGAATACTACTGTGCTATAAGAAATGATGAACAGAAAGACTTCAGAGAGGCCTGGAAGGACTTATATGAACTGATGCTGGGTGAAAGGAGCAGAACCAAGAGATCACTGTAACAGTAACAACCACAGTGTGTGAGGAATTTTTCTAGTAGACTTAACCCTTCACAGCAATGCAAAGATCTAAAACATTCCCAAAGGACTCGAGGCAAATGCCATCCATATCCAGAGAAAGAACTATGGAAATGGAATGCAGAATGAAGCAGAATATTTTCCCTTATGTTATGTTTTGTTTTGTTTGAGTTTTTCTCATGATTTTTCTCATTCATTTTAATTCTTCTATGCAACATGACTAATGTGAAAATGTGTTTAATAAGAATGTACGTGTAGAACCCATATAAGATTGCATGCTGTCTCAAGGAGGGTGGAGAAGGGAGGGGGAGAAAATCTAAGACTTATGGAAGTGATTGTAGAAAACTGAAAACAAATAAATTATTATTATTAATAATAATAATAGTAAAAAGAAAAAAATGAATTGGATTTAAGTGTAGCAGAATTACACAAAGTCATCAACCTCACTCTCTCTTCCAGTATCAATGAGGTCCAGTGGGGACAAAAGTCAGGAATACTAGCTATGGCCTGGGATGTAGTAGATGACCCTGACATCTTCCATGTCTGACCAAGCTCTAATCACTCCACAGTGACTGCTTCACTTGTGTTTATGGCTATTGAAACAAATTGTTCTCATCATCTCATTCCCCTGGAGGAAGTCTTCACACCTCACCAACTGGCCCATTGGTTAAGCCCATTTCCTGAGGTGATTTTACTGGAATGTGATGACTGTGAATGCTACAGCTGCTTGAAGCCATGAGTGAGAGTAGGGGGACAAGTAGACACCAAAGGTATTTGAGCAGGCCTGAAAAGGGCTCATCAAGTCCTCACACCAAACATACAGACTAGTCCTTCCTGGATACATTATACATCCCGTGTGTAGCTAATGTGGTCAATTAAGTATTTACTGAACACTCCTTATATGATCAGCACTATGCTATACATTTTAAACTGAATCTAAAAGAAATCTTGACCAATATTAACTCTATGATCACAATGAAATTCTTTATAATCTATGTTCTAAATCCTGTTATTTAGGAATAGTTATAGTATATTATAAAAATATTATACAGATACTGATATATAAGCTAAAAATTTGATTCTATAAAAGATGAAGGGAATTGAATGCTACTGGTTGGACAAAAAACATAACGAGATCTTATTTTAAATGTCACTATACAAACAGAATGAGAGAATTCTGATTGTCCTGAAAATAAGTTAACCAGATACAAGAAGAATCTCTCTGTAGAAGTAAGCCCCTGGAACCCCCCTCTCTTACCAACCTATCACTCATAGGACCATTTTAAGAAGCCACAGATAACCTGGAAAGAATAATTTCTTTTTTTCTTACAAAAGATAACATTTTTTACATATAGATAAAGCCCCTACTTCTGCCCCACACAGAACAATTACTGAGGGCCACGTTTATTTTAAGGAGTTATTAGCAATAGCAAAGTAAATGTTAAAGCAATCTAATTTTTCATTTCCTTAAGTTTTCAAAAATCAAATACATATGTTTTAAAACAAAAGTATAGTTAAAAAATAAAATAGTAATTTACAAATTATTTTTTTCAAAATAATTTTATTTATTAGAAAAAAATTTGGAAAAATATACTTATTGAAAATAATTCAAATGAATTTTTAACAGATACTTAACTAAAATAAAATATCTGACTTTTTAAGCAGTTTTTTATGGCTTAACAACATTTTACATATATTATTTCATTTAGATTATATTATTTCTTATGAAACAAGATGTTAGTTATTATAGGATCTTAGAAACAGCTAGTTTCTTGACAATATAAAATATCAGAACCTAAATCCATTATATACTTACATTATTGCAGTCTCCCAGGAAATACAGTGCAAATCCATCTGCTTTTGTGGCTGCCAAAGTAACAATAAAAGCAATAATTATTCTCAAAAGAAAATATATATGAATTTTCAAAGTTAAAATTTTAAATATATTTCACTAAATATTTCTAAATGGATTTAGTGACATTTCCAAAATCAATGAAATCCCTGACTCTTAACTCCTCCCTCGTGTCCCATATTCAGTCAATTGCCAAGTCACATTGATTCTACAACCACAACACATCTCCCATTGGTCCTTCTCCTCATTCATATGGCTAGCACCCTTACTTAAACCATCATACATCTTAACTAGTCTCCCTGCTTCCCTGCTTCCATTCTCACATCTTGCCAAGGCATCCTCCACACTGCTGACTAAATAATCTTCCTAAAACATAGATTTGACTATGATGTTCCTCTGCTCAAGAACATTTGGTGGGTCAGATACTTCTCTACTTGGTATCTGAAATCTTTTACAATCTGCCCACCTTTCTAGACTTATTTTACATTACTCTCCTTTCTATACTCCATGGTCCAGCCAAACTAGCCAACCTGCTGTTCCCCATATTTGGTATTCTATTATCCACCTTTATGTCTTTGCATAAGCTGTTTGTCAACCAGGTCAAGTATGCACCTCTTTAGGATAACTATTATTGCTATTATTATTATTATTATTATTATTATTATTATTATTACATGTATATCAACCAGAAAAACAGAAGCTCTCAGGGTAGGGATGGTTTTCATTTTTTTCTGCATACTTCCCAGCACCTAAACATACGCCTTGCACATAAGGACTTAATGAACATTTGGAAAAGAGAATTATTTAAAACTAACATAGAACTTAAAGGGTAAATCAAAGTTAGGTCCAGATTCAAAAAACATTTATTTCCCTAAAACCATCATTGTTAGTGGTCTATGATAAACTCCTAATATTAAAATGTATTCCAGTCAGTTCCAACAGTGCACAGTAAAATCTTGGCTAACCAACATGTTCTTGAGAGAATTTCTACTAGATGGTCAAGTTTTCTAAGGAACAAAGGGCTTCACCATTTTAGTAGGCATTTAATCATTTAATCACTGTGCACAGAAACTTTCTAAAACATACCACACATCGCCCTGGCTTATGAAATAGTTGATAATGAATATAAAAGTCTTTTTTCTGATGACTCTAGGTCATCACTCTGAACATGTGACTGTGCTGTTATTTAATGATCCCCTCCTGCTCTACTAAAGAGTGTACAACTTTTCTGCCCTTAAACTAAATGGCTCCAAGTGAGGTACTTTTTTAATTCTTATTTTTCATTCCTCCCTCTTGCTGTCAACCACAACCTTTCCAACTTGATGTTGCAAATCCAATGTGCCACTGAGAAGTGTTTATAAAGTTAAGGAGAAAAAGGGTTCAGATAGCCTGAGAGTTTTCTCAAATTATTTATGTTTATGTATACATGGGTGTATGTGCATGTGTAGGCAATAAGCTTTACTGAGTAGACTTTATGATAGCTACTTTTCTTTTGAAGCCTTTCTCCCTTCATTTCCTGGTTGCCAGTTACATTTTCTAAGTGAAATTATCTATTAATGGAGAATAGTTGGCATGAAGGCCGCAAAAAAGTGGTACAGTGCCTGCTTGGAAGTTAGAACGCTTGAGTTTAGATATTGCATGTAAGGTCCTACATGACCTTAGGTAAGTCATTTAATTTGACTGGGCCTTAGTTTTTTCATTTGTAAAACAAAGAGGTTAAACTAGATAGCCTTTAAGGTTCATAACCCACTCTACAACTATAATCATATATTGTTGTAAATGTTTTTTACTTTTGCATGAGAAACCATCAGGCTCCACGGATGCCAAAAAAAAGGAAGAAAATAACTTGCATCAGTTAAGGCTTTAGAAGTATTCTTTCCCCAACCCCACCCAAGACATGATGTAGGTAATAAATAATAACTCATATCTGAAGTACGTCTTAAGATTAACAAAGTACTTTCCTCATAACAGCTCTCTGAGCATGATAATCTAAAGATTATTATCCCCCTTTTGCTGAAGAGGAAATTGGGGCTCAGAAAACCTAAATTGATTCCCCCAAAATCATATCTCTAATAGAATTACACTGAAGAGATGATAACATTTTTAGTATCTTAGTACCCATACTAGTCAGGCACTTTTAGCCCTTCTGCTCATAGTGACAGCAAAAGAGATGAAAGACTATGAAATCAACACAGCAGGTGGCCCAGGCCAGTCTATGATATAAATGGATTCCTACTTTTTTTATTATAACACTTGTTGCTGTTGTGTTTGTTCTTTATTCTCAAAGAAGACCATGATGTCAAGATGATGACATGACTGGCAGTTTACTTTGACTGGAGTGAGGGAGGGCTGTGCAAGGTCACCAACCTCACTTTCTTCTCCAGAGCCATCTGGGTCCAGTGGCCTGACGTTCATCAGGATAACTGGTGATGGGCCAGGATGCAATGGGAGACTCTAGCCCTTTTAGGGTAAGGTTTTATTATATTCTCACTTTGAGTGAGATACACCCATTCAATGAATAAGCTTCTTTAAGTAGTTTATCAAGGGATGGCCCCTTTAATTAATAAAAAAAAAATCAAACTGGGAAGGGAAGACCCTCAGGGTTTCTGGGTAAAAGAGAAACAGTTACCATTTAGTAATTACATTCACTCTTGAAGGGACAGAACACCCCAATGTAACAGATTCTATATCCAAAAGAGAGAAACTACTTTCCCTTACTCCTACTCTATCTAGTCTCTTGCCCTATAATGACCTACTTTTTCTTATCTTAAAAGGTTGAACCAAGTCAGTGGGGTACCTAATCTACCCAAAAGTGACATAAAATGTGTATTTCAGCACAATGCAAGCCCAAGTGGCATCTTCTCCCAAAATTATGACAAAATTAGGCTGCTTATTGAACTGAAAATAAATTGGAATGTCATTGCTGTACTTAATTTTCTTTTTTTGATTGTTTTTAAATTATCTTATTTGTTGTCAGTTTTTCACAATCACTTCCATATATGTTAGATTATTTTCCCCTCCTTTCCCTCCTTCTCCCTTCCCTCCCCACTCCCTTCACAAAACGGTATGCAATCTTATACAGATTCACACATACATTCCTTTTAAATACATTTTTGCCTTAGTCATGCTGCATAGAAGAATTAAAATGAATGGTAGAAACCATAAAACAAAACAAAACACAACAAAAGAGAAAATGGTCTGCTTCATTCTGCGATCCAATTCCATAGTTCTTTCTCTGGACATGGAAGGTATTTTGCCTCAAAAGTCAATCGGGAATTTTTTTAGGTCCTTGCATTGCTGTGAAGGACTAAGTCTACCAGAAAAATTCCTCACACACTGTGATTGTTGTTTTATACAAAGTTCCCCTGGTTCTGCTCCTTTCACTCAGCGTCAGTTCTCATACGCCCTTCCAGACTTCTCTTAAGTCTTCCTGTTCATCATTTCTTATAGCACAATAGTATTCCATTACATTCATATATCACAACTTGCTCAGCCATTTGCCAATTGATGGGCATTCCCTCGATTTCCAGTTATTGGTCACCACAAAGAGAGTTGCTATAAATATTTTTGTACATGTGGGACCCTTTCCCATTTTTATGATCTCTTTGGGATACAGTCCTAGAAGGGATTGCTGGGTCAAAGGGTATGCACATTTTTGTAGCCCTTTGGGCTTTGAGCATTTTTTCATATGACTATAGATCAAGTGTAGACATAAATGGTGATTATTATATATCCCCAACAATTTTTGAACCATGTGGGAAAGAACGTGTAGCATTGTCTCTGATGCTTTGATGCCCCATCATCATTAGGAAATGATCTGGGGTCCTCATAGTTCATGACAATGAAGCATAAGCTCTGGCAGGTTCTACCATGATGAAAAGGACCAGTAGAACTACAGAGGGAGAATCTTCATCACCAATAATTTTGCCTTTGGGATTTTGTTCTTAGTATTATGGAATTTAACATTTTCACGAAAGGCTTAGGGAATGAATAATTGGCATTTTTTTTTCAATCTGACAATGAGAGACTTACTACATCAGGTAAAATAATTAGGACATCAAAACATACTCACAGGCTACAACTTCAGGTCAAATCTAGGGAGGTCAAATTTTATTTTATGTTTTAAATCTTAGTTAATATTTTTCCAATTACATGTAAAAACAATTTTAATGTTCTTGCCCCCCCTAATTTTGAGTTCCAATTTATTTTTATCCTTCCCCTTTCTCCCCCATTGAGTAGGCAAGAAATTTGACACAGACTGTACTTGTGTAGGGATACAAAACATATTTCCATGTTAGTCATTCTGTGAAAGAAAACACAGATCAAAAAAAAAAAACCCAAGAAAAATAAAGAATGTAAAGAAAAAGTATCTTTGATCTATCTACATTCAGGCTCATCCAGTTTTTTCTCTGGAGAGAAGGTCATCATAAGACCTACAGAATGTCTTGGATCATTGAATTGCTGAGAAGAGCAAAGTAGATATTGTGTACAATATTCTCGCATTTCACTTAGCAACAGTTCATGTAAGTCTTTCCATGTCTTTCTGAGAGCTTATCTCTTAAAGCACACTAGTAGTCCATCACAATCATATGCAACAAGTTATTCAACCATTCCCCAATTGCTAGAGATTCCCTCAGTTCCCAATTCTTTCCCACTACTAAAAGAGCTGCTATAAGCATTTTTGTGAACATAGGTCCTTTTCCTTTTTTAAAAAATCTCTTTGGGATACAGAATTAGTAGTGCTATTGCTTTTAGGGTTAGAGTTAAAGTTAGAATACTAATACTAATTTAGGGCTACAACTTAGTGTTAGGGTTTAGGGTTATAGCCAGTTGAACATAGTTTTAAATTGCTCTCCAGAATGGTTGAATCAGTATGTAACTTCACCAACAGTACATTAGTCTTTTTAATTTTCCTACATCCTCTCTATCATTTGTCATTTTCCTTCTCTGTCATATTAATCAATTGGACAGCAGTGAGGTAGTAGTTCAGACTTGTTTTAATCTGTATTTCTCAAGCGATTCAGAGCTATTTTTTCACATGACCATAAATAGCTTTGATTACTTTGTCTGAAAACTGCCTCTTCATATCCTTTGATCATTTATCCAATTGAGGAATGGCTCTTATTTCTATAAATTTGACTCAGTTTTCTATGTCTGAGAAATGAAGTCTTTATTAGAGAAACTCATAGTAATGATTACCAGCTATGTATTCCTTTCATCCTAATACCCCACATCTCCCAACATATTCTCACTCTCCTTTTACACTATCCATTCTCAAGGTGTTTTGATTCTAACTTCTACCTCTCCCAAACTGCTCTCCCTTCAGCTGCCCCACCACCCTTAACCCCCATTTTCCTGTATGGTGAGAGAGAGTTCTATACCCAACTGAGTGTCGATATTATTCCCCCTTTGGGCAAGTTTCAATAAGAGTCAAGGTTCATGTGCTCTCCTTCCCACTTCCCCCATTTTCCCCTCCTCTGTAAAATATTTTCCAGGCCCTTTTTATTTCAGATAATATATCCCATTCTACTCTCCTTTTCCCCTTCCAGTGCATTCTTCTTTCTTATCCCTTCATTTTATTTTTTTAGCTAATCATACCATCATATTCAACTCACCTCTCTGCTTTCTCTCTATGTATACATAAACAGTTTAACCTTATCAAATCCCTTATGATTTTTCTTTTCTGTTTACCTTGTTATGCTTCTCTTGAGTCTTTGTATGTGAAAGCCAATTTTCTATTCAGCTCTAGTCTTTTCATCAGGAATGTTTGAGAGTCATCTATTTCATTGAATGTACATTTTTTCCCCTAAAGATTAATATTCAGTTTTGCTGGGTAGGTGATTCTTGTTTGTAATTCTAGCTTTTCTGTCCTCCAGAATATCATATTCCAAGCCCTCCAATCCTTGATTGCAGAGACTGCTAAATCTTGTGTTATCCTGACTGTGGCTCCATGATTCTTACATTGTTTCTTTTTGGCTGCTTGTAATATTTTCTCCTTGATCTGGGAGGTCTGGAATTTGCATAATATTCCTGGGAATTTTGATTTTATCTTTTTTTGGTGGATTCTTTCCATTTCTATTTTACCCTCTAGTTCTAGAATATCAGAGCAGTTTGCCTTGATAATTTCTTGAAAGATGATGTTTTTGCTCTTTTTTTGATCATCACTTTCAAGTAGTCTGATAATACTTAAATTATCTCTCCTGGATCTATTTCCCAGGTCAGTTGTATTCCCAATGAGATATTTCACAATGTTCTCTATTTTTTTATTCTTTTGATCTTGTTTGTTTCTTGCCATCTCATATAGTCACTGGTTTCCACTTGCTGAATTCTAACTTTTACAGATTATTTTCTTCAGTAAGCTTGTGTAACGCTTTTTCCATTTGGCCAATTCTCCTTAAGGAGTTCTTCTTTTCAGTGACTTTTATGTGTATCTTTTTTTCATTTGGCTAGTTCTGTTTTTCAAGGCATTCTTCTCTTTTTTGGATTCTTGTGCCTCTTTTACCATTTGGCCTCTTCTTTTTTTTTTTTTTAAGGTGTTATTTCTTTGGTATTTTTTGTGTCTCCTTTACCAAGCTGCTGAATTTTTTTCATGATTTTCTTCTTCCATGTCTTTCATTTTTCTTCCTAATCTTCCCTCTCCATCTTCCTTGATTTTTAAAATCTTTTCTGAACTATTCTCCTTTGAAGATCTGGATGCAGTAATTTTGACTTTGTTGTGTTCTTCTGAGTGTGTTTTGCTCTTGCTTGTCACCATAGTAACTGTCTATGGTCAGATTTCTTTTTCTGGTTGTTCACTCATTTTTCAGCATATTTCTTGACTTTTAACTCTGTGTCAAAGTGGGGATCTCCTCCCAAGTAGAGGGGTCACTGTTCCAAGCTTCAAATTTTTTGTGCAGCTGTTTTCAGAGCTAATTCTTTGGACCTGTAAGTTTTCAGCTCTTTCAAGGTGGTATGATCTATTGAGAAGTGGATTTACTACTTTCTATGCACTGCCTTGTGAGCGACCACAAGCAGTCTTTTCAACACTTTTGTGACTAGCCACAAGCACAGCTTTGCTAGTGCTTCTCCCTGACCTCAGACTGTCACACAGGGCTGCTATCCGGATCCAAGTATGGGCAAAGCAACAGAGTCCTACCCCCAGTGCCAGCAGATAGATTGCTATAATCTCCTTCTGACCCACTGTCTGTTCCCCTTATCATCTGTGGGCTGAGAGATCTTGAAACTGTCACAATTCAGTTGTCCCAAGAACTGCTCCTGGTGCCCTGGGGCAACCTGCACTGAACTGTTCTTCACTCTCATCTTAGTGCAATAGATGTTTCCTGCTGATATTCTAAGTTATCTTGGGCTGGAAAATTGTTTCACTTCGTCTTTTTGATGGGTTTTTCCATTCTAGAATTTGTTTGGAGTCATTATTTAAAAGTATTTAGAGAAGTTTCGGGGAGAGAACAGGGGAATTCCTGCCTTTACTCCACCAACATGGATCTGCCTCGAAAGGTCAAATTTTAAAAAGGAATAAAGGAAAATTTGGGGGGGAAATCAAATTTATAAATACAAGATGTGGAAGACATGAAATTCATCTGAAAATGATCTAGGAACTTTGATTGATGCAATTATAAGCCAGAATTTCAGAATACTGAAAATGAATCATATCACTCATCTTTTGCCAAAGAGGGGACAAACTTAAAAACCAGAATGAGAGATATATTTTTTTTATATAGCTAAAGTGGAAATCTATTTTGCTGCATATGAAGAAATGGGGAATTATGATATCAAAAATTTCCAGTCAAACTGGCTTGATGTTTCCCCCATTTTTCTTATGATTTATTAATAAAACAACTGATTTTGTTACAATAAATCAAGTAATAGCTTTTTAGTTAAGGTAGGAGATATTTGGAAATGAAAGTACCAAAAAGGGATAAAAATTTTAAAAGTACTTTTCTGTTAATTAGAAAATACACTTAAGCACTGAAATTTAAAGATTTTTAAAGTTTGAAAAGTATTTTACCTAATGTCTAATTGTTTCTTTAACCCATTGTCAAAATATTTTAATACTGTGAAGAATCTTTGACCTCACTCTTGGGTCACTTCCTCCAATGACACAGAGTTGAGGTCTCCACAGTGGGAACCAGACCCATCTGAGATATCTTTTGTCTTACCTCGGGGAGGCCATGGCATGATTCCAACAAGTCTGTGAACAACCATGGATTGTGTGAAGATATGCATCATCCCACTCTCCTTGAGATGATGAGTCCCTGAGAGCTTATGCACACTACATATTCCTACTTGTCCGTATCCCTACCCTTAACCCTGAATACTCTTCTTTATATTGTGCAAACTCCCAAGCACTGCCCTTCTGAGGGGAAGAAATTACATCTATATCACATATAATTAAGGAAATATGAATATACTGCAGGCATATTCTCAAACTTTTTTCTCACCTCAAATCTCAGCCTTTATTTTGGTTACGGATTCACACACATTCAGGGGCCTTTTAGATGTTGTTGAAAGCAGTGATGTCAACGTTCTGCACTTAATCTTCAAACTTGGTGATCTCCTCCTCCAGGATGTCTGTGCCCACCTTGTTATCCTCTACCACACACTGGATCTACAGCTTCCAAATGCCATACCCCACAGGCACCAACTTGGAGCCTCCCCAGACCAATCCATACAGCTGTATGGAGTGGACGCACTCCAACTTTGCCATGTCTGTCTGATCATCCCAAGGCTTGACATCTAGGAGGATAGAAGACTTTGCAATCAGCCCTGGTTTCCTGGCCTTCTTCTCTGCATACTGCCGAAGGTGTTCCTCCCCAAGATAGGCTGCCTCCTTGTCTTCTTCCTCATCATCGCTACCAAACAAGTCAATATCATCATCTTCATCGTCCTCTGCTGGGGTGGCTGCCTTTTTAGCGGGTGATGTGGTGGGTAGCTCCACCTTCTGCATGGGAGATACACGCTGAGTCTCAGGAACCAGAGAGTGGTGGGAAGGGGAGCATTTCTCCAGGGTACACAGCCAGATTTCAAGCTTGGAGATGGTCAGTTGTATGTCTTGAATCACACTCTGAAGGCTCTGGTTCTCTGCCTCTAAATTGAAAATTCTGGTGACCAGCTCACAATGGTCCCCACTGGGATCACTGGAAGAGCTGGTGTTTGCACTTCCAGCTAGCAATTTCTGGATATTCTCCCTAGCTTTGGCAATGTCAGGGAGGATCACACTGGCACCATTCTCCTGTCGGGAAGAGACAGGCAAAGGACCATTCATCTGCTCATAGAATTTTCTCTCTATGTCATAGTACTTGAATTTGTCAAACCAGATCTTCTCATGTACCAGGCCATCTTCCTGCTGAGAGGTGCTTTCCTTCCCTTCCCACTGGCGGATGCCCCTGGTTGCTCTGGTAGGGAGGGGGGAAGACAAACTGGAACCACTCTGTGAGAAGGGAGGGTGGCGGTGAAAGGTGAGTCCCAAAGCCAATCCGGCGGGAAGTGGTGGGGGAAAAAGTCAAACTTTTTTTAACTGCTAAAGGTTCAGGATCAAAAATCTTGACATCACTGCATAGATACTAATAGAGCACATATGCTGCCCAATAGTTATCCCTTGCTCTTCTTATATGACTGATCTTCCTGCTTTTCCAAGCACATGGTATTCATGTCTTTTTTATCACGTCTTCTGCACTATTTTGATGAGCTAATATGTTTTGTTTTACCTTCACCCACCGTAAATCTCCCCTTTGCCTTAGGAGTGATATCACAGGCATGCATAAATTCTAGACTGGATGGCCTGCTAATTTGCTTCTGCATAGATTATGATAGTCCATTATCTGTAGCCACATAGCCATTACCAGCAGTCACACACAAAAATTACTGATTGGACTAGGGTTACTATAAGGATTGCATATCCTAAAGACAACTCTTTCTACTCTCTTTCTGTTTAATCCTGAATTCACTATTCATTCACAGTATCCAGACCAATTCTAAGAGTTATTCATTTGAATGTACATTATTGTCTGGAGCAACATTCTTCATCTACTTGGTTTTTCCTGTAGATAAGCCAAATTCTTTTAAGCGAATATAGCCCTCATTTAAGAGGCTCTAAAATGTTTGAGGGTTTGCTCTGATCAGATAATGCCACATGAGGGCAAGACTTAAGAGTCTAGATATAATCCTTCTATAGTCATCGCTAAAGAAAATAATTTACTATAGAAATATTTCTAGGTCTTTCTTATTTTCTACCTGTTGATGGTCCTCTAAGTTTCATCCAGGCAATCAATAACCATCCAAGGCACCATGCTAAGTACCGGATCCATCAAATGCCTGTGTAATTTACTGGCTTCTATGAGTCTTTCACTCATGTTCTATGGAATTTGAGATTATAGAGACCTAAACCTAGGAGGTGCCAAAAGAGGCCATCTAGTACAACTCCTTAGTTTTATAGAGGAGAAAACAGAAACCAGCATGGTCAAGTAACTTGCTCAAAGTCACAGAGTGTCAAGAGGCAGGATTTTAACCCGTCCTCCAGTTCTAGAACCAATACTCTTTGCATTACATTAAGGGTCAGATTTATTTTTCCTCTCTGCTACTTCATACTCTTTTGTGAGGCAATGCCACTCTTTAATTTTTGACCATTCTACTCTGAAAAATCTTTGAAGTGGGTTTCTATTCTAAACCAGTGTAGTCCTTGGCTAGGCACTTCTGGTTTCCTCATTGTGGTAAATTATTTACATTAGGTAAGCTGCCTTAAGAAATCATAAATTAAGGAGAATGAAAACTTCAGAAAAGAATGGGAAGACTCATAGAAGCTGATACAAAGAAAAATCAATGGAAACAGGAAATAATATACAACAGTGGATGGACATGGAAAGAACAGCAAACAAAAAAGTGATCAAGACTGAATGATGTAAATTTGTAACAATCAAGGTTGGCAAAAGAAAAGATATGAGAAGGTACTTCCCCTCATTTCTTTGAACAAATGAGGGAATAAAGGTGTGGAACACTATACAAGAGGGCCAACTTTTTCAATATTTTGATTAGTTCTGTTGCACTGATATTTTCCTCCTTTTAAAAAAGGCTTTCCTCTAAAACACTACTTGCTCAGAGTGGGAGTGGTAAGGGATACACTGGGAAACACAGACGACAAAAATAAAAGGTATAAATAACTAGATAAATATTTAAAGAAATATCAGTGATGGTACAAATGAATAAAAATTTTCAGTGTCAAAGCCTTGTTTAAACAAATCAAGCTGGAGCATTCTGATGACATGATATATCTTTCTCTCATTTGTATTCTTTAAATTTGGTATCTATTTTATTTTTGCAGTAACAAATACATGGTCTAAACAGAAGAATCCAAATCACAAATATCTTCCACATCCAAAATCATTATTTTTTGTTTTCTAATACACAATTAACTTCATTATCTGTGACGTTCTTTGGAATTTGTTGCATTTGTCTGGCCCCTCCCAAATTTCCCCTTGAAGAAAACAGTCACAATATCTAGGAAGTTTCTGTTGAGCACCAACACTGTTGGACTCTTTGCTTTCTTCCTTCTGAAATGTACTGCCTAAAATGTTTTGTAAATTTTTTCCCCTATAGTAAAAGTTGCCTCAAAGATTTACAATACTGTAATATTTACTAATTTATTTAACATGAAGAATCTGAGTTCTTAGCAGAATTTCTCTCTCTATAACAGATATCAGCACATAACATACAATTAACTTCATGATGGTTTTCTTGCAAATACTTGTCATGAGCATTACAATATGAAACAACAAAATATGCCATGAAATTATCTTTCTGGCTGCCCTCTGACTCATAAGGCTAGAACTCTAGTAACTACTCTCCTTGCTTCTGCAGGACTTGGCAGCTATTCTTCCATTTAGCTATAACTTCCTTTTTTTTTTTGTCTTTGGATTTCATCTAAAAGTTCAGTCAATGTTGATATGATTTTATTCCTTTAGTAGTACATCCACTTGGTCACTTAGTTTATTTGACAGATAGTGTAAAGTTGTGTGTTTGTTTAGTATAATATCTACTGTAGTTTTTCCAACACTGCCTCTATTGATGCAGAAGGTGAAGAGGATTATATAGGACCAAACACCATTTTGTATTTTTCTTTATTTTGTAGATTGCCAAAGAATTCATCATCCATTATCCAGACAATTAGTGGTATGCTTCTATGTAATTAGCTAACTGTCTTCAAGAAACAGAACTAATCTATTTCTAGGGCTATACTCAAATCCTTTCTATCATTATAGAACCTGCCAGAGATTGTTTTCTACTGGCATAGTGTTCGATAAACCCAGGGTCAACTTTATGTCATAATACTGCATCTGAGTAGTTTTGTGGAGGATTATTTGAAGGAATTATGCTATTTTCATTTCTAGGATGTGTATTTATTAGGAAAATATACATTAAAAGTGTCAAATACTCTTTATATCTCACAGCCTCAAGAATCTCCAAATTGGAATAAACCTCAGACTATCTCAACAAACCAATAGCTCAGGAGTGGGGAACCTGCAGCTTTGAGGCGACATGTGGCCCTCTAGGTTTTCCTTTGAAATTTGGATTCAGTCAAAGGGACACACTTGAGGACCTAGAGGGCTACATGTGACCTCGAGGCTGCAGGTTCCCCACTCCCACCATAGCTGAACCCAAAACTGTCTCTACAAAATACTCAACAGTGGTATTCTAACCTTTGCTTGATAACTGCTAGTGAGGGTGGATTTACCACCTTCCCAGGCATCCCATTCCCCTTTTGTACAGATCTAACATTTTGTAGCTCTACATGTAATTCTGTACCAAAGGGCCTATGATAACAAGTCTAATCACTGATCTACACAACAGCCATTCAGATACCAAGTCACATCTATCATAGAACATGCAATGTTAAGGTCATCTAGCGCACATTTTATAGATAAGGCAAAGAGACCTAAAAGGTTGTATCACTCACCCATGGCCACCCACACTCTGAATGATGGATTCCTCTAGGTCACTTCTCCAGGTCAAAGATCCCCAGTTGCTTCTGGGGATTCTCATATTACATGATTTCAAGGCCTTTAACTTGGGTTGCCCTACATATTAATTTTACCTCAGTTTAACTTTTCAGATATTAGGTATATTATTTTTTAACAATTAATCCTGCAGTAAGACCACTCAATGACTTTCATTTGTTTTCAGTGAGTTCAACTTTTCTGCAAATATTTCATAAACTGATGAACTCTCTGAAAACTACCTATTAAGGCAGGCTCACCGTTTTTCTGTAATTTATAGTCTTAAAAGCTGATTGGGGGAACTGAAAAGCTAAACGACTAGGAACACAAAACTAACATATGTCAAAAGCTGGACTTGAATCCAGGTCTTGCTGACTCCAAGGCCTCCTCTAGTCACTGTGCCATACTGCCTTTTTTCAAAGTTCTACATAAAGGATTAAAAATATATTTTCTTACCTATTTTGATGAGTCTGCTCAATTCATAGAGCAGTAGCTGGTTGTCTCCTCCTGTATCCAATCGTTGTTCTATATAGCTGTTTAGTTCATATACAACGCCTTGCATGTTTGTATCCCGGTACTTTTGAGTCAAAAGTAATGAAATAAAATTTAAAAAATAGTTTAGCATAGTAGAAATGTTCTTTGGTTAACAAAATATGTTATCAATATGTTATAAAATCATGTACTAGATAAACATTTTTAATTGGATATCATTCAATTTGCCAAAGAACAAAAAATAGGTCAAAAGACCTAAAAAGTAACAAAAATCTTTCTAAGATTGCTTCTTTCAGAGTGCCTATAGAATTACTATATATTTCTCCTGAATAATAAACACATTACAATTATTTTTTAGTGGTTTGGTAAATAATTTCATCACGAACTGTCATTAGGAGGAATCATGACCTTGATTCCTAAGTTCATGAAATGGCATTTATGTTGAAGGATTAATTTGTGGAGCTATCACATTATGCCAAACCCTCCAAATGATTTATGTAGATATGACCAAATTAACTTTCATGGTGTATATTAACACAATTCAATAAATGTTCATAGAGTGCCTACTATGTGCAGAGTACTGTGCCAGGCACTTCAGGGAATGCAAAAGATAAGCAATACAGTATCTGTCCTCAAGGAGCGCATAATCTGATTTTAACACATGAACAGTCATCACAAGTGACACTCATCTACCAAACACTGTGGTCAATCACAGGCTTTAAAAATTCTTAGTTAGCTAGTATCAGGATCCTACCTGCAGCTGATGCTCCTTCATCCTTTTCTTAACCAGCTGCAGTCACTTTCCTCACATCTGCAGGCCTAGATTCTGAAACAACTTCCTACCTAGGCAGAAATTGTAAGAGAAGGAAGAGAGAAAACTCTCTTCCCTAAGATCAGGCTCACTTAGGTTTATTCTGATCACTAATGCTATATGTTCAAACCACCTGATCAGCTGGGCTCCAGACTCTTGGTTGCTTTCACCTGAGATCTGATTATTCCTCCCCACATTGCCAACATCTCAGGTCCTAGACCTTTGGTTTGACAATCAATCACTAGCTCTCTGTCTGATGGCTTGATGATCTCTTGGTTCACAGACTGTTATACTCTACATGCCCAGATACCTAGTTGCCCCATTCCCTCCTTGTACAGCTAGCCTAGTCCAGTAGCTGCCAGGATCTACATAGAAATCCATAATGATTAAGTCTTCAAGAAACTATACAATCATAGTTTGGAAGGGAGCATGAAAGGTTATCCAGCCTATTTGGTCATCTGTAGAGAGGATTACACTACAATTGATCAAAGAAGATAAAAAGCTAGCCATCTCCAAAGGAAATATTGTATAGCATTTCATTCTAATATAACAACTTCCATATAACTTATCTAAACCCTTCATTCTGCAGTTTAAGCAACTTTGTTCTCACTTTTTTAGTCGTAGATCCTGAGATCACTGGTTACCATCCTCCGTAGTAGAGCCCCTTCATATATATGAAAGTTGACGTTATTAAATCATCCCTCAGTCTCCCCTTTTGCAGGATGGATAATCCCATTTCCTTTAACCTTTCAATCAACAAAATGAACATTTATTTTTGTTCACAACACCATCAGGAATACAAAGAAATATAAGACATGGACCTAGCCCTAAAGGTGCTTATGATCTACTTGGAGAGACAAGACATAATGACAAGAATGGCTTAATAACAATATTAGACTTAAATAATGAGATTGTTTCTAGACTTGTTAAATTTGAAGCAATGGTAGGACATTTTTTCATCTAATCTCAATTTTATTTTTGTCTCTCATCTTAGTTTTAGTTTTTTTCATTAATTGTGCCAAATTTTTGCTTATGTATACAAAGTAATTTAATACTTTCATAACTTGTTAAATAAAAAAATAAATATCTTTTGATTCAGTAAAATATGGATGATATAATGAGAAAGTCTCAAATTTTTCCCTAAAGGGCTCCTTGGCCCCAAACATATCAAGTTACTGAAGGAAAAGAGAAAAAGAGGGCTATAGGCACATGTGTAGACAGATTTTCTCTCCTCTCTCTGAGTCTTAGCCTCTAATACACCTCTGAGAACAGGTCTTAAGTACATGAAGGATTATTATACATCTACTGAGATTAATAATCAGCTGTTTTCCATATCCAATGAACAGAAAATGGGCTGTAGCACAATTTATTAGAGACCAAGGAGAATTTTCTGATCTTAAGGTTTAGCATTAGATTTCTGGGCCTCAGCTTCCTCATCTGTAAAAGGAAGGGGGTTGGACTCTATGAACTATAAAGTCCCTTCCAGCTCTAATAATCTATGATTTTATGAACCAAGACTGACAGGACAGTCATGCTGAGAAGGGTGAAGAAGGGTCACATGAGTGTGCACTTCTGTGCATGCCTCAGACCATACTAATGGTTACAAACACAGACATAAATCACTGTGGACAGCAATCGCACAGAAAATGGTCCAGATACTTAACATGTGAAATTCTGCCACATGTTCTTTCAGAACCTTATATAAATAAATAAATAATGCTAGATAAATGTAAGTTATTATCTATCATATACAAAGTATTACATACTACTGCATTTTTTTATGGAGTGGGGTGAGGGGAGCACAAAGACAAATATACAAGTTCCCTTGCTCTCAAGGTTTTTATTTCCTAGAATTATCATCAATAATTTATACCTTATTTTACCTTTAGAACTTAAGGTGATTTATAAAGTTACTAACAAAATAAATGAATCCAATTAAATTTAGGCAGAGTTTTGATTTGGTAGAAGGAAGTTCAACATTAAGTTTTAAATTATGAATATCGGAATAGATCTTTTTCCCCTTGGCTCCCCTAATACCCACAATGATACTGCATATATTTCACAACAGATTATTAATCACAGAGATCAATAATTTATTTTTATAGATTGATTATGGACTTGTTTATCCTTTTTTGTTTTTGTTTTTTCTGCTGCCTGCTCTGTACCCACTGTATTGCTTATTAGTAGTTACACAAAATGGTCAACTTGGGAATTAAGAGGGGATAAAATTTCAATCATTCTTTTTCTTACTGATTTATGACTTTTTTAAAATTTAGATCATAAAGGAGAGAAAATGAACAGTCAGTCAACTTTGTGAAAAACAAAGCTGATTTATCTGTTCTGGAGTAAGGAATGTTATAGATGTAATTCAGTGATGTCCACATACCTCTATAAACATATCCAAACTTTTCAACATGCTTATATATTTCTCTTTTACTACTTTAAAAACCTAAGCAAAGGTAATGTTTCAGTACTAACAATTCAAGAAGAATTAAACTTTAAGGGCAGAATTCTAATTGGCCTCAGTTTAGATCCCCAGTAGATAATCTGTTTTATTTAAGGAATGGGAAATTTTTCCCAGGGTCATTGACCTCAAAGAGAAAACAAAAAAAATTAAAAGCCAAATGGAGAGAAATGGAAGGAAAATGCAACTTAATTTTATCAGCTGGGGTTATGATCACTTATCTGTACAAATGATATTAAATTAAATTAAACTAATTACACTTGGCTTTTAAATTAAGAATAGGAAACACACTTTATCCAGTAATGAAAATGAACTTTAATTTCATATTAACACTAGAAAAAAGAAAAGAGGGGTGAAAGAAAGAGAAGGAAAAAGTTGAGAGAAACATAGGCAGAAATAGGAGACAGAGAGAGAGGGAGAGATGAAGAGAGAGAGAGAGAGAGAGAGAGAGAGAGAGAGAGAGAGAGAGAGAGAGAGAGAGAGAGAGAGAATGCGGAGGACAGAGGGGCAAGCTAAAACAAGAGTTGGAGACTATTTTGTATTTGCTAAGATGTAAGTAGAGAGTGAGGGGTAATCTCAAGAAATTGTTAAGGGTGAAAATTCAACACTACTACCTGTGGCTTCATCTCTATTGCCATAGACTCTCTTATTACACTCCATCAATGTCAACTTGCTCACTATTATTCGAAGACCTTTAAACATTCTTTTTTTTTAATCCTTCAGAGTATTCTTTCTTCCTCACTCCACGTTCTATGTCACCACCCTACTATAAACCCTTATTACTGTGAAGATTATTAGTCTCCTAAAACTTGTGCTTACACTTTCTCCTCATGCCAATTCATCTTTCATATTACCACAATAATCCTTCTTTGGTATAAACTTTATCATATCACTCCTTTGCTCAAAAATCTTCAGTGGCTTCCTATTACTTTTGAGTAAGGTTCAAATTCCTCTCCCTGGGATTCAAGGCCCTAACAAAATTTAGCAACATATCACCTACCTAAACGTCACTTGTTTTCCACATATTCTATGATCCAGCTAAATTGAATGTCTCCTTGTGACCCTAGCTAAGCACTGTCCTCTCTCTTTGGTCAGGACATTCCCTATAACTGAAATGCTTTCCTACCTTCATGCTGTAAAATATCTAACCATTCTTTAAAGTCCACAAAGCCCTTCTTGATTCCCCCAGTCCTACCCCAGGCTGGCAATGAGCCTTTCAGACCTTATGTAAAACTCTGTTCTGTAATTCTGAAACGCAGGTATACTGTAATGTTGTGCACTGGTAGTTCTCTGTTGGACATACCTTTGAAAGAGTGGAAGCTTCAGGGAGTTTCATCTAACCTTCGCATCTCTAGCCATACCTAAGGTGCTGCAGTGTACTGGTTGCTTAGTAAACATCCCTTGCATTACATTTACACAGACTAAGCTGTAGCTGGAGGGTCAAATGCTCTCAATATGAGCTACAGACTGAAGATTGTAAGTTCTCCCACCCCTAAATTTAACTGATCTCCATAGTTCCAAAATGTTTTGAATGGCAATGACAATATATTTTGGAAAAAAGGCATATGAAAAAATCATTGATTAAAATGAATTCATGTGTAATAAGTGTTAGGCTTTAGCTTATTTCAGTAAAGCTGTAGATTTAATGAAAAGAAGTCCACATGCTATAGAATTAAACACACACACACACACATACACACACAAAGTATTTTCAAAGAATATTATTCGTTATATAAAGTAATTAAAAACTACATCAGTATTTAAGTATCACTCTAAGTATGCAAACCCTAATTTAAAAACATATAAAATAATACAAACACACTCACACACACACATATGACAACTGGAGTGTAAAGATAGGAAACTAGGGGATTTCCCCAAAGAGAATGAGAGAAAGAGAGAGAACCAGTGCTCCTGCTAAAGTGAGAGAACTTTTTTAAAAAGCCTTTAATATCCTAAACTGCAAACAATCATCAAATATTCAGTGTTTGTTTATTATGGACTGGGCATGATAAGAAGATGCAAAGATATATGATACAGCAGAAACCTGTCCTCAGAAAATTTGCCATCAAATGGGAGAATATTCTTTGTTGTATTTTCTAATTAAGTTCCCAATAATAAATCCTACAAATCCTAAAATACGTTATTCTATTTAATGTACATTAGAAAGTCTCAGAGAAGATGAGAAAGGATAGTCTGATCAGCACTGGAGCACTTGTGAAGACAGTAGGGACAGCAGTAGCAGCAGTAGCAACAGCAGCAAAGCTCTGGGAGAAAGCATTCAGGAAGACAGACAGGATGGCTTCATGTTCAAAGGGCAGGAAGGTACCAGCCTGACTCCTGCCCAGTGCTCATTTCAGGAAGCAGTGCAATAAAGAAGAAATGGCACATGACAAAGCAGGAGAATGTTTTCTTCTGGAAATTACACAAAGCTGCATAGGAAAATAGCATGTAATACAATGTAGGAAACAAGAGGTAGTCTACAATCTCCTGATGTCAGCTTCCCAATTTGATAAGAGGTTTAAGTGGGGTAATACTGCATCATGAAAGGTTCTCTGTGACATGGTGTTTTAAGGGCACTTAAAGCAGCTCTTCAGAAGATTTCCATGATCCTTTTGGGGAAAATCTTCCTTCTGATCTTAGTTCAGAACAATACTTTGTACTTCCGTTATGAGATCACGTTCCATTTTGTATTATACTTATGTGTCATGGTCCCCCACTAAATAATAAACTCCATAAACTGTGCTTTCTGTTTGTAACATCCCCAGTGCCTATGACATAAGTCACTTTAAGAAATGTTTGTTGAATGAAATTGAATTCAAATATAGATCTATATTCCTGAAAATCTGAGGGTAATTTTTAAAATAAATTGACTTAAATTGAATTAAAGTGTATTACTTTTTTTAAATTAATTAATTTAACTTTTAACATTCATTTTCACAAAATTTTGGGTTCCAAATTTTCTCCCCATTTGTCCCCTCCCCCTCCCCAAAACACTGAGCATTCTAATTGCCCCTATCACCAATCTGCCCTCTCTTCTATCATCCCTCCCTTCCCTTGTCCCCATCTTCTCTTTTGTCCAGTAGGCCCAGATAATTTTCTATAACCCTTTACCTGTATTTCTTATTTCGTAGTAGCAAGAACAGAACTCGACAGTTGTTCCTAAAACTTTGAGTTCCAACTTCTCTTCATCCCTCCCTCCCCACCCATTCCCTGTGGAAGGCAAGCAATTCAATATAGCCCATATCTGTGTAGTTTTGCAAATGTCTTCCATAATAGTCGTGTTGTGTAAGACTAACTATATTTCCCTCCATCCTATCCTGCCCCCCATTGCTTCTATTCTCTCTTTTGATCCTGTCCCTCCCCAAGAGTGTTGACTTCAAATTGCTCCCTCCTCCCATTGCCCTCCCTTCCATCATCCCCCCCATCCTGCTTATCTCCTTCTCCCCCACTTTCCTGTATTGTAAGATAGGTTTTCATACCAAAATGAGTGTGCATTTTATTCCTTCCTTTAGTGGAATGTGATGAGAGCAAACTTCATGTTTTTCTCTCACCTCCCCTCTTTTTCCCTCCACTAAAAAGTCTTTTGCTTGCCTCTTTTATGAGAGATAATTTGCCCCATTCCATTTCTCCCTTTCTCCTCCCAATATATTTCTCTTTCACCGCTTAATTTCATTTTTTAAAGATATGATCCCATCTAATTCACTCTGTGCTCTCTGTCTCTGTGTGAGTGTGTGTGTGTGTGTGTGTGTGTGTGTGTGTGTGTGTGTAATCCCACCCACTACCCAGATACTGAAAAGTTTCAAGAGTTACAAATATTGTCTTTCCATGTAGGAATGTAAACAGTTCAACTTCAGTAAGTCTCTTATGACTTCTCTTTGCTGTTGACCTTTTCATGTTTCTCTTCATTCTTGTGTTTGAAAGTCATATTTTCTCTTCAGCTCTGGTCTTTTCATCAAGAATGCTTGAAAGTCCCCAATTTCATTGAAAGACCATTTTTTCCCCTGAAGTATTTTACTCAGTTTTGCTAGGTAGGTGATTCTTGGTTTTAGTCCTAGTTCCTTTGACTTCTGGAATATCATATTCCACGCCCTTCAATCCCTCAATGTAGAAGCTGCTAAATCTTGTGTTATCCTGATTGTATTTCCACAGTACTTGAATTGTTTCTTTCTAGCTGCTTGAAATATTTTCTCCTTGACCAGGGAACTCTGGAATTTGGCCACAATGTTCCTAGGAGTTTCTCTTTTTGGATCTCTTTGAGGTGGTGATCAGTGGATTCCTTGAATACTTATTTTGCCCTCTGGTTCTAGAATCTCAGGGCAGTTTTCCTTGATAATTTCATGAAAGATGATGTCTAGGCTCTTTTTTTGATCATGGCTTTCAGGTAGTCCCACAATTTTTAAATTGTCTCTCCTGGATCTATTTTCCAGGTCAGTTGTTTTTCCAATGAGATATTCCACATTATCTTCTATTTTTTCATTCTTCTGGTTTTGTGTTGTGATTTCTTGGTTTCTCATAAAGTCATTAGCCTCCATCTGCTCCATTCTACTTTTTAAAGAACTATTTTCTTCAGTGAGCTTTTGAACCTCCTTTTCCATTTGGGTAATTCTGCTTTTGAAAGCATTCTTCTCCTCATTGGCTTTTTGAACCTCTTTTGCCAATTGAGTTAGCCTATTTTTCAAGGTGTTATTTTCTTCAGCATTTTTTTGGGTCTCCTTTAACAAGGTGTTGACCTGCTTTTCATGCTTTTCTTTCATCTCTCTCATTTCTCTTCCCAGTTTTTCCTCCACCTCTCTAACTTGATTTTCAAAATCCTTTTTGATCTCTTCCATGGCCTGAGCCCATGGTATATTTATTTTGGATGTGTGGGATACAGAAGCCTTGACTTCTGTGTCTTTCCCTGATGGTAAGCATTGTTCTTTCTCATCAGAAAGGAAGGGAGGAAATATCTGTTCACCAAGAAAGTAACCTTCTATAGTCTTATTTTTTTCCCTTTTCTGGGCATTTTCCCAGCCAGTGACTTGACTTCTGAGTTTTTTTTCCACCCCCACCTCACCTCCAGATCTGCCCAGCCAGCGCTTGGGGTCTGAGATTCAAATGCTGCTTCCCAGCCTCAGGGCTTTGGGTAGGGGCAGGGCTGCTATTCAGTGTGAGATTAAGTTCAGGTGCTCAGGTGGGGGCAGGGCCACCACAAGGGACTCAGTTCCCTCAGGGGGTTTATGTGGAGATCTTCAACAATGGATCCAAGCTCCTGCCTGTTTTGGGAGCCCCTGTCTGCTGCCACCCCCGCTGCTGCCTCCCGAGGGGGCCTGAGCCACGGGGACACCCCACTCCCCTGTCAGCCACCCAAAAAGACTCTCTCTCACCGACCCTTGTCACCTGTGAGTGGAGGGCCCTGCACGGCCGCCAGAGATTCTGTCCCTGAAGCCTGCTGGGATCTACGCCTCTCAGTGTGGCGCAACCAAGGCAGGGCTGGGTTCTGCTCTGGGTCCAGTGTGCTACCAACCTTTTGCGTCAGGTTTTCAGGTGTCTCTGGAACAGAAATCTCCTCCACTCTGTTGTTCTGTGGCTTCTGCTGCTCCAGAATTTGCTGGGAGTTCTTCTTTACAGATATTTTATGGGCTGTGGGTTCGGAGCTAGCATATGTGTGTCTTTCTACTCAGCCATCTTGGCTCCTCCCTGTATTACTTTTTCTAAAACAACATTTATATAATGTCATTCTCCCGCTCAATAGTCCTCCCCATAGCAGGAAGCCCTCCATCTTTTCAGAGGAGTATTAATTTCCAGGACCCTGATACATGGACACCACTGTCAAGGAGAGGGAAGGATGACCTTAAGAGGCCTAGGTGTAGGACCAGCTGTGTTCCTATGTACTCTAAGAATCATAGTAAAATGCAGAAAAAGGCTTGAGGTAGGGAAGGCTCCATGGCATAAGGGTCCATAGGGCACAGATGTAGCCACTAAGGTTTCAAGGGTGAATAGATACTAGCCTACTAAGTGAGGTGCCCTGACCTGTAGGATAAAGTACAGTACTTAATCATATTCCTCATCTGCCCTATGTGAAACACCTGCTTTGTGCATTTTTCTTTGAACGTTTTTTTCCTTCCATACTGGATTATTTTCCAAAACATTCCACACCCCACTCTTCTTTCTAGCTCTAACTCAAATTCTGCCTTCTACAGAAAAACTTTACCTTGCCACCACCTCATCCCAAAATGACTTTTTCTGAACTTTGCATTCAATTTCTCTTTAATTTTTGACATCTGTACAACTTATTGTAATTGTTATTTGCATATTAATTCACCCTCTTTACATTCTAAGTTCCTTAAGGTCACACAGCACCTAACACCATATTTGCATGTATGTATTAGGCTCAAAAATTTTTGCTAATCGAATCTGTTCTGCTGCCTTACATTACCATTTCAGAAATATTTTTCTTTTTACGACAGTTCTTCAATGGAAAAGGGTGCCACTATTTTTAGCTTTACATGTCACTCACACCTGACTCTCATTTTCAAACATTAAGATCTACCAAAAATAACATCTCTCATTTAGTCCTCAGACCTTTTCTATCTGGCTTCCAACTGTATCACCTCAAATCTCAAAACTTATTTTTTTTTAACAGCTATGTTTGACCCTCTCTTCTATTTTCTCTTCTCTGGAATTTCCTGACACAACTCTCTTCTGATTCTCCTAACAACTCCTTCTCAGTCTCCGTTGGCATATCATAAACCTCATTACCCTGTCAGTTTTCCATAATGTTGTGACTTAGGCCCTCTTTTCCCTCTACAATCTCTCTCTTGGTAACCTCACTTCTCACTAGGTCCTATGGATATTTCAAATTGGATGTCTCTGAGATATCTCAAATTGAGCAAGTACAAAATTAAACTTATCTTAGCCCCCAAGTCCTTCTATTTTCCAAACATCCCTGTTTCTTAAAAGGTATCACCATCCTTTAAGTCTTCCAGCTTCACACTATGGCCACTATCCTCAACTCTTCATTCTGTCAGACACTACATACCCAATCAATTGCAAACATTGCCATTTCTACCTCCACATCATTTCTCATATCTCTCATTACTTCTCCTTCTCCCCCACTCACGTCTACCACCATAGTTTAGACCAGGTATGGAGAATCTGTGGCCTCAAGGCCACATGTGGCCTTCAAGTACAGCTTTTTGATTGAGCCCAAGTTTTACAGGACAAATTCTTTTATTAAGGAGATTTGTTCTGTGAAGTTTGGATTGAGTCAAAGGGCCGCAACCAAGGACCTACAGGTTCCCCACCCCTGGTTTAGGCTCTTTTTACATCCTGGTCAGGTTATTGTTTTTAATAAAGTCAAGAATCCTTCTATAAAAGAAATGTTTCTAATTTCTTGAGGCAGCTAGGTGAAGAAAGCATCAGGCCTGGAGTAGGAGGGCCTGAATTGAAATCCAGCTTCACTTGCTGGCTGTGTGATCTCAGGCAAATCACTTAACCTGGGAATAATAATATCACCTACCTCCCAGGATGTTTTGAGGATCAAATCAGATAATATTTGTAATGCACTTAGCACAGTGCCTGGCACATAGCAGACTCTATACAAAGGCTTATTCCCTCCCCTAATTTATTTTATAAGTTCAGAATGCTGCAAGCTATATGGTAGTCAACTTTGTTACATCAGGAAGCTTAAAGCACAGTGACCCTTCAAACACAGAAAATACCCCAACATATTAGAGTGTTTTGGATCTCTCACCTGTTCCTTCCAGGGGTTCATAGTTTGCCATTTCAGTTAGTCCTTTCCTCCTCTCCTGTATAATTGTTTCTTCTCAAATTCTTGCCAGAGAGTCAATACCTCAATTTGACCCTGCAAATCCCTCAAATTATCATCATATGCTTCTCCCTTTCATACCTAATATCCTATACTTGTTATCTCTGCTACCTCCTCTCTACTTTAGCTCCCATTTTTTTCTCAATCTCTTGCAGTGTAGTTTCTGACCAGTACCACTGAAGTGAAAAAGCATCATCCTCTATTTCCCATTCCCTAATGATATATATTATCAGAGGCTTTATCTTGGGTCCTTTTTTCTTCTGTCTCTATACCTAAAATCCAGATGAATTGTTTCCCAATCTACATATCCCCCCAACTGTCTTTTGAAATCCAGTTACACATCACCAACTAACTGCCACCTATACATCTCTACTAAGATGATCCACTGGTATCTCAAATTCAAGATACCAAAAACAACCCATTATCTTTTCCTTTAAATCTTCTCCTATATCAAACTTTTCTATTTCTACTGAGGGCAATCATCAGTTTTCAAGTCATCCAAGTTTGCAGTCTCAAATTAATGAATGGCTCTTCTTTTCCCCTCACCCTCCAAATTCAATTAACTGCCAAATCTTTTCATTCTTCTTCCATAACATCTGTCATGTACATTCATTCTCTTCTCTTTCTTCACAAAGTCATCCAAGGCCTAATGATTTGTCATTGGGATCTTAACAATAGCTTATTAATAACAGGACTCCCTGCTTCCAGTTTCCCTATTCTCTAAATGTATCTTCAACAATGTAGACAAAATTACCTTCATGAGCAATCCTGACCATCCCTACCCCAAAGCCTTGAACTCCTTCCTACTGCCTATAAGATTTTATATGAACTCCTTAACTTGAAATTTAAAGTCTTGTGGAATCTGGCTTCAGACTCCTTTTAGAGACTCCCCTTCAGTATGTCTATATTCCATGGAAATCCAGAAATTCAGTGTTCCCTTTACTCTCCCCACTCTCCATGCCTTTTGACAAGTGGTCCCTCCTGCCTGGAATGTGCTTACTCCTTACACCTACTTCTTAGAATGCTTAGTTATTTACAAGTCTTAATTTAGAGGCCATCATTATGGAAAGCTTTTCCTAATCCTCTAGTTTTCAGTGTGCACTCCCTGAAATTTTCTTCTTTTTACCTGCGGGTAAGATGTGCAGATGATTGAGTTTAAAAGCAAATACTGGTTCAAGAACATGCTGGCTACTAATGGACTTCATTTATGTTCACATGATTTTCCAATTCACGAGGAGTTGATCCCAGTACTCCTTTTGACCATGACCTCTTGATCATCAGTTATCACCTTGGATATGGATAGCAGCAGTGGAGGATCGGGTTCTCATTGGCTTGTATGAAAGTTCTTGTTTATTAAGCTAAAACCAATTGCTGACCTTAAAGATTTCCCTAGATTCAGAGTCTGATGGCAATCTCAGTGCGTTTTACACCTGACCTTGGTAGACTCTGAGATAGTCTGTCAATTTTCCTGTCTGGCTTCCATGTCTTCTGGGTCATAGTTGACTACTGGGATGGTAGTATGAGTTTTAAATTACATGAAGAAGAAAATCTGGAAGCTATATTTTGAGGCTAAAAAATAATGCTCTAACTGAAGATGCGAAATGGACCACAGAAACATAATTTAATGGTATCTATTTTTCAAGATAATAATCCACGAAATATTGCTTCAGTCTACGTCAAGCTAGGAGTAGGACACAACAGAAACTTAAAGTACAAAGTTGTGACCAAAAATAAAAAATAAACCATGCTTATATAACTGATAAAATGGCCATGCCAGGGATTAAGTCAGAATGTCTCCTATGGGTCTAGCAGTAGAGGAGAACTTGGACAGGTAACAAAAAATAAAATTTTGGTCAGTGTCTACCACCACCATGATGTCCTGACCCTGACAGAATTATGCAATGGAATTCAGGCAATCAAGTACTAAATTAGAGGATTTAGAATGTCCAACTTTCCTCAGTGAGACTCTTGGCCTAGAAATAAAATACACACAACTGGACATAGTAAGTTTTATTGTACTATGGCTCAGGTCAATGAAAATCCTAGGTTACAGGATGGAGAGTCTTCCATATGGCTACACAAATTGTGCCTCACACACTTATTAACTGTGTGGTCCTAGGCAAGCCACTTAATCCCTGTTTGCCTCAGTTTCTTCATCTGTAAAATGGGATAATAATAGCACCTAACACCTAGGATTGTTGTGAAATAAAATGAGATATTTGCAAAAACTCTCTCCAAATTTTAAAGTACTATGAAAATAGTAAATGATGGTATTGCTATATGCCCATCTTCTGGTCCACAAATACAATATTACTTGAATTTTGTGCTGGCAGACCAGAAAATGGGTGTGTGTGGGTGTATTTATATATGTGTGTATATAATATATATGCTTATGTGTATACAAATATGTATGTGTAGGTGCACATACATACATTTACATACATAAGAATTTTTCATCAGAGATATATTTCTTCTTCCATGGAAAGAGTCAAGTCTTTCAAGTAGGTAGTCAAAAGAGTCTGAGTGAAGCTATTTTGCTAACATTTCCACCACATGAATTTTATTTTCTCTAGTTATGCCAGAAAGGCTGTAAACTTCCAGGTCTGGGTACCTACCACCTGGTGTAAAAAAGAGAAAACTCTTCTGAGTCCCCATACTGAATTTATGTTAACAAAGCACTGGCACAAGAATCCTATCAGTGAGAAACAGCAGATATAGCAATAAAATTTCATTTAAAAAACAACAAAAAAGGGATGGGCATATCATATCTGAAGTTTGTCACTGTAGTCATCAGTCACTGTAGTCATCAGTTATAAAGTCTTTCAAAGTTATTTTTCTATGTTATTGTATTTTTAGAAATTATTGTAATTCTGCTCACTTTATTCTGCATCAATGCAAAGAGGTCTTCCTTTAAAATTGTCAATTACACAGCTCTCAGGGCACAACTCATACATTATTATTGTATGGCCATTCCCCAATAGGTGGGAATCCTCTTAGTTTCTGGTCCTTTGTCATCACAAAAATAAAAAGAACTGATACAAATAATTTTCTCCATCTGGATCCTTTCTGTCTTTTTCTGACCTCACTGGGATATATGTATCAGTAGGCTATAAACTAGTTCAAGGATATATACAGGTAGGGGCACTGATCCAAAATGCTTTCAGAGTGTCCCAGTTCACAGCTCTACCAAGAGTGAGATCATGTGCCCATTTGTCCACAGCATCTTTGACACTTGTTATATTCCTCTTTTATCATCTTTGTCAATCTGATGAGAATGATATAGAGCCTAAGTTTCTTTGATTTGCATTTCTCTAATTAGTAATGATTTGGTATACTTTTTCATGTAGCTATTTATGTACTGAATTCCTCCCTTTAAAAACTGTTTATATTGTTTGAATAATCACCTATTGGGGAATTACTCTTAGTCTTATAAATTTAAATCAACTTCTTATATATTTTTGATAAGAGGCTTCTTCTGGGAAAATTAGTTACACAGATCTATTCCCCCAGTACCCATTTCCTTTCTAATTTTAAAGTACATTTTTTTATTTGTGTAGAAACTTTTTAATTTCATATAAACACAACTTACTCATATTCCATGAGCCTTTCTATTCCATGCTTGGTCATAGATTCTTTCCCACTCCAAAGGTCAGAAAGATAATTCCTTTCTCGCTTTTCTAATTGTCTTATGATGTCATTTTTTTCTAAGTCATGTATCATTTTGTAGTTTATCTCAGCTGAAATACCAAGTGAATTGTTAGTCTATTCCAAAATTCTTCCAGATTATTTCCCAGTTTTCCCATAAAATTTTGACAAATTATGAGTCTTTATCCCAGTAACTATGAACTCTGGGCTTATTGAAATTATGCTACTGTGTTCATTTGTTTTGATATGTTTAGATCTACTTTGTTCCACTGATCAACTGCTCTATTTTCTTTGTCCAATATCAAATCACTTTGATGATTACTACTTTGTATTTATATTTTGAAATCTAGTACTACTTCTTTCCTACTTTTTTTCCCATTACTTCCTTTGAGATTTTTGATCCTTTGTTCCTCAAGATAATTTTATTGTTACTCTTTCTATCTCTTTCTATCCAGTTTGGAAGAGCATTTGATAATTTAAGCAGCACTGTTATTTTCTTAATAGTAGCATGTTTTCCAATGATGGAGGTCATCTCTATTTGTATTTTGTAGCTGGATTTATTTCCCAAGTAAGATGAGGTATATGAACTCCTAAATATTTTTATTCTTCTATAGTAATACTGAATGGAATTTTTATTTCTAACTCTTCCTGCTGGGATTGGTAGAAAATATACAGAGATGCCAATGCTTTTTATCAATTTATTTTTTTAATATTCTGAAATTTTGCTGAATTTACTGTTTCAAGTAATTTTAGTTGGTTCTTTACAGTTCTCTAAATAAATCATTATGTACAAAAAACTATAATTTTGCTTTCTCTTTGCTTACCGGATCAGTCCTTCTTTCTTGTTTTTCTGCTAACACTAGCATTTCAAGGTCTATGTTAAACAGTAGTGGCAGTAATGGACATCATTGTTCTACTCTGATCTTACTGGAAAGGTAATATTTTCTCCATTACATAAAATGCTTGCTCTTGGTTTTAGACATTCTTTAATTTATTAAGGAAAAGTTATCATGTTACTATGATTTTAATATTTTTAATAGAAGTTAGGGGATTTTCTTCCAAAAGCATCTATTAACATTATCACGTGGTTTTGATTACTTATTTTATTATTTATGTTATTAATATGGTTTAGTATGCTTATAGTCTTTCTTATATTGAACTGACCCTGCATTCCCAGTATAAATTCAACCTATCCAAAGTGTTTCTAACTAATAACTCTGCTTCCTGGTCATTTTTGTGTCACACGGAAACATGAGGCATGTTTGGTCAAATCAGAGAAAAAAACTTTTTTTGACAATTTAAGGGAGTAGTCTATTTGCTTCTCTGAAACGATGGGAGTTATTTCAGTCAAAATGGTTAAAACAGTTATAGAAGCAACTCTCATACAGAACTAGAACTAGATGCTGTGTCAAAAAACAGAGCTCAGAATGAAATCTCAGATATTAGCTATGTGAGCTACAGCAAGCCACACAATTCTCAGAGTCCTGGTTTCTTTGATGACAAAATAAAAACAAAGTTAATAAAAATAAGTCTGATCATCCTGGGAGCATTTGTGGATAAAACAGGAAGACAACAGATGATTTTCACATGTAATGTTCTAATTGTTAATGTCTCACTCTGCTGTTGCCTTGTACTTCTTTCTAGAAGAGGATCAAGACATCAGGGAGATGATGCCATGACATGCAAGTGAACTGTATTTAAGTGAGGGAGAGCTATGCAATCACCAGCCTCACTTTCTCCTCGAGAACTATCTGAGTCCAGTGGCCAGACAGAGATCAGGACAACTAGAGATTGCCCAGGATATACCCTTACCTGCAGGTTCTTTGCCTAAAGGGAATGTAAATTTTAATCTCTGAAACTCCATCCCCCCAAAAAAGACCAACCTTAGACCCAAATCACTCTGGCTCATGTTGATTGGCCAACAACAGGACACAGGCCAAGGCTTACTGGTTTATTGTTTGGGCCCATATTGAGTCAGAATGAATGTAAATAGCAACTGTTTCTTTGGGGGGCAGAAATTCAGAAGGTCTTCCCCTTCCAGATCCATTATTTATTTACTTGTTTGTTTTTGACCAGGTAAAGAAGCCTTTCTGCCTCAATTCTTACTAAGCCTTAATCACTGAATGGTCAAACAATTCTGTTAAAAACCTTAGCTTCAAAAGGCCAAAGTTCCCTACTTCATACAATACTCTATGATGGACAATCAGACATAACTTGCCCAAACATCTACTGAGTACATGAAATGGATGCTGTGTATGGACAATCAAATGAGCAACTGAAAAGAGCTTTAACTGATTTCTAATAACTTTCAGCTGTCAAAGTTCTCCTTAATGTGATGTCATATGGCTATGACTCATGGAATATCACGCTGTTAGAAGAATTCAAATTACTCAAAGTAACTCAAAGGGCATTGGAAAGATGTGTGGTGGCTATAAAAGGTCTCTAGCATGGTGCCAAAGATGAATTGCACATATGTAAAATGACATTATGGAAGACAGATATCACAAGAAAAGGAAGTGGGGTCAGTCAAATAGCAAGAATGAGACATAGTAGATGGACACATCCAAAACTGAACTCATTTTCTTCCTCCCCAAACCCTCCCCATTTTCTTTATTTCCCTATCATTCCTTATAATGGTCAAGAGCACTACTAGAAATGTGCATAGTATAATGTTAATAGAATAGGAAGATCTTTAATCAGGCCATTAATAGGCCTAACACATGCAGCCTATGGTGACATGGAGCCTAGGCCACATGGAGCTCATACTGGGAGGAGTTTGCTCAAGGAGGACAGAGAATGAGAGCAGGCAGAGCAGAAAAAGAGCTGTGAGTGGGCAGAGGGAGGAATGTGTCTAGGGGAACTTGTTTTTGTAGGGAGGCCTGACAGAAAGAAGGTTTAAGATGTCAGTGCTCCTTGGATTAGTGAAATTAGTTAAATCTTACCTCTTGGTATTCTAGTGATGTCCCAAATAAATATTTTGGTTTTGCCTTTGAAAAAGATAGTTTATTATATTTTGCAAATTTAGCCTGGAAATATGCATGCATATTCATAGAGGCTGCTATAGGTATCGCACTGGCATTACACATAGAGATAATATTTTAACCTATGCAAGATGATGAGATCATAAAGAGACAATATGGACAAAAAGGAGCCAACCCAAGATAGATCCTGAGCCCCTACTTTCAGCATATAAAAGAATGATTATTCAACAAAGAAGACTGAGAAAGAATGGTCAGATAAGTATAAGGAGAAATAAGAGAGAGAACAATGTCAGAACCCATGGAAGGAGACAGCTGATGGGGAGGAGATAGTCAACAGAGTTAAAAACTGTAGAATAAGCAATTTTTTAAAGGGCTAAGAAAAGACCATTAGGGTTAAAATAACATTGGTAATTTTGGAATAGATAAGTTTCAGTTAAGCAGTGAAACTTAATGTCACATCCCAAAAGATTGAGAATTGAACTGGAAGTCAGAAAATGGAAGCAACTAATGGCAACTAACGTACCCATGATTTTTAGGAGTTTAATCTTCCATCCGAAGTTTAAAGGTGAACCTGCAATGTAGATTAAGCTGGGCTTGGGGAAAGAAAATTAAGGAAAGAGGGACTAAAGAAATGGAGAAAATGGAGAGAAAAGAGGAGAGCAACATGTAGCCTACTAGGTGAAGGTATAAATGAAGATGACACCATTTTAGAGCATCTACAGTGCCTCACATGTGTTTCTTATTGTAGGGATTATACAAGTACTGTACTATGAAAGGAGAAGAGTGCAGTAGAATAAGAACCATATTTGTGGTCAGAATATATGACAAGCAGGATAATTTCAGAAAAAAATGGAAAGACTTAGATGAATGGAGAACATTGGACACAGTAATAGTAATACTGTACAATAATTAACGGTGAATGATTTAGCTATTTTCAGCAATCCAATGATCCAAGAGAATTCCAAAGGACTTATGATGAAAAATGCTATCCAACTCCAGAGAAAAACCTGATAGTTTGAATGCAGATCTAAACATACTTTTTTACTTTACTTTTCTTGGCTTTTTTGTTAGGTTTGATTAGGGTTTTTCTTTCATAACATGATTAACATGGAAATAGGTTTTGCACATATATAATCTATGTCAAATTGCCTGCTATCTCAAGGGGAAGGGAGGGAGAGAATTTAAATGCAAAATTTTAAAAAACAAATATCAAAAATACTGTTACGTGTAACTGTAAAAAAAATAAATATTTGAAAATAGAAAAGTGTAATGATACAAGTGTCACATGAGGCTCATTTTAGGAACATGCCATTTATATAGTAAAACTGTGATGTGTTGTACTGTAGGTAAGACTTGGCTCTTCTAAAGCTGCTCTTAGCAAAAAACTAATTTCCATTTTGTTTTCTTGCTCAAAGGCAATCTCAGTTTTCCTTTTGCCATATTTGGAAACAAGGCAATAGGCTTACTATATTTGAAAGGACTATTCCTATTGTTGGCTAAAATGCCTGATGTTAAAAATAACCTAGCCTGACAAGATCTCTGTCTTCTTTCAACTCACACTGCCTTCCCCCATTCCCCCCCACCCCATTATCTGGGCTCTGGTCATCATACTCTATGCCTGTATTTCCAACAACAGCAGATTGAGCACAAACTGCAGACTCATGATTTTTGCACGTTATGATTTCCAGATCTTATGCAGTTCTGATCACTAACCAAAAGAACAAAGTATCTCCTCTCTAGAGATCAGCCTTTGTATATCAATAAAATAGTTACAAAGAAATCTATAAGGAAGAAAAGAGTCTTAACAAATATCGGTAAAGAGGTTAGAGCCCAATACATTGATTAGCTTTTAGAAAGAACAGGTAAGTCTCAAGAAGACTAGCAGAGCAAGACCTGCCAACAATTGACAACAGAAGTTAGGAAACACTCCCTTGATCCACATACCCTACAGATTTAGTGCCTGGCCTTCTCCTTTAGAATACATGACAGAGAAATCAGAAACATTAAGAACCCTCCATCCCAAGATAAATGAAAAGAAAGTTACACAGATTGTGTTTGGGGTAATCTCTGAAGTAGCCTCAGTTAATATTACATGTCTCATGTTTACCTTCAGTGTTATGACCTAACCTAGAAAAAAGAAATAAACTCACCAGTAATTAAAAAAAAACATAAACATTTAGTATACACAAGAAAAAATACTCACAAAAGCACCTTCCAAGAAGGCCCTAAAAATCTGCAGTGAAGAACTGGGATTTTTTTGGTGGGGTGTTTTTTTTGTTTGTTTTTGGTATTAACATTAAACAAGACTGAAAACGATTTATTTTTTTATGAAAGTTATTCCAAAATATGTGCAAACATAGTGTTTTTGAAGTCCCATAGATTATTTTTATTATTTTTTTCAATCAAGTACTTAATGAGTACGTACTCTTATGTTCAGGACTATGACAGAAATCAGATGACTATTTTTTATATTTTCACTGAAATTAAAATTATTAAACTGAGAGAATATTTATTTTTGTACCATCTTATAAGGTTACAAATAAAAAATGGGCTAAAAATGGAAGAGTGTCCAAAGAGAAATAAGGCATTTGATCATAGTAAAATATGAGCTCACTGTGGGCAAGGAATATTTCATTTTTGTCCTCATAACCCCAATGTTATCTTGTACATAGTATGTACTTAAATAATAGCAATGAAATGAAAATAGAATATGTTAGGAAAGAAGGCAGACTGTTGCTGTAGCCTAACAAGGGCATACATTCTCTGCTCATTCTGATAATGCCTAAAAATAGCAATTAAAACAGAGAGAATGAGAAAATCTGAGCAACTGCTATATGCCAGCCCATTAGTTACTATAGTAGATGATTTAGAGGATAGGGCCCTGGAAATGAAGGTGGGAAGACGTCAGTTGAGATCCATCCTCAGACACTTAATATCTTTATAAATTTTCCTAAGCTTATGATTACCATTTGATTAATCACTGAAACCTGTCTGCCTCAGTTTCCTCACCTATAAAATGAGGGTGATAATAATACCCCCTACCTCTCAGAGTGGTTGTGAGGGACAAAAATGAGATATTTATAAAGGCATTGCACCCCTTAAAGCCCTACATAAATACTATTGTTATTGTTAGAAGGGAGTAATACTTTTTTTTTTTTAGCAGAGCAGTATGGTTCTAGGTATCTAGTGTTCCTGAATACAGCAGGTGTGTTCTCAGCATTTGTGTTCATGTGTTGATTGGATCCCCAAGAAGCTGTAATATGCTAAGCTGTGCAGAAACCTACTAGAGGTCTTACATACAGAGAACAGCCAAGGATTGGATGATATATATATATATATATATATATATATATATATTGCCAAGTACAGGGGCAAATGAAACATTGACATTATAGTGTTAGCTCCTCCTTATTCTCTCTTCTATACCTTTTTTTTTCCTGTCAATATCCAGCTTTATTGGTATCTAGTTCTCTGAATTTCAGAAGCACAGAAAACAATAGTAAAGGAGCCAGTCACAAAAAGGTAAGGTGGCCAGTGGGATCAGTCTGGGTATCAGTGAAGGGTTAGGAGCTCCTCTTGGAAGGGAGGATGGTGTCCAGCTCATGGATGCCATCTTTGTCGATGATCCAGATGCTGAAGGATGGTAGATTCGGGATGAAGCACTTCTGGAGCTCTTCCAGACATTTCTTCAGGAGCTCTACCGCCTCCTCACCTGTGATACTTGGTTTGTAGTAACGATCTAGGATGCTGAGGGTCAAGAAGGCACCATAACCGTGGGCTGCAAATGGAGCTTTGGCCAGGGCTGCCAGGTAGTCCATATAATACAGTGAGGGTCCTTCATGCTTATCATAGCTGGCCAACAGGAGGTTGACATGATATGGAGTCCAACTCCAGAGGTAGTCAGCCAGATTTCTGTGGGAGGCAATTCATATCCATTACGCATCTTCTAGAGCTGTACGTTTTTCTGAATGTATTCAGCAAACTGCACAGTGTCTCCAGCCTCTCCGACACACAGAAGTAAGATCTTTTCACTCATCTTGAATATCTTGTCATGATCGTCCTTCATCTGGACGATGTTGCTGGTGGCCATGCGGTCCAAGGCCACCAAGATGTAGTCGGGCCATGGATGCCAATAAGGTACTCCATGGCAGAGGGACAAGATGGGATGCAGCTTGGGCCAGGCCTGCCTGTGGTTCCTTCTCACCACTGGCTCACCGGTGAGACAGCACCGTCCAGGATGAAGGGGAGGAGGCCTCTTCTATACCTTTTTCAGAGGTTGTGCGATTCTCACAGAGATCAACTTTAATATATCTGTCGTATATCTTCAATTCTTTTCTCTTAAAGTCCTGTCATTAAGAAAACATTATAAAACTGGATGCTCCAAATGACTTCAAAGCTAATTTGATGTGTCAGTGTCTTATGAAATATTGAGGAGAAAATTTCATAGCCGAGTAGAAATCAATAATACTTCAGAGTAGAAAGAATCAATCAACAAATATTTATTAAGCAAAAAGTATGTGCATACACTGTGCTAAGCAGTGAGGAACATGAAAGCAAAAACAGTGGAGCCAAGATGATGGAGTAAAAGTGGGAACCCACCTGAGCTCTCCCAAAAACTCCTTCACATACTTCTAAATAAGAGGTGAATCTGAGCAAATTTTGGAGTGGCAGAATCCACAAAGAGATAGTGTGGCATATTTCCAGGCCAAGAAAACATGGGGGGTCAACAGAGAGGATCTGTTGCACTGTTCTGGGAGAAGAGCGCAGAGCACATGGGCTGCACCAGCACAGATTCAGCCACAGCAGAGCCAGAACAGAACCCAGCAGACTGAATCACCAGCAACAGTGGTGATTCCCAGACCTCTCAGTGCAGAATGCAGACCAGGGGATTACTGGAAATAGGGGAGGGGCTCAGTCCTGTGTGGGACCTGTGGTAGCAGCTACTCCTGTGGTTATTAGTCCACAGACCAAATGTTGGAAAGTCACCTATTTAAACTTCTGGGAGCCAAGATGGTGGAGTAAACCATAAGTCCCTCTCACCCACCCTTCTTGACTTTGCAAAACCCCGAGAATATTGCCCCAAGAAAAATTCTGGAATAGTGGAGCCAGCAGAAAGAACATGGAAGTCTGTTAGCTCAGGATGCTAGGGGGATTAAAGTTAATCTAACTGAAAGGGACCAGTATAGGATGGGAGGCATCCCAGCAAGCCCCTCCTCAGCAAAACAGCAGGAGATGCTGAGCCCTAGGGTGCTGGAGCTGGGGAAGCAACAACACCAGGACCCCAGGCATGATTTCACACAGTCAGGGGAATCTGCAGAAGAGAGGGAAGACTGATGTCCACCATTACCTGAGTTTACCTGTGCTCTAGCCAGCCCCAGGGGGAGAAGAAGATCTCCAACAGTGAGACCACCCCTCCCCTACAGCTCACACTGAGAGCTTCAGTGTAATGCCAGGAAAATACACCTGGGCCTCAGCACACACCAGCCACATCCAGCTCAGCACCAGTTAACCTACAGCATTATATACCTTCCAGCTGCTACAACCAGAGGCCACAGTACACAAAGCCAGAAACCAGCCTCTTAGCATGGGACAGAACCCCTTGTGCCCCAGAAACAGAGATCCACTTTTAAAGTCAGGAAAAAGGTAATCACAATGGGCAAGAAGCAAATTACAAAAACAAAAATGAGATATTTTTTTACTATGAGGACAAGGAAGATCAAAATACAAATTCAGAAGAGGACAGCATTGATACTTATACCCACATCTGAAACCTCAAAATGGAATATGAACTGATCTCAAGCCCAAAAACCATTCTTAAAAGACCTCAAGAAGGATTTTGAAAGTCAGATTAGAGAGGGAGAAAAAAAACTGACCAATTCTTTTCAAAATACAATTGACAAATGGAAAAAAAAATTCACTGAGAACAACTCCTTAAAAAGTACAACTGGCCAAATTAAAAAGGAAGTAAAAGAAGAAAAAAAAACTGAAGAAAACAATTCATTAAAAATTAGAATTGGTCAAGTAGAAGCTAATGACTCTAGGAGACATAAAGAATCAGTCAAACAAAAGCTAAAGAATGAAAAAAAAGAAGAAAATGCAAAATTTCTCATTGGAAAAACAACTGATCTGGAAAACAGATCCAGGAGAAATAATCTAAGAATTATTGGTCCACCAGAAAACCATGATTAAAAAAAAGATCCTGGACAGTATTTTCCAAGAAATCATCAGGGAAAACTACCCTGAAGTCCTAGAAGCAGAAGGTAAAATAGTCATCAAAAGAATCCACTGATCACCTCCTAATCGAAACCCCAAATTCAAAACGCCAAGGAACATTGCTGCCAAATTCCAGAATTATCAGGTCAAGGAGAAAATACTGCAAGCAGCCAGAAAGAAACCATTCAAATACTGAGAAACTACAGTCATAATCACAAAGAACCCTGCAGCTTCTACCTTAAAAGATCAGAGGAATTGGAATGTGATATTCTGTAAAACAAAGGAGCTTGGATTACAAGCAAGGATCAAATACTCACCACAACTGAGCATAATTTTTCAGACAAGGAGATGGACAATGAAACAAGGAACGTTCCTGATGAAAAGATCAGAGCTCAATGGAAAATTTTATCTTCAAATACAAGACTCAAGAGAAGCATAAAAAGGCAAACAGGAGAAAATAAAACAAAAGTGTTATTTAATAAGGTCAAACTGTTTGCTTCTCTACATGGGAGAATTGTATCTTTATTACAACATATAAAAGGATATACAAAGACAGTGGGTATAAAATAACTGATGTGATGATAAAAAAACCTAAGGGGTACAAAGGGATTGTAATGAGAGAAGAGGAAAGGAGCAGACAGAAAAGACACCACAGGAAGAAGCATATTACACTAGAGGGAAAGAAGGGAGGGAGAGACTAGCATTGTTTGAACTTTATTATCATCCAATTTGATTCAAGGAGGGAATGACATAAACAGTTAAGCATTACAAATCTAACTTGCCCTACAGGCAGTAGGAGGCGAAAAGGGAAAGAAAAGGGAGGGGGGCTGGTTTAATATTAGGAAAACTATCAGCATAATTGATCATATCAACAACAAACCTAACAGAAACCATATGATTATTTCAATAAATGCAGAAGAAGCTTCTGACAAAATACAATACCCATTCCTATTAAAAACACTAGAGAGGGGCAAAGTCAAGATGGTGGAGTGGAAGCATGGCTTTGCTTGAGCTCTCCCCCAAAGTCCTTAAAATACCTGTGAAAATAACTCTAAGGAAATTCTAGAACAGCAGAAGCCACAAAATGACAGAGTGAAACAGATTTCCAGCCCAAGACAACCTGGAAAGCCAAAAGGAAGGGTCTACTGCACTGGACTCAGAATGGAGTGCAGCCCAGCATGGGCCACACCAGCACAGATGGAACTGGAGCAGGCTTCAGGTCAATGAATCACAGGCAGCTGCTGCATTTTCCAGATTTCTCAACCCATAATCACCAAAGACAGTTTCAAAGGTCAGTGACAAAGCTCCTTCACCTGGGTGAGAGGGGAGCATGGTAGTTGCAGTCACTGTTGAGTGGAATGTACCAGGAGTACATTTATTTTATAGAGCTAGGAAAAATAATATAAAAATTCATCTGGAATAACAAGAAGTTCAGAATATCAAGGGAATTGATGAAAAAAAAATGCTAGGGAAGGTGACCTAGCCATACCAGATCTTAAATTGCATTTTAAAAGCAGCAATCATCAAAACCACTTGTTATTGGCTAAAAATTAGAGAAGTAGATCATTGAATAGGTTAGGTACACAAGACACAGTAGTCAATGACTATAGCACTCTACTGTTTGATAAACCCAAGGACCCCAGCTTCTGGGATAAGAACTTACTGTTTGACAAAAATTTCTGGGAAAACTGGAAAACAGCATGGCAGAAACTAACCATAGACCAACATCTGACACTGTATAAATTCCAAATGGGTACACAATTTAGGTATAAAGGCTAATATTTCAAACAAATTAGGGGAGCAAAGAATGGTTTATCTGTCAGATTTATGGAGAATGGAGGAATTTCTGACCTACCATCAGATAGAGATTCAATTGAAAGGTTTTTTGCACAAAGTCAATGCAACCAAGATTAGGAGGGAAAAAGAAAATGGAGAAAGACAACTAGTGTCTGTGATAAAGACCTCATTTCTAAATATACAGAAAACTGAGTCAAATTTACAAGAAAACAAGTCATTCCCCAGTTGATAAATAGTCCAAGGATATGAACAGGCAGTTTTCAGAGGAACAAATAAAAGCTATCTATAGTCATATGAAAAAATTCTCTAAATTACTATTGATTAGAGAGATACAAATCAAAACAATTCTAAAGTTCCACATCACACCTATCAGATTGGCTAACATGACAAAATAGGAAAAGGATAAATGTTAAAGAAGATGTGGGAGAGCTGGAAGACTAATTCATTGTTAGGAGAGCTGTGAGCTGATCTAACCATTCTGGAGAACAATTTGGAACTATGCCCAAAGGATTATGAAAATGTGCATACCCTTTGACCACTCCAAAGAGGTTATAAAGATGAGAAAATGACCCACGTGTATAAAAATGTTTATAGCAGCTCTTTTTGTAGCGGCCAAAAACTGGAAATTGAGGGGATGTATGCCCATCAACTGGGGAATGGCTGAATAAATTGTGGTATATGAATGTAATGGAATACTATTGTGCTATAAGAAATGACAGGTAGACTTCAGAAAATCCTGGAAAAACTTATATTAACTGATGCTGAGTGAAGTGAGCAGAACCAGAAGAACAATGTTCAGAGAGACACGGTGAGCAATGACTGATTTTGATGGACTTAGCCCTTCTCAGCAACGTAAAGACCTAAAACAATTCCAAAGACTCATGACTGAAAATGGCATATACATCCAGAGAAAGGGCTGTGGAGTTAGAATGTAGAGTGAAGCAGACTATTTTCTTCTCTATTTTATTTTGTTTTGCTTTTCCTCTCTCATGGCTTCTCTACTTCATTATAATTCTTCTATGCAACATGACTAATGTGAAAATGTGTTTGAAAGGAATGTATGTGTGGAGTCCATATCAGATTGCATGCCCTCTTGGGGAGGAAGGGGAAGAAAATTTAAATCTTATGGAAGTGAATGTTGAAAACTAAAAATAAATAAATTTGGGGAAAAAGGAAGAAAATTAAAAAAAAACAAATAATGAACATGGTCTCTGTCCTTATGGAGGTTATATTCTAAGGAGGAAGACAAAAGCAAACAGACTATATAGATGCAAGGCATAATACTGTGTAAGTCAGAGGTAAAAGCAAGAAAATCTAGGTTCAGTGGATTGCAGATTATGGGGAACAGAATAAGGTATAACAACACTAGAAAGGTAGGAAAGGGCCAGGTTGTGAGGAGCTTTAAAATCCATCAGATGATTTTATATTTGATCCTGTAGCTGAGGAGTTATTCAATTTTACTGAGAATGTAGGGTGAGGAGAAAATGATAGTCAGACCTGTATCACAGGAAGATCATTTTGGCAACTAGATGGAGATAGGGTGAAGTGGGAAGAAACTTGAAGCATGGAGCCCAACCAGTAACTTATGGCAATAGCCCAGGCAGGAGGTGACAAGAACCTGCACCATGATGGCGGTTATGTGAATGGTGAAAAGAAGACATATATGAGAGATTTTATGAAGGCAGGAACCACAAGCCTTGGCAAAAGAATGGATATAGAAAGTAAATGCAATCAAACAATCAAGGCTATAGCAAACACTTTACATTTTAGAGATGAGGAAACTGGGTCTCTGGAGAGTTAAGTAAAGAAGCCACAGTCACATGGTTATGAACCAAGGTCTTTGCTGGTAACACCTGTAGTACCTTTTCCTTAAAGGGCTACAGTGAGACTTGGATGAGATTGTGTACATAAAGCTCATTATAAATCTTAAAGTGCTTTAAGGTTTCAGAGAAGTCTTTACATTCCAGAAATAAAGTATGTCATGATATGTTACTTATCTAACTAATATAGTTAATACCTGCTTTGATATCACCAAACCTATTATTCCACTTATTCTTTCTTATTCCTCTTTGCCTCAATTTTCAACATTGGCAATAAGACAAGAGAAACAGAAGAAAGAGAAAGATGTGGAAAAAAATAAAGGTCATTTGGGAGTCCTTGTATCACAAGAATGAAAAAACACTGAATAAAAATTATGAGGAAATCAACCTAAATTAAACTTTTAAAAATTCTTTTTATTTTATAATGGACATGTAACTAATAGAAATTATTAATATGAAGCAGCTGATTCAGAAATCTGAAATGTAGTAGACAGAGAACTTCTGCCTAACTTCAGGAAGGCTAGTTATTATTGTGCCTATTTTAAAGCTGAGTTAACTGAGGCCCAGAAATGTTGACTACTGACAGAAAGAAGATAGGGCTACAACCTATGTCTATCTGCTTAGAGCTCCATTAACTGAAAGTAAAAATAACAAATACCTGGGGAGGAAAGGACCTCTTCTTTGCATCCACAGAGCCAGATACATCAAAAGCGTTTAATAAATGCTTGTTGTCTTAATGAATTCCCTACAGTGATCCAAAGGCTCTCAAATACATTTGAATGAAGTGTTTATCATAAAAAAAATTAAAAGAAGAACAGAATAGTTTTCTTCAAATATTTAAAAAGCTATTATGTATTTAAATACCTTTGAATGGACACAAAATAAAGCTAAAAACTCTACCAAAGACTAGAAGTCACAAGGAAACATATCAGAAATTCTTAAAAGGAAGACCATAACAACCCTCTAGAATGAAATACATACAAATACATACATACATCTTTCCCATCCATTGATAGGCCTCAGATAGGGTTAGGGGTTATTGAGGGAGGCTTGTTTCTATGAAGACCATGTCACACCTTTCGCTGCTTGCTAAGGAGGCACTGGGTCAGTAGGGGTCCTGCCCTCCGGCTCTGAGGGGAGGTTTTGCTTTGGGGCTTAGTTTTGGAAGGTTTGTGAGTCAAATGAGATTCTGGGAAGCCACTAAGCAGCATATCCCCTCCCACCCCCGAAAACCCAAATGTTGGTGCTTCCCTCTCTGGTAGCTATGTATGTACTGGAAGCCTGTCTATTGGTCCGTGCATGATGAATGTAACTAAAGTGATTGTTGACCCCTCAATAGTTGCCTTTACTTTTATAAAAGCGGATCTAAGAACCTGTGATAACAGGCCCCGATCCCGTGTATGTCTGGGTGCTTACTGATACAAGCAGGTACAAGGAACCAGACAAGATGATATCTAAGGTCCTGTCCAACTCTAAAATTCTGTGATTTATCTTTTGATTTATCATATAGAAAAACTTAAGTTATAAAAGTTCACAGCCTAATAGTGGATTTTGACCCAAATTAGGAAGTTACAGAAATTTGTTAAAATATCCAATTACAATTATCCCTTCTACATTGCAGGGGTTAGGGGCATGGTACCCCCACGATCTGGAAAATCCAAGTAAATTGTTTTGGTTCTCCTTTCATATCAGAGAAGAAGTTTGATTTTTCTTTTCCTTTTGTGGGGTGTTTACAGTACCTCATTGTAAAATCTGGATTGATATAAAATTATTATAAAATTCTATGAATATATTTTATGCATTTCTGAGTTTCTAAACTTGTTCTGTTTAATCTGCTGCTTTATATGAATTCTGTTTCCACAAAACTCCCCCAAAGTTCTCATTTAATTTCTTATGCCAACCTGTTATATACTGAAACCACAATGGGGAAGGTCATAATGTGGAATAGATAACTGTATTCAAATTTTGAAAATAACTTTTTTGATGCTTGAGATTTGCTTTTGTCTACTGTTCTGTAAAAATTTCAAAACTGCATCCTTAATGCTTTTTGCACCTTACATTGTGTTGTTTTTTTGTTTTTTTTTTTTAGCATCCAACAATTCTCTCAATATAACTGCAAAGCCTACCCTACAAAATAAAACACTTCAAAGTGAAAGTAGTTGCAGAAATGCAATTAACTTTGTTTTGTAGGTGTGCTGGAAAATCCATGGAATTTCAGGTCTCCCAAATGAAAAAAGAATTTAATTTCCACTTCCAACACTGAGCACTTCTATTTAAAATGCAGTTGGCACAACACCCTCATTTGTAGCCCAAACAAATTTAGTTCTCAGTTTCATAAAATTAGATAAGAAGTAAAGTCATTAAGCTCAGCTTTTTCTTCCCTGTAAATGTATTATCTACAGCTCAGCTGAAAAGGGAGCAGAACCCAGGAAAATTAAATTAATTCTTCTTCCTTTAAAATCAGAATTCAAACCAAAATTGTTCTAGAGAACACTCAAACCCATTTAAAATTTCTCTCTACTGAATATTTTGTAAAGAAGGGACATACCTATCTAGTGTATTAAAAATCCTTTGTACTGATTGACCAGGGTGTCAGAAAACATGCTTTGTGTTTTTCCCCATAAAACTTCGTCTTACTGGGGTATAGAAACCTTTGGTAAATCAGTCTCCCAAAGTCCAAGTCAAACATTTATGTTTGACCACGTGATTTTTGGAAATGTCATTTTTATCACATGAAGAGGATGTAATGGAGAGAGCTAGCTTTGGAGTCAAGAAGACCTAGGTTCAAATCCTGCTTCTGACACTGGAATAGAGTGACCCTGCACAAGTTACTCCACCTTCTAAGACTCTAAGTTACAAACTGCATTTGTAAAAAGGAGTATCACCATCAGAGAACTTCCTGAACTGAAAAACTGCAGGTCCAGAAGAACAACAAAAAGTTACTCACATAAAATCAAATTTAATTTTGAAAGTTTCATCCTACCTTTAAAAAGAATTTTAATAAAATTTTACTAGATTAAAATATACTGCTTTGCCAATTGATTCTTGCTACACAAACAAAAACCTCATAAAATGTGACAAATTTATTCCCAGTTTTGTCAATCATTAGTATATTTATTTTAATGGAAATCTCTTTAGTTTATAAAAAGTTAGTATATGTAATATTTACTGTGCCTATGACTGGATACATTAGATACATTTTATTTTTTCCTAATTAGTAAGAGTTTGATTTTATAGGCTTTGTGGAACATGTTTTTATTACTTTACAATATTCATATAAACAGGGGCGGAGCCAAGATGGCGAAGTAGAAAGACGCACATACACATAGCTCCGAACCCACAAACCACAGAACGGCTAGAGGGAACTGACCCAGGACAAATTCTGCACCCAGAGACCACGGAATATTGGAGCGAGGGAGATTTCTGTTCCGGAGAGACCTGCAAACCTCTCGCGGGGGGTCCTTCGCGCCGTGGACTGGGCGCCGGGATGGGGAGCAGAGGCAGCCCTGCAGTGGCCGCGACACCGTGAGGAAAAGATCCGAGAGGGCTACAGGGACGGGATCTCCAGCGGCCACGCGGGTCCCCCACCCACAGAGGGACCTGCAAACCTCTCGCAAAAGGTCCGTCACGCTGCAGACGCGGAGCCCAGCCCAGACCTGCGGCGGCCGCGGCTCCAAGAGGCGCAGATCTGAGAAGGCTCCAGAGACGGGATCTCCAGCGGCGGCACAAGCCCCCCCACCAACAGGTGACTGACGGGGGTAGGTGAGAGAGTCTCTTTGGCGGGTTGAGAGGGGAGTGGGGTGCCCCTATGGCTCGGGCCCCCCCAGGAGATAGAAGCTGAGAGGTGGCTACAGACAGGGGCTCCCCAAACGGGCGGGAGCCTGGATCCATTGTGGAAGGTCTGTACATAAATCCCCTGAGGGAACTGAGCCAGAGAGGCGGCCCTGCCCTGACCACCTGAACTTAATTCTCACACTGATTAGCAGCCCTGCCCCCGCCAAAAACCCTAAGGCGGGAAGCAGCATTTGAATCTCAGTCCCCAAACGCTGGCTGGGAGGACCAGGAGGCGAGGTGGGTGTGAGGAGAACATTCAGAGGTCAGGCCACTGGTTGGAGAAAATGCCAAGAAAAGGGAAAAGAAATAAAACTATTGAAGGGTACTTTACCAGAGAAAAGACACTTCCTCCCTTCCTTTCTGATGGGGAGGAACAATGCTTGCCATCAGGCAAAGACACAGAAATCGAGGATTCTGTGTCCCAGCCCACCCAATGGGCTCAGGCCATGGAAGAGCTCAAGAGGAATTTTGAAAATCAAGTTAGAGAGGTGGAGGAAAGACTGGGAAGGGAAATGAGAGGGATGAGGGAGAAGCATGAAAAGCAGATCAGCTCCCTGCTAAAGGAGAACCAAAAAAATCTTGAAGAAATTGGCACCTTGAGAACTAGCCTAACTCAGTTGGCAAGGGAGGTGCAAGGGGCCAATGAGGAGAAGAATGCTTTCAAAAGCAGAATTAACCAAATGGAAAAGGAGATTCAAAAGCTCACTGAAGAAAATAGATCTTTCAAAACTGGAATGGTACGGATGGACGCTAAGGACTTTATGAGAAAGACAGATATCTCAGAACATACTGCGCAGATTCGAAAAATGGAAGATAATGTGAAATATCTTATTGGAAAAACAACTGACCTGGAAAATAGAATCAGGAGAGACAATGTAAAAATTCTGGGACTACCTGAAAACCATGATCAAAAGAAGAGCCTAGACATCATCTTCCATGAAATTATCAAGGAAAACTGCCCTGAGATTCTAGAACCAGAAGGCAAAATAAATATTCAAAGAATCCGCAGAACACCGCATGAAAGAGATCCAAAAAGAGAAACTCCTAGGAGCATTGTGGCCAAATTCCAGAATTCCCAGGTGAAAGAGAAAATATTGCAAGCAGCTAGAAAGAAACAATTCAAGTATTGTGGAAATACAATCAGGATAGCACAAGATCTGGCACCCTCTACATTGAGGGATAGAAGGGAATGGAATAGGATATTCCAGAAGTCAAAGGAACTAGGACTGAAGCCAAGAATCACCTACCCAGCAAAACTGAGTATAATACTTCAGGAGAAAAAATGGTCTTTCAATGAAATAGAGGACTTTCAAATTTTCCTGATGAAAAGACCAGAGCTGGAAAGAAAATTTGACTTTCTAACACAAGAATGAAGAGAACCATGAAAAGGTGAACAGCAAAGAGAAGTCATAAGGGACTTACTAAAGTTGAACTGTCTACATTCCTACATGGAAAGACAATATTTGTAACTCTTGAAACATTTCAGTATCTGGGTACTGGGTGGGAATACACACACACACACATGCACACACGCACACACACATAGAGACAGAGTGCACAGAGTGAATTGAAGAGGATGGGATCATATCTTAAAAAAAAAAATGAAATCAAGCAGTGAGAGAGAAATATTGGGAGGAGAAAGGGAGAAGTTATATGGGGCAAATTATCTCTCATAAAAGAGGCAAGCAAAAGACTTATTAGTGGTGGGATAAAGAGGGGAGGCAAGAGAAAAACATGAGGTCTACTCTCATCACATTCCACTAAAGGAAAGAATATAATGCACACTCATTTTGATAGGAAAACCTATCTCATAATACAGGAGAGTGGGGGACAGGGGCACAAGCAGGGTGGGGGGGAGGATAGAGGGGAGGGGAGGGGAGGAGAATGTAATATGAGGTCGACACTCATGGGGAGGGATAGGACCATAAGAAAATAGAAGTAATGGGAGACAGGATAGGATGGAGGGAAATATAGTTAGTCCTATACAACACAACTAGTATGGAAATCATTTGCAAAACTAAACAGATATGGCCTATATTGAATTGCCTGTCTTCCAAGAGGAAGGGGTGGAGAGGGAGGGAGCTAAAGAAGTTGGAACTCAAAGTGTTAGGACCAAATGTAATGTTCTTACCACGGGGTAACAAGAAATACAGATTAAGGGGTCAAGAAAGCTATCTGGCCCTACAGGACAAAAGAGAAGACGGAGACAAGGGCAGGGAGGGAGGATAGAGGAGAGAGCAGATAGGTCACAGGGGCAATTAGAAAGCTTGGGTCTGGGGGGGGAGGGGAGAAAAGGGGAGAAAATTTGTAACCCAAAAATGTGTGAAAATAAATGTTAAAAGTTAAATAAAAAAAAAATTCATATAAACACATGCCAACATGTGCATATGTCTTTGTAAAATTTTTACTAATAAATTGTCAACAGGTAACAACTACAAGATTTTTCAGAATCTTGCCATTAGTCACAATAGTTTTATCAGCACATCCAAGATTGGTGGGAACAAAAAAAGTTGAAACCCAAAAATATTCTTTTCAAAACTACATATTATATTTAATTACCCGAAGTTCTAGAGTAGGGGCAGGCAAATTAGAGTCCCCAAAGGAGCAAATGACTTCACCTTAATTCTATACTACCAGAATCTAAAAGTTCATCTTCACATTTTTAAAGGACTTAATTTTAAAATGTAAAATGCATTTTTAGCTTGGGGGAAGGGTTGGAGTGTAAGAGACCAGGTGGCAGCCTGGATTTGGGCCCCTCTTCTAGAGAGGAAGGCAATAAAAGAAGACATACACTGCATAGTCGCCATCATCTCAGTCTTTCTGAATGGCCTGTTCTTCATCTTTCTTGACCTCCCAGTAGCACTGGATACTACAAGCTGAGCACTAGTATATACCTTCCTTAGTTTTTGTGACTCTTCTTCCATGGTTCTCCCTCCTACCTGCACTGATTACTTCTGTGTCTTTTGCAAGACTTTGATCATTCATGTTCAGTTCCCTAGGGAAGACATAGAAGGCTCTATCGTGGTCCTTCCTATGTCCGCGTAGATTCAATTAATCATCAATTACAACAGGTTCCAAATATCCCATCTTTACAGATGACTACAGTATTTAAATATCCTAGCCTTCTTCCTGAGTTCTAGTAACAGATCACCAGCTGCCTGGGGAATGCTGAACCTAAATATCTGATAGGCTTCTCAAACTCATGTCCAAAGCAGAACTAATTATCTATCTTTCCTCCTAAACACAAGCTTCTTTAGAACTTCTGTCAAGAACACCACCATCCCTCCCACCATCCCTGCTAGTCACTCCAAGTTCAGTTAGTTGTCTGTGACTCTTCAGTCTCTCTCCCACACAATCCATCACTTCAATTATACCTTCACAGTAGCTCTCACATTTGTCCCTTCCTGTGCAATGACAAGCTGGCACCTCTCGTTCCAGTATTCATCAGTACTTATCACCTCTCTCCTAGAATACTGCAATAGCCACTTAGCTGGTCTTCCTACCTCTTCTTGTCTTTCCTTTCTCTAATACATCTTCAACAAAGCTGTAAGACTAATATACTTAAAGCACAGGTCTGAATGTCACAACCATTTAGAATAAAATACAAACTCCTCTGCTTGGTATGTAAAACTTTTCAAAATGCAATTGCCATCTTGCTTTACTTCTTGATTTCCCATTATTCCCTATTATTTATTCTGTGTTCAAGTGAAACTAGATACTTACTATCTCCCCAATGTGTCACCCCATTCTCTTTCTCTGTACCTTTGCACAAACTTGTCCCCTCTGCTTTGATCTTCCTCATCACTCTCGCATCTAGGAATCCCCAAGAGCCTTTAAGCCAGGCCTGAACAACATACAGCCTGGGAGCTGCAAGTGGCAGTAACATAGAGGATGTAAAGGAAAGGAAAGAGTGCTTTATCCCTGACCCGCTTAACCAACTAGTCAATACTGTGCCTGTCACGTAACTTGACAGGTGGGTTGCCACTACGCACTCTTTCCTGTTTGTCATGTGGCCTCTGGCAACCAGCTATCATCAGTCTGTCTCTAGTCTAAGAAAAGAGAATTCATGATAAAAATCTCAAGGAATAGGGTAAATAATTGATATTAATTGATATTTCACTTTTTTATATGGTTTATTTGCAAAACAGTTTGATCATTAACTATATTTTTACTTGGAAAGTCAACTGCTAAAAACCCTTCTGCAGCCTGAAGAAGTTTAGCCTATTTTAATACTGCCAAGTTGTACAGGTCTGCTTTAAACTATGATCAAATTTCACCTCTTACACTTGGCCTTTCCTGATTCCTCCCAGTTGCTAGTGTTCCTTTCTGTATTTCTTCTTCCTCTCCTCCTCTGTGTATATGCTGTTCCTACTCCTAGCAGCAATAAGATATAATCACCTTAAAATTAGGGTCTTTTAAAATTTTTATTTAACAAATGCCCCTTGATTTGAAAACTTAAAGGGTAACTGTCTTAACATATTTATGACTTAGAACAACTTAGGACTGGTGGAGTGTTGCATCTTACAGTCAGCTTAAAGGTTATTAAGCACAAGTGTTGATTTCTATATTGGAAATGGAAAAGAGAAGGAAACTGTTTTAAAAAAATAATTGCTTTTGGGTATGGTACCACTGGTATGGTTAATCATTCAAAGGGGCACGGAAAGGACCTAGAAGAAATGATTAAAGACATGGAGGTTATCCCTTCTCTACAAGAGGCAAAGTGTTCATTTAGCAAATGTCTTTGGATAAAGTGATTTAATGTGAAGAAATCTGACCATTATTCTCCAATTCCATGGAAAACCAAAGAACTTTTCAGTAAGAGGGAATTTATTTATTTCAATCTCTTCAATGGCAGAAATGATCAGATACAAAAACAAGTTTCTAAGAAAAATCTTATTCATGAGAAGCTTTAAAAATAGGGAAATTATATATACATATGTTTAAGTATGTGCACACATACATACACATGTATATGTGTATATATGTATATATACACATGTATATGTATGTGTGTATATATGCACACACACATATATACATATGTATATATATGTTAATTCAGGGCAAGGGGAGAATCAAATATCCATAACATTCTACAGATCCAAGCAGCTTTCTCCCCCTGGAGACGCTCCTACCAGCAGTTGGAATTCCTTCCTGAAACTGTCATTTAAGGAAATGCCCAGGTCAGCAAAGCTCTGCTCCTCACTGGGCTTTTCTAGCTCCTTCCTCTTCAACTCATTCATAGGTCTTCCTCTCCCATTGTTGAACTGAGGGAGGAGAATGGCTTTGGTATTCTTTGTACTTGTATTCCCAGCATTGGCCATAGTGTCTGGCACCTTGAAGGTGCTTCATAAATGCAGTAGCTATCTCCCCTCTGGGGTAGCCACAGGGCACAGAGGAGACAGAGTGCTGGGCCTGGAATCAGAAGACTCATCTTCCTGAGTTCACATCTTATCTCAGACATTTCCTAGCTGTGTGACCCTGGGCAAGTCACTTGACCCTCTTTGCTTCAGTTCTTCATCTGTAAAATGAGCTAGAGAAAGAAATAGCAAATCACTTCAGTATTTCTACCAAGAAAATTGCAAATGGGGTCATCAACAGTTGGACACAACTGAAATGATTAAACAACACCTCTTGTATGGATCAAAGATATAAAAAAAATAAAAGGCTGAGTCCCAAGTGTTAAAAAAAAAAAAGCTAAGTTTTAAAATTAATCTACTAAGTGAAGCTATGTAACAAAAAAAAGCATCAGTTGCACTATCTCCAAATAAAAGAGAACAGGGAGTTCAATTTCCTTCTGCACCCTATATGAATACATGATTCAAATTCTGCCCACAAACTTGTCAGGACACCACTATACACCTCTAAAAGGTAGTGGGCTAAATCTACTCTTCTTCAGCTAACAAGGAAATGGTCAAAAATGCATAGTCTGTTCTCAAGTTACTGCTCTCTATTCAGCTGCACAAGGAATGGAGGTACAGATTTTCCATCCAATCAACTCCAAGGATTTAAAGAACAGCTCAGCTTTCAATCCCAGAATTGGGTTCTCTGATACTTTGGGGAATAATTTCATCCAATCCTACTTCACTACCCCCATATATGCAAATAAAAGGAAATGAATATACTAGAATGTAATATGTGTAATCATATGTGTAACATTCTTCTACTTATTTTGAACAAAGCAATATGCATGTTCTTGGAAATATAAGCTTTGTTCAAAACACACTTATTGAGGACTAATTCCCCAAAAGGAAAATATTATATGGAGTGGGAGAAGGTAGGTTTACCTTACTGTACAATCATCAAATGGCCTACCACAAAATAAATGTTTTTTATAACAATTCTGAGATAAGAACTTAAGAACTTCCTAGAAATTCTGGCAATATTGTGCCTTAAAAATCAATTACAGTTATTACCTCAATCTCTTGACCCCAAAAGTTTAACCATAACAAAAAGAATGGTGATGATGATAATGAAAGCTAGCAATTAATATAGCTCCTACTGTGTGCCAGGCACAGTATTAAGAATTTTATAATTATTGTTTCATTTGACCTCATACCAACCTTCAGAGCTAAGTGCTATTATTATCCCTATTTTACAGTTAAGGAAACTAAGGCAAATAGAGGTTAAGTGACTTGCCCTGAGTCAAACATCTAGTAAGTATCTGAGGCTGGATTTGAACTCAGGTCTTTCTGATTAATGTATTCACTACACCAGGGCAGCTAGGTGGTGCAGTGGATAGAGCACCAGTGCATGAGTCAGGAGGACCTGAGTTCAAATCTCACCTCAGACACTTGACATTCACTAGCTGTGTGACCTTGGGCAAGTCACTTAACCCCAATTGCCTCATCCTGGGTCATCTCCAGTTATCCTGATGAATATCTGGTCACTGGATTCAGATGGCTCTGGAGAAGAAGTGAGGCTGGTGACCTGCACAGCTCTCCCTCACTCAAAACAAAGTCAAGTGCAAGTCATGCCATCATGTCTCTGATGGCATGGTCTTCTTCTGCAACAAAGGACGAACAAACACAACTCACTACACCACCTAGCCTTCCTTGGTGGCAAGCATGTCAAAAACTGTTGTGGCCCTCAGGCCCCATTTCCCCACCTGATTACCATGCAGGCATGTTTCTGTTACACGTACTTTTTTTCCTGATTAGGTTAATTAGTATCAGAGATAGAGCTGACTAGTTATAACTTTGTGATTTCTGAAAGATCAGGAGATCCATCATGGATCTAGCAACTGAAGTCCTAACAGAATCTGCTAAAAACTTTAGTAAGCTGAGTCTAGTGAGAAGCCAACTCCAGCCCAGAACTGGATCAACCCAGGAGCTGAGACACCACATACTGGAAGCAAGGGAGTAACTTATCCATCAGCTATGCCACACCCAGAGGGGGAAATGTCTTTAACAATCAGTTGAACCTTGAACCCAGGGACTGAGGTAGTAAAGCTGAGTGTGCTACAAGTATTTAGGCTTCTGCTGTACTTGTTTAATAAATATCCCTCTGTAAAAGTTAATTGACATTAATTTATAATAGGGAAATATTAACTAATTGAATGATATTGGGAAGAATACACCAGATTTGGTAGGTTCATTTATTGGAAAAGTTACAAGTATTAAAAAAAAAACAAACTTTAGAATCCTAACAAGAGATATAACCAGACATATTCTGGGGACCAGACCCACCAGTATGTAAGTGGAAGTTGGAATAGTAGCCTTAGAGCCTACATGCTACATGTTTTTCTCTGAATATTCTAAAGGTTATATTTATAGGAAGGAAGAATAGAGATGAGAATGAAATTTTCTAGGTGTGTTGTAATTTGATTTTGTAATTCTTACATGGAAGGATAAGTAGATTTGAGAATCCTCAGTTATCTCCAGATCATCTAAATAGATATGAGACTCCAAATATAATGGTCACTAAACACTGAAGTAGTAGAGAAAAAATGGCAAACTACTCCAGTATCTTTGCCAAAAAAAGCTCATGGACAACGTCCATTGAGTCATGTAGGATCGTACATGACTTAAAGACCAAATAACTATGACAACAAATTGCTGAAGTAAGGATATTTTCAATTTATTTTTGTTTTACCAGAAGACTTCTATGGAATTCACACAAGCAGTCACATTGGTAGAAATTTCAAATATGTAGATACAAATGTACATACATATATATGGGGGGGTAGAGAGAGTGAGGAGGGAGGGAGAGATCACTTATCAATGATATCAAATAAAATAATTCAGCATGCCTATGGTTGCATTTGTGCAACTCAAGGTTCTTGTCCTATCCACTCTCTTCATTACTATTTATCTGAAAAATAAAAGGCCATACTATTATTACACTGAGAAGATTATTTGAGGGGAAAAAATGTGCCTTGTTTGCAGCAATCTCCAAAGCCACACAGTCCCATATGTGATTGACACATCAAATAGGCATGTTGAGAGAGAGACAGAGACAGCATGGTGTAATGAAAACAACCCTGGCTTTAGAGTCAGAAGACCTAGATTTTAATCCTGATATGACTAGTCAAGTCATGTAAACAATTAGGGCCTCAGTCTTCTCATTTATAAAATAAGGAGGTAAGATTTTTCATTGTATAATGTAAAGAAGATTGCTCTATCTGAAATAAAGGGCACTGGTTGGAGTCATAGTTCTGCTACTTATTACCTTTGTGAGCTAGAAGAAATTGCTTAATCTCCCAAGGGGAATCTCTGCTCATCCAGACAATAATGAGATTAAACTAGACCATCTATGAAGTTCCTACCAACTCTAAATTTATGATTCTACGAGCCTTTCCAATTCTATAGTTTATAACATGATCCCATTCCTTAAAGAACTACTTAATGTTCTATTCTAGGTGGTCTGACAGACTGCTGATATTTCTCTCATGTAATTCTGATTATATACTTTTTGTTTCATATACGTATGATTATTTTCTTAATTTGAACTCTCTGATAAGAAAGATACACCATCCCTTTAAATACATTTCATTAAAGGTTTTCCAGGAGAAACTTCAGTTTTATCAGAGGCAAATAACTATCTTACCACTTGTGGTCCCAACAATAATTACTATGGCTTTCAGCTTTTCTTAAGAAAAATGGGAAGACACTGTTATGTAAACAGATAAGCAATTATATTATTTTCTTTTATTGTACTTATAGGGAGACCAAAGCAGGACTATACTAAATTATTCTCCAAGATTCTCCAGTTCTTAGTTCTATGCAACTAGAAGCTGAAATGTTATATACTGTTGGAGTTGAATGGATGGAAAATGTCTCCCAGTTCCTTGAGCTGCTGAACAGAATAGTAAATCTGATAATCTGAGGGGAGACCATGAGAAAAAATAAAGTAAATGAGATGTGTTTAGACCTTAGCCAAACTAACAACAGGTATGTAAGAAAATGTGACTCCAGAGCTTGATGTAAGTTGGTTAAAAAGACTACAGTTCTGTAAATTTACGTGGTAACTTTCAAGGGGAAACATATTTGTTTTAAGCAATAAATATTTATAACTATAGCAGTATCCCTTGTCTCCTCTGAAAAATGCATAAAGCATGCTGATGAGTTGCTTGCCTTCATAGATCAAATATAACTAGTATTAGACTTTCTGTGTTGGCCCCCACAATGGATTGTGAGCTTTCCAAGGGAAGGAACTCTCTTGTGCCTTTTCTTTGTAGTCCCAGCACACGACAGGTATTTGATAAATGTCTGTTTACTTTGACTCCTCTATTTAACTAAGCTTTCCTGAATTTATCCGTAAGTGCAGTTACGTCCACATAGCTCTTGTTCCGAAGTGATAATTTCAGTTCAGTTGTTTTTCAGTCCTGTCTGACTCTTTGTGACCCCATTTGGGGTTTTATTAGCAAAAATTTTAGAGTGGTTTACAGTTGGCAAAGATACTGGAGTGGTTGAGCATTTCTTTCTCCAGCTCATTTTATAGATGAAGAAACGGAGGCAAACAGGATTAAGTCATTTGCCCAGGATCACATTGCCAGTAAGTGTCTGAGGCTAGATTTGCACTTAGGAAGATAAGTCTTTGTGACTCCAGGCCCACATTCCATTCACTGTATCACCTTGTGGCCCAAGTGATTATTTATTATTGCTCAAATGTAAATATGTGTCCTACAAGTGTTTTGCCTTAACAGAAAACTGTGAAGGAGTAGCAAATGAATGTCATTATGCATTATTGTTATTTCTCATGGACTTATGATATTTTGTAGTATTGTCTGAATACAAAACATTTTATCACCATAGGACAAGGAAATACAACACTTCAACAGGAAGATTTATCTATAAGTGTACAACTGTTATCATCTGGACACAACATGTCCTGTAGTTATATTTTAACAAACTAAAATCTATTTAAAATCCTTTATATAAAAAAAAAAAATACATCCGAAAAATCCTACCCCTGGTTTACACAAACTGGCATCCACAAATTAGATTCTCTCTCTTCTCCACTTTCTCCCTCCTGGTCAAATGAAAGACCCTCTATCTATCCCTTCCATCCTTCTTTAGCACCTCTTAGAGCTGATCTGTTGGCCCAGAATGGAGTCAGGAATACAGAATTCACATTTGTTTATAATATTAGAACAAATAATACAAATAAATGCAAATTGTAAAAATATTAATATTCAAAAATGTGGGAGGAGTTGAAGCCTATACTTCCGAGGACAAAAAAAACAAATAAAAGAGTAGATCTCTGTAGTTGATACAAACGTTTGGCACATCAAATAGACAAAGTTTGGTTGTACTGAATTACTTAATGCAGATCTTGATAAAATTTAAGTTTTCTCCCTTCTGTCCCTAAGTGAGTTTAATCTCTTGAGTCTTTGTGATTACAGAGTTCATGAGTTACTATGTTTCAGGGACCCAGAGATATCAGTTTTGCAGTCACTGAGATTAATAGAGCATTTATTAAGTACTTACTATGCATCAGAAACTGTTCTAAGTGTTAGGGATACAAATGTCAGACAAGACAGGTCATTCTCTCAAAGACATTGCTTTACAGGAGAAGACAAAGCCTAAAGAAGGGTTGAAAAGGAAAAGGGGGAAAAGGGTACTCACTCAAGGGCAAGGCAGCTGGTGGGAAGGTGGAAGAGTATATAGAGGGTGAGTTGAATTAGTATTAAAGTAAGCAGCATAGTGAGGGCACTCTCCTACAGGGGCAAGATTTGCAGGACACCAGGCCTCAGAACAGAATTGGCAATCTAAGATACATTCAACCACCTTGGTCCTCAGCCTCCTATGCTGCTAGAATGGTGATGGCAGCTCTAGGCTATCTTTCATAGCATGGCTCATTCCTACTAGCTCTTGATAAATATTAGTTCTTCCAAAATTGGAGACGATAAACCTCAGGCCCTGGGAGAAATTCTGTAAATGTGAATCTACCCCTCAAGTCTTTGTTCTGGGGCACCAGATTTAGCGTAGCAACCTTTTAACTGGTCTCACTCTTTTCTAATACTTCTTTCACACTCTTTTCAGCGGACACCTAGTTGGGTCTACAGGTAAAACGTTGGACTTGGAGTCAGAAATACTAATATATGAATCCTGCCTCAGACACTCATTAGTTGAGTAATTCTAGAGAAGTTATTTAATCTCTCCTGGCCTCAGTTTCCTCACCTGTTAATTGCAGTTAATACCTCACAAGATTGTTGTAAAGATCAAATGAGATCATAACTGTACAACACTTTGTAAGCTTTCAAGTGCTATATAAATAAATGTTAATGCATTATTACTCTTGACAGGTATGACATTAACTCCTTTCAGTCAAGGAAGATTCAAATCCTGCTTCCAAAATTGGGAGCAACAGACAATTTGCAAATTCTGACACTAGGCAAATTACTTAATCCCTTTGACTCTCAGCTTTATCCACAGAATGGGAACAGCAAACTGCAAATAAAATAGTGCTATAAATGCCTATGATGAGGCAGACATCACAGCCTTCCTCTGCACAGTGTCCTCACCAACCTTTGGTGCCTCAGCCAGGAGAACACAGTGCAGAATACAGTGTAGTAGGGTTGGAAAGTAAAGAGAATGAGGTGGCATAGTAAATAACATGCTTGATTGGCAGTCAGGAAGAGTATCTGTAGGAAGTTTAGACTATAACTCACTTAGTGGATTCAGAGACTAGAGTAGATTTAGCAAAAAGTCTATTATTCAGCATGGATAGATTGGTTGGCATGAGTTTGTATGAGGGCTGAAGGGGAGAGACCTGAAGAGATTTGGTGGTCTGGACATCAATACAGATAAAGAATTCTCATAGATTTAGAAGTAGAAGGGGCCTCAGAGGTCATCAATCCCAACCCCTAAATTTTACAAATGATGTAACTGAGCTCCAGAGTGTTTAAATTATTAGCCAAGAGCCACAGAGAACTGGGATCTGAATCTCTGACTCCAAATCGTGAGGGAGCAACTATAATGAATTATATCTCAGCAGTAATGAACCTATTATGAGGGTTCTACCAGAGGAGATGTGAATGTGAGACTAAAGGGGTTACTGATAGGCAACACATTTGCTGATCCTTTGAAACTGTGAGGCAGCTGAAAATTAAGCCTTCTCAGATTTGGAAATAGGGAATGTGATATGGCTTGCATATTAAATGCGAAGGCCTAATTTATCTGGACCAGCAGTGCTGGCAGTCTGGGGATGAATCAATCAATTAAGTAAAAAATGGAACATTCCCTGCCACCAAAGAACTTACATTCTAGAGATCTGTATGACTGAAGGAAATCTCCAGTTACTAAGTAGAGAGTGGGGAATTGGCTACTATTATCTAGAGACCTTGGTCCTCTCAGATATAGCTGTAGGTCCATCTATAACTGTATTTTTGGGTTTAGGTAAATACTCTGATCCCTTGATCTAATGATCCAGGTAACATTACTAACATTTCAATGAAAGATCTGGACACTGTAACACCTTAGGGTTAGGCTTAGAATACTGAACCTGAAACCATTTTCATAATTCTACCACCATGGCAGGAGATTAATTTCATAGTTCAACCAATCAATCAATAAATATTTACTAATTGCCTACTATGTGCCAGCTAGTGTGCTAGGTGCTGGAGATGTAAGCACCTAAAGAATGAAACAACCCCTACTCACAAGCAGCTTACATTCTAAACCTGGGCAAGATGGGTTATTAGATGTTAAGTAAGTTACAGAGACAGCAAAGATCCAAGTGGTCATCCATACAGAGGTGAATGATATAGAAACCTTGTAGGAAAAAATGTTTAAAATTCAAGTTTCCACTTCAGGTGGACCAATCAATAAATTAACAAGCATTTATCAAGTACCTACTTTGTAGTAGTTGTTAGAGATAAAAAAGATGGCTATGAAGCAAAATTTGGCCTCCAGAAGAGGGAGCAGGGCAACACAATCATATATTTACATCTTCATGTGTGCATACATATACACACAGACTTAAAATGCACGTGTGTGGGCATACATAATTACATATCTGTGTGCATACACATATAAACATACGTATATATACAAACATATATGTATACACATGTATTAGCTGTGGTATTGGGGAAGGTTTCATGTAGGAGACTGTAGCCTGATTTGAGCTTTGAGGGTAGCTCTGAATTTTCAGAGTAGGAAGTGAGGAAGGAGGACATTCAGACATAGGAACAGTCTATGTCAAAACACATAATATATAATAAATGAAATGTCATGTCTGAGGGATGGCAAGGAAGCCAGCTGGGTTGTACCACAGAGAAGCATTTTTCAGGTGAAAAAAAATAAGCTGGAGCTAAACTATGAAGAGAAGACCAGACCATGATAAGAAATGAGTAGACAGCAGGATTCAGAACCTCAGCTCTCTGAGGAATGAGCAGAGAGAAAAAAAGCATCATTAGTTGGTTAAAAATTCAAAGAACTTTTAACTAGATAGGAGAAAATCACTGGGAAAAGTCATTATAATAATATTTTATGTAAACCCACCAGTAAAGCAGAAAATAATGAAGCAACAGATGCTAGTTTTGTTAGTGAAGGTAGGGTCCTTGTAAATGTGAGTTGATTTCCCTGGGAACATATGGAAAGGCAGGGCTGGCTTCCCTGTGAGAAGTAAAGTAGAGAATAGGTCTTCAGAAGAAGATACTGGAAGAAGACTGAGCTAAAAAAAATGAGACTTCCCTCCCTCCTATATGCTACCTGTTAGTTTCATGGGCACCTTCCAGGGTAATGACAGCTAGTTGCCAAGAAGTATGAAGAGCTTAGAATATGAGTATTAGGTAGATGAAGGGGAGAGTATGTAATCTTTTTTTTGTTTTTGTTTTAGAGAATGTGTAATCTTGATAGAAATAGGTCATAGGGTATGCCTTAAGAGTATGTTTGCTAGAGAGAAATCAGTAATAAATGGGAGCCAAAGAGCAACAAAATCTGTGACATTTGAATGGAAATATGTGAGGAGCATTTGTTGTGTTTGTGCCAGGCAAGATTTATTCAACACCCACATGACATATGCCAGTATGGAGAGGATGAGCTAAGACTGGAAAGACCACTGAATTTGGATTCAGGATATCTGGGTTTGAACCCTAACTTAAGATAAAACAATAATAATAAAATTAATTTGGTGTAATTTGGTCTATAATCTCAAGTGAAGTAATTTTTAAAATTAGAAATGAAGGGGAAAGAATACATTCAGAGCTCTAATTATACTATAAATAAAAACCATCAAAACCATTTGGTATCTCAGCGGAACAGATGATAGAGCACTGGACCTAGAGTCAAGAAGAACTGAGTGCAAGTCCAACTTTAAATCCTTACTAGCTGTGTGAGCTGGACAAGTCACTTGATCTCTATCTGCCTCAATTTCTTGCACCTACCTCTCAGGATTGCTACAAGGATCAAATGAGATAACTGTAAAGCACCTAACCTGGCTAAGTGCTTATCTTATCATCTTTGTGGTAGTTTATAAAGCATTTAAAACATAGTATATAATTAACAAATGTTCATTTCTTTTCTTTCCTCCTCCCCCACAAACCCACAATTATCCCCATCTCCCAGGTTTATACCATTCTCCTTGACTCCTTATTCTCCACCCCAGATCTCTATTTCTACCTGCACAGCATGCCTCCCTCTAATCCAAACTCTTCTCTCCATTCACACTGTCACCTTAGTTCAGATCTGGATTACTGCAACAATCTAACTGGTCTTTCTGCCTCAAGTCTCCCTACTGCAAACCATCCTACACACATTGCCAAAGTAATTTTCCTTAATGCAGATATGCCCATATAATCCTCTTAACTGAATTAACTCTCCTGGCTTCCTATTGCCTTTAGGATCAAATATAAACTCCTCTGGTTAGTCTTTCACAGCCTGGCCAGAACCTCTCTTCACAAGTTCTCTTCTCACACTCTGCTATTCAGCCAACTTGGCCTTTTCTCTGTTCCTCAACAGCAAACTTGAAAGTTCTATGTGTAAATATTAGCTATCATCAACATCATTAATTCTGGTGTTATTATTATTAACACTAATAATAACATCATTATGTCAATTGGATGCACCCTACTGCTCAGCAAGTATACTATATCTCATCTTTGGCTCCCTATCACATCCTCCATAGAGTCAGCTCTAAACTTCCTCCTCTCTCTTCAAGCTCCTGAGCACAGCCTAGATTCTTCACTCTCATCAGATCGTGCCAACTCCTACATCACCGAAACGATTTAAGTCTTTCTCTACTCCTCTCCAGCTGCCCCTCAAAACATGAATCTTCACTTATTACCTCCTTTCCTCACAGGAAAGGTGGCTCTCTTCCTCCCCAAAATCAGTATCTTCCCCTCCATTAGTACCCTTGATTTCCCTTCCCCCATCTTTCTTAAGACCTATCTTACCTGTATTGAAAATTTCTTTTTTAAAAATATTTACTCTCTCCTCTTCTATTTCTCCCCTCCTTCTACAAAAACCTTCAAGTGTTTTCACCAATATTATTTTTAGGCCTTTCCCCTACTTTAGTCCCTCCTCAAAGTATTATCTTAGGACTCTTTCATTGCCAAACACTTTTATTGAGTAGCTACACCTGCTTGCCTTCATTCCCTTATCATTAATTCATTTTGCATCATGAAAACTAGGAAAAGGCTAGGAAGCCTGTTACCCGTGGCACACAAAAGGAGATGAAGAGACAATTTTAATACTACTTTAAAAAGCAAATGTGCATATTTATGTTGTCACAAAGTTTTGCTGTCCATGGCATACAAAGAGTTATTCTGGGGAAAACATTTTATAGCAAAAAGTCGAAGAACCAAATGAATTGTGTAACCCATAGGAAGTTCAGCCTACAAGTCTCACTCAGGACATAAATAACTTGTCTCAGGGTCCTTCAAACCCTTGCAATCTAGTGTCCATCCCCACCCACTAGGCAGAAAGTAGTTATCAGCCGCCTCCTAATTCCTACATTCAATATTCCTCTCTCAGTCCACATCCTTTCCAAGTGAAAGCACTCTGGACACACACTGTGCTCCCCTATCTCTGAACTTGTGTGTTCTGGCAGTTGGTTACCTGGCCCTGTAATACTCTCCCTTTATCTCTGTCTATTGACATCCTATGTATTCTTTAGGTTTTAGCTCAAAAATCACCTCGGCACAGAATATCTTCCCTGATATCCCAAACTTCATTTGATTTCATAGACTTCTGTACTCTTCTTATGTCTTCCTTTCAAATACACATCCCATTCTAATGCGCATTGAGTTAGTGTGAGTGTGTGTGTGTGTGTGTGTGTGTGTGTGTGTGTGTGTATGTGTGCAAGTGCCTTACTTAAGAGTATATTGTAAGCTCCTTGAGGGCAAGGACTGTCTTATCTATCTTTGTATTTCATCCCTGCGCTTAGCCCAGCACATTGTACACAGAAAGACCTTGAAAAATGTGTGATGGACCAACTGATGTCTTGATTCTTAAATTCCTCATATTTGGGTTGTTATTCACAAAGGGGCGGTGATTAAAAAAAAATTAAGAAGCTAGATATCCTTGTTCATTTCAAAGGCTTTCCTTCTATTTATGGTCAGCAATGTAAAAGGAAATTCTATGGATGATTCTCAAATGTTCATTTGTAACGTTAAAGAGGATTAATAATACCTAACAGGGTTTTGTTTTCCTTCTAATGCTCTGATATTAGATTTTCAACATTTTATCCAATTTTAAATAAGTTACTGAAATGAAGTATATAAAATTAAATATAATTTCATTTTATGGGCTTTATCAATAATTTAGCACTCACTGAGCACCCACAATACACTAGGTGTTATACAGTCCTTGTCCTCCAGGAGCTTAGTCCCCCGAGTTACATAAAGCTCACAAGATTATTTCCCTTGGAAGTGAAAAGGTTTACTTGGTATTTGTCAAAATGACTAATACTATAATGATGCCAACACTGGCATATTGGATTGTCATAATTTCCCAGCCCCCCCCAATAACCATGCCTGGACAATCTAGCTTCAAGAAGTTTTCTAAATGCAATGCTACTACATGAAGTACATAAATAAGTAGGCACTCATCAGAGATTTCTGATTTCTATTTGCTAGCAGTAGAAAATAAATCTTCATGTTACTTACCCGGGTGATTTCATTACAAATTCCTTCATCTGTGAAGAAAAAAAATAACAATTAGAAACTCTAAGCAGGTCTGAGACACAATGATATTTAATAACACCTTCCTCTTAATGAATCAAAGAATTTGCTTTTTAAGTATGCTTGTTCTACTATTTAAAGGCTAAATATAAATTAAGGCATAAATGTTTATATGTATGTTTGTGTATGTTTACAAATGTATGTTTGCTTATTTTGTATCGAATCTGAACACTGAGACTCCAGCTTAGGACCTGTTCTAGTTCTAGAGTGGCATTAGACAGATATACCTGTCATTTTAGGTGATTACAACTCTGTATTTAATGGAGTTCAGGGTAAAGCTGAAGAAGTGGGATGAATGAAAATGAAGGGGATGAGCACAGGGTTTACCTGACAGAGGCAGAGATAGTTGGGGGAAAGAGGAAAGTTTTCTGGAAAATTTGGACAGTAGCTTTAGAAGTCATCTAGTCTGGTCTGGGTAAAGCACTACAGGAGTGTCTAGGTGGCTGCCCTTTACATTAGGCAAGTACACAGGGTTTATGGACTTAGATGAAGACTCCTGGAGAGAACTAAATAAAATCTGCTACTTCCTTTTTGTAAAGTCACAACTCAGGTAAGCTTGGGAAATTTTCTTCAGTTCTGCCCTTCGAAGTGGGGAAGAGACAGAATAGAATTGGGCTGTGGGGTTGGTTCACTCTTTAGATGGGTCTTCTATCTTTATTCTAAGGCCTTCACTGAGAGCCTCTTCCACAAATATTATTATCTTTTTACCAGTCAAGCTTTCCACTTACTATCTTCCTAAAAAATACTTCATTCAATCATGCTTAATCTTCTTATAGTTCCTATAAAATACCCCTTTGCCTTTACAGGCATAGGTGTTATTCAACCTAGTCCCACTATCAGCCAGTTCAGAACAATTTGTGCCAGTCAACCATAATCATGAGATAGATTTGTGAAAACCTTTGGTTTCTATACGGAAATGAATATTGTTTCTGACATGCTGTGGGGTCCAAACACACACTATAATGTGATTCTTCTCTATTCATTTCACCTAAGACTTGAGTTATTACTGATCAGCGTGGGTTATATTGAAAGACTAATTGTTATTAGCACTTTCTGGCATTCATTTTTCAGAGATTTAAATTTCTAGAAAGCAATTAACAGCTTTATTAGAGTGTTTCTGCATCTCTTACAGAGGTGTATTATCTGCTCAACAATACAGTTTTGAGATTTCTGAGATGATCCTATGAAACCACCTTTCATGTGGAGTATATGATGAAGTATCCCAATGCTACCACTTTGAAAAATGTCCCAAAACAAGATTCTTGTCAGGAGCTGAGTGTGAAGAGCTGGGAATCCTTGAAGGCTATAAAATGGAAAGTGTACTTTGAAAGTAATCTCAGAAATGCTTGTCACTTGACAACTTATATAAAATCCATCAATCATATAATTCCCATCTGGTTTCCTTCCCCATGAGGGTGACCCAGCTCTCTAGGATGCCTGTATTTCCTCTCACTGAACTCAGTTGTCTCTCTACATCCTTTGTATGGTGATGTAAGTTATGACTCAGACGACTAACTACATACTCATCTGCTCTTTCAGACTGAACAATTAATTTCTACTGTGTTTCTTGTACTTGACAGTATATTCCATTTCTCTGGTATCAATAGGATACTCAGTTCGGTTCTTTAAAAGATTTGCTATCATTTGTGGTATAGCACAGTGAGTGGCAACATGGTGTAATAGGGAAAGCAATGAATCAGTTTCAGCTACAGCTCTCTCACTTAGTAGTCATGTGGTGGTGGGCAAAGTACTTAACTTCTACGAATCTCAGTTTCCTGATCGGTAAAATTACACTAACCACCATGGTTGCTGTGGATGAAGTACTTAGTAACCTGAAAGTTCTATGGAAAACTGAATGCCTACTTCTAGTTTTAATATTATCAACCTTACTTCAGCTTTCTGAATCCAGGTGGTGGCACCCTCTACACACTTTCCTTGTGTAAAGTGATCTCATCATATGAGTAGTTTCGATGGGCAAAGCAGAATTAGATTAGGAGTGAAAAGGGGGACAAGGAATTAGAATTTTTTTCTATAGACAGTTGTAATAAGTCATTAGAGGTTGTTAAGCAGAGAAAAGACCCTGAAGAAATAAGTGCTTCGATTACCCTGGTAGGACTTTGTTTCAAAAAAAAAAAAAACAAACCCAGTAGAGAAAAAAAATGAAGCCTGGAGAGCAATTAAGAAACTACTGCACTAATTTTTCTTAGAGCCTAACAAAGTACTAAACATAGGCACTTAACAACTATTCAATAGTTTCTAAAGAGTAGGAATTGTTTCATTGTTTATATTTATGTCCCTAAAGCCTTGCAAAATGCCTGGTAAAGTGGTACACTTAATAAATACTCATTAATTAAATGAGTGAATGAATATAAAAGTTAAATCTAAACTGTTTTTAAAGGATATGAAAATATCTCTTGAACTTGTATCATGGACTGGTAGCACATTTATAGGATGTTCAATTTTGCCAAATGTTTATAATAACTTATGGCTTCGTTGCCCATCTACTGGACTTTAGGTATAAAAAATCACTGAGAAAAACAGGATCACAGATGTAGAACCAGAAAGGACTTCAAAGGTTATCTAATACAACCCTTCATTTTAAAGATAAGGACACTAAGGCCCAGAGAGATTAACAGGCTTGCCCAAATTCACATACAAACTAAGAAGGATACTGAGATTTTCCAGAACTCTGAGCAGCACCTTGAATCATGATGTATTTGTAACACAGCCAAGAAGATAATGCTAGGTTTACAAACCATATTATGAAACAGAAAAACAAATCCTTTCCTAAGATTTGTTTCTTTTATTAAAAAAAATGATTTTACAGTCATCTGTTGAGTCACACTTACATTGAATTGTTTCATTTACTTCATGTCACAAAATATAGTAGACACAGAGAAAAAGTGAACAATCTGGCGATGAAGACTGTTTCAACAACTGAACAAGAGTAGCTTATATAGACTTACTGAGGACTACAGGTGCAATCTGCACAGAATATCCAATTATTTGCAAAGGACTTCGTATATATTTAGTTTGCAGATCATACTTTATAAAGCATGCAATATATTCTCTTTGTACTACAAGCTATTTGCATTTTCCCCCTTAAAAGATATCAGAGACGCTTTTTAAATAAATAAGATAATGGGATTCTGACTGACAAAAAACCACTAGCTGTAAAGTCATGACCTAATGGTTAGAACAGTGACTGCTTGCCATGCACTTCCCCTGAACTGGCACAAGTCACTTCATCTCAATGTGTCCTCATTTACTAAGATAAAGAAATTGGACTAGAAAATCCCTGCAGGTCACATATTGATTTAGAAATCCACACACTAACCTCATCTATGTTCTACTGTATTCTTCTTTACTTTATTAAATATTTCCCAATTACATTTTATTTTGGAGCTATAGTGTTACTCAGCCATTATTTGACAACTCTGGGTTATAGTATTTTTTGAGATATACTTTGAGATACTCCTATTCATTTTTTTTTGGTTTGGAGGTGAACTGTCTGAACATTTTCAGTTTTGAATTTCCATGTGAACAAAAGCTTACAAGTTCCACCTTTTCTGCTCATAAGATCAAACAACCAGATGTGAACTATATAAGAAATAAATAAAGAAATCTTTGAGAAATCTTTCTAGGCCAGGGAAAAGAGAAAATTTTATTGAATATTGAATTTTCTTCCTGTTTTTTATTTTATATCATTCTCTATAGCGTAAGTAAAAAAAAAAACCTTACAAATTATTACCAAAAAAGAAATGAATTCAGTGTCAGTAAAGAAAACCCTGAGGGTGGCTAAATGGCGCACTGGATAGAGTATGGGCCTGGAGTCAAGAAAACCTGAGTTCAAACCTAACCTCAGACACTAATTAGCTATGTGAACCTGTACAAGTCACTTAAACCTGTTTGTCTCAGTTTCCCCATCTGTAAAATGAGTTGGAGAAGGAAATGTCAAACCAGTCCAGTATCTCTGCCAAGAAAACCCTAAATGGGGTTATGAAGAATGAGATACAACTGAACCAACTGAACAACAATAAAAAAAAAAAAAAAACTATGTCCAGGTCCTTCATTTCAATTTGCTGGTATGAAAAGGTCTAGGTCTTAGAATTAATTGTAAATTGAAAGGTAATGGGCTAATGTAAAACTGCAAATGCTTTCACAATATTAACATTTCCTTTTATGATGTTTGTTCAAGTGAAAAATAATAACTATATCACTCTTACTATGAATAACATAAGCCTAACCTTCAAATCTCAATTTTTTTTAAGTTCTCTGGAGATGGAAAAATTCCAAAATGTACTGCTCTCTGGGGCATGCAAGATTTCAAGAAAGTAGCTAACTACAGGACATTACCACTCCAGTTAAAATTGTACTGAGAATTATTTAAGTTTCAATATTTAAGTTTATTTTTCTGTTCTCCACTGTGTATTTAAGTTTTAGTATTTGTCTAATTTTTTTTTTAAAGGATTGTACTAAGCATTGCCAAAGGTAGATTTTGGCCTTGAATAAAATATAAATTTGAGAACTTAGAAAAAGGATTTTTTCCCTGAATTGTCTCATCCATTTTTTTATTTGCAATGCTATAATAATAATAAAGAAATAATACAACAAATTGAAAAAAATTATATTTAGCAGACACTGAAAAGTTTCATGCTGGATGTAAAAATATTACTTTGCCCTTGAAAATGTGCTTGTTTTGTTGCTGTTTATCCTTATTACCATCAAATTTGTTTCTTTGCACATCTTGGAATTTTTAACAGAAAACTGTGTGGAGGGAAAGAAATTAAGAAAACTAAGGAATTAATTATGTCTCTATGGAGCCATTCCATATGCCCAGTACTTACTAAGATACACAATGTATATTGAATTTGAGAAGGCTTTGGACAGCAGCACTCATTCTAGTTTTTGTGTATACAGAAAACAGACTTTTGCTAAACTCTTTAAAGAAAATCGTCAATATCAGGTGAAGACTGAGGAGTACTCTTTTTGCTTCAGACCAGTATAAGAGAAAAACAAAAGATAACACCCTTGGGGAAGTCTCAGAACATCAACCAAGGCAAGGGGATCATTAGTAGATGAGATGATAGGTTATCTCATGGGATCCTGTGTGGAGTACAATTATGTCAAGGGAATCATATTATTCCCTATGAAAGAACTCTACTGTAACTACAACATATGTGCTTATGTATTAGAGACACATTTTATGTATTTATTTATTTGTTTATTTTACCCTAGAGAATGGAAACAAGTAACTAAATAAATGCTTGGTGTTTTCTAGATAAATGCTCAAGTAGAAAAATCACAACAGGAAAAAATATAGAACCATCTACATTTTTTTCTCAAATATTAGTGCCAGACAACCCTCCAGTCTCTACTATATATAAACATCTTCCAGCCTCTACATATCTCCTGTATCATTTAAAGAATGATGATCATCAGATAATGTGGTAATATAAAAAAAAAAAAGTTCATACTGAATGAATAATTTAAGATTCACTACCTTCTCTACAAACCTTTTAATTTTTTCTCTCAAAGGCATTGTTCTTAAATAGCATGCTTTGGACCAGACAGGAATTCAATGGAGTAGGAAAGATCAACAAGGAAAATTCCCTTTATCAATATATATATTTCTATTTTAGAGAATTACCTGGCAAGGTTAAAAAGATAAATGACCTGCCTGAGATCACACAGCCAGAATGTGTCAGAAGCTAAATCTGAATCCATCTTCAAAAAGCCAGGATTTTCAATGTGTCCCAACCTCTACCTGTGAACCAGAATTTAACCTCCCACACTGAGTTTCTGATTGCTGAAGTTGGTGTCTGATTTCTTATGTTGCTGGACACAGAAACACCATATTACTTTCTTACCATTTTCATGCACATGCGCTCATACACGTATACACACACACTTTCTAATTCTACTTTTGAGAACAATAATCAAATCTGTACCAATCAATTGCCCTGTGATTCCAATCACCATCCCTCTGACTTTTTCATCCAAATCTCTCTTCTCTGGCCACCACTCCCTTACATGAGCTTCTCTCTCCTTTCCAATTTGGTCTTGAGGACAAGGACATTGTCTTCCTTGATTGTATTTATGACACCAACACTTAGCACAGTCCACTGCAAGTGTTTAATAAATTCTTTCTCATTCATTCATGCCTAATTCAAGTCTGGCTCTATCACAATTTTCCACTATCAAAGCAAATAGATAGTGAAACTAATTCTCCTTTCTATAAGTGGCAAAGAAAACATAATGTTTTGAGAAAATGTTAAGAAAAATAGGACTACATAAAGTTCTCAAATGTTATCTTTATTGCCCACTCATTTGGGCAGCTAGATGGCACAGCGGTTAGAGTGCTGGGCCTCTGGGTCAGGAAGATTCATCTTCATGAGTTCAAATCCAGCCATAGATACTCACTAGCTGTGTGACCCAGGGAAAGGTCATTTAACCATATTTACCTCAGTTTCTTCATCTGTAAAGTGAGCAATAGAAAGAAATGGCAAAACCCCATTGGCATTATCTCTGCCAAAGAAAAAACCCGAATGTGGTCAAAAAGAGTCAAGTATGACTGAAATGACCGTCTCACTCACAATATAGAAGATAATTCCTTTCATATCAAAATCAGTACTAAGAAAGTTATCATATTACCAATTTTAAAAACTTTAGATGTAACAAATAAAAAATTAGTTTTAAGAGTGTATATATATATATGCTCTTATATGTGTATCTAAGAGTATACACACACACACACACGAAATTTTCTATGCTACTATAACCTTGAAACTCTGCTACAATGTCAGAATTAGAACCTGAAGGCTCACAACGTCTACACTGAGAATTGTAGCATGAGCAATATTTAAACAAATACAATCTCCATGCACTAATGATTTCATTGCATACATATGATGCAGCGTACTTCAGTTTGGCATTTTTCTATGCCTAACTTTCTCTGATTCGTAAAATGGAAATCAAAAGGACTGCTTTTACCAACACCAGAGGTATATTTTAAGCAGCACCAATTAGCTTGTTGACTCTGTGAAGTTTTCTTAGGAAACTCCTCCATCATATTTAGATTAAATGAAATCAACTAGAAATTCTTAGCTTAAACATAAATTGTTCTTCAATATTAAGATGTTTAAAGTGTTAGAATTAATTTAAGATATTTCATATCTCTAGAATTCCCTCTTCCTTCTAACCTCTACCTACTGAAGCCTTGTTCTCCAATTTTCACTGCCTTTACAAATGCCCTTTCTTCATGATTTGATCTTCCCAAATGGATGTGGGTTTTCTCTTCGGATGTCCAAAGTACTGCACACCTCCATTTTGCCACTTATTATACTCAACTTTGCCTCAGTTGCTTATATACTTGTTTCATCCCTGTACAATACAATAATCTCCCTAAGAGCAGGGATAATTTCCTTCATCTTTATACTTCTTGTAACATGTTAATGCTCAATAAATATTTACTCAATGAAAGTGGAAAATGAAATTGATAGTAAAAAATAATGTCAGAGTACTTAGAAGCTATAATAAGGCATTAGGGGACAGATAAGGGTCGAAAGGAGATGCCCTCATCTACATTCCCTTAGAGCCTTTCAGGAGATGTTCAAACCTCTTCTATTCTCAAGGTCAAAGGTTCCCTTTGACTTGAATGAGAAGGTCCAAGTCATCTTATGAAAACTAAACTTCTCTTCCTTTGAAAGTTTCTTTCTATCTTCATCCAGATCTTCAGAGTGACAAAGTGGAAAATATGCTGATGTGGAATAAGAACATCTAGAAATGAAATCCTGACTCTACCACTCACTAACTTATGTAACCTTGGGCAATTTACTTCATAAGCTAGAAGGGTCTTTAGATTTCTTGGAGTCTAAGCTCCTCCTGTTACAAATAAGTAAAGTGTCTAACACAGAATCCAAACTCAGGTCTTCCTGATTTCAAGTCTATTACTGTGTTATCTAACTTTGCCTTAGTTTTTTCATCTAAAATGAAGAAGTGAATATGGCTCCTCCTACTTACAAGCATTTGATTTTGACTCTAATAATTGGGGAAATAGGGCACCCTCTTTCAGAGGTGCTGGACAAGATTTCATAGTTAAGTGATTTAGGGGACTGGGGAAAAGACAAAATTCCTAGAGAGAAAAGAGGAAATAGCCAACAGATTCAAAATCAGAATAAATAGAAAAGGAAAGAATTGTGTTCTACTGAGATCAGAGGCAGATTTTGGAAGCATAGATGATATTCCAACTAATGAACTATACAGAATGTACCAAGAAAAGGGACTCGATACTAGAAAAAATGAAGAAGTGTCCCTACAGATCCTGCTGGACCCTTGTATGGTTGCACCTTCAGAGAGAATAGGAAATTGGCCAACTCCATCTCAGATTAAAGAAATACACAGATGAGATTACAGACTCCATGTAAATTTGACCATATATTGGAAAAATGGATCAAATATTGTAACTAGGGCATTAATAGATATGGGGTGGAGGACTCCCTTACATATGAAAACCCTCTTTGTTGGGACTGGAAGCTCAATTCCGTGTGGACAGTCTCGGGCAGGTAAAAGTGGGACTTCTAAATCTTAGAGTCTTACGAGGCCCTCCATGAACAGCGGGGGTTCGAGAAGGTCAGACCGAGCTAGCTCGGCTAGCTCGGGTATTTCCACCTCTCCCCCGGAGATACCTGATGGGTGGAGTCTCCCTGCCCTCGAGGTCGTCCCGGATTGGAGCACACCTAGTTACCTAACAGCACGGTATTGAGATGCAAACTGTGTGGCTGAAGATTAAGTAGGATTGAGGAAGCCTAAAAGCTCTCTTAGCACGTGTGGAGCCAAAGAGAAAAGTAGGGCTCCGCTTCTTTTCTTTCCTCTCTCCCCTCCCCCTCTCTCCCCGCTTGTACTTCTACTTCCATTCCCTTAAGCTTAGCCTTCTTAGGAAATCTCCCCCTCTTCGTCCTAAGAAAGAAGACCCCCTGCACTTGTAACCGAAACCCTGTAATAAAGCTCAACCCCTGTTTGACTCTGGAACGTCCTTTCTCTCATACGTGCATCCTGCGTGGCCAGCCGAAGACCTGGACAGGTAAGAAAGACTCGGGTAGCCCAATACAGGCCTCTAGGCTTGGCACCTCTTAAGTTTAAAGGTGGAATTCCTACCACCATCACAGGATTTGGAGGGGCTGAAACATCAGCAAGAAAAGTCAATCTAATGATGAAAATTGGACAATTACCTAGGAATGAATATACTGTGGCGATTGCACTCATTCCTGAATAAATCATTGGAAGAGATTTATTGAGAAGTATGACTTTAAAATTACCTGAGGTGAGATATCAGTTTGCAGTAAGGAAGACAGGAATTAATACAGTTTTAATGGGTAAAATAAAAATGGACTCAATCACTTTATCTGAACCTTCTGAACTGATTACTTTAAAACAGTATCCTGTGCCAGGTGGACAAGATGAGATTAGCAATACTATAAAAGAATATGTTAAGGCAGGAGTGTTAGTCGCTATAACCACTTGATGAAATAATCCTGTCTGGCCCATAGGAAAGTCAGATGGAACATGGAGGATGACAGTGAATTATAGACAATTGAATAAACTCACTCTTCCTCTGTATGCTGCTGTTCCAGATACTGCTACCTTAAGAGAAAAGATCCAGAAATATGATGGGACTTGGTATGTAGTTTCTGATTTAGCCAATGCTTTCTTTATTATCCCAATAGATTTGAAACAGTGGGATCAATTTACTTTCACTTGGCAAGTCCAATAATATACTTTTACACGCTTGCCACAAGGATATCTGCATAGCCGCATTATTTCTCATAGGATTGTGTGACCATTTGGATGAATTAGAGCTACCTGGTGTACAGTTTGCCCACTACATAGATGATATTAAGAAGTAGAGAAGAGTTAAACACTTTTAATTGAGCATATGAAAAGCAAAGGGTGGAAAATTTATCCTGCAAAGATTCAAGGGCCAGTTCAAACCATAAAGTTTTGGGGTACACAATGGAATCAGGGGCTGTGAGAGATTCTCTCACAAGCCTGTCAAAAGATTCTGGATTTTCCTATCCCCACCAATAAGAAAGAGACCCAAAAGTTTATAGGATTACTTGGATATTGGCAACATCACATACCACATCTAGGACAAATCTGAAACCCTTATATAAAATTACTAGGAAAAAAATGAATTTGATTGGGGACTTGAGCAAAGAAAAGTTTTTGATGAAGCTAAGGCTGCTATTCACTTAGCCCTGGATTTATGGCCTATGCAAAGTGGCCCTGTGGGAGAGAAGCCAAGATGGCGGAGTAGAAAGATTCACATATGCTAGCTCCGAACCCACAGACCATAAAATACCTGTAAAGAAGGACTCCCAACAAATTCTGGAACAGCAAAAGCCACAGAACAACAGAGTGGAGGAGATTTCTGTTCCAGAGAGACCTGAAAAACTGACACAAGAGGTCCATCGCACACCAGACCCGGAGCAGAGCCCAGCTCTGGCTTGGCCGAGCAGCACCGAGAGGAGCAGATCCGAGCAGGCTTCAGGGACAGAATCTCCAGCAGTCATGCAGGTTCCTCCAACCACAGGCACCAAAGGTCAGTGAGAGAGTCTCTTTGGCTGGCCAAGAAGGGAGCGGGGTGTCCCCATAACTCAGACCCCCTTGGGAGGCAGCAATGGACACAGCAGCGGAGATGGGCTCTCAAAGCAGGCAGGGCTCAGATCCATTGTTGAAGGTCTCCACGCAAATCCCCTAAGGGAAATGAGGCCCTTGTGGTGGCCCTGCCCCCTGCCAAAAGCCCTGAGGCTGGGAAGCAGCATTTGAATCTCAGACCCCAAGCACTAGCTGGGTGGATCTGGAGGCATAGTAGGTATAGAGAGGACACTCAGAAGTCAAGTAACTGGCTGGGAAAATGCCCAGAAAAGGGGGAAAAAAAATAAGACCATAGAAGGCTACTTTCTTGGTGAACAGATATCTCCTCCCTTCCTTTCTGATGAGGAAGAACAATGCTTACCATCAGGCAAAGACACAGAAATCAAGGCTTCTGTATCCCACACATCCAAAATAAATATACCATGGGCTCAGGCCATGGAAGAGATCAAAAAGGATTTTGAAAATCAAGTTAGAGAGGTGGAGGAAAAACTGGGAAGAGAAATGAGAGAGATGAAAGAAAAGCATGAAAAGCAGATCAACACCTTGTTAAAGGAGACCCAAAAAAATGCTGAAGAAAATAACACCTTGAAAAATAGGCTAACTCAATTGGCAAAAGAGGTTCAAAAAGCCAATGAGGAGAAGAATGCTTTCAAAAGCAGAATTACCCAAATGGAAAAGGAGGTTCAAAAGCTCACTGAAGAAAATAGTTCTTTAAAAAGTAGAATGGAAGGACCCACATGCGCAAAAATATTTATAGTAGCTTTTTTATGATGATAAAATATTGGAAAGTGAGGGGATGCCTATCAATTGGGGAATGGCTGAACAAATTGTAGTGTATGAGTGCAATGGAATACTACTGTGCTATGAGGAGGAAGATTTCAGGAAAACCTACAAAGACTTCCATGAACTGATGCTTACCGAAGTGAGCAGAACCAAGAGAACATTGTACACAGTAACAGAAACTTTGTGTATGATCAACTATTTTTTTTGTTGACTTTTCTCAACAATACAATGATCCAAGACAATCTCAAAAGACTCATGATGGGAAATGCTATACATATCCAGAGAAAGAACTATAGTATTTGAATGCAGATTGAAGCATAATATTTTGCTTTGCTGTGGCTTTTCCCTTTTGTTCTGTTTCTTTTTTCACACTATGACTAGTGTGGAAATATGTTTAACATGATTATACATGTATAAAAAAAAAAAAAAAAAAAAAAGTAGAATGGAGCAGATGGAGGCTAATGACTTTATGAGAAACCAAGAAATCACAACACAAAACCAGAAGAATGAAAAAATAGAAGATAATGTGAAATATCTCATTGGAAAAACAACTGACCTGGAAAATAGATCCAGGAGAGACAATTTAAAAATTGTGGGACTACCTGAAAGCCATGATCAAAAAAAGAGCCTAGACATCATCTTTCATGAAATTATCAAGGAAAACTGCCCTGAGATTCTAGAACCAGAAGGCAAAATAAGTATTCAAGGAATACTTATTCAGGTGATCACTGCCTAAAAGAGATCCAAAAAGAGAAACTCCTAGGAACATTGTGGCCAAATTCCAGAGTTCCCTGGTCAAGGAGAAAATATTGCAAGCAGCTAGAAATAAACACTCAAGTACTGTGGAAATACAATCAGGATAACACAAGATCTAGCAGCTTCTACATTAAGGGATCGAAGGGCATGGAATATGATATTCCAGAAGTCAAAGGAACTAGGACTAAAACCAAGAATCACCTACCTAGCAAAACTGAGTCTAACACTTCAGGGGAAAAAATTGTCTTTCAATGAAATAGAGGACTTTCAAGCATTCTTGATGAAAAGAGCAGAGCTGAAAAGAAAATTTGACCTTCAAACACAAGAAATCAAGAGAATCATGAAAGGGTAAACAGCAAAGAGAAATCATAAGGGACTTAATAAAGGTGAACTGTTTACATTCCTACATGGAAAGACAATATTTGTAACTCTTGAAACTTTTTTCAGTATCTGGGTAGTTGGTGGGATTACACACACACACACACACACACACACACACACACACACACACAGAGAGACAGAGACAGAGAGACAGAGAGCACAGAATTGAATTGAATAGGATGGGATCATATCTTAAAAAAAAATGAAATTAAGCGGTGAGAGAAATATATTAGGAGGAAAAAGGGAGAAATGGAATGGGGCAGGTTATCTCTCATAAAAGACGCAAATAAAAGACTTCAGTGGAGGGAAAAAGAGGGGAGGGTGAGAGAAAAAACATGAAGCTTACTCTCATCACATTTGACTAAAGGAAGGAACAAAGTGCACACTCATTTTGGTATGAAAACTTATCTTACAATACAGGAAAGTGGGGGAGAAGGGGATCAGCAGGGTGGGGGGGGATGGTGGAAGGGAGAGCAGTGGGAGGAAGGAGCAATTTGAAGTCAACACTCTTGGGGAGGGACACGATCAAAAGAGAAAATAGAAGCAATGGGGGGGCAGGATAGGATGGAGGGAATTATAGTTAATCATATACAACACGACTATTATGGAAGTCATTTGCAAAACTACACAGATATGGCCTATACTGAATTACCTGTCTTCCCAAAGGGAATGGGTGGGGAGGGAGAGACGGGGAGAAGTTGGAACTCAAAGTTTTAGGAACAGCTATTGAGTATTGTTCTTGCAACTAGGAAATAGAAATACAGATAATGGGGTATAGAAAGTTATCTTGCCTTACAGGACAAAAGAAAAGATGGGGATAAGGAAAGGGAGGGATGTTAGAAGAGAGGGCAGATTGGTGATAGGGGCAATTAGGATGCTTGGCATTTTGGGGTGGGGGAGGCGAGAAATGGGGAGAAAATTTGGAACCCAAAATTTTGTGGAAATGAATGTTGAAAAGTTAAATAAATAAATTTTAAAAAAAAATTAAAAAAAGACACTGGAAAGCAGTAGCCTATAATCCATGTACTAGGCAGACTTTGGAAAGTATTGGGATAGGTGGAAATAGGCAAAATGCTGAACTTAAGGCAGTACACTAAGTTATCAAAACAGAACAAGAAGGACAGTGTCATATATTCCCTGATTAATGAGCAGTAACTTATGGGTTAGCTACATGAATGCCCATGTGGAAAAATCAAAATTGGGGAATTCATGGCAAACAAGCCAGGCGCAAAGAATTATGGGAAGATATATGGGACATGTCTTTGGTTACTAATTTGTCAGTTTTTCATGTAGATGCTCATGTGGTCCTCACCACACCAGAACATGACAACGCACATGCTGACCGAGTAGCAAAGATTTCTACTCAACATACTGTCCTGATTCTGACACCAACTGATGATATGGTACTAGGGCTGGCCTTTCAGGGGTCCATACCACAAACCAGTGGGCACAAGACAGAGGCATTAGTATCTTTCATTTATTGTTAAAACAAGTAGCCAAACAATGTATTATAGTAACTGGATAGCAAGGGGAAAAGTACCTGCCAAAATTTGCCAAATAGATTATATTGGCTCCCTATGTAAAGATAAAGGATGCAAATTTATATGCACTTGTATTGACACCTATTCAGGTATACTAGTGACTTGTCCCTATAAGAATGTGACCCAGACAAACACCTGTAAAACTTTAGATATCAGAAGGCTATATTAAAGAACCCCAATGCATTTTCAAAGTCACAATGGATAACATTTCAAAGGTAAGGAAATGAAGAGATATTATGTATTAAACAACATAGAATGGATATATCATATTCCATATTATCCACAAGCATCTTAGTCAATTGAAAGAATGGATAATTAAGAACAGTAAAAGAAGTTAAGTTCTAATAATTCTTATCAACATGGGAAAGACAATCTGCTCATTGCTTTATGTAATTTGAATAATAGACTGTTGTGAGGAAGTACACCTTTAGCCAGAATGATAACCCCAAATTTGCAAATTAGAAAACAACAAACACATAAGATCCCAAATGTTGAGTAATGAACTGTGAGGCCAGATGTTCCAGCACTGTATCCAGGGATACCTGGTTCGACAGGATATGATTTACAATGTTTAGAGGACTTTTGGTTGGATAGGAAAGAAAAAAGAACAATCTCTACTGGAATATGTATGAGAATCCCTAAGAATCATTTTGGACAAATATTGCCTAAATAATGATTTGCAACCTGCGAAATACAAGTATTGACTGGAATGACTGGATTATCAAGGAGAAATTATTGTGACATTCCAAAATTTAGGTGGTGAACCCAGTTTTGTAAAAATGACAGAATAGTTCAAGTAATTATTATTCCTTGTAAAACAAGACCATTTGTGAAAACTGATCCTCCTGAAATAACTAGCAGAGGAACTAAAGATTTGAGTTCTACTGATAGAATAAAACTGGAAGCTAACGCATGGGTATAATGGGAACCAGATGACGTTCCAAAGGCTGCGGAAATTACAACATATGGAAAAGATAATACCACAACTGTCATTTATTCAGGAGAGGATGATTACCAAATTGTAACCTTAACTCATATATTCTACTGCGAATGAAGCTTGTGATAGTGGGTTTATGGATTCCAGAACCACAGCTGACCCTATATCTACTCTACTTCTGGTTATTGTTTCCTTGTTTCCTTTTTGGCTTTTCATCTGTTAAACTTGTTTGCTAGATTTGTTTCCTATAGGCTTAGTACCCTCCACCTGCAGATGCCTGATTGCTTAAGCCTGATGTCACCCCCTATCCATGACGGTGATGTGTCATCTCTGGACCTGAAGTCAACCAACCTCTGAATGCCCGCTAAAGAATGTCAGCAGGAAGTAATTATGGAAGAAAAGACTTTCACCCATGACCCCAAGATTTTGGGGCCCATTTGCTGAGGGGGAATAATGCTTGTGCTCAAGCCCACCCTAAAATATTGTTTTATGTGCTCATTTTGTGTGATCCCTGTTATACTGTTGTGGAGTTCTGTTGATAACCAGTTATCTAAGATATTGTTTTACATGCTTATATTCTGCTATCCTTTTTAAAGTTCTGTTAATACCAATTGCCCCACCGACTTATGTAAAGAATATGAAAGATCTTGGGGCCGAATGTAACAGTAATTTAAATGGAAAGATCTTTCTCACTCATTTGCTGAATTCACCTGGAAGCCTAAGTCACATGTGGTCAGAAGAGCTTGCTGAACAAGTGGAACAGGAAGGGTGGAGCAGAACCGGGAGGAAGTGAGTGAATGTGGTAGGGCAGAGAAGAGAGGACCCAGGCAGGCAGGTGTGGCAAGGCTCAGACTCATCAGTGTTTGTTTGTGAAAAGTCCCTGGCTGAGACAGGAGAGGCTTGAGAATGGCTTTGCCCCCTGCTGTGATCATGTTTTTTTTTTTAACTTCTTGGTTACCATCATGGGTTTTGCTTTCTGGTTCTGGGATTTGGCTTTCTGGTGTCTAAAGAAATGTTTTTTTCTTCTGCCTTCTATATGGAGAGTCTTTTATATTTTGTGACTGAGAATTACACTGACATATTCATAGTCACTACCAGTTCACAAACAGTCTGCTTCCAGCTCTAAATCCTATGACCAAATAATAATTCATTCTCAAAAGATATGATAGTATTTTTGTTCCCCCAAGGCTAGCCTTTCCCCTGTGTACCTTATCTTATTCCTTCTGAATTCCCAAGGAAGCTTTCCAACACCAATTATCCCTTCACTTCATGATATCTTTAATTGCGTCCTTCCCAAAGATTTTTTCTTCTACCTACAAGTGCCTTCTAATCTACCTCTTACTAAAAGAAAACAAAAGTGAAACAAAATCTTTTCCCATGTCCTTTGCTCCTAAGACGATATCCCAATGCCTAAACTGCTTTAACTGGCTAATTTCTTAAAAGAGTAATTTACATGATTTTCCTCTGCTCACCACTCAGTTACTCCTTATCCCCTGGAAAAGTAGCTTCTGATTTGACAGTCTGTTTAAATGTTTGAAGGTTACCAAATCCAATGTGGTCTCAGACCTCATCCTTTTTCAGATCTCTGCATCATTTGGCCCTTTCACCCATTCTGGAAACTGTCTCCATGATGCTGGAATTTTTCTGCGTTTCCCTGTTTCTCTCTAATTGATCTATTTCCATGGCTGGCTACTTTCCCCAATTTCCACCCCTTAATTGAAAGCATTCTTCTACTTCTCAGCTTTAGCTATCATCTTCATCTTGATAACTTTCTTTTCCTTCTTAATATAATTTATTTATTTTCAGTTTCCAACATTCACTTCCACAAAATTTTGAATTCCAAATTTTCTCCCAATCTCTCCCCTCTCCCCACTCCAGGGCAGTGTGAACCCCAACCACCCCTTTCCCCAATCTGCCCTCCTTTCTATCACTCTCCCTTCTCTCTATTTTCCTGTAGGACAAGATGGATTTCTATACACCACTGCCTGTGCAACTTATTTCCTAGTTACATGCAAAAACAATTTTTAACATTCATTTTTAAAATTTTGAATTCCACCTTCTCTCCCTTCCTCCCTCCCCACCCACCCTCACTGAGAAAGCAAGCAATTCAACATAGGTCATACATGTGCAGCAATTCAAAACACTTCCATAACAGTCATATTGCAAAATACTAACCACATCTCCCTCTATCCTGTCCTGACCTCCATTTATTCCATTCTCTCCCATGACCAATTCCCCCACAATAGTGTTTGCTTCTAATTACACTTTTCTCCAATTGGCTGTCCCCTCCATTGTCCTCCTTCTCCTATTGCTTTTCCCCTGCCTTCCTGCAGGATAAGAAAGATTTCTATACCCAATTGAGTGTTATTCCCTTCTTAAGCCAAATCCCATGAGAATAAGGGTCAGGGTATTCCCTCTCACCTCCCGCCTCTAACCCTCCATTGTAAAAGCTCTTTCTTTGCTGCATTTTTGTGAGATGATTTATTACATTCTACCTCTTCCTTTATCTTTCTCCCAGTACATTCCTCTCAACACTTAATTTTATTTTTTAGGTATCCTCCCTTCATATTCAGCTCACTCTGTGCTCTCTGTCTATAAATACATGTACACACACACAAACATACATACATATATGTACATACATATATAATATACATACAAATACATACATAAACACATAAACAGAAAGACAGATAGATATTATCTCTCTATTCTAAAATTGTTAACTGTGTTATCCTGATTGCATTTCCACACTACTCAGATTGTTTCTTTCTGGCTTCTTGCAGTATTTTTCCCTTGATTTAGTAACTCTGAAATTTGGCTAAAACATTCTTAGGAGTTTTCCTTTTGAGATGCCTTTTAGGAGGTGATTGTTGAATTCATTTCATTTCTATTTTACACTCTGGTTCTAGAATATCAGGGTAGTTTTCCTTGATGATTTCTTGAAAGATGATGTCTAGGCTCATTTTTTGATTAGAGTTTTCAGGAAGATCAATAATTTTAAAATTATCTCTCCTGGATCCATTTTCCAGTGATTTTTCCAATGAGATATTTCTTTAGATTCTGTTTGACTGATTTCTGAAGTCTCATAGATTCGTTAGCTTCTACTTGCCTGATTCTAATTTTTATCAAATTGTTTTCTTCGGTTAACTTGTGCATCTCCTTTTCCATCTGTCCAATTGTTCCTTTTAATAAGTTATTTTCTCCAGTTAGGTTTTATATTTCCTTTTCCATTTGTCTAATTGTCCTTTTAAATTCTTCTGTGATTTCTTTTTCATATTTTTAAAGTCATTGATCAGTTTTTCTTCTATTTCTCTAATTTGGCTTTTAAAATCCTTCCTGAGCTCTTTCAAGAAGGCTCTTTGCATTTTAGACCTGTTCATATTCGCTTCTGAAGTTTCAGATGGACATGCAGTCTCAATGGTGACCTCTCTGGTATCTGTGTTTTGGTCCTTGTCCCCATAGAAACATTCTATAGTCTTCTCTTTTCTGCTTTGCTTCTTACTCATAATAATCACCCTTTTCCTGGCTTTTAAAGTAGATCTCTGTGTCTGGGGCCCAGGGGCCTCTGTCCCCCAGTTCTTGAACCTAAAACTTGAGGCTTTGTATGTTGTGGCCTCTGGGTCTTTCAGCTAGAAAGCTGCAGCTTACCTGGTGCTGAGCTGGCTGGTGTTGGAAAGTAGAGGCCAGGTGAGGCTTTCTGAGTTTTCCCTGCAGCTACCCTGGAGCTAGCTCATTAAGTGTGGGGGAAGGTTGGGAAGGTTGGTCTGGCCACAGGAGGTCTCCTCTGCTAAGTGAGAGCATAGGTAAGCTCAGTGGTTGGTGATCCCATCTACGCTACTGTCTTCCTGATTCCCCTGGGGTGCTGAGGCATGCCTGAGGTCCTGGTGTTGGCAGTTGCTGACTTCTCCCCTGGGGCTCAGGATCTTCTCCAATTTGTTGAGGTGGGGCTGTCTGGGATAGCTATGATCCTACACTGGTCCCCTCCAGCCACAGCAAGAGGGACCCTCCTTAGCAATCTTCCTAGCCTCATGTGCTAAGAATCTGTTTACCCTTTCAGCTGCTTCCACCGTTCCAGAGTTTTTTCCCTGGGAGATATTCTCTGGGCTCATCAAGGTCAACAAGGGGAGGGAGACAGCAATTACTGATCACTCCGCCATCTTGGCTCCCGGAACTGGAAAATCCCAATGAGATATTTCACATTGTCTTCTATTTTTTCATTCTTTTGGTTCTGTTTTATGATTTCTTGATTTCTCATAAAGTCACCAGCTTTCATTTGCTCCATTTTCATTTTTAAGTAATTGTTTTCTTCAGTTAGCTTTTGACCTTCCTTTTCCATTTGGCCAATTTTGCTTTTTCAGGCATTCTTCTCTTCGTTGGCTTTTTGGATCTCTTTTGCCATTTGGGTTAGTCTATTTTTAAAGGTGTTCTTTTCTTCAGCATTTTGGGAGGTCTCCTTTAGCAAGCTGTTCACTCATTTTTCATTATTTTCTTGCAATCTCTCTCATTTCTCTTCCTAATTTTTCCTCTACTTCTCTTACTTGATTTACAAAATCCTTTTTGAGTTCTTCCATGGCCTGAGACCATTTCATATTTTTCTTGGAGGCTTTGGATGTAGGAGCCTTGACCTTGCTGTCTTCCTCTAGTTGTGTGCTTTGATCTTCCCCATAAGAAAATAACTTATCACCAAGAAAGTAACCTTTTATAGTCTTACTTTTCCCCCCTTTTTAGTAATTTTCCCAGCTCGTTACTTGACTTTTGAGGTCTTTGTTAAGGGGAAGATGTACTACTTTGAGCTTCAGGGGTTTTGTGCAGCTGTTTTCAGAGATATCTCTAACAACCTATAAATTCTCAGTTCTTCCAAAGTGGTATGATCAAAGGAGAAGTGTTAACTCTTCTCCCGGCATGCTCTCTGGTCTGTGAGCAGCCACAAGCAGTCTTTTCTGCCCTGGAACTGCAAGCTGGATTCCCTCTCCACAGCTGCTATCTTGCCATGCCAACACTCCTTCTAGCCCCATGATCACCACCAAGGACTGTGACACAGATCAGCCACTGGATTCCCCAACTGTCTGTAGATTGAGAGCTCCAGAAGCAGCCACTACTGCAGCAGTGGCTGCCACCACCCTAGGGCTGGACCATGTTCCTCTCTTGCCCAGGTAAGAGAACTTTCCCACTGACCTTTGAAGCTGTCTTTGGCATTTATGAATTGAGAAGTCTGGAAACCCCCACAGCTGCCAGTGATCCAGTGCCCCAAGGCCTGCACCAGTCCCATTCGAGCCTTGTGGCCCATGCTGAGCTGTACTCCATCCTGATCCTGGTGCAAAAGACTCTTCCCTTCAGCCTTTCATATTGCTTTAGGCTATCATTTTGTGGCGTCTGCTGGTCTAGAATTTGTTTAGAGTCATCTTCTACAAGTATTTTGAGGGTTTGAAGGGGAGAACTCCACCATCTTGGCTCTGACCCGAAAAAATCATCCTTATTACTTTCAAGACTATTTTTTCCCCTTGTTTCAGATCAACATTTCCTAATGCCTGGTAGACATTTCTACCCAAGTGCATGACATTTCTAAGCCAAAAAACCTACTCCCCACTTCCCAATGGTGGTGTGCGGCTTCTATGGTACAGACAGGTCTTCAATTTTCCATCTCCCCTAAAGCTGAACTTTTCTACATGTGTCATCTTCCCTAATTTTGCTCCTTTACAGCAGGTACTGGCTTTCCCCCCTTACTTATATCTTCAATTCAATGCTTTATAAATACTAAGTATTTAATAAATGTATTTTTATCCCTTCCTTTATCCAACATATCAAAAGCAAAACTCGTTTTTCCTTCTCAAACTTATTCATCTTGGCAATGTCCTCTATCCATTCTAAGTATCAAGGTCTTCCCAAGGCTCTTTCTTTAGTCCTCACCCGTTTTTTCTCTATACTTCTCCATTGGGGAGCTACTCAACTTCTATGGCATCAAATGTCTATAGAGAAGATAGACACTACTTTACCTCTAGCCCTGATCTCTCCCTGTGCTGTAGAGATATACTCTGAGGCCCTGCTAGACATGCCCATCTGAAGTCCCATGAACAACACAAATTTACCACATCCAAATATGAACTTATTTTCTTTCTCCCAAAGCCTTTTCCTTATTCCAACTGTGCTTCTTCTCTTGATGACACCATCATCATTATTCTGTTGATGACACCATTAACCAAAGCTTAAAAATCTCAGGAATCATATTCTAACAGTCCCTCTTCTGCCCCCTACAGTGTCTCTAAAATGTGTCCCTTTCTTTCCATTAAAACTACCACTATCCTAGTTCAGAATGTCATCCTGAACCACTAACATAATCTCTCAACTGCAAGTCTAAATTCTAATTCAGGTTTTGCTAACTAGCGAGGTGATCTTGAGCCAGCAGCTTAACTTTTTAGGGCATCAATTTGCTCATATTTAAAACAAGGAGACTGTACTAGTTGATAACTTAACTCCTTAATTCTTCTCTGCTTCTTATAGTATATAAGGATTCAAATAAAGATTTCTTCAAAGAAAAGAATGAAAACATCAGACATAATTCATCTGAGTTTTTATAGTATTCAAAACAACATGGCTGTTCACAATCATTCATCAAACAATATTACTGTTATTGTACACAACATTCTCTTGGCTCTGCTCATTTCACTCTTCATTATTTCATGCAAGTCTATATATGTTTTTCTAAGATCATCAGGCTCATCATTTCTTATAGAACAGTAATATTCCACCACAGTCATATACCACAATTGTTCAGACATTTCCCACCTTATAGATACCTCCACAGTTTCCAATTCTTTGCCACTACAAGAAGAGTCACTATATATACTTTGGGACGTTTCAGTCCTTTTCCTCTTTAATTCATCTTTTTGGAGTACAGGAGTATCACTGGGTCAAAGGGTATGCCTAGCTTAGTAACTTTTTGGGCATAGTTCCAAAGTGCTTTCCAGAATAGCTAGAATAGTTCACAATTCATTATTGCAAAAGTGCAGTAATGTACCTGTTTTTTCCCATAGCCCCTCTCTAGTATTTGTCATTTTTCATTTCTGTCAACTTTACCAAACCGATAAGCATGAGTTGTATTATTATTTAAGGTTCTCTTGATTCTACTCATTTCATTCTCCATTATTTCATGCAAGTCTATCCATGTTTTTCTAAGACAATCAAGCTCATCATTGCTTATAGCACAGTAGTATTCAACTACAATCATATACCACAACTTGTTCAGGCATTCCTCAAGTGAAGAGCATCCCCACAATTTCCAGTTCTTGGTCACCACTAAGAAAGCTGCTATAAATATTTTAGAACATATAGGTTTGTTTTTGTTTTTTTTATCTTGGGAAATAGACCTAGTAGTGGTATTGCTAAGTCAAAGAGTCTAGACAGTTTAATAACTAACTCTTCAGGCATAATTCCAGATTTGGACAAATCTCCAAAATGGTTAAATCAGTGTCCCAATTTTTCAACTTCCCCTCCAACATGTCACTTTCCCCTTCAATCATTTTATACAATCTGATAGGTGTAAAATGATATATCAAAGTTGTTTTAATTTACATTTCTCTAATCAATTGTGATTTAGAACATTTTTTTTTCCATATGACTAGAAACTATCTTGATTTCTACATCAAAAAACTGCCTATTCATATTCTCTGACCATTTATCAACTGGGGAATGACTTGTATTCTTGTAGATTTTACAAAGTTCTTTATATATTTGACATATGTGACCTTTGTCTAAGTAAATAATTTTTTCCCCAATTTTCTGCTTTCCTTCTGATCTTTGCTACGTTTTCTTTGTAAAAAAAGAAACCTTTTAATGTAATCAAAATTATCCATTTTACACCTCACTCTGCTATCTCTTGTTTATTCATAAATTGTTTGCCTATATGTAAGTCTGATAAGTACTGTGGCTCCATGTTCTTAAATTGTCTTGCAAAATTTCTCTTTATAGCTAGGTCAGGTATCTATTTTAACCTTATCTTGGTTAACAGCATAAAACTTTGATCATAATGTATAATCTTTGTAATATATTGTTCCAATCTTTTGGGTAGCATTTTGTTTAGGATTTCTTCATCCACATTCTTTAATGAGATTGGTCTATATTTTCTTTCTCTTTTTAATTTTCCTGGTTTAGGAATCAGTATCATATTTGTTTCATAAAAGGAGTTTGGTAGGGTTCCCTCTTTGCCTATCATGCCAAGTAATTTATTTAATAATGAAATTAGTAATTTCATGCAAGTCTGTCCATATTTTCTAAGATCATCAAGCTTATCACTTCTTATAGCACAGTAATATTCCATCACAATCATATACCACAACTTCCATGCAATTTTCTCCAGATATCTATCATATTTAACTTATCTAAAATCCTTTCTTATTTCCTTGACTTCTTATTTTTTTTTTGTTAGATTTATCTAGTTCTGAGAGGGAAAGATTAAAGTCCCCCACTATTATAGTACTCCTATCTATCTCTACCTGAAATCCACTTAACATTTCTTTTAAAAATTCAGATGCTATAGTATTTGGTGCATATAGGTTCAGTACTGATATGGTTTCATTGCCTGTTACCTTCATCAAAATGTAATTACCCTGTTTATCTCTTTTAATTAAATCAATTTTAGTCAAAACTTTGAGATCATAATTCTACCCCTGACTTTTCTGCATCAGCTGAAGAGTAATAAATTCTACTTTCACCCTCCATTTTAACTCTGTGTATCTCTCATTCTTAAATGTGTTTCTTGTAAACAATATATTATTGGATTCTGATTTTTAATTCATTGTTATCTGTTTTTGTTTTATGGGTGGGTTCATCCCATACACATTCAAAGTTTTAATTACTATTTGTGAATTTTTCTCCATCTTATTTTTACTCACTATTGTCCTTCTTAGCCTCTTTTTTACCTTATACTTGTAACCGTTTCTCTACTTACTCTCCTATGCCTTATTCTACACACCCCTCTAAGCGTCCCTCCTTTATCCCCTCTCCTCACCCTCTTAACTCTTATTAATCTACACTCCCTTCTAAAATCAGCCCCCCCAACCCCTGTCCCCCAGGGACACTCTTCCAGATGTATATGTTGTTTCTTCTTCCATATTCATTTATTTTAAATCTAAAGCCAATTCATCACCATTAATCACAGAGAAGCAGTATAGTGTATGTAGAGTTCTACATCTAGAGTTAAGAGATTCAAGTCCTGGTTTTTCCCTTCACTAGCTTTTTAACTTTCTGCACAGCAGTCTCTCTGAATATTCTCTTCCTGATACATAAAATGTGAACAGCAATACCAGTGTTACCCAGCTCACAAGGCAGTGGTGAGGAAAGTACTCAGAGACTACAAAGCACCATATAAATATGACCTATGAGCTATTATTAAACCTTTGAGAGAAAAGAACAGCAACAAATAGATGGATGTGCATTTTTTAAGAAAGTTTATGAAAAAGACCTTCAACTTAGAGTGAAATGTTCAATTTAAATAATTTAAACAATTGCAGTCGAACGTAGTAAATTATTATTCCTTGAATTCACCTTTTTTCCTAGTACTATTAATTTCTACCATTCTAGTCCTCCATTGTATGTAAGGCTACTTGGTGAACAGAATTCAAATTAAAAAAAAAAAATTACCAGATGTTTTCTGGAAACTTGCCTCTGATGGAGTGTGATGAATTGCAGAATGGTCTAGATAAATTCTTGGACAGCTAGGTGATAGAGGGAACTTGATGTTAGACTTGGAGTCAGCAAAACCTGAGTACAAATCCTGCCTCAGATATTTAGTTGCTATGCGAATCTGGCCAAGTCATTATGCTTTTCTCATTCTGCAACTGCTTATGTGTAAAATAGAAAAAATATTAGCATACATTTCACAGGGCTGTTGAGAAAACCAAATAATGTGCAAAGTGTCTTAGTAAATCTTAAGGTGCTACATACATATTACTTATTGAAAATAATGACAATCCATTCCTTGGTCCATACCAAGTATCAGAGTTAAGTATTAAGGAAGTAGGCACTCACTATTTACTACAATAGTTTTATTAAAGAGTGAGTAGTGACTACTTGGCTGAGGAAGCAAATTGTTACTTGAAAAATTTTTAGGAAGTTAGGTGACTTTCTAAAACCCATAAGAATTCCTTCTTGTTCACTCCAATGTTTTCCTTTTGTCCACTTCTTGAAATGATTTTTCCTCAACTTTTCCTCTCTAATTATACACATCTAACATTTTTTCTGCCTAGCTCAACACACGTTTCATTTTTCTTGTCCCTGTCTTGCACATTTTATTTTCTGATGAAGAAATCAAAATAGTTTCTAGTCATATGAAAAAAAATGTGCTAAATCATTATTGAGTAGAGAAATGCAAATTAAAACAACTTTGAGATATCATTTGACACCTATCACACTGGATAAAATGATTGAAGGAGAAAGTGACAAATGTTGGAGGGGGGATGTCAAAAAACTGGGGCACTGATTTACCCGTTTTGGAGAGTAATCTGGAATTATGCCTGAGGTTAGTTCTTAAACTGCCTATCCTCTCTGACCCAGCAAAACCACTATTATGTCTATTTCCCAAGATCAGGGAAAAAGGAAAATAAAGATCATTAAAAAGCAAAATTATACAATAAGTATCGGTATTTTAATGAAAGAGATTCTATATCATCTAAAATGATTCAAGTGATTTTTAATGACATTAAAATACTTTCTCCCTGTAAAAAGCCACATCTCAATTAGTGCTTCAAAAAAAATAAAAACAGGTAGCTGAAAAACCTTTACTATAAATATCTATTTGAAATGCACATATTTTGCTCTGAGAATTACATGTTCAGACAAACTCTACATAAGGACTTGCCTTAAAAATCCACATAAATGAGATCCGGTGCTGTGAGGACCCCCTTCCCTTATGAATGACATCATTAAAGGGATTCCCACGGCTCTCGGTGACGCCGACGCCCCAGCCTGCTCTGCGTCCCATCGGTGGCCTCGCGCATGGCAAGTGCATACAACAGGCACGTGACGGCGCGCGTCTCCATCTGCGCACAGGCTGGCCCCCACCCGCATGTCTTTCCCCAGCCCCGCCCCCCACCCCCAATCCCACATTCCCTCCTTCAGTTCCCAACATTTAGGGAGAACTGTGATTCCACAGCCTCATTTAAATACACGTGCACCTGCACCTAACCCTTGCCACCTTCATGGCTGAGGTACAATCCAATGAGCAGACCCGCAGGGGCGCAGACCTGTTCTAGAAGCTCCTGCCCTCGCCTCCTCGGGCCGGGCCCAGCTCCCGAGCCGCTGGTGGCCCTTCGGGAAGTGGCCGGATGCTGGCGTGGCCCGGACGCACTACACTTCCCAGAAAGCCTCGGGGGCTGCGGCTATATCCGGTCCTGCCCCCGACTCTCCCGCAGGCACACGTGCCCATCACACCCTGTCCCGGGCACAGTGGAGGAAAATAAGGAAAATAAAAGAAAATAAAGATCATTAAAAAGCAAAAAATACACAATGAGGAAATTTAAATATCAGTATTTTAATGAAAGAGATTCTACATTATCTAGAATGGTTCTGTCCGGGGGGCTCCCGTGCTGGCCATTTAGCTCTTCTGGGTCTGTCTCTCTCACTTTTTAATTATAGTTTTAAATTGGGAATTGAATCATCGGCAATCCAAATACTTCAGTATACAAACAGGAAGAAAGTTGTTTCAGAACTGGGGAACTCCCACTTTTAACACGTTTGGCACACGCCCAGAACCCCTAGAAGACTGGTCGGGGCTTTTCCAAGACCTGGCACCTGCGCTGAAGAAGACTCAGCCTGGCAGAGAAGGGAAGGGAACAAGCATTTACAGATGTGCCAGATGCACCGGTAAGCACTTTGATGACTATTATCTCACTGGACCCCATTATATACCACTCATTTAAGTGGTATGTATATTTAATAGTCTAGTAATAAATACAGTAACAAAATAAAAATGAAAAAAAATGCTTTTGGTATCCCCTTCAGGAGTTAAATCCTTTTACATATTTTTAAGGAAATGTTTTATGGATGCTCCTTCTGGACTCAATTACAAGCTCACCTGCTAATCTCTTCCTTGTCCTCCCCAAGTAGAAGCCTTCCCTGGAAACAAATGCATATTTCCCATGCAACAAATTGGTCCTGTCTGAAAATGCACATTCCCCAAAAGTCACTAAACTGTGCGAACCATTTCACTCAGTGACTCTATTAAACATATACCTCAGAAGAGAGGAAGGGTAGACGGAGAAGAACCCATTACACTAATACTTCTAGAAGCATTTTTTTTAAAAGAAGGAAATAACTTGAAACAAATTAGTGCGCTGTAGGCGTCCTGACATTACCAGTATACCAATGTGGCACTCCGGCTTGTGCATCTCTCATGCTTGGCTCTCACTAGGCCCACTTTCTTTTTGGGTATCGCATCTCCTCGATGGCATCTGTTTATACTGCTTTCATATTCATCACTGATGATATGCTATAGCCTAACTCATGACTTCATGGTATTTCTACATTATCCTTTCAGTAACCTGGAAGTGTGCAGCAAGATAGTTGCACTCTAATTGCACCCCAAGGCTACAATAACGGGTTTTTGTCTTAGGGAGACAATTATATTGGGGTCCAATATGATTCCCCAAGTAGGATCCAACCTGTTCTCTTCTTCCTTTTCTGAGCCCAATTCACTCTCTGTATCTTTCAAGTAGTACATACTCATGGATCAGCTCTATGGCCTATTCAGTCCTTACCATAATTTAATTGAGCAATCATGATGAATTTTAAATAATGATTTTCACAATTCCCACGTAGACATTTAGGCCACACTTTTTAGAGAGATTATAGAAACAGCTAGCATTTATACACTCTTTAAGGATTTCATTTGCTCCTCACAACAACCCAGGGAATTAAGTGCTATTATTATAATACATATTTTGCAGTTTGGAAACTGAGGCTAAGGGAGGTTAAGTGACTTGATTAGCATCACAAAGGGAGTAAATATACAATGCACTATTTGAACTGGTTTTTTTCTGACTCCCAAATCCAGCATTCCATTCACTATACCATCCACCTGCCTCATGATAATTTGTAAAATGAGATTATAAATCTCATTTACTTATAACAGAGTTGACCTGATGAGCCTCTGGTCAATTTAACAAGTTCTTTTGAAAAACAATTGATATTTTTTCATCTTACATTTCCTTAAATGTCTACAGTGCTTCCTGTCTTCCTCCTACTCCCAAAGGCAGAAAATACAACTCTGAGGAGAGGTTACGGCTCAGGGAAGCCTGAGAGGAGAGTTTTGCGACCTCAATTCCTGACTGCCTCTTTCTACCTTTGTTTCCTTTTCTGAGTACAGTTTGGTGTACCTCATGTTATTGTACTTTCCTTTATTGTGCTGTACAGATATTGTGGGGTTTGTTTTTTGTTTGTTTGTTTTTTTTACAAATTGAAGGTTTGTGTTAACCCTGCATCCAGTAAATCTATCTGGCCTTTTTACCAACAGCATGTGCTCATTTCATGTCTCTGTGTCACATTCTGGTAATTCTCACACTATTTCAAACTTTTTCATTATTATTATTATCATTATTATATGTCTGTGATCAGTGATCTTTGACACTGCTATTGTTAATTGTTTCTGGGTGGCAAAAACACACCCATATAAACGCAAACTTAACAAACAACTGTGTGTCTTCTGACTGCTCCGCCTGACTGGCTCTTCCCTGCTCTCTCTCATTCTCTCCTTGGGCTGCCCTTTAGTTTGAGACAGAACAATATTGAAATTAAGGAAGTTAATAACCCTACAATGGCCACTAAATGCTCAAGTGAAAGAGAGAGTCAAAGTGGCAAACTTCACTGCTGTCCTATTTTAAGAAATTTAATTTAAGAAATTGACTCAGACACCCCAATCTTCAGCAGCTATCAACGTTGAGCATGATTCTCCACCAGCAAAAAGATTAAAACTTTCTGAAGGCTCAGGTGATGGTTAGTATTTTTTAGCAATAAAGTATTTTTAATTAACATGTATACATTGTTTTTTTAGATAATACTATTGCAAACTTAAAAGAATACAGTATAATATAAACATAAATTTTACATATATTGGGAAAGCAAAAAAAATTGTATCATTCTATTACAATATTTACTTTCTTGTGGTAGTCTAGTACTGAACCCACAATATCTCTGAGGTATCCTTGTATACCTCTGTGGGAAGCATCTTTTAGATGCCTGCTAAGAGGTCCACACCCTATAACCTGATCTAATTGATTGTGGGAAATTCATCTGACTCTTAGTGACCCCATTTGGAGTTTTCTTGGCAAAGATAATGGAGTGGTTTACTATTGCATTCTCCAGCTAATTTTACAGATGAGGAAACTGAGGCAAACAGGGTTAAGTGATTTGCCCAGGGTCACACAGCTAGTAAGTGTCTGAGGTTATATCTGAATTCATTTAGATTAATGTTCCTCACTCCATGTCCTCACTCACTGCACCACCTAGTTGGAGTCCTTAACCTGGTGTCCATGAACTTTAAAATATACACATATGTGTGTATACATGCATATGTTTGTTTATATGTGTATACTGATAACTATTTCAACAGAAGTTTTTTTTTCTTTTTTGACCTCATTTAAAAATTTATTTTAAGCAAAGGTCTAACCAGACTACCAAAGACGTCCATGACAGAAAACAGGTAAGATACCCTGCATTAAAAGATTCTGCAACATCCTAGGCTGTGTGGAATCAGCATAATGGCACCACAGATATTTTAAATTGTACAATTAGAAAACAAGTCAATCTGTGATCATGCCTTTGATCTTTAATGTATAATAAATTAAAACTACAGACTTAGCTGTGATATTTGGGTATGTTAACAATAATATTCAACTTGAATTTTTAAAAATCTGCTATTTTTAAATAAGCAAGATTTTTGCTATCCTATTTCTCATTTCAATTAGTTATAATATTCACATTCAATCATTATGTCAGCTCTCATCTCAATCACATTAATTATTCTATAAGCCTTTTGCTCCTTTCATTCCTTAATCCTGAATCGTATTTGTCATAGACGGAGAGAGGAAATGCATGAGGATTTTAGGAAACTGATGATAAGACTAGCACTTGGTTGCCAAAAGTAAAGCAACTTTAAAAATTTCTTGAATTGCCTGAATGATAATTTTATCCTTCAAAATGTGGAGGAACCAAGAAGGGAAAATCCAGTCTGATTCTCACTGACTATGGGGCAGAAATGTCTGGAACCCCTGGGGAAAGTGACCACTCCCTCCTTTATTTTTGTGCAAGGAGAAAAAAATATGAACAGAAGTCTTATGTAAACACTAGACTTTGAGAGAGTAAATTTTAAAGAATACAGAGGAAAGCAAAGAATGATCTCAAGGACTCAAATTCAGGCAATACAGGGCAAGTGAGTCCAACATTACTGAAAGCCTCTTAAGAATAACATAATGAGTGTATAAAGAACAGGTCTGATGAGAAGAAAAAACAGGAGTTTGATGAGATCATTGTGGCTGCACAGGGACTTTACCTTTCGCCTTAGTTAAGTTGGTTGTTTTTAAAGATACAATATAGCATGGAAGCAAAGGCAAGCAAGGCAGAATGAATATAAGAACAGGGTTCAGTTCTGTTTAAAGAAAAATAAAGTCAGCAATGCCACCTCTCAGAATAAGGTGAGGCTAGCAAAGAAAGCCAAGAACAATAGAAAGAGAGGTGTTTCTTTGTTTTATTTTGGTCTGGTTTTTGCAATATTAGAATTAGGAGGCTCATGAAAGAGGAGATAGGACCATTGTTTGGAGTGGGCGGGACAGCTGCTCAGGGCTTATTCTGCTTATATTCTCTGACCAATACAATGACCACTGTACTGAAAACCATCAAACATCAAACAGTCCTTGTTGGCTTCAGATCACCTTATCTCAATGAAATGCAGTATCCAGTACTGAAGCGACTGGCAGACAGGATTACTGCTTGACTACCAGGGATTTATACATGATCTTAGAGGTTGGAAGGCACTGCAGATTGAAAAAGGGCTAACGTTCTCATATCAAAAAAGGGAAGAGAATAAAGTCCACAAACTATTGGGCAGTGAACTTGAATTTAATTACTGGGAACTTTCAAGAAGAGATAATGAAAGAAGTTATTTGTGAAAAATCAGAAACATCTAAACGTAGGAATTATAACAAGTCAGCATGTCTTCAGCAAAACCTTTGTCATATGTGATTAACACTTTTTCTGTTTTTGACAAATGGGCAACTAAATTGGTGTTATGGAAACGCCGTAATTTGCTTAGGTGTTAGCAAACCATTGGACAATATATGTTATGTCATTCTTGTGAGAAAGTAAAGCAAGAAAGCAGACCAGATTCTGGATAACACAATTAAATGAATCTAATGGAGTAGCCACACTCAAAGAGGAGTCATTAATGGCTCTAAGTCAACTGGAGAGATCTCCAGGCCCTAGAAATCTATACTGAAAAACCTAGAAAACTCTGTGTTTAACACTTTTATCAATGACTTGAAAAAAGGTGAAAGTAGCAGGTAGTTATCCCTCCCCCAATTCTAAATTTGAAGTCTACACAAAACTGGGAGGAATAATACCCTGTATAAAAGTTCGGATCCAGAAAAAATTTAAGAGTCTGATACTGCATTCTGATTAATTTAATATAGTAAAATGTATTGACTTTAATGTTAAAGCCTTATACTTGGGTTCAAGGTTTGAAACATGGCTAGACAGCATTGTTGCTTTTGTTTTGTTTGTAGCATTTGTTTTTCAAGATCTGACACTTTTACCCTCAAAACAAGCTAAATAGGAGTCAAAAGTATGAGGTGACAGCCATAAGAGGTGGTTTTTGCTTGCACAGAGAAAGGTCTAGTTTCCAGGAATAAAGAAGTTAATAAATAATAATAATAATAATAATAAAGTTCCTTTATGGTATACCCCTCTCAAGGTGACATCTGTTCGGTTCTGGGCCCTCAATTTAGGAAGGGCATTGATAGCTTGGAGTGTTCATAGGAGGATAACCAAATTGATAAAGGGACTGAAATACATGCAACTGAAAGAATTAGGTGTGCTTAACCTGGAAAAGAAAAGGTGGGAACTGTGAGAGCTATCTTCATGGACCTACCTGAAAGGGATGACACGTACAAGAGGTTTTGTACCTGCTCTGTTTGGGCCCAGAGAACAGAAGCACGAGCAAAAGGTGGAAGCTGCTAAGGGACAAATTCAGGCATGATGCAAGAAATGTTCTCTCTCATTAGAGGCCTTCCTGGACACCTGGAGGGGCTGGATGACCAGCTATATCATACAGGGCTTTCTTTGGAGGTATGGTTTGGACAAGACAGCTGCTAATGGCCCTTCCAATGGTAGAACTCGATCATTTGTATTTTTCTTATTCCCCTGAGTTGCCAAAAGTTTTTTGGCCTTAACTAGACTACACCATGGACAGTAGAAATATGCCTTCCCTGTCCTTCCACAGCTTGTACCCTACTGGCATACTGTTAAGAACCCATCGTTATGTATATGCTATGATGAAGTATCAGACTAAAACTGTTTTCTGTCTTGTTGCTGATGTTCTAAATATGTCCACAATTTTCTTTGATCTTTATAACCACAAAGCATACCAGGCCAGTGTTTTCAAGAAACAGATGACAATGACTCAAAGAATTCCTTTTCCAAACAGTGATTGAGAGATTAAGGCACATTATTCTATAAATATAATCTAATTTATACCCCCCTATTTACAAATGGGTTGTACCAAAAAAGTTGTTTTTGTCAGTTCTTTGTTTCTCAGGGAAAATATATTGAACTCCAATGTAATAAATGGTGGTTATGTTTAACAAAAGGTTTTTGATAATCCATAATTTACTACTACTATGGCTGAACTAACATTATAGGTTACACAGTCTTGGTTAATCACAACTTATATCACTGTTTCTAGGAGAAAATGCATACTGTAGAACTTAGTGACAAGGGGCATATTTTCCACCACCACCCCCAACTCTACCCCACTGTGGCTCCCTTTTTCCTCCTTATTCTCCTCTCCAGTTCACCTCAACCACAGTCTCAAGGCTCTGGAGACATTTCTCATGCTCTAAGGTTCAAGAAGAGGCTCATCCAGACAAGTGCCAGTCAACTGTTTCAATGTACAGGATGGAATTTGACTATTTAGAAGTCAGAGAGTGCCTCTATGTTTTTCAGAAAAATGAAAAAATGCTCTAAATCACTATTGATTAGAGAGATGCAAATCAAAACAATTCTGAGGTACCACATCACACCTATCAGATTGGTTAATATGACAAAACAGGAAGATGATAAATGTTGGAGAAGATGTGGGAGAATTGGAACACTAATTCATTGTTAGTGGAGCTTGAGCTGATCAACCATTCTGGAGAGCAATTTGTATCCATGCCCAAAGGGCTACAAAAATGTGCATATCCTTTGACCCAGCAATATCACTTCTAGGACTATATCCCAAAGAGATCATAAAAATGGGAAAAGGTCCCACGTGGACAAAAATATTTATAGCAGCTCTCCTTGAGGTGACCAAGAACTGGAAATGAAAGGGATGCTCATCAGCTGGGGAATGGTTGAATAAGTTGTGGAATATGAATGTAATGGAATACTATTGTGCTATAAGAAATGACAAACAGGACTTCAGAACAGCTGGAAAGACTTATATGAACCAATACTGAGTGAAATGAACAGAATCAGGAGAACATTATACACAGCAACAGTCACGGTATACAAGGACTGTTTCTGATAGATTTAGCTCTTCATAGCAATGCAAGGACCTAAAACATTCTCAGAGGACACTTGAGGCAAAATGTCATCTACAACCAGATAAAGAATTGAGGGACTGGAATGCAGAATGAAACAGACTATTTTCTGTTGTGTTATGTTTTGGTCTGGTTTTTCTCATGGTTTCTCCCATTCATTTTAATTCTTCTATATAACATGACTAATGTGAAAATGTCTTTAATAAGAATGTATGTGTAGAACTCATATAAGATTGCATGCCATCTCAGGAAGGGAGAAAAGAAGGAGGGGGAGAACATTTAAGAGTTATGGAAGTGATTGTTGAAAACTGAAAACAAATTAATTTAAAAAATTGAAATATCAAAAGAATCCTTTTTTCTTAATTTACTGATGATTGCCCTAATGATATGGTTTATGAGAACAATGTCAGTTATTCACTTAATGGCCTTATATCAAAATGTTTTTATTTCTTTTAAGATTTCAACATACCTCGCAAGCATATTATGGAATAATGGTTGGCCTCTATTGCATCTTAGGATCTAAAATGAGATTTCTATTAATTTGTTCTCTTACTCTGTATAATGATTTATAATGTGTTTCAGTTCAAGTAAAAGTCTACAATCTTCTGTTTTTGATATATTTTTAAGTAAAATTCAGGGGAAAATTATATATGTGAAATTTTGTCTAATATTATATATGTGCTAGTATTTTTGAAGAGTATTTAGACAAAAATAAACTAACTTGTTGTTAATAACTTTGCTATGATAACATTTAATGAGTACTAGCAGTAGTTTGAAGGTATTTAACTAGCTCTCTCTCTAAAAAAAAGAAGTAAACAAACCCTGTACTCATTACACTTTTAAATTTAATCTTCATTATTAGTATTTTCTCCATTACTTTCTTAAGTGTAGACAATAAAATAAATCAATCCCACATTTGCAGTGTTTGCCAATTTCCAAATATAAATGCTCACAGTGAAAATTTAACAATCAGCTAGAGCTGGTACCAGCTGCTTCCAGTACACATTTGGGTCAAAGGATCAACTGCTGACAGGGAGGTAAACCACAATTCATAATTAAAGCTTAACCTTTTTTGACAACAAGTAGTATACTAGAATCTTCATCATTCCTTTTATCATGAGTGTAAGAAACAAAGAGATCATTTCAGATGTACCAAAGATTTAGCCATAGACATGCTGTGATAATTTCACACGGTAATTTCAAAAAGAAAATAACAGCACAAAATCAAAGAAAATGATGTTTTAAATAGAATTAGGTTTTTCTCCTCTTAAAATTTAAATTTAGACTTTATTTTAAAAGCAGTGGAAGGCAGAGCCAAGATGGCGAAGTAGAAAGATGCATATACTCTAGCGCTTCCCCCACAGACCACAAAATACCTGTAAAAAACGACTCTCAACAAAGTCTAGAGCAGCAGAAGCCATAGAACAACAGAGAGAAAGAGGTTTCCAGCCAAAGGTAACCTGGAAGGACTACAGGAAATGTCTATCTCACCAGATGCTGAGCAGAGCAGAGCCCAGACCTGGCCCTGTGGCACAGAGAGGAACAAGACCAGAACAGACCTCCAGGGCAGAATCCCCAGCAGGGAAGGTCCCAGATACCTTAACCCACAAGCAACAAAGAAAGCTCGAAAGATCAGTGGGGGAGGGTTTTTCCAGCTGGGCTATGAGGGGTAGGGGTTCCTTCAGCAATAGCCCCAGGCAGCTACTGTGGCTGGGAAGCAACCTGGGTCCATTGTCCAGGCAGCTCAGCTTAAAGCCTCTGGCAGTAGGGAGCAGCTGATCTAAACCTCAGCCCTGAGTGATGGCCCCACCCCCACCCAAAGCCCAGGGAAATTGAGCAGCTGAGTCCAATCTCTTGACAAAGGATTCAGAAGTCAAGTAACTGGCTGGGAAAATGCACAAAAAAAGGGAAAAAAAATAAGACCATAGAACGTTACTTTCTTGGTGAACAGGTATCTCCTCTCACTCTTTCAGGTGAGGGAAAACAAGGCTTACTGTCACAGCAAGTTAAGACCCCTGCCTCCAGGGCCTCCAAAGTGAACTTAAATTGAGCCCAAGCAATGGAAGAACTTGAAAAGCTAGTCAGCAGCTTGCTAAAGGAGAACCAAAAAAATGCTGAGGAAAACAACACCTTTAAAAAGAGGGTAACTCAATTGGACAAAGAAATCCATAAAGCCAATGAGGAGACGGAGGCATTAAAAAGCAGAATTAGCCAAATGGATGACAAGGTTCAATAGCTCACTGAACAAAATAGTTCTTTGAAAGAGAGAATTGAGTTCAGGGAAATGAATGACTATGAGATAAACCAAACAGTTAAAAAACAAAATCAAAAGAATGAAAAAAAATACAAGATAATGTAAAACATCTTATTAGAAAAACAACTGAGCTGGAAAATAGATCCAGGAGAGACGATTTAAAAATTATGGGACATCTTGAAAGCCATGATCAAAAAAAGCCTAGACATCATCTTCCATGAAATTATCAAGGAAAACTGTCCTGATATTCTAGAACCAGAGGGCAAAATAAATATTGAAAAAATCCACTGATCACCTCCAGAAAGAGACCCGAAAAGAAAAACTCCTAGGAATATCATGGCCAAATTTCAGAGTTCCCAAGTCAAGGAGAAAATATTGCAAGCAACTAGAAAGAAACAATTTGAGTATTGTGCAAATACAATCAGGATGACACAGAATCTGGCAGCTTCAACATTAAGGGATTGAAGGGCTTGGAATATGATATTCCAGAAGTCAAAGGAACTGGGATTAAAATTAAGAATCACCTGCCCAGCAAAACTGAGTATAATACTTCAAAGGGAATAAATGGTCATTCAATGACATAGAGGATTTTCAAGCATTCATGATGAAAAGACCAGAACTGAAGAGAAAATTTGACTTTCAAACACAAGAATCAAAAGAAGCATGAATAGGTAAACAGAAAAGAGAAATCATAAAAGACTTTCTAAAGCTGAACTGTTTACATTCCTACATGGAAAAAAAATATTTATAACTCTTTAGACTTTTCTCAGTATTTGGGTAGGTGGAGGGGTTGTACATACATACACACACACACATACACACACACACACATAGACAGAGAGTACAGGCTGTGTTGAATCAGAAGAGATGATATTCACAAAAAAAAAATAAAATAAAAATTAAGGGATGAGGAAGGAAAATACTGGAAGGAGAAAGGGAGAAATGGAATGGGACAGGCTATAACTCATAAAAGAGATAAAGAAAAATCTTGTTCAGTGGAGGAGAAAAGGGAGAAGGGGAGAGGGGGAAAGTGAAGCTACTCTCTCCACATATGGTTTAAGGAGGGAATAACGTGCTTACTAAATTTGGTATGAAAATCTATCTTATACTACAGGAAAGTAGGGGAGGAGGCGACAAGTGGGATGAAGGGAATGATACAAGGGAAGGCAAATGGGAGAAAGGAGTAACTAGAAATAACTTTGGGGAAGGGATCAGGTCAAATGAGGGAATAAAATGTAACGGGGGATAGAGTAGGATAGAGGGCAATATAGTTAGTATTACACAACATGAGTATTATGGCAGTCTTTTGCAAAATGACACATATATAGTCTGTATTGAATTGCTTGCCTTCTCAGTGGGGATGGGTAGGAAGGGATAAAAGTTGGAATTCAAAGTATTAGAAATGAATGTTGAGAAGTATTATTGCATATAACTGGGAAATAAGAAACACAGGTAACGGGGTATAGAAATTTATCTTACCCTACAAGAAAAGAGAGAAGATGGGGATAAGGGAAGGGTGGGGTGTGATAGAAGGGAGGGTACATTGAGGGAAGGGGTAATCAGAATGCAAGGTATTAGGCGGTTGGGGGAGGGGAGAGATGGGGAGAAAAATTGGACATATTACAAAGTGATGTAAAAGCAATTAATATTAAAACAATTGACTGAATTAATTACTGAGACTAAATCAGAGACACCTTTAGTTTGGAGAACAGAATTTTAGTCTAAGTTTCCTAGAAGCAGGTAACTTTGGGTAAAATTTGGCATTGATGGAAAAGTTAAGGTTTTAATGGTAAATTTGATTTCATGATTGTTATTTAAGCAGGAACTAGAACATGTGTAGAAAGGCATGTAAGCCACTTAAGACTTGCCTCAAAAGATGTTCCAACGTGAATTTATAGTCATATTTGAAACCTGGTTATTGAAACGTGCTATTTTAAGATGCTTTGGGACTATTAACTGACTGTTCTTCTAAGTCTAATTCCAGGTATGGATAGCAAGAAAGGTGGTCTGAGCCTCCAATCCATGATGCCAGTAAACCAGTGAGATGCTGGTATGAACTGAAAAAGGGGATCTCATGAGAAGGGTGGGAGAGTGGCTGTTCAGCCTGAGCTGAGGTAGGATTCTCCTGACTCAATTTCCCCACTGACACCTGGCAGACTTTAAGCCTGACTGAATGCAAGTTGACAATCTACTCCTGCCTGTAACTCACATGAAGTTGGGGAGATATTGTTTCCCTGCGATGTCTCTACTCTTAGTAGCAATTTCCTATAGTCAAAAGGTTTGTAAGCTGAATACCAGATCTATTAAATTATAGATTGTTGGTAGGGGAACATCTGAGGTTAAGTCTAAAATTAAGCTATTAAGCTGAGGACTTTAGACCAACAACAATAAGTTAGAATCCTTTAATTCTTAGTAATAGTGTGGAGACAATTAGGTCAAGGGCTTATGCTGTGTCTCAGTTGGTTAATGTTAAAAAAAAAAATTCATTTGTGGTCTATATGGTAAATGCTTTAAAAGAAGTATCACCTGACCAAAAGTTGGAATTGTTTTATGTGATATGAACTGTTAAAAATGAAAAAAAAAAAAAAACCAGTGTCATTACATCAAGGAGAGCTCTTAGAAGAAGAAAAGAAGTTTAAGGCATGCAAGGTTTAGCAAGGAAGCTTTTGGTTCCATTCCTGTCCAGGCTATATTTTACTGACTTCCTTTACCACACCCCAGAAACCTCTTCATCCTGAGGTTCATTTCAGCCTGGGAATTCAATTACTGGAAATACCCTCTGCTTCTTCTGATTGGATGGCTCTTCCCTAAACCTCGATTTAAGAACAGTGTCCAAGCCAGCTATGTCCATTCCTCTCAAGGCTGCATTCTGAACTTGGTTTAGCATGTCCCTAGCACCTGATATCTTTGTCTCCAATTCCACTTCTTTTTATATTTGGTCTTTTCCCATTGGAATGTAAGCTCCTTCCAAGCAGGAACTATCTTTCTTTCTGCTTATATTTGTATTTCAAGGTTTAGCACAGTGTCTGGCACATAGAAGGAAAGTGTGGGAGAGAAGAGATATTAAACTGACTACCAAACTGAAGGTCTATGGAACTGTTGTGCTGATTTCATTGCTGTATGCCTATGAAACCTGGACAGTATACCAGTACCATGCCAGGAAATTGAATATCTTGGGAAGACTGTGAAGATCACCTGACAGAATAAGATATCAAACACTGAAATCCTTTCTCAAACTAAACTGCCAAGCATTCAAACTTCAGAGAGTACAACTCGAATGGGCTGGCCATGCCTTGTTAGAATGCAAAACATAAGCTTGCCAAAAAAGACTATTTTATGGAGAACTCACACAGGGCAAGCATTCACATGGTAGTCAGAAGAAGCAATTCAGGACACTCTCAAAGTCTCTCTTAAGAACTTTGGAAATGATTCAATGACAATGGGAGACATCAGCACAGGACCACCCAACATGGTGTGCCCACATCAGAGAAAGTACTGTGCTCTGTGAGCAAAGCAGAATTGAAGTAGCTCAAAAGAAACTCGAGATTCACAAATTTAGAGAATCTACCCCCAAGTGTTCACATGGACTATTTAAAACCCACCCTGTGGGACAGCATTCCGAGCTGGTATTGATCTGATCAGCCACAGTTGGAAACACTGTAACTTGTCTCTAACATAGTGATGTCATTATGGTCTTCTTAGAGAATGAAGGACAACAACCAATTTATATTCCAGGGTTTAGCAGAGTGCCTGGCACATAGTAAATGTTTAATAAATGCTTGTTGGCTGACACAAAAAAATTGAGAGCAGTATTGAGAATAGAACCATGTAGCACTAGATAACTAGTTCCACACTGACATTACTTCAGCCCTTTTCCATTTTCAAAAAGAACAGAATAAAAAGCAAAAGAATTAAGAGCATAGTGAAATATTAACAAATATTAAGCACAGTTATTCAACTAGATGCAAATCTGCATAAGTGTACTATGGTATCACCCATGTCTCCATATTATCCACAATGATATTGTCAAGCACTATTATATGCCCTGATCAATTAAAGATATACTAGGACTATCATATTCTACTAATCTATCAGTTTAACAAACCATGGGGAAAAAAAGGATTTTAAGTTAGAGTGGTCCTTTGTGATCACTGTGTCCTTCTAAGTGCTTTTGAACTATCCCTTTAACTTGCCACTTTTTTAATGTTGTCCATAATCAATGGAAAGTTTACTGCTGCTTTTGACCTGTGTGATCTTCCATCTCCAAAACTATGCTCCAATTGTCCTTATATAGAATCCACATTTTCTCTCTGTGACTTCGATTCCCTCTTAAGTATATTTTAGTTCCCCTTTGAATCACAGACTTCGAGGAGGAAATCCAGAAGTCATCGACTCCAATTATCTCATTTTACACAGATGGAAGCTGATATCAAAAGGTTAAGTAATTTCCCTGAAAGTACATAGTTAGCTACTGGCACTGCCAAGACTAGAAACCAGTTTTATTGGTCCATTTTTCCATCCATTGTAACACAAAGAAGTCACATCCCTGATATCTTTATCATATTGAATGGGTATTTATTTTGGGAGGAGAGGTTGGTAGCTATTGGACACACAGCCAATATGGTTAAAGTTAGGCCTCCTTGCCTCTAAGGCTGGCTCTTTTTCTACTACATCATACTATTTACCTCTTGAGTATTTAATTATTTATACACACATTAACATGTATTTATTAACTGCCTACTAAGTGCTGGGCACTGTGCTAAGTACTAAGGATATAAAGAAAGGAAAAAATAGTCACTGCCCTAAAAGAGCTCATAGTCTAATGGGGGAAACAAAATACAAACAATCATATACAAACAAAGTTATATGCAGAATAAATTGGGAGTATTTTAGGAGGAAGACACTAGCATCGAAGGGGGCTGAGAAAAAAAGAATAGGACTCTCACTGAGATCTGAAGAAAGCCAGAGAAGCCAGAAGCCTTCAGGGGGAGAGAACTCTAAGCAATTTAAAAAAAGAGAGAGAATATTAGGTCAGCCCTTAATTTAAAAAAATTCTCCTGAGAAGGCACTGTGCCTTGCTGCCACAAGAATCACCATGAAAACCAAATGAGTTCAAGTACAGGAAAACTTTGAGAACCATGAAAACTACTTTTTGTGAAAGCTTAACCTTATTGATGGCCCTTATCACACTGCTTTTCACACAAGTACTTGACATACCTACCTTTCTTAAAATGTTGAATTAACACAGAAAAAGCAGCTTAGATTTTTCCCAGTGTATAGCAGAAACAGGGAGCCTCTCAGAGCTCCTGATCATATTCTCAGGATCAAGAACCAGAAGGGATTTTACAAGTTATATGAGGCAACTCACTCATTCTATAAATGAAGACACAAAGAAGTTACAGTTAAGTGACTTGCTCAAATCAAAGAAAAGAAAAGCCTCCAAAGGCCGTGAGTAAACTTCCCATTGTACCAACCTGTCCATTTCTCACCAATGGCAAACGCTTGTCCTCATCCAACCAGACAAGCCTTCTACCTGGAGTCCCAGTTGTTAGGTGCCTGTTTGTTTAGCTATTCAATAACATTTTTAAAAAGTAAAATTACAAAGCAGCCTCTTTACCTTCTAGCAAGTTAGAATAGGAAAAGAGAGAACATATGTAGGTTCAACTTTAAGGGGAACATTATGTCACAGGAAAATGTGGGCCCCAAAGATTCAAGTGACTGGATAAGGAAGGTGGCTTTCTGGGGTGAACAAAGTTGGAGCTCTTTGGCAACAAATGAATTTTCCCCTTATAAAACGGGCAACCTCTTCCATCCTCAATAACACTTGTGAAGATCTGGCACAGAGATTGGGATACAGAGACAGTGATAACAATACCTAAGGGAAAGAGATCTTGTTAGCTCAAAGACAAAAAGGAAAGAAATATAGAGTCTCCAGCAAGAAGGATAATTACAAAGCAGCAGATCAGGCTCAAAGATGCACAGGTCTGCAGAGAACCTGAGGTGCTTCCTTTATTTTTTTAATTTTTTTTTTCATTTTGAACTTAAATACAGAAAGACAAAAACAAACAAACAAAAATTTCCACATACACAACACAACATATGAAGAGAAGATTCAATATAAAACCATGAAATTCCATTTCAGACTATTTCCTTTTTTTGGTGTAATAAATACTACACACTGTGTTAAAGCTACCTTGCCTTTCTGTGACTCTTTCTAAGTTTCTTTTGTTCTCCAAATTGCATTTTTCTACTTATTTCTCTCTCCCTTCTTACCCCACCCTACAGAAGGCTACAATTAAACACAAATATGAGTATATATGTGTATATATACGTGTGTGTATACATACACACACACACACATATATATATATATAGACACATACAACCTTGTGTAAATGTGTATGTGTATGTGTATAAAATCATCCTACACATACTTTTAATTATCGGTTTCTTCTCTGGTGACCTTGCACAGCCCTCCCTCACTCAAATCAAAGTCAACTGCAAGTCATGTTATCATCTCCCTGATGTCATGGTCCTCTTTGAGAATGAAAGACAAACACAACAGCAACCTTCTTCTCTCTGGAGATGGATAGCATCTTCCTTCATAAGTCCTTTGTAGTTGGTTTGAGTATTTATGATAATCAAGATGAATTAGTCATTCAAAGTTGCTCTTAGGACAATACATTTTGTTACTACATACACCATTCTCTTAATATTGCTTACTTCTCATCATTTTAAGCAAGTCTTTTCATGTCTTTATAACATCAGTTCTGGTATAAATAGTCCATATGAACATTTGGGGTGCATACTCTAAATATGCACATCCTGTGTTTTCTTTAAGCTGTTTCAATTCTGCTTTGCTCATAGAGCACAGCACCTTCTCTGATTTGAGCAAAACCATACTGAGCAGTCCTGTGCCAGTGTGTCATATCACGCAATCAATTCCAAAGTTCTTGAGAGTATCCTTGTATTGCTTCTTTGACCACCATGTGAACACTTACCCTGTGTTGAGTTCTCCATAAAATGGGAGGAGAAGTGAGGTTGGTGACCTGCACAGCCCTCTTTCACTCAGAACAAAGTCAAATGCAAGTCATATCATCATTTCTCTGATGGCATGGTCTTCTTTGGCAATGAAGGATGAACACAATCCTGGGAGTAGATGAAGCTGGCTGAATGGGGACCCAGCTAGCTGGGTTACTCAACTCCTCCTCTCTTGTCTGCCTCCCCCTCCCCTTCCTTCTCCTCTCCAAAGGAAGGTAAATTTGGATGGCTAAAAGATGCCCAGTTGACATAGGTTTTACTATCTCCCCCTTCCCTTTCCTTTCCTTCCTTTCCCTTCCCTTCCCTTCTCTTCCTGTCCTGTCTTGTCCTGTCCTGTACTGTCCTAAAACCTACTGCACTCTGAAACTGGAACTCCAATAGACCCCTACCTGAGGGCTCCTCTGGACACTCTTAGCTTTAGAGTGATTATCAACACTAACTGCTACTGGTTCCCACCCAGCCTCATGTCTTTCTTTTTCCTGACCTGATTAAAGGGGTCACATCCTGGCTCCTTCTTAAACAGGCCTATTCAATGAATTGGCCTTGCCTCACCCTAAGTGAGTACCTGCCTTGGGCCTAAAGGGCCCAAGGTCTCCCAGTGCATGCTGGGTCATCTCCAGTCATCCTGATGAATATCTGGTCACTGGATTCAGATGGCTGTGGAGGAGAAGTGAGACTGGTGACCTGCATATCCCTCCCTCACTCCAAACAAAGTCAAGTGCAAGTCATGTCATCATTTCTCTGATGGCATGATCTTCTTCAGCAACAAAGGACGAACACAATATCAACCAGCTTATCATTTCTTATAGTACAGTAGTATTCTATCACCATAGTATATAATTTGTATATTATATGCCCCAACTAAAGGGTATCTATCATTTTAGCCAGTCTGATAGGTGTAAGATGATATCTCAAAGTTGTTTTCATTTGCATTTCTCTAATCAGTAATGATTTAGGGCATTTTTTTCATATGACCACATGTAGTTTTGATTTCTTCATCAAAAAACTGCTTGTTCATATCCTTTGACCATTTATCAATTGCAGAATGATTTGTATTCTTATAAATTTGACAAAATTCTTTATATATTTGAGATATAGGGCCTTTATCTGAGTGAGTCTATAAAAAATTTTTCCTGATTTTTCACTTTTCTTCTAATCATGGCTACATTGGTTTTATTAGTATCAAAACTTTTAAATTCAATGTAATCAAAATTATCCATTTTATACTTTATATTGCTCTCTATCTCTTATTTATTAAGAAACTGTTCTCCTATCCTTAAGTCTGATAAGTAATATGTTCCACAATCTTCTAATTTTCTTGTCATGGCTCCCTTTATATCTAGATCATATCCATTTTGACCTTGTCTTGGTAAATGGTTTAAGATATTGATCTATGCCTGATTTCTGCCAGACTGTTTTCCAGCTTTCCAAACAATCTTTACTAAGCACTGAAGTTCTATTTCACAAACTTTACATTTGTCAAACACAAGGCTACTATAATCATTTACTACTGTGTATTGTTGTATGTCTCTCGTATTGATCTGATCAGCCACAGAGTCCCAAACTGAAACTTGACTTTATCATGGTGATGTCATTTTGGTCCTCCTCAAGAATGAAGGACAACAACCAACTGTATGTTTACTGTGTTCAACTGATCTACCTTTCTATATCTTAGCCAGCACCAGATAATTTTGACAAGTATTGCCTTATAGTTTAAGATATAGTATTACTAAACTCCCTTCCTTTTTTTTTTTTCATTTTTTTACTGGCTTCTTCAAAATTCTTGACCTTTTCTTCTTCCAAATGTTATTTTTTTCTCAGTAAGATATTTTTTTGGTAAATTGCTGTGTTTATTACATTGATATTGCCTTCATATGAACAACTAATATTTCTTCAATTATTTGTATAAAGAATTTTTTGTAATCATGTTCATGTAGTTCCTTGGTTTGTTTTAGAGACATACTCCCAGGTTATTTTATGGTGTCTAGAGTTATTTTAAATTATTTCTTATGTTCTTGCAGGGTTTTGTTGTTGATATATAAATATAAACGAAAATACTGATGATTTACATGGGTTTATTTTTATCCTATTATTTTTCATCTTAGAATCTTTTTCAGGTGATGAATACCAGTTTTTTTCTTTTTCCTCCCTCCCTCCTTATTCTAGAATTTCAGGGCAATTTTCCTTAATAATTTTTTGAATATCATATCTAGACTTTTTTTATTATAACTTTTAGTTAATCCAACAATTCTTGTATTGTCTCTCCCTGATCTATTATCCGTATCAGTTGTTTTTCTAATGAGTACTTGTTGGAGAGTATGGTACAAGATGACTGGAAAGGTAGGAGGGACCTAGTTTACGAAGGACTTTCATACCATACTGATATGCCTCCTGTCTCTCAGGCAATGAACTTAAAATTCAAACCTGCCAATCTGCCAATCACTAGTTTTTCCTTAGGCCTCAAATATAGCCTCACAGAGCTACCAGCCAGAAGGACAGCCCTTCTATTCATCGTGATGTATGATAATTATCTACACTATATTAAACTCATAAGCACATCATAGTGATCAATCATCTTGTCAATACTAAATCTTACATCCCAAAACTTTCAACTCTGCAGACTGAAACACCATCCCAGGGGCTCGCCTGTCCTTTTCCTAGACCTCCTCAAGGAATCCTTGTTTATTTTCTTTTACCCCAGAACTGTATGTGCCAGTCCTTAAAACCAACAGAACTCCTTTCATAATATATTTTCATAAGAGAAGCCCCTCCTTTTTTCAGTCATTTCATTTTCAACAAACCTCAATATCACTTTTATGATGAAATCATTTAAAAATAATGAAAGATAATTTCCCTCTGTAGATGCAAATAGGAGTATTTAAATTTAAAGTTACTTTTACTACCTCCTCTGCTATCACTAATTTCCTGCTTACTAAGCCATCAACTGCCTGCCAGAACCTCAAAATGGGGAAAATAACTCTGACATATAATGTAAACTTCTGTTTGATTTTACTTCTCTTTAAATATTTCTTCATAAAAGAAAACTGACAAAGTTGGATATATCTTATATAATCTGTTACACAAGTATATCTATCCCAGGGTTCTGAATTTACTAATTAGGTATGGCACAAACTCAGTTACATTAACCCAGCAGAAGGAGTGATACTTTCAAATCAATTTTAACACTTGCCTTTAGAAAATGAACAGGCTGAACTTAAAACTGATTTTCTTTTCATATGGAAAAGTATGCTTTCATTAGGAACGATGCATTTCCAAAATTATTTTGCATCTGCGCAACAACTTCAGGAGAACCTTGAGAATCAATCTCCCTACTTATGTAGGTTGTGAAATGTCAACAACATGGAAAGCATGACAAGAGGGTGGGGAAGATGCAATAAACAAAATGTTCCAACTACTCCCATCTGGCTTGACTTCTGATTTGGGACTAGAGTTGGTCACTTTGGCTACTGAGGACCCAAGTGATTTCCCTGTAGTCATTAGTGCCATTTATCAAGAATAGCTGGTTTGTAATTCACATATTAAAAATACCGCAAGGTGAAGGCTTCTGCATCATCTTAGTCCAAACTGAACTATTCAACAGCACTGAAACTTAAAAAAAACAAACAGTCCCTCTAGTGGAATCTTCTAAAAAACAGAAAAAACTGAGATGAACATTAATATATAAGTTTTCCAAAGAAACCATCAAGAAGTATTTATTAGCTCCTACTGTGTGCCAGGCACTCCGTCAGTCACTGGGGATTCAAAATCAAATTAAATGAAAGTCCATGCCATTAAGAAGTATATATTCTATCAGTGCCACAAGGTATAGGCATATAGGAATATGTGTAATATATACAATAGAGGGAAATCAACCAAATCATCCAATTTTCATGTTCTGGAGGCATACAGTTTTTGCTTTATGTAAGTGGACCATTCTACAGACCTGTCAGTAAAAGCAAATTTGGTATAATGTCAATTTGCCCATTAATGTGAGGAAGGAAAGGAGGAAGAGAAGAAAAAAGGGAAGAAGGAAAGGAGGCTGCCCACCCATGAGGGAGGGGGCCAGCATATGGTTCAAGGACATGTGAGGGCCAGACACAGAGAACTTAGAGCAGGAGGAAGAACCAGGGATCAAGGCCAGCAGGCCTGATCTGAACCAAGGGGTGTGGGGAGAGGGAGAGACACGTGGCAGCCTGATAGACACAGACAGGAGAGGACAGGAGACATTCTAGACCACACATTTAGCACTTAGAGCTGATGAATGGAGACACTAGGAGCTGGACACCTGAAGGGAAAGTGTCAAATCTCTCAAATCTGGAGGACTCAAACGGAGCCCACCATGGTTTTGGGGGGAGTCCATTCTTCTGCTTTCATTTGGAGGGGTTTTATTTACGGTTGGGGGTTTTTTGAGGGGTGGGATTTGGTGGGGGTCAAAGAGGAGGGGAGGCCAAGGAACCTGAGGGGTTCAGAGGAACTGAGAGAGAGCACAGTAAGGTTAAAGTAAACACAGATTTAGGTTTTTTTAATGTTGATTTCTTTCAGAAATCCTTACTTAAAATCGAATTTGCATAATGCAAATTTGTAAAGCAGGAATTGTCTGTACTTCCAAGAGCATTAAAGACCTTTCAAGCATAGAAAGGCTATATTTCTTTAAGACTGTCTTTGTAGTAGCAAAGAAACATAAAAGCGTATTAAAAATGGAAAACTGAAAGATTTGTGATCGCACAAAGTCCCAAGAGTTACCAAAGTTGAAGTGCAGCGTCTGAATGCTCCAATCACAATCATGCTTTGCATCCAAAACTACTTGCAAACTTAGTGCTTCCCTATTGCAATCATTTTCATTGTTAACCATAATGTAAAGCCATTGAAAAAACTCCAATTAGCAATTACTGACTTCTGAGCCACACTACTCTCACACTCTCAAACAAGCTTTTTTCTCATCTATATTGATCCACATCAAACAGCCTCGTATTCAGCAAAGTATATCCTGAATTGTTAGCAACATTTCTGTTGAGCATGCAAAAACACTAAGCACTTTTGACATCCTTATCACCCATTAAGAATTTGAGATATGGTATAACTGACTCTTCCATTAACAAAAGTAATTGCTACTAATAGATAATAGATCTGGGTTACCATGAGGATGTGGACAGATTTAGAATAGGCCATATCAGATGCCTGCACTATATAATTCATCCAAATAAAACCTAGCCTTTGAAATAGCCTGTGAAAGTAAAGTAAATAAAATCTGTTTTCTTTTAGATACAAACATGAAAATCCCCTTCCCATCAATAGTAACACAATAGGGAAAAAGGACAAAACTTGTAATTTCTTTAGTACTCAAAGTCTAAAAAAAGAAGGACTTCCTAACCTTTTTTTGTGGCAAGGATATCCTTTTGGAGTCTGGTGACTCCTATGGACCCCTTCCCATTATGTTTTTAAATGCATAAAATAAAATACATAGAATTTCAGAGAAAACCAATTATATTGAAATATAATTTGTTAATTTTTTAAAAAGTTAAAAACCCTAGTTTTAGAGATTTGTTCAAGGTACTAAGATATTCAGTGATTTACATAGGATCATACAGTAAGGTGAGGTTAGAGGTAAAATGCAGGTCTTCCTAGATCTGAAATTACTATTCCGTCCACGACACCATACTGCCTCATGACAATTAGGAAGTAAAATACCAGCTACCCTTAGACAGGGAAGTCATGTGGACATATTTTAACATTCTATGCCCACAAGTGCAGTATCTGGTGATCTTTTTTCTCCTTCCATATGACAGGTCCACCCATCCTTTCCTGATCATACATTTCATAAATGATATCTGTTATGTTCACAAGTCATTGTTGGCATTATATCACAGTCTATTTGCATACATCCTTTGGGTTACCTAAAATTTTGATTCTTCCAAGATTATGATGTTCAGAATTCAATTCATAGCAACAGCACATACAAAAGTCCTTCTTTGGTATCTCCACATGGAATGGAAGCAACACTGAATTCCCAAATGCAATTCCAGTGGTGTTCAGTCTTTGGCAGATTCCTCAAGGCTGGAGAGGCTTCCAGTATAGGCTCAGCTAAATTTATTTACTATCTCTTTATTGCACTTCATATTGTGTTTTTTACAAATTGAATGTTTGTGGCAACAGATCAAGTTTATCAAAACCATTTTTCCAGTAGTACGTTGAGTCTCTCTGTCATATTTTTTCACAATATTTCAGACATTTTCATTATTATTAAATCTGTTATGCTGATCTATGATAGTGATCTTTGGTGTTACTGTTATAGTGTTTGGGGGCACCACAAACTATGTCCATATACATAATGATGAATTAATCAATAAATGTTACGTGTTCTGAGTGCTCCACCAAACAGCTTCTCCTCTGGCCTCCCTATTACCTGAGACACAAAAATACTGAAATTGGGCCAGTTAATCACCCTACAATGGCCTTTAAGTGCTCAAGTGAAAAGAAAAGTCAACTGATGTGGCAAACTTCACTGGTGTTTTAGTTTGAGAAATTGCCATAGTCACCCCAACCTTCAGCCTCCACCATCCTAATCAATCAACACCCATCCACATCGAGATAAGACCCTCCACCAGCAAAAAGAGTATGGCTCATTGAAGGCTCATATGATGGTTAGCATTTTTTGGCAATGAAGTATTTTTTAATTTTAATTTTTAATTTTTTAAATTCAGTTGTATACATTTTTGGGAGGTCATAAAACTACTGTAAACTTAAGAGACCACAGTATAGCATAAACATAAATTTTACGTGCACTAGAAAACCAAAAAAAAATTTGCGTGACTTGCTTTACTGTGGTGGTCCAGAACCAATCTCACAATACCTTCAAGATAAGCCTGTACAGTCCTGGTGAAAGATAATGTCTACTGTCCAAGTATCTCAGCCTAGCTAAAGAAGGCAGCTGGTGGTCCAGTTGACAGAGTGCTGAGTCTGGAGTTGGCAAGACTTGAGTTCCATTCCCTCCTCATACATTTATGTGATCTTGTATAAGGCACTTAAATTCTCTTTGTCTCAGTTTCCTTAATTGTAAAATGAGGCTAATAATAACAACACCTATTTCCCAGTATTGGTATGAGGATCAAATGAGAAAATATTTGTAAAGCACTTAGCACAATGCCTGGCATACAGTAGGTGCTAAATAAATGATATTCCTTTCTCTCTTTCTATCCCAATAAAACAGATGCATTGCCAATGAGCTAGCCACTAGGTAATTTACTGGATTCTTTGAATTGCTTTGGAAAAAGAAAAATATACCTAGTAGTAGGACATTAATTACATTCTGAACAATAAAAAATGAAGGGGGGAAAGAGAGGAAAAAAAGCAAAGGGGAAAGTAAGAAAGGGATAAAAAGGGGAATACTAAATACTGTATAATTACAATCATTAAGCTTGGTTGTAAAGAACAGATGAGAAAATGTACCTCCCTTCCTTCACTGAAGAGTTAGTATGGAATTCTACATATACTGCCAGATTCAAGGTGTTGATTAGTTTCCTTGGGGCTCTTTGTTTCTGTATTCTTTTTAAATTTTTGTTAAAAGATTTACAGAGGTGGCTATATTTCAGAAATGAATGTGATATAAAGAAAAAAGGCATCAATTTTAAAAAAGGATATTTTTTTTCCAAAAGAAAATTTGCTTACTTTCCCTAGGTAGGAGCCCATTGTAAATCTAAATGTGTGGGCAAATAAGCCAATGATTAATGTAATAAATGGTATAATGTCAGGAATAAAACTGTAGAAAATGAGATTATTACACATCAAAATCAATCTCATTATATGTATTACAGAATGATTTTCATTTATTCATTCATTTAATGAAGCATCTGAGCTCCTAATCCATACCCAATATTACTATAAACCTAAAGATATAATTAAGTCTCTTTGATGTGCCAGGCACTGGTGCTAAATGCAGGAGATACAAAGATCAAAACAAAAAAATAAATAAACAAAAGCCACTGGCCCCTAAATCAAAAAAAAAAAAATCGAACCTAAATAAATTTTCTCTCTTAATACACATACACATACATCCCTGAGTATGTGTGTACATACATATATAGTAAGTACAACAACATAATTTTAAGGGACAGGTGGAGTGGTCCGAATTTGAGCAGAAGGATCTGAGTTTGAATCTTGTCCTTTGTGGCCTTGGGCAAATCACTTTACCTTCCTGGGCCTCAGTTTCCTCCTGTGGGAAGTGGATACATTACATAAATGCTAAATTCCCTTTTAATGAAATGATCCCACAATCTATTCTTGAAAAGCATATTAGCTAGTTGGGCAGGCAAGATGAATGTCTATATTCTCCTATGTGAAAACCTGTTTCTTTGTAGAGCTTTTATTGTTGAGTCATTTCAGTCATGTCTGATTCTTCATGACCCCATTTGGAGTTTTCATGGCAAAGATAATGGAGGGGTTTGCCATTTCCTTTTCCATCTGATTTACAGATGAGGAAAATGAGGCAACAGGGTTAAATGACTTGCCAGGGTCACACAGCTAGTAAATCTGAGATCAGATTTGAATTTAGGAAGGTGAGTCTTCCTAACTCCAGGTCCAGGACTCTATCTATTGCATCACCTAGATACCCTTTGTAAAGGACAGAATTAAAAATTTAGAGATAAAAGGGACCTTAGAGATAATCTGAGACTCGGTGATCTACTCAAAGTCACAAGGGATTTCTGCCAAGGTCTTTCCGCTCCAAAAAATGTAGTGCTCTTGTGACCACAGTTCATTGACAATCATAGGGGTGAGTCTATTAAAGAATAGCATCAGAGAGAGTATGGAATGAATATCAATTAATTATATTAATGAGGAAAGGCTTCTCTGAGGTGAATTTTAAAGATCAAACTGGGAAAAAACTTCTGACTCTTAGTGAGTGGAGTGGACGTCATAAGGGAAAAAGGCCTCAAGTAAAACATAATGCAGTATAATCCAGTCACACACTAGCAAGTAGGCTATATCTACTCTCCTCTTTCTTCAATAGTCAATAGAGATCAATAATGAAGAGAAACATTCCACGTCACAAATTATAATAGGAATTGAGGGGGGAAATACTCCAATAGAGAGAAATGGACACTTGAAGGCAAAAATTTGCCACTGTTCTTTGGCTCTCAGATTTTAAACTAGAGGTGGTCTGAGAAATAACCCACATGCACCACCATCCCAAATTTTACAGAGGAAACAACAAAGGCCCAAAGAGATGAAGTGACCTCCTCCAGATCTGGGCATTCTATCACCATTACAGATATCAAAGAAATCATTAGGACTATTAGCTCAAAATGTAAAATCAATAAACCCTGGTCCAAACAGGAATGAGATGAACTAATTCTAATACTCTACATTCCTCTATCACTCATCATCACTGAATGATGCCTAACTGCCTCCTAAGTATATTCTAATCACATTGTTATTTTATCAGTTAGTTTATTTTTCTTGAAAAAATCTGAAATTTGCATTATTACTAGCACTCTTTCTAAATATGTGAACATTCCAGTTGGTTTTAAATGGACCTAAATGGTTCTCCACTAATACAGTATTGAGTATTTGGCCATTCCTGGAGAGGCAGACCTACGAACATTTTCAACATCTGGGATAGAATGTAGGATCATTTCACTGAAAGAGACTTTAGCATTTACTAAGGTAACCACTTCCCACAGGAGGAAACTGAGGCCCAGGAAGGTAAAGTGATTTGCCCAAGGCCACAAAGGACGAGATTCAAACTCAGATCCTTCTGCTCCAGTTTAGACCAGGAAAGCATTCAAAGCAATTTCTCCATTAGCAAAGGATTAACAGGGCAAGGACAAGTGCAACATAAATAAGCCCAGTCAGCAAAAGACTGAGCCCTTCCTTATCCTTCTTGCTGAGCTTTCTCTGGTCTTTTGGCACTCAGCTGCTTTCACTGATGGTTTACATGATCCATCTTTCCTCATCCTTGCTCCCTGATCCTCTCCCCTCTCTGCTCTGTCTGAGAGACTCCAGTCTTGATGTGATCCCCTTGGTTGCTGACTAAACTGTCTTAAACTTCTCTACTTCCAATCAATAGTTCACTTCAGCATCCCCTGCCACCATTCTCAACTCACTGCTACAGAGCTGTAAATTAAGCCTGGACAAGTCTAGTCCCCAAAGAGCTTCATATTATTATCCAAAAGCATGCAAATATACAACATTTCTTAGTGCGATCACCTCCTAAGGCAACATATTTATTCTAGAGACTAACAAGCTCTCTGATTCCATAATAGAAAAATGTTTGACAACAAATGTAGTCAGTTACACGCTGCACTTTGAACATATGCATCATCTTTCTCCAAATAAATTTCCAAAAACATTTAAGGACAAACTGGATCATTCAGGAAAGATTTCAACATCTGACAATCTAAAATATTTGTGACATCAATGGAGAAACTTAACCATAGTCTATCTTTGGCTTTTGTATCTGAGGATGCCAACACTGAAGGCATTAAATATTTTTGTGGTTAAGGAAACAGATTCACAGCCTGCAGTGTACTCATTAAATATGTTCTCCTCAGTGAACAGTGAACAGTGACTACTGTGATAGAAGGCCTATAGCTGCTTGCAATCTTGTTTCCCAATGGCATTATGCAACTATTTAAGATTAGAAAATCTGTTTATAGCAATAGAAGTTAAAATTAATCCTAAGCGTTCCACGATATAAAATGTCTTTAATATAGGGTACATGAGAAGCTATAATAAACTCACTGAATGTAAAGCTTAAAGAGGTTATTTCGTTTAGCTTTCGATACCAGGTAAATCTTTGTCTCAGTCATCTAATCCTATAGCTGTCCTTTCTTATGTGAAAAGTCATCAAAATGGAGATTATGATACCTCTTGGTAGCCAATTTCAGTGGTTAATCACATGTACAGTAAGAAAAGTTTTTCTGATGTATAACCAAACTGTTTCCTGGTCAAATGCAATCTCATGTCTTCTTTTGTGGAGATGATTAACAGCTTAGAAGCAGCCACACATAATAACTTTTGACAAGTTATTTTTCCTCATTTATCATCTTTAATTTTAGATATCTTCCAAAATGCTTACAACTACAACCAATTTCCTATGTTACACAAATTTAATGAACAGACACTTTCTGTCTGACCCACATGCTATCCAAAATATAAGGAAGAATAAAGACTAAGCCAGTTTAACCCCCACACTTCATCACCAGCTGACATCTACTCAAAGGGAAATGCAGAAAGAAAGGGAACTACCTAATAACATCTTCACTATGTATTTTACATACTTAGGAACTCTGAACCTTTTATTTTGCTTTGTCTTTTCCCTATGTCAAGGATCACAGGACTCTTATTTTTAAATTGATTTATTTTTTTTAATTTTCAACATTCACTTTTATAAGATTTGAGTTCCAAATCTTTCTCCCCCCCTCCTCCTTCCCTCCATGCTTTTCCCCCTCCCCAAGACAGCAAGCAAGGTGATACACACGATACATGTACAATCATATTACAACTATTTCCACATTAGTCATGTTGTGAAAAGAGAATCAGAACAAAAGGGAAACCCTTATCCTTAAAGGGGGTGGGGGCAGGGAGCTGATAGAAGAGAGGCAAGTTTGGGAAGGTAAAAGAAGCAAAATGCTTTTGAGAATGGATAGGGCAAAAGGAGAGAGAGAGATCAGGATAAAGGAGGGAAAAGGGGAAGGGATAAGATGGTGGGAATACACAGTGATCATTACTGTGAAAATTTTTTTACAGTGAGTTTCTTCAATAAAGATTTCATCTCTCAAATATATAGAAAACCGAGTCAAGTTCATAGAAATAAGAGCCATTCCTCAATTGATAAATGGTCAAAGGATATGAAGAGGCAGTTTTCAAAGTAATCAAAGGTATATATAGTCATATAAAGATGCTCTGAATCCCCATGGATGTGAGAAATGCAAATGAAAATAAGTCTGAGCTACTCAACCTCACAGCTGTCTAATTGGTTAATGTGATAGAAAAGGAAAATGACAAATACTGGAGGGGGTGTAGGAAAATTAAAGCATTAATATATTATTGGTGAAGTTGCATACTGATTCAACCATTCTGGAGAGCAATTTAGAACTATGCCCAAAGGGCTATAAAACCACAAAGAGACTTTGAGCCAGAAATACTACTACCAGGTCTGAATCCCAAAGAGATGAAAAAAGAAAAGAGGAAAAGAACCTCTGTGTACAAGAATATTTATAGCAGCTCTTTTAACAGTGGCAAGGAATTGGAAATTGAGGGGATGACCATCCACTGGGAAATGGCTGAAAAAGTTGTAGTATAAGATTGTGATGGAATGCTATCGTGCTTTAAGAAATAATGAGCAGGATGCTTTCAGAAAAACATGGAAAGATTTACCTGAACTGATGCAAAGTGAAATTAGCAGAACTAGGAGAACATTGTACACAGTAACAGCAATACTGTGTGATGATCTACTATGAATAACTTAGCTACTCTCAGCAATGCAATGATCTAAGATAGTTCTGTAGGACTTATGATGAAAGATGCTGCAACTCTCAAGAGAAAGAACTGATAGAGCCTGAAAGATACTTTTTCTTTACTTTCCTTATTTGTCTTGGGGTTTTTTTTGTCTGTCTGACTTATATGGAAATGTTTTGCATGACTACACATGTATAAGCTATGTCAAACTGCTTGCCTTCTCAACAAGGGTGGGAGGAAGATAATTTGGAAATCGAAATGTGAGAAAAAAAGAATGTCAAAATTGTTATTATATGTATTTGGGAAAAAATAAAATATTACGATTTTGAAAAGGAAAATGATATATACATTTGTTTGTTTTCACTCTGCCTGGTTTAGGTATCAAAACCATAGTTTTTGTCATGAAAGAAACTTGATACACCTTTTTCTTTACTGATTTTTTTTAACAGTTTTATGTAGTATTGAAGTTAATTGTTCCTTAAATGTTTGGTAGAATTTCCAAGTAAATCCATTGGTCCTGGAGATTTTTTCTTAGGAAGGTCCTCAACTCTTGTTCTAAAATAGGCTTAAGTATTTTATTTTATTTCCTCTTTACAGTTTATATTTTTGTAAGTATTCACTGATTTTATTTAGATGATCAGTTTTACCTGAATATAATTAAGCAAAATAATTTCTAATTATTATTTTAATTTCATCTTCATTGGTAGTACATTCATCTTTTTCATTTTTGATATTAGTAATTTGGTTTTCTTTTTTTTACAATAAAACTAACCAGTTTTTTTTTCTTTTTTTTCCGCACATAATTAGTTCCAAGTTTCCAAAGGGCTTTTTATTTTTAATTTTATTAATCTCACCTTTGATTTTCTGGGTTTCCATTTTGGAGTGAAATTGGAGATTTTTAATTAGTTTTTTCCTAGGTTTTGTTTTTAAGTTTCATGCCCATTTAATTGATTTAATTGAACTGCTCTCTCTTCTACTGATGTATGCAGATATAGAAATTTACACCTGAATTCCTAAAAATTTTGGGATGCTATCTCATCATTCTCTTTAATGAAATTGTTTCTGTAATTTTTTCTTTGACCCATTCATTCTTTAGGATTAGATTATTTAGTTTCCAATTAATTTTTAATCTATTCTTCCATGGCCCTTTCTTAAATGTTGTGTTGTGATTTGAAAAAGGGGGCATTTAATGTTTCTACCTTTATGCATTGGGTTGTGAGGTTTTTATGCCTCCAATACATGGTCAGTTTTTGTGTAGGTGCCATATACTGCTGAGAAAAAGATACACTTTTCTATTCCCATTCAATCTTCTCCAGAGATCTTTTATATCTTTTATAAAATTCTATTCATCTTCTTAGTTTCATTCTCATTTTTGGTTTTTTGTTTTTGTTGTTAGATTTATCTAGTTCTAAGAGGGAAAAGTTGAGATCTCCCACTAGTATGGTTTTATTCTTTCCTTCTGTAATTCATTTAGCTTCTCTTTAAAAATTTTGAATGCTATGCTACATTGGTGCACACATGTTTACTATTAATATTACTTTGTTTTCTATAGTACCTGATTGTTTAATCAGATTACCAAGATCACTACTAGACCTCTATTTATAGTCGATTGAGTATAGATAGGTAAACATGGGTGATAAATTTTTGTGCATAACTTTTGTAGGATTTTAAATCTATTTAAATTCATTTCTGTAATTAAGAACATTCAAGATTCAGCAAGTTCCAAGAAGAATAATAGGAAAACTAGTACAATTGTAAAATGTCTCTTTCTATGTCTCTCTTTTCATATGTACTTAATATCTTACATTAAAATGTGAAATTAACATGAACTCAGTTTGTATGAACTTAAACACCTTTGGAGGAAAAGAAAATCTTTATTTCAAAGCTCACAATGACAACAAAATTTCCATTAACATGATTTTCCAAAATATAAATTTTGTACTTATAGAAAGTGCTATTTTACTTTGCAAATAATACAAAAATGTTAAACTAGACTTCAACAATATGCATATGTTTGTAAATTTCATGATCTATAGCCCAACATGGAATGATGAGATGATGGTCTGAATTAATCACTAAGGCTGTTGAAATGATCAGATTGACTTGGCTGTATTTCATTCATTTCCTATATACCTAGGTAGTTCCCCCCTCTAAGTCTTGGCCTGTACTTAAGGCTAATGACTGGAATGACAACACCTTTTAACAAACTTTAGCAAATAATAAACAGAACAACCACAATCTGTCCAATAATTATATATAGGGAAATTAGTATTCAAAAAATTTGTAAGCCTTTTTGCATGAATACTTACCATCTGGTAGGTACCTGTTTATTTACAAGTCACACTAAGAAGTTCAACATGTTTTAAGATTCTTAAAATTGTTTTCATTAAAAAATATGAAAGCTATGCATGTATGAAAGTAGTCTAAGTAATCTAATGCAAATGTTTCTGCATTGAATTGTTCCCTAATAAAATCAGAGTATACTCAACAAAACACCTTTTTAAAGGGTGCAAAAGAGAGAAAGTACTAAAAATATATACTCCAAATTCATGATTTCAAGGATTTTTCCTTTGTTTTCTTTATTTGGGATATGAAGCAGTTAACATATCATTTATTAGTGTCCTATTTACTACACATCTGCCAACACTGTATGTTTTAACAAAGTAATCCATGCACTGTTAATTTCATATTCCTCTACATTATATGCACTAGCATAGATGTTATGTTACTATTAAATAGTACAAAATTTATTTTATTCAAATGCTAGGCTATCACACAATTGTTTGGGAGGAATACTTTAAATTCCATTTCTCTAAGTAGGCTGTGCCTTATACTTTTATTTTGATGCACATGTTGAACTCTGTATTCTAAAATCATGGAAGGTATCTCAAACTGCATTATAAAGCAGTAATCATGAAAAATATTTCGACTAGTTAAAAATGTAGAAATAAATATGTAGAACAAACTAGGAAAGAAACAGATAACTGAATCCAATAGTTCACTATTCTATAAACCTAAGAACTTATGGAATGATTCATACTCAGCAAACTGGAAAATGATATGGCAAAAAATTTAAACCATGCTTATAAATTATATATTACAATAAGTTTCAAATGGATATGTGACATAAGAATAAGAAGTCATATTATTTAAAAATTAGAGAACAATAAAAAGTACTTTGTGCACAAATCATAAAGGAAAATACAAAAAAATAAAAGAAATAATATAAATTACACTGTATTGAAAATAAAGGTTTTGTACAAACAAAATCAGTGCAGGTAAGACAAGAAACTGTAGATTGTGAAAGCATCTTTATATCACATATTTCTAATTAGACTTGATAACTCATAATGTATAGGAAATTAAAATTGAAAATTAAAGAAATTGATAAGACCAAAGGACATTTCTTAATGGGTGAGTTGTTGAAAATATGATGAAATCTTTCTTAATAGTTTTTATCAACTATATAAAAGACTGTTACAAATCAAGAAATTCAAAAAACAAACAAATCACACCAACCACATTAGCAAAAATAACAAAAAGCAGAAAGTCCATGCTAAAGGGACCATGGAAAGATAAGTATACTAATATACTATTGAAAGATCTGTGAATTGGATTAATGGAATTACACACAAAAAAGTGACTAATATGTCCATAGCTTTTAACCATCAAATCCCAAGACTAAAGATAACCCAAGGAAATAAAAAATAGAAATACTAAAGTAATCATAGTAGCACTTTTTGTGGGAGCAAAGAACTAAAAATAAAGTGCCAACAAAGCCATTACCTAATATCTAAACAAAGTGATATATCAATCAATTAATCAAACAAAAATTTATTAGGCACCTACCATGCCAGACAATGTGCTTGATGCATACAGAGAATTAAGACAGTCCCTGGCCTCAAGGAACTTGCCTTCTTACAGAGGGATACTGTACACACTGAGGAAAGGTGACTAAGGAAGTGAGTTTTGTCCTAGGTAGTAAAGAGAGATAATAAGTGAAGTCACTGGGCATTAGACTATCAACCCTTTGCACAGAGAAGCAAGAAAATGATGCTGGCTGTCAAAATGGTGTCAACATGGACAAGTGGATGGGGTAAAAAATATGAAATTACATCCAGCGAGTTAAATTGGATTGAAGTGAGTTTTTCACTTACTAATCCAGATACCTTAACCCTAGAGAGAATTTTAAAACTAAGATTAACTCTCCCAAAGCTAAGTGGCTTAGCACTGCAGAAGCCTGGAATGTGAGGTCAAATCTCCAGGTCCACTCTTAGTGTCTATGAATGTAAAGGAATATTATTATGTCATATAAAACAATAAATATAAGGAATTCAGAGAAACATGAGAAGAATTCTCTGAACTGACATAAAAGATAACCACAAAAATTATGTATCCAATGATTATAACAATAGAAATGAGAACAAAATAATCAAACTAAATTCAGGAATTATAATGACCCAGAAAAGAGATGCAGAAATGCACCTCCTTCATTTTCTTGATGAATCCAGGAACTATGGATGTCAAAATTAGTACAGAGATTGGCTTTGCTTAACTGTTCTTTTTCTTTGTTATAAGGAAGATTTACTAGGAGAAGAGACTGTGAAGTAAGAAATAAAAAGCATCAAGTAAAAAAACAGAACACTAGAGATCAAAAACTCTAAAATGAAACAATTATATTCCTGAATCTAAAACAGAATCACTATCAATATTAAGATTAAAAGTTGTTGTTTGTGTCCATTGTAGTTGTGAACTGTCAAGAACAAATGGAGGATAATGAAACTGTCAAATTTTATGTGACTTCATAAAAATACAAATAATAAAAGGTATCACAAAACATGACCATGACAGTGTGACCTGTACAGCAGAATTGAACTAAATAGATCATGTCCTTCTTCTGTGGGACCATCTGTTTAGCTATCATATTAAAGGGCTTTTCTTCATGAAAAACTCATTAAGTTCATGATATCGTCATACCACTATACCAACACATTGTTCTCATAATCTCATCTTTCTAGCTCTAGGGAAAGCTTGAAATGTATTTAAAATGACTCCCACTACTCACTCCTCTCCCCATCATCCATCCTTTCCACTACTATCATTATCATTAGCTAGTATTATAGTATTTCTTTATGAAATCCTAAATGAAGGACAACTTAACCAAAGTCAGACATGGATATGTGGCATAAGTTTTAAAAGCAAAATTAATCTAGTTAACAAGCTGGTATGCCTCCCAAACAGATTGCCATCTGCAGGAAAGTGCTATGCCACTATCATCAGTGTGTATGCTCCCACCTTGGTGAAAGATTTTTATGAAAATCTTCAGACCCTCATCATTAACGTGCTGAAACTCTGGGTGACACCAGAGTAGGCAGAGATTATGAGAGATGGCAGGGAGTCCTTGAAAGCAATGGAATTAGAAATAGCAACAGCAATGGTCACTTACTCCTGAAGACTTGTGCATCTCATGACCTTCTGATCACCAACACTGTCTTCTCTTTACCTAAATACAATAAAACTTTGTGGATGAACCCTCACAGAAAACATTGGCACTTTTTAAGACTATGTCTTGGTAAGGAGAAGATATAAACAGAATCTGAGAGTGACAAAGGTGATACGTGGAGCAGAGTGCTGGACCAATCAAAGACTCTCCAAACTAAACATTCACATTCATCAAAAGCAGCATTCTCAAGACAAGAAGACTACCAGAAGACTTCTCAAAAGTGTAAAGTGCTTCTCCAAGTGTGAGCAGTTTGTCGTTAACTTGGAAGGAAAACTGAGCCAACACATATTTGGAAACAGTGAAGCAGAAAAGGAGAGGACAGACTTCAGAGATTTGGTGTACAGCACCACATTTACTCATCTGTGCTAGAACACTCACAAACATCAAGACTGCTTTGACAAAAATGATGAAGAAATTCAGAATCTGCTAAGTGAAAAACAAAAACTCCACATGATTTACCAGGATAGTTTTGTCTGTCTCTAAGAAGGCAGTGTTTAATTCAATCAAAAGTAAACTGCAAGTGAAGCTTAGAAAGATGCAGAATTCTTGGCTCACTAAGAAAGCAGATGAAATTCAATTTGATGCTTATAATAACAATCCAATAATTTATAATGCCTTGAATGCCTTTATATATATATATATTTATATTATAATACTTATTTAAAATATTTATTTAAAAAATATAAATATATAATTTATATATATATAAATTGGCATTTGCCAATTTATAATGCCTTGAATGGCTAAAGATCTGTGTGCATCTCAGTTACTCAGTGATGATGCCACATTGATTAGTGACTAGGACATGATTCTTGAGATATGGACTGAACACTTCCATAGTATTCTCAACAAACCGTCATCAGCCAACGTGGAAGCCACTGACCATATCCCTCAGGCTGAATCATTCTATAGTCATATTTCCAACTGAAGAAGAGGTTTTCAATGCCATTAGGCCTCCTCTCAGGTGCCAAACCTCCTGCTGCTGATACTATTCTAACTGAGATTTACAATGCAGAGGATCCATTGCTCATATGAAAGCTGACAGAAATATTTCAAATTACATAGAAAGAAGAGGTTAGTCCCCAAGAGTTCAAGGATGCCTCCTATGTCCATCTCTATAAAGAAAAAGAAATAGGTTATCCTATCACAATCACAGAGTGGTCTTTCTCTTAGTCATTGCAGGCAAGATTCTTGGCCAGAGTCCTCCTTGATAGGCTGATCCTTCACCTGGAAGATGTTCATCTACCTGAGAGCCAGTGTGCCTTCAGAAAAAGTCGAGGAATGTTCAATATGGTGTTGGTTGCCAGACAACTCCAGGAGCAGAACAAGTCTGTGCACAACATTCTCACCAAGACCTGTATTACTGTCAATAGTGAGGGCTTGTAGAAGATCCACTGCAAAATTTCATTGCTCAGAAAAGTTCATCAGCATTGTATGCCAGTTTCATGATGGCATACTTGCTTGAGTTCTGGATAATGAATGATGTTTTCATGCTTTTCTAGTCACCAATGGAATAAAGCAGGGCTGTGTGCTTGCTCCAATGCTTTTTAGCATAATGTTTTCAGTGATCCTGTCAGATGCTTTCAATGAGGACAAATGGCATCAAGAGTAGAAACCATACTAATAATAAATTATTTAACTTGAAAAAACTACAACACAAGATTAAAGTGGAGGGAAAATTGATGGACAACTGAAATGCAATAGAAGATGGATTGATTCTCTGCTGTTTGTACTATTTTTGACCTCACAATTAACAAGAAAACAGAAGTTCTCTACCAGCCAACACTACACCATCCAATATGTGGAACCACTGGTTACAGCAAATGGAGAAGTTTTGAATTGTGAATGCTGTGGATAAGCTCACTTACTTTGGTCCTGTACTTTCCAGGGATGCACACATAGATGATGAGGTTGACATACACACTGCCCAAATTAGTATGGTGTTTAGGAGGCTCCAAAGGAAAGTATGAGAGAGAAAAGTTATTAGACCACCAAGCAAACAGAAGGTCAACAGAGCTGTTGTGCTGACCTCATGGTTGTATGCCTGTGAAACCTGGACAATATACCACTGCCATGCCAGGAAACTGAACTGTTTCCATTTCTATTGTCTTAGGAATATTCTGAAGATCACCCGGCAAGATAAGGTACTAGGCACTGAGGTTCTTTCTCAAACAACTCCCAATCATCCAAACTGCATTGCAGAGGGTATAGCTCCAGTGGGCTAGCTACGTTGTTTGGATGCCAAATGCACATTTGCAAAAACAACTAAGGAGAACTCACACACAGCATGTTCTTACAAGGCAGTCAGAAAAAGTGATACAAGGTCACCCGTAGGGTCTCTCCAAAGAACTCTGGAATAGATTCTTAGACATGGGAGACACTGACACAGAACTACCCAGCATGGTGTGCCCACATCCAAGATGGCACTGTGCTCTATGAGAAAAGCAGAATTGCAGTAGATCAAAAGAAGAATGATGTGCAAATTTGGAGAAATCTCCATTCCAAATGTTGATATGGACTATCTGTGCTGACCTGTGATAGAGCTTTCTAAGCTTATACTGGTCTAATCAGCCACAGTTGGACACACTACATTGACCCCAACACAGAGATATCATTTTGGTCCTCTGAGAATGACAGAAAAAAAACAGTATTCCTTCAGCATTAGTGACCAGAAGATAGTGATGCTGATAGTGACAGGAATTTAGATCTCTTCCTCTCCTCTTTTCCCCCCCATGTAATAATGATACTAGAGGTAGCATCTAAGGGCCTAAAGTTGTGCTCCTTCAAAAATTGCATTCCCAATGCTACTAGGAGAGACTGACCTTTCTTTACTTTATGCAACACACTCAGTTTAATTATTATCTCTCCATTTGTAGAGCTGCAGAAACTATTTATTGTACCAAATAGTACATGTATGAAAACTTAGGCTGAATCAATCATACATGCTCCTAGAACAAAGCCACATGCCATAAAAGTTCAACAAACACAGCATTATTTTATCATAATGATACCCTAAGGAAAACCAGTAGAAACCACTGGTTAAGACTACGTTTAAAAAGCTAAGCTACCACAGTAAGATCACTGCTAGGAAAAAAGTTCCCATGTCTTCATGTACATAGTGACAAAAATTTAGATTGACATTATAGTGACTAACCTCCCTGGCTTTCCACATTTCTATTTTTGTGGTTAAAGAGGGAATGCATTCTGCTTTCCAATACAATGTCTTCTGATCACTGAAAATTGTTAGAGCATTTATGCTCAAGGCAGACACTAAAGTCAGGGTACATACTAATGAAATTCAAATAAATGACTTTGGCATTAGGCCCAGGGTTTTGACTTCTGGCAAAAAGAGTAAACACAGCTGGGTGCTTATAAATTGAAAAGGGCTGAATTCTCTATAGGCTAACAGCTCTCATACTTCATCGACATATATAGTCCAAATCCTGAGACAATTCTGATAAGATCTTAGAATAGAACTGCTCACTAGAAACATTTTAAAATGCACAAGCGTTTTCTTCATTCTACTTCAAGAATAAGCAGAAAATATCCGAGTGGGATTTTTGGGAGGGGGAAATATTTTTTTTAAACTACTTCTTTGCTTCTATATTTCCTCCTTCACTAAGTCTGGTCCCAAGGAAAATATGATTCATAGGATCACAGATTTAAAGCTTGAAGAGGTTGCTTTAGTTTTTTCTCTTGGTATCACAAGGATCTGTGTGTAAGCACACAATGAAATATTTGTTGAACTGAATCTAGTCAGCCTCTAATTTTACAAATACTGTATAGAAGTAGAGTTTGAGTAACTTGGCCACAGTTATGTAAGTAGTAAAGCGAAGGGACTAAAGAAACCATCTAGCCCAACACTATTGGAATAAGTATCTTTTCTGTGACAATCTCAATGAGCTTGAGTGGAAAGGAAGAAGAAATGGTAATTACTTCTGCTTCCCATAAGGAAGAATACATAATCTTTTGAATCATTACATCTTGCGACAACTCTAGTTTTCAATTAGTTTTTTCTTTAGTTTTGCCATTCTCTGATTTTTGCTATTACGGGCCAAACATAATAAATTTAATGCCATCTATATGGGGCAGGACTTGAAATACTAGAAGAATGTCATCCTTTCCCCTTCCTGCAATCTTCTTCTCCACAAGCTATCTGTTAATTTTCATAGAATCTCTGAGTTGAGAGAGAACTCAAAGCTCTAGTCTAAACTAGGTCTGAACAAGAATCCCACTCACAGCATTCTTAATATAATAATTATAATAATAGTTAACATTTATATCGTTCTTACAAAGAACAAGACACTGCACATAAGTGTTTGAAAATATTTACCTCATTTAGTCCTCACAACAACCCTGGGAGATAGATGATGTCATCTCTATTTTACATTTGAGGAAACTGGGCAAAAAGAGGTTAAGTGACTTGCCCAGTGTGATGATAATCAAATTAGGATCTTTTGCTGTTTTTGTTTTACCAAAAGTCCTTCTGATTGAATAATGTGATTAAAGAAGATCTTTCCCACCCATTGATGACCCTGTCCATTGTGGGAAACTTGATTAGGGGACCTGTTTTGTAGGAGGGTCCCAATTACTTTTTGTTTTTCTACTGAGGCACTGGGTCAGAGGGTTATGCCCTCTGGCTCTAAAAAGTGTATAAATACTCCTGAGGGCAAGGTTTTACTTTGGGACTTAGTTTTTACAAGAAGGTTTGAGTGCCATACAAGGACTCTGGGAAACCACTTTAAGAAGCCCCCCAGATTTGAAAACCCAGTGCTTCCCTCTCTGGTAACTGTGGTCATACAGTTGTACCTGACTGTTGAACTGTGGTCAAGCAGAGGAAGCCAGGTCTGTTGATTACTTTGAGATTTACTGGCTGGAAGTGTTTGTTTGCCTAGATGAGGACTCTGGGAAGCCAACGAAGGAGCCCCCTGGCTTTGAAAAACCAGATGTCAGTTCTTCCCTCTCTAGTAACTACGGTTAGACAGCTGGAGTCCAACTGTCTGTTGAATTCAGGCAGAGGGGTCTGTTGATCTTTCGATTTCTCTGTATTTTCTTTGAAGTTCAGAGTGCTGACTCCTCTGAATTAGGTGAATCATATATGTGTTTGGTTAAAGGAATGACATATGCTTAATTAAAGTGATTGTTAACCCATCAAAAGTTGCCTTTCTTTTTATGAATACAGATCAAGGTGCTTACTGTTAAACCCAGGACCACACAGATGTGAGTATCCACAGCTAGATACTTGAACTCAAATCTTTCTAACACCAGGGCTAGCAATCTTTCCACTGTAGACATATTTTCAACTTGAAAACATCAAGCAGGTCTGGGTACTACCTCTCTCAGCTCAAAATGTTAGGAAGTTGTTTGCTTATTCTTTATATCAAAGTCTAAATCTTCCTCTTTGTACATTTATTCTTGTTCCTAATTTTTCCATTCAAGACCAAGTAGAATAATTCCAATCCCTCTTTCATATAAAAGGCCTTCATATAGTTGAGGACATTATGACCCACCTTCTCTGAGTTAAACATCTCTACTTCCTTCAGACAAGCCTCATATGTTATGGTCTCAGTCCCTTTTCAGTCTTGGTTGCTCTTTCCGGGATGCCACCTAACTTATGTCATTTTTAAAATATGGTGTCCAGAAAAGAAGACAATACTTCAGATATGGAACAGGGTTATGGAACCATAATCACCTAGCTCTAGGCACTTTGACTCTTTTACCTGCCTCAATAAACTACTGAGGCACATACGTGAAAGCATATGTAAACCTTTATTTTGCATATTTTTACTATTTTGTACTCTATATCTTTATACGTAGGTAAAACCAAGTTTTACTTAAACATTCTACATTTCTCTGGACAAAGTAATTTAGACTTTTTTATTGTTAAACTTCTAATTTTAGATTTGTTTAATTTCTTATAACTAAAATTTAGTAGGAAAATTATTAAAATTGTAATTGGATAAAACTGTTTACAATATATAACTGGAAATATTGACCTTCTCTCTTGGTAAGGTTCAAACTAATGGTACAATTCTGATTTGAAGTGGCAGGTATACTCTACCCAAGAGAGCCAACTTAAATTCAAAGTCCTCATAAATGAACACTGACATCTTGGTCATCAAAAAGAGAGAAAAGCCAAAATGGGGTGGTTTGAACAGGGAAGTAATCAGCTTAGGCATCTTAATTAAAAGGGGTCTACTCCAAAGTCCTATTAACTATCTTGTGCATCTAAACAGTGGTCTATTTGAAAAAAATATTCCCTGCATCATGGTATGTTGGAGGATACACTGGCTAGTAATAAGAAAGCTCCAATTCCCATACTGGAAGCATGTCTTAAAAAATTAGTACAAGGCAGGGAACAGCAAGATGGGAGCAGGCTCAAATTATCTCGAGTACCCTGAAGGTGATGTCAGTCACTGATGTCCAGTAAAACACTTGATTGTGTATAGTAGAAAGGTCAGAGATACTGTTATGTACCAAATTAAGTGACAAAGCAAGTATAATAGTCTATAAAACCTAAGAATTTTTGGAGATCATTAAACATGGTAGGAATTTCTCATAGTAGGATATACTGTGCCTTCAATGGGCCTATTTTTATCACTGCCAGTCTGTTAGGTGCCCTAGGAACTTCTAATTTAACTGGCTCCTCTCCACTCTAAAAACCAAACTGATAGCTCTAAAGGCATTCAAGGATGATGTGAGTTGTCTGGGTGAAGTAGACCAGTTAGGGACAGGGTTGATCACTGAGCATACTTTCATAGGAATTCTTAAGAAGTCTAAGTCATGAACAGCATACTCATTCAGTCAGACAAGTGTTTCAGATAGGGGCTTCAGTGTCCCTTTTCCAGCAGTAATATTAACAAAAGGTTGAATTGAGGGTAATTTGCTTGAGACCCAGATTATGGATGAGCTGTATCTATTCTGACCACCAACCACTAGATTTTCAAGACTGAGAGAAATGATGGCTCAGGCTTAATACCACTCGAAACATTAGAAACATTCTTCCAAGGCTGAAAAAGTTGGGTTCTAATAGGAAGTTCCAACTCCAGAGGTAGAAAGAAGTGGGCAGAAAGAGGTCCCATGGAACCTTAGGACTTAATGCAATTGGGGTTCCTCAGTGCTCCCAGCTTCATGTATTTTCCCTTTTTCCTACTTCTTGCAGGCCCCACTGTCCTTGGACAGGTTATCCAATTAAGAAGTGTCCTGGCAGGCCACAATTCAAGTAGAGCTCATCTTCAAGCTCTCAGGCCCATTCTATGTGATGAGTCACACATGACTTACCCCTCCCCATTCCCAAACATACAAATCCACCTAAATTGAATGAACTCCCCCAAAGTCCACAACAGAGTTATTAGGAAGCTTCAGAGTTCATTTCATAACCCCAGGACTGGATAAGGCAGAGCCTGAAGCACTTCTACATCCTGGTGCCATAACAAAGAAATGGAAGGTCACCTAGCTGTGCAGAAACCAGTTCATCCTAGGATCCATCAGTTGGTCATAAGAACTGAATAGTTAATGACTGAGGGACCTAAGGTTCCAAAAGAAATCCAAGGCCAATACCCAGAGGAATTTGGTATACTATAGCCCTAACCTGGAGTCATAAACCCTTGAGGTTTCTATTTGTAGGTTATCATCAAATTTCATTTCTGTTGGAACCCTTAAACAAAATTATCTCTGCTGGGCCTAGTGAGGGACAGTCAGGTATAGCCTCACCCAGCAAGTAATGGGTCCTACTTTTCAAGAGGCTGTTAATACCATTTTGGTTCAGAATAGAAGTCTGTAGAGGAGTATATATTAAGCCAAGAAGTTGGGAAATTTCCCTAACAGACCTTTCTGTTGCCCTCTTCCACAGCTTCCCCACCCCCATCTCCGCCCCACCCTCTACATTTTGCAAGATCATTATTACCCTGACATCGTCCAGCATGTCTCCTAATAACCAGCTCAACCTGACTCTAAGGCTAGTCCTTTAATCACTATAGAACAATGTCTCTATAGTTCTCTCAACTAGTTTTATTTAAATAATGTTTTGGAATAATGACTCCCTTTCAGTAATCCAATAAGACTCAGGAGAAAAATAATGCATCTAAGTTAATTGAGATCCACATGTGAAATCATTTAAAATATATTTCTATATTATAAAAAAGCAGAAGGCAGGAAGGCAGGCAGGAAGGGAGGGAGGAGGGAGGGAGGGAGGGAGGGAGGGAGGGAGGGAGGGAGGGAGGGAGGAAGGAAGGAAGGAAGGAAGGAAGGAAGGAAGGAAGGAAGGAAGGAAGGAAGGAAGGAAGGAAGGAAGGAAGGAAGGAGAAACTGTACTTCAGTTTGCACTCACAGTTCTTCAGTTCTGAGAGTTTTTCTTTTCATCCTGAGTCCTTCAGAAGTGATGTGATAACTGTATTGATCAGAGAAGTCAAGCCTTCACAACTGATGATCATTACAACATTGCCGTTATTGTGCACAGTGATCTCCTGATTCTTCTCTCTTCACTTTGGATCAGGTGTTACTATGTTGGGCAATTTTTTTTACCCTGAAATCACACTTCTAGTCATTTCTTATAGCAAAATAGTATTCTACCACAATCATATGCCCCAACTTTGCTCAGCCATTCCCCAAATGATAAGCAGAACCTCAATTCGTAATTCTTTACCACCACAGCAAAAAAAAAAAACACAAAAAACTGCTATAAATATTTTTGCACATGTAAGTCCTTTTCCTTTGACCTCTTTAGAGTACAGTCCTAGCAGTAGTATTTCTGGATCTAAGGGTATGCACAGTTTTATAGCCCTTTGGGCATGGTCTGATATTATTCTCCATAATGGTTACACCAGTTCACTATTCCAGCAACAATTCATTAATGTACCTATTTTCCCTCCGTCTCTCTAGCATTTGTCATTTCTGATAGGTGTGAGGGGGTATCTCTGAGTTATTTTAATTTGCCTTTCCCTAATAATGATTTAGAGCATTTTTTCAGATGACTACAGATAGCTCTGATTTCTTCTCCTAAAAACTGCCCTTTCATATCCTTTGACCATTTATCAACTGGAGAATAGCTCTTATTTTTATAAATTTGACTCACTTCCCTATATATTTGAGAAATGGGCCTTAATCAGAGAAACTTGCTATAAAAATGTTGTGTCTAGTAAAGTGTCTATGGCACAATTTAGCAAAATGTAGCTTCCCTGATTATCTCTTTCAATCAGGTTTAATTCTACTTTTGCTTTGTCAGAGATAAGATTGCCACCTCTGCTCTCTTCACCTTCATTTCTGCTATGTGTGTGTCTTTCGGTCCTGTGTCTCTTGTACACAACATACTGTTAGATTCTGATTTCAAATCCATTCTGTTATCCAGTTCTATTTTATGGATTAGCTCATCTTAGTCACATTCACATTATCATCATTTCCAGTCTGTCATTTTCTGTCTCTCTTTCTGTCCTATCTCTCCTCAAGTTTCTTTTGCGTCTTACCAATGTTGTCCTCTAATCAGTCCTCCCCTTTATAATTTATCCCCATATCTTCCCCTCCTATTTCCCTTTTGGGTGAGATAGATTTCTATGTGTGTATATACATGCATACATGCATACATACATATATATATAACATATTTTAGATATGTAAGTATAAAAACATATATATAAATATATATTTTCTTTCATTCTTCTCTCCTTGAACCCATGCTGATAAGAGTGTGGTCCAAGCATTGCCTACCTCTCTCCCACCCCGTTTTCCTCACCACAATAAAAGCTCTTCCTTGTGCACCACCTTTATATAAGAACACTTGTCCTATTCTATTTCTCCCTTTCTCCTTCTCCAAGTACATCCCTCTTTCTCACCGATTCTATTTGGTTTTTTTTGGAGATCATCTCAACATAATGACTCATACCTGTTCCCTCTGTGCAAACTCCTTCTAACTACCCAAATAATGATGAAGTTCCAAGAGTTTACATGTATTCTTCTTCCATATTAGAATGTAAAAAGCTGAAATTCATTTGATTCCCTTATGATTATTCTTTCATGTTTATGTTTTTATACTTCTCTTGAGGCTTCTGTTTGAATGTCAAATTTTCTATTCAGTTTTGGTCTTTTCATCAGTGATGCTTGTAAGTCTTCTATCTCATTAAGCATCCACTTATTTCCTTGAAGGATAATACTGAGTTTTGCTGGATAGGTTATGTTTGATTGTAATCTTAGCTTCTTTGCCATTTGGCATATCATATTCTGAGCCCTACACTACTTTAATATAGAAGCTGGCAAGTCTTATGTGAACCTGTGACCCCACAATATTTGAATCTTTTTTTTTTTCCTGACAGCTTGCAATAGCTTATCTTTGACCTGAGAGCTCTGGAATTTGGCTATCATATTTCTGGAAGTTTTCATGTTGGAATCTCTTTCAGATGGTGATTGGCAGATTCTTTCCATTTCTAGTTTACCCTTTAGATCTAAGATAACTGAGCAGCTTTCCTTGATCATTTCTTGCAATATGATGTCTAGGCTCTTTTTTTTATCATGGCTTTCAGGTAGTCCAATAATTCTTAAATTCTCTCTCCTTAATTTATTTTCTTATTTGTTTTTCCAATAAGATACTTAACATTCTCCATTTTTAAAAATTCTTTTGACTTCGTTTTAATTTTTTTTTGAAGTTGCATAGAAGCCTTAGCTTCCACTTACTCAATAAATCACTTTTTTTCAGTGAATTTTTGTACTTACTTTTCTATTTGATCTATTCTGCTTTTAAGAAGTTCTTTTCTTCAGTGAATTTCTGTACCTCTATCACCATTAGGCCAATTTTTTTTACATGAGATAATAATATTTTGGTGCCTCCTTTACCAAGTTGTTAACTCTCCTATTATAACTTTCCTGCATTACTTTCATTGCTTTTCCTAATTTTTCAATTCTCTACCAGGCATCTCTTTAATTCTTCTAGGGATTCTTGCCTGCCTTGGACCCAATTAGTATTTTTCTTTAAGGCTTTGCTTGTGGCTTTTTGCACATTGTCCCCTTCCTCTGATTTTATGTTTTGGTCTCCTCTGGTACTGTAGTCATTTTTCATGGTCAAATTCTTTATTTGTTCTTTACTCATTTCCCTATCCTATTTCTTTACTTTGAACTTTATGGGGATGGGGAGGCACTATGCCAACCTTCAGATTTCTTTTTCAGAGTGGGTTTTGGGGTTCTGTTTCCAACTTTGGGGGTGCTTCCAAGGTGATTTTATCCTAAGAGAGGTGTGACTCTGTTAGTCTCTGCTCTGGTCTTGACCCAGGAAAGGTCCCTGATCTCCTGAAACAGCATTGATTCTGTAGAGCTCAGCTTTCATTAATAGTCCAATTGCTATGGCCATGCATTACTACTGAAAAAACTACAGCTTTGGCTAAATGGCTCTTTGTCGATAAGGTAAGGTCTTTGCTTTTTAGTATGCTGTCCAGATTTGTCATAGCTTCCTTTCTAAGGAGCAAGTGCTTTTTAATTTCATGGCTGCAATCACTGTTTGCAGTGATCTTTTAGCCAAAGAATATAAAATCTGATACTGGTTCCTCTTCATCTATTTGCCAGGAAGTTATGGGACCAGTTGTCATAATCTTAAGCTTATTTTTTAAATGTTAAGCTTCAAGCCCACTTTTACATTCTCCTCTTTAACTCTCATCAAGAGGCTTAATTCTTCTTTACCTTCTGCAATAACAGTGGTATCATCTGCATATCTGAGATGATTGATATTTCGCCTGGCAACCATAATTTTAACTTTCAATTTGTCCAGCCTGGCATTTCAGGTGATGTACTCCGCATATAAGTTAAATAAAGTGTCATAGTCCTTTCCCAATCTTAAACCAATCAGTTGTTCCACATTCAATTCTAGCTGTTGCTTCTTGACCCATATACAGGTTCCTCAGGAGATAAGTAAGATGATCTGGTGCTCCTATCTCTTTGAGGACTTTTCACATTTTGTTGTGATCCGCACAGTCACAGACTTCAGTGTAGTCAAAGCAAAAGTAGATTTTTTTTTTTCTGGAACTCCCTTCCTTTATCCATAATCCAGAGAATGTTGACTCTGGTCTCTTGTTCATCTGCCTCTTTGAAAACCAGTCTGTTCTTGGTAATTCTTGGTTCACATATTGCTGAGGCCTCCTTACTGAATCTTAAGCATAACCTTCCTGGTGTGTGAAATGAGTCCAATTGTTTGGCAATTAGAACATTCTTTGGTACTGTCCTTCTTTTAGGATTATGACATAAACTGTTCCTTTCCAATCTAGTATCCACTGTTAAGTTTTCCAAATTTCCTGGTGTACTAAGTGTAAGCAGTTTAACAGCACCATCTTTTAGCATTTTAAATGGATCAACTGGAATCTCATCACCTCCATAAGCCAATCAATGTAAACTCCAGGATGTCTTGTTCTAGGTCAGTAACCACAACATCATGGTTATCAGTGATGTTAAGATCTGTCTTATAGAGGTCTGTATATTCTGCCTGTTTCTTGAATACCTCTACTTCTGTAGGTCCCTACCATTTAAATTTTTTATTCTGCCCACTTTTGCATGAAATGTTCCCTAGATATCTCTAATTTTCTTGAAGAGATCTCTTCTTTCCCTGCTAATATTTTCTTCTATTTCTTTTCATTGATCATTTAAGAAAATCTTCTCATCTCTCCATGCTATTTTCTGAAATTCTACATTCAGTTCGGTCTACCTTTAACTTTCATATTTACCTTTGACTTTCCTTCTTTTCTAAGCTTTTGTAAAGCCTCATCCAACAGCCATTTTGTTTCCTTGCTCTTCTTTTTCTTTGGGATGTGATTTTGTTGCTGCTGCTTTCTATATAATACTGTGAACCTCTGTTTATAGTTCTTCGTATTCTATCTAGCAACTCAAATCCCTTAAATTCATTTATCATCTCCAATTCATATTCATAAGGGATATTACTTAAATCATACGTACATACTCTCATGTTTTTCCCTACTTTCTTCAATTTAAGCCTAAATTTTGTAACAAGAAGCTCACGATCTGAGCCACAGTAAGCTCCAGGTCTTGTTTTAACTGACTGTATAAAGTTTCTCCATCCTTGTTTGCAAAACATATAATCAATCTGATTTCAGTGTTGACCACCTCATGATGTCCACATATAGAGTTGCCTTTTGAATTACCGAAAAAGATGTTTGCTATTACCAGTGAGTTATCTTGACCAAACTCTTATTTGTCTCTGTCTCTGCCTTGCTTCATTTTGTACTCCAAGGCCATGCCCATTATTCCAATTATCTTTTGATTTCCTAATTTAGCATTCACTTTTTTTTTCCAATAATTATTGGCTCCTAACATTAGGACAGCAATTCTTGGTTGGCATAGAGTTGTCAGACTGTTTTTTGTCGAGTTATGTGATTTACAAGCGTAATTGCTCCTTTAAATGTGCTAAAGAATTTTCTGCATCCTTCTAGACTAAGAGAAAAATGGGAAATATAAAGATGTGCCCCCATCTTATAAATTAGTGAAACATGAAGAATAATCTTTCCCTTCCCTTTCAAACTGCAGGGCAGGAGACCATCTGAATGAAATCACATGCTTCATTTCACCTAAATTATCCCTCCACCACTAAGAATCTATAGGCATGTGATTCCTATCCAATTACATGAAAAAAAATAACAATGTCAAAACAACAACAACAACAACAACTTCCCTGAACCCCAAGGACTCAATTGTTACTCATCAAGTGACTGATAGTTTCAAAGATCTCAAATTCTCTAACCTTAGAAAGTAGTCTTAATTTTTCTGGGGAATGAGGATGATTCATGAAGGACTCTAATCAGAAATTCAGGTATCACACAAGGTTGACTGAGCAAAGGCTATCAAATTCAAGTTTCCTTTCTTCTGTATCTTCTGTTATCACTCTGGTAAAGAGCCCTCTTCTAAGAGAGCCCTCTTCTCACTGCCAATTTTATACTTTAAAGAATTAGGTAACAAAGCATTACTAGAGCTTCTTGGAGCCACAGGGAAGTGTTGGGTGGAACAGGTAAAAAGGGCTCAGCAACCATCACAATGGACTTGAATACACCCTACACCCCAATGACTTCATTGTGTATGCCTGTGAACCCTGGACAGTATACCAGCACCATGCCAGGAAACTGAATCACTTCCATTTGAATTTTCTTAAGAAGATTCTGAAGATCACTTGATAGGATAAGGTACCTGAGGTCTTTAACTAAATTGCCAAGCATTCAAACTCTGCTTCAGAAAACACAACTCCCATGGTCTGGCCACACTGTTCACGTACAAAATTTATGCTTACCAAAAAGACGGTTTTATGGATTGTGTTCATCCTTCATTGCCCAAGAAGACCACGCCATCAGAGAAATGATGGCATGACTTGCACTTGACTTTGTTTGGAGTGAGGAAGGGCTATGCAGGTCACCAGCCTCATTTCTCCTGCAGAGCCATCTGAATGAAGTGACCTGCTATTCCTCAGGATGACTGGAGAAGACCCAGGATGCACTGGGAGATCTTGGGCCCTTTAGGACAAAGTGTTTGCAGGTACTCACTTAGGGTGAGGCAAGGCACATTCGAAGAGAAAAGAGGAGAGGAGAGTCTCAAGTCAACTGGGCAGCTTTTGGTCATCCAAATTTACCTTCCTTTGGAGAGGAGAAGGAAGGGGAGGGGGAGGCAGACAGGAGAGGAGGAGTTGAGTTGAGATGCCCAACTAGCTGGGGTCCCCATTCAGCCCAACTAGCTGGGTCCCCATTCAGCCAGCTGCATCTACTCCCAGGATTGTGTTCATCCTTCATTGCTGAAGAAGACCATGCCATCAGAGAAATGATGACATGACTTGCACCTGACTTTGTTTGGAGCGAGGGAGGGCTGTACAGGTCACCAGCCTCACTTCTTCCCCTGTTTTATGGAGAACTCACACAGGGTAAGTGTTCACATGGTGGTCAAAGAAACGATACAAGGACACTCTCAAAGTCTCTCTCAAGAACTTTGGAATTGATGTGTGATGTGACACACTGGCACAGGACTGTTTGGCATGGTGTACCCAAATCAGAGAAGGTGCTGTGCTCTTTGAGCAAAGCAGAACTGAAACAGCTCAAAGGAAACACAGGATGTGCAAATTCAGAGTAGCCACCCCAAATGTTCACATAGACTATTTATACCAGACCTGTGTAGAGCATTCTGAGCTCCTATTGGTGTGATCCATCAAAGTCTGACACATTAAAACTTGACTCTAGCATAATAATGTTATTTTGATCCTCGATCCTCTCTGACAGCAAAGGACAACAATAATAAAGCATTAAGAGCCTGTATACTCTATAATGATACAGTTTTGTTATCTCTGTCTCTCCACATAGAAGCATTGGAAGGGCTGTGTAACTAAATCAAAATGAAGTTCAACCAGGAAAACAACAATCAATCAATTCACAAGTATTTATTAAGCAACTTCCTGTGGGCTAAATCCTATACTATTCTGAGCAGGGAGAGACAAGAAAAAGCTGAAACAATCCCAGCCCTCAAGGAGCTTATATTCTAATAAGTGAGATCATATATATGTAAATAGGTATGTAAAGATATAGCTGAGTAGATACTAAGCAAACTAAAATTATTTGCTAGGTAGCACACTTCTAATGACTAAGGTGCCCCCTTCCCTCACCACATGGGTTAATCAAGGTTATCCTAGAAAGGCAACAAAGCTGTCCTTAGGATTTGATTGGCTAAGAGAGCCAGAGCTCAAGCATCCCTGAGCATGTTTATACTGAGCGACTTCACCAATGGACATAAAGAGGCCCATGCATGTCTAAATAACAATACTGTTGAAGTCACTATAATCTACTCTTCTAACCAGAGGAATTTTCATGATGAGGGGAGCTGCATCTACCCAAGCTGCATCCAGGCTTTCTCCTTGTAGAGTAACCCACCTATGCTATAGGAAAACAAACCTCCTTTTGTTAACTGTTGAATGATCTACACAACAGTAAGCCTTAATTAACAGGGTACCAGCTTGACTAATTTGCCTATTGCAAAAAGTAAAGTATAAGCAGCTAGGAGGACCAGAAAAGGTATTTTTCAAAATGTGGAATTTGAGCAGTCTTGAAGGAAGCCAGGGACCTCTAGGATATGAAGGTGAAGGAGAAGTACATTCTGGACATTGGGGACACTGAGTGCAAAGGCAAAGAGGTAGGAGATGGGGTATCATGTATAAAGAATAAGAAGTCAGCCAGCTTGGCTGGAGTATGTAGAAAGAAGATGATTATTTTTAAGAAGACTTCAAAGAAATAAGGGCTTATGTCATAAAGTGTATTAAATGCCAAACATGGCATTTAGAGCTGATCCTAGAGTAACTGAACTTATACTGAGCAGGGAGATGTCAGCCTTGTGTTTTAGGAAAATCACTGTGTCGACTGGAATGAGGATCGTATAGGGGATGGGTTTTGGAGTACAGACAAAGGGTGGTGGCTATTTGAGTAGGGGAAAAGAGATGTTGTGCTGAAAGCAAAGAACAAACTTTGGCTTCAAAGTGCTTTACAACCTATCTACAATCTTACCTTCCCAGCCTCTCTGTACCTTAATTCCCGTCATGTATTCCTTAGTTCTGAAAAAACTTTTACTTTTTCTTGTGCAACCAGCCTGCCATGTCCCAATTCCACGCCTTTGCCTGGAGTATACGCTCTCATGGAATCTGCCTAGCTTCTTTTAAATCCTAACTCAAGCTCTTTTTCCTTCATGAGACCTTTTCTAATTCCCCCAGCTCCCAGTGCCTCTCTATCAAAGCTGCCTTGTATTTAGTTTGTACGTATTTAATATATTTGCTTATAAAGCTACAAATTGTCTCTGAGGCAGACACAACTAAAATGACTAAATAACAACAAGCTAAGATAAAATCTATTTCACTTTTATGTTTTTATGCTCTATAGTCCTTAGTTCAGTGCCTGGTATATAGAGTAAGCACTTAAGAAATTCTTGTTGATTAGCTGATTGATATGTATTTTATTATAACAGATTTTTATAAATTCCAGAAATAAATGAGCATTTATAAATGGAAATAGCATAAACTAAACCATATGTTTCTTAACACTAAAGGTATATTCCCCTAAAATGCATGGAAATAAAATTTATATGAATCATATTTTATTACCTCCATTGACTTACATTCTAATTATAGAGGTACTTAAAATAGCACAAGAACAAGAGTCAGAAAATATAAATTCTGCCTCTGATGTAGTATCCAATCAGCTTCATGGCCTTAAGAAAGTTATATGACATCCTTGGATCTCATTATTCTCATCTGTGAAATGAAGGTAATTCCTGCTTTAGCCAGCTCACAGGGCAATGCCAGAAGATTATAAATGTGGAGGATAAAATGAGATTAAAAATGACATAGGTGCCACGCTATCAGAGGCCTTAGAGATCATCTAATCCAACCCACCTTATTCTACAAATGACACAATGGTGGTCCACAAATAATAAGGGGCAGTGAGAGCCACAATTAGCACCTGAATCCAAAACAGGGGCTCCTTTCACTACACCACATTATACTCTGGAAGTACTTGGAAGTTTAACAAGTGATATTCAAATACATAGTTTAAGGTATTGCTGCTGTTCAATTCAAATAGGATGTTAACCCTTTACCTCTAATTTTCTCCACAGAGGAAGAAACAAATATTTGGAAGTGAGAAATCAAATATCTGTCTCTGCCTTCTCCTTTTTCACTTCAGGTCAGATGAAAACAGGGCCATTGCTCTGAGATGGTAATGCCATATGGCTGACAATGAGCTCAGATGGTACATGGAGATGTTGAGGAACAGATCAATGTGCCATCCTAGTATACAACACACAAAAGGATTTTTGGTGTATTTTTTGGCTTGTTATTTGCAGGGTGCACTGCCTCAGGTAACAACATATACAAAGAAATAGTATGCCTAACACTTAAAAACAATGAACAAAATCAGGTTTAAGACTCATTACATATCACAAAATAGTCACCTCAAACACATCATCAGGTAGGATTACATGAGATTTTGTTTTTTTCCCTAGATTTCATTGTACAACAATGCTTTCTATCTGTTTGCATGAGCTTGCTTCCCGAAGTAATGGACATAAGGAACTGGGGGTACCACCTCTCAACTTCAGAGAATATGAAGACATTTGCCAACCGTTTCCATTTTAGCGTTTGTCTTTTTTATTGGCTGTAGAAGTAGAATTGTGTGTGCATACAAAGACTCCAACAGAAGCAGTTCATTTTTCTTTCCTGTCTGGTTGGATCCAAGTGAGAAATTAAGAACTTCTATAAGCCTCCTGGTGGAAAGAAAGAGGAAGCACTAGTGGCCCATCCTCCCTACTAAAGTCAGTATGAAACCATCAGCATATGCCTAAGTGAAGCAGTTTTGTAGATACAACAACCTATGAATCTGTGAGCCTCCAAAGGTCAGGAGACCTGCAAATGGTCCAGAACAGGGTTCCCTACCAGAGTTTGTTACCAACGCAGACCTGGAGAACAAACTGCAGACAACAGACTATGCCATGTTTGGAAGTGGAATGAATGCTCTCTGGCAAATGCTTTAAGTTTGAGACCATTCTCCCCAGAGCTTAGGGTAGCCCTGAGGGCTATAGGAACTGGTGTCTCCAGTTTGAGGGCATGGTCTAACTTTTGTCTTTGATATACCTTCCCAGCATCCATCCCTTCATCAAAGCTGACTGATGTAAACTATTTAAATGAAACTGGAGTCTTCATCCCTGATAACTGACATTGAGGAGAACTTGAGGTGACAGAATCTCACAACTCTGTGAGAAGACCCTTAGAAAGCTCCCCCTCGAGGGACCCAATTCACTGGTGAGAATTGAGATTAAGGTCCACAAGAGTTTACAAGTGATACAAAAGGATTATAAACTTTAGAGCTAGAAAAATAGATTAGAGTTTACCTATTCCAATCCCCTAATTTTACATATAAGGAAAATGAGCCCTCAAGGAGTGAACTGGTTTACCCAGTGTCAAAAAGGCAGTAAGCAGCAGTGTCAGAATTCAAACCCAACTTTTCTAACTTGAAATGTAGTGCTTGCTTTTCCCAACACACCACACTATATTTCCATGACTGAACTAATTTTTTCTAAAGTTTAACAGCTTCATTCAAAAAAAAAAAATAACCCTGATTTGATGTGTAAGTAGCTGTTCAAAACTATTTGTACATAAGTAGGTTTATTTTGTGGTATGAGCCTTATGGTAAGTATATGCAGTGGAGGTCTCTTCTTTTGCAATGTCAGCAAAACGAAAACAAGACAATGCTTGTTCTATTTGAATAATTTCCCATTCAATCTTACGCCAAATCTTACCTTCCTGTTTGTTGGTTTTCCTCTTCAGCCATTTTTCAACTGTCTCAGCACTTACACTTTCAGAAACAAATTCATCAAGTACCTGGGGGTGAAGAGAAAGATAGGCCTTCACTTTTTCATCTGTAAGACCTGAAAGAAAGCAGAAAAAAAGAATGAGATTTACACCTATACCATTACTGGGATAAGATTAAGGGATACTCTGACTATTGCTAGGACCATGACAACATATTATAGAAAATTTGAGAAAGAAGAGGAGCTCGTGCATCCAAAAACACAACTGACAACACACACACACACACACACACACACACACACACACACACACAGTTTTTATCAGGTAATTTCCCAGTTTCAACAATATTTCACAACCTAGCTCAAAACGACTCTCAGGAAATGGAGCTTCAGTTAAGTGAAGAGAAGCCAAGAATCTTAAGAGGTGGAGGCAAATAGAAAGTACATTCCAGGCATACGAAAAGAATGAAGGCATGAAGATGGGATACAAAAGAAAAGAACTTAGTGACCAAAAAATCATTTATGCTTATAAAGCACTTTAAACCTCTTGGGGTAAATGTATAGCTCTCAAACCACACTATCAGAGTACTAGAACTTAGTAAGCAAAGTTAGAGGAAACTCATCAATGGTAAGAAACTTTATATGAAACCCACCTATGAGGTTAATTGAACTAGTATAGCTCACCCTTCTTCTTCCTTCCTTTCCAGTAACTACTAATACTTCCAGTCTACAGCTTATTTCAGATCCCATCTGAGCATCCAGAATGATGCTTGACTTAAGGGTCGTGGATTTTACAAGCTCTAAAATCAAGTTTTTTGACTGAGGCACACTTGACAACGAACAGAAAAAGCACTGGAAAGTGTACAAAATTTCTTACCACAATTTCATGAGTTAATAGATTATTGTTGAAAACAAGGTTCTGGAAGGAAAAGTGACTTGCCCATCATTCTCTGGTTATTTAGTTCCTGAGGCAGGATATGAAAGCAGGTCTCATGACCCCAGAGCCTGAAATTTCCCTGTTAGAGGCTTGTAACACTTCACCCTCTTCAGCACCCATTGTGTTACAAAAACAACGGCCAACAAACAGATCCTCAAATATGACATTTCATCTCTCACCTCCACCTACAACTACAAGAGGTAGTCTCCCACCCTGACCTCCAGATGTCAATGCCTGCCTCTCTCAGACTGCCTTGTATCTACCCAGTATACGCCTTGTATTGCTTTCAACTTTCTCCCACTAAACTTTTGTCATTCACTATTTCTCTAGCCCAGTATCCAGCACACAAGAAACACTGAAAATATTTGTTGACTGTTGGGCACCACATCACTTCTCAATTAAGTCTCTTAAGGACTGACAATTTATACTTCTGTATGTGTTTCCATAGGTAGAAGGAAGGCATGCATGCTAATGCTATTCTGCATATAAAACCCCACACTCATAAAACTGCAACCACAGCAGGACTAACGTAACATAGTTATGATCATTGTTCATCATAGCTCCTACTCATTATTATCCCAGTGAATTATTTCAATGTAACTACTCTCATAAGAGATAGTTAAATGAAAAAGGCAACAGATTATTTATTATAAGAAGAAGACAAGGGAATAACAAAAGGACATGCTTCCTGATGGCTCAAGAGAATAACGTGCATGTTTTCACAATGAGAAAACTTGAAAGATTCAAGTGTTAATTAGTTCTGTTGGGGACCGAAGTCACAACTGCAGCAACTGTTTGGCTTCATCATTTCATCGTAAATCCAAACTATGTCTCTCAATGCAACCAGCACTTAAACTGTCTATTTAAAACCATCTACTCAACAGTTATACAAAGGAGCAAACAAATGAGAAGCTTATATTCATTCCACACAAGAAAGCCCCAATAGCATAAAATTCAATCTGAGAAATTCTACAAGTAGTTAGAAATTAATCAGTTCATTAAGTAAGTCTATTCTCCCGGAAAATCAAGTAAAGGATATTGTTAAAGGGATAATAAATTTAACCTTAAGATAAAGAGCTTATAAAATAAAGTTTTTCTTTGATTTTCACATCTGCTATATTTGAATGTGCTGAATTCCTCCTCCTTGAAATTGTCCTCCCCATTCCCTTTTCCCTTAGATAATGTTACACCATCAGACCATTCTGAAGGTAACTTCTGTTTCGAGGTCTTCCTCTTTTCATGCAGAATCTGGTGTGTATTTATTCTTTTCTCTCCACATTCTCCCTAACAATTCCATCCATTTTTTTCACTTCAGCTATCACCTTTATAAAGATGACTCCCAAATCTACATCCCTGTTCTGCCAAACTTCAATCCCATAGTTCAACAGCCTATTGGATGTTCCAACAACAAATTTAACATGTCCAGAACCAAATACAGTCATTGTTGGTTTTTTCCTTCCTGGCTTCCCTGTTCTCAACATTATCCCAGTCACCTAGAATTATAACTTGGAATTATCTTTTACTTATTTCTCTCCATCTCCTTTATCATCCATCGAATTCTACCAAAAAAAATATTCGGGACCTATTATATAGAAGATATTCAGCTAGTCCTGTCTATCATTTTCTCCCTTAAATACTTCTTTCATATTCCCTATCAAATCCTAGGCACTCTACTCTTCAAAAACTCCTACTGCAAACTGGTTTCATGGCATCCATCTCACTTTTTCTCTAATTCCACTCCCTCTGGAGTATCATTGTACTATTAAAAAAAAAAAAACTTTCAGTGACCAACTAACGTGAAATTTTAATCTTCTGCCTTGTTTTCAAAGTGGCCTTTTTTTAAAGTAATTCCACACATCCTATCTATCCAATCACTCCCTAGAATGGAATATCTACTCTGATTAAACTGTCCTCCTTAGTATTTCATTAATATTAATAATATTCATCCTCCCATCTATATCTTTTTTTGCTTGTGTTGTTCTCAGTTTTGAAACAGCCTCTTCTTTCTTCTGTTTCTATAGATCCTTCATGTTTTCATAGATGTAGAGTGAGACGAACCCTCACAGCAGCTAATCCAATCCCCTTATTGTACATTTTTTTTAATTTACATTTAACCTAAGGATCAAAGAGTTTAAGTAATCTAGCACAAATTACAAAGGTTATAAGTTGCAAAGATGGGATTCAAACCTAGGTCCAATGATGCGAATTCCAGCAGTAATAATGCTGTCTATACTTTTCCTTCTTCCATGAGGTCCTTTTTTTCAAAAAATGATTTTTATGGTTTATTAGAGAACTAATGATTTTTAAAGTGTTTTAGGACCTTAATATGATAAGTATAATTTTGGAATAATTTTAGCAAACTGTTTTCCTTTTCCATTAGCAACATATTTTATGTGTATCAGGAGGATTATTTTATCTCCTAAAAATGTCATCTTTTGAAGTTGAGTAATAGAACATAAATTTATTTTATATATACTTATGTGTACACACACGTACACATGTATATAATATATTCATAGTATGTGTAATGTTATATATTTTATTTTGTGAACTACAACAATTTTACTCTTGCAAATGAAGTCTGCTGTGGTCTAAGACTATGATTTAAGAAATTTCTTCTCAATTTCCCTTTTAGTATAAAACTAGACATTCTCTACAAAAGGAAGGAGGAAGAACCTACTACACAGACAGTTCTTGTTTTAATAAGTGGACCCTTCCACACATCTCTGTGTAAAGTGATTCTTCATAATGTGAATTTGTCTCTACCCTTCCACTTCACTTAAGACTATATAACAAAGGTATATACAAAAAAATACCTTTATGTAAATCACAAAATATACTAATGCAGACATATTAAATACTGTACCATGATAATAAACACAATTATGAAATGAAAGGTAAAGTTAAGGATAAAATATGCACAGCACCAAACAGTAAAGTTCAGATAAGTATGTAGTATGTCCTCTCTTCCCCACCCATGGTGCCTAGCCTTTAACGATAGAGGTTGGCTACACAATGTTTTTTATGAAGTGATCAAGAGATATTTGGACAGTGGGTCTTTTATTCTTTGTACATCTGACAATACCAAGCAACATTATCCTTAATAGTCTTTGAATTTTTAAAAATCTTGAGGTATTTGGATCCATCTTTTTCAATACAAGAAAAAATTCACTCAAATGCTGCAATGCCTCTGCCAACAGTTTCATTGTGAACTATTTTGGTTTGACCTCAGGTTCAGAAGCTTCCATTTCTTTTTCTGCAATCTTTGCAGGTTAACAGCCCAATCAGACCCTCATTCTACAGTCCTTCTCCAGGAGATCCAATCAACTCCTCCACATCATTCTCATCCACTTCTAGGTCCAATTCTTATGCTAATTTTACAATCTTGTTACTTCTTTGAACATTTCAACTTTGTCAACTCTACTAAAATCAGGAATGAACTGCAGCCACACTTGTTTTTCCCCAAACTCTCTTCATACATGTTTCTATTACATCTCCCCATGCCTTAGCAACATTCCACATTTCATGGTAAATATTATGAGACTTCCAGAAATCTCTCACTGCCAGTCTGTATCCAAAGCTTCAGTTGCCTGAGCAAATGCAGTTAGTAAATAATAAAGCCTGAAATTCCATAGGTTACAACAATGAGGTGGTGTTAGCGGGAACTTGCTCTAGCAAGTGAAGACATTCATTTATTGCTTTTTTTGCAGGAAGTCTGGGAACTTTTTTGCTGCTTCAATATCCACACTAGGAGCCTCTCTGAACACTTGCATATTAATGAAATCAGGTAGGATTTTTAAATCATGCAAATCAAGCACTGCTGGCTGTAAATACCTGTGTTCCTTCAGGGTACTTCATCTCTACATCTTCAAAGAGGTTTTGAGCCTTAGCTTGTATTGTCATCAAGCTTAAAAGAATATTCTACTGTGTCTGGTCTTCTAACCTCACAGTTAACAGTTTCTCCATCTCTAGAACAGTCCTTTCTCTTTGTTTCAATAAATAAGTTGACTTCCAGCAAGCACTGCCCTTTCCATGCTCTTGTATCAGGGCAGCATCCCTTTCTAGGTTGTTTACACTCAACATCACAAGATTAAGTTCACATGTTATTGATAACAATTTATGTCCTTGTTTATATTTTCTAACAATTTTCATTTTCATTTCAAAGTTTATTGGCTTGCACTGAGATAGTTCACTTTTCCCCGCATGAGCATGTTTGCCACCACCAATGAAAAAACTATAAGGATCATCACTGAGCACAGGGAGAGGTACAGTATCACTCACTGTCTGCAGACATGTGGGAAATGGCTTAGAGATGCTTCTCAGCTTACCATCACCATTTACACTGCCTATATCATACAGTGTCTTATTCTGCAGCTTTTGCGTTGTGTAAGCAACTTTTATAATTTTTTTTTTTTTTTTTGTGAAGCAGATTTCTTTCAGGATTCTTTATTGTAAAGTCAAATCTGCCTAACGCAAATTTATGTAACACAAGAATTGTCTGTGCTAAGCTGCTCCTCTAGGATCTGCTCTCTGGTTCAGATTTCTTCCTCACTGGGCAGAAATGCCTTACATATGATAATACATTTAAGGAAAATCAACTTACTATAATATGGATCAGTTTTTGTCTACCATTTCTTGAGTTTTAGTTGGAGTCAGTAGTGGGGAAAAGATTCAAAAGTACAAATGTACTCAAAATAGGGAGAAGGGAAAAGTAAACCAGCATGTCTAACTAAAAGGTATGGAAAGGGAAAAAACAACTAAGAAATGAGAAGCAAAAGTAGCTAAAAATGAAATTAAAATTAAAAGAATGTTTGGAACAGTGAGGAAAAATAACAAAAAAAATAAGATTCTCAGAAAGAGAAAAAAGAGGAAGACAAGAAAATAGAAAGGGAAGAAAACAAGGCCAAGAAGACAGTATTAAGTGCCAACAATTAAAATATGCACCCTGATTTCTTTCCCAAATGACATGAAACAGAATTATTACCCACTTCTTATTCTGCATAGTTTAATGACTCAGTACAAAGAATTCAACAACTTTGGAAATCAGAACTAGGATATAACTATCAGAGGTGGTACTTACTCTGAATATTGAATAAACTTTACAGGTTCTCATTAAGGTGGTACATCTAGACAAAATTTTCTAGAGAAGACTCACGGATAATCTGGAGAACTCAATCAAAATTTGGATTTAAACATGCCTAATAGACTCAGATGTAGCCTTCACCATTTTCTTGGTTAAATCTATTTCAAATTCTATTTGACATTATAGAGACTTAAATCCCAAACTACAAAAGACCAAAGTACAATTTACTGCACTCTATTCACATTTCATAAGAACAAATACTTTATAGAAACACAGAAATTGTGTCAATAGGACTCTGCTACTTACTTGGGTAAAATGAAATATGAAAGTAAGGATGCCTTGTAGACTAAAACAAATGTTTACAAACACAACCAAATATTTTATTAGATTTGAAAACCAAACTAAATATTCCATGTCTCTTTTCCATTCAATTTTATTTAATCTTTAGTCAGTTTCTTAGCCATTATTATGTCTCTTTCAATGATAATCTCCTTACAATAATGTGAAGTTTCTGAGTAGAATTTTAGAAAAGATGATATGATCCCTGGTGATTACTGAATGGGAACAAAAAGGAGTAAGAATATTGTTCAGATGTAAATGACATCTTTATAAAAAATGATTATGTACTAGGACATTAAAAACCTCACAAAAAAGCAGAAAAAAATAAATACACCCCTTAATGATGACAATGCAACAAAAATACTTTATAAAACTTCTCTATTGAGAAGGATTAAAATTAATTGGAGATGTCATGACAATCCTGAAGAATATGAGTCAAAAAAGGGAATATTTCATTGAAGGAAATGACAACAATGACACAAAAAACTTTCTGAAATGCAGCCAAGTAAGTCCTGAGGAGAATTTTTTCCCTCTAAATTCTTTTATCCACAATGAAGATGGAGAAGACATGAACTAGACATTCAACAACAATAAAACCCTAGAATATCAACAAAAACTAAGATAAAAAAATAGCACCAAAACATAAATTCTCAAAATTAAAGAGATTAATAAAATTGAAAGTAAAAACAGTAAACTGACTTAAAAACCCAGATCTTTTTAAAGAGATTTTGGGTAATAGGATTTTAAGGCAAAGGAAACATTTTTTTTTTTTAAGTTTCCAGAAAAGGGAGAAATTCCCACATATGAATGAAGACAATGATTAAAAATTAACTTTTTTTAGTTAGAGGCCAACAAAACTGACAAGTTAAACAGATGAACACTGAAAAAATCTAAAATATTTAGATTAACAAAAAAAAAAAATTCCATTCTCAGAAGGAGGGAAAAGAAATAACTTAAATGGATCATAAATAATCTCCCCAAATGGAAAATTGGTGAGTTTTCAAGCAATCTATTAAACACTGAAGGATTTACTCACAAAACAGTTTGCCTTTCCCTTTTCCCTCCTTCATGCCACCTCCACACACAAGTATATACAGTATAGTCATGAGAAAGGAACTGGTCAGACCCTGGTAGGAGGTGGGCTGAGGAAAGAGGTGGCAGACAGGGTAAATAAGAAAGGGTAATATTGGCCAAACACCAAGAACTGAAAATAATATGGGAATGGGGTGGAACAGGGCCAGAAACGTCATGAAGGAAAGTAAGGGGAAGGAATAGAGAAACCTCATAGTATCTCATGGTAAGGTAAGAGATCACAGATGACCAGGATAGGTGATCCAGGGTCAGAGAGGACATCCTTCCTGCTCTTTTCTCATTCCAGTTAGCACAATGAGATAAAGCTCCATTTTCATGTCTAGTTATGGCTCTGGTTAATAAAGTTGCATACTAATCTTCAAGATTTATTCAGTTTTGAATTCTTTATTGAAAATAGCAAAATTCATTCAGTGTCTTTGTGTGTGTAGGTGTGTGTGTGTTAACATTCTATGAAGCAAGTTGATCAATAAATGTTAATGACTGTCACAAAGTAGTTCTGAATTTATACTAAAGACCCACAAAAGAAATCATTCCTATTGTTTTGCTAAATCCTACAACTATCTAATTTTACTATTTTCACCCTTCCTTGATTTAAGAGCAAAAAAGGAAAGATTAAAGAAAAATACAAACCCAGGTCTTAAAAAATTCATCCCTTCCTACTGCACACATTTTATATCAGAAAAAATCTTATTTCTTTCCACCCACATACATTCCTTATGAAAAGGGACTTGCCCATGACCTAGAAAGAGGTCTTTTAATGAACCTTGATTTAATATCCTGCCAGGATTCTGACCTACATGTTCTGTTGCTTATGCCATATTTAACAGCCTGAGGGATCCCTCTTAGTACCTAGCTTCAGAGAAGTCCCTCCCCATCACTCTTGAATTCTTATGTTTTATTTATTACAGCTAGTTTTGGTAAGTAAACACAGACAAAATTTATTACACATGTAGAGAATATCAATGAATGTTTCACTGAATGTCATAAGAGACTAAAAACACATGCTACTTGCAGTGATAAAATAAAGGCGTTTTTTTTAAAAAAGGAATAATAATTAGAATAACTGAGAACCAACTTTAAGGAAACTAGATCACATTCCTTCAATCACCCACACTGACTGTATTCGATTTAAAAGAGAAAAATGAAGAAATTATCCAGACCCAACTTTGGTTTCAGCAAGATGCAAGGCAGCTTCTTATTCTGTTGCTTGTTTGTTTTTTAAAGAAAAAATTTATTTTGAGGAAATGCTTCATGGAAAACAAAGGACTTTCTAACTGTTTTAAATGGAATAAGACCTTTTACAATCCTTTTCTTCATATCTAATTCTAAATGTTCCACAAAATGGCAATGTATCATACACTTCCACATAATTAGGGTTAATAGAACTAAATTTTGAGGTTGCCTAGCTAGCTGTGATATAAACAAAAATGAATGACTAACATTTTAAAAGGGAATGAACATCCATCAGAAAGTATTTAATAATCATCCACTATGCAAAAGTACTGTGCCAGATGCTAGGGATAAAAATACAAAGAATAAAACCATCTGTACCAACAATACATAATTTACTTTTACTTGTTTTATATGTGTATATATATATATATATATGTATGTATATAATGTGCATATACATATGAATGGATATATACAAAAATGTGTGACCCTAAAGTCCATATAAACACACACAAATATACACAGATAAACAGATGTATGAAGAGGTAGATGCAAACTAAAAATAAAAGTAATGTAAATAAATGCATGTAATTAAATACAAGATACTTTGAGAGAAAAGAAAGAACTGGCAGTAGAGATCAAAAAAACAGAAGATGGTGCTAAAGGAAAATCACTTTGGCAGCCAGTGTGGAGGATTAGGGAGAGATTTGAGGCAGGGCCTAAACTAAGACTGCAGCTAGCAGAATAGAGCAATAGAGCAATATTGTAAAATGAGATAAATTATATGGAGGTAGCAAGGCAAGACTGGACAAATAATGGGAGATAGGAGATAGACAAACCTGGGAGATAGAAAGAATGGTGGTACATTCAACAGAAATAAGGAAGTTGAGAAGAAGGGCTTTTTGAGGGAAGAGATATTTTGAACATACTGAATTTAAAATGCTTCTAGGACATCCAGTTAGAAAAGTTTATTAGACCACAGGTGATAATACGATTGAAGCTCGAGATAGAGATTGGGGCTAAGTATATACATACATACATGTGGAAGTCATTGGCATAGAGATAATTAAACTCATGGGAGGTGATGAAGTCATGGAGAGGATAGAAAAAGAAGGGTAGGGAGCCAAAGCTTTGGGGAACACCTACGCAGAGTATGATTTGGATAAAGAACCAGCAAAGGAGGCTAAGAATGAGTGGTTAGAAAGGCAGGAGAACAAGAAGAAAGTAGTGTCGTGGCACATTACTTTTTACAAAGTATTTTACACATATTACCCAGCTGATCTGTAATACAACTCTATAAAGTAGCTACTGTTGGTATATTATCCTTATTTTATGGTTAAGGTACTTGACCTCAGGAAAGTTGGAAAATATCTGTAATGAATATTAATTAGAAAGTGTTCATTTTAATCAAATAACTAATAATATCATCAGTTGGCCGAGGTGAGACCTGCAGAGTTCTCAAGCACATGGTAGTTAACTGGACAAGGAAAGGCAACATTAGTGGGTTAGTCTGAAATGAACTGTCTTGTACTTTAGTTACAATACATAAGGTGTATCTAGAGACAAAAAATTCAACTTTTCTGGGCTACTGAAAGTCAAGCACCAGGTTTGGAAATGTCTACTATATACCAAGAACCAAAATAAATTTGCATCTCGGGAGCTGATTAGGAAATTCTTCTAATAACAGAGGGGAGAGCTAATAAGTGCCTGAACCAAGGTAGTAGGAAGCAGATACGTGAGAAAAGAGATGAAGTTAGATTCAGAGATGCATAAGCACAGGCAAAATGTGGTAACTAACTGAATATTTGAGGTAAACAGGGGGGAAAAGTTGAGTTGACAGATCTGAAAGATAGAATGGTGGCAAAATAATCTAAAGGTGTTCCGATTACTTAAAGGCATTTTATTATTGTACTATCCCACTAACCAATATTTTTTAGTCATTTAAAAGACATTGAAAGCATGTGTTTATGTTTTTTCATCTCAATTATATGATATCCCATTAAGTCAATCAGTTTCCTTGATCAAAACATCAAATTCAAAATCAGTTTTAGAATCCTTTTCAAGTCAGACTTTTTATCTTAATCCAGTTAAGCATTTTCAGAAATGAATACAGCTGAGTTCCTAAAAGATGTAAAATTTAATCAGTTTAGCAAAAGAGGGAATTTAGCAAATACTAAGACTCAAGAAAGGTCAGGTTTCTTCTTTTTCTTTAACCAGAGAATACAATATAAGAAAAGCCTTAATATCTACATCTCAGAAGTAACAAAGCTGCAGAGAGAGATCCTCACAATAATCCAGGGTCCATGAACTCTTTTGGTAGCAGTATGACAATGCAATCGGTTTTCTTTTGTAATCATATGCAATTTGGTTTTATACATTTAAAAAACATGATTTTCAGAAGAGATCCAGAGGTTTCACCAAACTGCCAAAGGGTTCCAAGAAAAGAACCGCTGATGTCATCCTGGGATATGAATGAAGCCTGAAAGTTAGGACCTGTCAAGTCATTGAGTTCTCAATTTTCTCATATTCATTTCAAGAAAATCTTCCTTACACACAGCTCTAATCATAGTATTCCTCTGTTTAAAAGCCTTTTCACCAATAAGAATTTGCTAAACACTCACTATGTGCCAAGTTCTATGCTAAGCCCTGGGGACACAAAGATAGATAAAAGCATGGTCCCTACGCTGAAGGAACTCATATCCTAAAAGAAGGGGAAGATAATTAAAATAGCTATGTATATAAAATGATAGAGTGTTAATAGGAGGTAGTGTAGTGTTAAGGGAATTTAAAGATCTTCCCTGACCCTTAATAGACCCATGTGACCAGCTTTGAGCTTTGGCCCAGCCCACATTTTGAGTCACAGGAAGATGATGGTGGGAGGAACTGGGTGGAGCAGGAAGAGTACAGCAGAGAGAGAGTGAGGCAGAGCTGAGGGAGAGCAGCTAACTTGAGTGAGAGAGGGAGGAATTTCACACAGGGGAGCTGGTTTGTGGGAGGCCTAAAGGAGGGAAGACTTGCAGATGGCAGTGATCCCTGGATTAGTGGTGTTTATGAACTTCTTTGTTACTATAGTGGATCTGGCTTTCTGGTATCTGAATAAATATTTCAGTTTTGTCTTTGAGGAAGGGAGTTATTTATATTTTGTAAATTTACCCTGGAAATACACGTGCATGTTCATAGTGGCTGCTGTGGGTATCACACTGGTGTTACAGAGAGTCTAAAAGGGAGAGATACCAGGAAAGGCTCCTTGGAGATGCTAAGATTTGAGCTATGCTTTGAAAAAAAGCCATGGAAGCCAGAAGACAGAGGTGAAGAGGGAAAGGATTTCAGACTAAGGAGTCCAGAGATGTAGAATGGGGAACAACAAGGAGGCTTCTGTCAGTGGAACAAAGAATACATAGAGGGGAGTCTAAGAAGATTTGAAAGATAATGAGGGGCCACCCTGTGAAGGACTTCAAAAGACAAAGGATTTTATATTTGATCCTAGAGGTAACATGGAGGTAACTGGAGTCTACTCAGCAGAAGGAATGATATGATTCGACATCATACTCTTCTAAAAAGATCACTTTAGTCACTGAATGACAGATGGACTAGATCAGGGGTGGGGAACCTGTGGCCTCAAAGTTCCTCAAGTGTGGCCCTTTGGCTGAATCTAAACTTCATGGAACAAATCCTCCTAATAAAAGGATTTGTTCTGTAAAATTTGGACTCAGTCAAAAAACCATAATGAGGACCTAGAAGGCCACAGGTTCCCCATCCCTGTACTACTTCCTCCTTATCAACAACTAAATAAAATACCAAAACTAGTCAGTCCACCATCTAGCAATTATCTTATATTTGCAGCCTTAGCTAACATGAGTTCTCTCTAAAACTTCCTATGATACGGTAAAATAAAAAAGTTTAAATAATACTTGAGTACTCTTATATAGAAAAAGCTCAATGTAGAGAGAACAAGAAATAATTGTCAATATTTTACATCACGTCCTTCTCAGATGGTAGTCATCCTTGGTATATCCCATGGTGTTTGTTGTTTGGTTCTTTTCTATTTATGTCTGACTCGGTGACCCATCTGATGTTTTCTTGGCAAAGATACTGATAGTGATTTGCCATTTCTTTCTCCAGCTCATTTTACAGATGAGGAAACTGAGGCAAACAGAGTTAAGTGACTTGCCCAAAGTCACAAGGTAGTAAGTATCTGAGGACTGATGTGAATTCATGAAGGTGAATCTTTGTGACTCCAGGCCTAAAGAGCTTTCCGTGAGTGCCAGAAGATAGAAGAATACTATAGTATCATAATTTAAATGATGGCAATTTGTGTTGTAATTTCAAGTTTATTGCATAGACTGTCCATATCAAATAGTAGGCACTTAACAAATGTTTGTTTCTGACTTTTCTCCAATGGTCTTAACATGTATTTTAATTATCTTCAAATAACAACTCACTTTTTAGCACTTCCAGGTAGATAAAAATGTTTTCTTCCCAATAGCTATGTGAAGTAAATAATATTATCCCCATTTAAATATGAGAAAACCTCAGTGTTTAAGTGATTTGTTTCTGATGATAGAGTTAGTACTGAAAACCTAAGCTTCTCCTGATTTCAAGTCTTTCTTTTCTAAGAATATCTGCTATACTTCTCAAATAGCAAATTCTCCAAGGGTAGGTGCCACATCTTATCTAAACTTAGTGTCTACTTTCATTGCTTAACATAATGTTCTCATACAGCAAGGGCTTAATAAATGAATGTTGAATTTAACAATTAAAAATGTTTCCTTAAAATATGTCCAAAGTTACATGCAACATTCTCCACATGACAACTAAATCCTCTTAAACTTATTAGCAACACTCAACAATTAGTGATAGAACTATTGTAAAATGTAGACCTAATTTGGTTCAGCACCAAAACTGTTATCTCATGACATAAAACTCTTTATCTAGAAAAAATAAAAACATCAAAATACATTTCAGATCTATATTCCCTTAAAATCAACAAAAGGTAAAACTGCAAGTATGAAATGACTAATGGACTTGTCTGCTAGTTTCCAAAACCAAAGAAAACAAAATTATTCCAGTTTTGCTTTTCTGAGCTATCCTTCATAACCAATAGTATATTTTGAAGGTGACAGTGTTATTCAGGAAAAACTTAAGAATTTTACACTTCTACATGAGTTAAAATATGCAGTTCATTTTAATAACTGCCAAGTATACTGAATTTTATTTTGTACCTTAGTAGGTGCTTATTAATTTTTCTCTTCTACTGGACTAAATCTATGTGTATGTAATTGATGAGGGAAGCTCTCCAGTATATATTGAGTCACCAACATAGACAAGCTGCTGTTCTGCCACTGACAATCTTACATGACCTGCCGAGGGGCACTGCCAAGGTAAGTGACTTGCTTGAAGGTCAAACAGCCAACATGCTTCAGGATGGACTTGAATTTAGACCTTCAGGCTCCCAGGCTGGCTCTCTGTTCACAATATTTAGCTATTTCTCAGTAATCTCCATAAATAATTAAAAAGTCTGAGTTGTAATCTCAATTACTTTACAACTGCAGTTGAATAAGCTGGACCAATGAGGAAACTCTCTATTACAAATTAAAACAGCTTAAAAGCAACCAAAAAACTCTTTAATCATTAGGCCATTTTCTTCTAAGGCATTTGGTAAACTGAACTATCCAAATATATGCCTGGTTCTCATTGTCTCACTGGTTACATATATGTGAGAGGGTATATGACCCAGCAAATCAGTTTTTTAATATAAATAATTATTTAATTCAAACCAAACCTTTGGGACTTAATAAAGTTTGAAAGGGGGCAACTGGAATCTGACAATGATTTTAAAATACAAATCATTTCATCCTTCAAAAAAAGTTACTTTTCATATTTTTCTCCACATTTCTAACAGCACTGGCTATAATGTTAAATTTTTGTTATATTTAGGTCTGATATCCTCCCAAATTCATCAAAAAGTAATATGTTACAACTTCAAAACATCTAATGGGTCCTTTTTTTTTACCAATTAAAATCTTTCAGTTCAATTGTGGTGCCTGCTTCTAATAAGGATCTCAATTGTCTGAAATTTTTATGGATTGGCAAAATCCATTTTTTGTCTTCTTGCTCCCAGTTAAGTCTTGTAACCTAAAACTAGTTCTTATGAAAAATAACTATAGTCACTGAGTTTCCACATAAGAATTTTCTGACATTTAATTCTTAAAAACAATCACCAAAATTTAATTTTAATTATGGTCTAGATTTTAGAAAGAAAAAGAAATGAACCTGAAAATCACAAAGTGTGAGTTGTTTTGACAGAATTATTTATTACTAAAATGTTTTTAAGTTTTTTCCACAAGCAAATCCTGAGAGTCCTGCAAGATTTTTTTCTCTGTTTAAATCCTTAACTGAAAACACACTCCTCACTCCTGCCTGATGGATGTTTACTGTAGCTCTAAAGAAAGGGATATCACTGTACAGGAAGTTAGAAATTGTGACTGACTGGTCTCTGGGGATGCTAAGAGAAAATAGCCAGTTATTCATGTATAACCAAATAACGGGATACCCTGTAGTTTTAATTCATCCCCCAAGGTGACAATTTGAAAAAAAGCTTTTTAAAATGTTATACATACACATGAATGAAAAGGACTGATTCAAGACTGACGCTATTCCAACAGTTATTTCTTTATCCTGACAAGACTGTCCTTCCAAAGTCTGAACTTCTCTGCTGCTCAATAGCCCTTTGCTCAAATAACTAAAAACTTGGAGTCTGTTTGCAATTGCAAGCACATACGTCACACTGTCCCTGAGCTCGGCAGGATCCTCATATACTTCAATACCTCCCCTGTTTACAAGGACGGGGCAGGAAGCCAGTGCATAGTAACACTGTGAGGACCACAGATTCAGTAGAAAATCAAAACAAAAAAACAACTTGGTCCATTTTCAGGTCAATTAAGGGCAACATCTCTTTAACTGGTTAGGGTTCTTAAAAAAGGTCTTACATTACTTTACCAAGTATGACTTCAGGCCTGAATTCATACAAAATGTTCTGTACATTGGAATGTGTTCAGCAAAAATTAACTATGAGAATACAGTTGCAGTTAACTCAGTCCATCTATGTAGCTAAAGGAAATTCCCAAGTACAGCTCGAAGATAAAATAATGAGAATGGTTTCATGTATGTTTTCTGAAATCGATCTCACTGCATTAAACAGGCATACCCAAAAGAACACTGCTTTCACCAATGTTGTTTCTTGATAATGTCGTGCATACAAAACTCAGTGAAATGTTATTTCACTTAAGACTGTGCTTTCTTAGAACCAAGTAAAGTTCCTTTGTGTGATAGACTTGAAATCACAACACAAACTGCCATAATTTAAATGATGGTGCTATGATGTCCTTCCACCTTCTGGCACTCACAGAAAGCTTACCCTCTGAGTTAGGGGCAATAGGAAGGAGAAAACAGCACCTCTGCCTCTACCACAAGACACTGGATCCCTGGTTATCCTTTCCCGGATTGTTCATACTTTTCTCATTCCATCCCCTTGTGTGTGCTGGAGCAAGAATCAGAAAATACCTTGTTCCCTGCTTTGCCACTTCCAGAATCTTTCTCTACAACCATCAGTCAATGACTTCATTGCCTTTAAGGTTCACCTTATCCAAATACAATCACACAAATCAAATACTGGTGGCATTTGTCTACTACTTCCTAGATCCTTCTCTACTCTTTCTCAAGGAGTTCAGCTCTTGACACAAAGTGTTCCATTCCATCCCAAGACTTGTCCTTTTAATACAAGACTTCAACAAATATATGTATTACATCTAATGTACCAACCTGCCAGGTGTTCAGTCTCTGAAATTGCTATGACTTACACTCCACTGTACCACAGTCAAGCAAAAAGATGTTATATATCCTTCCTGTGGCAGCTGATTCTTTTATTTTAATTTTTAAAAAATTTTTATACAACTGTTTCTCTTCAATCATCCTATTCCACTGCCTACCCCACAATTCATCAAGGGGTCTTACCCCATACTTTGCAAACAGCCCATTTTTTCCCTTGGCTTCCCCTTCTCTTCATTTTTAAATTCCCTATTGCTTCTCCTGTTCTTTTTCTTTGCCCTTCTGTTTCACAGGACCATGTACCCTTGATTCCCTTCTCTCATTTAACAGTTGGTCCCATAATAATCCCCCCTCCAACTGTAAGTTATGTGTCTCCTTCTCTACTGATTCGTTTCCTGGTGCCTATAATCTGGCCTAGATATCCTCATCTAGGGAAGGGAAGAATGCATCAGTTGTCCCTACCACCCCCTAAAGTTATCATCTTTTATATCTCCTTTTTATATTCACAATCCTGGAAAATGTCTTCTACCCTTCAAGCCCCTACCTCCTCTTATAACACTCTCCAAACAATTGCAATCTGGCTTTGCATCCCATCACTCAAATGAAACTTCACTGTGCAAAGTCACCAACCATCTTTTAATTGCTAAATTTGATGGCATTGTCTACATGACATTACTAAAAAGATGGTGAACTAGACATTTTTTTCCAGTCAACATGAACTCTTAAAACTGTAAAAAACACTCCCAATTACAACCAGTAGTAGAGCATTTGCAGCTGAATCCACAGGAATCCACAAAAGCCCAACAAGGTAAAAACTATATGAATTAACATTTGGGAAAACTAATCCTTAATGCCTTTCACTGAATACCCTTTGCACCACCACCCATCTTCTACAATCTAACAGGGCACACAAAACAGACTCACAGGCTTATGCTTTGGATATTCCAAAGAATTTTCCTCCTGTAGATTACAACAATATATCACAAGGAATATACACTACGAACAGGTGGGATTTATATCAGGAATGCATGGCTGATTCAATATTAGGAAAATTATCATCAAAATTGGCCATATCAGTAAGAAAAACAATAAAATCATGTGACGATATCAACACATGGAGAAAAAACATGTGACATGTTAAAACAGCCATCCTGATTAAAAACATTAGAAAACACAGGAATCAATGGAGGCTTTCTTAAAATGGTAAGTAGTATCTCTAAAACCAAAAGCAGGTATTAACTGTAATGGGGATAAACTTGAAGCCTTTCCCCAATAAGATCAGAGGTGAGCAAAGATGTCCATTATCATGACTATTATTTAATATTGCATTAGAGATTATTTAATATTGCATTAGAAATGATAGTTATAGCAATAAAACAAGAAAAAAGATTAAAGGAAGAGGCAATGAGGAAATAAAATGATCTCTCTTTGTAGAGGATATAATGGTATACTTAGAGAACTGTAGAAAATGAATAAAAACAACTAGGTGAAACACTAACAACTATAGCATAGAAAATAAAGCCACAGAAATCATCATCATTTCTATATACTACCAACAAGACTCAGCAGAAGATATAGAAAGAAAAATTCCATTTAAAAAACAGCAGACAATTGAAACTACTTGGCAATCTACCTGACAAGACAAACCCAGAGATTATATATCAACACCATTACAAAACACTTCAAACAAATAAAGAAAGATCTAAACAACTGGAGAAATATTAATTGCTCAAGGGCAGGCCAAGTCAATATAATAAAATATAATAAATCCTACCTAATTTACTTATTCAATGCCATAGCAATCAAACTCCTAAAAAAAAAAACCTAATTTTTTATAGCTAGAAAAAAAGTAACAAAATTAACTTACAGCAACAAAAGGTCAAAAGAATCAAAGAAAAGAAATAGGGAATGCAACCTAGCAGGTCCAGATTTCAAACTATATTACAAAGCAGTAATCATGAAAATAATCTGGGTAAGAAATAGATTGATGGATCAATGGAATAGATTAAGTACACAATACAGAGTAGTATATGATCAAAGTAATCTAGCTTTTGATGAACCCAAAGATTCAAGTTTTGGGGGTAAGAACTATGATATAGACATAAAGGGTGGTATCATAAGTACATTAGGGTAGCATGGAAAATATAATTGGCAGATCTATGGACAAGGGAAGAGTTTGTGACCAAACAAGAAATAGGGAAGATTGACTACGGGAAGGAAAATAAGCAATTTTGATTACATGAAATTAAAAAGTTTTTGCACAAACAAAACTACTGCAGCCAAAATTAGAAGAAAAACATAAAATGGAAAAAAAACTGCAGCAAGTTTCTCTAATAAAGGTCTTATTTCTCAAATACATAGGAAACTAAGCCATATTTATAGAAATAAAAGTCATGTAAAAAGTTGATAAGTGGTCAAAGCATATGAACAGGCAGTTTTCAGTCAAAAAAATCAAAACTATCAATAATCACATAAAAAATCTTCTAACCCACTACTGATTAGAGAAATGCAAATTAAAACAATGCTGAGATAACACCTCACATCTACTACAGTGGCCAACATGCCAGAAGAGGAAAATGAAATATGCTGGAAATGTGGAAAAATAATGTCCTGTTGGTGAAGTTGTGAAGAGGTACAACCACACTGGAAAACAATTCAGAACTACGCCCAAAAGGCTATTAAAATGTGCACACCCTTTGATCCAGGAATACCATACTCTGTCTGAATGCCAAAGATACGAAAACAAGGAAAAAGAACTATGTACAAAAAAAATTAGCAGCTCCTTTTGTACTGACAGAATTAAAAACTGAAGGGGATGCCAGTCAATTGGGAAACAGTTGAACAAACTGTAGTATATTATTGTTATGGAATACTATAGTGCTATAAGAAATGATAAGCAGGATGGCTTCAGGAATAATCTGGGAAGACTCACATTGGACTGATGTAAAATGAAGTGAGCAGAGCCAGGAGAACACTGTAAATAATAGTGACAATATTGTAAGGATGATTAACTGAGAAAAACTGAGCTATTCTGATTAAGACAATTATTCAAGACAATTCCAAAAGACCCGTGATAAAAAATGCTAACCTCTTCCAGAAAGAGAACTGATGAATTTTGAGCAAAGATGGAAGCATACTTTTTTTTACTTTATTTTTCTTGGATGTTTTGCATGTGTTTCTGTAGTAAGAGCTAAAACTGAAATGTGTTTTGCATGAGTTAATATGTATAATCACTATCATATTTCTTGCCTACTTAAGGGGTGGAATAGGGAAGGAAGGAAAGGAGAAAATTTAGAACTCAAAATTTTAAAAAGTGATTAAATTTTATATGTAACTGGAAATTATTCAGGGAAAAAATCACTCAGGAGACATTGAGTCCATCTAGCTCTGGAGGGAATATAAGAGGAGGAAGTGAGTTTTGTCTGTCTAGGGGAGGTCCCAGGTTAGGAAAACTCAAATTGAGTAGCATAGATTTTGTTGGGAACTCCATACCTGGCCTCCGCCAACCTTGCAAAAAAAAAAAAAAAAAGTCAGACATTGATACAGACTAATTAGAAAACTCAAGAATGGCTAAAAGTGGGACAAGGGTCCAGTGTGCAAATGGACCTGAAGGAAAGGGAAGTGAAACCTAGCTGGGGCCAATCGTGTTCCCTCAGAAGATCACTGGGGCAGTGAAAACTGAGAGTGGCTGATACAACCTAGTGGCCAGTTAAGGAAAAGAAAACACCTTTAAATGGAGAGGAGTCAGAAAGTGACACATTTCAAGACAAAGCCAATTCAGATAAAAATCTCAAGAACATAAAGGATACTAAGGCTAAAAAGCTGGGTAGTAAAACATCTAAAAGGTGACAACTTTCTCTATTTAAACATTACAAGACAAAGGAAATTAAACTAATTTATGAACACAAGACCTTGTGAAATTCCATAACAAAAAGCAACAACAACATTATGCTACAGAACTGTTCAAATGAGAAATTAAAAATTAAGACAAAATAAGAGATAAATGTCAGAAGGTATGGCCAGCAGAATATTAATAAATAATAGAATAGAAAAATGTGGATAAAATTCTGAATTCAAAAACCAAAGGATCAATCAAAAGAATCCACCGATTGCCTCAGGAGGGGTAGAAGAAAGAGACATTATACTTCAAATTCTGAAACACATGGTTAAATTTTATGCTAACAAATGATAAATTCTGTAAACAACAAGGAAAAAGACCTTCAAATATCAGAGAAAGAACATTTTAATAACACAAGACTGGTCTGCACTCACCAGAAACCACAAATTGGAATAGAAAAATACATTCCTTAAAGCAAAAGAATTTAAGATGCAACCCAAAATGCTATACTTTACAAACCCAAGCTTAATTATGAATGATAAAAAAATGAATATTTAATCAAAGAAAGTCATTTGGAGTACTGTAGGAGGAAAGAAGAGACAGAAATAGACAGAAAGAGAGAAAAAGACAGACAGACGTGCAATTTTTTTAACTTTCAAGCTCCCCAAATGTAAATATGATTACCAAGGAAAGAATGTCTAATAAATCAAGTCAGCTCATCTCTAAGGATTATTTCAAAAGGGAAATGTGCAACAGGTGAACAATGAAGGGAGGATAGGTAACTCTGATATCTCTCAGCAAAAAGAGGGGCTATAGCAAATATGGATAGTTACAAAAGTGGGGTAGGAGGCTAAATGAAACAGAGACAAGGAAAGGTCTCTCTCTACCCAAAGGGGAAAGGGGAAGGAGTAGCACTGAAGGGCACTACCAAAAGGAAAAAAGGTATATAATTGGCAAGGGGAGAAGAGGATTCCAAAATGGATATAATATGAGGAATTGTTGGTGCCCAGGAAGACCACTCCACTTAAGAGCAATCCACCTCTGTAGACAATATCCTGATACACAGAAGGGTAACTGGAGCTTCTGGCACTCAGAAGGATGGACACACATGGATGAGAAATAGAAAGAACCATGGAGAGGAAGAGGATAGAAGGCATAATGTTGGAAATAAAGCATTACTACCAAAGGGGGGGGGGGGCGGGGGAGGAGGTTAGTAATGCTTCTATTTTCATTGTTTTTTTTCATGATTTGTTATCTAATAAAGTGAAGAATAACAAATGAAGGGAATGGTGGGAAGAGATCTACAAAAGAATAACAAGAATTAGTCAGAAGGTAGAACTCAAAATCAGTACTTCAGAAACTCTAATTTCACAAGAAACATAAAATGATTAACTAAGATATATATATGTATATTATCAAAGAATCAAAAAAAAGTTCAGAATAGTCAGAGCTAGATACCCTTAAAAACATAGGAAAAACAACTAGAAGAAGTTAGAAGGGAAAGGTAAGGATTTTGAACTAAACACTCAACTGAGAGAAGAAAGGGAAAACATAAGAGGAAGAATTAAATAAGAAAAAAGAAATCAATAAGTAAAACTCTAAACGTAGAGAAAAGGTAAACAAATGGGTTAAGGGAGAAGAGAGCTATGTGAGAAGTTACATCATTGTAGACATCAAAATCAATCACGGGGCACAGCATTCACTTAAAAGAGGAAGGTAATGAAACAAATAAAAAACCTGCTTGAAAAAATACTAGAAACATAAATGTATATAACATATATAACCCTCATATTCCATCACATATGAATGGAATAGACAATCCAGTAAAATGAAAGAGAGACTAGATCAGGAACCAAAACACTACCATCTGTTGTTCCTTCCCCCTCCCCCCCCAAAAAAAACATTTAAAGGAAAAGAAATACATGTAGAATAAACATGAGAGGCTGTTACAAAATTCATTATCTATCAGGTGAAATAAAAAAAAAAGGAGAAGTTGCAATCATGCTATTAGATGAATGAAAAATGAAAATTGAAAATTCTCAATATAACCAGAGATACAGGAGGAAATTCCATTATGTTTAAAGTAACATAAGCAAAAAAATTTAATATTTATACAAAAAGAATATACTCCAGATGTCATACCTTTAAAATTCATAAGAGAAAATGACATGAAAAGACACATGTAACAGAAAAATAATAGTAAAATATGCTAATATTTCTCTCTCAAAATATCTGACAGAAATTTAAGCAGAAGAGAAAACATAGAATTGAACAAATTTATTAGAGAAATTAGAGCTGAGAGACCTGGGGCATCTTTAAAATGGGACCACTAAAGAATGTACATATTTCTAACACCATGTACCTTTTACAAAAATTATTATTTGTATTAGGGCATAGAGAAATTGCAAATAAATGTAAAGCTAGAAAATCTCTTCATAATGCTGATCCTTCTCAGCCTCTTAGTAGTAGCATCTGACACTGCTGACCACCCTTTCCCCTGGGATACGCTTGCTGCTCTCTGGGTTTTTACAACAGTCCTCCCTCTTGGTTCTCTCCCCAGGCTATTTTTTCTCAGTCTATTTAGTTGAATCAAGATCTATAACTATACAGCCTGACTCTGAGCATAGCCTGAGGCCCAGCTGTGGGCCACTCTTTTCTTATTTCTCTCAATAGCTTCAAAGATCCTCTTTATTCAGATTAGTCACGAACTGCCAAATGGGTATTTTGAAATGGTAGTTCAATAGGCACTTCAAACTCAAGTAGAACCCCAAACCATCCTCGAGTCATTTACCTGTGCAACTGTGAACTCATCTTCAATTTGTCAACTCTCATTCACTCTATATATCCAATCAACTACATTAAGTCAATCTACCTCCACAAGAACTTCCTTTATCTCTGTTCACACAGTCTCCCTCAGGTCAAGTCCTGATTACTTCTTGCCTAGACAATTGCAATAATCTCTGTCTACACTCTGTACTACACAATCCCAAGGACCGAATATTTCTTGGCTATGCCTAATCCACTAATAACCAACAGAACACTCTGCCTTCTTCATGGGGAGAGTAAGGACAGGTGAGAACTACAGCTACATAGCTTGTCTTTTGAGAGTAACCAATTCCATTTTGGCAAAGTTTTATTTGTTAGGATGTTAGGACGTTTCTTTCAATGTCAAACTGAAATCAGCTCTTAGCAGATTCTCACTTCTTTCCCCTGCTCATATCTCTACTCCAGCAGGGAGATGGCTCAGTTCATAGAGAGCTGGGCCTGGAGTCAGGAAGACTAGAGTTCAAATCTGGTCTCTGATACTTATTAGCTGTGTGACCCTGGGCTAGTGACTTAACCCCATTTGCCTCAGTTTCCTCATGTGTAAAATGAGTTGGAGAAAGAAATGACAAACTACTCCAGTAACACTGCCAAGAAAACTCCAAATGGGTTCATGAAGTCAGACACTACTAAAACAACGACAATGACAAAAATGAGTTAAAAAATTTCCCTCCATGTAGTCATTCATATCCCTGAAGCCCGTTATCAGGGATAACATCCCCTCCCCAGCTCATCTGCGATCTTAAATGTACCTGAGAAGTACTTACAGCCTAACATTCCAAATTGCTTCAAATAATTGCCATGTGTCGTGGTTTTAGCTTCTCAACATCCTACTCAATGTCCTCTATACATACTCCAGCTTCTCAACGCTGAGCCTAAAATGTGTCACCCAGATTGAAAGATAACACTCAAGATGAAGTTTAACAAGGTGCATAGTATAGAAGGGTCACTGTCTCTGTCATTCTAAGTACTTTTGCTTCTTTTAATGAAAAAGTGATTGCATTAGCATTTTTGGCTGCCTTGTCATAAGGCTGAAATCTCTTTCTTCTATGCCAGCTTTTGATTATTTCAAGTCAAATGACATTGATGTTATCATACTTGACTCATCATTTTGTCCTGAATTTTTTGGATCCAAACTGAATCTACAACACTTTAGCTAACCAACACAATTCTGTCATCTGAATATTTACCATTCATGTTTTCATTCACATCACTGATAAAATAAAAAATATTAAAACAAACAAAATAAAGGACAGACCTTTGCATTCCAAAGACATCCTCCTCAAATCGATATCATGAGCAATTTTATTTACATGTATAGCTAATATCCAGGTACATAATTGCTAAGGAATTCCCCAGATTTATCGGTGTAATAAACCTATCGCTAAAGGAAATGTTTTGTCTGTTCTTAGTGAATAATACTTCTTTGTAGAAATCTACATTTTCCTTCCCAGGTGCTCAAAACTCACCAAAGGTAAGAAATGAGTTGTTGTTTGTTTTAGTAAATCTAGCAAATTTATTAAAATTGATGTCATCAAATTTTTTTGAAAAATTAAATGACATTATAGCACCTTTTATTCCATTACTATGTATTAAGGTGGGGTTTTTTTTAATACACGAAAGCACATCTATACAAAATTCTTTTCAATGCATTTGACAGAATTTGCTTTTTTCCTTAACCTATATGTTATGAAAACCTCTCACATTTAAATCTCTCAGTTCATCAATATTGAGAAAAATATAATTTATACTTATCTGTGAGAAGAAAGCAATTCTCTACAGAAAATAAAACATGGAAAGTAACTACATGCAGTACATACAAAATACATGATCACAGTGGTATTAAACCACTAGCTTTCTTGGAAGCAATTTAAACATCAGTAATTCAAGAGAATGAACAGATGAATACTTTAAATAAAGTGACACACCTATTAATATAGATCATACTGTCAAATAACTTTACTTACTACTTACTCCAGTGAGAAGAAGACTTTAAAGGGTATGCTTGATAAGCTGCTTTATTCTAACTGATTATATATTTCCTTTAAAAAAAAATCACTCCAGAATAAGACAGTAAAAATTAAAACTGCATATATCATTATTTACCTTTCTTGATATCTGATCATTTGTAAAGCTCAACAAATTCTTGAAAGGACACTGAACATTCCTGGTGGCATGTTTTATCTTCTTTTAAAAAGCAAATTTGTGAGAATAATGCAATACCAATAAATCTCTGCATTAATTTGTGAACTAATTACTTGGGAAATATATAAAAACTTCTATAAAATTCCATTTCAACAGAAGAAAAGAGCACTGAAATATGTTCGCCTTAGTTTACTGTATTAAAAGATGGAAGTTTCTTTCCTTATTCATCATCTTTAGATCCAGTTATGCTTAAATGCTTAACCATATTGACCTAGTTCCATTCTCCTAGAATTTGACCTTTTTGATCTGTCTTGTTGGCTCTCTTTGGTTTCTGAAGGCTGTTCTTTTTTTCTTCTTTTTTTTCCCATTTGTTGCTGCTGTGCACTAGACGGAGTTGTATGAAGAGTTCCAAATGAAATACTGTTGCTTACTGAGGTCATAGAATTACAGGATGAAGATTGTCCATGAACTGCTCTTTCTTGTCCTTGGCATATTCAAACAACATATATGTCATAGCACTCCCAAAATTTTTTCTTTGTTATTTTATTTTTCCCAATTACATGTAGAAACAATTTTCAACATTCATTTTAACAAATGAGTTCCAAATTGTCTCTCTCCTTCCTTACGCCACTCATTGAGAAGGCAAACAGGCTATACATGTGTAGTGATGAAAAACATTTCCATATTATTCATGTGTAAAAGAAAATGTAGACCAAAATAAAAACCCAAGAAAAATAAAGTTTAAAAAGTATGCTCATATCTGTATTCAGTTCTTTTTCTGGGGGTGGATGGCATTTTTCACCAGAAATTTTTCAGAATCATCTTGGATCACTGTATTACTGAGAATAGCTGAGTTATCCACAGCTGATCATCTTTTAATATTGCTGCTCCTATGTACAGTGCTTTCCTGTTCTGATTTGACTTTGTGTCAGTCTTTCCAGATTTTTCTGAGAGCCTCCGGATCATCATTTCTTATAGCACAATAGTATTCCATCATAATCATTTGCCACAATTTATTCATCCACTCTCCAGCTGATGGACATCCCCATAATTTCTAATTCTTTGCCACCAGAAAAGAGTTGCTATGAATATTTTTATACATCTAGGTCCTCCTTTTTTTTTTATTTCTTTTGGGATACAGATCTAATAATGGCATTCCTAGGTCAAAGGGTATGCTTGGTTTTGTAGCCCTTTGGATATGGTTCCAAATTGTTCTACATGATGGTTAAATCAGTTCACACCACCACCAACAGTGCATTATTGTCCCAATTTTCCCACATCCCTTCCAACATTTGTAATTTTTTTTCTAGTTAGTTGAGGTAGTAATTGTTCTAATCTGCATTTCTCCAATCAACAGTGATTTAGAGCATTTTTTTCATATGGCTATAGATAGCTCTTGATTACTTCATCTGAAAAGTGTTCATATTTTTTGATCTTTTATTAATTAGGAAATGCCTCTTATTTTTATAAATTTGACTCATTTCTATATTTGAGAGATAAGGCCTTTATCACAGAAACTTGCTTCAGTACCTTTTTCACAGTTACGATTGCTATGTCCCCTCTTTATTTCATTCTCTCTCTCTCCTCCAAAGTGTTGTGCTTCTAACTACTACATTCCCCAATCTGCCCTAAGTACCACCCTTTTCATACCCCCTTCCCTTTCTTCTTTCTATAGAGAGATTTCTATACCCACCTGTGTGTGTGTGTGTGTGTGTGTGTGTGTGTGTGTGTGTGATCCCTCTTTGAGCCACTTGGGAAGAACTGAAAACTTACAGACCTCTAGAAGCCTCTGAGACAATTCTAACAAGAGTAAGGTTCAAGCATGCCCTGCTTGTAAAAGCTCTTTGTGCCTCTTCTATGAGATAATTTACCCCATTCTACCTCTCCACTTCCCTTTCTCCCAATACATTCCTCTTTCTCACCCCTTAATTTAAATCATCCTATCATATTCAATTTACACCTGTGCCCTCTGTCTGTCCAACTGCCCTAATAATGAGAAATTCTTAGGAGTTACACATTATCATGTAAACACTTGAGCTTTACTTTCAATTTTTGAGGTATTATTTTCTTCAGCAAGTTTTTGTACCACTTTTTCCATTTGACCAATTCTACCTTTTAAGGAGTTCTTTTCTTTAGTGAAGTTTTGTGCCTCTTTTTCCATTTGGCCAATTCTGCTTTTCAAGGCATTCTTTTCTTCACTAGATTCTTCCTCTTATACTATTTTGCCTCTTCTGTTTAAGGTTTTATTTTCAATATTTTTATGCGCTTCCCTTACCAAGCTATTGACTCATTTTTTATCATTTTCTTGCAATACTCTCATTTCTCTTTCCCAATTTTTCATCTACTTCTCTTACTTGATTTTTAAAATTCTTTTTGAACTCAGTCATGGCCATTTATTCATGAAACCAATTCATATTTTTCGTTAAGGCTTTCGATATAGGGGTTTCAACTTTGTTGTCTTTTGAGTGTGTGTTTTGATATTTCTTGTCACCACAGTAACTTTCTATAGTTAGAATTTTTTCTGTTGTTTGCTCATTTTTCAGCCTATTTCTTGACTTTTAATTCTTTGCTAAAGTGGTGCTCTGTCTCCTGGGTGAAGGGCACACTGTCTCAGACTTCAGGGGCTTTGTGTAATCGTTTTCAGAGACACTTCTAGAGATCTATAAGCTTTCATTTCTTCCGAAGTGGTATGTTCTAAGGAGAGATGGTTTTACTACTGTCCTGGTCTTTGCTCTGGTCTGTAAGTGACCACAAGCACTCTTTTCTGCCCTGGAACTGTGCCCATAAACTCTGATGTTCTAGTGCTCCTGGGAATGTCACTCAGGACTGTGCCCCAGTCTGAGCATAGGCAAAGCAACAGAGTCTTGACCCCAATGCTGGCAAGGAGACCTCTATAAAATGCTTAGCTCAATGTCTAGGACATAGATGGTACTTAATAAATACTTGTTTCTTTCCTTTCTTCCTTCCCCAAATAGGCCAAAAGACATCTCAACTACTATTCTCCTTTCAGAAATAATTATAATAATAATGATATCTTTAGGATTACTATTAAGAATTAAGTTTTCATTGTTTACTTTTCAGAATTATGACTTTTATATATGTTCTTTTCAATTTCAATGTTGATAGTGAACTAAGAATTCACCTCATAAGTTAACGGTTCTCATAAAATACCTCTTTGTGCAAGCAAATTGTCTTTATGTAGTAAAGTAGAGCTTTCTAGACACTCTAGTTGTCAGGCCCTGGAAGATCTCAAGAGTGTAAGCACTCAAGAGAGTTGGGGTGTGGCAGGTTCTATAAAAGTTTAAATAACTGTTTAAATTTTAACCGTTTTTTCCAAGCCCCAGCTCCTATAAAACCACCTCCTGTAAAGCCTTCCCCTGATATCTTCATCTGGAAGTCATTTCCCCATCCTGAACTTATAAGATGGATCACAGAATTTAAAGGAGAAAGGAAATTAAGAAGTCATCCAGTCCAACTCCTTCATTTTACAGATGTGGGAAACTAAGAGCATGGAGGATTAAGTGACTTCAAAAATCAGAATTTCGGAAAAGGTCCGAGAGCCATATAATGTAATGATTACCTGAACAAGAACTCTCCCCTTTCCCACTCCACCTCTACATACACATGCAACCTAGCCAGTAAAATCATCCAGTCTCTTCATGAAGATCACCTCTGATGAGGAATTCACTACATCCTAAAACAGCCTACTCCACTTTTGAGAGTGTTCTAATTGTTAGGAAGCTCAGCCTAATATCAAGTATGCATTTGCTTTTTTCAGCTCCCACTGCTTAGCTCTGCCAGGCAAGGACACATAGAAAAAACATACTCCTGCTCCCACTTGCCAGTCCTCCAAATATTTGAAGACAACTATCATATTCCCTTGAAATAATTTCATCTCCAAACTAAACATCACCAGTTCCTTCAAACCACCCTCACATGACACGAGTTTGGGACATCCAGGTTGCCTTCCTCTGGTCACTCTTGAGCTGGTCTCAACCTAGAACTGAACACTGATCCATTCAAGCATTACATATAGGTAGTAAGTAGAGGGGCCAGAATTGAGACCCAGGCCCTGTAAAATGAAACCTAATTCTCTTTCCACAACACCAAAGTTGCCCAATTCATTCAACTTTCCTTATATATTTCCTATATGCTTATCACACTGTAAGTTGATTACAATAATTTATTTTCAGATTTAGTCTCTCTTAATACATCATAAGCTTTGGGACAGATGTAAGAATATTTTTATATTCATCTTTACATTTCTGGCAGGTCTGTGTTATTTCCTTGCACATTGCAAATGTACAAATAGCTATTATTATCATCATCATTACTGTTATTAGACAGAGTAGATATCCAAACTTTTGTTAAAATAATGGTTTATTTTAGATGGAAACAGAAGACAATATGACTTGGATCACCAAAATCTATATCTCCAGCTCTATCTGAAAAAAAATTCTCAAAAATTCTCAAAATCATTTAAAGAAAAAAAAAATTTCCTCAGTGTGTCAACCATTCAAGAACTCATAGATAAAAGCTTTATTTCATTTTTAAGTTAGTCATTAATATTTGCAGGTTTCAGACAAAAACGGTCTGAAGGCCAAGTTTATCATTTTAAAAAGTGTAGAGAGAAAATGAAAACTGGAGCATTCTAATAATTAGGCAAATAATTCTACACTAAGGGAAATAAAAATGTTTTGCCTAAAATACCAAGAAAATTGAACTTGAATACCTAGGCTGACCTGATTTCCATTTCTCAAAAGTCATTTTCTAGAGTAATGTTTAGTAAAGAAAGTAGCTTTGTGTGAAGACAAAAAATCTGCCCTACCTTCTCCATGTTCAAGTTTGCTACAAAGGATGATTACCAGAAATGAGAAGACATGGCTCATAGAGTCATATGCAAAAGAGTGGCCTCGCTAGCTGTCCAATGGCAGATCAAGTGGTGGTGTTCATTTATTTCTAAAACAATACTCTAATATTGTAACTGAACTTCTGTACTTTTAGAAGTGTTTCCTTTTGGTCAAAGTATCAAACTTAAGATCTGCCAAATTATGGTATTAAAAGTTTACTTTAGGACAGTTTAAGACAGAAAGGTTTGCAAAAGCCATCTACCGTTATCCACATGTCTCTACCCAGTAATCAATGTCTTAGCAGCACCTCACTTCTGATGGCATTGAAACAAGGAAGGGCAAAGAAGTCCAATTCCATATTTGTCTGAAGCCAAACCAAATCTTTGTCAAATGTGCACGAGGTCCATTTGAAACTTGAATAGCTGGCTAAAACACCCCATGAAATGTTCTATGACTTCCAAATGCGGGCTCATAAAGCCTTCTTAAACCTCTGTTTCACTCTAAGTAAACACATTATTCTTTAACTCTTGCTGCAAGTTAATGATGAGAGCTAAAAGAACAGATATGCTTCAGGTTTCCCATTAAGTCAACTCATACAAAATCAAATAAGGAAACAGACACAAAAAGGGGCATTATTAACCTGCTGAAGATCACCCCTCAAGTCCAGGTCAAAAAATTATCTATCAAGCTAATATTTTAAATGAATTAGGGGAATTTCCCATATAAAGGAATTTACATAGAATTTCCTAATTCATCTTTTTCCTAAGTCACAGCTTCTATGTAAAAATCACGTATCTATATTCTCAGAAAAACTAATAGCCTCTTTTCATAAGATGAATTAAATGAAGAATCCCAATTTTTAGTTTAGATTGCTTAAAGTCTTACAACCTCCTTTTATATATAAAAGATCAATACAAAATAAGACAATAGTCTCCATTTCTCGCAAAAAATCTACCCCTCCCCTCAAAGGATTTTAGGTCACAGACTGAAAGCATAATTTCTCTATCTTACTCACACAAAACAGTCATCTTCTGATTTTATACCTTTAAATATAAAAAACAGTTCATATGGTGAAACTATGTATTAGCCTTACTGAAATTTCTTAACATTGTCCTCAAACTTCATATGTCAGATGTATCTGCTCATTTTAGATGCGCATAAAGAAGCTAGTTAATTTTTGTGGGAGTGGGGGAATTCTACCTTCAGAATAAATTTTAAATGTTAAGTATCAATTCCAAACTGTCACAGAAGACGCAGATACAAAAATGGCAGATGAAGCCCTTTTTTTCCTTTCAACAAAGAACAGACTCACAAGTAAATGTACCGAGAAAGCAATCCTTGAAAGATAATTTTGTTCAGTTCTATTGTAATAGACTTAATGATATCTTCACATCTGTAAGATGTATACTGAATGAAATATAATTGAACTGAAGCTTAATAATTAAAAAGAAGATATCCTAAAATGACAAGTTCTGAACAACCTTTACTTTTTGCATTATCACTAAAATGTGCATTTCACTTTCCCTTGTTTGCCGTTGACAAAGTTATTTAACTTTCTTGGGCCTTAAATGAGTGGACTAGACTACATGGTTTCTATGATCATGTAACTTTCTATTAAGATTTATATATATAAAATACTAAATTATGTTTAATGTTACTAATATGTACAAATGCATAGGATACAAAAAGAGCATAGAGGAATTTATTGTCATTCATATAAACTAAACAGAACAGAAATACAAGATACCTGATATTTTAAACTGAGTTAAATGTCAAGTATAGGAAATGTATAACTAGATGCTTCATGTATGATCTTCATGAAGCAAACATAATGTCTCTCAGTGATTCACAGAATGAAAATCTCTAGGGTGGAAGGTGTCCTCAGAGGCCATCTAGTTCACTGGACATCCTACAAAAGTACAGCAAATAGCACCCAGAGGATGCTACAACTGACTGTCAGCCAGCAAGAAGATCTCTATCTGAGCCCTCTTAGTTCTAACTATCTGCTGTGTCAGGCTGCACATGGGATATGTGTCTATCACGTATCTGTGGCCTGCTTGTTCTAGTCACTTGTGTAACCTGGTGATTTTAAACTTCAGAAAAATATTTGATTAAAATGGTAAAATAAATATAGGCATGTTATTATCAAATCTCAATCCACCAGGCACAGCCTCCAATCAGTTCCACTCCCATCTCCTCAAGAACCAGTTCACAACATTCTTAGTTGACCTCCGTGGATTTATTACTATACTAACTGACTACTGGACAATGAAATGGCATTGCAAATTATCCTCTCACTTGTCTAGCTGTAACACCTAGCTGCCTTCATCATTATTATCCACAATAACTGACACTCTCCCATTCCCCAGCTCAGGAAGAGACTGGACCCTCACGACTGAGGGCTGAACCTGGGGATGGAGATCCTCCAGACTAGGAATTTAGAGACAGCTCTAGGGCAAGGCAGTGCCAAGGCTTGAGGGTGGACTTTGAGCCTGGTTTGACAAATGGCACTTTCCCCAGCAACCACTTTCCTTTTTGAAGGAAGCCTGCACTTATGACTTAAATGCTTTTCCCCAAGAGAGTCCTGGCACTGGTGATATGCTTCAAATCTTCCTTCTCCCTGTTTTATCTCTGCCTGCAATTAACAGGCTTTTACTCCCAAGATTTAATGTCCTCTAAGTCTCCTATAATTGTTTTTACACTTAGCATGCTTCTCCAGAAGCACTTTTCCTTTACAAGAAATCCATGATCAGTCATGACTGATACACATTGAAGGGCTTCATGTATTTAGTCCATCCCAGGAAAGGCAAAATGGTAGAAAGACAGCAGTCATTTGGAAAAAATACCCAATTTTTTAAAAAAGGGCTGAAATCTAAATCTCTGTCCCAATAAAGAATTTTCCTAACTAGGGATCTCTGAGCTGTGATCATTTTGTTAAATAAATTTTGTTTTGTTTTGTTCAATTTTATATAAACTCCTGAACTTAGCAAAGAAAGTTATCCACATGGCTAGTCACTTGCCCCAGGTTGGAAAATGAGCTCCATTGCTACATCAGGACATGGCTGCTCAAACAAAGAGGCCCCAGGCAGAATTCCAGCCTCAGAAGGGAAGTGGGCTGAGAAGGAAGTAGAAGTGGGAACTAATGGAAAGTTTCTGCTCACACTTTCTAGTTGGAGAAGGAAGGTATATTGGGGAAGAATCAACTCCTCCCCCTTTTTCCGTGGTGAGGTAGAGTCCTCTGCTAGCTTTGCTTTATGGAATCACCTATTGGCTACAGACACAAATGGCCAGCCAGTGTTATGCCAGACAGGAGGCAGGAAACTATCCTCTTAAGTATCTCCACAGCTAAAGGAGAGTAATTCTCCTGTTGCAAAAACCATCGCGCAATGATTTCTATAGCGTCCCCTTCTCTGTAGCCATCTGACAAAGAGACCATTCTCATGCCAATTTCTGAGTTTACATCGATGTTTCTATAAACACATTTTGTAAATGATTATTAGCTTCATATGTAGATCTATTTAAGACACAAAAAAGTGGAAACATCAAGGATCAAAGAAGACCAGAACAAAAGTAATAGATTAAATAGAAAGAAGGAAAATAGGAAGAGAAACCAGAGAAATAGGACGATAGGACAAGGTTTGGTGGGGAGAAAAAAGACAAAGGGGTTTAGGGAGAGAGTCTAGTGGAGAAGTAGACAACAGGCAGATCCACGGAAAGATAAAGTTAACTTAAGATACAGTGGGGGTTAATTAAGAACCTAACCATAATTGATAACATTGTCCTTCTAAGATGTGATGTTCAAATTTTCAAATAAGCCACTTACTAAGTTGGTAACTATTTATAAAGTTGGGTACTATTACAATATTAAAGGCATTAAATATTTCATTTTAGATTCAACTGTGGTTAAAAGTTAAGTGTGAGAAAAGTGAGATACATCATACATTCTCTCTCTCTCTCAAATATATGCCAATCAGTTTTATTCAATTGCTACATTAATCTCCCCAAGTTAGAGCTTTGAGATCCATAAAACAAAATATATTTCTCCTTCCTTTAAATAATCAGTGAATGAAGATCCTACAAACAGATACTCAAGAGTTTTATTGTTGATGTAAGAGGGGGAAAAAAGCAATCCAATCTAATCTACCACAGATGTCTTTGTTTGGAATCACATTTAGAGAGGACATAATATCCCACACATTCTAACAGCACTTTAAGATTTGCACAGCAATTTCCTCACATTAAAAGCAATGTGGTGTAATGGATGGTGGCTTTGGAGTCACAAAGACACAGTCCTGTCTCTATTGGACACATTATCTGTATAACCGTGGACAAGTCACTTTCTTGTCAGATAACTCTCTTAAGCCATAGATAAACTGCTAGTTTTCACTGGGGAAGCTCTCTGACACACAATCACAGGTACACACACACACACACACACACACACTTTCTCACAATCATCTAGATACAACTATAATAGATACAAAGTACATATATTTTTAATCCCATTTTATGGATAAAGAAACTGAAGGTTACCCAGTCAACAAAGATATGAGCAAGGAAATTCATAGTACTTTCCACTAAATAACACTGTCTCTGCATAAACCACACTGGCCACGTCAATGGAAAACAGGTAGGAGGTGTGAAGAAGAGATAACAAGGTACATTTTGAAATGTGGACTATGGAATCTGGAATCAGTATCATTGCATTATACATTCCCCGTATTTTAATATACACACTAACACTTTTGTGGTCTACTACATTCTTGACAAGTAGTCATCTAGCCTTTACTGGGTGACCTTCAAGGAAGGGAAATTCCCTATCTTCCCAAGGAGCAAATTCAATATTGGGATAAGTAATTTTTAGGAATTTTCCCCACATATTCAGTCAGATCTTCACACAGATCTGCAATTTGTATGCGTTGCTCCTAGTTTGTCTGAAACCAAGAACAAGACTGATTCCTTGCCCATTTGCCTTCCAAATAACTGAACACAGTTAGCATGTCTTCCACTTTCTCTACACTTCTCCAGAATAACATACCCAGCTCTTTCAACCAATCTTCACAGGGCATTATCTCAAGATCCTTCCACATCCTAACATCCATTCCACATCTCCCTACCCCCCACCCAAACTCTGCTTGCTCTCTGCTTGTCTTGAAATAAAGCCTACAGAATTTAACAAAAATTCCAGATGTAATCTGTCCAAGGAAGGGAATCATGTCCCTTGTTCTAGGCACAAAGACTTTTCTTAAGGCAACCTCCTATGTTCTTGATGGACATATTGCATGCACTGATAACTCATACTTAGCTTGCTGCCTACTAGATATCCAAGATGATTTTTTAAAAATAAGCTACTATGTAGACACACTCTCCTCACTTTGTACTTGTACAGTTGTTTCTTTATCCAAATGTAGAATTTTACATTATATGTTTATATATCATTAGATTACATAATAATAGACTATAGATCTATCCCAATGTTGTCTATCAAGAATTTTTTTGATCCTGACTGTCCTCCAGCATGCTCACTATCCCAGTTTTGTGCCATATGTAAATTGGGTAAGCATACCATCCACTCCTATCTCTTAGCACTGACAAAAAGTCAGATTGTATCACATCTTCTCTATTAACTGTAAACTGCCTGGCACATTATAAGCACTATATAAATACCAGCTATTGTTTTTGTCCAAGGTCAAACAGCTAGTAAATTACAGAATGGAACTTCAAATGGAATTGAGATTTTATAAGGTCAAATCACATACCTTTTCCCCTATAGTATACCAGAAAGGCCACGCTGGGCAAATTATTTTAGATAGGACTAAATTTGAAATTACAGTTTCAAAACAACAAATTATTTATGTTCCCAGGCAAAGATAGGAAAGTCTAGGAGGAAAATACACCTACATATTTTCATTCATTGCAATGATTTTCACTGCCTTGCATACAAAATAGGCCAGAAGCATAAAAGCAAGTCAGTCAATATTTACTGAAACTTGCCATGTGCCAGGAGTGAGTTAGGTGCTGTGAAGTATATAAAAGAAGCAGAAAAACCTGGTTTTACCAGGTAGGAGATCATAATCTGATGACAGATTAGACTAATACAAATATGTGTGGTTATTACGTAGCAAGGAGAGGCATTATATAATAAAATATAATGTGGGCTACAATTAGACTTCAAGAAGGTCAAACTATGAGCTATCATAAGTAAAATAACTAGTGAAGGGACAAATATTAAATGACTTTAACCCTCATTTACATCATGATGTCCTTTTATAAAAGCTGGATAAAATTTTCTTTGTTGACATGAAATATTCTTTCATAATATTAATCAACAAACATTCATTAAGTGCCTACCATGTGTCAGGCACTATGCTAAGTGCTTACAGTAATTAGAAATTAGCAAATGAATTAGTAATTAATAAGAGAATACTCTAAAAATGGATTCATTTTATTACGACACTTAAATCCTGGGTAAGAATCTATTTTCTCCACATTATGAAAAGACATTTAAATTTATCAAAACATACCTAAATTTTTCATAACTGTAAGCAATGAGGGAACAATAATATAAATAAGCCTGTGCACTGATTTTCTCTTGTTAACTTTTAAAATGTGTGTACATATGGAAAGGAGAGGAGAGGAGACAGAAAAAATTGAGAGAAGACAGAGACACAGAGATCACTATATCAAAGGTTTATCTTTCTATTGATTGACCTCAGAAGGCAGAGATTCCACATGAGGGAAATTCTGCAAGTCTAGGCAAACTAAAATGACACAATAAATTGACAAAAGCAATTTATAATTCTCCTCAAAAGGAAAAATTATAGCCTAACATTCTTCAAAAAAACTCATTTCGGGCAAAGATGTGAAAATCTGTCAATTAAGATAAATAAAATAAAGCTCTATTCCTTAAATAAAATTTGATTTCCCTAATGATCTTCACACAAAATTAGGGCCATGTTCTTTTGGAAATATTTTGTTTCTAGGACACGATGAAATCATAATAAGAATACATTGAAAAAATTTTAAGCCACACATTTAAAGGGAAAAATGATGGGTTTCCTCATAAAATAATAACAGTAACAGTCATATAACATGAATACTAATCTCCAGGGAAGATCTCATCCCAAAGAGATTAAGTTTTGCATGAGAGCGTAAAAGTCATGAGTTATAGCTTAAATGACCTGAATTCACTAGTCTAAAATGTCATGCAAGTGTTCCTATTAAACCACTATTACAAACTGTCTTTGGGCACTCAGATCCTCATTTCTAAATCTTTCATGAAGATTTTGGACACAAACATACTTATATGAGGTGGATAGTAGAGAAAACACTGAAGCACACAAAACAGTTATTTAAAAATTTAACAGAAAATGTATAAATAAAAGCGTACACTAACTGGAATTGCTATCAAGAGCAATCAATCAAGTAGTCCCTGAGTACTTGCAAGTCAATTAAAGTCATCACACACTATTATATCAAGATCCTAGTGTGTTGATTTTTTTTTAAGTATGTGACTAGGTAAAGGAAAATGTGGCCATAAAGGCTCTCTTCCAATGACTTTTCTTCCATGCATATGTTAAGATCTATCAGCGATAGATAAGGAGAAATAATTTGGTTCAACAGTTTTCCAATTAACCACATCACCTCAGATATAAAACACAGATGCTTGACAACAGTATTTGTCACTGTCACAGGGAATTTCAGTGACAAATCCAAACGAAATAGGGCTTCCCTCCAGATGATGAGGTCCTTCAAATCAGATGTGTCAAACTTCAGTTTGCTCCTGAATGCTACCCAAACCATATTTAACATGAAACTGAAAAAGGTTTAGCTAATAAAAATGAAATGTTATTGTGTGGTTTTTTTCCAGCTCAGTATCTGGTCCACAGTGATTGAACTGAGTTTGATTCCACTCCTCCAAATGTTTGCGGATGACAATTTGCTGATTGCATCAAATTTGCAAAATACTAGAAAACCTCCTCTGTCAGTTTCACAATCACTTACCTGGCCTAACAATCCATCCGGAGAAAATCCAAATGAATAATGACCCACTCTTCTGCAGATAGCCCACAAAGTCAATACAAAAAGGTCCTATATGTATAGAAATAGTTATAGTAACACTTTTTTGTGGTAGTCAAGAGTTGGAAATAATGTGGAGCCCACTGACCGAGGGATGGCTGAATAAATTATAGTACATGAGCATTTATAATATTACCATGCTGAATGAAACACTGAACATAACTGAGTACAAATGATACACAGACTTACATGAACTGATGCCAACTAAATAATAATAGCTAGCATTCGTATAATACTAAGATTTGCAAAGAGCTTTCCAAATATTAATTCATTTTATCCTCACAACAACCCTGGAAGATAAGTGGCTATGATCATCCCCATTTCACAAATTAGGAAACTGAGACAAATATTTGGGCCTATCCATATTCACATACCTAGTATCTGAGATAGGACTTAAAATCAGGTCTTCCTGAGTCCAAGTCTAGAGCTCTATTCACTGTAATACCTACCTACCTCTGTCAGAAACAGAAAAATAATATATACAATGACCACAAAAATGTACATGGATAAAATATAACAACAGAACAGTTAGAACGAAATGCTGCCAAACGATAACGACCAAATGACCCCAAAGAAGAGACAGAAGAAGACATCTCCCTCATTTCTTTGCAGAGGTTGAGGACCACAGATGCTGAATACTATAACATTGAGCTTTTGGGATATGCTGGTATAGACTTGTTTTTCTTCCTCTTTTTTATTTTCTTAGAACAATAAGATATGGTTCTCTGGATAAGGCAGAAAATATAAGGAATGTAAAAACAAACACATTAATAGCATTTTATAATAAAAATAGTGTCGTATATGTTACAAGGGTTTTAGGCATTCAAAACAGAAGATCAATGAGAGTGTGACCTAGTTGCTTCACACAAGATGTGGAGCCCTAAGTCGTATCCTGATCAGTATGGATGACTTAAGATACACTATTACTTACATCACTAGACTGTTCAAGAGAATTACTCCATGTAAAAACCATGGGTAAATATTTCAGGACCACAGGCACCTACTTTGCTGAATTATAACTGCCCTCCATCTTAGGGACAGTTAAAAGTGGCAGCTATTAGATGGATTTTTTTAAAAAGTGATTTATAAATATTTCCAACAGGGAAAGTCAACCAGCACATATCTTAATATGCTTTCTTAGCTTGGAAAATTTCAAAAGAATATAGTAGCAGCTATCTACACAAAAACATTTCAAATTCCGAGTCATACTCTCTCAATGATCTGGTTTCCCTATCTACTTAAAGAGCACTACTGAATCTCAGTAGTAGTGTATATTGGTCTCTATGAATGTAACAAATTTTTGGTGCTTTATCAATTCCATAAACTAATCATGTTAACTAATGTCTTACCCTTAGGGCCAACAATGCCCTAAATACTTAGGAAGTGACTGATAATATAACATTTAGCAGAATCATCAGGGTGAAACATTTTTATTTCACAGGGGGCTCATGATGTCCATCCAAACACAACATTGAGGCAACTGTCTACAAAAAGGGTAGCTTTTATTTTTTTTAAAAGGATATTAGAGCAACATTTAGTGATTTATTCCTTGGATAAGCGTAATGGAAACCTTGGGGACGTTGCTAAATGATTTTCTTAATAATTTATTGAATGGTAAACCATTTTCAGTGGTTACAAGATCTACACACTTTTGAATAGGTCTAATTTACAACAGAGCATCAGTTAGACACCCAGAGCACCAAGGAGAAGAACAGAAGCACCCCTGTTACTCTCAGAACTTGAGAGGATCTAAATGAAGGGGTCCCTTCATATATTTTTGGTGGAAATAGATTTGGGGTGAGGCAGTACTTGGCCAAAATGAGGTTTGGATAAACTCCTGCCAGTGTGGAGATTATGAGATAAAAGGGAAATTGGATTATTTAAGCTTCAAAAATCAGTTGAAAAAGTACCTGTCTAGAAGTGTGAGTCCAATCTGTGGCTTGGATCACATTACTTCTTGAGGTCCCTTTTTTTTTTTTTTAGCTCCTTGATTTTAGTAACAATTAAAAATGGTAATATGTGTATATACATACATACATATGTGTGTATATGTATATATATATGTATATATATATATTACAAAAAAATTTACAACTGTGGCTTTCAAATTTCAAAAGAATAACTATCATGAGCAGTAAGTGATATTTTCGGATTCCTAAAGTGACAACTAGTAATGGCTCTGTATAACACCTCTTCTAATATTCCTCATCTTTAGCATAAAATTTTATTTTCTCCAGGCCTCTGACTTCAGTTCTGTGTTGTTTATATTATTTTAAAAAGACTTCAATATTATAATTATTATAAACCACTTTTCCACTGAATTTAGAAATCTGAAAAGAACAATGAAACCAGAGGACTTCTCACTCTACTGCCCTTCTGTCTTGGATTCCATATGGAGGACAGAGTTACAAACTCATTTTTTTTGCCCTGGTGCTGTTAGTGGACTATATGATCAGTGTTCTAAGACATTCTAGCTTTAAATTTACTTTCAAACACATCTTGAATTATTCATTCCTTTTAAGAAAAAAAACAAAAAACTACAAATCTCAAAGAAAACAAAGAAACACAGGACAAGTTCACCTACTTAAAGTACAAACAGCAAAGGTCACCAGTGTCTTCTGCTAAGAGTTCGGGCCAGTCTCTCTGGACCTGCGTTCTGCTGAGTACTCTCTGCCTCTGCTCCTCTAGAATGGGTGTCCAATCCCTGTTGCTTCCTGACTCTCTCATTTTCTTTGGCTTCTCTGCTCCCCACTGTGTTACTGCACTGCTCTCATTGTTTATGGACACTAATCACTGCTCCCATCTTTTGGGCTTCCTGGAGAAAAAAGGCTCTCCTTGTAAAGGGTCATAGCCAAAGCTGTGAAACTCCTCTCATGTTATAAAAGCCAAGAAGAATGTTTTCAAACTAAGGTTGCCTCTTCTTTAACTTTAGTATCTAGGGCTGAGATTACAGGGCTTTAAACTCAGACAATTACCTAATCTAGGATTAGAAATGACCAAGATCTTTTCTGGTTTGAATCTGAGACAGAACAGAGGAAAAGGGAAGGACTCAAAGGGCACTATTCTTCACAGGCCTTGCCTGGATTCCTGCCTTTATTATGCATATAGTCAGCAACAGACCTCATCTATGGTGCTGAATTGTGTCTGGTGACTGCAAAATGATTATCTGTGCACATGTGGTATTCTTTGAGTAAAATATCAGATCTTTGAGGACAGGGACTATTTAATTTGTAGGTTTGTATTCAGCTTCTCACACAATACCTGACAAACAAAAGATGCTTAAGTTGGTGACTGCTGAACTGTGTTTAAAAGGCATATTAAAATGTTATCTTGCTATTTATTTAATTCAGGGGCAGCTAGGCAGCACAGTGGATAGAGTGCCAGGCCCAAAGTCAAAAAGACTCATCTTCCTGACTTCAAATCTAGACTCAGACACTTACTAACAGTGGGATCTTGGGTAAGTCACTTAACCATGTTAACCTCAGTTTCCTCATCTGCAAAATAAACCACAGAAGGAAATGGCAAACCACTCCAGTATCCATGCAAAGAAAACCCCAAATGGGGTCATGAAGAGTACAATGTGACTGAAACGAATGACTGACAACAACAAAATCCAGTGCCCATTGGCAAAGAGTTTTTCATTTCTTCTATCAATGACATCACCAATCCACTTTCTATCACTGTTTCAAGGGGAAGGCCATACAGTTCACAGATTCACTACTACCTTCTAGTAAGTGTAACATGGGTCATTTCTATGTCTCCAGTTCTTTCAGAAATATGAAAAAAATATCAACTAGATTTGTAATGATCTGAAAGAATGTTCAACACCAAATCACAAGGACATAAACTCCTCTTCCAAACTCTATTTGTACTTCATGTACGTCAGTTTGGTTTGGTTTCTATAAGCTTCCAGGTCAGCTAATCATGTCTGCAAATGGAAGCTACATGACTATTTTGCAGAGATACTGCAGGGTGGATTCCTGCTCAGGATAGGTTGGACTAGAGGGTCCTTCAAACTCTAAAATTCTATAATGTAAGGGCATCATTGGATATGTGGTCTTTTTCACCTCAACTCACTTCAGCAAAGTCCACCCTAAATGGTCCTTAACGTCTAAGAACAAAACATCTACATTCTATCACCTTTGGATTCATAGGAATTATCTAACTTCATGAAATTTAAAATGTTCCCTCTTTCCCTTAATCAATTTGAAATATTCTCTATAGAATCCATGAGAATGTATGCTTTTTTGGCATATCCCATTCTTAAATAGACTGTTCATTATGTATAGAAGGGGTGGTCACTATTATATTTATATCACTTCATCTCCACATTATGTAAAAGATCTTTGTATTCTTTTTGAACTGTGAGTCACATCCTCTCCTTAAATCTTATCTCAAAGTCTCTCTCCCTCTTTCTCTTTCTCTCTCTCTCTCTCTCAGCAGGCCTGCAAGTGCTGAACTTGATGGACATTAAAGAAATAAGTGAAAATAGAAGCCCATCTACTTCCCCCATGGTCATTTAGTTCTAACAGACAACATACATCTGTTTTAGCTTTCATGAAGAGTAAGAAATAATATGGAAGGCGCTGAAGGGCTTTGTTTTCTAGGGAGGAAAAATGAAGTCAGAGGGAATTTCCAATATAAACTGCACACAAATGACTTGTTTTAAGTAACAGATTGCCAAAATATTTAGGCTACAGGCCAAAATGTAGGTTGCTTTCTCCTTTCTGAAAATCTAATGCTTGTTACTGGGAAAAAGGCAGAGTCAACACTTTGATCTTCATCTTCGTGTCTCCCTTCTTTCTGGGTTCCTCCTCTTGCTTCTCTTCCCTCTGGGTTCCTCTGCTCTGTTCATTCTCCTTCTCTTTCTCTGCCTGTACTATTCTTCTCTCTCTCTCTCTCTTTGTCTCTCTCTCTTTGTCTCTCTCTCTCTCTCTCTCTCTCTCCCTCTCCCCCTTGTACTCACATTTTTCCTCTAGTTTTTCTTTCCTTGTCCTCTTCCTTCCCCCTTCTCACTTCCTTTTTTCTGTTCTGTTCTTTCCCCACCATTCACACTCCTTGTAAAATTAAAGCTTTCGTTTGAGAAAACTTATGGTGAAGACAGTTTTTAATCATGTGTAACCTGAGTTCATTTTGTAATACTTTGACTTAAGAATAAAATATCAGACTTTATGAAAAAGTTAAATAATACGAGAACTCACAGTTATCACCAGAAAAGTCCTACACTAACATTTCTCTATGGTCTGAAGGTGACTGGGAATTTCTCAAACTGACTAAATGTGTACCAATCCAGGTCATCACAGAAGGCTGACCACCAGCTATGACACGATATTTTAATCACACTAACAAATGAAACAGGTAAGATACATAATGACTCTAAATCCTCCAAATATGGCAGGAGAGTAGCAGGCTCCAGTGAACAATTTTTATTTTTAATTTTAAAAAAAATTAATATTCTACCCTTTAATCTAAGAAGTACTCAGAATTACATTGTCCTTAGACCATGCAAACATTAATATAACTACTGGCACTCTTTATGTGCATTTTTATTTCCAACTGAGTTTGCAACATTGAAAAAAATGATAATGATGTTGTTCCTAACAATGAAATGAGATGACAAAGAAAACAAATGCAACAAAATAGAAGAATGCCTCAGGTTTCCTCAGAGAGGTGAATAAAGTGCTGTTGCTAGAGTTGGGGAACAGGGAAGGAAGGGAGAAAAAGGGGTGAAGGGGGAGGCAGAGAAAGGGGAGAGAGAGAGAGAAGGAAAGAGAGAAAGAAAGAGAAAGAAAGAAAAAAGAAAAAGAGAGAGAGAGAAAAAGAAAGCAAAAGAGAGAGAAAGAGGGAGAGAAAGAGAGAAAGACAGAAAGAGAGAAAGGAAGGAAGGAAGAATGGAAGGAAGAAAAGGAAGAAAGGAAGGAAGAGAAAGAAAGAGAAAAAATAGAGAGAGAGAAAGAGAGACAGAAAGAGAAAGGAAGAAAGAGAGAAAGAAAGAGAAAAAGAAATAGAAAGAGAGACAGAAAGAGGGAAAGAAAGAGAGAAAGAAAGACAGAAAGAGGAAGGAAGGAAGGAAGGAAGGAAGGAAGGAAGGAAGGAAGGAAGAAAGAAAAAGAAATAGAAAGAGTGAGAGAAAGAGAGAGAAAGGAAGAAAGGAAGGAAGAAAGGAAAGAAGAAAGGAAGGAAGAAAGGAAAAAGAAAGAAAGAAGAAAGAAGGAAACAAAGGGAAAGAACAAATCAAAATCTTACTTCCAGGGACATCTGGTCACTGAAACTCAAGAGTACCAGCAAAGAAAATATGAAACCACAGTACCATGAAGATAATTTTGGCTAATATAACAATTCATGTAGAAAGAGGAAGTGGGCAAAAGAGGGTTTAATCAGGGGAGTTGCAAAACACTTTTGATGAGTTTACAAAAAGTGAGCTTTTGTTTGGAATCTTTGATTGTTCTCTATGTATCTCCTCTATAGAGTACGGACATGCCCATAGGCTCCTTGTTAAAAAAAGCAAAAGAAAACTCCAGAATAAGTTCCACGACTAAAGCTGCCTCCATGATAACTTGATTGGCTGGCACTCTTAGGAAAACTGACTCCTATTGGAGGAACCAAGGCCTCTTTGCTGGCTTATAAGAGAACTGATGATTTCTTAGTGTCTTTTAACTTCTTCCCATAGGCCTTTCTTTTAGAGAGTGCAGTGGGTTATGGGAGCTGAATATCCTTGTCCACTGTTAGATTCCCTTCTTAGGGTAATTCATGAGCACTTTGTGTGTCATCTGTATCTGCTCATGGGCTCCTATAAGATCTTCTGTATCCTTTGCATTTTCTGTGGTGTGAAATAAAGCCCAACTTCTACCCAATTTGCATGTTACTTTCAGGGACCCTATTATCCAAATTTATGGAAAATTAAACATGATCTACACACAAGCTATAAAAAGAATTCCAAGAGTAGTCGAAAGAGGAAAAAGATAGCAAAGTACTATGTAAAGACCATCAGCTCTGGAGTCAGAGGAAATGGGTTCAAATTCTGCCTCTGATGCTTACACCATAACATGACCTCAGGAAACTCATTTAATCTCCTTGGACCTTAGGGTACCAGATACACAGTTTACTTTTAAAAATTCTATGAAGAATTTATAAGATCCTCCAAACTAAGTTAACACACCTCTTGATATTCAGTGGTTTCAGAGCAAAGAGGACAAAAAAGAGGTGAAAATAAAAACAATATGAAAAAAATAAGCACTTACACACTGCTCAGAGTTCACATCTATACATCAGAAGCATGATTTTCAAGGAGTCACTAGGGAATGGACATGGCAACATTTTTTTTAAAAAGGGACTGACTATTAATCTTGGAAGACAGGAAACAGGACTCATTAAAGAATCATCTCCTTATGTGGAGCCAAATCAACTGTTTGCAGCAAATGTTAAAATAAACACCAAACCATAAGAAAAAGATAAATACAAAAAGCCACTTCATATAATTAAAGCAGTTCAAATGACCCACTTAAATCAATCATCACTGCTCAACAGAAAAGGCACAAAATTTTGAAGACACTGACTGTTTTTCACCATTTCTTAGAGAATTTTAACTGATACACAAGAGTCATCATACAGAGAGGACTGAAAAAGGGCAAAACATGTCCTCAATAAACAATTCCCTGGCTAAGCAGAGAGTCATGGTAATCAAGGGGAGCCCCAGTTAAAGCACAAGGTGATTTTGAAAAGCATCATGGAAAAGGATGAAGCAATATGCTCACAAGAAAGTATATCCAGATTATATACAAAATAAATATGGAGCAACCTTGGGAGAGAAGGCACCAAGAGCCAGGAAGGGGAGGAAAGGACAATAAAGCCAGAAATTTAAGTCCCAGGCAGATTTGTGAAGGGCTTTAAATGTCATTCATTCATCAATAAACATTTACTGAGGGTCCACTAGGCACTATGCTAAGCTTGGGCATACAAAAAGAGGCAAAAGACAGCCCCTCCCCTCAAAGAGCTCACAATCTAACTGGGGAGAAATCATGCAAATATGTACAAATAAGCTATATCCAGGATACACAGAAAATGTTGGTAGAGATAAAGTACAACAATTAAGAGGCAATGGAGGAAAGGCTTCCTGTAGAAGATGGGCTTAGGAAATGCCTTTATATCCAGCAGTGCTAATGTATATTGACTTCTTGGCTACTATGAGAGATTTGGTTCACTGGTGTTGGGAGCTGGCTTTCTGATGTCTGAATAAATGTTTTCCTTCTGCCTTCTATACAGTCTGTTATACTTTGCAGTTCCGAACTACACCAGCATATTCATAGCCATCCTCAGTGCTGGGTGATACAGAATGTCATCTATGTGTTTATTCAAGTTATTGCTTTTTATTTCTTACTGTGTAGGACCAAGTCAGATCCCTGAATGACGTCACTAGGGACTATCCAAACTGATATCAAATCACTGCCCCTGGATATTCAATCAGTTTTCAATTCAAGTCTCATCTAGCCTACATCCCTCTAGATGCTTTACTTTACTGTATTTAAGATAAACCTTACTGATATCTTTTGTTATTACATTGCCTAAATTCCCCCATGTATCCCTCCCTGCTCTAAGAGAGAGCTACCATACAACTTCTACATTTTTTTTTTAAAACAAAGACAATGTAAGAAATGTTATGGAAGTCTTTGCTTAAATCTAGGCAAACTACACAATTCCCCTCATAGGAAATTAATTAGGCATAGCCAGGCTTTAATAAAACCAAACTTGTTCTTTTGTGGTCCCTGCTTCCGGGAAGAAAGGCAAGCTGTTTTCCATATGGTAATGTACTGATTACAGTAAGCCCTGGAACACAACTCCTCAGTAAAACCCACAGCAACAAAAAAATTGATGTATGGAACTATAACTACAAAAATAAACAAGATTAAACACCCATGTTGCCCAGATTGTGTCACAGAGTTGGACAGGATGTAGTCTATGATGTAGACTGAAAATGAGCTAAGCCATCTAGCACACCTAAGACCAAGATCAAATGGGAAGCATAACAGGGAGGATTTGAATCCAGGCCTTCTGACTCTTCAGCCAACACTCATTTCTTCTATCAGGTGATTAGGTTGTTAGGCCTTAAGTCAGAAAGACCTGAGTTCAAATCTAAACTCAGAAGCTTATTAGCTATGTGACCTTGACCAAGTCACTCAACCTCTGCCCACCTCAGTTTCCTCAATTGTAAATCTCCATGTTCAGAGAATCAAATGAGACAATAAGTATAAAGCACTTTGTACAGTACCTGGTATATAGTACTTGATAAAGTTTGTTTTCTCAACTCTTTTTCCATCCAGAGGTAATCCAGATAATTTACATATGAGAAAATATGAAATACTTCAAATGATTCCAAATTATTCACAGTCACAAAAGCCCTTCCCTTCAAGATCAGTATTTTTATAGTAATGCTACACATGAAAAACCATGATCTTCAAAGAACCAAAATTACAATTATCCAAATAGAACTGGACAGATCAAATTGATCCAGATGTCACTGGGGGTAATAAGTGTGATTGCTGTGGGGACAGCTAAGTAGCACTGAGTCTGGAGTCAGGAAAACCTGAATTCAAATCCAGCTTCAGATATTTGAAATATCTGTGACAGTATTTTTATTAGATATATACAATATATGTAAACATATATATTATTTTGAAGTATGTATGTACATATATACATATATACACACACATATATAAATGTGTATTTTATCTAAAGATTGAAAACTACCAATATTCTGTACAGCTTTAACTTGATATAAAATGAGGGAGAGAGAAATGACATGTCACAATGGTTGCTTTGGTCAAATTGATTCTTATGTGAGTATATTAGAGATTTTTGTAAATTTTTGTTACATTTTTCTCCACTCTCCATGATAAGGAAAAAGTTGTTATAGACATTCAAACTAGCCATTCTTCTGTTTGGGTTTTTTTGTGGTTGTTGTTTGTTTATGTTTTCATAATTCCCAGTAGCTATAAAAGCAAAGTTAATTCCTTCTTCATGGTGCTGACTGGCCTAACGACATATTTAGCAAAGTCATCTGCAGATCCCTGCGCTCACTGTTAAAAGTTTTTGTAGGTTGTGTGTTTGTTTGTTTTGTCCTCTAATGTGAAGAAATGTCTAACACGGAAGCAGGCAATTAATTGTGCAAGTGATGATCTTGCCTGTAATGGAGACACCCAAGGGAGCTGCTGATGGTCTCTTGCTCTAGCTTAGTGCCCTCCTCTTCATTCTCAGTAATCCCCAGCGTGGACGACCTTGACACAGACTACTACTGTCCTTAACCTCAAGTCAGCATATGCTACTGGCTGCCCCAGGTACTTGACTGGGAGCTAAATTTCAGGGATCTGGTCCAGAGACTGGCTTCATTTTTGGTGGCAGAGCCCAGGCAGGGAGGCTGAAAGCTACTGCCCCCTACAGCACGGCTATAGATATGTGTGTGTGTGTGTGTGTGTGTGTGTGTGTGTGTGTGTGTGTGTGTGTGTGTGTGTGATCAAACAATGTATACTAGCCAAACTAAATTATTAATTGTCCTTGATTTCTTCCTGCCATACTCTCCCCTGCATATATTCCCATGCCTAGAATTTAGCCCAGCATTGTTGTGAGGATCAAGTGAGACACCATTTGTAAAATGCTTTGCAAACCTTAAGATTTCTATAAAATTGCTAGCTGTTACTATCATAATTATTTGTTATCATCATCATTATTATTAATTCAGTTACTCCTCATTTCCACCTACTGAAATCCTTCAACATCCTTCAAGACTCAGGTACAACTTCCTTGTTGAAGCTTTCCACAGTCCCACGCTCAGGGCACTCTCTGTCTCCTCAGGTTTTCCTGAGGCACTTTGTCTACATCTGTGATACATCTGCATTACATGCGTGCATGTCATTATCATACCCCACTAGAATATTAGCTCCTTGAGGCCCAGCAGTGTTTGCTTTTTCATCTTTTTAACCCTCACAGAGTCATAAATCTGAGATGCAATTGAAGAATATTTGTTTGCTTTGTTTCTCCTTAGTTGCTGAGCTGATCATCAAGAAGGCCACTAAGACATCCTATTGTGTATGGGTATGCATACGTGGGCAGCTAGGTGGCATAGTGGAGAGAGCACCAGGCCTGGAGTCAGGAAGACTCATCCTCCTGAGTTCAAATCTGGCCTCAGACACTTACTGGCTGTGTGACCCTGGGCAAGTCACTTAACCATGTTTGCCTCAGTTTTCTCATCTGTAAAATGAGCTGGAGAAGGAAATGGCAAACCACTACAGTATCTGTGCCAAGAAAACTCCAAATGGGAACAGTCATCACAAGTGAAAAAAATCACTGAACAAGTGCATACATAGACATGAGACAAGCACTGCAATCAGACAGTGTATTTGACCCAGAACTTAATAAGAGACAGAAAACAAAGTAGAATGCATGTAGGAAATGTGGAATACTTTTACTGATCCCAAGATGCTCTCTGTCACAGATGTCCATAAATTTGCCAACCCCATTTTCTCAGTACAATTCAATTCAACAAACAATAACTGCCTACTCTGTGGGAGGTGCAAGTGGTATTTTATGGGTTGATCACGGAATACTACAGTCTTCAAAGAATCAAGAGTCAACTCGGGGATGGTGGGGAGGAAGGAGTGGGAAGGAGCCTGTGGGTTCAGATTGATTGTAATTTGCATGCAAACTATGTCTAAATGGATGTCATTAAGAGCAAATGTCATAAAACAACATGGTAGGGTAGTCATGGCATCAGAGTGAGGAGGGATAACAGAAGAATGAGCCTAAATAATTGCACCACATAGAGCCAATATTGCCAATGAACCAGAGGGAGGCTTCCTCGCCATTTGAAAGATGCCATCAAGAGGAAATATTGCTGGAAAACCTGGATAGGCAAGAATCACACAGGATAAGCAGCCACAGAAATGCAGCTTTTCTTTGAAAAGGACTTTTTCCCATACTCTGACCAGTATCTACATTGATTAGATCATGGATACTAAGTGTTCAAAGTATTATTTACTAGACAACTAATTTTCCAATCCCAAAAGGTCAATTTTTTTTTCTGGCAACTTGAGTGTGTACAAAAGCAGCTTATCAGGTGTTAATACTGGTGAAATGAGCCTTTCCTCAATCTTGTGCTATACTTTTTTTTCTTGCTTGGTAATTATATTGGTGGTGGTATGTAAACTGGTTGGTTGCATTAGGAATTCTATCTTGACAGCACATATATATAAATGTTTACTTAAATATGAAATACAAAAATAAATATCCTAAATATCCTCCATTATAAGTGTCTCTAGGCAAATCTGTGAGTCCTGAAACAAGTAACTCTCAGGCTTAATGGCTAAAACTCTGTGAAAGGACCAACCTTCTCCCAACTCTGTGATTCTATGACATCTCTCAACTACCCTTAATCAAACATGGCTCATGTTAGGGTTTCATCCAAAATATAAAACTTTCACTTCCATATAATCTCTAACCAACAAACATACCAAGGAATATCATACATAATGAATTAAACATACTTTTTTTTTCCTAGCGCACATTTATTCCTGCCAAACAATTCAGAAATAATACAAAATAGCTTAAGCAGACAGGAATCTGGCTTTCATTCAAGAAAAGCAATAAGATGTTAAAAAATACCTCAACAGAGCTGCTTTTGCAGACAAAGAACCTTTTTTCCCCTCTGGCACACAATTTGGGACCTGAGCCAAGGTGCTACTTATCAGCTGTTTGACATCAGGGGATGACTGTGTGCGTCAGTAGGCCCAGTAGGGACCCCTGGCTTATGGCAGTGGACCATGCGCTTCTTATCTTATCAGTTTATAGTGTCTGGTACTTCAGCTATTACAGTGTGAGCTGAAAAGTAAGAGAGGAAGGAAGGTGTGTGTAATTGGGAGGGGAGGTAGGAGTAGAAGTTGCTAGTTAAGCAGGTTTTAGTGAATTATTAACAAAACAAACTGCCCAACATTTTGAATTAATTATTATGAAATTGTCCACCCTGAAAACCAACCTAAAGAGAAAATAATAGGGTTTTCAAGTGTGCACTGAATAGAGTGTGACAGCCACTTATTCTTTTACTTGTGCAAATATATATAAAAGCTACAATCCACAGTTATGTTTTTCAGATTATATTGTATCTGGAAATGTTTAAAGGACTGAATCTTTTTTATAAAAATATGATCATTGCATAAAATACACTAACGCAAAAAAGGGGTAGAGGAGTGTGTTTAAAACCATCAGGCAAATGGCTGCCCCCCAACCATCCCTACTGCCTCTACTACACACCAGATCTGAATGGAGCAGAGGTCAGATAGGGCATGAGGCAGAGAGGGTAAGGCATGAGGGAGGGAGGGCAGGGCTCACTGGACCAGAACTGTCAAAACATAGGAACAAGAGCTTCAAACATGAGAAAAGAGTAAGGTACAACTGGCTCGTCAAGGGAGTTTGCAAAAATTAGAATAATTTACATGTACAATGACTGAAAAAATATATAAATAGACCTGGATATTCCATTTTAAATGAAACTACCCATAGTGAAACTTGACATGTAAAAATGAAAAGCTTTTTTGTAAATATAAGGTGTGATAAGAATCTAGAGGTGTAAAACAAAAGAAAAACTGGGTAGCTGTATAATACTTAGAGTCTAATCCTTTAGACAAATTACTATTCCATCAAAGCAAACAGTAAAATTTTTGTGGCAGATTTTACAGAGGCATCAAAAGCAATATACAATATAACATTTATTGACAAATCAGTTCATTATCTACATTAAATAGCAGGTGCATGCCATTTCAATAAATATGCTCATTTGTTGGATGAATTGTGACTCATAAATGAAATATAAATAATGTTGACTCAGATCTTCCCACACTTGGGACAGCAGTCAAGGCATTCTATCAGGTGAGAAGGACTGTTTCCCAAAAGTGGGAATAACTTCCATGGAAATAACTTCTTTGCTCTATGGCTCCATGGGTGCATTTTGGTCCTCTAGAACCAAAAGGAGAAAATTGGACTGAATAATATATTCATATATGATGAATTATTAATATGTGAGCTCTCAAACGTAACTCTCATCCATTAAAATACATAAAAGCTTTTTAAAAAATTCTAAAAGTCCTTTACCCCTCCAACCACAACAATTCTTCAAAAAAGACCTTAAACTCCCAATTTCTGTCAGTGCCCAACCCCCAGGATCCTCAGGTTGAGGAAAACACTGAGCTCACAAGATCATAGATTGAGAACCAGAAGGAATGCTCAAGTATGGCGACTTCAAGTCTTTTCATTTCAAAGATGAAAAGGAGGCACAAAAACATTCAGTGACTTGCCCAAATTCACACATCCACTAAGAGATTCAAACCCAAATCTTCCTTTTTCCAAGGCCAGCTTTTTTTCCACTGACAACACGACCTTTTTTGCCCCATCTCCTTTAAAAGCGAGAAATTCAACAAAAGAACCTCTGTGCACCTTAAATATGCAGCAGAGTATATATTTTTTGTATGCATCGGCTCATGACAATCTTATGATGTAGGGATTATGGGTATTATGACCCCATTTTATAGAGGAAAAACTTGAGGGGGTCACACCACTAGTAAATACAGGAGCCTGTATTTAAACCCAGGTCCTGATTGCAAGTACCAGACCCTGCATCACCCAGCCTCCATATCCCTCCCTTTCCGTGACTGCCTTCAAACACACTGAGGTCTCATCACTGGATCCTGCTACCAGTTTCAGCTATGCACTCATATGAAACAGCACCTAATGCCCCTTGCTACTGACACACTTCCTCTCCAGTGTACCTACAGTCATGCTGGGAACAATAAATGCTTGTGATTAGCAAACTGAAGAACTGATACTTCAGAGCTGAAGTAGCAGCTGTTTTTAGAGCAACTGGAGAAAATGAGGAATGACGGGGCCTCAGGTACTCTATTAATGTTCCCAGGCTGACACCTATTATTACATTTTGGCTGCTGTTACTGTTTCTAAAGTGCTGCACTGCCTCCCTCCGTGACCTTGGACAAATCACTTAAGTTCTCTTAAACTTTCTTCATCTGTTAAATGTGGGGGTTGGACTACATGATCTCGAAGGCTCCTTTTTTGCTCAAAATCCATGATTTCATTTATGAGTTCCAACAATCTTTTTTATAATTGCATAATTCTGAATATTTATTGTTTGGGCCAAAATCTATTCTGTCAAGTTACGTGTTAAGTGAAAGGGAGAGGGCAGAGTAGAAAGATACACATATGCTAGCTCCCAATCCACAGCCCATAAAATACCTGTAAAGAAGAACTCCCAACAAATTCTGGAGCAGCAGAAGCCACAGAACAAGGGAGCGGAGGAGATTTCTGTTCCAGAGAGACCTGAAGAACTGACTCGAGGGGTCTGTCGCGCACCATACCCTGAGCAGAGCCCAGCCCTGCCTTGGCCACGGGGCACCAAGAGGAGCAGATCTGAGCAGGCTTCAGGGACAGAATCTCCATCAGCTGCACAGGTCCCTCCACCCACAGCACCAAAGGTCAGTGAGAGGGGCTTTTTGGCTCGCAGAGAGGAGAGCGGGGTGTCTCCATAACTCAGGCCCCCTCGGGAGGCAGCAGGGGAGAGGGGCTCCCAAAGCAGGCAGGAGCTCAGATCCATTGTTGAAGGTCTCTGCATAAACCCCCTGAGGGAACCGAGCCCCATGTGGCAGCCCTGCCCCCACATGAGCATCTGAAACTTAATCTCACCCTGAATAGCAGCCCCGCCCCTGTCCCAAAGCCCTGAGGCTGGGAAGCAGCATTTGAATCTCAGACCCCAAGCGCTGGCTGGGCTGATCTGGAGGTGAGATGGGTGTGGAGAGGACACTCAGAAGTCAAGTCACTGGCTGGGAAAATGCCCAGAAAAGGGGGAAAAAAACAAGACCATAGAAGGTTACTTTCTTGGTGAACAGATATCTCCTCCCTTCCTTTCTGATGAGGAAGAACAATGCTTACCATCAGGGAAAGACACAGAAGTCAAGGCTTCTGTATCCCACACATCCAAAATAAATATACCATGGGCTCAGTCCATAGAAGAGCTCAAAAAGGATTTTGAAAATCAAGTTAGAGAGGTGGAGGAAAAACTGGGAAGAGAAATGAGAGAAATGCAAGAAAAGCATGTCAACACCTTGCTAAAGGAGACCCAAAAATATGCTGAAGAAAATAACACCTTGAAAAATAGGCTAACTCAATTGGCAAAAGAGGTTCAAAAAGCCAATGAGGAGAAGAATGCTTTCAAAAGCAGAATTACCCAAATGGAAAAGGAGGTTCAAAAGCTCACTGAAGAAAATAGTTCTTTCAAAATTAGAATGGAACAGATGGAGGCTAATGACTTTATGAGAAACCAAGAAATCACAACACAAAACCAAAAGAATGAAAAAATGGAAGATAATGTGAAATATCTCATGGGAAAAACAACTGACCTGGAAAATAGATCCAGGAGAGACAATTTAAAAATTATGGGACTACCTGAAAGCCATGATCAAAAAAAGAGCCTAGACATCATCTTTCATGAAATTATCAAGGAAAACTGCCCTGAGATTCTAGAACCAGAGGGCAAAATAAGTATTCAAGGAATCCACTGATCACCGCCTGAAAGAGATCCAAAAAGGGAAACTCTGAGGAGCATTGCGGCCAAATTCCAGAGTTCCCTGGTCAAGGAGAAAATACTGCAAGCAGCTAGAAAGAAACAATTCAAGTATTGTGGAAATACAATCAATCAGGATAACACAAGATCTAGTAGCTTCTACATTAAGGGATAGAAGGGCATGGAATATGATATTTCAGAAGTCAAAGGAACTAGGACTAAAACCAAGAATCACCTACCCAGCAAAACTGAGTATAATACGTCAGGGGAAAAAATGGTCTTTCAATGAAACAGAGGACTTTCAAGCATTCTTGATGAAAAGACCAGAGCTGAAAAGAAAATTTGACTTTCAAACACAAGAATCAAGAGAAGCATGAAAAGGTAAACAGCAAAGAGGAGTCATAAGAGACTTACTGAAGTTGAACTGTTTACATTCCTACATGGAAAGACAATATTTGTAACTCTTGAAACTTTTCAGTATCTGGGTAGTGGGTGGGATTACACACATGCACACACACAGACAGAGAGCACAGAGTGAATTGAGTAGGATGGGATCATATCTTTAAAAAAATGAAATTCAGTGGTGAGAGAGAAATATATCGGGAGGAGAAAAGGAGAGATGGAATGGGGCAAATTATCTCTCATAAAAGAGGCAAGCAAAAGACTTTTTAGTGGAGGGAAAAAGAGGGGAGGTGAGAGAAAAACATGAAGTTTGCTCTCATCACATTCCACTAAAGGAAGGAATAAAATGAACACCTATTTTGGTATGAAAACCTATCTTACAATACAGGAAAGTGGGGGAGAAGGAGATAAGCAGGATGGGGGGGATGATGGAAGGGAGGGCAATGGGAGGAGGGAGCAATTTGAAGTCAACACTGTTGGGGAAGGATAGGATCAAAAGAGAGAATAGAAGCAATGGGGGGCAGGATAGGATGGAGGGAAATACAGTTAGTCTTACACAACACAACTATTATGGAAGACATTTGCAAAACTACACAGATATGGGCTATATTGAATTGCTTGCCTTCCACAGGGAATGGGTGGGGAGGGAGGGATGAAGAGAAGTTGGAACTCAAAGTTTTAGGAACAACTGTCGAGTTCTGTTCTTGCTACTACGAAATAAGAAATACAGGTAAAGGGGTATAGAAAATTATCTGGGCCTACTGGACAAAAGAGAAGATGGGGACAATGGAAGGGAGGGATGATAGAAGAGAGGGCAGATTGGTGATAGGGGCAATTAGAATGCTCAGTGTTTTGGGGAGGGAGGAGGGGAGAAATGGGGAGAAAGTTTGGAACCCAAAATTTTGTGAAAATGAACATTAAAAGTTAAATAAATAAATTGAAAAAAAGTAAAAAAAAAAAAAAAAAAAAAGAAAGGGAGACACACAACTCACTTTTTGATGAACCAGGTCAAAAAGTATTCAAAGGTATGGGTTCTAAGAAATAAAGAACTTGAAAAGAAATACCAAATCTATCTATTCATATTTAGTTTTTGCCACATTCTTAGGGGGAAAAATGACACCATGCTCAAATTTAAAATAAAATACCAATTCTAAATACTTAAAAAAAAAATCCTCTAGATCAATAGAGAAATATAAATTGAAACAGCTATGAAGTTCCCCTTCATATCTACTAAATGAGTAAAGATGAAAAAGAGAGGACTATGACAAAAGCTCCAATGGATTTAATAATCTCTGTGCTGGATGATTCTCAAATCTGCTTATCCTGCCCTAATTTTTCTTTTAGCCTCCAGTTTTATATCTCCAACATCTTACTCAACACTTTGAACTGGATGTCTCATAGATATCTTCAATTTAACAGGCCCAAAACTGGACTCATTCACTTTCTCCCCAAGCCTCCTCTCTTTCCAATTTCCCTTTTACTGCCAAGGGTATCACCACCATCCTCTCAGTCACCCACACTCCTAAGTCAAGTAGCATCTTCCACCCTTCACTTTCTCTTTCTCACTCCCTATATCCAATCTGTTGCCACACACACACACACACACACACACACACACACACACACACACACACACACACACACACACACTTACCTTTCCAGTCTTCTTCTATCTTATTCGACTCTAAAAACTCTATGATCCCGTGAGTCTAACCTGCTGGCTGTTCTGAAAACAAGCCCCTCCACTCAACTCTAAGCATTTTCACTGGCTCTTTCCATGCCTGGAATGCTCTCCCATATCTTCTCTACCTCTTGGCTTCCTCCAAATCAGTTAAGATCTCACTTTCAACTAAAAAGCCTTTCCTGAACCACCTTAATGCTAGTGCCTTCTTTTTGTTGATTGCCTCCAATTTGTCCTGCACATATACACAGTTGTCTGCATCAAACTGGGAGCTCCTTGACATCAGAAAATATTTTTTTTTCTTTCTTTGTATCCCCAGTGCTTATCATAATGCCTAGCATACAGTCAACACTTAAATGAATACTGATTATGTTGTAGGTGATTCTCTAAAGCTAGCACCATCAGTTCAGGTTTGATGTTGGGATGAAATAGGTCACTAGCAAGTCACTTAACATTTAACAAAGGAAAAGGCTTACTATGTTCTACCAAAGTACAATATACAAGGATAGAACAGTACTTAGTTTCCTGGACCTATCTTCCCCACCTCCATCTGAAAATTGTTTAAGTCATTAAGTCTTGGCAACTCAATTGGTCTCAGCCACTCACCAAATCCGAGAGACTCCAACTCCATAAGGTTGGTACATTTTATGGCATAGACAGAGCAGGAAGCTGAGTGAGGGAAGTCAGGAAGGCTGGGTCAGGAAAACACTGGTCCTACCACAAACTAAATGACACTTGTGCACTATTACTAGAGCTGTGAATTGGTCAGGCTAGTATGGAAAGCAATGTGGACCTATGCCCCCAAAGTTACTAAACTGTGTATACTCTATGACCCTATACAGCTATACCTCTACTAACACCTATGCTCTCAAGAAGAGCAAAGAATAAAAAAATAAGCTTCTTTATAAAAACACTGATAGTAATGCTTTTCATAGGTACTCCAAACTGGATACTAAAAGAGTGGGGAATGGTTAAACAAATCATGGTATATAAAAGTCATGGATTATTGTTATCGTTCCCCAGGAAATGACAAAATTGATGCCTTCAGAAGAAACTAGGAAGTTCTTCATGAATGGATTCGGAGTATGGTGGGCAGAGCAGAGCTAACTAGGAAAACAAGTCATACAAGGACAACATTATGGAGAAAAACAATTTTGAAAGACTGTGTAACTGATTAACGCAATGAAAAAGCACAAGTCCAGAGCGTTGAAGATGAAACATACCACCCAGCTCCTGACAGAGAAGTGATGGACTTAAAAATTCAGGATGAGATAGACAGATAGATATAGATATATATGTATGTATATATGTATATAGGACATGTGTGTGTACATATGTGCATATGATGGGGTTCAGACTCTGGGAACTTCCTTGAATTCTCTTAGAATCTCCCCACTTAACCTGGCTTTTCATACTCAAATCTGTGGCCATTATCTGTTGCCTCTTGATTGCCCCTGGTCCAACCTCCCTGATCCCTGCTTGCCACCCAAACCTCCATTGTCTGATATCTCCTGATTGCCTCCAGCTCTTTCCAGCCCTAAACCAGTCAACTCCTCCTTGGACTTCTCCTCAAGACCCTCCCTAAAACCCTCCTCCCATCACCCTGGCCTACCAGACCACCCCCAGATCCCTCTTATAGTCTTGTCTGTATTTAAGTTCCATCTTGCCTCCATGAAGGCACTCAGATTCAATTCAGCTCAGACTCTGTCTAGCTGAGATTCTATCTGGCCCACTTGTGAATACAAGTGTTACAAATGCTTAGGTTCCTGAAGAGCCAACCTAAGATGGAGAATCTTTAATAAATTTTGTTTTGCTTTCGCTTTAAGAATGCTTGAGTTGAATTCATTCGAGCAGGACCCAGACTGTAGGTATTTTGGGGTCCCCAGCACCCCTCAACCTCGTCACATTTATATATATGCACACATATAACATGGCCAATATATACATATATATGTATATATATGTATATATATATACATATATATGCACACATATAACATGGCCAATGGGACAATTTGCTTTGCCTCACTATGCATATTAATTATGAGGATTTTTTTCTTTCTCTTTTGTGTGTTAAATATGTGGAGCAGTAGGACAGAGAGATAATAAATGGTTGTAAAAATAAATTTTAACCAAAAAAGTGAAATACCAATTCATAGTCTGAACTGTGAAACTGAAACATTTACACTGTTAATTCAGTGTATAGACACAAACTATAATGTAAAGTTCTCTACTTCAAATGTATAGCTAAAGCTTAAAGGTACAAAAGGATGCATCAGAAAAGATAAATGAATCAAATATCCATTTGCTTCCCCCATAGGACAGAACCAGACAAAACTATCTTATCCCATTGCAACAGTAATATATTCAGTTAGGTCCAGGAGACCTAACTATGTTGATTTGCAGACATCTATTTGCAAATTCTCAAATAATCAAATTAGGTCTGCCCAGATGTAGAGAACAATTTAGGGTCATTTAAAATCAACTGAAATATCAACAGACTGTGGAAGTGGCTTATTAGTGACTTACATGTCAATTTATCTCAGACAAATTAGAAAGAGAAAGAAGAATCAATAAAACTATTAGAAAGTACTTGTGAGACATTCTTGCTGTGATGACTCTGAAAAGCCCAGAAACCCAGAAGCACTAGTTGCCATTTGGGAGGTGTGTTTATTCTGCTTATGTCCTAAGAGTTAATAGTACTAATGGTTTTGAATGGCCCTACATGGGTCTTCAAATTTGAAGACAGCATATTGTAGTGTACTTTATAAAAAATCCTGATTAAAACACTAAGAACAGGGAATGTTCTCTTTCCAACCTCATAGAAGACGAAGGATCAGAACCCTGGTATTCTCTATAAACATCCTTCCCACTCCCTGACTTCTCTGAAACAATGGTCTACAGAGGGCCAAGACCCCAAAAGAAAATTTTCCTTTATGTGGCTTCTCAGGAGAAGAGAACAGGGGAGCCTGGGTTACAAGTTTCATGACAATGCATGAGAGGTGTTGGGATGTAAATGCAAAACTGATACCTTGCTGCTCCCTACCAATTCCTTGGATTAGATGCGGGACCTAGCTATACCCACTCAATCAAACCTGCTAATCAACATCTTTAGGGTGTAGTTCAAGAATTCAATATGTTCAGAGTTAGAAGATGCCTAAGGACAGAACTGCAAGGGAAATGAAGGCAATTTCTCCCTTTCCTTCCTCCTCAATATTAGTCAAGTTGATTCGAAGAGATTCCTACTGTACCAACAGCAAACTCTGTATCCATCACAGAACTGAGACATAAAATCCAGAGAAAACTAGATATCGGGAAATCACCTGAGGGAGGAAACAACATGACCACTGGCAATCCAAAGTCAGACTATCAAAAGGAGGAGAATTTGGAAACCCAGCTAAGCAATCCACCCAAGAGACAGGCTGTACCTGGAGAGAAGCTTCATGAAGCCAGTATTAGAAGAGAAAGTGATTTTAGGCCCTGAGGTACCAGGAACTGTGGGGGTTGCATTTGTCACAATATAACCTATGTGTGTTTCACTACAAAAATATCTAACAAAGTAGCCTGAAAGATATCACCAAGTACTACACTGATACACTCCTAATATATTTTTTTAAAAGAGGACATTCTCTACCTTAAAAGCTGAGTCCAAACCCTTCATTTTACAGATGATGGAACCAAGGTCCAAAGGATTTCAAGGATGCATAAGTGATATATGGTGGAACTACCTGCGTGTGCTTTCTAAACTTTGCAACTTCCTTGTTGTCTTGCACATAGCGATCTGCACACAGTAGGGACCTAATAAAGCTTTGTTATTGCTATAAAGATAAAAGCATCAAAAAATATATTTAAAAAGTATGTAAGGTGATGAAATGCTTTAAAATTATAAAGGCTTTCTATCCAAAGCATAATTAGACCTTAGATAGAACATCTAAAAACATAAATAGATCAAAACAAGGTTAAGTATTCTAAAATATTTCCTTTCCCAATAGGTAGTAAAAGATGTAGCTACCTATAGAAGCAATACTGAAAATTTTAGTATATCATCTAGTTGAGAGGATGTAACAAGGATCCTGACAAACACAGGAGAAAAAGAAAGCAACTTTTCAGGGGTCAATAATCTACTTTAATCAAGCACATATATCATTCACTTAGTTCAGGGAAAAAAAGTCAGCACCATGAACTTCAGGGAAAATACAAGCAGAAATTACAAGCAGAACGACCAACAGACATGCTTCCAACTGTCTGACCATTACATACATACATAGTTACCAGAGAGAGAAGCACCAACATCTGGGTTTTCAAAGCCAGGGGGCTCCTGAGCAGCTACCCAGAGTCTCATCTGGCCAAACAAACACTTCCAGTGAATAAGCCCCAAAACAGAACCTCACCTCAAGTATATATACACTTTTCAGAGCCAGAGGGCATCACAATTCTTGAGAACCAGTGCCTCATTGGAAATTAACAAAAGGTGTGGGCCTTCCTACAAAACAAATCTCCCCTAATCAAGCTTCCCTTGATGGGCAGGCCCATCAATGGGTGGGGAAGACCTTTAACTCTCATTAACATAATTAACATTATAGAGGACTGATGTGAGTCAGGAAAGACCTCTGTTCAACGCCTCCTCTGATATACCCTGACTCTTGTGACTCCACGTATGTCATTTAAGTTCTTGGAAGCAGAGGGTGACAGATAGTATAACAGAGACAATGCTGGACTTGGAGTCAGAAAGACCTGACTTCATATTCTGCCTCAGATATTCATTATCTGTGTGACTTTGGGCAAATTACTTATGTTCTCTAAGGTTCAGTTTCTTCACCTATAAAATGGAGATAACAAAAGCACCAACTTCATAATGTTATTCCAAGAATCAACTGTGGTAACATTTTGCTTGTCAAACTTCAAAGCCTATATAAATGCTAGAACTATGATTAGAGCCCTCAGGTAAAGCTCTAAGTTATACACATTGGAAGGCTCTATTTTGGACGGGTAAACTTCTCCTTGGAGGTTCTTCACATGGATTAAAGCACAGATCAGATTCTTTTTTTTTAAGGTGTCTTGAATACTGACTTGAATACAGTAAATATACATATTAGACAGACAAAAAAAAAAGGCAGCAAGCTATAGCTACTGCCTGGGTGGATGGGACAATGACAAGAGATATTGCACTAAAAGCAGAACTACTCAGTTACAGGTTTGCTTCTTGTTTTTGTTTCTTTTTCCTCTGCCACAGAAAATAATCTTTGGACTAGAAAGATAAGAATAAAAAATGGCTAACGTAAAGGCACTTTATAGGTTCAAATAACATGGCCAAGACGAACAACATCCTAGAGTAATGAAAAAATGCTCTGACATGGTTACTGAGCCATTATCAGTGATCTTTCAAAGGTCTTGGAGAACTGCATAGATAAGACAGGACTAGAGAAGGACAAATATTCAAATATTAACCCAACTTTCAAAAAATGAAAGAGAATGAAATTTGTATACTACAGGCCACTCAACTATACAATCAATTTGACTTCAATTCCTAGACATATTCTAGAAACTATTACTAGAAAGATAGTTGAATATTTAGAAAGCAATCATCCCAAATGTCTGGCCAACCTTACTTCCTTTTTTGACAGGATCTAGGCAGGTAAATGAGGGGCCTGGTATAGACAAAATTTGCCTCTATCCATTGCACAACCTGAATGAACTCAGGAAGTACAAATCTGGCCTCAGACTCTAACTAGTTCTGTGACCTTTAAGCAAGTTTCAATCCTGTTTGCCTCAGTTTCCTCATCTGTAAAATGAGCTAGAGAAGGAAAGGGCAAACCACTCCAGCGTGTTTGCTGAGAAAACCCCAAACAGGGTCATGGAGAGTCAGACACAACTGAAATGACTCAACAAAAACAAAAATCAATCTGGTAATAGCACTCACCTGCCATGATGGTTGCAAAATCAATTGAAATGGTATCTGTATAGCACAATGCCTGGCACATAGAAGAGACTAAACAAATGCTGGCAATATGGATGAGGAAGATGTTAAAGAGTACTGACATGATAATCAATACAACCACCAGCTGCTACCCCAGCATAGACAAGCCTCTTCTTCCCCAACCCGCCATATATTAATAAACGGGAGGAACCTCCTGATCCTAGGAATTTACTTGTGTACACTGAAGTAGATAACTGAAACAAATATCCATATAATTTGAGCTATTTGTGCAAACTCCTTTCAATATAAATACTGAGACTTGTTTCTTCGCTTGGATTATCTATATAATCACTTCCACTGACCCTTTAAAATATGTTGTCAGATAAAATCAAAGTATTAAAAGTGGTGTGAAGAATTTAAGCAGAAAAAATAACCAAATTTGTATATTAGCAATTTATGTTGGAAGTATTTCTAGTCTCTATGTAGGATCGGTATGTATATAAATGTATGTGAAAAGCATATTAAAAGTATGAGGTTTATTCAAACTTTTAGACACTTCCCACAAGCACGCATTATACTGCATAATAAAACAAACCTAATAAAGCAAGAGAAGCATGTCCTCCTGACAGCATTTCACCATTTTGACAAACCTATCTAATAAATTCATAACCCAAAAGAAACTGAACTACAAAGACCAATGTAAGAAAAAATGAAACCATAATAAGCCTTAACGCTTCAAGTGAATGACATTTTTCAACAACAACAAAAGAATAGATGTAATACTCTACTGATTAATATGTAGATTAGGCACAAATTTCATAGAAAACTTTTACGTGGATTTATAGAAAAAATATTCTACTTGGCTGACACAAAATACTAGTTAGTTCTCCGTATATGAAACAGTAAGAGGGCATGTGAAACATAGAGTAAGCTATTTTGTCCTTAAACTATAAAAGATTTCAGGAATATTCAATATTCAGATACTCAAGAATGTGCAACACTTAATGACCACAGAAATCTGCAAACACATGGTGGAAAATCCAATTCAGAATGTGTTTTCAAAATAAGAAAGATTTAAAAACAAAAAATTCAAATGATCAAAAATTACTTTAACTGAATATATATTATTCATCCTTATAAAATTAAAACATTATTTTGACACAAAATGCATGTTTTAAAAACGTATAATAAAACTTGCATGTATTAACAAGATTAGCAATTTGTAAACTGAGATATCTGTTGTATAAATTTGAGGAAGATGAAAATACACCTGATAAAGAGTATGAGAGTACGGGCTTTTTTTTTTTTTAAAGAAATAAGATATGTGGACTTTTAAAAATTTTAATATATTTGACCAACACAGATGTCACTTATATGAAATTTAAAATATAAAATGATACAGACATTTATTTTTAAGGGAATTCTGTTACAGATTTTTCTACTTTTTCACTGATAACATGTAAGAATCCCTAAACAAAAACTAAGACATTAACAGACCTACAGTGGTTAACACGTAGGAGGTACTCAATAAATATGTGCCCATGAGTTTTCTATTTAAATATAAAGATTAACATACACTTTACATTTTGTCAGATTACATCCCACTGTCCCATGTCAACTATTTACTTATAAAAAATTTAATGCGACCATTGAGTTGACATTGAAATAATAAAATCATTAAAAAAAAAAAGACAAAAAAACTCCCTCATTCTAGACATTTAACTCAAATATGAGAGCCAGGGTGAAGTAGTATATTCGTGTTCTTTTTCCTTAATTAGACAAGTTCAAATCAAAACGTAAATTAGAAAAAGAGACAGGGTTTTGTTTTGCTCTTTAACAGATCCATTTTCATTGTGTTCGAATTGTATTAGTCATCTGGCTTATAAATGCAACAAAGCAAAAGAAAAGGTATTTTTATTGGGAGGAGTAGTATTTATGAGGAAGGGATGGGGCAAGAAATGGAAATAAATGAGAAAAAACATGTAACTGACTGTCACATCGCTGTCGGATGAGTTCAGTTGTACTTCTACCTTGCTCTACTGACCAACACAAACACAAAGGTGGTTTTTCTTTTGCAGTCCACAAAGAAGGCTCAACGCATTGCAAGCAGTTTTCCTGCCAAGTTTTTCCAGTCTCTCTTTGTTCATTGTTCCTTTAAAGGAAGAGATAGGAGTGTGGATTGAATTTTGCAGGAGGAATGAAGCTGCTACAACTGGGGCTTGGCTCAGTACTAAATGGATTTTTGGTCTAGGGGTGTTTTCTTGGGGGGTGGGAGTGGATGTTGTTATATTTTACTGTAACAAACCTGCCAGATCCCAGCTGTTGCCTCTCAATCAAAGCCCAGGTTTTCCAATCACTCGGAACCACAGCTGCACAGAATGGTTCGCCAAAGAGTTGAACCACCACAAGCATTACTCATCTGGTCCTGCCCTACTTTGAGATTTGGGCCAAAAGGCAGAGTCAAGTTTGCCGGACACATGGGACATACAAAACTGAGAGTTTAAACAACTTTTCAAATGATTACAATAAATGCCTTCTAAAGCAAATGCTGAAACACAACATATTGTTCTGACCCAGGGTGACCATAGAACAGACCAGGGATGACCTTTTATGGATTTCATGAATGATGTTAACAGGCTAAAGAAAAAAGTCTACATCTTAAAAGCTGGTTCATTCATTCATCAATGCTTTTTCTTTGAAAACTAAGATGATTTGGTTTTCATTAAAATTAGTTAAAAGTAAAACATCCTTTAAGTAAACAAAAATGCAACCCATTATAAATGTTTGCTTAAGACTTATCTGTTTTCATTCTGAACCTCTACACGGGAATGACTTTAAAATAGTTGATATTTGTGTACTTAATTTTTGCAAAGCACCGTTTGTAACATCTCAGCTGATCTGTACAATGCTATCTATTATGAGATAGACATGATAGGTATGATGACAGAGGATAATCTTTTACAAAATAAAAAGATTTAGTGCTAGAGGAGACCTTAGAGACCAACTATCAAATCCCTTTATTCTACAGATGAAGTAACTGAGGACAAGAGAGCCTCAATAATTTGCCCCAGTCACAAAGTTAATAAGCATGAAAAGCAGGAGTCAAATTGAAGTCTTTGTAATACCAGGTTCAGTATTCGTCTCTATTTAACTAGATACAAGGTAATGAAGCAGAGGTTATTCTCTTCAGGTAACCAATCATGAAAGTCATGCCAATTATTTTGACCCTTCCTTCAATTTTAGCTTTATCACAGCTTTTTCGCTACTGCCCTCTCCACTCTCACCCTCCAAATAGTTTTATCTCAATCTCTCCCCAATAGTTCTTACCAAATGAACTAAATTATCAATAAAAATATTCATATATGAAGAAAAGTACCTAGGTCCTACCGATTTGAAGTGTTTACCACTTTATGTATGAATTTTATTTTAATCAATTTATATAAGATGCTTTTCTTTTTCCTTCTATTTCTTTATTTGATTATTTTAAAATTATTTATATTTTTGAGTTCATTAGAACATACAAGTTTTACTCCCTCTCTCCCCTGATCCTCATAAGGGTTCTCACCTACTTCCTCCTTTTTATCACTCTTCATCCTTACGATCTTTCTCAATTCCCAAACTTTTTTAGGTCAGAAAGTACATATACAATGTCATGAAATTAAATCATATAGTATCTTTAAATTCTATAGGATTTGCTATGTCTTCACATATTATTTTTGTAAGACACAATCCCATATACAAAATATAAATATACAAAAAATAGATGTATTGATAGTGCTAAAATTAATACAGGTTATATAACTGATAAACTGAGCCTAGGAAAAACAATCAAAAGACAACTGCATGAAAAAGGAAACTAAACAGATATCAGCTGTTTGATTCAAACAAAAGAATGTGTGATACTGGAACATAACCAGGCACCACTTTTACAAAATGGTAATCACAGCCCCAACACAGCTCAATCCCTATGTAAAATGTTGATGAGCAACAAAAATAAAACAAAAAAGCCCTTCAAAATTATTATCAACATTTTCCAACTTCATCTTATTCCAATTTCAGATATTATTAAGGATAATAATATTTTTTTCTTTCTGAATTTTGAGAGAACCATAGAGGTGGAAAAGACCTTAGAGACCATGTACCTCAATGCTCTCATTTATCAAGTAAAGAAACTGAGATTGAAAAATAATGTGACTTGGCTGAGTTCATGTAGCTATTAAATGAAAGGCCAAAATCCCTGTCCTTACCCCTTCCCAAAAAATCTTTCCTTCATCGAACCTCTATTTATCAATTCCAATTCCCCAATGACATAATCTCATTTAATATTGAACATCTAATGAATTCTAAATAACTCAGAAATAAGACAGAAAAGTTAAACTAATTGTGTAAGAGAAGGAAAACAAAACAAGATCCTCTTACAAAATCCAAGGAATAAATGGATAAGTTAGGGCTCTACATGTATGGGCCACAGTGTAACCTCAGGCCTGCACAACTTGCGGCCTGAGGGCACCCCATAGAATTGAGAGCCAAAATCCTTTTTTCCTGTTTTATTGAGGGCACCCTGAAATCCTTTGGTGTGCAGCAAATAGTCTGTGGGTTATAGGTTGTGCAGGCCTGGTCTAACTGGACACATTTTTGAAACAACTTACCTTTAAATCTTCACTCCAATACCCCCTCAAACTAAGATCTCTCCTTCCTTTCAGAAAAAAAGTTATTTACACTCCTTGACTCCACTTCCTCTTCCTTCATGTCTATCTCACCTGCAATCTAACTCCTTGCTTTTTCTAAGGTTATTATTTTCATATAGAATGGTCTCTTCTCAGTTCTCATTCTTTTTTATATTTTTTGCAGCCTTTGATTGACCACCTCCTCTTTCTGAATCCTGTCTCTTACGCCTCCAATTTTTTTTGACACTGCTCTCTCCTTCCCATCTTTCACATCCCATCCCTTCTCTACTCACACTGCTACCACCTGAGTTCAGCTCTTTACCTTCTGATTTGAATATTTCAACAGCCTCAAAAGAGTTTTCTTTCCTCATCTCTACCCTACATGCTGTGGTCAAAGTCATTTCTCTTAAGCACAAATCTGTGTGACCACCCTACTCAACCAACTCCAGTGATTTTCTTTTGCCTCCACAATGGCTCAACACAAACTCACCCCCACCAAAGGTGGAGAACCTGGGACCTAGGGGCCACATGTGACCCCCTAGGTTCTCAAGTGTGGCCCTTTGATCAAATACAAACTTCACAGAACAAATCCCCTTAATAAAAAGATTTGTTCTGTAAAACTTGGATTCAGTCGGAGGACTGCACCCAATGACCTAGAAGGCCACAGGTGGCCCCAGGATCCCCACCCCGGCCCCAACCTATCAGAAAGATAGGCTTCGTTGTATTTTGCCTTCTGCCCTCTGTGGTCTGCTCTGGCCAACACGACTTTTTTTCTCACTGATCCTTACTCAGGACTCCACCCTCCATCTCTGTGCCTTTGTCCTGGCCACTCCCCACACCTAGTGCACTCTGTCCTAGCTCTTGGCTCAAAGTTCCTCTCTTCCAGTAAGACGCAATTTAGGCACCATCTTCTAGGAAGTCACTGATTATCTCTCTGATTGCTAGGACTCTTCCTCTCAAACTACCCTGTATGTAACTACTTTTTGTTATTATCTATATATACATGTATCTGTGTATGTGTATGTTTGTTCATTCATTTTTATGTACTTATTCTCTCCCCTATTAGACTGCAAACTCACTGCAAGTAGGGACCCTTTTACAACCTTCTTTGCCACTGAAAGCCCAGGGCCTAGCTTAGTGCCCAATAACACAACAGATACTTAATATTTGCTGATGGACTCACTGATTCTCCGGTCTGTTTCAGGGGACCTTCTCAAATTTGTATGTTGGAACATCATCCTTATCCAAGCCCCCATGCATGAAATTACCCAAACACCCTACTGTGAGCCATCTCTCTTGACACCATCAATTCCCAGGGGTTCAGCCATCATCCCCTATGTTTATTATGACTCAAATCTATATCTAGCTGTAATCTCTCTTCAGAGCTCCTATCCCACATTACAACTTGCCCATTAGAAGATTCATATTAGATGTCCCATGGGTATCTTTTACTCAGCATGTCTAAACTGAAACTATTATCTTTTCTTCAAGCCCTCCAATCTTTTTAACTTTTCTATTCTTCTTAAGGTTATCAACATCCCTGTGGTCCCTTGAGTGATTCCAAGTCTTCCACTCATTCCCTTACACTATGACAATGCACACTTTAAATTACATCAGTATGTCATTATACCTCAAACTGCATCCTCCAACATCATTCTCAAGACTATAAGTTTAACAAGACATGGATGGCTATGTAACAATGTATACGTACATCTAATTCAGTAAGACTTTCTATCCCTTCATTATTAGTTGTATTTGAGGACTCCTCCCCATATGCATATATATTTTCTATTTGACTATGATTCCCAAATACATCCTGATAATCACTTAATTGTTGCCTAAGAATAATAAAGAAGTGTATCTCTATCTCCCTCTCTGTGTCTCTCTCTTTCTGCGTCTCTCTCTCAAAAACACAAGGGGGCAAACAAATTTAATGGTTTGCATTTCAAATGAAAATGATTTTCACACTCAAACCCTTCCATATTTTGCCATTTTAATTTCCTCACCTTGAGAAAAATAGCCCTAAACCCTAGATTTGAAAAAAAAAACTTCAAAAATTTTTAACAAGAATATGAATATATAAAGATAAGATTTTTTTAAAAACTCATTTTTAGCAAGAATCAATTTCATCTGAAGTCAATCACTGATGGGTGAATTCTTAACAGACTTAATAAACTCATAGGTTTTATTGAATTGATTATTTACCAATGTCTCAAAATCAATAGCATAGAGAAGTTTTCATTCTGTCCTTAAATACATTTCTATGTTAAAATATAAAATGAATAGTGCCACATAATTAGCTGTTTTTTTAAAGGATCATTTCTGGAGATATCAGGCTATTCTTTCCCAAGTGATCCTAAAGTACTTTAAAACTTGGTGCAAAGAGGCAGTCAATGCCTTATTAAAATGGAAATTTTCCACTGCACTTATACTCAAGCAACAAAGAAATGCCCTCAATCCCTTCCTCTTCTGGTTTTTTGCTCCCTTCTTACAGACATACCACACCTAATGTTAATTGGTTCCAGGAAAGCACAACATTAGGTGAAACAACATTTCAGGGGCATTTAGTTCCATAGAAACAATACTATAAATGTCAGATACCTTCCTAAGTTGCCAAAATTCATACTATAAAAGCTTCAAATGAGGTCTTTACAGAGAACTGAAAGTGCTCTGTAAATTATAAAGCTCTATACAGACATGAGTTAGAGAAATTAATGCTGATCTCAGCCCCTCTCCTCTCCCCACCCTCCAACTTTTCTTAGCTCAGAGATCCAGGGATAAGAGGGAGAGTTGGTCCTGCAGGTCTGTAGCTAGTTAAGGGGATGGGAGAATTCTAGGTTTGAGGGTTCTCACTAATTCCCTTCACCACTTTGCACCTTTCTTTGGCAGCTCACCATCAACTCAAGGAGAGAAGCCACTTTAAGAGCACTGTCTCCCCACTGCTTTCCCAATTTTTCTCGCAAATGCAACAGGGGAAGACCCCACAATGGTGGCAGGAGTCAGGAGACAAAAAGGACATATACGTAAATAGAACAAAAGTTTGTGATTGACAAAGGTCACCCCTCGTCACCCAAGATAAAACAAGAGTCATTTTCTGATTGACCCAAATTTTCAATAATACTAAATACATCACTACTCTTCAAATAAAACAGAGGATTTCAGGAATCTGAGTCACTGGAATTTAGGCCCCATTTCAGCTAGGTATGGCTGTAACATGGTGAAGTTGATTTATAATGTTCTAATTAAATTAGTCAAAAATATTTTTATATAGACTATTTTTGTGTCTTTCTAACATGATGTATTTCTAATTAACCATTAGACTGAGACCCAAGAGGCTTACATTATAAATCTGACTGTACCACTCACTAGCTATAGGACCCTAGGCAAGTCTATAGGCCTCAATTTCTGTAAATTGAAAATCTATAAAATGTAAAGGTTGTAAAATGAAAAACTTAAACTAGGTAATTCCTGAGGTACCTTCCAAGTCTAACTTTGTATGATCTTTTTAATGGCATTTCATTCCCTTTTCCATCGCTTTTAAAAATGATAGTAACTATTTCTGAAATATCCTCTTCACTCTTGTAAACAAATATGTTAATAATAACAAGAAGAGAATCTCTATTATAAAATAATATTTCTAGCATTATCAGTGAAATTCAAATAGCACTTCGGGAAAGTGCTTTACATGTACTATCTCACAACAATCCAGTGGGGTAGGTGCTCTTATTATTCCTACTGAGAGTTTTAGATTATATACATATATGTGTATATATATATATATATATATATATATACACATACATATGTATATATATATATATGTATGTATATATATATATATATGAGAGATATCAATCCAAACCTGGAAAATTGTCCAAAACTCACCTCTTCCATAAAAGATTTCCCCCTATAGAATCCCTCCCTGATTTCAATCACATTAGTAAACATTGATCTCTTATTTTTCCAACTATTTTGGTAACTCCTTAAGAGACAGAGCAGTGGTATAGAAGCACATTCAACTAGCAAGCCAAAGACTCAATTTCCAGGCAAAGACATATGAGTGGGGCTTCAGAGGAAGAGTCTATTATATAAATGCTTTAATGTTTTAGTCATTTATTTTAGATATGAAGTATTTATCAAAATTTAAGTATTTCTCTGTATTTGCTACATGTTTATACTTCTACATATGTGTAATGGCTGAAGTTTTAACAATCATTAATTCAAAGAAAAAGCTGAAAAAAATTCATACCTTCAATGAATTTCCTTTTTTTTTTTTTGATAGATAGTTGACAAGTGTCAAAATTCGACTTCAAGTGTACTCTTAAGGCTTGACTGTGGGACAAACATACATGACTCTAGGCTGTCAAAGTCTATCCTATGTGGATAGCAAATTCTGGTAGGTCCTACCCAAGGTAGGTATGCTTCAAGTACAGACAGGTCCAGCAATGGACTGTTTCCATAATCCAAAATACAACCTAAGTTAATAGAGACTCATCATCAAGTGACAACTTTAGTATAGTCACAAAAACTCATTTAGTATCAGCCATAAAGTCAGCATAGTTCTCATCAGTGAAGGGATCACTCACACCAATTGTGGGATGTCTGAAGAATGTCAACATTAGCTGACTAATTTTAACAACAGAGAGAGGAAGTGGAAGGTAGGGAGGGAGGGAGGAAGAGGGGAAGAGGAAGGCATGAAGGAAAGAAGGAAGGAAGTAGGGAAGGAAGGATGGGAGCAAGGGGGAAGGAAGGAAGGAAGGAAGGAAAGAAGGAAGGAAGGAAGGAAGGAAGGAAGGAAGGAAGGAAGGAAGGAAGGAAGGAAGGAAGGAAGGAAGGAAGGAAGGAAGCATTTCTTAAATGCCTACTATGTACCAGGTACCATGCTAAGAGCTGTTTAATTAGTATTTCATTTGATCCTCAACTAACCCTCTGAGGTAAGTACTATTATGATTCCCATTTTCCAAGTAAGGAAACTGAGGCATAAGAAGATTAAGTGATTTGCCCAGAGTTCCATAGCTGGGGTCTTACTTTGATAGTTTGAACTCAAGTCTTCCTGACTCCAGAAGGATAGAGCTTTAAACTAAGGCTAAATCTAAAGAAAATTAAGAAGAGTTTGTAAAATTTTCACTCCACAAAGATCATAAATTCAAAATGAAAAAGCCGTCTCTCTTTCAGTACTTTGCAAAATCTACCTTTGTCCAGACGTAAGCCACAATTTACATAATAATTTTATATATGTGTACAAGTTTGCAAATGCCGGTCCGTTCTATCAATCATCAGGATAAATATAAAAGATCCTGGTTTCCACTTCCTTTTTTACATTCAAAACACTGAATATAATACTTATCACATAGTGAATATTCAAAGTACATGAAGAGACTAATTAGGCACAGGGTTTCTTTGACATCTATGCTGTGGTAGAAGGGTGTGTGCGTGTGTGTGTGTGTGTGTCTGTGTGTGTGTGTGTGTGTGTGTGTGTGTGTCTGTGTCTGTGTGTGTATCTGTGTGTGTGTGTGCTTGTATACACAGACACATAAATGTTAATAGTTGGGGGGAGGGAGAAAGGGAAAGAGAGAGAGAGAGAGACAGAGAGACAGAGAGAGAGAGACAGACAGAGACAGAGAGACACAGAGAGACAGAGAGACAGAGAGACAGAGAGAGAGACAGAGAGAGAGAGAGGAGACAGAGAGAGCGAGCACTTCAGTTTCTTCATCTAAAAACAGAAGGTAATAATAATAGCAGCTGCTTCCCAGAGTTGTTATAAGGATAAAGTAAAATAACATTTGTAAAGCATTTTGAAAATCTTAAATTTCTATATTTGTTGTTATTATTATTTGCCATATTGTAATAAAAAGCAATATGGAATTATATATAGCTTGCTAGCCTTGGAGCCAAGAAGACCAGAATTCAGATCCTGCTTTTGATACTTCATAGTTAACCTCTTTCTGGGCCACAATTTCATCTATCTGTGAAATGAGGACAATCATATCTGAAATAACTCTCTTTCCAGGTAATGAGATAATACGTTTTTATAAATTTTAAAGAACTATAGAATGTCAGCTCCCATTACCACAGGTTTATATTTCTTCAAACATTATGTAAGTATATTTTCAAAGGAAAGAAACCATTTCACAAAATCATGTGTATAAATGAACTTGATAAATTTTTTAAGATCCTGAATGAATCCTTGTGATCACCAGTTGCACCACCCATTCCATTAAGCCTTCATGTACTAAGTTATTGAATCTAACTTACTTCTGTATAAGACCTAAAACAAAATAGCATTGAATCAATAACATAGTACACAAATACTACTGGATTTTCCCTTCACTTTAAAGCACACAAATTATATTAGGCATCATATAACAATAAATGCTTAAAAGTACTTATGGGATGGTTGAAAACACATTTCCTTAAAGTCCCAGAAAGTTAAACGCAGGCTAAAATAAAAGTTTATTGCTTCAACTTGAGGTAGCAGCCCTCTGACCACCAAAAGAACCCACAGTTGAGAATTCTGTAGCTTGGTTGCCCCAGCAGTAAGGCATCCTTTGCAAGGCCTTTCAGATAATCAGATGTTTCTTTGCATCAAACACTTTCTCCCTAGGGAGTGCCCTTGCCAACTGATCTCTTCAAAACAACTTTGTTTATCATTCACTGTCTCTAGAACCCTTGGCCTCACGTCAGCTCTGTGAGGAAAAGAGCAATCTATAAAGCAATATAATTGTAAAATTCTTGGTAGGGCACCTTACAGTTCTAAGAAATGCACAAGAAAAATGGCTAGCAATATATTCCCACTCTTTGGAATTAAGAGGGGTTTCCAACTATCCAAATATCATATGAAATCTCTAGACAAGACCAAGGATGACTTTTAGGCAATCCTGTCTACTGCTTTGACTTGCCCATGGTTTTTCTGAGGATCACTTCTCCTGCACATAAGAACAGTCAGGGTCACCAAACCCATCTTTAGTTGCCCTTGATTGCACAAATATACAAGATATAACTTTTCATTTTGACCTAATCTCTTTAAATGGAGACACATCTCACAATTTCCCCCAGGGAGTAGTTAGTCATTCCAGTCTTTTGTGCTATGTTCCCCTCTATTCCATCTTTTCCTAGCCTCTCTTCCTAAATAAGGTCTCCCCCAACAGGTGACAATCAAACTTGGTGGAGTTTCCATACCCTAAGTTATGATGGGAGAGAGTGTCAAAACTGGTGCACCCTAGATACAAGATACCAACCAAACAAATGTATTTATTTTTAAAACACAAAACCTTTAGACAATCTTAAATGGAAAAGAGTTCCCTTCTCACCATATAATCTTTCCATGACACTATTATTTGTTGTGACTGGGAGTTGAGGACAGACTTGATAGTATCCCGTTAGCCACAGGAACCAAGCACCCAAGTCCTGGAATTCGTCTCTGGCAGTCTTGTTCCTAGAGGCCCAGGAAAGTTTCACAGACTGTCCTGAGTTCACACACTGTGGAGTTATGACAAGAAGGAAGATCCACAGGTCCCAGGTAACTTTCAAATAACCCAGAGTCAAAACCGATAGACAGCTGGGGTATTGAACCATCCCCACTGACTGTGGATAAAGGAAATCACTAACCACCCTCTAACAGATTCCAACTGCCACACGCTCAGCAGAAGCCTCGCCACTCTGATCTCTCTGACATCACAGTCTGGTCCTGGAATCTATCTATACCTCACGATCCCATCCCCCAAGAAGTACATCATAGTCCTACTGTGACATATAAAAAGTTTGAGACACAGTTTCTGGGTAATTAATCCTTTTATTAATAAAGTTAGCATACTGTTAATAAAAGGATGTTCTCTCTTAGACCAAAGACGTCTTATGGAATCCACTCAACACTTAGATGTCCTTGGAAGAGTGGGTGTTCCTCAGGGTGGAAATCAACTCTGATTGGTTAACAATTAATAAGAGAATTAATATTACAATAAGAGATGGACCTATTCTAATGAGGGTCTGGGATACATCACTCTGATCACTCAGTCTTGGTCACAGATACATTCACTTCATGTCTGACAAAAGGAAGAATCCACATTTTCCCAGACCTGAATAAAACACAAATTGTGGGATGATCCCACCTGGGTGGGATCAGAACAAGACTGAGGAGAAAGTTAATCTACTCTCATTATTAGCAATGTCTTCCAGATTCTGGCTTGGCCTAGAAGAAAATATGGTTTCAGAAAGGGATAAATCCTGTGTCTACCCAAAGTAACAACTGGCTATTTAATAATCATTTCTCTCAGTCTTACCAAGGATCTCCATTTGGGTGGCACTTGCAGGAGAAAACATCTGGCACCAATGGAGAGGAGAGAGCAGAGAGAAGAGGGGAGGGACAAAAAGAGGCAGGGAGACCAATCAGCTGGTTATCTTAATAGCCCCAGTCTGATGAGATGAAAACCTGAATCAGAATGGCAGCAGAGGAGAGAAGGGAACATTGTGTAAGAGAGGTTATGAAGGCAAAATGACAGTTATGATATAAGTGAAGACAAGGGTAAGGTTTGGGGAAAAAGGCAATGAGTTCAGTTTTAGACACGCTGCTTTTGAATTACTTCTGAGATATCCAGTTGGAGATGTCTAATAAAACAATTAGTGATGGGGAACTGGAAAATCAAGAGGCTGGATATACAGATCTCATCGTTATCTGCATAAACATTGATAGGTGAATGAATGGGAATTTGGCATGACTTGTTGTTTGTAAACCCATAATAGCTCCTGAAGATCACCACTTCTTTTTCTATGTGCTTGCAAATTATATGCTTAATCATTTTCCAGGAATTTTCCAGAAATTGAGGTCAAAGCCTTTAGATTTTTTGTTCCATTCTTTTCTTCTATTTCTGAAAACTGAGATACCATTTTTCTCTCCTCTGTCCTTTGGTAGCTCCTCTACTCTCCATTATTTTTTAAATAGCAGGTCTATGATTTTCTCTAAATGCTATCCGAATTCTTAAATTTAATTAGTATAGGCTAAGAGAGCAGAACTCATTTAAAGTGGATTTCTTATTATTTCCTGACTATCAAGCAGTCCAATGTCCTCAATCACATGCTATCAATTTGAATCTTATTCTCTTCGAAAAACTGAAGCAATACTGAATTTGAGTAGTTCTGTTTTCTTTCTTATCTATTATCATTACAATATCTGTCCCAAGTGGTATGTCCTTTCCCTGTTAATCTTCTTGCTCCAAACATACATTAAAATTGTGTAAAAAAAAAAAAAGATGCCAAGGGCAAAAACAAACAAGTTATCCTTCGTACGATAATTCTTACACTTCTATGCCACTCTTTTATATTATTTCTTGGTTATGTGCCCCTCCTCCAATCTTTTAGAAATGCCATTTTAAAATCTGAAGACAAAAAAAAAAAAGCAAAAAAAACCTCCTCATACACATGTTTCCTTAGAAACAGCTTTTCCCCTCACTGGGATTGCCTGAGATTGACAGGATTTTGCTTTTGAAAGCATCCCAATCCCTCAAGTCTTCTTAAAGAATCTTCATCCATGGAGCCATGCTTATCATTTCTCTTAATTTTCTGAAATCTCCGTAACCTATGCCTAGTCTTCTCTTTCTCCACTATAACCAATTCTATTTTGCTATGCTCGTGTCTGACTAAGGTTCACATAACTTGCATTTCAAAGAGTCAGTTCATTCTGTGTCAGAACCAAAAATGCAGAGTAGCAGTCCTTCATCAAAACCTAGTGATAATACAATTAGACTCATGGCACTGTGTTAACATTTTAAGTTCACTCTATTGCTTATCCTCTGGGCATTCATATAGAGACACTCGAGACTAATATTGTCCCTAAATTTCTTCCCCTTTATTTTATTTTGTGAATTTCTGGATATTTCACCACTAAATTCTTTGTCTGTTGTACCTGCTTTGTAAACTATTTATCCTGGCATTCAAGATCCTTTCCAAAATCTATTTGATTCCAGATAACTTTTTAGATTCTTCTCCTTCCCCTCTTTAAAGTATACTCTAAACTCCACCCAAACTAAAATGCTCACCATTCTCTGAATGGAGGAGTCATGTATTTTACAACTGGAAGCCATTTCAGAAGTCATAATCCAAACCTCTCATTTTACAGGTGAGAAACTGAGCCTGAGAAAGAGTAAGAGTAAGCATCTCCCACTGTATCGTACAACTAGTGACTGATAAGAAGCCAGGTTTCTTGATTACTAGGCTAATAAAGTCATCTTACAAAAATAAAGTCATCTTATGAAAACTTGTTTTTAAAATTTTTAGAGCAGGGATTCTTAAACTTTTTCACTTGTGACACTGGCATTACATGGCCTGAAGGCAAGTGCAATGCAAAGTGCACATGTTTTGTGTTCAGAACCACAGCTGCAGTTGCCCCATGGAACACAGGCAAGTGCTGCCAGAAACACCTCAGATTTATTACACGTTTGATTTTTAATTCATTTTTGGTAGTTGTATATTCAGAAACCTTATACTATTGCCAAATATTTAGTGATCCCAAAAGAGTTGCAGTTTAAAGAGAGGCTGTCTAGAGAATCATCTTAGCTAAAAGCCAATCACGAACATGAAATACAATTTTAAGAGGCATTTACTCATAACAATAAGTAGGCCCTGAAATAATTATAATAACACACAGCACATGAACAATCTAACTAAAGAATGATGGACTTGTTCTGAAGATAAAGACAAAAAAGATGAATTTAAGATTAAACATAAAACTAAATCAATCACAATTTAAAATAGCTAATTTGTATTAATGGTACCTTTAAAGGCTTGTTTATGACATAATACTTTTATTTTTCTAATCTAGCTTACTTTGTATTTTGATACCTACAGTCTAAATACCTTTCTTTAATTTATTATTTTTTTGATTCCCACTGATATGTAATAAAATTAATTTTTATTTTGTTTTACTACAGATACTTTCGTGGTCCAAGGTCTTTCATGGATAAGTGAGTAAAATCCAGATGTTTAAATAAACAAAAAAACGCTAAAAATAAAATTAGGTTAAGAGAATTCATTCATTTTGTCTTAATTGTCTAGAGGGACAAGTTCATCATTCTTCATTTAGATTGTTCATATGTTCATATGCTATGTGTTCAGTTATAATTATTTCAGTGTCTACTTATTACATGTAATTGCCCCCTGAAAATTACATTTCATGTGTATGATTGGCTTTTAGCTAAGACACTTGTCTAGAACTTTTTAAAATAAGTTTTTTATTTGATAAGATAATTTTATTAGCCTAAGAATTCATGAAAAAATTCAAATAACAAGTCCCAAATACTGAAGACACATAAATACAGTAAGTTTCTTCCAGTTTGAATTTTTCTAAGGAGTCTAATGCAAAATTGTTGTTTAATTGTTTTCCAGTTGCATCTGACTCTTCATGATCCCTTTTAGGGGTTTTCTTCGCAGAGACACTAGAGCAGTTTATCATTTCCTTCCCCAGCTCATTTTATAGATGGGAAAACTGAGGCAAACATAGTTAAGTGACTTGCCCAGGGTCACACTTGTAAACTAGTAAGTATCTGAGGCCAGATTTGAACTCAGGAAGATGAGTCTTCCTGACTCCAGGCCTGGCACTCAATCCACTGAATCACCAAGCTGCTCAATGAATAGAGTGGATTCATTTTTTTTTTAAATGATTCTAGCAAAATTACAAGGCCACTTACAAACAAAACACAAGCAGATTGCATATAATAGTTTTTAGATTTGAAACAGAATGTATCTAAAAATATGAGATACTTTTAAATCATAGCCTTACATTATCTGGTCCCATACACAGTAGTATTTTTAATTACATACAAAAATATTTAATTGCAAAGATTCTAAAGGACTTTTGTGTGAGTTCTGCTACTGTAAAAATCATTTGTGAACCACTGCATTTGTGTTAATACCTTTGGCTTCATATGGATGATGTATTGGACCATTGCAGTGAGTGAGATAGGGAGGAAACACATGAAAATAACCATCAATGAGTGGTAATGAATAGCGATTCAGGCCTAAGGGTAATGAGCTGCCTGGAATAGGTGTAAAACCAAACTTTACTTGCTTCAAAAGTTTGCCTAGAAACCATCCTGACATAGTTACAAGCACACAAACAAAATTAGGATTTTCCTTTAGTTTTCACAAGTCCTGATGAACTGCTGTAAGAATGTTGCTAGTAAACTCACTGGTTCATTAATGGCTGACAGTGATAGCACATATTTTAATTGTTAGGACAGAAGAAGAAAAAGGTGCCACAGTGCTATTACTAGCCGATTTCAATCCACTCATACATAGAGGTATTAATCAACTGAGCCTGTCTTCTGGTCCTGAAAACTAACAACCTCCTTTCCACACCCGTCTTGGAAAAACACCTATCAGTAATGGGATGTTAATTGTGGCTGTAGCTGAGGTACTGAAAGAACAGCACAGAGTAACATTTGCATAGCGAGGTATTTTCCCTTTATTCCTAACAAAAGTATGCTCATGGGCAGTTGTCCTGTGTCCTTCCCTTTCTCCTTGCCATCTTCTCCTAACAGGGAAACATAATTCTGGTTCATTTTTATGAAGATTCAATCCTTTGGCACCATGGCTATGAAATAAACTGAATCATTCTTTTTAAACAATAACTGAGACAAAAGAATGTCAGGTGAAGCTTTCAGATATATCCCATGACTCTGTCTTCTAAAATTGCATTTCACTCTTTCATACAAGCCAGTAGTAGGATCTCACCAATCTAAAACTAGTTTTATCTAAAAAACAAGTAACCTAGTCTGCCATTCTGTAAGTGTGCGTACATGTATACACACATATATATGTATGTATGCATACAGATACAGATATATGTATGTGTTTATACAGTATATATAAAATAATAATCTCCATCTAATATTATACTATGCTGTTCTTTTAGAATATATATATATATATATATATATACATTAGATATTATAGTGGCTATTGAGCTACATGAATAAAATTATATATATATATATATGTATACACACACACACACAAACATAAAACAATTCTAATACTGCCACAAGCCAATGCAGTTGAAATAAATGGATTAAACAAGTCACCCTTGTTTTATGCATCTATAAAGCATACTCAGCATCATATATTATTCATCTTTTAAAAATCTTCATTCTGCAAAGACAGCTTTAGCATTTGACCTGTGATTACCTTGCCAAATTCCACAGAAAAATTAAATTAATACCATTGAGAGGGAAGAGAGAAGGGACTCTGACTAATATAAATGTCATGCATAATGTATTACTGTGATATATTAATGGGAAATATTAATTTGATACATAATGGCTCATCATATCGCTGTGAAAAGTATAATAAGATGACCATTGAGGTGAGCAATAAAATCCTGCATTAAATAAAAATTCCACATTAGAGCACAATACAAATTTTTTGCCTCCACTGATTTTATTTTTTAATTTAGTTCGATTTTATTTTCAGTCCTAAATTCTTTTCCTTCCATCTGCCCTTTTCCTACTCACTGAGAAATCAAGAAAGACAAAACCCTTTACAAATATGTAGAGTCAAACGAAACAAGTTACTGTATTAGTCATATCCAAATAAAGACATGCTTTGATGAAGCAACATACAAGTTAAAGGTATTTTCCTGTAGTAGTTTCTGTTCTAAGACACTTGCTACTCAATCATTCTGGTAACATTAACTTAAAATTTCAAGAAGCAGTGTTTAGTTGGCAATAACTAATAATAAAGGTATAATATACATTATATATATAACACATATAAATACATTTACGATGAGTCAACAATAAAAATGTGCACACTATATGATCTGCTATAAATCTAAAAGACCAAATTCAATTCCTGTTTTCAGTATCCACTTTAAATTAGAAAAAAACTAAGAAAATTTAAAATATTTTAACCAAATGCAAATGACTTAGTATGAAAGTACTAATATATAGTAAATTATCTTGTACTAAGCCACGGAAGTACTTAACTTCGAAAAGAATGGACTATAACATCCAAATTTCTCTTTAAAATAATTTTAATAAGCAAAGAAACCAGATATAAAAATCTATAATATAATAACACATATGTCCATCACAGATGTCTGATTTTATAATTAAAAATAAAAAAGGACATAAAGCAAGAGAATTAACTATATAAGAAACTACTAATGTTTTATTAATAACCAGTAAGAGCAAGGAAAAAACTAGCAATTTAACACTTAAATAAAAGATAGAGATTTAAAATGAAAAGGAATAAAAAAAATGCATCTAAAATACTTCAAAATAGGTTTTTCGTTTTGTTCAGAAGTTAAAACTATTATATGTAATTGGTTTCTGCTTTTTAATTTTTTTTAAAAGGAAAGTTTTAAATTCTGATATAAACTTCTCTTAGTTCTCTTGCTGCTTAACACAGATGGCAAAAGAAGCCGGTGTTTCCAACAGAGATAAGAGAGGAACTGTAAAGTATTTGTAATCAATTAATGTTTACGTCATGGTTTTAAATTTTACCATTCAACAGGCAGACAACCTAATCAGGAAGTGGGACCCTGAGCAATTCCTGTATTTTTAAGAGTTACATCTGCAAAGTAAAGGTGATAATGTTTGTCAGTTATTTAAACGAGACATGAAAAATATGAGATCTTGAAGAGGAAATACTTTGAATTCCCTATAAGAGCGATATAAAGAAATAAAAAAGCTAAAGGCATTTTTCTAACAAGTAAAATATTAAGGAAGTTATAGGCTTTCATTGAGAAGGCTGAGTATGTTGCCTAAATAGAACTAAAAAATGTTGAGTTTCTAAAGTAAGGAAATTAATAACACTGAATAATGCCATATGAAGAATCTGACAAAGTATTTCCATTCATGTTGGCCAAGTTCACAGAAAACAAACACTTAATTACAGATACAGTTTTAAGATAAAACAGATTAGAGTTAATGACGATAAGTGTTTTAACTTTTACTGACACCTATCATTTTAAGAATGTCATTTTTCTCAAAGCAGGTTTTATTTGAACAGTCTAAAACATCATCTGTGGAAATGTTTATTTCTGACACCAAAGTGATGAGTACAGGCTGGGATGCTTTCCACAGTTAAGAAACAGAAGCTAACAGCAATTGTTGTTTGGCTAAGAGAAAGGAGGGAAGGGAATAAGCACCTACTATGTGCCAGGAACTGTACCAAGGCTGTTACATATATTATCTCATTTGATGAAGCATTACTTTGTTTAAACACAGAACACCTAGATATTTCTAACAAAAGTGATTACAAAGCACTGAAATGCTTTAAATGAAATAATGAAAATGAAATAATTCTAAATAAGTTTTAAAGGAACTTCATTTAGTAATTCTTTTTTACAAAGTATTTCGAAGTATCAACTCATTAGGATTATTCAATGCCACTGAGTTATTTAATTTCTTATAACTAATAAAATTTAAGTTACACTTAAGCCTAAATTATGTTTTCCTATTCCTGTTGCTTCCTCCCAACATTTCACTCAGCATTCAGCTGTGAACTTACACCATTTCCCTCCTGTTAATGGTCACTTTCATTTTCTGGTACTTATGAGCTAACACCATGTTCTTATTGGGTTTGCAACATTGCAGGGGAATGTATAACTCCACACCCAGAAGAGGAAAAGGAAAGGGGGAAGAAAGCATTTTCATTGATTTGAATCAGATATTTTGAAGTTCTCCCCTTACACACAAACCTGAGTTTTCTTCCTTCACATTCATGCTTGATTAGCAGTTTAGAAATACTGGCTTTCTAGTAAAATTGCTCCGACTTAATTTCCTCTCTATTTTTCTTTCCAAAGGCACAAAAGGCATTTTCAGGTCAAACAGTTTTTAGTACTCTATTTGGCCTTGTCCACACAACACAGGAAGCCTAGCCAAGGCAACTGAATTCAAGCAGTTATTGGTCATGCCATTCTAGCTTTCCCACTGAGTGAGCAGAGTACCCCCTCCCTAGCCCACCACACCCACACAATCCTATCAGAAAATAGTCTAGAAAATTATTCTGTCAATTAGTTTCCCACTCTGATACATAGCTTAGTTGTAAAAAGGAAAGGAAAAAAACCTCTCGAACCATACTTGGCAAGGAAACCGCTCCATCCCAGGGAGCAACCTTTAGTTGCCACGATATGATTTCATGAAGTCTCTGCTCCTTGGCAATGAGATACTATTTAAAAAAGTAAAATAAAATAAAACTTTTTTTTAAAGATATACTTCTCCCTAGTAGTTTTCATTCCTAAACAAAAGTATGTATGTATTAAATTCCTTCTGCTTAACTTGGGAAGTTACCTGCCAAGGAATCTAGATTGATGAGGGAGGGGCAAGGTCCTCATAAAGGAAATTGTTCTTTCACATGCCTGGCTTAAATAATACAAAAGATACTGATTTCTCTAATGATTCTTATTTTCAAAAGCTGTACTAAAAAAAAACCAAAAGATTTGTAGGTGGCGAAGACAACAATTTAAGTTCAGTTATAGGATCACAGTTATAGAGCTGGAAGAGACCTGAGAGGTCATCAAGTCTTATAAACCCCTCTTTTAACAACTGAGGAAACTGAGTCAGAGAGACTTGCCCAAAATCACAGAATCACTATTAGCAGTGTGGGATTCAAACCCATGTCCTTCATTTCCAAACCTTTCGCTCTTAGCATTGCAAAAATAAAATTGCAAATCATATTATCAAAACATCGTATCAGAGAGAAACTACTAACATAAGCTCTAAGACAAACTCCTTCAGACACCTCTAAAAAGAGAATCTGAAAAAATTTTAGAGTAGCAGAATCCAACAGGAGACAGACTGTGAAAGATTTCCAACCCATTACAGACTGGAAGGTCAATGGGCAGGGTCTTTTGCACAGGGCTTGAGGACTGCACAGAGCACAGGCTGTACCAGTGCAGATCCTCCTATAGAAAAGCTGAACAAGAAGTCCGGGGAGGTCTGAAGCAGCAGCACTGCAGAAACATCAAACATATCACAGCCCAGTGGAACTGGGCAAGAGAGAAGTACAGAACCTCAAGAAACCGCAGCAGCTACTCCTGAGACTATCAGTCCCCAGATTAAATATCTGTCAGTTACCTAATTGAACTTCTGGGAGCCAAGATGGCAGAGTGATCAGTAAATGCTCTACCCCTCCCCTTGTTAACCTTGAAAAGCCCAGAGAATATTTCTGCAGGAAAAATCCTGAAACAGTGGGATCAGCCAAAGGGTAAACAATCCATGAGGCTAGGAAAAATCACAAAGGGGGATCCCTCTTGCTGTGGCTGAAGCGGACGAGTACAGAAGCCAAGCTGTTCAAGACAGCCCCACCTCAGCAAACCAGGAGGAGATCCTGAGCCCAAGGGGGAGTAGAGCTTGTAATCGCCAATACCACGACCCCAGGTGTGCCTCAGCACAGCCAGGGGAATCAGGAAGGCACTGTAACAGATGGGGTTCACCAAACACTGAGTCTGCCTCTCCTCAGGAGAGGAGACCTCCTGTGGCCAGACAACCCCTTCCCCACACTTAAAGCAGCTGGCTCCAGGGTAACTCTGGGGAAACTCAGAAAGACTTCACCTGGCCTCTGCTTTGGTACACCAGCCAGCTCAGCATTAGGTAAGCTACAGCATTCTAGCTTCTAGCTGAAAGAACCAGAGGCCACAATAGAGAAAACCTCAAATTCTAAGCACAAGAATGGATGGACAGAGCCCCCTGTGCCCCAGAAGCAGAAATCCACTTCAGAAAAAGGATGATCATCATGAGCAAGAAGCAAACCAGAAAAGATAAGACCATAGAATCTTTCTATGGGGACAAGGACCAAAACACGAATACCAAAGATGGCAGCATTGAGACTATACTCCCATCTGAAACTTCGGAAAGGAATATGAACTGGCCAGAGAATTCTTGGAAGAGTTCAAAAAGGATTTTAAAAGTCAAATTAGAGAAGTAGAAGAAAAACTGGCCAATTATTTTAAAAATATGAAAAAAAGATATCACAGAAGATTTTAAAAGGAAAATTGGACTAATGGAAAAGGAAGCACAAAACCTAACTGGGGAAACTGAAGAAATGGAAAAGGAAGTACAAAAACTAATGGGAGAAAATAACTCTTTAAAGGAACAACTGAACAGTTGGAAAAGGAGATGCAAAAGTTAACTGAAGAACACAATTTGATAAAAAATTAGAATTGGGCAAGTAGAAGCTAATGACTATGAGATATCAAGAATCAGTCAAACAGAATCTAAAAATGAAAAGATAGAAGAAAATGTAAAATATCTCATTGGAAAAACAAGGGCTTGGAATGAGATATTTCAGAGGTCAAAGGAACTGGGATTGAAACCAAGAATCACCTACCCAGCAAATCTGAGTATAACACTTCAAGGGAATAAATGGTCATTCAATGACATAGAGGACTTTCAATCATTCATATTGAGGAAAAGACCAGATCTGTATAGAAAATTTGACTTCCCAAGACAAGAATCAAGAGAAGCATGAAGAGGTAAATAGGAAAGAAAAATCATAAAAGAATCTCTAAAGCTAAACTGTTTACATCACTACATGGAAAGAAAATATTTATAACTCGAATCTTTTCTCAGTATTTGGGTAGATGGAGAGATTGTACATACACACACACATACACATATATAGATAGAGAGTTCAGGGTGTGTTGAATCAGAAGAGATGATATCCACACAAAAAATAAAATAAAATAAAAATTAAGGGGTGAGGGAGGAAAATAGCAGGAAGAGAAAGGGAGAAATGGAACAGGGCAGGCCATAACTCATAAAAGAGATAAGAAAAATCTTGTTCAATGGAGGAGAAAAGGGAGAAGGGAAGAGGGAAAAAATGAAGCTACTCTTTCCACATGTGGCTGAAGGAGGGAATAATATGCTCACTAAATTTGATATGAAAATTTATATCACACCACAGGAAAGTAGGAGAGGAGGTGACAAGTGGGGTGAGGGGAATGTTAGAAGGGAGGGCAAATGGGGGAAGGGAGTCACTAGAAATAAACCCTTTTTGAGATGGGACAAAGTCAATTGTGGGGGAAAAAATAAGAGGGGACAGAGTAGAATAGAGGGCAATATAATCAGTATTACACAACATGATTATTATGGAAGTCTTTTGCAAAAGGACACATATTTAGTCTATATTGAATTGTTTGCCTTCTCAGTGGGACTGGGGAGGGAGGGCGGGAGGGAAGCTGGAATTCAAAGTATTAGCAACGAATGTTGAGAGTTTTTATTGCATATAATTGGGAAATAAGAAATACAGAGAATGGGGTGTATAAATTTATCTTGCCCTACAAGAAAAGTGAGAAGATGGAGATAAGGGAAGGGTGGGGTGTGACAGAAGGGAGGGTACATTGAGGAAAGGGGTAATCAGAATGCAAGGTATTAGCAAGTGGCAGGGAGGGGAGTGATGGGGAGAAAAATTGGACATGTTAAAAAGTGAGGTAAAAGCAATTAGTATTAAAACAATTGACTGAATTAATTATTGAGAATAAATCAATGACATCTTTAGTTTGGGGAAAAGAATTTTAGTCTACATTTCCTAAAGGAAGGTAACCTTGGGTAAAATTTGGCATTGATGGAAAAGTTAAGGTTTTAATGGTAAATTTGATTTTATGATTGCTATTTAATCAGGAACTAGAACATGTATAGAAAGCCATGTAAGCCACTTAAGACTTGCCTCAAAAGATGTTCTTTAGCCAAAGTGAAATTATAATCATATTTGAAACCTGGTTATTGGAACTTCCCATTTTTAGATGCTATGGGACTATTAAGTGACTGTTCTTCTGAGTCTAACTCCAGGTATGGATTGCAAGAAAGGTGGTCTAAGCCTCCAATCCATGATGCCAGTAAACCAGTAACATGCTGGTATGAACTGCAAAAGGTGATCTCACGGGAAGGGTGGGAGAGCAGCTGTTTAGCCTGGGCTGAGGTAGGATTCTTTTGACTCAGTCTCCCCACTGACACCTGGATGACTTCAAGCCTGACTGAATGCAAGTGGACAATTAAATTCTGCCTGGAACTGACATGAAGTTGGGGAGATATTGTATCCCTGCAATGTCCCTACTCTTGGTGGCAACTTCCTATAGTCAAAAGGTTTGTAAGCTTAATACCAGATCTATTAAATTATAGATTATTGGTAGGGGAACATCGGAGGTTGTCTAAAATTAAGTTATTAGGTATAGGACTTTAGACCAACAACAATAAGTTAGGGTCCTTTAATTCTTAGTAATACTGTGAAGACAATTAGGTCAAAAGCTTGTGAACTTAGCAACATAAATATTATTTGTGTCTCAGTTGGTTAATGTTTAAAACAAAAAATTCTTTTGTGGTCCATATTGTAAATGCTTTAAAAAGAAGTATCACCTGATCAAAAGTTTGAATTGTTTTATCTGTTATAAACTGTGTTAAAAATGAAAAATTAAATTAAAAAAATATATAGAAAAAAAGAAATAGAGAATTAAAAACAAATTAAAAAAAATAAAAATAAAAGGCACCATAGACAACAAAGCAATATCATTACTAAACATCAAAGCACCAAGTAGCATAGCATCCAAATACTTAGAGGAGAAATTAAGGGAGTTACAGCAAGAAATAGAGAGCAAAACTATGCTAGTGGGGGACCTCAAACTCTCCCTCTCTGAACTTGATAAATATAACCTCAAAATAAACAAGAAAGAAGTTAAGGTGAATAAAACTCTAGATAAAGTAGATAGGATATATCTCTGGAGGAAACTGAATGGGGATAGAAAGAAATATACCTTTTTCTCAGTGGTACATGTCACATATACAAAAATTGACCAGGTACCAGGACATAAAAACCTCACAATCCAGCGCAGAAAGGCAGAGATAGTCAATGAATCCTTCTCAGATCATGACACAATAAAAATTATATGTAACAAAAAGTCATGGAAAGATGGAACAAAAATTAATTGAAAACTAAATAATCTAATCCTAAAGAATGAGGGGGTTAAACAACAAATCACAGAAACAATCAACAACTTCATTCAAGAGAATGACAATAAGGAGACAATCTACCAAAACTTATGGGATGGATGCTGCAAAAGCAATCCTTAGGGGAAGTTTTATATCACTGAATGCCTACATGAATAAAATAAAGAAAGAGGAGATCAATGAATTGGGCATGCAGCTGAAAAAGATAGCAAAAAGACAAACTGAAAATCCCCAAGTAAACACCAAATTAGAAATATTGAAAACCAGAGATTGATAAAATTGAAATTAAGAAAACTATTGAAGTAATAAATAAAACTGAGTTAATTTTATGAAAAAAAACAATAAAATTGATAAATCTTTGGTCAATTGATTAAAAAAAAGAAAGAAGAAAACCGGATTACCAATATCAAAAATAAAAAGGGTGAACTTCTCTCCAATGAGGAGGAAATTAAAACAATAATTAGAAATTACTTTGCCCAACTGTATGCCCATCAATTTGACAATCTAAATGAGCTGGATGAACATTTTAAAAAACATAAATTGCCCAGATTAACAGAAGAGAAAGCTGAATACTTAAATAACTGCATCTCAGAAAAAGAAATTGAACAAGCCATCAATGAATTCCATAGGAAAAAATCTCCAGAGCTAGATGAATTTGCAACTGAATTCTATCAAACATTTAAAGAACAGTTAATTCCAATACTATAGAGACTAATTTGGGAAAATTGGTGGAGTCCTACCAAATTCTTTTTATGATACAAATGTGGTTCTCATACCTAAACCAGGAAAAGCCAAAGCAGAGAAAGAAAATTGTAGACCAATTTCTTTAATGAATATAGATGCAAAAATTTTAAATAACATATTAGCAAAAAGAATACAGCAACTTATCATAAGAATAATACATTATGATAAGGTGGGATTTATACCAAGAATGCAGGGCTGGTCCAATATAAGGAAAACTATTAGCATTATTGATCATATCAACACCAAAATTAAGAGAAACCACATGATTATCTCAATAGATGCAGAAAAAGCTTTTGACAAAATACAACACCCATACCTCTTTAAAACACTGGAGCACATAGGAATAAATGGAATCTTCCATAAAATAATAAGCAATATTCACCTAAAACCATCAACAAGTATTATACGTAAAGGGAATAAGGTGGATGCATTTCCAATAAGATCAGGGGTAAAACAAGGATGTCCATTATCACCACTGTTATTCAATATGGTATTAGAAATGTTAGCACTAGTGATAAGAGAAGAAAAAGAAATTGGATGAATAAGAATAGGGAAAGAAGAAACTAAGTTATCACTCTTTGCAGATGATATGATGATATATTTAGAGAATCCCAGAGAATCAAGTAAAAAACTACTTGAAATAACAAACAACTTTGCCAAAAGTTGCAGGTTACAAAATAAACCCAGATAAATCATCTGCATTTCTACATATTACTAACAAAGTCCAACAGAAAGAGACAGCAAGAGAAATCTCATTTAAAGCTATGGTAGACACTACAAAATATCTGGAAGTCTACTTGCAGAAACAAACCCAGGGACTATATGAACATAATTACAAAACACTTTTTGCACAAATGAAGTCAGATCTAAGTAAGTAGAAAAAAAATCAGTTGCTCATGGGTAGGAAGAGCTAATATATTAAAAATAACAATCCTACCTAAACCTATTTGGTGTCATACCAATCAAACTACCAGAATATTATTTTCTAGAGCTAGAAAAAATAGTATCAAAATTCATCTGAAAGAACAAAAGGTCAAGAATATCGATGCAACTATTAAAAAGAAATGGTAGGGAAGATGGCCTAGCCCTGCCAGATCTCAAATAGTATTATAAAGCAACAATCACCAAAACCACTTGTGACTGGCTAAGAAATAGAGGAGTGGGGCAGAGCCAAATGGTGGAGTAGAAAGGTGCTCCTACTCTAGCTCTTCCCCTACAGCCTATAAAATAGCTGTAAAAAATTGCTCCAAACAAATTCTAGAGCAGCAGAAGCCACAAAACAACAGAGTGAAAGAGATTTCCAGTCCAAGATAGCCTGACAGGCCAACACAAAAGGTCTATCACATGGGGCATGAAGCTGAGCCCCACGGAACCCAGTCCAGACTTGGTTGTGCAACACCAGCAGAAACAGGACCAGAGCAGGCCTCGGGGGCAGAATCCCCAGCAGCAGCTGATGTTCCCAGATCCCTCAGCCCACAAACACCAAAGACAGCTTCAAAGGTGAGCGAAAAAGCTTTTTCATCTGGATGAGAAGCAAGCATGGTCCTCCCCTAACCCTAGACCCAGGTGGCAGTAGCAGGAACAGCAGTAATAGTGTCCATTTGTGGAGGCCTCTACCTAAAGACCCTGGGGGAATTGAGCCACTGATCTGAGTCTCAGCCCTGAGTGGAAGCCCTGGGATGAGGAAGAACGTTGGTGTGGCGGAGCTGATGAAGGCTCTGGAAAGGGAATTCTACTTGCAGATCCTGGGCAGAATAAGCTTTGGTAGCTTAGGGCAGGGCAAGAGAGGAGTAAACTCCTCTCCCTTAACTGTGCCACTTTGGAGGAACTGGGAAATTACTGGTCTCTAGAGTATACTCTTCACTTCACAAAGGATTCAAAAGTCAAGTAACTGGCTGGGAAAATACCCAAAAAAGGTAAAAAATAAGACTATAGAAGGCTACTTTATTGATGAACAAGTATTTTCTTCCATGCTTTTGGATGAGGAAGAACAATGCATACCATCAGAGGAAGACAAAAGTCAAGGCTTCTGCATCCAAAACATCCAAAAAAATATGCAATGGTCACAGGCCATGGAGGAGCTCTAAAAGGATTTTGAAAATCAAGTAAGAGAGGTGGAGGAAAAATTGGGAAAAGAAATGTGAGCAATGCAAGAAATTCATGAAAAGTGAGTCAACAGCTTGCTAAAGGAGACCCAAAAAAATGCTGGAGAAAATAACAACTCTAAAAATAGGCTAAGTCAATTGGAAAAAGAGGTCCAAGAAACCAATGAGGAGAAAAATGCTTTAAAAAGCAGAATTAGTCAAATGGAAAAGTAGGTTCAAAAGCTCACTGAAGAAAATAGTTCTTTCAAAATTAGAATGCAGAAGATGTAAGCTAATGACTTTATGAGAAACCAAGAAATTGCAAAACAAAACCAAAAGAATGAAAAATAGAAGATAATGTGAAATATCTCATTGAAAAAACAACTGACCTGGAAAAGAGATCCAGGAGAGACAATTTAAAAATTATGGGACTATATGAAAAACATGATCAAAAAAAGAGCCTAGACATCATCTTTCATGAAATTATCAAGGAAAACTGCCCTGATATTCTAGAACCAGACGGCAAAACAAATATTAAAAGAATCCACCAATCACCTCCTTAAAGTGACCCAAAAAGAGAAATTCCTAAGAATATTGTAATCCTATTCAAGAGTTCACAAGTCAAGGAGAAAATATTGCAAGCAGTTAGAAAGAAACAATTCAAGTACTGTGAAAATACAATCAAGTTAACACAAGATCTAACAGCTTCTACATTAAGGGATCAAAGGGCTTGTAATGTGATATTCTAGAAGTCAAAGGAACTAGGATTAAAATGAAGAAATCACCTACCCAGCAAAACTGAGTATAATACTTTAGGGGAAAAAATGGTCATTCAATGAAATAGAGGACTTTCAAGCATTCTTGGTGAAAAGACCAGAGCTGAATAGAAAATCTGATTGTGAAACGCAAGAATCAAGAGAAGCATGAAAAGGGAAACAGGAAAGAGAAATCATAAGGGACTTACTAAAGTTGAACTGTTTACATTCCTACATGGAAAGATAATATCTGTAACTCTTGAAACTTTTCTCAGTATTTGGGTAGTTGGAGGGATTATACATACACAGAGAGAGAGAGAGAGAGAGAGAGAGCACACAGGGTGAGTTGAAAAGGAAGGGATATCTAAAAAAATAAAATTAAGGGATGAGAGTAATATATTGGGAGGAGAAAGGGAGAAATAGAATGGGGCAAATTACTTTTCATAAAAGATGCAAGAAAAAGCTTTTTCAATAGAGGGAAGAAGGGGGGGTGAGAAAGAAAAAGTGAAGCTTGCTCTCATCACATCTGGCTTGAGGAGGGAATAACATGCACACTCATTTTGGTATGAAAATCTATCTTATACTTCAGGAAAGTGGGGGAGAAGAGGATGGGTGGGGTGGGGGATGATAGAAGGGAGGGCAAATGGGAGGAAGGAGTAATAAGTAATCACTCTGGGGGAGGGACAGGGTCTAAGGAGAGAACAGAATGAATGGGGGGCAGGTTAGGATGGAGGAAAATGTAGTTTCCTTTCACAACATGACTACTATGGAGGTCTTTGGCAGAACTACACATGTATAGCCTATGTTCAGTTGCTTAGCTTTCTGGATAGGGATGGGTGGGGAGGGAGGAAGTGAAAGAAGTTGGAACTCAAAGTTTAAAGATTAAATGTTGATAATTGTTTTTGCATGCAACTGGGAAATAAGGAACACAGGTAATGGGGTATAGAAATCTATCTTGCCCTACAAGAAAAGAGAGAAAATAGGGATAAGGGAAAGGAGGGGTGGCAGATTGGGGGAAGGGATAATCAGAATGCATGGTGTTTCAGACTGGGGGAGGGGAGAGATGGGGAAAAAAATTTGGAACTCAAAATCTTGTGGAAATGAATGTTGAAAACTAAAAATAGAGAAAGGAAATAGAAGGTAGTCCAGTGGAATAGGTTAGGTACTCAAGACACAGTAGTCAATGAATATAGCAGCCTACTGTTGGATAAACCCATGGACCCCAGCTTCTGGGATAAGAACTCACTGTTTGACAAAAATTGCTGGGAAAACTGGATAACACTGTCATAGAATCTGGGCATAGATCAGTGCCCATACACAAGAATAAAGTCCAAATAGATATATGATCTAGGTATAAAGACTAATACTATAAACAAATTAGAGGAGCAAGAAATAGTGTATTTGTCAGATTTATGGAGAATGGAGAAATTTTTGACTAAACAAGAGATAGAAAACATTATGAAGTGCAAAACGAATTTTTGCAACTAGTGTCTGTGATAAAGGCTTCATTTCTAAAATATATAGAGAACTGAGTCAAATGTACAACAATACAAGTCATTCCCCAATTGATAAACGATCAAAGGATATGAACAGGCAGTTTTCAGAGGAAGAAATTAAAGCTCTCTATAGTCATGAAGAAATGCTCTAAATCACTATTGATTACAAAGATGCAAATCAAAACAACTCTTGAGGTTACCACATCACACCTGTCAGATTGACTAACATGACAAAACAGGAAGATGATAAATGTTGGAGAAGATGCGGGAGAGTTGAAACACTAATTCATTGTTGGTGGAGCTGTGAGCTCATCCAACCATTCTGGAGATCAATTTGGAACTATGCCCAAAGGGCTACAAAAATGTGCATACACTTTGACCCAGCAATATCCCTTCTCAGACTGTATTCCAAAGAGATCATAAAAATGGGATAGGGCCCCACATGTACAAAAGTATTTATAGCAGCTCTCTTTGTGGTGGCCAAGAACTGGAAATCGGGAGCATGGATGCCCATTATTTGGGGAATGGTTGAATAAGTTGTGGTATATGAACATAATGGAATGCTACTGTGCTATAAGAAATGATGAACAGGAAGCCTTCAGAGTGGCCTATAAAGACTTATGTGAACTGATGCTGAGTGAAAGGAACAGAACCAGGAGAACCTTGTACACAGCAACAACTGTAGTGTGTGAGTAATTTTCTGGTAGACCTAGTCTTTCACAGCAATGCAAGGACCTAAAAAATTCCCAATGGACTCTTGAGGCAAAATGCCTTCCACATGCAGAGAAAGAACTACAGAACTGGATCGCAGAATGAAGCAGACCATTTTCTCCTGTGTTATGTTTTGTTTGGTTTGGTTTGGTTTTCATGGTATCTTCCATTCATTTTAATTCTTCTATGCAACATGACTAAGGTGAAAATGCATTTAATACAAATGTATGTGTAGAACTTATATAAGATTGCAAGATGTCTCAGGGCAGGGGAAAAGGAGAGGAGAAGGGAGGGAAAGGAGGGGGAAAAAATCTAAGATATATGGAAGTGATTGTAGAAAAGTGACAACAAACAATTTTTAAAAATAAAAAAAGTTTTAATGTAAAAAAAAAAGACTACACAAGACAATCTAAGGGGATGCATAAACAAAATATTAGAACTGAAAAGAACAGTTCATGTGAGGAAACTGAGACTTTAAAGCGCGTTGGTAAAGCTGTAAACTGATTCAACCTTTCTGTAGAGCAATTTGGAACTATACCCAAAGGGCTATAAAACTGTGCATACATACCCTTTCACCTAACAATACCACTACTAGGTCTGTACCCCAAAAGAGTTAAAAAGTAAAATGGAAAAGGACCTACATGCATAAAAAAACATTCATAGCAGCTCTCTTCTAGGAGAGAAGAATTAGAAATTGAGGGGATGCCTATCAATTGGGGAATGGCTGAACAAGTTGTGGTATGTTATTATGATGGAATGCTATTGTTGTATAAGAAATAATGAACAGAATGCTCTCAGGAGAACCTGGAAAGACTTGCAAGTGAACTATACTGTGTACAAAGTAAAGGCAATATGATAAAATGATAGCTATAAATGACTTAGCTATTCTCAGCAATGCAGTGATCCATGACAATTCTGAGTGACTTAGGATGAAAAATGGTATCCATCCCCAGAGAAAGAACTGATGATGTCTGAATAGAGATTGAAAAACTTTTTTTTTTCCTTTTTTTCTTGGAGTTTTTTTTCCTGTTTTCTTTTACAACATGACTATTGCGGATATATTTTGTAGGACTATACACATATATCCCATATGGAACTGCTTGCTTTCTCAATGAAGAGGGGCAGGGAGGGAGGAAGGGAAAGAATTTGGAACTTTTTGTAAGTTTTCAAAACAAATGTTAAAAACTGTCTTTACATGTAACTGGGGAAAAATAAAATACTAAATAAAAAGCTTAATTTTTTTTAAAAAAGAAAAAAATCATGTCAGCTGTATTTTTTTTAGTCATTCAACTAGTGCTTTACTTATATGAATTATCTTGCACAGCCCTCCCTCACTCAAAACAAAGTCAAGTGTAAGTTATGTCATCATTTCTCTGATGTCATGGTCCTCTTCAAAAATGAAGGATAAACACAACCTGTGAGTAGACCGAACTGCCTGAATGGCTAGATTTCTTTCTTGGCTTTCTCTTTCTTTTTCTTTCTTTCTTTTTCTTCCTTTTTTCTTTCTTTCTTTCCTTCTCTCTTTCCCTCTTTCTTTCTTTCTTTCTTTCTTTCTTTCTTATCTTTCCTAAAACCTTATACCCAGCGCACTCTGAAGCTCATAGATTGAACAACAATGGGTCCCTGCCCAAGCTCCCCTCAATGGCTGTTTTTTGAACCCTCCTGTCTTACACTGAATGTCAATAATAATTGTTTCTCTTTGAAACAACATTCCTGAGGGTCCTGAGGTCCCTCCCAGCTTGATTTATTTTTTCTTTTCTATTTAAAGGGACAATCCCTTGACTACTTTTTAAAGAGGCCTATTCACTGAATGGGTATTACTTAACTTTAAGTGAGTACCTGAAAAGGCCTTGGCCTAAAAGGCCAAGTTCTCTTACTGCATCCTGGGCTGTCTCCAGTCATCCTGATGAATATCTGGTCATTGGATCCAGATGGCTGAGGAGGAAAAAGTGAGGCTGGTGACCTTGCACAGTCCCCCTCACTCAAAACAAAAGTCAAGTGCAAGTCTTGTTATCATTTCTCTGGTGTCATGGTCCTCTTGGAAAACAAAGGATGAACACAACCACAACAACCTACTTATATGGATTATCTCTTTCAATCCTTAGCAACCCTCTGAAGCAGGCACTGTTAGCCCCACCACAGGGTAGGGATAAAGAAGTCAAGGTTCCATGACTTCCCCTTGGTTATACAAATAAGGCTTAAAGACAAGAATTAAATCCAGGGTTTTCCCTGACTCCCAGCCAATATTGCATTTTGCATATTACGTACTTTTTGAATTTGAATGGATAAGTCCTTTAAATAATGGCACATTTTTAGTCTAAGGTTACTAATCACAGATACAGTCTACTGCATTAAACTCTGTAACTCTTCATCAATTCCACAAATCCTTGTTCAAGACCAAAGAAAAATAAGTAAGTTGTTAAACAAAACAAAGGACATACAAGTGGCATGGACTGTCAGCATTTTCATTAAAAGCTTCAGAAGAACTTTTAGCTATAAAAACCTACCTGAGGTTCTTTTCGTTGGGTAAACCTAACTTCCTTTCAAACCTCCAAGACAGATGGAGATCAAAACTATAATGTCTACCAGTGAGTAAAGAAGTAATTTTTGCAGTGTGTGTAATAATAGTCAACAAGCACATATTAACTTCTTTACTATGTGCCAGAGTTTGTGATAGATGCTAAGGACACAAAGGCAAAAAAAAAACCCCACAACAAACAAACAAACAAACAAAAAAAGGCCTTGCTCTCAAGGAGCTGATTTTTTTAAGTTTTATTTTTTCCTTAATTACATATAAACAAATTTTTTGAATTCATTTATTAAAATTTTAACTTTCAAGTTCTCTCCCTCCTCCCTACCTCTCTCCTTGAGGAGGAAAGCAATTTGGCCATCATGCAAAAAAAATTTGAATATTAGCCATGTTGCAAAAGAAAATCAATACCAAAAGAAAAAGAAAGTTTAAAAAAGTATGCTTCGATCTGCATTCAAACTTCATCAGTTCTTTTCTGTATGTGAATAGAATTTTTCACCACAAGTCCTTTGGAATTGTCTTGGATCATCATATTGCTGAGAATGGCTGTCATTCACAGTCAATCTCTGTACAGTGTTGCTATGTACAACGTTCTGGTTCTGCTCATTTCACTTTGCATCAGTTCATGTAAGTCTAAGGAGCTTACATTATAATGGGGAAAATAACATGCAAACAGCTGTGTACATACAAGATAGATACAGGATAATCTCAGAGGGAAGGCATGAATATTAAGAAAGACCAGAAAAGGAGCAACTTTCTGACATAAAGACCAAGACTGAGTGTCTGCCTAAACCCCCAAGATCCTCACCCTTCCACAAAGTTAAGCAAACAGACTTGGGAAATTTTCAGACAGACAGCCATGGATCAATCCACCTATAAAAACGTTCTACTCCAACCCAACAGGGTCGTTGTTTCAATAGATTAGACACAACCACCCATGAGATGAAAGCACAGACCCACCCATGTCCTCCAACCACAAACTGTCACCAACCATCCCGGAAACCACATGAAAGAGGAGCCTCACAATAAAAGAAAAGGTTACTTTGGCCATAGGACCAGGAAGAAATACTGTCCAGCCACCCCTCTCCTGGTTTCTGGCCTGGGAGGGCAAAAGGAAGAAAAAAAATTCCTCAAATGTGAGTGAAAAGAGAGGATCTGTGGATTTTCAGAGGGCAGAGGAAGCTGGCTGTGGTATCAGGAAGATTTGAGACTGAACCCTGCAATTCCCTAAAACTAAATGACAGAGTAGGTGCTGATCTCCACTGCAGACAGACCTCTTAAAACCGATGAGGTTGAAAATTGGATAAAAAAGAAAACAAATGGGGTAGGGGAGGAAAACTGTAGAAGATAAAGGAGAGTCACTTGTGAGAAAATGCCACTGTACTGACAGAGGTGGGGCATGGTATTTGGGAGTTTGGCAAGAATAGCTAGCATTTATGTACTATTATAAACAATGTTGTATTATTTTATGCTATGAAATAATATGATAATATTATAAATCTCATTTGATCTTCACAACAACCCTGGGAGAGAGATACACTATTAGTCCCATTTTATAAACGAGAAGACTGAGGCAGACTGAGTTTAGGTGACTTGCCCAGAGTCACACAGTTAGTGTCAAAGGAAGCATTTGAATTCTAGTCTTCCTGACTCTAGAGGCAGCTAAGTGGTTCAGTGATAGAATGCTGGGCCTGGAGCCAGGAAGACCTAACTTCAAATTCGCCCTCAGACACTTAGCTTGTGACCCAGGGCAAGTTATTTAACCTATTAAGTTCACCTCAATCCACTAGAGAAGGAAATGGTAACTTTGCCAAGAAAACCCCATGGACAGTATTGGTCCACAAGGTCATAAAGAATTGGATATGACTGAACAATTTCCTGACTCCAGGTTCAGCCTATCTACTGCATCACCTAGTTGCCTCTAGTATAGTGATTGGTATGAGACCAAAGAGTCAATGTGATTTTTTTCCATGATCATCAAGCATGTCATTCATGTTCTCAATTTATATCACCAAACTGAAGCCTAGACTATGTCAAGGTCATACAGACCAAGAAGGCTTACTTCATTCCCTTACATTTATTACCCTACATGTGTTTCCTTCTTTTCCAGTATATACTGAGTGTGTCTAGAGAAAGAAATCACTTATGCTAGACCTTGCCCAGGGGCAAAGGTCCAGATATATGTTATATGACAGTAGATTGTAGAATAGACAATGATCTTCCTGGCAGGTAAGTGTTCAAAGTGAACTACCTTACAATGCTACAGCAGCCAGCTATCAAAGCTTAACCTGGCAGAAAAACTGGCTCTCCCTTGGCATAACTATTTTCACAGCACTTTTAAGTATCACAGAATAATTTTACACATAGGGTCTCCCAAAATTCAGTTCAGTTTGAAGCTAGGTGGCACAGTGGATAGAGTGCAGAGGCTGGAGTCAGGAAGACCTGAGGACAAATGTGGCCTTAGATACTTACTAGCTGTGTGAGTCTGGGCAAGTCACTCCACCCTGTTTGCCTCAGTTTCCTCCTCTGTAAAATGAGCTGGAGAAGGAAATGGCAAACCATTCCATTACCTTTGCCAAGAAAACCCCAAGTGGGGTCACAAAAAGTCAGACAGGACTATACAATAACAAACATCTTAAATACTTAATAATCTTCATATGAGGCTCTCAACAACCCTAGGAGATGGACACTACAGGTATTATCCCCATCTTACAAAGAAGGAAACTGAGGCTTAGAAAGTTTAAGTGACTTATCCAGTTACCTGCAGTAACATCTGAATGCAAATCTTCCTAATTCTATGTCTCACCCTCTTGCTACTGCTCCACACTACCTCTCCTTCTGTGGGAGTATTTAACTGATGAGCAAATGATAAACATTTTAAGACTCTGTGCAAAAATGATAATTTGGTGAACTGAGGAAACAAAATATTGGTACTGCTACACAATAAAATCTCACAAAGCAAATATTAACTGCAAAAAATAATAACTTAGCAATTCAGCTTTCCTACCACATCATTCAATGTGTTAATTGCTCATTAAATCAGAAAATCAAAGGCATAACCTTCCTGGTAAAAATAAAAATCCTAGTGGAAAAAACTGGACTGAAAATGTTAGAGGTTCAAACCACATCTATCTTATGTTGAGTAAAATAAGGTTTATGTAGAGCACCACACATTTCAGAGACTCCTGGAAAACACACTATTTGATCTCCTACCCAGCTCACATGTTTGATGTGGGCACTAATACTGGGCCAACATTTGGCATATTAGTATCTCAATGGAAAGACAGAACAGTAGAAGTGTATAGAAACACAAAATTCAGAGGGCAGCAATGCTCTCTCTTTCAACCTTTTTATCAGACAAGCCAAAGAGAAGAGCATTACCAGGGCCGCTGCTCGTCCTTGGTTCTTGAAGAGGACCATGATCAGGGAGGTGACACCAGGACATGCAAGTGAATTGGACTTAAGTGAGACAGGGCTGTGCCAAGTCAGCAGCCTCACTTTCTCCTCCCAAGCCATCTGGGTCCATGACCCTAGATGCAGTAGCAGACCTTGGCCTTTTTAGGCTACTATCTTTTCACAGGTCTCATTTTGACTGAAGTAATGCCCATTCAGTGATTAAGACTAGGTAAAAATTGAGATAGAGAATGGTCTTTTTTACCTCGTCAAAAAAAAATCAATGTAGGAGGCGAAGACTCTCAGGATTTCTATTTACATTCACTTGGAGCCAACCAGGGTACAAACGATGACCAAGTGGGCCCAAATCACTCTGGCTCTCATTTACCTGGGTTGATTCCATGTTTAGGGTATCAGCTAGCACACATGGTACACAACATATGTAAGACAACAATACATATGTGCCAAATTGTGTGCACTGGTTATTCATTAAGCAAGGCAGCCAATTAAATTTTTAGCTCCTCAACTAAATCACACAACCTATTTTGTGAGGAGAGAGAAATACAACATTAAAAGAACTGTTTTCAGTTTTGTTTTGCCTTTATTATTATTATTAACTGTGGAAATATTGAGAATTAGAAGACTGTCTTCAAGTCTCTTTGAATCATCTGTCTCAAGTTCATCCCAGCTGTGTACTGTGGTGAACATTTAAAGATACACTTTTATTACACTAACTAAAATGACATCACTGAGAGTTCACGTCACAAGTGCTTTCTTAAGTTTGAGATGCAAATTCCCTTCTAGATGGGATCTCATCTTTAAAATCAATTGATTGTAAGGTATCATCAGGGCCAGGGTCAATTCTGATTTTCTTTAAGGTTTACAAAAGCTAAACAAAAATGTTTAAACAACTTTTATATTCATGCTCCTGCATTTGAAATAACTGCAGTATAAATGCAAGTCTTTTTTTTTATTTTTTTTTTAATTTTTTTTTATTAATTTTTAACATTTATTTTCACACAATTTTGGGTTACAAATTTTCTCCCCTTTTATCCCCTCCCCCCCCAGACCCAAGCTTTCTAATTGCCCCTGTGACCTATCTGCTCTCTCCTCTATCCTCCCTCCCTGCCCTTGTCTCCGTCTTCTCTTTTGTCCTGTAGGACCAGATAGCTTTCTTGACCCCGTAACCTGTATTTCTTGTTACCCAGTGGTAAGAACATTACATTTGGTCCTAACATTTTGAGTTCTAACCGCCTTAGCTCCCTCCCTCTCCATCCCTCCCCTTGAAAGACAGGCAATTCAATATAGGCCATATCTGTTTAGTTTTGCAAATGATTTCCATACTAGTTGTGTTGTATAGGACTAATTGTATTTCCCTCCATCCTATCCTGTCCCCCTTTACTTCTATTTTCTTATGGTCCTTTCCTTCCCCATGAGTTTCGACCTCGTATTGCATTCTCCTCCCCATGCCCTCCCCTCCATCCTCCCCCCCCACCCTGCTTGTGCCCCTGTTCCCCACTCTCCTGTATTATGAGATAGGTTTTCCTATCAAAATGAGTGTGCATTATATTCTTTCCTTTAGTGGAATGTGATGAGAGTAGACCTCATGTTTTTCTCTTGCCTCCCCTCTTTATCCCACCACTAATAAGTCTTTTGCTTGCCTCTTTTATGAGAGATAATTTGCCCCATATAACTTCTCCCTTTCTCCTCCCAATATTTCTCTCTCACTGCTTGATTTTATCTTTTTTTTTAATATATGATCCCATCCTCTTCAATTCACTCTGTGCACTCTGTCTCTATGTATGTGTGCGTGCGTGCATGTGTGTGTGTGTGTGTACTCCCACCCAGTGCCCAGATACTGAAATGTTTCAAGAGTTATAAATATTGTCTTTCCATGTAGGAATGTAAACAGTTCAACTTTAGTAAGTCCCTTATGATTTCTCTTTGCTGTTCGCCTTTTCATGGTTCTCTTCATTCTTGTGTTAGAAAGTCAAATTTTCTTTCCAGCTCTGGTCTTTTCATCAGGAAAATTTGAAAGTCTTCTATTTCATTGAAAGACCATTTTTTCTCCTGAAGTATTATACTCAGTTTTGCTGGGTAGGTGATTCTTGGCTTCAGTCCTAGTTCCTTTGACTTCTGGAATATCCTATTCCATTCCCTTCTATCCCTCAATGTAGAGGGTGCCAGATCTTGTGCTATCCTGATTGTATTTCCACAATACTTAAATTGTTTCTTTCTAGCTGCTTGCAATATTCTCTCTTTCACCTGGGAATTCTGGAATTTGACCACAATGCTCCTAGGAGTTTCTCTTTTTGGATCTCTTTCATGCGGTGTTCTGCGGATTCCTTGAATATTTATTTTGCCTTCTGGTTCTAGAATCTCAGGGCAGTTTTCCTTGATAATTTCATGGAAGATGATGTCTAGGCTCTTCTTTTGATCATGGTTTTCAGGTAGTCCCAGAATTTTTACATTGTCTCTCCTGATTCTATTTTCCAGGTCAGTTGTTTTTCCAATAAGATATTTCACATTATCTTCCATTTTTCGAATCTGCGCGGTATGTTCTGAGATATCTGTCTTTCTCGAAAAGTCCTTAGCGTCCATCCGTATCATTCCAGTTTTGAAAGATCTATTTTCTTCAGTGAGCTTTTGAATCTCCTTTTCCATTTGGTTAATTCTGCTTTTGAAAGCATTCTTCTCCTCATTGGCCCCTTGCACCTCCCTTGCCAGCTGAGTTAGGCTAGTTCTCAAGGTGCCAATTTCTTCAAGATTTTTTTGGTTCTCCTTTAGCAGGGAGCTGATCTGCTTTTCATGCTTCTCTTTCATCCCTCTCATTTCTCTTCCCAGTCTTTCCTCCACCTCTCTAACTTGATTTTCAAAATTCCTCTTGAGCTCTTCCATGGCCCGAGCCCATTGGGTGGGCTGGGACACAGAATCCTCGATTTCTGTGTCTTTGCCTGATGGCAAGCATTGTTCCTCCCCATCAGAAAGGAAGGGAGGAAGTGTCTTTTCTCCGGTAAAGTACCCTTCAATAGTTTTATTTCTTTTCCCTTTTCTTGGCATTTTCTCCAACCAGTGGCCTGACCTCTGAATGTTCTCCTCACACCCACCTCGCCTCCTGGTCCTCCCAGCCAGCGTTTGGGGACTGAGATTCAAATGCTGCTTCCCGCCTTAGGATTTTTGGCGGGGGCAGGGCTGCTATTCAGTGTGAGAATTAAGTTCAGGTGGTCAGGGGCAGGGCCGCCTCTCAGACATAGTTCCCTCTGGGGGTTTATGCACAGACCTTCCACAATGGATCCAGGCTCCTGCCCGTTTGGGGAGCCCCCGTCCGCAGCCACCTCTCAGCCCCCACCTCCTGGGGGGGGCCCGAGCCTTGGGGGCACCCCACTCCCCTCTCAACCCGCCAAAGAGACTCTCTCACCCACCCCCGTCAGTCACCTGTTGGTGGGGGGGCCATGCCACCGCTGAAGATCCCGCCTCCGGAGCCCTCTCAGGTCTGTGCCTCTCGGAGCTGTGGCCGCCACCGCCGCCGCAAGTCCGGGATGGGCTCCGCGTCTGCAGCGCAACGGACCTTTTGCGAGAGGTTTGCAGGTCCCTCTGTGGGTGGGGGGACCCGCGTGGCCACTGGAGATCCCGCTGGAGATCCCGTCCCCGTAGCCCTCTCGAATCTCCTCCCCTCAGTGTCGTGGCTACGGCAGGGCCGCACTCCGCTCCCCGTCCCAGCTCCCAGTCCGCGGCGCGAAGGACCCCCCGCGAGAGGTCCGCAGGTCTCTCTGGAGCAGGAATCTCCCTCGCTCCAATACTCCGTGGTCTCTGGGTGCAAAATTCGCCCTGGCTTGGTCCCCTCTAGCCGTTCTGTGGTTTGTGTGTTCGGAGCTATGTGTATGTGCGTCTTTCTACTTCGCCATCTTGGCTCCGCCCCCCCTAAATGCAAGTCTTAACAGTCTTTGAAATACATGAAACTCCACTAGTATTATTCTATCCATTTTTTTCAAATTCATCTCTTATTTTAAAATTTAACTTTCCCAAACTCCAGAAACATTCTATTTTTTTTCTTATAAAGTTTTTCATGTTCAGTGACTCAAAATGTTTACACACATATGGAAAAATAAGAGGTCAAAGATAACTTCCCCCAAGAAATTCACATACCCAGAGTATCCCTTCTCTGACCTTTTTTGAAATTTTCATCCTAAAGTCTTCTCTTTATATTTTTCTTGCTGAATTCATGATGTGGACCTTAAGTGGCACAGCTACTTTGGATAAGGGTCTCAGGGCTAGAGACTCATCTTGGAGATGGGTTCAAATAGTTTTAGCAGGGCTCCTACAGCCTAGATATTGCCAGAGAAAATGGACCAAAGAGAAAAGGCATAGCTCTAACACAGTTCAGATGACCACTCCAAATTGCCAGGTAAAAGTCTGTCTTCCCCACTGGTCACTAGCAGTCTCACTGCCTTAAAGGATTCTGAATCCATTCTCTGAGAAAACACATTTCTATGATCAGAAAGACAGAGAAGCAGAAAGGACACAGGAAAAGAAGGCTTGCAGGAGGGGCCAAAGCTCCACCTGCCATGGCTGCTTCCTCATTACTCAGATGGGCTGCAGTTCTTTCCTTAGAGGCCAGGATCCCAGTTATCCCACTAAATACTTCCCTGCACCGCCTAATAATGACTAAAGGAAAGATATAATCAGAAAGGTAACCACTCCAAAGACATCTTTTACTTCGTTTTTGGATGCAATGTTTAAAAAACTTTCCCCCAATTTTTTGTTTCTTCTTCAGTACCTTTGGTTCATAGAATTCATTTTTAAATAGCTATTTCGGAGGATTTTAACAGCTAAGAAAATGAATAACTAAAATGCCAAGTTCAAATTCTCTACCTCCTCTCTTTTCCCTCCCTTAACACAACCCTCCTGACATCCCACAGAAACAGCTCTCTGGAAGATCCTCAACACAAGCCACAGTAAGTTGGTCACTCATGGTTTATGTTCTCTAAGGACACATAGACAGTCTCATATGTTCCCACAGCAGCAGTGGGAAGAAATGAGGGAAAGTGGAAAGGAAGACTAGAATTATTACAAATCTGTTTTGCTTTAATTTTGCACCTGAGGAAGAGAAATACAGAAATAAATTCTCTTAAAAAATTAAGCAATCAACATAGCTGCCCAGAGTCTCTACAATGCCCTTCTGCCATTTTAAGCTACAGAAAAGGAAATGCCTACGGAAGCATCAAAACCTAAATAAACCATAAAAGGCATGGACCAGAAACTAAGCTCTATTTGCAACAAGAGAATGTTAATCACATAAGTTTAAAAACTTTTTTTAAGTAAAAAAAAATTAGTCTACTTTCAGTTCATCTAATAAAGGAATCATAGCATAGAGAAGTAAAACCTTAGCGGATGAAGTCTTCTAGATCCTCTCACAGTTAGATTTCATTTTTGCTTCCTCCAGGGTCACCAGGGACCTCCTAATCACTAAACTCAGTGGCTTTTTTTCTGTCCTCATCCTCCTTGATCTCTCTAAGTCATCTGACATAAGCAACTATTTTAAAATCTTATTCTCCTTCGACATGGAATTTTTATCCCATATCACTGACCTTCTCCACTATCTCCTTTTTTCATTTTTCTTCTTTCTTCTGCACCTTCCCCTCTAGCTCACTCAGCCTTATGGTTTTTTGCATTCTTTTGGAGATCTTATTCCCTCCCACTATTACCTTTTCATCGATACATCCATAATGTATGCCTTCATCCCATCCTTACCTCCATCCTCTCTGTTGAGTTAACATGTCCTATCTCTAACTGCCTGATGAACATTTTACCTGGCCTTCCTAATGTTACCAAAAATCTTAGCATGTCCTCATCATCTTTTCTCATTGAAAAAACAAAATACCTTCTACCTTTTCACTTCTTTATTTCTGTAAAGGACACCCCTATTCACCTGATCTTCTACTAATACACCTTAATGCCCCTTCTGATTGCTTCCATTCCATTGCCCCACTCACAGCCAATAAACAAATGGTCCTCAGACACTGAGTTCACTATACTACTCCTTTACTCAAAAATGTCAGACTCTCCCTTGCCTATAAGAACACAGAGGTCCTCTAGTTTAACCTCTCCATTTAATGGATGAGGAAATTGAGGCACAAAGAGGCTCAGTAACTTCCTCACATCAGGAGCTATCCTGGAATCCCTATTGTATGGCTCTTTAAGCCTCAACCACTCTACCAGCCCGACCTCCGAACGCCTCTCACTCATTCTGCATTTCTCAGATGCAGGCTTGAATGACTCATTCTCATTTTATAATCACCAAATTTGGCTTTTTTACCCAGATGATGAGAAGATGAGGGCAATGATTCTATTTTTACTTCCATTGTTCTCTGGGAAGTGTTCAGTAATGCAGTGGAAGGCTTGAAGAGGGACCTAAGGTGTTGGGTATGTGGTAGAAGGGATGCCGATTCGGGCACAGATTGAATTAGATGGCCTCTGAAGTCCTTTCTAACTCTGAGGCTCTATCCAATAGATCATGAATTAATGACTTCCAAATGCTCAGTCAAATAAGAGGCTGTATAAGGGAACAAAGAAAAGGAGGAAGGTGGACAGTTAGGGCCTAATGTGTATGTATCTTTTTTATCCTGAAATTCCTGCCTCAGTTGACTTTCTGCAATGAATCAGTGTCTCTTTCTCTCCTGAACAAATGAAGTTATACTGTGACACAAAATGGTCTTCTTGTTGGACAGATGCTCTGGCTTAATTGGACAGGATGCATTTGTTATACAAGAGGCAGCAATAAACTACAAACCCAAACAACAAAAATTGTCTTGTTTTACCCTGCTCTTGAGAACCATAACCCTCTTTTTCTTTATTTGCTCATTTAGCTTTGGCTCTCCTCCATTTTACTTTATCTCAAAACATCTCTTCCATTCTCAGCAGTACTCTTCAAACTTCAAATTCTGACATCATGTAACCTTACTTCAAGAACTGAGACTTTGAATAATTGAGAGATTGGGGCAATTAAAGTTCCCTCACTGAAAATCATCTCATTAAACTATTTATAAGATCTAGACCTGAAAGATCTTTAAAGACCATCTAATCCAAACCTTTTATTTTTACAGCTAAGACAACTAAGTCCCCAAATGGTTAACTCACTTGCCCAAGGTCATTCCAAATCCAGGACTCTTTTCACTACTACATACTTCCTGATCCAACGTGCAGCACTCAGAGCAGTACCTGGCACACAGTAGACACTTATGATTGACTGAGGGATGGAAATATTCCTAAAGCTTTTATTTTTCCTATATGATATTACATATCATTCCTATGTTACTTCCTTTTAATTTTTACCATTATTTTTTTCAACATTTACTTCCATAAGTTTTAAATTTTCTCCCTTCTCTCCCCACTTCCTTCCCAAGATGGTATGCAAACTGATATGGACTCTACACATACATTCCTATCAAACACATTTTCACATTAGTTGTTGCATAGAAGAATTATAATGAATGGGAGAAACTATGAGAAAAGCAAAACATAACAAAAGAGAAAATAGTCTGCTTCATTCTGTGTTCAGACTGTAGTTCTTTCCCTGGAAGTGGATGGCATTTTGCATCATGAGTCCTTTGGACTTATTTTAAGTCCTTGTATTGCTGAGAAGGGCTAAGTCTATCAAAATCAGTTCTCATACACTGTGGCTGTTACTGTGTATAATGTTCTCCTGGTTCTGCTCACTTCACTCAGCATCAGTTCAAATAAGTCTTTCTAGATTTTTCTGAAGTCTGTCTGTTCATCATTTCTTATGGCACAATAGTATTCCATTACATTCATATACCACAACTTGTTCAACCATTCCCCAAATGATGGGCATCTCATCAATTTCCAGTTCTTGGCCACCACAAAAAGAGCTGCTATAAATATTTTGTACATGTGAGTCCTCCCTCATTTGTATGATCTCTTTGGGATACAGCCCTAGAAGTCATATTGCTGGGTCAAGGAGTATGCACATATTTATAGACCTTTGGACATAGTTCCAAACTGCACTTCAGAATGGTTGGACTAGCTCACAGTTCCACCAACAATGAATTAGTGTTCCAATTCTCCCACAGTTTCTCCAACATTTATCATTTTTCTGTTTTGTCATGTTAGTCAATCTGATAGGTGTGATGTGGTACCTCAGAGTTATTTTGATTTGCACCTCTGTAACTGATAGGGATTTCAAGCATTTTTTTTTTCTTATCACTATAAAAAGCTTCAATTTCTTCCTCTGAAAACTGCCTGTTCATATCCTTTGATATAAACATCTACTTTGATATGATATTTATTAACTGGGGAATGACTTGCATTCTTATAAATTTGACTCACTTCTCTATTTTAAAAATGAGGCCTTTATCAGACACTAGTTGTAAAAATTCTTTTCCAGTTTTGTGTTTCCCTCCTAACCTTGGTTGCATTGGGTTTGTTTGTACAAAAACTTTTCAATTTAATGTAATCAAAATTATCCATGTTACATTTCATAATGTTTTCTATCACTTATTTGGTCATAAATTTCTCCATTCTCCATAAATCTGACAAATAAACTATTTTTTTGCTCCCTCTAATTTGTTTATACTATCAGCCTTTATACCTAGATCGTGTGCCCATTTGGACTTAATTTTGGCATACCATATCAGGCACTGGTCTGTGCCCAGTTTCTGCCACACTATTTTCCAGTTTTCCCAGCAGTTTTTGTCAAACAGTGAGTTCTTTCCAGAAGCTGGGGTCCTTGGGATTATCAAACAGTAGACTGCTATAGTCATTGACTACTGTGTCTTGTGTATCTAACCTATTCCACTGATCTACCCCTCTGTTTCTTAGCCAGTACCAAGTGGTTTTGATGATTGCTGCTTCATAATACAATTTAAGATATAGTATGGCTTCCCTAGCATGTCTTTTAATTAATTCCCTTGAAATTCTGGACCTTTTGTTCTTCTAGATGAATAATTTGATATTTTTTTCTAGCCCTATAAAATAATTTTTGATAGTTTGACTGTACGGCACTGAATAAGTAAATTAACTTAGGTAGAATTGTCATTTTTATTATATTAGCTCAGACTACCCACAAGCAACTGATGTTTTCCCAATTATTTAGATCTGACTTTTTTGGGTGTGAAAAGTGCTTTGTAATTGTGTTCATACAGTCCCTAGGTCCTATATTACTTTCTAGAATCTTCCCTTCATTCTTCACAACATAAGTCTTTACTTGAAAAGAATAGCTTTTTTTTATCATAGCCTATAAAGTTATTATAATTTATAAGTGGAGAAATAAAACTATCATTCTCCCAAATTCTCTTACAGCCAAAGACAAGAGATTACAAACAACTAATAAGTGAATTAGTGCCAAAAGAATGTAGAGTCAGAAATGCAAAAGAATTACTAGCAGCAAGAATTATCCATCACTGGCCCTGGACACTACAAGTACTCCCAGTACCTTACGTAAGTGGAGCTATCACTCATGTAATGCAGTTAGCCCAAATAGGAATCCACAGGGCTCTCCCTGGGCCGCTGTAATAACAAGTGACTGGATCAGGGAATCAGAATTGGGACAAATCCAACAAAGCCTAAAATGAACTTTGAATTAGTCTTTAAGTTGCTGCTACTCCCAGATGTTTCATTTCTGGATCGAAGAATTAAACTTCTCTCTTCAAGAAGAGCCAATCTCTAGAGTTTCAACATAGACAGCTCCATTGTAGAAAATATACAGACTATTCCTTCACTTCAAAACAAATACAGTTTTTGAGCTAATCTTCCTTTTTATGGACTAATTAATAACAACCACAAAATTTTGTGCCAATCTGTGGGCAAGCACAAGCACAAAAGCTAGATAGTGTTTGCCTGCAATAAGCTTACTTTCTATTGGGGGTGGGTGAAATACAATGTGTTAAGATATAAGTAAAAATAGGATACATATAAGTAAATACAAAATAATGGGCAGTATTAACAATGGGGAGCTCATTAAAGGCCTTATGCAGGCAGGGATACCTAATGGAACTAAAGATAACAAGGAATGAAAGTGAACAGAACAAGAATTTCAGATATGGTGGATAGCCTCAGCAAAGAGAAGGAAAATAGAATTTCATGAGTACTGGGATCTAAAATTAGGCTGGTTTGGTGGGAGTATAGAAGTATGTGAGGGAGAATAACTAATTGATAAATGGTTTCAAATGCCAATATAGAGGGAAAAACGGGCCACTAGAGTTCCTTACACATGAGGATGGCATCACCAGATATGTGCTTTAGGAATGTAACTTTGGCAGCTATATAGCAAGCAATGGCTGAATTCAGGAAAGCCAATTAGGTGGCTACTGACATAATCCAAGTAAGAGACAATGAAGGCTTCAACTAGGGTGGTTGTGGTATAAGTGAAGAATGCCAAGATAGCGGAAACAAAACTTGGCCATTGATTGGATGTCAGGAGTGAGAGACTGAAAAGTTAAAGACAACTCTGAGGTTACCAACCTGAGCAAATGGAACAATGGTGGTACCCCTAAAGAAATAAGAACGTTACCAGGAAGGGTAACTTGGGGCAGAGGGGGCATAAAGACAAGAAGTTCTGTTTTCAGCATACTGATTTAAAATGAAAATGAGACTAACAGGAAGTAAGTGATGTAGGGTTAGAGATCAAGAAAGAAAGAATAGCTGCTTATATTGATTTGGAAATCATCTGCATAGAGAAGACAGTTAAATCTATGGGTGGCAATAAATCCTCACTTACTGTCCCTCCAAAAAAAAACAAAACAGAGAAGATCCTCAGAGACATCCCTATATGCTAAGCAATTAAAAGACACTGGAGAGATAAAGGCAAAAATTTCACCTCCTAATGGGGGAAGCAACATATAAATAAAGAACTTCTAACAAAACAAACAAAATAGAAAGAAGTTAATCTCTGAGGAAGGCACTAACTAGCTGGTGGAAGGTAGGATGAGTTGAATCTTGAAGGAAGTCAGTAAAACTAAGAGCCAGGAATAAGGTAAGAGAGCATTCCTAACACCAGGAACAGAGAGTACAATGGCACCAAATAAGGAACTGGCACGTCACGTGGAAGGGACAGTATATGGGCCAGCTAGCTAGATTATAAAGGATATGAAAGGGAGTAAAGAATAAGAAAACCGAAAAGGGAGAAAAAGAGTACAGGCTGTAAAAGGCTTTAAATGCCTCACAAAGACCATTATATTGCATCCTAGAGCTAAGAGAAAGTTGCTGTGGCCTTGGTCCATCCAGGGCAACAATGTGGCAGGCCATAGAAAAAGCCTGGGAGTAGGATCTCATCCTGGCTCTTGGGAAAGCCATCTAACTTAACATGAAGGGGTTGGACAACATGACATGTAAGGTTCCTTCCAGCCCTAATATCCTATGACTCAAAACTCTGATCGAGAATTCTTAGAAGTGCACCATAACGATTCAGATAAAAACAAACAAAAGCCAAAGTCAATCTGCAGCCCCCAAAAATAAAACAGAAGTATCTTTATAGTCCTTTAAAATGGAATTTCCATTTTACACAGGTTATAATCAATATTATCAATACTAGTTTTTGGTAAGAGGTCTTTAACAAGTAAATTTAAATAAGATGGACCAAATCAAAATCATAATTTTTAAGCAGAGTGTAGTGGAGGTCATTTCTCTCCCTGGCCTAAGTACTATACTAACCACACACATATAACTTATGTCCGTGCCTGTAGTTTTACTTTTCTACTTAAGCTTCATTTCCCAGGAATTCTCATCACTCAGCCTCTGGCTTTCCCACCAGAGAGAAAGCTGGTATGCACAGCTCCGTCCAGCAACTGCTTCCCCTTACAAAGGTTCATCTTGATTTCCTCTTTGAACACTGGTCAAACCCCAAACTGGGAGTCACAGGCTCAGCTCACTGTGGGAACTTGCCTCATTAGGGGGAAAAAAAATAAACAAACAGCAATATCTGTATTTTTCCACCTAGCTTTTGAGGGGTACAAATATTTCTCTCCCTGGAGAAGGAGGTTCAAGTCACTTATCATCTGAATCCTTTCTATTGCTACCACTGTTCACTCTCAGCTGTTTACTGGCAGGCCTTACTACACTCCCAGTAATCAGGAATTCTAGGACCAAGGAAATTAAAGGGCTATCCAGACTACTGTTTCAGGGCTAGCAGTAATGCTGTTCTTGCCCGTGAGAGGGCTCCTGGTTGACCAATATTCCTACCTATTGCTACAATAAAACTCTCTTCTTTCCCTAAAAATGCCCCGTAACACAGGTCTGTAAGTTTTGAAGTATTTGAGTACTGGACCAAAGAAACAGAAGAGTGATTTTATATAGTCATTCTCCTGCACCTTGTGATTCAAACCAGAGCACTCATCATCTGGCCCATTACCAAGCTAACACATGGTGACCATCTCATCTGTCCGGAGCTCAGCCTAGAACAATGAAGTAAACAATGAGAAAAGGGTCTTGTGATAGGCAAAAAAAGATATCACAAGTTCCCTAAGGTTCTTTTCCTCACCGAATCCCCTGGCACTTTATGGTACTCCCATGTGTTTGCCATATTCCAATATTTATTCTATTTACCCATGTGTATGTCTAATCATTGACAACGAGATTCTATATTCATTGACAGCTGGGCCTATATTTTATATCTAGCTTCCACTATGATTGTACACATTAGGCACTTAATGTCTCTTGAATGAATGACTGCTCAAAAATTCACATACTTTTTCCATCTGATAGTTTCAAAACTCTCATTTAAAACATATATTTTCTCATTTTACATACCGTTAACAATTATTTAGCCTTTAAGACCACAATAGTTTCAAAGCAGCAGATTAGAAAAGAGAGAGTTCTACATGTTGGCATTCTGAGAACAACAAGAAACCACAGCCAACGGTAAGAGTGATACTGAATAACTCTGGAAAATAGGAAAGAGTACCTTGATTTAGAGCTGAAAGGAACAAGTCATCAAAGCCAAGCTCTTCATTTTATAGACAACTAAACTGAGACCCACAAAAGCAAGGCTGAATAGTAATAAGGGCTAAGTACACGTTAAAAAAAAGAAAACCAACCCTAGTGTAGGTCATGAAGGGATCAATGCATCACAGTATAATCGTTGATAAGAAAATGATGACCCTAGGACATCTAGAAATGGTTCAATTACCCCCTTTCTTTTTTTTAAAGGGAAACCTGGGATATATTTTAGGACTATCTTCACCCATAATAGTTAAAATTAAAATAGATAGATAGATAGATAGATAGATAGATAGATAGATAGATAGATAGATAGATAGATAGATAGATGATAGATAGATAGGACCTTAAAGGATAACCCATCTATTATCTGGAAAACAACTATCCTGAACAACTTATTTCCCAAGTATTGCAAAGTGGGTTTGTACTCGTTTACACCTAATGTAAAGCATATGTTCTTGGGCTTTGGATGAATCAAGTACTGCAACAAAAGAGAAGAATCCATGATAAAGACCTTGTGATTAACTGACAAGCAGTAGATTTAAACTCAGGAAACAAATAGGCTTTTGCCACTCTTGGCAGAATCTCTGATGCACTATTATTTCATCTTGTTACATTTTTTTGTTTCATCCTGATGTATTCGGTTTCTTGAGAGAAGTAATACATGACTTGACATTATTTCAGGATTTCTGATGTGTGAGTAGGTGGACAGTAGGTGGATGTGATGATTAAGAGTTAAACTCTGTTAAGGGTTCTTGAAAGCTACAGAAGGTTAAGCCTTCCCCTGCACAGGAAGGCAATAAAGATGACAAAATGAAGGAGAAGAAGCAAAAATGAGCACCTCATTTGATTTGGAGTAACAGCCTAATCTAAGAGGTCTCTCTGAATTACATCTTTTTTTCTCTTCTTACATACAGTGACTGGAATGGGAAAAGAAGATTTCTGGAAAATAGAGTAAAAAGTAATATGATAGCCATATTTAAAGAAAATGGCAACACTAACTTAGCCAAAGTTCCTAAAGCAAATAATGGCCTGGGTTCATGGCCCATATCTAATATTTACTATCCATGTGACCTTGAGCAAATAATTTCACTGCTCTGACACCCACAATGCTTGGAACATATTAGTAAGTTAGTAAACATTTGCTGATTACCTACAAAATAATGATTTGAAAAAAACAACAATGGCCATAGAGTTGTGGAGAAAGTACACTGTAAATATTTCTAAGTAAATTTTATTTTTGTAATCTAAGTATAAGTGATTATCGTCACCAATTTATTGTGTGGATGCCTTAAGTATCAACCAACTACAATGTTAAAATCTCAAAAGTCACAGTAGGATCTCAACCATGTTTTCAAGTCTAACAACTTGTCAAGTGGATGTAGATGGAATAACTTACTAATTGTTCAAGTGAATCCCAAGGAAACACTTAACTAACCCCCACTCCTGACAAAAAACAAATAAACAAAAAACATACTTTTAACATTCAACCAAATTAGAATTATATGATTTAAAAACAAACAAACATAGAGCATTTCTTTGGAATTGAATGCTATTTTGAATAAATTGATGCCTGCCAAAATAGTTTTTATTGTGCCAATTTCATTTTAGTTTAAATTGAACACCAACATCACTACAGAAATCTATCCCTCAATAAACAACAACAAAAGCCTATGAAAAGCACAGATCCAGTACCCAGGGTCTAAGTGTCCATGTTCATGCATAAATCTGAAAGAATCATTCAAGCCTACAGTGCCATGCTAATCCAAAAAGAAACACAGCTATTTCAATACTGATGCAAAATGTAATTACGGTTGTATTTACCTGAAAAACTGACATAAAGGAATTTTGTGCTGTTTAAAGTTGGGGGAGGGAGTGATCTGCTTTCTCTGTTCAATAAATTATCAAGGGAGGTAGATAGGAATGAAACTGAAACTCCCCCAGGTAGATCCAAAGCTCTAAAGCCCTTTATCTGTCTCAGTCTACATTAGCCCAGGTCTCCCACCGGCCACACTGCATGGGAGGCAGGGTTGTGCCTGAGCAGGCAAGAACAAGAGAGCTGTTAGGGGAATCTGGAAGCTTTTCCTGATTAACATTAAGATATTAGTCATTTTCTTTACTGGCTGGGGTTCCTGGCTACACATCCAAGTATTTCTAAAATTTTAAATCATTTGTTTTCAAAGATTTTCATTCTTCCACCTTTGTTCTTTTCTCATATTAAATTATATACTTATAGTCTGACCTGTACACCAGGTACTTTGGAGAAAGAGTGACAGAGCAGATTTTGGAAACAAACTAATTCTAACTACAATCTTGAGATAGTCACATTCCTTTTGAGTACAAGAGAAGAGAGGATGGTAGAAAAAAGGCAAAGTTGCCAGCCTTTAAAAAGTGGATCAAAGACTGTAAAATAAAACATGGTCCTGGTACTCATCTTTCAGTGCAATGAGATCTAGCGTTTTTTCAAATGTCCAATCAACCATCTTGGTCAGTGCTGTAAGGACACTAGATACTTTAATAGTCTATAAAGTTAGCAACATGAACCTCATAGAAATAGAGCATGACCCGGCAGAAAGGGCAATGGATCTGAGATCAGAAGTCCTGGGCTTAAAGTTCTAGGATTGTGGGCAAGTCATAACTTCTCGGACACTCAGTTTCCCTTTGGTCTGCATCAGTTCACATCAGTATTTTCATGCTTTTCTAATATCTTCACATTCATTTTCTCATATCACAGTATAATTCCATTGGATTCTTTTTCCACAACTTGATTGGCCATTTCTCAATGAATAGACATCTATTTTGTTTCTAAGTCTTTGTTAATACAAAAATTGTTTCAGTCAATATTTTGGTCTTCATGGGATGTTCCTTTCTATCTTTGAATTTTGTGGAATATATGGTCAGCAGTAGGATCGCTAGGCAAAAGAATATAGACATTTTGGTCCTTTATTTTACCTAACTCTCCAGAATGAGTCAATTCCAAATCTACCAATAGTTTTTGTTCTTCTAGAGTTTCTCCAACATTTCTATCTTTTGTCACCATCTCTGATTTTCTAGGCATAAGGTAAACTTCGGAGTTTTGACTTGCAATTCTCTTCTGCCTAGTATTTTAAGGCATTGTTTCATATGGATGTACTTTTGATAACTGTTTATTTCTTTTGATTACTTATACATTTGAGCAGGGCATATTGTGTCAGTTCCCTTATGTATCTAGGGTGTCAGGTCCTTAGCTGCCACAAATACTTTTTCCTAATCAATAGTTTCCCTTCTTATCCTTGTTGTATTCATTTAGTTAGTGCTAAAGTTTTTAAAATTAATTTAATGAAATTATTTTCTTTTGAGATTACCTCTCTTTTGTGGATTAAGGCTCTCCCTTGAATCATAACTCAGAAAGGTATCTCATCTTCTACTCTTCAATTTTTTCAAGACCTCTCATATTTAAGTCACATATCCACTTTCAGCTAATTGTGGTATGTGGTTAAGATGTTGGTCTCCAACTCATCTCTGGCAAACTTCTTTCCAGCTGTCCCAATAGCTTTTGTTTAATGGGGATCAAAAAATCACTTACTGAATGGTCTGGGAACACAGAAAACTTAAACAGTCCCTCCCCTCAAAGAGCTTATAGTCTACTTGGGGGAAGAGGCACATGTGTCCAACTAAGTGTAGAGTGAGGAGAATTGGGGGAACTAGAAAGCAATGACAACTGAGGCAATAAGGGAAAACTTCATGACACCTGAGCGAAATGTGACCTACAGGTGGTGATAAAGAGACAGGGCATTCCACATATCAGAGATGGTTTGTATAAATGTACATGAAGAAGAAAATAAAATGTTCAACTTCAGGAACAATTAATAGTCCATTTGGCTACAATGTAGAATTCACAAAAGGGAAGTAATATAAAATAAGTCTAAAAATATGTGTGGCAGCCAGACTCTGGGGAGTTTAAAATGTCAGGCAAAGGAGTTTTCATTTTATCCCATAGGCAATAAGGAGTTAATGACATTTTTTGAGCAAGGCAATAACATGGTTAGAGCTATCTTAGAATCATTGATTGTAAGATCCTAGATCTAGTACAATCCACCCATTTTTCAGATGAGCAAACTGAGGCCCAGAGAGGTGAGGTCACACAGATAGTAAGTGGCAGGGTCAGAATTCAAACTTGAGTCCAATGATGCCAAGTTCAGTTTTCTTACCACTGCAATACTCTGCCTCACATTTTAGTAAGATTTAGCAAAATTACTTGGCAGATGAGTAGAGGACAGATCGGAGAAAGACCGTTACAATGGGCTAGGTGAGGAATTATGAGGACTCAAATTAGGGTTCTGGTTTTGTGAGTGATGGAAAGGGGTTTGACATAAGAGGTGTTGAGGAGACAAAATTAATACTTTACCAATTCATTAGACTCTATGCATTAGAGAGAGGAAAAGGTGAACCAGAGGTTACAAACCCAGGATAATGGGATGATAGTAGCTCAGCAGGTGAATATTATAAGAATTATTTGGAAGCAGAGGACCTTGGAAAGAAAAAGGCCCTGACCACATTTCCCTATCACAGTGGGTAAGAGAGAACAAAAAGGCCTCTCATCCCTCCTCCATGCTCACAATATTACATAACACATGCCTGGTACTGCAAGGGTGATGATAGAAGAACAGATGCATAATGCTCCTCCCAAATTAGCTTCATTAAATTCATGTTAACAAAGTTACTAAGGTGAAGTTACTTTAAGATGAAGGACACAATCCCTACCCTCAAGGAGATTATAGTCTAGCAGGAGGGGTTTAAGACATGTACAGAAGGGCATAATGCAAGTTAGAATGTGATAAGGACTAAGAATTTCAGGGTAGGGTGATTATTTCTAGGCAGAGAGAAGCCAGATGTGATGGAAGGGGTGGCACCTTAGCTGGGCCTTGAAGGACACAAAGTATTTCAATAATACAATTTGGAGGGAATACTTTTGAGGCCTGGAAGGTAGTCTACACAAATGTAAAGAGGAGGGTGAAGACAAGATAATATGAGGACACAGGATGTCTTTTCACTAAGTAAAAGTAGTAAAAGAATGCAAATGCTGTCATAATAATACAGGTGAGAAAGAATAAGGGTTTCCAGGGTGATAGGAACGTGAGTAGAGGGGAGGAATGGGATAGAGATACTGCAGAAATGGAATTCCTAAGATCTGGCAATTGATTTGATAGAAGTTAGGGATAAGAAAGAATCATTTAATTGGTAGAAACAACAGAAACAGTATATCTGGAAGGAAGAGAATGCTTGAGAGGATGGTAGATGATTAATTCAGCTTTGAGAATGTTGAATTTGAAATGCCAATAAGACATACAGATCTAGTAGCATTTGGAAACATGGAAATTAGGAAAGGAGGAGGGTTTAGGGGAAAAGATAATGAGTTAAGTTTTAGTTATGCTGAATTTAAGATGTCTACTGAACATTCAGTATGAGATGTCTGAAAGGCAGAATGGATGTCAGCAGAGAGGTTGGGGCAGGATCGGTAGATGTGAGAATCACTGACATAAAGATGGTAATTACATCCATGGGAGCTGATGAGATCACCAAGGAATATAGAGGAAAGAGAAAAGAGGGCCCAGTTCAGAACCTTGTGAGAACACGTGTTAGAGGGAATGATCTGGATGGGGATCCAGCAAAGGAAACTGAGAAGTAGTCAGAGAGGAGGGGAGCCAGGAGAGAGTGGCCTCCCTAAAATGGGAGGATCAAGGAGAAAAGGGTGATCCATAGAGTCGAAGGCTGAAGAAAAGTGGAGGAGAATTAAACCTGAAAGATGCCACAGAGATAAATATCTCTTTGAGAAAATACAGCTCAGAGTACCATATTAAAATAAAAGACATATTGCTGTAACATCTGTGCGAAATAAAATTCCATTGCTTTGGACATAAGAAAAAGTAAGGCATACCCCATTTGTAAAGGTGAATTTTCATTCAGTCATTTCCTGGCTAGAAAAAGATGTTTAACCGATCTACTCCATGATAAGACTAATTCCTCGCTGTCTTTATTACTCTCATTAATATATCAATTGCAATCATGCCTCATAATTTTAAATAATTGTGTTGATTAAACTCGCAATTTACAAACTACTAAGCAGATAATTACAAAGTAAGAACAACCATAAAATATTAAGATTATGTATGATATTGCTTGCCTTCTCAGTGAGTGGAGGAGGTGGTGGGAGGGAAGGAGAAAATTTGGAACTCAAAATTTAAAAAGTGTTTAAAATAAATAATTAAGAAAAATTTTAAATTATGTAGAGAGGAAAGTACCCACCCCATTAAAATTCTATACAATTCTTAACTGTCATTATAAAGTGCTTTGCATAAGTTATGTATGTAATTAATTTTGTTCAATTGGGTTAAATTGAAAGAGGAATTATGAGCTTCTTTATGAGATGTTACCATACTACTATACAGAAAACTCATATTATTAGAAAGAATTTCCACTTAACAACTAGGAACTAGATATATCCACCAACTTAAAGAACTTAGTGAGCAAAGTGATGATCATGATAAAGCAGAAGGAAGTCCGAGAAATAAAAAAGAAGAGAAATAAGGATGATGAGATTCCAAACGATGATGTGAATGATAAACACTTAGAGTAAGTAGGAAGGCACAGTTCTCTATAGTGGCCACCAATTAAGGCAGTGAAATTGTCATTTGAAATTAAGGAAATGATTGGAAATATAAGACTAAAGGGTGTACATGCAAATTATTATGAATGACCTACATATAGTATATGAGGTTTTTTATTTTTGTTTGGGGGACAATGGAGGTTAAGTGTCTTGCCTAGGTCACACAGCTGGCATGTGGCTGAAGCCTAATTTGAACTCAGGTCCTCCTGACTCCAAAGCCAAGGTTCTATTCACTGCACCATCAAGCTCCCTCAATATGTATGTGTGTGTGTGTGAGTGTGTGTGTGTGTGTGTGTGTGTGTGTGTAATTTGATTTCAGCAAATTCTTTGCCCTGCAGAATCTCAATAAAAAACAACTATAATGAAAGAAAATGAAAAAATAATAATGAAAACTGAAGTGAATGAAGCAATGTTTTAAATCACTTTTCCTTAAAATAAGCTTGCAATTAAACAGGAATAAAAGAATGAAAGTAAACAAGAAAAAGACTAATAGTATACGTGACTCTAAACATATAAATCACATTTCAGTTATCTGATAGGAGTGACACATACTTCTCGTCCCTGCTGCTGGGGTGGCTGAGGTTGCTGGGCTGGTCTAAGTTCAATAATTCTGAACTACCGATTATCCCATTAAGTTGGTCACCAACCAGGAACAGAAGGCCACCAGAATGCCTACGGAAGGGGGAATCCGATCAGATCAGAAAAATGGAGTGAGTTACATCTCTCATGAAGATTAACAGCATTGGAATTGGGCCCCTGGGTAGCCTCTGCACTTCTAGCCTGGGCAAAATAAAGAAGCATAAGCTCCAATGAATAAAGGATTAAAGGAGTGGGGAGATAGATGGATGGATGGATGGATGGATGGATGGATGGATGGATGGAGAGAGAGAGAGAGAGAGAGAGAGAGAGAGAGAGAGAGAGATAAATAGAATTATAAGTAGACTGTTGTCTACTTCATTAGAGTACCAGGAGGTAGAAAGCGCTTAAGTAACAAATCAGTTATCTTAAATATTAGATGACCAAGTGTTGGACAACTCTAAAGCGTACATTAAAATATATGCTTTATGCATTACATTTTCAAAAAAGATACACATTTTCGGACCTACAGCAGGTAATCTCCATATTAGTCTGAAGGTGTTTCTATAAGATATAGTTTTTGTACTTTCATAATGTTTCCTGAAGACTTCAATTTTGCCATGGTAGTCATAGCTCTTGCTATAAATATGCCTAGAATCCCTCCCATCTGAAGTACTATCATCACATTGATTCATCACAGAGTATGTATGGGGAATGGTGATGAATAAAAATGCTTTTCTGGACATTAGCAACAAATTCTGGACAAGAATAGTTTGCAACCTTTAACTAGACCAAACTGCATTCATTCTTGAAAACATTTACTGAGGATAAATGTACCACTTTTTACCTTGATTGACTTCTCTATTACAAAGTCAAAACAAATTACTTTGCAAAACCCACCTGCCAGTGTGGAAGCAAAGCCTCCATTCACTACTGCTTTGTCCTTTTAAAACTTAAATCCACAAGAATGAAATGGAAAGATTAAAATTAAGGAGAAAAAAAATTAGCAAATATTTTCATGTCACTGAGCCCTTACCCTGGTGGTGACAACATGACAATGCGGCTACAGAAATAATTAAGCAGTAGGAAAGCAAGAGTCACATTCTTATGCAGGCCAAACACTTTCATCATGCAGTGGGAGCAATGAAATTGTCACATCCCTCACTTGGACAGCATACAACAGCAGTTAGAAGTGTCCATTAAAATTACAATCCAACACAAAGTATTTAAGGAACTTTTAAGTTTTGTAGGATAGACACACACACACACACACACACACACACACACACACACACACTGAAATCCCCTCCCCTTCTTTGCCCCTAAATTAGCATCATTAACCCACTAGCCACTAATAAAAAATTGCCAAGTTGCTTTAGACAACTGTAAAACTTCCCTGGAGAACACACACACACACAAAAATTTATACTTGATCGAATCACACCTGATTTACTACTGGAAACGAGTGTTCTTTCTTAGAAATCACAACAGTAATCACATCCTTAAAAGTTATGAAGTATTTTACATGCACTATCTCATTTAGTACCACAAAATTGGTAACATATCACAGACGAGGAACCTGAGTCTTGGTTGGACAAATCAAGTGACTCATTCAAGATCACACAACTAATAAAGATCAGAGGTAGGATATGAAATAATTCTGAATTCTGACTCTGAGGTCAATGTTCCTCTATAATACTCCTTAATATTTTTTTATATCAAATAGAGATGTCAACAGGGCTGAACATTTTTTAAAAAGATGCCCCTGAGAAAATAGAACTATTGGAGGGGGAGAGATGGGACAGAGGTAAATATAATTAGTCTTTCACAACATGACTATTATGGAGGTGTTCTGCATAACTACACATGTATAGCCTGTGTTGAATTGCTTGCATTCTCAATGGGGATAAATGGGGAGGGAAGAAGGGAGAGAACTTGGAACTCAAAAGTTTTAAAAACAAATGCTAAAAATTTGTTTTCACATGCAACTGGGAAATGAGATACACAGGCAATGGAGTATAATAATCTATCTTGCCCTTCAAGAAAGTAAAGGGAAAGGGGATGGGGGGGGGGCCTGATAAAAGGGAGAACAGACTGGGGGAAGGGGTAACCAGAATGCATGCCATCTCAGGGTTGGAGGGGGAGGGAAAAGATGGGGAAGAAATTTGAAACTCAAAATTTCGTGGAAATGAATGTTGAAAACAGTAAATAAATAAACAAATAAATAAATTTTAAAAAATAACGATGCCCCTGAATTTATATAATATCTGTATTCCTGAAAAATTGCATGCACTTAATTTCTATAAACAGAATAGTAATTTAAATGTACTGAGGTCTGCTATTTATGAAAAGCATATGGAAAATGCTTCCATAAAATCATTTTGTGCAGTGAATAATAATCCTCTGATTTGTTTCATAATTCTGCATGTTTTTACCTAGGAATCTTCTTGAAAGCTTCAGGTATACCTATTATTTTTGTAGCAATGCCAGAAATTCAGCTTTATTTATTAGGCATAAAGAAACATTTCAGTGTATCTGAGAATAATTCTATAAAGAAAGAAATTACTGAGGCTTTTTGTTGTTCCTAGAATGCAGTCCAAAATACAGGCGCAGACACAGACGTTTGAAAATTCTGGAACGATAAGGTTCGGGTTAGTAGGATTTCCAGAGGATACAGTCATAAAAGAGATGAAACATACTTCTGTTTTCACCAAAGAGGGGAGAGCCCTGATAATTAATATGCTATAAGTATGCTGTCCTTTATTACATCATTGAGAACAATCCACGAAATCTGCTAACAAGTAAGTAAGCCGGTGGGGGAAAAGTTATAGGCTTCTTAACATCTTTGTGGGAAAATAGTTTTACTAAAAATATGACATAGTGAATGAGCATTTCAGACACGGAATAACATCTCATGAACAATGGGAAGTGTTCATTTAACGTCACCATTATCAGCTGTACACACTACAGATTCACCATCCAAAGCTTCTATTTCCATTCTGATTGCTCTGTAAAATCAGACTCAGGATCACTCTGGAGAGAGCTTAGTTTCATTACATGGATGTAACTGAAGGGGGGCTATTCAAGAGAGGTGTGTTAGCTGCCCTGTCACAAAACACTGCCCTTGAGATGACTAAAGACAGTTAAACTGAGTACTAGCTGTAATGCTAAGTAAAAAGATGAACAAAAATGCATTTTTGATGATGCATTGTACACAACTGGGTATGACATTTTAATAGAGGAAAATATACTCACTCATCATCTGTGAAAATACTGTATAAAATACTGTATAAAAAATAATGTAAGAGGGAGAGAACCCAATTCAGTTGCTATATACAAGAAATTGCCTTAAGCCCTAAAGACAAAAACAGTCCCTACCTACAGGGAGAGTCCATATGTTTACAAATAAATATGAAGTAATATAACTTATTTTTAAGGGAAAGGGTGCTAATAACTCTGGTGGGCGGGGAGCAAGACCTCCAGTAGGAGGCAGCACCTAAGTTGTGTGCTTTAAAGTTACAGATTCTAGGGAAGGAGTGAATTGGAAATGGAAGATGACCAATGCCAGGGCACAGGAATGCAGAGCAAGGGAAGAGATAGCAGGCCAGAAATGTCTCCTTACAACCAAAGGCCAATTCAAGCCGCCAGTTTCTGAGTTCCAGACTTTAAAATGAAATTGTCTCATGTTGGCCTTGTACGATGGTACTTGTAACCATTAAAAAATCCAAACATCACAAGCTCAACATATCATTGCATAAGTACTAAGTCAGAATGTTTGCCATTCCCTATAACCTCTGGCAAGTCTCTTAATGTCTGTGCCTTCCTTTGCTAATAAGCATACATACTGCATATGCATAGATAAGTATATGTATGTATGCATGTGTACATGTGTGCATGTGAAATACTGAATCAAGGAGTACAGTATAATTGCTGTTAGCACATTCTTATTTTTAAAAGTTATTATTTTTTCTTCTAAAATAATATTTTATCCTTCCCTCAACTACATGTTAAAACAATTTTTTAAACATTTTTCAAAAGTTTTGAGTTCCAAATTCTCTCCCTCTATCCCTCCCTCCCTCTTCCCCCTTCCCTGAGTCAGTTAGCAATCTGATATATTCTCTACTCTTCTTCTAACGTCACGCCACAATCACTGCAAACGTAAAACGGCTTCACGCTAAAGGGTCATTTTGAATTTTTATCTTTTTTTCTGAATTGCCACAGTTAAAAAACTCATCACAACGAGACCAGACTCCAAGGGAAGCATCTAGGCTAGTCTTTGTAGAGAAGTCTGTCTCTGGAATTGTACTTGAAGTGTTTCCAGCTTCATAGACCTGGCCAGAACTTCTGTTCCAGTGACATGGTCTTCAGCAGCTCAGGGTCATCTCCATGCCATGCTACAAAGAGCTGTCAAAGTATAATGTTTGAAGAGGACGTACTGATAAAATTAATAATATAAGAGATAGCAGGGCACAGTATACAGGAGAGAGACGTGTCTTCCTGACCTTGAAGCCAGCCTTCTGAGTCTCACCTCTGTACCATACTGACCTTGTGAATCCAAACATGTCATTGACTTCTTAGTGCCTGCTGTAGGCCTCTCTCTCTAAGACTGCAAGTTGCAGCTGAACAATTATTGATCCTCCTTGGGAATTCCCTACACCGGAAACAACAAACACTTGGCTGCTTGCTGCATTCAGTCCACAGGCTTCTAAAATGCAGCCCAAACCATATTAAAATGTAATTGGGAAAATTTAACAAAAATGAAGATAAAATTAAACATAAGCAATGTTAGTACATGGCTATCTGAATCAATATTTGGCCAGAAGAGATCTTTATATACAATTTAGTCATCCTCTTCTCTATTCAAAGTTGATGCCTCTACCCTGTATCACTGAAATCCAGACCAAAGCAAATAAATGAAAAAATAACAAAAAATTACTTCTGTGAATTTTTTAATGAAAAAAAAAGAAGAAATGCAAATATTTTTGGTACCCAAAGAACACAATCACTTATGAAATGACAAATGGGAGGTAGTCATACTGAAAATTAAATCACTTATTTACAACAGAGTTTTCCATGAAGGAAGGTTTTGAAGGTGGGGTGGAGGGTAGGGAGAAAAACACAAATGCACTGTGTACCTGGAGGAATACATATATATTCATATACGTATACATTCATATACCTATATATATTGTTCAATCACTTCAGTCACGTCCAACTCTTTGTGGTGCCATTTGTGGTTTTCTTGGCAAAGATACTGGAGTGGTTTGCCATTTCCTTCTCTGGCTCATTTTACAGATGAGCAAACTAAGGAAAATAGGACAAAGTGACTTGTCTGTGGTTACACAGTTAGTGTATGACACTGGATTCGAATTCAAGACTTGCTGACTTTAGGCCCAGCACTCTATCCACTGTGCCACCTAAATGCCCAATATATTCATATATCCTTATATACAAAATATGTCTGCAAATAAGTGGCCAGATAGATAGTAACAGACTTAATTCAAGAAGACCTGAATTCAAATGTAGCCTCAGACACTTAACTAGATGTGTGACCCTGAGCGAGTCCCTTAACCTCTGCCTGCCTCAGTTTCCTTATCTGTAAATAGAGATGGTAATAGCACCTGCCTCCCAGGGTTGCTGGGAGTGTAAAATGAAATGGTATTTGTAAAGCACTGTGTAATCCTTCAAGTGCTATGTAAACGATAGCTATTATTATCTGCATATTTATCTCCACCAATATTATGCAAATTCATAAAGTGGATCAAAAAAGCCAACTGTGCCACTTCAACTGGCTATCCTAAAAGCAAAACTGCAAGTGGACGTTTTCATTCCCAATTTAGCTCCATGCACCCCAAAGTCCAGCTGTGAAATCAGCCCAATAAGCACTAAGGTAAAATGAACACTGGTTTACAAAGACCTATAATGAAGCACATTTTTTCCTATTATACTTAAAATCCAGTTTTGAGGACTAAATACCAATTATTCTAAAAAGCCCACTTGGATGTTGCTATGATCTACAACTTTTCGTAGTCTTCACAGGGAAGTATGTAGGCAAAATGAGCCCATACAGGAAACCTCACATTCCAGGCATTCCATCCCAAAGGCCTTAAGTGAATCCACAGAAAGAACAGCTGTCCGTTTCCTTTCAGTTTCCCACAGTAAATGCAATAATCACGATCCAGAAGGTTAAATTCACTCCACATGTAATTATTCTGCGGGAAAACTGGATAGAGGGATTACCCGTTCACATGGGTAATTTTAACAGATAAATTTGGAAGGAAGACAGAAGCACCTCTTATTCATGTTACACTTTATTTAAGAATTTAGAACTAGATGGGAACTAGTCCAAGTCCACCTGCTTCTTAGGACGATGAAGAATCATGACCTAGAGAAGTTAGATGACTTGCCCAAGGTCACACAACAACAGAAGCTCCTTGAGGGAAAGGACTCTCTTTTGCTTCTTTTTGTATCCCTCGTGCTTAGTACGGTGCCTGGCACAGAGTAGGAGCTTATTAAATGTTTATGTGATTCCAAATCCCAGGGGCATTCTATCCTATCATGATGCCTCTTAAATACAGTTCATCTTGGAATTTCAAGAGGAAGAAGCTCCTTTGTCCATCTATACAAATAACTGGTGAAAGCAAAAAAAGAAAGAAAGGTGTCCTTCTACCTACAGAACAGTGTTCTAGCTATGCTGGCCAGAGAGAAAGTCCTAATACTGGAAAAAAATCAGATTCCTAGAACTCAGGTTCACTCCAGTTACGAGAGGCCCGTAATGATATAATGTTGTAGGTAAAGAGGGCCAGGAAAGCAGTAGTAGCCATCATTTACAGAGTGCTTTAAGGTTTGAAAAGGCTTTTCTAGTCTCTCACAACAACCACATATCTGTAAATATGACTATTTACAGATAGGTAAACCGAGGCAGACAGAGGTCACACAAGGCTAGATTTGGCCTCCAGTCTTGACCCTAAATCCAGTGCTCTGTCCACTGAACAACCCAGCTGCCTCCCTCTCTCCCCGCTTCACTATGCTCCACCTCCCCCCAACACACAAGACCCCATGAAAGTCATAAATCATAACATGCTAGCTTACAGAGTGCAATCCTCTCTTTCAAGCATTTTAGCTGGAGACCTAGAAATACTTGCAACACATGAGCAGTCCATACCTGTCAAGGAAATGATCTTATTACAAGGTTTCATGCTGCTTTCGATCTCTTACCAAAAGAAGTTATCAGAAAAATGTTTCCTGCTTGCAATCTGGAAGCATATTGGGGCCGGGCAGTGGAGGATGGGGAGGAGAGGACAATACTGTGGGATAGGATACTGAGAATCAGGATGAAAACACCAAAGCAAAAAGCAAAGCCTGGACAGAATACCTCTCAAACCAAAACCCATTCCTTAACCCTTGTTTCAAAAGGAGAAAAGTCCATCATTTGTATTTGTTTTACTCTTGCCCCCCATATATTTCTATCCCATTCACCATTCCCTTATTCTCCCATCTTTGCCTATGTTTGTTGATTCTATTATATCTTTTGTATAACCTGCACCAGAAGTAATATGGACAAACTTCTTTTTTTTTCCTTCCTCATCACTGCTTCTTAAATATTTTTGTCCAGTGTCCTAAATGGTCCCTCTACGCATGCAATGGAAGCCCTTTCCCTATTTTATAAATCCAATCACTTGAGGTACAAGTGAGGTCATTGCTGCACTGAAGCCAATTTACTGAGGGTTATTTCATCATGATTAAAACCTAAATGTGCAATCTAGTTCTTTAGATGGTTAAGCGTGTATGTGGGGAAAATGCAAACAAGCACTTGGGAAATGCAACCTATATGCTAAACACTGTGTCAATTGCTGGGGATACAAAGAAAGGCAAAAATTGTCCCTGTCCTCAAAGAGAGCACAGTCTAAGTCATGGCATGGGAATGGAAGGAAAGGGAAGGGAAGGTGCATTTTTTATATAGGGCCAATTATGTAACAGGTACTCTGCTAAGAGCTTTATAAATATTCTCTCATTTTGATTGTCAGAATTATCATTTTAACAAGAGCAGAGGGGAAACAACATACAAACAACTGTGTATAAACAAGACATATATGCATATGTCACATGCAATATGATAAATTAGAGATAACCTCAGAGGGAAGGCAAATTATAAGGGACTGGCAAAGGTTCATACAAAGAAGAGCTCTTTTAATAAAATCTAAATTCTTAAGGAAAATTACTCCAGTCACCATTTTTATCTTAAAAGTCATTATTAATGTTTTACTGAACTACAAAAGCATGTTTCAATTAAGTACTGAAATCCCCCAGCTTGCACTTAAAGATAGAATGTCCCATATTGTACATTATGTGAGCAACACACAAATGCACAGTTGAAATTGCAAAACATTATACATACTAATGAAATCTTAAACTTGCTAATTTAGACATTCACCAGTCAAAAAGAATGAAAGTGAAGTTTCTCATTCCAAGGTTACTGCACCCACATGTCACCCACGCTGCATAATAAGATATGCATTTAGAGACCTACCTAGCAATCTAAAATAGTACATGGGAATAATGAGGGCAAATTAACCATTATATTTAAGGGGAAATACAGGTTGTACAGTGCCTAATAAATTACTTGTCCTCAAATTTGATATAATTACAACAAAGAATGTTACTATTATTATCTTAAATTATTTCTTATATTGTTCGCCTCTTCTGTGCTCTAATTGGGAGACTTCTCTGTATCAAAGAATGAAAGCTGGATTGGACTTCAGAAGTTTATCTAGTCTAGTGGTTGTCAAGCATCCAGAGATCCTTGTCAAAACTATTTTCCTAATAGCACTAAACCATTTTAATATCTAATACAGTAAATATAGATAGCTGTTGAAGTCATATAAACAATACCTTCTGGGGTCATCAATTTCTAAGAGAGTAATTCGGTCCTCAGACCAAAAAGTTTGAGAACCACTGACCTATTCTCTAAAGGCTTCTCTTTTTACAGATGAGGAAAGTGAAACTCTGAAAGGCTAAGTGACTTGTTCATCAGGGTCACACGTGTAAACAGCACAGCCAGGATTCAAATATAGGTCCTATGACTACAAATCCATAAAGAGCAAAAATGATTATGTTATTCAATCATTTACAATTTAAAACATATTTATTCTATATGTACGTACATTTAGAAATTGTTTTACTTTTTAGTGTTTTATTTTTTGGAGATAAGTTTATATCAAGAGTAGCCTATGTCAGAATAACTTGATATGTACCATACATCCAGCAAGTACTGTGAATGTAGGCTGTAAAATTATCTGACCAAAATATATTTTCATTTAAAAGAAGATCCTTAAAGGTGATCAGCAGAATGAGTTCAAAAAGTTTTAATCAATTTTTCGTAAAATGAAACTTTTGACCTTTTTGGCTAGTCATTATTGGTTTAGAATGATGTTTTTCCCCAACATCTTCTCAATCGAAATTATATAACTAGAATAATAAATGGACTACTTAGATTGTTGTCCCTTAATCTGGTAGGAAAGGAAAAGTAATGGGATTGGTAAGAAAAAATTTAAATAAAAGACATGACAGCCAAAATTAAAGCCAGAAAGACCAAATTGTTAAAGTAAAACAATTGCCCTAATCCAGCCACATTTCTGGGTCCCAATACAATTACTCAGTGAACCATTACTACTCTGTTTCTGAGAATAGCTGCCTTTAAAACTTATGTTAAATGGGATTGACAAAATGTAAATAGTTATTTATTCCTGAGTTCATGCCTTCATTGAGTTATCCCACTTATCTTACTTATTCAATCATTTCTGGATATACCTGATTTTAGGCAAAAGACCAACCGTCTTGTCAGTGACTGGATGGCTCTCTACAGATTGGTATGTCCTTCTTCTTATTTCTTTTTCACATGAAAACATTTGTACTTTATCTCCAAAGTTTTTCTTCTTTCCTAATTTCTTGGGAACTAGTCTTGTAGCTAAGATCAAAAGTATCAAAATATTTTAATGCAAATAATCAAATAAATACTACACTGTAGTGTCATTCGAGATTGGACTAATTTTGATTTCTCTCAGTATCTTCCCCAGGGTCAAGCACCACACTCTACTGTTTACGAATAATGTTTGTTGAAGCAAAACAGTCAAGTAAGACTCTTTAAAAATCACCTAACAATCTCACATTAGATATGTCAAATTTAATAAGGTTGTGTCATTTTCCCAATAAAAGCACAAAAGATTTTTTTTAAATGTTCACCTTTACCCTTTTGCTTTAAAAAAAGAGTCACAACAACTACTGTTACATATTTAATTCACCATTAAGATTTAAGTCGCAAAACAAGTCTTATAAATAAACACTGTACTTCCGTATGCTGACCTTTAAACTAACAACATTTTTATTTACTGCCCTTAATAGACCAGTCACCATGGATCGGAATAGTTGAACATAAAAATTTTAATTTACTTGCTATCAACTTCTCCTTTACCAAATTAAAACAAGTTCATACAATTCAAAATATCAATTTCAACTCCAAAAAACAATGTATGAGCACTACAGATAAATGAAAATGGAGCAGGGAAGGAAAATAATATTGCTTTTGCCACCTGAGTGACAACATTCACTAATGAAATTGCTACTCTACTTCCTTCTCTTTTTACTTCCTAATTTTTCCAAGACAAGAATCTAAAACTACAACATATCCTTTAAAAAAGCCTATCAATATGTCAAATAAAATTTTGATAAATGGTAGCCATGTTGAGCCTCTGGATTATGAATTCTGGTTAACAGAATATTATAAATAGCATAAACAATAAATATCTATGCAACTGATTAAGTACAGTATAATTAGGACAATGAGCATTTGAGTGCTACTATGTTCCTGACACTGGGAAAAATTCAGGGAGCACAAAATATCCCATCTATCCAGAGGTTACTTTTTAATAATCTTAACTACCAAAGATATAGCTGAGAACCAGAGTAAGGGAGGGAAAAAACGAGTCCTTTAACCAAAATAAAAGTTGAAAAGTATCCACACTAATGTTTAATAAGCTCTTTATTCTGTGAGCAGCTCCTAAGGCTCTCACTCAGAGCTTACTTTCTCTTACTTTAAAAGTTCTAACACCCTTGCTGCCTGGCTTCCCAGACTACAGATCAGAAACAATAAATCCGAAGGATCAAGAGGCTGTTTTAAGCAAGCATATTAAGGAAAAAGATACGATAGACAACACACTGACAGCAAGGGAAGAGAAAGAAGAACTGCAATTTAGACAGAAGGATTCAATGCATACTTGGTTATGGTTACTTAATAGAGATTATTGATTCATTAATACTTCACACACAAAAACACAAAAAACAAAAGACAGATGGAGAACGTTAATGACAAAAGAATTGTTAGACTGGGATTGAGCAAAAGTCTTAGGATCATAAGATTTAGAAATGAAAAGGAACTTAGAGAGTATCTACTTCAATGACTTTACTTAAAAGATGAAGAAAAAAATGCCCAGAAATTATGCAAGGGCATAATTATACTCAAAAGTTGGCAGCATCCTTCTTACTCCAAAATACTATTTTTGTAAATGACAGCTTTGTATGTAAAAAGAAAGAGAGAAAGACAATAGGGAAAGGAGAGGAGAGAGAAAGGAGAGGAGCAAAGAGGACGGAAGGGAGAGATAGAAGAGAGGAGAGGTAAGGGGAGCAGAGAGAGACAGACAGGGAAAGGGAGAGATGGGGGAAGAGCCAAGACAGGGGGAGAAACAGGGAGAGGGAAAGAAAGAAAGGAGAGAGAGAGAGAGAGAGAGAGAGAGAGAGAGAGAGAGAGAGAGAGAGAGAGAGAGTGCTAATTGGTTAAGAGTGTACCTATGTTTTCTACCTCTTTCCTCATGTGGGAAAATAATCACATAAATTCAGTATCTGCTTTGTAATGTTACATCCAATCAGATTTCAAGTCTAGGTCCTACTTCAGTATTATAGAATTTGGGTTGAGTCTACATTCACTCTATTTCTTATATCCCATTTGATTATATCTTAAGACATAATAGTGTATGTCTTCCTGGAATCCTAATCTTTTTTTGTCTGTTTTCAGAGGGCAGTTCTACCCTACTTCTGATCATAATAGCAATTATTTCAATTGTACCTCTACAGTGGCATTTCATCAGAAGTAAGGTGAGAAGTAACAATGCAGCCTCTGAAGCTGAGACTGACATACAGAGGGGGGGCAGCTAAGTGCACAGCACATAGAGTGCCAGACCTGGGGTCAGGAAGATTCATCTTCCTAAGTTCAAATCTGGCCTCATACATTGACAAGCTGTGTAACCCTGAACAAGTCACTTATCTGTTTGCCTCAGTTTCCTTATCTGTAAAATGAGCTGGAGATGGAAATAGCAAACCTTTCCAGTATCTTTGCCAAGAAAATCCCAAATGGGGTCACAAAGAGTCGGGACTAAAATGACTCAACAACAACAAAAACTGACATTATGATATTTTAGCTCATGATTTTTTTTATATAAATAAATAATGCTTTCTATTTTGTTTTCAGTATCTCCTTTTGTTGAGTTCTTTTGCTCTAGTATTTACATAGGGCTTATGTCTTTAGGGAATGGTCCTGAAATGACTCTCAAGTCCCCTTCCTGAGTTATATTTATTAGTTCAAGGTCCATCATCTTCCTGTGAGAGTTTTTTGGGTTATCTATTTCTCAAGACCTACCTTCTTTTTCTTGAACACATTAAAGCTTATTTCTTACTTTTTTGCATAGCTATGTAACTACATGAGACATTCATGTAAGTTCATTCTCAAAGACTTGGTATCTCATCAACCAGAAGCATCTGTATCACACATGAAATTAAAGATTTCATTGTGCACCCCCTTTTTCAAAGGTTTTATAAAAATGTTAAATAATATAAGTCTCAGAATGAAATGCTAAGAGTCTACAATTTCAATCATTGCACTATGGAAGTATCAATTTATCCCTAATCATTGCCTATTATTCCTAAACAAAGTGCCCTCTTCAAGAGGACTTAAAGACGAGGACTCAAAGGAGCAAATCATATAACTTCAGTTTCCTCATCTGTAAAATGGGGATGTTGATGCCTCAAGTCCTTACTTCTCTTAACTTTTTTGGAAGACTCAAATAACATGGAGGGCACTTTCAAACCTTGAAGCCCTATATAAACATTATTATTGTTGTTAACATCATTTTAATTTAGAGACTCAATGTAGTATAGTAGATAAAAGAACCTACTTCTGAGAGAAGAAGTCTGGCCTTAAGCTCCATATTTGACCCTTATTAGCTATGTGATTTCAGATAAACCACTTAATCTCTCAGTGTTCAAGCAAATCACTAACACTATAAACTAGGGAGCATTTTCCATCTGTGTAGGAGCAGGGGTTTCCTCATCAGAAGCTCCATATACCATTGAAATTAGAAATACATTCAAAAATATTAGGTTATTAATATTACACATCTTTAAAAGAATCTTTGGTGCTCAAATCTGTCAAAGGTTTTTTTTAAAAAATGCAGATTAAATTCATCAGCTGTCCTTTGTTCATGAGTACATTTACTTCTTCAAAAAATATCAAACAATCAAGCATGGTTTTTTAAATAGAAAATCAATTGCTTTTTCTTCAACTGTTAGGCTTGCTTAGGTGGGAAATAATCCTAACCTACCCTAGATCTCAAGTGGGAGAAAAAACAATGACTGAATCTGGAGTCAAGAGCATCTGGGCTCAAATCCTGCTGGTGATGTCCAAGGTCAGACAGGTAATGAGAAAATCATGAAATGTCCCTGGGCCTCTGTTTTCTCATCTGAAAAATTAAGGTGCTGGACAAGATGGCCTCTGAGGTCCTCTCTAACTGTAGATAGTCCAAGATGACAGATACTCGCTGAATAATAGTTGTTAAATTCTCTGCCTCCCACCCTTCATAATGAAAAAGTGGTTGGGGTCAAGGGATGGGGAGAGAAGGTGGTGTTGACAGTGGCCATGACCTAGGTGTCCAGCAGAACGATCATTTAAAATGCAAGTTTCTGCATTTTGTTAGAGAGGTATGCAACTTTACACCTCAGTTTCTTCAAAATTCTAAGGAGGCTTTGCTCACCCTTCAGGCTTTATCTCCCTTTTATTTGTTGAACAGTTTGGGAATGTAACAACTCCCACCTGTCCATTTTAAGGAACAATTCTGAACGATACTAGCCTCCAAAGCCTTCACTAGCACAAGAAAAAGCAAAGTGGAAACTGTTCTTTCTTTTTCATCTCTGAGCACCAAGCTCACCAAGTAATACTACTAAATCTCTGCTAGATTTCCTCCCTTTGATGTAATTTACTCAAGTACTAAACTATCACAGCCCTCCCTCACTCAAAACAAAGTCAAGTGCAAGTCACGTCATCATTTCTCTGATGGCACGGTGTTCTTTGGCAATGAAGGATGAACACAAACTATCCACGCAGATAAGAAGATCTGAACATTTACATATCAAATATTACCATGCTGCTGTATTATTATGCACATGGAAAATATTACTGTAATAAAAAATCATTCCATGAATTGAGTCATCAAGTTCCTTAGAAGAGCAGTAACTATAATCCAAACAAATTATGGAGATTTGGTGAGACCCTGCAGGGCTTCTTTAAAAGTTTTCTAAGTTGGTGTACCCACAAAAGGCCAGTGACTTTATTTTTCAGTGTTTCAATTCAATAATCTATAAAATGAACGTAATACCACTCACCCCACAGGGGTCACCAAAATAGCAAAATACCATGAAGTCCTACAAAAACAATACGTTACTTAACAGTTGAAAAAGCACCATGACCCCATGAGCTCTTCTAGGGATGGGTATATCTTTACTCATGTTAGCTATCCATGGCTCACTTTTTTCAGTGTAACATGGGTCACTGAACATCTAAAGATAAGCATTTCAACTACTAGCTAGGTTCCCAATCCTAAATTAGTTCTTGGAACTTTCTAGAGGAACTGAATTAAAGGGGTTGGTGTGTCCTTGTTTCACAATGGAGCAAAAAGCTAATACATCAAACTTTTCTGGTATATATGTCCAACTTCTCATACTTTCTATTAAGATCTAACAGAAATTATTTCTATCCAAAGAGCTTGGTTTCCGTTAAGAGAAAGAGACTTGTCAGGAAAGGCCTAAAAGGGAGCATTTGGCTTAAATTTTTTAAAAATTAATCATTTCAAATGGAAGCATGCTTTGAAAACATTTATTCCTTTAGCACCTATCCTTAGATGTTTGCTCTATATATCAAACTATTCCAGTTTTACACAGTTATCAAATTTATAATTTAATCAATTACATTAGCTAATTCTCTGATTCAGGATAATGCATTATTAAACAGTTCTACTAAACCATAAAATTCCATCTGGGCCAAACTGAAAGATAAAATTCCATTTTTTTTTTCATTTCTAAAAAGAATTATCCAGAGTAAGAAAATTTAAAGGCTGCAGATTAGGAATATAATATGAAACCCTGATTAACTAGAACTTAATTTCCTGATTAATTGGGGATTAATTAGAAAATTCTACTTACTTCAACCTCTTTTGTTGAAATTAATGTTTGTTCCCTTTCCTGCAATAGTACATACCTTCAAGTGAACATAATTAAATCTTTTTTTTAAAATAATCATGAGTGGATTTCCTAATAACAAATTCTTGAAAGATAAAGGGAGTCTAGAAGGTAGATGAGATAAGGCTGCTTGTGAAGAGTCACTAGGAAAAACCTTAATGTTGTTGTCACATAGTTTTTTCATGTACTAGTCAACTGAAGGTTTGCTATATTTGCTATATTTCTTACAAGCACCCTAGAAGAGGAGGAGAATCTGGGGTCATAAACTTTATTACACACACAAAAAAACTACATTTTTAGGTAATGAAGCCACTGAATATCTTTAATAAAATCCTCTCCCAAAATGCCAGGCATAGGGAAAAGTGACAGCAAAGGTGGGGAGAAAAAAATTCAGCTCTTTACCACGATGACAAAGATTTTCCTATTTGAGATTCTCAGATTATGACAGATATATGAACCTAGCATCTCAATGAGACAGGACCCTATTAAAGTTCAGCGGGCATAACAACAAATCCATTCCTCAAATCAGAACCTGCAGTTGATGCATGGTGATGTATCTGATCAATCTGGACAACCTTCTATGCACCTCAGAAACAGAATCAGCAGCAGGGGCAAGATGGGATGGCAAAGCTGTATTTAGTTAACTTTCTACTTCTCATGCTAGGATAAATCACATTTTATTTATTATAATTTGCTCTATGAGATTTGACATTCTAGGAACAACATAGTATTTCAATGCTTCAAGGAGCAGTGATTTCATTAGTGTTGGCACTGTACCCACTGACACTTCTCCCTGCTGTTAAAAAATATGGAGAGTCTGAGAGGTCCTTTGGCTATAAAGTTCATCACCCCACAGCTGCCTGGGATAGGCTGATACTGGGACAATAGCTCTCACCTCCTTGTAAAGTTTTGGATTTTTTTTCCCCTGGCTTGATAGGAACTGCCAAATCTTGTGTTCCATGGGCATAAACCCAAATTGTAAATATCTGAGAAGCAGCCAGGTGAGTGGTATAGCTGATAAAGAACACTAAACTTACAAACAAGAAGACCAAGTTTGAACCTGCTTTCAAAGTCATGTGACTAGTGAGTTCAAATTCACACTGGAATCAATCAATATCTACCTTCAAAAATGATCAACACTTTAATCAAGGATGATCTGTCTTTACAGAAAATAATTTGCCTCTTTCTCAACTGTTTTCCTTGCTTAAGGGGAAAGTAATCCTAACTTCTCCGAGTATTTGAGAAAGGAAAAGAACAATGACTCTGGAGTCAGGGTATACTGGCTCAAATTCTGCTGGTGATGTCCAAGGTCATGAGCAACTTATTTAGTCTCTATTGGCCTTAATTTCCTCATCTGTAAAATAGGGATAACATGAGCACCTTTGTCACACAACTATGGTGAAGATCAAACCAGATAAAATGTCAAATGTTTTGCAAACCTTAAAGGGCTATATAAATACAAGCCATTATCACTCTGTGACAAAATAAGCACTTGCTGTCCCCTTCCAGCTAGACTGTAAGGCAAGGACTGTTTCCTTTCTTTCCTCCCCCAGAGCCTAACCTAGTGCCCAGGTATACTGTAAGTCCTTAATATAAGTCCTTGTGGATTGATTAGACTGATCACTTTTTAAGAGCCCAGGATAAAGCTGTGAGGTCACTAAAGGTGAGGCTTCGGAGAAAGTAACATAGAGAAACAATTTAAAAATTGCTCTAACTAGAGACATCATTTTTAAAATATTACTAAGATTTTAAAATATTACTCTGTCTTTTCATTGAAATTCCAAACACCAACATTTTCTAAGTGTCTCATACATACAGGGCATTGGGCTAAGCAATAAACATTTTAACAAAACCACCTCCCACATCCACACCCACACCCCACACTCCAAAAAGTCCATTACACTCTAGTAGGGGATTGTGACATGTAAACAAATAAACATAATGGAAAGGGTTAAGGGAATAGAAGAGATTCAAAAGAGAGGGAATGAGAGATTCAAGGAAGGAATTCAATTCTTTTCTAACTAGCATCAGGTAGCACCTGATGTGGGCCTTTAAGGAAAAGAAGGATTTCACTGGGTGGAAAAGTGAAGGCAGTCCACTCTAGGAATAAGGGATAGCTTAGCAATAGAGGCAAGAGAAGAAGAACAAGATAAAAAAAACTAGTAATCCATTAGGAGTATATTAAAGGAGGAAAAGGAAGGGGAGAATACAGCAAAACCAATCTGTAAAAGCTAAGTTAGAGACAAAGTGTGGAGAGCTCTGAATGCCAGGTTAAGAAGTCTGCATAATTTCCTTTTTAAGGCAATGGAGAATCCCTTAAGGTTTTTGAACGGGGGAGGGCTGGACAGGGAAACACAAAGACCCTGGAATGAGGACAATTAATCTGGCAGCCATCTGAAGAATGGATTGAAGAGGGCAAAGTAGGCAGGTAGAGCAAGAGCTGAAGGGGGTAGAGGTGAGACCTTATACTACGCATGACAGAGACCCCTGCTATTATAAGTGAACCAACTACACAGGAGACCCACCAGGATGTTAGGGCAGCCACACAGTCTGAATGATCAATTGGGCCAGTTTGTACGTGACTATAGCATGTGGTGCGAGCACAAGAGGCACGCAGGAGTACATCAGTGACACCATAGCAGAAGTCCAGTTGGAGGATCTCTTAGGGAAAGGGTTGCAAGGTGCCAAGATGAGGAGGTCCCAAGGCAGGAAGGCAAGCATCCTTCCTCCTTTGAAGAGTCTGGTGAGGGACCTTGCACATAATGAAAAGGATAGCATCCCAGGAGACAGGACCTTCGAACCCTGGCCTCCATCTTCAGAGAGACAGACAATGGGAAAAAATATATATTCAAGAGGCAAAGGCAACTAGCCTATGTCTGAGTACCATGTTCAAAGGGGGGAATTAAAAAGTAGCACAACCCAACTGAAAAAAGAAAGGGAGAGAGAGAGAAGAGAGAGAGAGAGAGAGAGAGAGAGAGAGAGAGAGAGAGAGAGAGAGAAAGAAGGAAGGCCTAAAAGCTCTGAGATAAGTTTGAAGAATCTAGTCAACAACTATTGTATACCTAAAAGGAAAAGAGAAACATAATAGACATTTATGATTTCATGCACAACCTTCTTACCTAGTCTATTTTGTAAATGGAAAATGCTTAATTTATTTGGTGCTTAATATGAGAATAAAATTATTTTTTAAAAAAATTAAGTTTTATTTAATAATAACTAATAATACAGCCAACATTTATATAATACTTACTATATGCCAGGTACAATACTAAGCACTTTACACTTTATTTTCTCATTTGATCCTCACAACCCTGGGAGGTAGGTGCTATTTTTATACCTGTTTTACACATGAGGAAACTGAGAAAACAGAGGTTAAATGACATGCCCAGAGTCACGGAGCTAGTAAACATCTGAGATCAAATTTGAACTCGAGTCTCAGGTCTTCCTGACTCCAAGCCCTACGCTCCATCCACTCCGACATCTAGTGTCTCCAAAATATTTAAAGAGATTAAAAAGAAGAAAGTGAAAGGAAGTTCAAAAGGATGTTCAGATTATCCAGTCCTGCTACTATGATGTTACATTTAACATGCTAAAAAAACTGCATGTAATAGAAGTTCAAAGTTTCATATGTAACCTACTTTTTCTGTTCTTTGTGTAAGATAACACATTGTGGCACCTCTCTGCCAAGGAATAACACATGCTGAAGATGTGGTTTTGCTGGCTGGAACAGAATTCTTTGCTGATTCATGATCAATGGACTGAAAAGGGACTGCACTGTTCCCCTTCCCCCCTCCACCCCAAACTCTCACAAACTACAAGAAGTAAGCAGTCTCTTCTCTCTCAGTCACATTTTATTGGGAAAGACAGTACACAGAGGAGGTTTTAGCTGCAAGTCAGATGGAAAGGCTCTATGGTCTCCAGGGTGCAGTCACAAAGCAAACAGTAATCTATCTTCTTTAATGTCATTGCATTAATAAAACAGTATCAGCTTCTGATGCTTAACCATTTGCCAGAAGCAAGGATTTTGGCATTGAGAACTTTATTTCCTGCATCTTCATTAGTTGTGGTTGCTGGAGAGGCAGGGGCCACAACATCTGCAGAGGAAATTGTAACGTCACATCTTTAAATGAGTCACTTTGCCAGACTATACAGGGCATTAGGAGAAACATAAGAAACTCACACAACAGGTCAGGTAAGGAAAGGATCCCAGGTTCTCGAGTTCTTAATGCACACAGTCTTATACAGGTATATGAACACCCTACCTATCAAATCACCAAAAAAGAAATCCTGTTTTGCTAAAATCCCTCAGCAGAACTGAGGAAGGTGGCCAGAATATGTCACCAATTTGAGTGGCATCTCAGATCCTGGTTCTTATAAGAGAGATTAACTATCTCCAAAGAGACTAGCAGCTAGAGAGAACACACTCCACAGCCTTGCTCCTTCTCTCCCTGCCCTCCTGCAGAGCACCTATGTCCTTGAGCTCTCCCAGACTTGGAACCTGGCTCCTTGTTATTTTGTGGTGAGCGTGACTTTTGCCAAGTACACGTGGCTTTGTTTACTTTCTGACGGATGTCTTCACAACCAAACCTCAAGGTGTTTCCCTGTTGTCACCTGCTAAGACTGACACTGAGTATATCACTTTTAAATTCATTAGTTCCATGTACAGCCAATGGGAAAGTGGGCCAACAGCTTACAAACTGGGAAGCCATTAAACAGCAATTAATGGAGAAGGTAAAAGCATAAGGAAAAAAAAATTCAAGTTTTTCCATTGACTAGGGTGTCCCAAAAATCTTAATACAGTTTTAAGCTTAACAATTACATCATGAAATACACTGAGCAATGGTTTAAAAAGAAAACCCCTAAGTGACATGTAGGAGCATTTTAGAGAAAGCATACTTGGCAACTTAGGTGGTATAATAGATAAAAATTCATCTTCCTGAGTTCAAATCTGACCTCAAACATTTACTACCATGTGACCTTGGGCAAGTCACTTAGTCCTGTTTACCTCTGTTCCTGATCTGTAAAAAAGAGCTAGGGAAGGAAAGGACAAAGTACTCCAGCATCTTTGCCAAGAAAACCCTCAAAAATTGGGTCACCAAGAGCCAGACACCACTGAACAAGAACAACTATCAAATTATGAAGGGAAATATTTTGTAGAATAAAGTCAGAAAAGCAAAGGTTGACTAGTAAAATAATGAAAAAATAATAAAGTCCAAATGAAAGTGGCAGAGCATTAGCAGATCTCAAAGTATAATATAAAGCAACATTCGTCCAGACCATCATTTGGCACCAACTAAAAAATTGAGAACCAGACTAGAAAGCAAAGACCAGAAGGAATCAGAAGTAGTAGCTCAGTGTCTGAAAAACTCCCAAAGCCTTGGCTAGCACTGCCACTGTGACAAGACTGACAGGAAAACTGGAAGTTGGGCAGAGATTAGAGGTCAACTAACATCTTATAACCTAACCCACAGTCAGATCCCTGAACTGATAAGACTAATTTAATTAATTTAATTTCATGGCTATCAACTACAAGGAAGAAACATTCTTAATAGTCATGCTCCAAAAGGGATTCAGGCATGCCGGTACCATGGTACCTACTACACCGAGAGGGATAGAGACATAATCACTTAAAATCTCAAAAAACTTGACCAGGATTCATTTTTCAAAGTGACAATCTAAGGCAAAATGAAATGATTAAAAAAAATACACTACACCATTTAGGAAGAAATACAGACTTTTAAAGACTTCTGTTAAACAAAAAATTAAAGTGGCAATATATTTCAAGAAGAGACCCAAACGATAAAGGTGTCAGTAGCAATCAAGCAGAAAGAAAAAAACCATAAGGGTGTTATTATTAGTAAAAATAGCCTTTAATACAAAGAGCCATAGTGAAAAATCTGAGGGATTCCCAGGGGTTTGTATCTTCCTTAAATGATAGCTTTAAGTTTACTATAAATGCGGGATTTTAGTCTTCCCTGAATCTGCTCCCAAAATATATTATGAAAAATACATTGTGGGCAAAGACAGGAATTAAGTTTGTGGGGACTGAGAAGTTTTTTCATGGAAAATTTAATATAATGAAAGTTAATTTGATTCAACTTAGCTAAGTGTGAATGAACTGGTTGAAGAAATATAAGCACGGACTGCAAATGTGTAAGGGTAAAAGAATAATTAGACACAGTTAAGGTTGGGCAAGAGTATTCCCTGAATCCAGTAATCAGGAAGGAAATAGCAGCTAAAATAAACTAATGGGTGGACAAGAAGGAAATAATATTAAGAAATGAGACATAAGGGGAAAAAGTCAACGTCGTAAACAGAACAACAAAGGAAATCCAAATAGAGTGCAAAGAAGTGAGAATCTGCATAAGCACTGAGGGAAATTAAAAGCTTTGGGAAATACGACAACAGGAACAGGGAATATTATGTCCCAATCCAAAGAAATTACAGAGAATTAATGTTGGTTTTTCTAGGAACTAATAAATTAAAGCACACCAATAATGGTGTAACATGACTACAAGTAAAAGCAGAAGGGCTTTCTAGCCAACTGATGTACTCTAGCTAATGGATATGCAGTCCAACTCGCCAAGCACCAAAGCTGTGACACAGGCAACAGAGTGGATGGAATACAAAGACAGAGGTTCAAATCCTGCCTCAGACATTTACTAGTTATGTGCTCTTCAGCAAGGCCCCTAACTTCCCCGAGCCCCAATTTCCCCATCTGTAAAATGGAGACTATAATAGCGCCTTCCACACAGGGTTGTTGTAAGGATCAGCTGAGATTATATGTACATATGTGCCTGTGTATGTATGTATATCACATATATATGTCTATGCATGTATACTTACACATACACGTATAGGTATATGTGTACATAATACATACAAAGTGCTTTATAATCGTTAAAGTACCTATGTAAACAACAGCTGCTCTAAAGTGCTGTTCTCTGGGATTTAGGAGATCCAAGCTGATTCTGACTGCCACAAGTTCACTGCATCATTTAAATTGGTCTACAATCTTCAAAAGTCTTTCCAATTCCAGATCATCACCTTGTAATTCAATAATGAAGTGCTGATGTAATGTCATGACCACTGACTTGAAGAGCTTCAAAAACTTGGGGGTTTGGGGGATGTGTGTGTGTGTGTGTGTGTGTGTGTGTGTGTGTGTTTGTGCGTCTCTGTGAGTTTTGTTTTTTCACATGGTCAGCGCACAAAACTTTGCTCTGCAGGATCCAGTACTCAGCTAAAAGGAGCTATGCCAAAGGCATGGAGCACACAAGTCCTAACTCTTGGTTCATTGAAAATATGTCCAATAGCAAAAGTCATATTTCCATAGGGAAGACTGCTCTTTTTTGTGCTAAAGTCTGGCAGTTCCCATTGGCTGAAGAAGTCTGGGCAGACATCCAAGTCATTTAAACAAGAGTTCACTTTCTCTGTAACCTCCACGTGAGTCAGTCACAAAGTGAAAATAGAATTCTTTGTTGATATATGCCATAGTTTTAAAAAACTGCTTATCATACTAAGAAGGCCTAGCTTGAACCCCACCAGAAGGAGCTAACAGCAAAGATAATGCAAGTTGTATTGAATTTCCTCTTAAATATGTGTTTTAATATCTATAATATACAAAAATATAAAAGGATGAAAAGCCAAATCCTGCTGTGAAAAGCTGGACAATATAAATCCCAAAATTAACAAAAGGATGTTGCCAGCTTGAGTCACCAACCAGGAAAGCCAACGGTACAGAGGAAAGAGAATAGGATATGGAGTCAAAGTACCTGAGGTCAGATCCTTAGTGACTTTGGGCAAGTAGTTTTATTTTATCAGGCCTCAGTTTCCTCATATGTAAAATGAAGATGTTGGACTAAATGATCTCTGAAGTCCTTTCTATGATCATATGAATATAAATTAACTGTATACTTATAAAAAGGGATTGTGGCAGACTGGGCATACAAATTCTTCAAAAAAAATTTTTTAAAAACCCAAATTCATTCTGTACCTAGACTCAATATACATACAATGGTTAGAAGGGAATAAAAAAGGTAAAATTTTAAAAATTGTTAGTGAAAGTTTACCCTGATGTGGAAGTAATCCAGAGCACAGATCTAAGTGCAATGACACAGACCTGGGTTCATAGAGCCAGAACATTTAGATCAAGTACCAGCCCAGTCATTTACTGGCTATGTATCTACAGACAAGTCAGTTTGTATAAGCCTCAATTACTTCAAATGTCAAAGAGTTAATATCTGTACTACTACGTCCAAGAATGTGGGAATAGGTGAAGATGGCATTTTTCATACACCTTCAAGCATTATATTACTACTACAATTACTACTAGTAAGAATAATCTCAAAGGCTATAACAACAGAATAAATGAATGTTCTGGGCAGGTCTTACCCAGCTGGAAGAGTCTGTCATAGATTCACAGAACCAGAGCTTCATCTTAGAGTTGAAGCAGGTTGGCCCAGATTGGATAAGGACTTGACCAAGGCAACACAAGTAGTCAGCATCAAAGGTGGGATTAAAACCTAAAGTCTGTCATTCAAAAACATGAGTAGCTAAATTTCTATAAAACCTCACCCTAAAGCTGGCATCTCAAAGGAGATGAATTTTGGGGAGGCACAGAAGCTAAAGAAAATTACCTATTAAGGTATGTTGCACTATAGCACCTGCGCTGATTAAATTATGGCTCTTCTAAAATACTGCACTCCAACCCAGCAGGTAACTTATTTATCATGATGACTGGGAGATTCTAAATAAGATTCAGGTTTCTTAAGGATCCAAGATTACTAGTTGCAGACCCAACACGGCATAGTGGACAGAAAGTTCTTAAAGCCAGAAGGATGTGGGCTCAAGTTCCATATCTGATATGCATAACCCCCGACTGAGCAAATCCCAATCTCTCTGTGCCCCAGACAACTCTAAGATTATAGATTGTGGTGATGGAGAGACTTCTCTCACCCGGGAGTTCCCTCTACTTTTGAAAGCCCATCACTGAAACAAGAAAAGATAAGACATAACATTACCAAACAGGTTGTTGCAATAACCCCACCTCTCAGTTCCTCTCTTCACCCAAAAAGGTCCCTGTTTCTTGTTAACAAGCCTGATGCCCACATTGGCTGAAAATATTCCCATTCTGAATTTTGTGATTAAGAGACAAGTAGTGAGACTATTGATTTGAATCTGGCCCAAGTGGACACTAAAACTCCCAATTCTTCTTACTTTCTATCTGAATCATCCTACCATATAGAAAGGATCCAGAAATATCACCCATCCTGTTTACTAATCGCTAAGAAAATTTCATGCAAATTGTACCAACCAAGTAAGCATTTAGGTCTCATTCATCCCATCTGGCTATGCATTTGAACTCTGGTCTGAACAGCACCTCAAATACTAAGTACCGTTTATTGATTTACATCAATTGTAAAAAAAGAAAACAACCAAAATACGAAAGGACTAGGATAAGAAAACATATTAAAACTGGGGACCAAACATTATTTTCTTTATCACCGCCTATGATTTTAATTCATCAGAGAAAAATGAAAAAAATATACATATCTAATGGGAAACAAGAGCACAAAGCCCAATCGGGTATAAATAAGTATTCAGGAAAAAGCGTGGTCTTGAAATACGTTTGCTAGATAATGACATATGTGGTACAATGGATAGTTTGGAATTAGGATAGTTGGAATTAGGAAGACATAAATTCAAACCCTGAGTTCAAATCTCAGATCAATTCCTAAACTCTCTCCTGAACTCCAGTCTTGCATCAACAATTGCTTTTGGGACAAATATCGTAGTATCCCATAAATATCTCAAACTCAGCATGTCAAAAATGTAATCTTTCCTCCAAAACCTTCCCTTCTTCCAATCTAGGGCACGTTCATCTTCCCAGTTATCCAAGTTCCTAACCTTAAAGTAATACTCAATTCATCACTTGCACTCATTCCTTATACCTAATGTCACCAAATCCTATTGTGTTTACCTTCACCTTTACAACATCTCTCACATACATTCCATTCTGTTCATTCATATAGCCACTCCAGGTAGAGGCTCTCATCACCCAGCACCTGTAATGTTGCAAGAGCTTTCTGACCAGTCCTCCTGCAACTCTTTCCCCCACTCCCATTTATTCTTCACTCAGCTGTCAAAGTATATGACCACCTCCCTCCCCTCAAAATCCATAAACTCCATTGGTTCCCTATCACCTCCAAGATTAGATACAAAATCTTCTATTTGGCTTGTATTTGCCCTTTCACAACCTGACCTCTTCCTACCTTTCCGGTCTACCTGCCACATTGGTGGGGCAGGGGGTGGGAGGGAGTGGCGTGGAGTGGCGTGGCGTGGCGTGATGTCCGCAAGACCTGGAAAATTCAAGTAAAATTTTTAGCCCTCACTTCATACTGGAGAAGAAATTTGTTTTTTTTTTCTTTTTCTTTTATGGAGTGTTTACAGTACTTTATTGCAAAATTTGAGTTGATGTTATAAAATACTGTACAAATATTTTAGGCATTCCTGAGCTTCTAAACTTTTTTTTTTTTTTTGTCATCTGCTCACTCAGTCTTCACTTGTCTGCAGCTTCCGTAAATTCCTCAAAAATTCCCATTTAATTTCTTATGCCCACTCATGATTTATGGAAACCAAAATGGGGAAAGTTGTAATGTGGAAGGGATGACTGTACTTATAGTTTATTCACATACTTGATCTCAAATCACTGGTCTGCTTTCCGTGTTTCCCCCATCTCCCTTTCATGCCTTTTCACTGGCTCCCACACCTGTGTAAGTAAATGCTTTCCCTCCTTCTCCTGGCTTCCCTGAAAAATTCAACCCAAATCTCACTTTCTACAAGAGGTTTTTCTTTGTCTCTCCCACTTCTAATAATAGTTCCCCTCTGGGATTACCTCCAATTTGCCCTATATGTAACTTCTTGGCCATAGTTGTCTCCTTCATTAGACTGGGAACTCTTTGAGAGCAAGAACTGTATTTTTGCTTTTCTGTGTATCCAGAGTGCTTAGTATAGTGCCTGGCTGCCCCTTTTAAATGTTTTTTGATTGAGTGATTGTTGACCTGTAACTGTGTGACCCTGAACAAGTCACTTAATCTCAGTAAGACCCATTTTTCCTGTTTGTGAAAAGGAGATGATAATACCACCTACCTCATAGGAATGTTGTGAAGATCCGCTGAGATGCATGTAATATGTTTTTGAAACTTTGTACCCTTATGTAAATTTTAATTTGTAGTTACTATTAATTATCATCAGAAAAAGTTGCTTTGTGTGCGTCTTTGGTATAAAATGCACACAGTAAGGTCTCTGGGGGTTAAATTTTTATCCTGACTCTGGAAACAGCAAGACACGAAATGCTACAGAAATTATCCTAAAGGTAAACATGCACAATTTAAATGGCATTATGCCAACGCCCATTTTGCTGCTTTCCCACCTGCAGTTCTGGAAACAAGTATGGCTTTCTGTACGGGCACCCTGGATTGTGCTATTTGTAAAATTTCAGTGACACTATGGTGCCTGCATCGTACTTCTCACATGTACAAACATCCCCCTGAAAGGCTTTCATTTTTGTAGGTAATCCAACACGTGGGAATCGTGATGGCATTCATCCAATACCTCACTAATAGTATATTTATTCTCTTTGCTGGTGAAGGAACCATCCTCATGAGAGTCAACAACTTTTTTATTTTTAAATCAAGGGCAAAAATAAAACAAAACCTCAGCAAAATTCAAAACGATTTACACACTTATCTTTAACCTTCACATAAGCCTCTAGTAGGAGGTTAGTGGTGAATTTTATTATACTGATTTTACAACTCAAGCATCTTGGGTTTATGATTACACTGTCAAAATGTTAACTCACCCACTCAGCACACCGATGGGCCACATGCTGCCCTCAGGTTATGTGACACAAACTGACAGGCCAATGAATTTGCAAAATGCGACTGACTATACTTCCATACAAATAATGCAGCAACCTTTCTATAACTGGTTTGGGAACTATGCCACATGACCTCATAATCTCTGAATAAAACTAGAAGTTTGAACTCCTAAATCCTAATCCACAGTCTTCCCTGCTATTTTCACATCTACTACTTAACCCCTTCCTGTCTCTTTGTAAAACCAGTTCATAGACAAGTATTTATTAAATGTTTACTATGTGGAGAGCTCAGTGCTAGACCCTTGCGGAGATATAAAGTTTGGATTGCATAGGATCCCCTTCCCTCATGGAGTTTATAGTCTATTAGGAGGGTAGAATATAAACTTATCAGGTAAGGTGTTACAGTACAAAGGGGACTGGACTTGGGAGTCAGAAAGACCTGGTTTTGAATATTGATTTTGATAATTCCTAGTTACTGTACACAAGAGATTTACCTTCATCTGTAACATGGAGACAACCTCTATCACGTAATTTTTGTGATGAAAGCACTATTATACAACATAAGAAATGCACTGTAGTTAAAAAAGAATGTGTTGTATGAATTCCACGGATAAAATGGTCATTAATGGTGGGAGGCTTTGTGGAAGCATTTGAAACGAACTTTAAAGAATGGGTAGGAAATCAAGAACCTAAGGTGGTGAAGAGAGCACATCCCAGGGTTAGAAAACGGGGCAAGCAAAGACAGGCATGACAGTCACAGAATGATCATCACTCGTATGGTACTTAAACTTCTGCAAAGAGCTTCACATAGGTTATTTCATGTGATTCACACAACAGCCTGGTGAGATGAGTGATACTGTCATCCCCACTTTCTGGATGGGGAAATTGGCTGAAGGAAGCAAGTGCCTTGTCCAGAGTCACAGAGCCAGTGAGAGTCTGAGGAAGGATTTGAACTCAGGCCTTCCTGAAGAGTAGGACACAACCAAAATGACCAAACAGCAATGACAATAACTTCCTGCCTCCACTGTACCTGTCTCTACTGTACCTTCAAGCTAAAAAAAGGACTGGGAGAATTCTGAGGAAGAGGATGGTTTATTTAGTTTAAGACCAAATGAGTTTAATAGATGTAAAGCAATTTGTAAAACTGAAAGCACTATGGAATGCTAACTATTATCAAACATACACTTGGATCCTTGGCAGTCCTCTCATCAATCCCTTCGATTGCTCCCTGCTGCTCACAGAATAAAGTCAGAACTCCATAGTCTATTATTCAAGGATCCCCAAAGCCTTCTCCAAGTCATTCCAGTCCTGTTACCTACTCAGTCCCCTATTATCCACTCAATCCTCTCCAAACCATACAACAGACCTTGTGCTGCCCAAATTCTTGACTTTTGCTCATGCTTCTCCTATCTACACTGTCCTTCTCCCTCTTGTTTTGTTGTTGTTCCATCATGTCCAACTCTTTGTGACCCTATTTAAGGTTCTCTTGGCAAAGACACTGGAGTGCTTTGTCATTTTCAGTTCATTTTACAGATAAGAAGACCGAGGCAAATAGGATTAAATGACTTGCCTAAGGTCATACAGCTAGTGAGTATCTAAGCCTGGATTTGAACTCAGGTTTTCTGACTCCAGGTCTGGCTCTCTATCCACTGTATCTTTCCCTGACCATATCAGGTGAAAGTGACCTCTTCTTTTTCTGATCCAAGGACTGAGAAAAGGAAAGGACATGAGAAAACATTTAGTCTTCAAAGAAAAAAAAAAGCATTTATTAAATACCTACGATGTGCCAGTCATAGTGCTAAGTGTGATAAGCACTTTATAAATATCATCTCATTTGATCTTCACAAGTATCCTGGTTGGTGCTATCATCACTCCCATTTTAAGGATGAGGAACCTGAGGCAGATAGAAGTCAAGTGATTTACCCAGGTTCACACAGTTAATAAATATCTGAGGTCTGACTCCAAGTTATAGGGTCTCACCACAGTGCCTCTAACTGCCTACTTCAACTCGTTCATTTTACAGTTAAAGAAAGACCCAAAGAGGTTGTGAACAGAGAAGTGAAACTTCTAACCCAAACCCTCTAACTGTACATTCAGGGCTCTTTTCACTTCACTTCATCACCTTCCATTTTGTAGTGGACCGTATGGTTGATATTTTCTGCCTTGTGCTATTTTTTATTTTTTCATATTAATAGGTTTTACTTTTCTAAATAAACATGGTCCTTGAGGGCAGAAATCACCCTTTTCTACAGCACCCCATACTGAATATTCTAGCCCACCACAAATATTTAATTAACTTCATTTATAAAAAACAAAAAACAGCATATATACCTGCAAGAGAATATTCTGGGCATCAAAAAATACACAGAATTCAATGAAATCTTAAATAGTTTCTTCATAGATTAAAAACGTAAATAATTATACTATTTTTACTACAGTGATTATTACAGTGATAAATTCTCTCCTTGAGATTCCTGCCATGAACTTCTTCAAAGGTAAGTAAAAAAAAAAAATTCTTTTGGCCAAGTCTGGCTTTATGGCTGTACAAGGTGATTTGAGGAACAGCACGAAAACTGTTGATCTGTTTTTGATGCACAAATTTCTATATTTAATGATATCCCTTTGTCTCAGGAACTACATTTGGTTTACATTGCTTCTCTCCAGAAGAAATCTGAAGTTCATCCAGTTGAAGCCCAGATGTCACACAGAAATCTTGAGGAAAAAATAGGCAAAAGACCTATTTCATCTGCTTCGCAATTTTCCCAAGGGTGGTTCCTGATTTGGCTGAATCTATAATTAAATTCCTTAAGTGGAGTATAAATGGGATTCACTTTATACTATGTTTTCTTCTCTGATGAAATTAGTATATGTAGGAACATTACACAGACTCTGATCTAAGTTACTAACATACTGACATATAAAGAAGTGTGATGATGCTTATCATTTAAACAAGTTCTTCATATTTCATTCCTTCAACATGTCAGAGAATACAGCAAAAAGACACTAATCACCACTGAAAGGTATAAAGGGAATAAAACCACCTTCTTCCTCTCACAAAATCCATAGTTCCAAGTATTTTTTTTTTTTTGAGAAGAATTAAATTGTAACCTAAGTATTTGGAGAATTACTCTGAACGTGTTCCACACTGTTTCCTGTGGCACCTGGAGTGTGCCACACAGTATTTTAAATTTTTCGAGGGAAACACAGATGTCCTCGACATTTGTCAGCAGCATGAGGTGGGTCACAGCTTTAACATCACCCTGCGCTACTTTCCTTTCGATGACATTCTCAAGTGCTGGAGGTGTATTTGTGTTTATTCTTATTTTGGCTATGCCGATATCTTTTTGAACTGTCTTGTTTGCGATATCCTATTTTTGTGAAGCTGGATTTTTTATGATAGTTGTGATAAAAAGCAAGGACTGGATTTAAGTCAGTGTAGAATACAATAAAAGGGCTGGGAACCAAGAAAGCTGGTGAACCTCTATTTTAAACAACTATGAGGTTTTCCTTTTATATGTAAATGAGTTATATACATATATATGTGTGTGTACATGTATATGCATGAGTACATATTATATACCTACATTTTCATATACTTCTTCATATACACCTATGAGGAAGTTCATGGCAGGGAACCTAAAGAGAGTGTTTCAATGATAACCACGAAAAACCTAAGTTGTAAGTTATGTAAGTTACCTGTTTATTTTTTAAAAAAATTAAAAGGATGCCCATCAATTGGGGAATGGCTGAACAAGTTGTGGTATATGAATGTAATGGAAAAAATACTGTGCTTATAAGAAATGATGAACAGGCAGACTTCAGAAAAACCTAGAAAGACTTATATGAACTGCTACTGAGCGAAGTGAGCAGAGCCAGGAGAACATCATACACAGTATCGGTGACAGGGTTTAAGGATTGATTTTGATAGACTTAGTCCTTCACAGCAATGCAAGGACCTAAAACATTTCCAAAGGACTCATGATGCAAAATGCTGTCCCATTCCAGAGAACAGCTATGGAGTCCGAATTCAGAATGAAGCAGATTATTTTCCCTTTGTTATGTTTTATTTTTCTCATGGTTTCTCCCATTTGTTTTACTTCTTCTATGCTACATGACTAATGTAAAAATGTGTTTAACAGGAATGCATGTGTAGAACCCACATAAGATTCCACGGCATCTTGGGGAAGGGAGGAGGGGGAGAAAATTTGGAACTTAGAAGTGATTGTTGAAAACTGAAAACAAAAGAATTAATAAATTTGAGGAAAAATTAAAAGTTCAAAACACTTTGGGAAGTTATCATGATGGCTCTAGAAATGAAAAGAAGTTTTTTTTCTGAGATGAGAAATTTCTTTCCCTTCTTCTTTCTAAGCCTTTCTTGGCCACCACTAGTCAGAAGCTTCACACCTCTCCTCTTAAAAGTTCACCCATTTGGCACTTATGATAGGCTCACAGATCAAGAATGGGAAGGGAACTCAAAGGCATCTAGTTCAACCTCTTCATTTTACACTTAAGGAAACTGAGGTCCATGGAGTCTAATTGATTTGTCCAAAGTCACAGAGACAATTACCATCTGAAACAGGATTTAAATATAAGTCCTGAGATTCTAAAAGCATTGATTTTTCTACTGTACCACACTATATTTTATTTACTACTTTGCTTCAATAGTTATCTTTTCATGGGTCTAGAGTCGAATTCTCTTTTAAAGCAAAAGTTCCCTAAAAGAAGGGATCAAGTGTTAAATATCTTTACATCTCATTGAGTCATCTAGAAAAGAATCAAGAGTCATCACCTACAAGACGGTCATTCAGTAAAATCTGCTAATTGAAACGTTTTAACTCCCAAGGGCAACTATTAGATCTAAATAGCGCCATCAGGACAAAACTGCTACTGGCATTGTAGGACGCTGAAAAGTGGACAATGAGCTTTGAGTCAGACTAGAAGGATTCTGATCTGTGGAATCAGGTACAAGCTGTGTGGTCTTCAGAAAAACCTCTTTGGGCCTCAATTTTCTCTTCTGTAAAAGAGAATAATAACACCTCATGGGGTGGTGGGAGGTTCATTTTAGATTATATGAAAACATTTTCTAAGTACAAAGGACTATGTAAATGTGAAATACTATTATTGGTCCTGTATCTCTCTGCTATCTCAGTTTCATCATCCCTGTAAAAATAAGAAATGAGTTAATCAAGTGTAAGATGTTTTAATTTGTATGCATTACAAGGCTTGACATTTCTATCTTAACACTTTCATTTCATCCAAGGTATGCGGTGGACAGTTCACATCACAGACATATCGAGTAATACTATACGTTATTCTTAAAATATGTATATATATATATATATATATATATATATATATATATATATATATATATATATATATACACACACACACACACATTTGTATGTGTGTGTATGTGTGTACACATGTATATGTTATGACTGCTAAGTAATTATGTTTAATTTAAACATAAAAGGGTATTAAAACTTTATCTTTCATGAAACCAAGAAATATTGAATTATAAATGTTAAAGACTTGGTAATAGACTGTGTTCCAAATATACCTGCAGTCCTTGTTCACAGGGATTTATGATTCTGCTCTCCACTTTTTCCTCTGGTTCTACTGTATTCAATCAGTTCATTACTTGTCAAACTTTACAACATTTTTTTTTTCACAGTTGATAGCTTAAACTCTGAAAGAGGAGGTAAAAAACCACAGCTAGACTACTATATTCAGTTATAGGTACCATATTTTAAGAAGGACATGCTTGATCAATATTGGTTAAAAAAAAACTAAAAAACTAGAGATACACATAGACTGGAGAAGAGACAGTAGTGACATGGTATTTGTCTTCGAGTATCTGAAAGGCTATCATGTAGATTTGTGTGCTTTAGGTCCCAGCAGGCAGAAACAGCAGCAATGGGTAGAATATCAATTTTTTTACAAGGAAGAAGAAAATGCAGTTAGCATAAAGGGAAAGCTTCTAAAAATTTAAAGCTTTTCAAAAGGAGAATGGGCAGCCTCAGGTAGTAGTGCTTTTCCCCTCTGGAGATCTGTAGAGGCACATTGTCAAGGCACATTATAGGAGGGGATCAGATTCAGACTGAACTAGAATGGCCAATGAGCTTGCTTCTACTTCTGAGATTCTGTAATTCTGTTGAAATCACTGATCCACAGGAGAAGGAAGGATCTAGGACAGGAAGAGATACTCTATCTTCTGTGGTCTATCTTTGGGATTTTCAGAATGAAAAGTCAAGAATAGCCAAAGGTTCTTTCTCCAATACATAACTCATTTTTTTTTTTTATTTGCCCTTTGGCATAACACTGCTTGAATGTCAGCAGCAGTGACAACCGGAGATAGGCAAACTCATGTTGTTTTTGCCAGGAGATGGGGTGTAAAGCACACAAAAGGGCTCTTTGTCTTTCCATTGTTGTTCGTGAACAGGCCAAGCAAAGACTTGAACTGTGTAGATTAGTTCTGAGAGGATCTGCTCTGCTCCAAGAGCTCCAAGAAGCATGAAGGAACGCTAATTTCGTCATTTTCCATCTGATGCCCTTCTCAGCAAGGGAGTTCTGAAGATGAGAGTCTGAGGACAAGTTTGAGTGTGAGTCACTGGAATTAGGTAAAATCAGAGATGGCATAATAATCTAAAGTATACCACCAGCATGATCAACATAGACCACTTGCTTCAGTATAAGCAGTGAATTTCAAACCACCCTTTTGAGAGGCAGGTCCTTGAATGTGTAGACCAAAGGATTCAACATAGAGATAAAATGCTTGGTCCCTATAGGATAAAATGTTTGGTCTCTATAGGACATATGAATCTTTAAAGCCATAACAATCAGCTGAAAATATGGAAAACAAAATGAACATTTTCAAAAGAATTAAAAACTAAACAAAAATCTAACTACTTCCCATTAATAAATTCAATAATTTGGACACTGTAGCCTTCTTATCACAACTTACTAGAATTAGACAAGTGTGAAGCAGGAAATGAGATGGAACAGAGAGAAAAATTAACACTGACAAAAGATTCAACAAACAGACCATCTACAGTGATAAGTTTAAAAGATCTTTTGGAATCCAGAATTCATTCAGTAAAGGTCCTTCCTTCCTACCACCCTCTTTCTTCTCCTCTTTCTTTTTTAAATGACAGAGAAGAAAAGATTTGCCACACCTGAGCCAGAAAGGTATCATTTTAATCCTCTTAATTATCTAGACAGAATATAGTAGAAAATAGACACACACACACACACACACGCACACACGCACACACACACCTACAATATAAATGTATTAGATAAAACTGTGCCTAACAGTGCAGCTGAGAAAGAAACTGATAAAGTTATCTGCTTCTTAAAATGAAGGAGCTGAAAAGAACAATTGTCAGAAGCACACTTAAGGATTAGGATTTAGCCAGTCAGCAAGAATTTATTAAGCACCTTCTATGTGCCAGGCACTGTGTTAAAAACACAATTTAAAAAAAAAAAAGTTCATCCCACCAAGGAGCTTAGTTCCACATAGAAAAATGAAACCAAATGCTGCCTTTTTATTCTGATATTTCTAAATTTTATTTAAGCATCTGGAATATTGAAGTTAGCTTTCCTCAAATCAAATATATTGACATCAATATAAACATGTTTGCAAATTTTTTCAAAGCTAAATGTTTTTAAAGTCTATTAGAAAAATAATTCCAAGTCACTGAAACATCACTCAAATTATCAAAATAATAATGCATTAAGACATTGGCTTAAAATGAGTTGAAAAAAAGTCCAATGGAAAATGTTTTTAAAAACAAAGTTAAAATAATTTTCCTCTTATTAGTCCCACAAAAAGATATGATTCTTATCTATATTTCATGACACTATTAAATGCCAACCAGCCTAACAAAAGCTCCCAACACATTTTGGTAATCCAACAAACCCTGGTGAACAGAAGAAAATAAACAAAGAACCTCAAGTCATTAGGATAATTACCCATTCCTGGAGGAGAGAACGAGACTAATGAAGACTAATGAAAAGTGACGAGACAATGATACTAATGAAGAACAAAAATTTCAATTACTCAATACTGACGCACTTACTGTCACCTTAAATCTCAAGACATGAAACAATTTATGAAGGAAAATACTGAAAATTATTCTTGGTGAACTCTTCACTGGTTTACTGGATGTTCTCAGAATTTTCTGTTGTAGATGTGTTATCACTAGTAGAGTTCATTCTAGGGCATCACAGCCAAAGAGGTGAACCAGCAAGTGTGGAGTTGAATAGTTTAGGATTTTGATATGATGAAAGGAAGAGAAAAGTAAATTGTTTGATAAGGTACAGAATTTAAAATAATCTTTCTGAGGACTTAAAAGAGCACATCTCTAATGTATTCATAATCACTGACATTTATGTAGAACTTCAAGGTTTACAAAGTACTTTACATATATTATCTCATTCAAGCCTGAAGATGATCCTTCTAGGTAGCTCCTATAGCTTTAATATCTCCATTTTATAGTTAAGTAGACTGGTGGTCAGGGCAGTTAGGTGGTGAAGTGGATAGAGTGCTGGACCTAGAGTCAAGAAGACTTTTCTGCCTATGTTCAAATCAGATCTCAGACACATACTAGCTGTGTGACCCTAGGCAAGTCACCTAATCCTATTTGCCTCAGTTTCCTCATCTATAAAATGAGCTGGGGAAGCAAAGGGCAAATCACTCCAGGATCTTTGCCAAAACACACACACACACACACACACGCACGCACGCACGCACCCACACATGCATGCGCACACGCACAAAATGGGGTCAAAAAGAATCGGACACAACTGAAAAATTGATTGAACAACATCAGAGAGGCCACAAAGGATCACACAGGTACTAAGACTAAGTGTCAGAAATGAGATTCAATCCAGATCTTTAGAGATTCTAAATTCAGCACTTTGCATTTAACCCAGAAGAATACTTCCATGAATAGCTACAAAGTCCCTTTACTCCTTTGAGTTTTGACAAGGATACACCAAGTATAATCCAAAATCTGCTTATATACACATACATATATATATGTATATATACATATATATGTATATATACATATATATGTGTGTGTATGTATATATACATATATTTACATATATAAAACATGTGTTCAGATATACATAAAAGAATGGATGGATTATAGTATGTGTAAATATAAGCATATATTTACATATGTATATATATAAATCATCTGTTTTCTAATTATATGAATATTTATAAAATGGGGGAAATATGGTACAGCTGAGTCTGGAGTCAGAAGTCCTTTGTTAAATAAAAATAATAGCTAATATGTATATGTGTGTGTGTATGTGTGTGTGTATAACTTTCAGTTTTGCAAAGTACTTTTTAAAATATTATCTCATTTTATCCTTAGAGTATGGAGGTAGTTTTGTGGAATGCTTTTATTATCTCCATTTACAGATGAGGAAACTGAGGCAGGATGAAATTAAGTGATTTGCCTAGGGTTATGCAGCTATTAAGTGTCTAACTCCAGGACCAGGGCTCTATACACTGCACCACCTAATTGTTCAAATGCTGGCTCTCCAACATACCAGTGTGTTCCGGGACAAACCACTTAACCTTTCTGGGATTCAATTTATCGGTAAAATTCATTTCACAAGTATTATTAAAGGACTGGCATTATGTCTCTGGAAGCAGAGATACAAAGACAACACTGCCCTGGCCTTGGAGGAGTTTTTCACCTGTGTTGGGAAAACAACATGAACATAAATGAGTAAGTACCAAGTGCATTCGTAATGATTTTGTGGAGTGATAATCAAGACAGGTTTCCTATAAATACAATAAGAAACTTGGACCAGGTGACCTCTTAGGGTCGTTCCAGTTCAAAATCTATGATCTTTTTTCTGAAGTGATAGGCCATTCCTTAATGATGATTAATTCTGCAACCTTTCAGAGAGGACTGAACAAGTATCTTTAACAATACTTTGTTTTCTTTGAAATCTGCCTCATCTAAAACCAGCTATGGTGCCTTTTGTAAACTTCAGTTCCCCTTGATAGAACCAATTTTTTTATTCATTGTAATTCTCAATAATCTAAAACTCCAATAAATTGTTGTCTTGATCACAAGTGGTGGATAAATCCATATGATGCCATTGTACTATTCTTTCTTAGGACTATGGTTTTCATGGAACTCTCATATAATTGGGTTTTTTTTTTCATTCAGGAAATTTCCTGCTTTCACTATTTTGTTTTGTAACTTGTGCAATTCATTATAAGAAAATTAGTGTTTGAAAAAATCAAGCCATGACAATGTATGAATCTAATAAGACCTTCATCATGGTAAACACAGCCAGGGTAAAAATCAGTTGTGTTTATATGCTTTTAGCATTGATAAATCAATCTAAAGTACTTGATGCTATAGCTCTTGTGACCTCCATAGATGATGAAAAAAGAATGAGAATAAAATCTTTCTGCTCTTATAGCAATCCAAGGAAAATTTTCAGCCCCTTCATTTCACAGAACCCAAAATTTCCCTATCTAAGGGTATTATGATTGGTGGCAAAGACCTAGGAAATATAAAGTGATGAGCCTCTCCTCCTCCACCTTAAACTCTAGCTTTTTCCCCTGTAAGAGCAACTGGTAGCACAGGTACTGTCTACAGTCTTCCCTTTTCCTCTCGAAATGGAATTCTTCTTAAGGTTTGCCTCTAGAAATTCAAGACACCTGACTTTAAATGATTTGTCCTCATCTCCCCTTCCCACAATTTTTCTCCATTCTCTTCTTGTTTTTATAGTTAAAGGTATCTTCAACGACCAGTACTTGTTATTTATTATAACACATTATTTCCCCCAACTAACTTTTTTCAGTGAATTTCTCAGCCCCTTCTAGAAAAGCAGAAGGAACAAGAAAATTCACAAGTAAACTCAAAAGAAAAGAATTATTTAAATCTACACACTGAGCCATGCTTTCTATTTGCAGACAAAGAAATAAGGGCACTTTCCACTTTGCACTCAGAGCAAGCACCTCAGGAGAAGCAGTGAAGCAAAAGGAATATCACACTTACTGAGGTTGAATTCAGTAAGAACAGAATTCAAATCCTGCTGAAGGTACTAACTAGTTTGTGACTCTGGTCTGGACCTCAGTTTCCTTTATGTGTAAAATGAAGGGGCTAGACCATGACCTCTAAGGTCTCTTCCAGCTTTAAATCTGGGATCCTATAATCCTGTGACCTATATGCTGAGGGTGGGCTGCCAAGTTTAAGGAGCACAAGAAAAGCAGTGACCAAATAAGTTCCGACTTCTCACTGTAGGGCATCTTTGCCACTTTGTAGCTTCAGTGAAATGAACGAACAGTGAATTGAAACCATGTTTCTCACTCTCTCACTTTCCTCCTCTCTCACCTTTTGAGATCTATAGGAATAGAGCGACACCTGTAACAGGAAGGATCCACGTGTGGGGCTATTCTGGAACAAGACTAGGGGTAAGGGTTAGAGGAATTAAGCACTATTTCAGGGCTGTAACTCGATGGCCAATGGACAGCTATCAGACAATACAAATCCAAAATACCCAAGAGGGTGCCTGGAAGACTTGGAACCCAGCAAAGGAAAGCCCTTTAGCGAGAAACTGCTGGCCTTTTAGCAAGCAATTTATTTTGGCAGAAAGCAGGTGACTTTTCCCCACATCCCTAGTTTAGCTTTCAGTCACCAGGAACAAAATTTCCTAAAAGTTCCTTTTGATTCCCTTGGGAACTGCAGACCAAATGCTAAACAGGACCATAAAGTGCATGCTGAAAAATGAAAACTTCTGGACTGGAAAAGTGAACTCCAGAACACTGCTTAGGCTCCTGAAGGAGCTTCTCAGAGGAGGTCAAATAAGCCAGGAAACCCAGTAGGGAAGTTTCCCAAACTGGTAAACATGAGATGTGATTCCCCAAGAGACCAAACTGCAAAATCTATAGGCCCCAAAAGAACTATGGAATTGGGGAGGGGGGGTACTCCTTGGAAAAGCTTCTGCAAAGAGACACGTTCTCCCCATCCCAAGCTTTCCCTGCAGTGGTAGTCTAACGTGCGGTCTCTGCAAGTCTGGGCCACGTAGGGCACTATCCCTTTTCCTCGAGTCCACTTCATCTCCCACTAATCCAAGCCCTCCCATAATTCCTTCCTTCTTCCAATGTACTCTTCTGACAGTTAGCAAAAGCCCCTCTTTTCTCCCGCTTTGGAGGCCTCTCCTCCATTCCCCTCCCATCACCTCCTCTCTTCTCGAAGAGTCTCCACTTTTTTCCCCTTGCCTTTCGAGGAGATGCCCCGGCCGAGTTCCCTTTGCCAGCTTCCTGAGGCTGCCCTCTTCGCAGCCCAGGCCGGCTTGCACCTGATGATGAAGGCAGATGCCAGCTGTCAGGAGATGCAAGTCCAGCGGTCTAGGACGGCCGATTGTCTTCGTGCACCCCCGAGGCACCGGGATTCTTGTGCTTTGGCTGATTACCCCCTACCGAGAACCCGGACACCCATTAAATTCCCTAAATTGAACAGAAAAGGGCACAGAGACCAGAGGGCAGACCATGACCCTGAAACTTCGACTCCCTCACGGCCGGAACACGAGCCAGGTGCAGACACTTGTTTCCTCCTGGTCTAACAGAGTTTGTAACCAAGTCCCAGCCCCGGCCGCCGGCCGCAGGGGCAGCAGGTTCGTCTCGGGGTCGCTGCAGCCTGCCCAGGGCCGGGGCCCCCCAAAGTGCCCTTGACTCCGGACGGGTCAGCCCCCGCCCGGAGAAGGAAGAATGGGCTTTCTGGCTGGAACACCTAGAAGGGTACGTGCCAGGTGACTTCGTCTGGACCTCGACGCGGGGACTGGACGGTGGTTTTCTGCCTAGACAAATTACCTCCAGTTCTGCCGCCTCTCAGACGCATGCACATACCGTACACACACAGACGTAAAATAAAATAAAATTTAAAAAACACCCTTTTCGACACGTTCCCGGCGCCCGCTTCATTCACACTCTATATAATGTTTCCGCTCTCATCTCCTCTCCCTAAAGCATACTGGATTAAAAAGCCAAGCCAAAGCTCCCTGCCCCTTTGCCAAACTGAATGCCCCTCTAAAACGCACACTGGCACGAGCTCTCCTCTCTCCCCTGCGTTCCTCCAGCCCTCCCAAGAATTCGGGGGTGGGCGAGGGCAAGGCGGAGAAGAAAGCAGACGGCCACTTACTCGTGTTCAAGAAGCACTCGGTGAACCTCCTAAAGCAGCTAGTGTTACTAGAAGGTCCATCTTCCATGTCGGACCCTAGTGACCAGGGGGAGGCGGCGGCGAAGGAGAAGGAGCCTCTAGGCGGCTGCTGCTGCTGCTGCTGGGGCTGCTGAATTTTGCCGCCGCTGCTGCCGCTGTAAGCCGGGCCCCCACGGCCGGCTCGGGCTGCGCCTGCAGCGCCGAAGAAAGGGGAGGACCACAGGCTGCAGGCGGCCCGGGAGAGGAGGAGCCGAGGCGGCGGCGGCTGCAGCCGGGGGCCGACGGAGGCTGGGAGCAGCAAACCCTGGAGCGAAGGAGGAGAGAAGAAGAGCCGCCGCCTCCCGCCGCTGCCGCTGCCGCTGCCGGGGCTGCCGCTGCAGATCCCGCTGCTGCCGCCGCTGCCGCCGCCGCTGCTGCTGCTACTACTACTGCTCCGGCGGGCGATCAAGGGAGCTGTTTCTTCTCCTCTTCCTCCTCCTCCTCCAACATCTCCTCCTCCTCCTCCTCCTCCTCCACGTCCTCCTCCTCCTCCCGCTGCTGCCGCCGCTTCCCTTCCTTGGAGACCCGCTGGGAGGTGAAAGCAAGGCGAGGAGGGGAGAAGAGGAGGAGGGGGAGGCGGGGGCGGCAAGAAGTAAAAGGAAGATGGAGAAGGGGAGGAGGAAGAGGGAACGGAGAAAGGAGCTCGGAGGACGACCCCGCTGCCGCTGCCGCCGCCGCCGCGAGCTCCGCACGGAGAGAAGCGAGCGGCGCCGGGGCCCGGACCGTCTGTGCCCGGGGCTGCGCGGGCTAGCAGCAAAGGGAAGCTGCGGGCGTGCCCAGCCTTGGGAGCGCGGGGAGCGTCCCCGCCCTGGCCGCCGCCGCCGAGATCCGAGTGCAGTCGGTAGTGGCCGGATCTGAGCCTTTTCCCGTCTGCAGACGGAGGGGCCTGGGGGCGGGATAAAAGCGGCTCCTCGGGGTTGGACATGACCCTCCTCCCTTTTTCGCGGTAGTTCGAGGCAGGACGTTGGCTAGAGGCGCCGCGAGGTGGGGGGCGGGGGGCGGCGAAGAGCCGGAGACGCGGCCAGGCGCCTCTCTCCGTCTAGGCTCCCCTCCCGCTAGGAGCTTTCCAGGCTAACCACGGCGAAAGGCTGGTGGGAGGGAGGCCTGTCCCCCCTCTCCCGTTCTCGGTTCCCCGCCCTGTAAAATCTTCACATTTTCATCCCCTCTCTAGGGGGAAGGGGACGTGCTGATGTCTGTCGGGGCTGGTCCAGCGGTGGCTCCCGAGTGGAGCTAGGACTCGTCTTCCCCTCCGGCTGGGGAGGTGGGGGGATGGGGGCGGGTACACCTATGGGCTCTGTGTGTTTGCTGTGCGCTCTGATGTATAGGTTGCTCGATGGATGCTCAGAAGCAGCGGATAAAATCACTGCAGTGCCTCCCCTGGACGCTCCGGCAGCAGCCAGAGAACGCCCACTGGCGGAGCCACTGCTTCTCCAGCTACCTCCTCCCTTCTCTTTATACGTACCCAAGCACACACAGAGAACGCAGAGAGAGAGTAGAAACACATACAAAGGAAAAAAGAGGGAAAAAAAGGTTCTCAGAAGCAGGCCAAGCCATTACCTGTGGAGCTCAGTCGTAGAAGTGACGTGTATCCTTGGGGGGGCAGTGGACCAGGGGAGGGGGGAGAGACCGGGAACAACACACAGATGCAGAGTCTGTTCTGCATTCTGAACCAGACAGATGTGCAGCCACTCCAGCTGTGAGCATCCTCTCTCCCAAACCTACAGTTTCAAAGCAGCCCCCTTCACCGCAAGCCTAGCAATGAGAACCGATAACACGAAATAACTGTGACTCGGGTGGAATCCAAAACTTTGTAGGATATTGTGGGATTAAAACATACGCACAAGTTCAAATCACATGATTTTTTCAACTGCTAACTTTAAAAAAAAGCATTTGCATTTCACTTTTTTTTTCTTCCAAATCCCATCTTAAAAAAGAAAATTATTTGCTTAACCCTAATGGTCTTTCGCATCTTACCTGCGGGTTTGAGAAATCGAAATGGAGTACTCATTGGACAGATAACATCAAAACAAAGTCAAGGGGTTTGGGGGCATAAAATACAAGGCAAGCAGAGTTAAAGCCAGCTTTCTCCCGCCTCTTCTAACTTGGCAACGAAGCCAGACTAACCGCCAAAGGAACGAGACGGGACGGAAGGTGAACGCAGAGCGGGCTTAGAACGCAGCAAGATCCGGGAGAGTTTATTAGAGAGAACTGCGAGGTAGACAGGTATCAGTGTCCGGTGAACTGCCAGGGAAGGACGAGACTAGAAAAGAGTTGAGACACAGGGTTGGACGGACTTGCCCCTTTCAGCTGGGGCAGTCCGCTCTGCCAGGCTGAGGTTTAGCTCCCCTTTTGGTCCCGTTACAGTATTCGCACCTATACAAACCAGTCACCAAAAGTAAGCCATGCTCTTGAAACTGTTACCCCGGCGGACGAACCGCTGCCCCTGGTCCTGATCTAAACTTGCTTTTCTCCAGGTCTCCGATGTTTTCATTTGAAAAATGATGCAGAGTCCTAATCTGTGTGTCCTTTTCCCACTCCCACCCACTCTCTAGAGTAGAATTTTTTTTTTTAAATTTCTGCATCTGTTCTAAATGGCTCGAGTTTGATATCCTAGGTCTTTTGCTAGTTTTCTTTCCACGAAAGATCCAGTGGCGTGGTTTTCTTTTCTTCTCAGTGATCCTTAGAATTTATCCTTTAACGGATGTCAATCCCATCAATCGTGAGGTCCAAATTCCTAAACCTTCCTGGAAAGAAAACAGTGCCAGTGACCTTTTTACGTTATATTTCTTTTTACAGTGACATTTACATTTGTTTCCGAGAAGGAAAAACTAGTACCTGTCAGGAAACGGTCCCTTCCCTACTTTCTCCTGGCTTTTCCTCCAGCGCTTTGGCATCCTACTCTAAACAAATCCTTCCACTTATTCTTTTTAATTATTCTGATCATTAAGAATCCTACCCTGAAGCTTCTCTGGAGCTTGGGGGTGAGCAGGAGGTGTATCCGGCGGTGTCTGGAAAAGGTGAGAGTCACAATATTTTTTAAATATGTATTTCTCCCAGGTGGTCTCTGCCTTTCTTCTTTACATTAAAAGTTTCTCTATGGGTTTGAAATATCTTTCAAGGCACCTGGGGTCAAAAAGGAGGTTTCCAGCTGAAAGAAGATACAGAACCAAACTGAATATAAACCAGATTTCTTTTTAATCTGGGGTGGGGCAGCAGATTACATATTTGTTCTCCCTTACACAGAAGAGCTTGGTAAATTAACCAGCAACGTTTAGTATCCTAATTAACCCTTTCTTTGAATCAACTGACTGGCGATAAATTATCTCTCTTTTCTCCAGATGGACCGGGTTTTCCAGCCGAATCAAAAGTGACTGTAGAGCATGACAAGACAAACAATTCTGGGGACGGTTTTAATAACCCTCAGGAAGATTTTGTTGAGTGTTTTGTCTCTTGTTAGAAACCAAATTTCTTTGTGTAAATAAGATGAGGGGTGGAGGATGAAATCAGGATATATTTAAGATCCAATTTACATGCACACAAACATAAAGGCGTACTTTTTTCACTCACCCCGATGTGTCCCGCTGTTGCAACACCCTCCGAATGTTTTCTCGTGGGCCCACTGCTTTTCTTTTGATTTTTCTAAAGTGATACATAACATCAAGAAAGGAGAGAAAGTTTTGTCACTAACACACTGATGGTTCCAAACCTGAGTTACATTAATTAGTCTAGTCATTAGTAAATAATTAAGTGGAAGTTAGTACAAAACTTCTTACAAGAAGGCTTTCATAGAAACCGACCCGTCAAAATAATATCATCAGCTCACACTTAAGTTTGGGTTGAGCAGTCACTGATAACCTATTGAACTTACACTTGTACCTTGAAGATTTCAAAGCACTTCTGTCTAGACTATGGGAGACAACTTCGTTCTTCACAACAATCCTGTGAGCTAGGCAGGGTATAAGAATGAATATTTACAGATTAGATCTGCATCTTAACCTCAAAGACAAGGGGAAATTTTAAAGAGAAATTGTCCACTGAGTTTCAGTGGTCACTTAAAATAAATGGTTTATTCTCTATGATAGTCATTTGAGAAAATACCTTGGCCTACATCATAAATTTAAAAACCGAAAGAATTCTAAGAGGTTTGTGAATGCCAGTAAAAATAACCCAAATTATTTTCTCATCTTTCCCCTCCAACTCCTCCCCTAGATGTTTGATATTTTATACACACACACACACACACATACACACACACACACACGAAGAAAGTCATTTTTTCACAATAACAAAAGCCAAGAAATGTCTCTAGTAGAAAAAACACTTAATTTAATTGTTTAAGACCAATTTAAACACAGGTTTCTAACATTTTTAATACTAAGCACTGTTTTGTACTTGGCTAGGTTTTTATATCAAATACTAATAAAATTTTAGCGTCTACTTAAATGTTATTATGTTATGCATAAGTTTATAAATGGAAGAAACCATTTACTGACTGCTTGTAAAGTTCCTGTGCTCCAAATCCTTAAGGTCCAACTAGAGTGAGGACGTTTACATTTTTTAACTTGATTTCAAAAAACATTTTTAATGTTAGGCAAAAGATCCTCCATGTTTCACAACCGCATAGTCCCCATCACAGCTTGCCCCTAAAAGAGATTCACCAGCCACATTCCTTGTTAACTTACCAATATTTATTTTATTAGCTATTTCATAAATATACATATCTACAGAATGATGGTATCTTTTACACATTTTCAAGGGTACAGTAGATGTACATTTCATCCTTCATACTTATTTTTAATGACTATGTTCCTCTTTGTAATAGTAATCCCACCCTGGCCCCATATAGTAAAAAAGATGTATAGAAGGTTAACAATGATGAATAGTCTATGACAAAAGAAAAAGGCTTTCTGTACCTTTTTCAAAAGAAAGTGTAGTCTATTATATACATATGCATATATAAAATTCTATTATATGCATATGTAATAGCTTATTTGCATATATAATAGACTTTATATATGCATATGTATATAATAGATTAGATACACACGCATATATGCATATATATATATATGTATATATATATATATATATATATATACATATATATATATATGCAAAAGCATAGGCCCAGTAGGTCTAGGGATATTTGATATTTAGTAAAAAAGAGGATCTTCAAATGTCAAATTCTACTACTTAATAAACAAATGAACTATCATCTGCCAACTTGGTGCCTGAGGCAGTTGGCTTTATAATAAGAGCTGTTCTTTATCTAGTGCTCTAATATTTACAAAGCACTTTATATACACTATCTCATTTGATCTTCACACAACTCTGTGAGAGAAGTGTGGCTACTAACTCTATTTTACAGGTGAGGAAACTGAAACTAACAGAGTTAGATGATTTGTCCAGCATTGGACAGTTGGTAAACGTGAGAGGCAACATTCTGGACCAAGTCCTTTATAACTCCAAATCCAATGTGCTACCCACTATACCAGAGATAAAATAATTACTTTATAATTATCATCTTCTACACTGCTCCCTCACTTTGTGGAATTGTGGTTAGAGTTCTCAGCTTGGAGTCAGGAAAGCCTGAGTTCAAATTCTGATTCTGATCTTACTGGCTCTGTGACCCTAGGTGCCCACACTAGGAGTTCCCCAAAGTGAAGAAACCACAGCTCATTCAAGCGCAAAATATTGTTTTCTACCAGAACATCATTGATTTGTGCCAATTTTTATCCTCCAGTGCCCTCTTCTAAAACCATTTAATCTGTCTATACCTATCCACAAGCCAAACTCACCATGAGCAGCCCTTTCTTCCAAAAGTCCCTTGCCATTTCAATCACTTCTTTGCTCAGCATCTTCTTAGAAATTATCAATTTCATCTTACTATACTATTTGTATATGTTTACATGTTTCTTTGTAACTGTCTTCACATTTTTTCATATGTGGATGTTCTGTGCTACCAACCTAAGTTCTTCAAGGTCAGCTTCCATATCTTCTGTAGCCACACACCACCACCCCAGTTTGTATAGTGATTTGCAAGTGATACATTCTTGTTAATTAGCTGACTAGTCATACAGAATAGAAAATCTTGGGCAGCATCTATATTTTAGATGCTTATAAATTTGCAATGCTATTTTTATAATAAAATTTTATTGCTATGTTCTGTTTTTACATCACCCAAAAGTCCTCTCTCATGTATGACTCCCTCCCCTAACGAGCCATTCTCATATTTTTTTAATTAACTGATCATTCCCTTAAATATGTGGGGATGAATTTTTTATGTTAATAGAGGATAAGAATCAAATTCTCAGAACCCTAATATTTTTAAGGGTCATAAAAAAGGGTGAAAATGACAGAGGATGGGGGTGACTTTGTCTTTCTTAGGAAAAGACAAAAATGGAAGGTGGAAGAAGCAGAAAGAAATAACTATTACATAACAAAAGTACAGAAGATAAAAGACTATATAGTCATAAAGAAAGAAGGGGTGGGGAGAACATCTCATGAGGCTCACTTTCATATGAACTGTATCAAGAAAAATTGAACACAATTACACATACACAGACATATTTTGGTAAACTCAAAAGGAAATAAGAGGGGAGAGAGAAGAGGGAGGGGTAGAGAGGTGTTTGAGAGGGATGATAGGATTAAAAGGAGATTTTTCTTTCTCTGAATTTTTTTCCTGTACCTGGACTACTCTTCCTCCTCAACTCCAGCTACTGACCTCCCTGGCCTCCTTTAAATTCCAACTAAAATCTCGTGTTTTATAGAAAGTTTTTCCCAACCCCTTATTTCTAGTGCCTGCCCTCAGTTAATCATTTCCTATTATCCTGTATTATCTTGATTGTATGTATTTGTTTGCATGGTGTTTCCCTCATTAAATTGTAAGCTCTTGAGAGCAGGGATTGTCTTTTGCCCCCTTTTTGTATCCCCAGGAATAATCATAAGCAACACAGACTCCAATTCTGAAGAGAAGAAGGTAAAGGGACAATCCAAAGGAAAGGAAGAAAGGGAAGGGGCAATGCCAGGGAAAGAGAAAAGCTGCAACAGAAAGGATTCAGTTTTAATTTCAGAAAGGTTTTGGATTAAAAATGAAAATCAAATGAATATAGTATTGTCTTGTTCAAACACAACAAGAAACATTGGGGAGAGGGGAAGAGAGGAGCGTCATACTACAAAGCCATTATTACTAGGGAAAAGCACTATTGAAAATATCACTGAATATTTTATATATCCACTATCCCAATATTCCCAGATCTTTTTTGTTATATAAATTGTTATATAAATTTAATTTTTTTTATTAATTCCAAATATAGTCCATTTGAAATAATCTTCCATGTTAAAGATCTCAATAATCTATGAGTTCTTTAACTATATCACAAATTAAGACAGTATTTGCCTTACTATGTTATTAAATAGAAAAGAAGCATTATGGAAAAATTTTGAAGGGAGGAAAAAGAAATCAAAACAAAACCAAAAAACTAAAACTTGCTCAGTTTTGTGACTAAACATTGACAAATAACTTCAATGACTTTCTTGTACTTTGTCCCATGCTACAAACATCAAATTGGTTTTGATTTTTTCAATTAAGCTGTATTTTGATAATTGTAGAAAACTTTAAAAAATTGTCAGTTTCTCATGTTACCTGAAGCTACTGCATGACTGTGTTCCATCTTTTATAGGAAATAAAATAATAGTGTTCACAAGGAAATTTTTAACGTATCTTGTTCCAGCCACTAAAAGAATACTTGTATGTAATTCAGTCATGTCCACCTCTTTGTGACTCCATTTGGGGTTTTCTTGGCAGAGATACCGGAGTAGTTTGCCATTTCTCTTACCAGCTCACTTTACAGATGAGGAAACCAAGGCAAACAGGGTTAAGTGACTTGCCCAAGATCACACAGCTAGTGTCTGAGGCCAGATTTGAACTCAGGAGAATGAATCTTCCTGACTCTAGACCAGAGTCTAGCACTATCTAGCAGCCTTCACATTGTATATCACAGGCAACTAATAAACGTTTGTTGAAGGGTTTTGAATATTTTTGAAGGAAAAAAGTGCAGCTTGACTGACAAAGTGGAGGCCTAAGTGAACGTTTTTCTCCCCTAACAGGAAGGTAACAAAAACTTTACTCCTAAATTACAAAATTGCATAGGATCTGAGATTTCACATTTCCTCTTCATATATCTTAGTGTATAATTTCTTAAGTTTCTAATATTCAAAGAAAAAATTATTACTTTGTGGATCTCCTAGAGATTGAATCTTTCCACAGTTGGATATTCTGGTTCTTGAGTCCATCACCAGGCCTCCATTTAATGCTTGGCTGGACCCAACAAGTGGCTAGGTTGCACAGTGGATAGAGGACTGTACTTAGAATGAGAAAGACACCTTCATGTGTTCAAGTCTGGTCTCAGATATTTATTGGCTATGTGACCCTAGACAAGTCACTTAACTCTGTTTGCCTTAGTTTCCTCATCTATAAAATGAGCTGGAGAAGAAAAGGGAAAACCAATTCAGTATCTTTGCCAAGAAAACCTCATACGGGGTGATAAAGAATTGGACATGATTAAACAACAATCACAAGGACCCAGTAAAATGTTTGCTCAGCAGGAATGGCCTTTGAGAAACCATGATTCCCTTCCTTGAGGAATCGGAAGTCTATTGTGGAGTGTCTTTAATTGTACTAGTGGAAAAAAGTGCCATGGAAGTTTTATAACTGATACTAAATTCTTAGTATAACTATGCTATTATTAATACTCTTATATAAGTTTCTCATGTTATGACAAAGTACTAAGTTTCAAAAATAGTTATGTTTTTAAAAAAAAATCATTTGCTTCAGGAAAACTTATACCCAAAGCAGCTTTCCTGCTTTAGCAACAGATATATTAAAAGAAAACTGTGAATTTTCTTTAAATAATCAATGCTTTTGTTAAACTTTTATGTCCCAGATATGATCAAGTCAATTCTGACAAAGTAAGTTAGAGGCCCTCAATTACAGAATATTTGGATATCATGGTATGTGCTACAACTTTTATATGCAGTTTCTTTAAAGGTGAATTAGCAAGAGACCCAGTGTCCAATGTAAAGGGTTTAGATTAAAATGCAAAGAAAATATGAAGAATGGTCAAGGTTAAGGTACAATTTGATATCTATGATAAAATAATTGATTAATGGATATTGAAGTTACTTATTAAAAAAAAAAAACCTGGCATGTTCTAATTCCCAATGAAAAGGTAATACTAAATGCTAAACTCAACAAATAACATGTAGCATGCTAGCAGGTTCAATAGGATAGATCAGATCACTTTTTGACAAACTTTATGGGCCTGTCAGTCCAAACTCTTTTTCTACGAATTGCATTTGATTTTGATTTGACTTCCTTCCTTCCTTCTTTTCTTTCTTTTTCTTTCTTTCTATCCTTCCTTCTTTTTCCTTTCTTTTTTCATTCCTTTGTTTTGATCAGGTTTTTAAAATAAATGGGGTTTTGGCTATGACTTATGATCTTTTAAAATGTTAATATACTTCATCTTTGTTGCAATGCCTCTTATTGTAATGGGATGTGTGTCATATCATTCCTGCGTTTTTATAAGTCCTTTCTCTCCTGCTTCAAAACCTAACGGGACAATTCTGCATACAGTTCTATTTTTAATAAGGAGCACTCTAGACTGCTACCATATCCACAATAGCACCAATTTCAAGAAACCAAAGCAGTAATTCTTTGATCATCATAACATCAACAAGCACTAGAGGACGACTGTCATCAAGTGCTACTAGAACATCCCTTTGATTATTCTCTAAAATAAAAATATAGACATGATCACTGATCCCAAATTTAGACTCCCTTCTAAATATCAGTTTAGCATGAAAGTTCTAATTATTATCTGATCTAAAGACCCATCTATATTGTTTATTTTTTTGTAAATTTTTAAATTTTACACTTAAATACAAAATGAGAAAAGAAAAAAAAAACATTGCCATGTACATAGCAGACCATAAGAGAGTTTCAATATAAAGCAATAAATTTCCATTTCAAGAAAACCTATATAATAACTAGTACACATTGTTTACAAAGCTGCCCAGCTTCCCTTTGCTTCCTTGTTGATTTTCTTTTGTTCTCTGCTGTGTACTCTTTACTTTAATTTTCCCCTCCCTCCCCCACCACCATAAAGAAGGCTACAATTAATACATATAGGTATTTTGGGGCAGCTAGGTGGTGCAGTGGATAGAGCACCAGTGCAAGAGTCAGGAGGACATGAGTTCAAATCTCACCTCAGACACTTGACACTCACTAGCTGTGTGACCTTGGGCAAGTCACTTAACCCCAGTTGCCTCATTCTGGGTCATCTCCAGTCATCCTGACGAATATCTGGTCACTGGATTCAGATGGCTCTTCTCTGGAGGAGAAGTGAGGCTGGTGACCTGCACAACCCTGCCTCACTCAAAACAAAGTCAAGTGCAAGTCATGTCATTATTTCTCTGATGGCATGGTCTTCTTCGACAACGAATGACAAACACACACACATATTTATAAACATAGACATATATAAACATATACAAGTAAACACATATATGTAAGACTGTACTATGCTTATTTTCTCCTATCATCTGTTTCTCTAAAGGTAGATAGCATCTTCCTTATAAGTCCAAGTTTTTCCATGTGTTTTCTAAATCAACCAGCTCATCATTTCCTACACCAGAGCAATATTCCTTTCTGGACTGAAACTGCATCTTCCTTCATAGGACCTTTGAAGTTAACTTGGGTATTTATAATAGTCAGAATGACTTGGTTGCTCAAAGCTGTTCTTAAAACAATATTGCTGTTACTGTACACAGTGTTCTCTTGGTTATATTCATTTCACTCTTCATTTTGTGTGGAGGTGTCTCTGTGCTTTTCTAAAATCACCGAGCTCATCCCTTCTTATACCAGAGTAATATTTCATCTTGAACATATGCCACAGTTTGGTTAGCCCATTCCCCAGTTGATGGACTTCCCTACCATTTGCAGTTCTTTGCCACCACAAAGAGAGTGCTATAATTATAGCAAGTTCTTTTCCATTTTTGTTAATCCTTTTAGGAAATGGAACTAATAGTAGTATGGCTAGGTCAAAAGGTATAGGCAATTTAATAACTCTTTGAGCATAATTCCAAATTCTCTCCAAAATGATTGGATCAGCTCACTGATCCATTAACAATGAGTTAAGGTCCCAATTTTTCCAGGTCCCCTCCAAGATTTCTCACTTTCCCCTTCTATCATTTTAGCCAATCTGATTGATTTAATATACTATCTCAAGGTTGTTTCAATTTGAATTTCTCTAATCAATAATGGTTTGGAGCATTTTTTCATATGACTGCAACTTGTTTTGATTTCTTCATTGGAGAACTGTCTGTTCATATCCTTTGACCATTTATCAATTGAGAAATGACTCACATTCTTATAGATTTGACAAAGTTCTTTACATATTTGAGATATGAGACCTTCATCTAATGAACAGTCTATAAAATTCCCACCCCCACCCTCCCAGTTTTCTACTTTCTTTCTGATCTTGGCTATATTTGTTTTATTTGTACAAAATCTTTTTAATTTAATGTAATCAAAATTATCCATTTTACAACTCATAATACTATCTCATGTTCATTCATAAATTATTCACCTATCCATAAATCTGATAGGTAATATACATGTTCTTCAAATTTTCTTGTAGTATCTCCCTTTATATCTAGGTTATGCATCCATTTTGACCTTATCTAGGTAAGTGGTGTAAGATTTTGGTCTATGCCCAATTTCTGTCAGACTGCTTTCCAGCTTTCCCAACAACTTTTACCAAATAATGCATTCTTATCCCTAAAACTTAAGTCTTTATACTTGGCAAACACTGGGTAACTATATTCATTTGCTGCTATAGATAATGTCTACTCTGTTCCACTGATCTACCTTTCTATTTCTTAGCCAGTACCAGATAGTTTTGATAATTACTGCCTTATAATATAGTTTAAGATCTGTTAAATTAAGAAACTTCCTTCTTTTACATTTTTTTCCATCAGTTCCTCTGATATTCTTGAACTTTTGTTCTTCCAAATGAATTTTGTTATTGTTTTTTTCCAGTTCTACAAAATAATTTTTTGGTAATTTAATTGGGAGGATGTTGAATATATATGTATGTAAATATACATATATATGTAAAATTGTTATTTTTATTATGTTGGCCCTACCTAACCATGAATAATTAATATTTCTCCATTTATTTAAATCAGATTTTATTTGTATACAAAATTTTTAATGGTTGTGTTCATATAGATCCTGGGTTTGTTTTGGTAGGTATAATCACAGGTATTTTGTACTATCTAGAATTCTTCTAAATGGGGAATCTCTAGCTATCTCATCCTACAGGATCCTGTTAGCAATATATAGTAATGCTGATTATTTATGTGGGTTTACTTTATATCTGCTACTTTGCCAAAATTAGTAATTATTTCAATTTACTTTTTAGTTGAGTCTTTAGGATTTTTTAAGTATATTATCACATCATCTATAAATAGAGATAGTTTCATTACTTCATTCCCTATTCTGATTTCTTCTATTTCTTTTTTCTTATTGTTATTGCTGGGATTTCCAATGTAATATTACATAATTTTGGTGAAAGTGGGCATCACATCTGATCTCACTGGGAAGGCTTCTAGATTATACCCATTACAAACAATTCTTGCTAGTGGTTTTAGATGAATGCTTCTTATCAATTGAAGGAGAAGTTCACTTATGACTGTACTTTCAAGTAGTTTTTTTATATAGAAATGAATGTTGCAGGGGGGTGGAGCCAAGATGGCAGAGTAACAGCACACACTTTCTAGAGCACTGCTCCCAAGCCCAGTAAAATATGTGTAAAAATGTCTCTAGAAAAATTCTGCAGCTGTGGAACCCACAGCATGACAGAGTGAAGCAAATCTCCACCCCAAGATGGCCTGAAAGGTCACCTGGAAGTGTCTATCACACCCCTCGGGGGCAGGGTGCAGTCCATCACGGGACACACCAGCACAGATAGGACCTGAGCAGACCTTGAGGAGTCTGAATCTCTCACACCTGTGACAATTTCTAGACTGCAGAACTCCAAAATGCCCAGGACAAAGTGGAAGATCAGTGGAAAAAGCCTGTAGGACCAGTGTGGGAGAGTGAAGTGTTCCAGCCCCAGCCCCAGGGCAGCAGAGGGGCAAAGGGGTGGAGGAACCCACAGCAGCCACAGCTACAACAGGGGCAGAGACAGCCACTGTATCTGGAGCTCTAAACTCACAGATTGTGGGAGAGTTGAGCCGCTGACAATACACTCCCCATCCCCACTGGAAGCAGAGATCTACCTTTACAAAGAACTCAAAAGTCAAGTAAATGCTGGGGAAATGAGCAAAAACTGAAAAAAAGAATCAGACTATAGAATCCTATTTTGGTGACAAGGAAGACCAAAACATACAAACAGAAGACAAGAAAGTCAAAGCTCCTCCATCCAAAGCCTCCAAGAAAAATATAAATTGGTCTCAGGCCATGGAAGAGCTCAAAAAGAATTTTGAAAATCAAGTAAGGGAGGTAGAGAAATGAGAATGATGCAAGAAAATTATGAAAAATGACTCAACTGCTTGCTAAAGGAGACCCCAAAAATGCTGATTAAAGTAACACTGTAAAAAAATAGACTAACCAAAATGACAAAAGAGATCCAAAAATCCAAAGAAGAGGAGAATTTACTAAAAAGCAGAATTGGCCAGATGTAAAAGGAGAGCCAAAAGCTCACTGAAGAAAGTAATTCTTTAAAGATTAGAATGGAGCAGATGGAACCTAATGAATTTATGAAAAATCAAGAAATTACAAAACAAAACCAAAGGAATGAAAAAATAGCAGACAATGTGAAATATCTCATTGGAAAAAACAACTGACCTGGATCTATTGATCCAGAAGAGACAATTTAAAAATTATGGGACTACCTGAAATCCATGATCAAAAAAAAGAGCCTAGACATCATCTTTCAAGAAATTATCCAGGAAAATTGCCCTGATATTCTAGAACTAGAGGGTAAAATAATATTGACAGAATCCACTGATTGCCTCCTGAAAGCGATCCCAAAAGGAAAACTCCTAGGAATATTGTAGCCAAATTCCAGAGCTCCCAGGTCAAAGAGAGAATATTCCAGGCAGCCAGAAAGAAACAATTCAAGTATTGTGGAAATACAATCAGGATAACACAAGATTTAGCAACTTCTACATTAAGGAATCACAGGGCTTGGAATATGATATTCCAGAAGTCAAAAGAACTAGGATTAAAACCAAGAATCACTTACCCAGCAAAATTGAGTATAATACTTCAGGGGAAAAAATAGTCATTCAATGAAATAGAGGACTTTCAAGCATTCTTGATGAAAAGACCAGAGCTGAATAGAAAATTTGATTTTCAAATTCAAGAATCAAGAGAAGCATGAAAAGGTAAACAGGAAAGAGAAATCGTAAGGGATTTACTAAAGTTGAACTGTTTACATTCTTATATGGAAAGATAATATTTATAACTCGAGACTTTTCTCAGTACTAGGGAAGTTGGAGGGATTATATACTTATAGACAGAGGGCACAGGGTGAATTGAATAGGAAGAGATGAAATCTAAAAAATAAAATTAAGGGATAAGAGAGGAATATATTGGGAGGAAAAAGGGAAAAATAGAATGGGGCAAATTATCTCTCACATAAAAGAGGCAAGAAAAAGCTTTTTCAATGGAAGGGAAGAGAGGGGAGGGGAGAGGGAAAAAGTAAACCTTACCCTCAGCACATTTGGCTTAAGGAGGGAATAACATGCATACTCAATTTACTATGTAATGCTATCTTACTCTACAGGAAAGTAGGGGAGAAGAGGAAAGGTGATAAGCGGGGGTTGGGGGGATGATAGAAGGGAGGTTAAATGAAAGGAGGGTATAATTAGAAGTTAATACTTTTGAGGACGGATAAGGTCAAAAGACAGAACAGAATAAATGGGGGGGGCAGGATAGGATGGAGGAAAATATAGTTAGTAGTCCACAACATGACTTTTATGGAAGTCTTTTACATAACTACACATGTATAATATATATCGAATTGCTTGCCTTCTCAGTGTGTATGGGGAGGGAGGAAGGGAGAGAATTTGGAACTCAAAGTTTTAAAAATAAATGTTAAAAATTGTTTTTACATGCAACTGGGAAATAAGATATACAAGCACTGGGTTGTAGAAATCTATCTTGTCCTCCAAGAAAATAGAGGGGATGGGGATAAGAGAAAGGAGGGGTATGATAGAAGGGAGAGCAGATTGGGGGAAGGGGTAATCAGAATGCATGCTGTCTTGGGGTGGATGGAGGGGAGAAATGGGGAGAACATTTGGATCTCAAAATCTTGTGGAAATGAATGTTGAAAACTAAAAATAAATAAATAAATTAGAATTTTTTAAAAAAAGAAATGAATGTTACAATTTGTCAAATGCTTTTTCTGCATCTATTGATATTGTCATATGACTTTTGTTACTTTTATTATTAATATAATCAATTATACTACTAGTTTTCCTTATGTTAAACCATTCTTGCCTTCCTGGTATGACTCCTGCTTGGTCATAATGTATAATCTTTGGATCATATTGTTGTAATCTTTTAGTTAATATTTTATTTAGAATTTTTGCATCCATATTCATTAATGAAACCGGTCAATAACTTTCTCTGTATTCCATTTCCTCTTCTGCTAATCTGGGTAGTTTTTATTTTTGTAAATATTCTTCCATTTCACTCAAGTTGCTAAATTTATTGGCACATAATTGGGCAAAATAACTCCTTATAATTGCTTTGATTTCATCTTCTTTGGTGGTATATTCACCCTTTAATTTTTTATACTAGTAATTTGGTTATCTTCCCTTTTTTAAAAAAATCATATTAAACAATGGTTTATTTTATTTAGTTTTAATAATACCAATTTCTCATTTTATTTATTAATTCAGTGGTTTTCTTACACTCAATTTTATTTATTTCACTTTTAATTTTTAGGATTTCCAATTTTAGTGTTTAATTGGGGATTTTGAATTTGTTTTTTTTTTTTAGTTTTTTTTTTAATACTGCAAACCCAGTGGTCTGTTCTCTCTTTTTTATTAATATAAGCACTTAGAGATATAAAATTTCCTCTAATTACTGCTTTTGCTGAATCCCACAGGTTTTGATATGTCATTTCATTATTGTCATTTTCTTTAATGAAATTAATGATTATTTCTATGATTCATTCTTTAACCCATGAATTCTTTAAGATTACATTGATTAATCTCCAATTAGCTTTTTCCTGTGATTCCATGGGCCCTCATTAATTTTTTACTGTACTATTGTCTGTAAATGGAGCATTTAATATTTCTGCTTTTAGCTATAAAATTTTTGTGCCCCAATATATGGTCAATCTTTGTAAAGGTACCATATACCACTGAGAAAAAGGTGCATTCCTTTCTATTTCCATTCCATTCTCTCCAGAAATCTATCATATCTAGCTTATTTAAAATTCTATTCCCTTCCTTCTTTCTTATCTATTTTTGGTCAGATTTGACTCATTCTAAGAGGGGAAAAATTGAAGTCCCCCACTATTATAGTACTGCTATCTATTTCTACCTATAATTCATTTAACTTTTCTTTTAAAAATTTTGATGCTATGGTATTTGGTGCATATAAGTTTAGTACTGTTATTGCTTCATTATCTGTGGTATTTTTTTTTATACTGTAATTTCTCTGTATATCTCTTTAAATAACATCTATTTTAGCTTTGGCTTTGTTTGATATCATGATTGCTACTGCTGTTGTTTTTTTATTTGGGTTTTTTTTTTTTTTTGCATTGTTTGAGGTAGAATACATTCTGCTCCAGCCCTTTATTTTTAACTGTGTGTATCTCTCATTTCTAAATCTGTTACTTGTAAGCAGCATATTGTCTCTGGTTTTTAATCCATTCTGCTCTCTGTTTCTGTTTTAAGGGTGAATTTATCCCATTTACATTCAAAGTTATAATTACTATGTGTGTATTTTTCCTTACTCTTGTCCGTTTCAACCTCTCTTTTTACCCTATCATTTCTCTAGTTTACTTTTAACCACTACCTCCCTATTTCACACCCTTTTAAAGAATCTCTCCCTTACCCTCTCCCCTTACCTTCCTTTATCTTGTACTATCTACTCTTCTAAGAGTCTCTCTTTTCTTTTGCTCCCACCATCCTAAATCTTAATCTACACATCCCTCTATACCCCACCCTTATACCCTCTTTATTTCTTTATAAATTAGGAGACTCTTATACCCTTCTAGATGTATATGTTGTTCCCTCTTCAACCCAGATTTGATGAGAGTAGAGTTCTAGCACTACCAGTCTCCACCCTCACTTGATTCCTCCGTATCAGTTTTCCCTCTTGTGCTTCATTTAGATGAGAACTGTGCTAGTAATGGTTTACTGATGAAATGTTGGACCTGAAAAGAAATCTAATTGATATCAAACTTTACAATTTGCAAAGCACTTGGGAATATCTAATATAATGGTGTTGCTCATCCCCAGCCCATGCTTCTTTGCCTTTGGAAGGAAGGAAGCAAGTAAGCAAGGAAGGAAGGAAGGAAAGTTAGGAAGGAAGGAAGGAAACAAGCATTTCTTAAGTACCTACTATGTGCTGGTCACTGTTCTAAGTACTTGATACATATTATCTATTTCATCCTCATAACAATCCTGGGAGGCAGGTGCTATTATTATCCTCTTTTTACAGTTGAGGAAAATGAAACAAACAAAAGTTAAGTGACTTGCCTAGGGTCATACAGTATGTGTATAAGATTGGATTTGAACTCAGCCCTTCCTGCCTCCTGGCCCAGGACTCTATAACCCCACCTAGCTGTTTCTTAGTTATCTTAGTAATGACAACAATAATAATATATTAGCCCTCACATTTGTATGATGCTATAAGGTTACAAAGCATTTTTGTAATAACAATGTGACATAGTTTAAGTATTATCATCTTCATTGAACAGATGAGGAAATGAGGCTCAAAAAACTGCCCAGTTACACAGCTACCATTATTAGCAGATTCAGGGTTTGAACCTACCTCTTCTGATTCCAAACCCAGTACACTTTCCATTGCCATGTGGTGCTGTGTGAATGGAAATGCAAAGATTCAAACTGTTCCTAAGAAAATGAATAAAACTTACAGAAATGAAGTACTTTGCAAATCTCTGCAATGATGAGTGTTGTGGCGATGAGAATACATCCTGCTTTTCAAAACAAATCCCAAACCCAGGGTGATTCAATTGGACAAATAAGTCAGTGCATACTTCCGTACCTTCTTACCCAGCTTGGAGACTGGTCCCACCTGAGCTCAGACTTCAATCTGGGTCTTGGTCTAGGACTCAGCTTTACTTTAGAGAAGTCCCTGAAAGTCTTGATCTATTCCCAGATTATCCAATTCTAGAAAACTCTTGGGGGACTCATTTAGTTGTGTGAAACAAAAGTTTCAGATTATGCTAGGAAGGTTCCAGGGCTTGGTCAACTCAAGAGGACCTGACCCTTCAAGTTGGCCTCAGGCACTGTCCCGAGTAGAATCAGGCCCTTGGATCTTATTCCAATTTAGATCAGGACCTGTTGGGCAATACTTCATGGCATCAGGCTCTCTTATTAGACTGCACCTCCTTGAGTGCAGAGACTTATTTTTGTCTTTCCTTGTATTCCCCCACTACTTAGCTCCGTGCCTGACACGTAGTAATCACCTAATAAATGCTTGTTGACTGGCTGACTTATTCTGGAGTGCTAAGCTCAAGGCTGTGTGTATTTGCGTAGATGTATTCTCCCTCACTGTTAGACTTAGTCCTATTAAGATGACAGGTTTTAAAGAAGAGAAAACAATTGGGTTGTTGTGTGTATGTTTTTGTTTTATGGTTTTTTTTTCCCTCTCTTCCTGAGCTTTTCTCATTAAGGAGCCAAAAGGAAGAAAAGAATTGAGCTCATTGCAATGATCAGGCTGTCTCAGCTACTGACGTACGTGATTACACTGAAATGGACACAAGTGCTGATGTCATATACATACATACATACATACATATATACATATATATATAATATATATATACGAATTTGGATTTTCTGATAGAAAAGACTCCAAACAATGTAGTTAACCCTGTGTGTTGACAAAAACTACCTTTTGCTTCAGTGAAAACAATCTATCGAAGGAGAAAAGGAATATAGAATACATTAAAGCAATATTAAAAAAATAGCTAGTAGTAGCCAAAAAACAAGCAGATGTTCCCAGAAACATTTGTTACCTAAATGATCTGAGAGTGAATAACATAAAATCTACAAAAATCCTTCTTAATCCAGTCCTGGAAGAGACTCATCGAATAAGGAATAGGGCCACACAGGTATACACCTATGCATTTGTAACTATCCCTTCTAGGATATGCAGTCAACTTAGTGCCTTCACTTGCAGGTTTGCTCCCCACAGGGTAGCTACTATCTCAGGTTCTAGACTTACCCTTTGGGTCTATACTCCTGACATGAGCACAGTCTCCATTAAAAATCAGCTAGTAGATTTACTTAGCTTTTAGCAAAGGAATTTATTCAAATGGCAAAGTACAAAAACAAAGCTATGAAAACATTCCCCTCCCCAAAAACCTAAGGTGCACTTTTCCATAAATACACAGAGTTTCCTTGGGAAGAGTGGGCATAAACATAGAATACAATAGTAGTTAGGCATATGTGTAATATATCCATGTGGCAAAGGTAACTCTCAGCTCCTGGTACTATAGAGCCTGAAAATCTTTTCTTTCTTAAGGAGTTCTCCTTAAGTACAAGGGAAGGGAAAGGATTAAGCATTTATTTAGTATCTGCTATATGCCAGTCACTGTGCTAAGCACTTTAAAAATATTATTCCATTCCATCTTCACAACAACTCTTAAAAGTGGGTGCTATTATTATCCCCATTTTACAGCTGAGGAAACTGAGGCAAACAGAAGTTAAATGAATTGCCTAGGGTCACACAGCTAGTAACTGAGATAGGATTTGAACTCATGTCTTTCTGAATCCAGTCTCAGTACTCTTACTATACCACCTAGCTGGGCAAAGGGGGCAGAGGATGAGGGACAGGAAGGTATGAAGTGTGGAATTATTTTGCCATGAGGCAATGATCTTTTTGTCAGTTGCAGGATATGGCATTTTATACTCAATCCACTGTGCCATCTATCTGACTCTATTACACAACTATCTCTGTTAAGTAGGTTGCTCAGCTAAATTCTCAGGGTGTACTCCTATCCATAGTCTGACTCTTTGCTACCAGAGTTCAAAATCCTGGAAGCTGCTTCCACTCTTGGGTGTTTGTCTCTCTATATCCGTATCTATCTTCCGTTGCCAAAGAAGACCATGCCATCAGAGAAACGATGGCATGACTTGCACTTGACTTTGTTTTGAGTGAGGGAGGGCTGTGCAGGTCACCAGTCTCACTTCTCCTCCAGAGCCATCTGAATCCAGTGACTTGATCTTCCTCAGGATGACTGGAGATGGCCCAGGATGCACTGGGAGACTTTGGGCCCTTTAGGCCAAGGTCTTTGCCGGTACTCACTTAGGGTGAGGCAATGCCCATTCATTGAATAGGCCTATTTAGAACACTATCCTGTGAGTAGATGCAGCTGGCTGAATGCTAACTGGGTATCTCACCTCCTTCTCTCCTGTCTACTTTTCCCTCCCCTTCCTTCTCCTCTCCAAAGGAAGGAAAATTTGGATGGCCAAAAGTTGCCCAGTTGACCTGGGTTTTACTGCCTCCTTTCTTTTCCTTTCCTTTCCTCTTTCTTTTCCTCTTTCCTGTCCCTTTCCCCTCTCCTCTTCTTCCCCTCCTCTCCTCTCTCTTGTCATCTGTCCTCTCCCAAAACCTTAAATCTACTACACTCTGAAAAACTGGGACTTCAAGGGGCCCTTGCCAAGGGCTCCTGGACCCCCCTACCTTTACAGTGATTATCAGGAGTAACTGTTACTGTTTCCCACCCAGCCTGATGTCTTGCTTTTCTTGACTTCATTAAAGGAGCCATGCCCTGACTACTTCTTAAACAGGCCTAAAGGGCCCAAGGTCTCCCAGTGCATCCTGGGCCATCTCCAGTCATCCTGAGGAATATCAGGTCACTGGATTCAGATGGCTCTGGAGGAGAAGTGAGGTTGGTGACCTGTGTAACTCTCCCTCACTCAAAACAAAGTCAAGTGCAAGTCATGTCATCGTTTCTCTGATGGCATGGTCTTCTTCAGCAACTAAGGACAAACATGATCCATATCTATCTGGAGTCTGTATCTAAGTTCTCTACTGTATGCACTATATCCTACAGGTTCACTGGTTCCCTTTCAAAGCAAGATAGCCAATACAGGGGTAGGGTGGAGGAGAGTAGAATGAGAAATTGTGTTTCCTAGGGATCTCATCGATAGATAGGTCCCAGTTTGCAAAATAGCCCATTCCTACTCTCAACAAGACTGAGTTATTTAAAGTCCTCAGAGGAGGGACTAATTTGTTGACTCAGCCAATAACATTATTCTATTCTCAATCAGAGAAGTATTCTCATTTCAGAAAGAGATAAGAGCAGACCACTGTTACAATTAAACTTAACACCACAGTGTGGTGGTGTAAATATAATCACCTTGGGATTATATCCTGGTCCTTCTATGGTTATAGTCCCATCTGCGGAAGGTGGAGAATATAACGCTTTAGATGGGCTTTTATTTTGTGTGTTTTAGAAAGTGTAGTTTTATCATTTTGAGCTGGTGTGCTACATTATCAATATTGTCAACAGAAAGGGATTTCCTCCACCCGTCTAACAGAGCCATTTATATTTTCTCCATATAATGTATGATGATGTAAGATCATATAATGTAATGATAATATAAGACCTTTTAAGCAGTTCACTAATTTGATTTATTTTGTTCACACAGTACTAAAAATGCTACAAACATTACTAGGACAAGACAAAATAAGTTGATCTTTTTCTATGCCAGAGGTGGGGAACCTGTGGCCTCAAGGCCCTGTAGGTCCTCAAATGTGGCCCTTTGACTGAATCCAAACTTCACAGAACAAATCCTCTTAATAAAAGGATTTGTTCTATAAAACTTAGACTCAGTAAAAAGGCCGTACCTTAGAAAGGACCCAAAAAGTCAAGTGTGGCCTCAGAGCCACAGGTTCCCCACCCCTGCTCTGCGCATTCCATTTTTGCCAAGCAAAGAAAATGCATATTTTAGTGCTTTTGATTTCACATAGATTAAAGTATGATAAAGGATTAAGTGTATCCTCACATTACTTTTCCACAACTCCCAAGAAAAACACTGAATTTTATATATGTAAGAAAATTACACACAATAGGTGGCAATACACATTATACTAAATGTGCTTTGTAGTAGAGGTCTAGTGATTTAAGAACTAGCCCTAGTTTCAGAAAAAGCTAGCTGAAGTATTGCATCTAATGCACTTATTCTGTCAGTGTTCTAGTCAACTTTTCCAAGACTGTACATTGCTGCCTAGGTTGCTGGTCTGCATTATTAAAAAGGGATTTTTCATAGTTTTACACTAGGTTCCTCAGATCATTGTCGTTCCTGTTAATGACTCCCACCCCTTTCTAATCCAACTCCTCACCACATCCCCCTACCCTTGAGATGGGAAGAACTAAAAAGAAAATAAAACAAAAGAAAAACCATTGGAACTGGAAAAATTGTCCCTTAGATTGAAGTTTGTGGTCTAAATTTCCAGCTCAAATTCCCTACATTTGAGAAAGAAATATGTGTGTGTGTGTGTGTGTGTGTGTGTGTGTGCGCGCGTGTGTGCATGTAGTAATTAAACCTGGCATAGTCCTTTTCTATGAGACTAATGTTGATTTTTGCCCTGATCTCAGATTCCACTGAAGGAAAAAAAAATATGCACTGAAGCAACAGGACTGAGCATTTTCCCCCAAGCTGATGAATGGAATTCTACACAGATGACATTTTTTAGGGTGAAATATTACTAATCCATAAGATACAGAATAATTTTCTTAGGCACTGGACCACAGACCTGATTGCTCCCTCAGATAGGATTGTGTCTTGGTGATACTTCATGCAATGAATTTGCAAAACTTTGAATTGAAAGATACAGGGAAAACAATACAGTAATTAGAATGTGGTCCCTTGCACAACTCACCCATGTGGTTGATATTAAAAATCACAAAATGGCCAAGCCCATCTTGAATTCAGCAGTGTTGCTTTTGGGGTGGAAGGCGGTAGGCAATAGTGGTATAAACAGTATCATCACTTCATATTATGAAAGGCGGCATGTCATAATGAAGCGAGAACTGCTGCAGGAGTCCAGACAGCCTGCATTCATGTGCTGCCTCTGATACACATTGGTTCCCTAACCCTGGGGAAAATCACTTAATCTCTTGGGTCCCTAAATAAATCTCTAAAAATATGAATTGAAAAGTACTTGCCATTAAGTATTAATTATGTAAGGCATCATTCCAGATACACACACACGTGTGTATATATTTTCCAGAGGTTATTTAGACATGTATGCGTGTGTGTATAGCTCTTATCCTCAAAAGGCATATAAAGTAGTAAAATAAGACATGAAAACACCTATATCAGAAACAGAATATAATAAATACATGAGAACAGTACAAATGAAATAGTAAAACATTAAGACAAAGATCACTTTTGTGGAGGGAAAGGAGGAAAGAACCCAGGGAGGATTCATGAAAAAGATTGTATGTGAGCTAGACTCATGGGATATTTACAACCAACTTCTGATTGACACCTTACCATTTTCATGCTTAAACAAGGGATTATATACTGTTATTATTTTCAAGACTGTGGAACTGAAGCTAACTCTACCACTTCTCCCCTCTCCTATGATAGAATAATAGTTTTAAAGGTGGAGGAAGCCTCAGACACTAAGTCCAGTTCTCTTATTTTACATTATGAGGAAGCAAAGGCACCCAAGATCACACAGTTAAAAGTGTCTAAGTAGGATTTAAACCCATTTCTTCCTGACTTCAATCCCAGTATCCTATCCATTAATTACACTAACGAGGTTAGTGGCAGGTCCACAGGAATCATGAAGCAGAGAAGTTGACCTCTTATTTTTAGGCATCTCTTAAATAGGTAAGTGCCTAGGGGGTACAATTGTTAGAGCACTGGCCCTTGACGCAGGAAGACCTGAGCTCAAATCCAACCTAGCTATTTACTAGCTGTGTAACTCTGGGAAAGTAACGTGATTAGATTGCCTCAGTTTCTTACCTGTAAAGTGGAGATAATTATAGCACCTATCTCACAGGATTGTTGTGAGGATCAAATAGCTATTTTTAAAATGCTTAGCATAGTGCTTGACACACAGTAGGCACTTAATAAATGAGTTTGTTTTTTTCTCCCCCCCTCACTTTCTGCTCCATGACACATTGCATCAAGGCTTCCCAACTAAGGCTATATTATCATCCAACATGACTAATCTTGAAGGCAACTTGCTGATACCATACCTTACTCTTTTCTGTTACTGGGCATTCCCAGCAGGGAATCACTGCTTATACATTCCCATTATTACCCCTTCTTTCTCATCCCATCAATGATCAAAATTATAAACTCATCAGGAAAAGGCTAGGAATTCCTGTATTTGATTATAATGTGCCCATTTCCCCTATTAGTCACTGAAAAAATAGACCTCTATTCATTCTTCCTGCTAACTGCAAGGTTAAAAATAAGTTAAAAGCCTGGTTTACTGTCATAGAGACTTGATTTTAAACATTCACAATAAATAGCAATGACACTTTGCACATACTGCGCGGCCTAGTTCACTTGCTGTGCTTGGATAGCCTCAGACTAAGAAATATACTGTCACAGGATACCACCATCTGAGGCAAGGTGGGAATGCTTACGTGCCTCCTCTGTGATTTTTAAAAAAGCCCTAACTGGCCTCAAACCACATTTATTTGGTAATCACGCTGAACTAGAATGAAATATCTTTGCTATCTGATTGACTCAGACAAGTGTCCCACATGGCAGGAGTCCAGAAATAACAATACTGCTGTACTCAGCTGGGCAAGGAAGCTTCTGGGGGAATCAGACAGGAGGGCTTTGTGCAATTCTGATTTTTAGAAATGTGTTTCTCTGATGCTTCTAGTCTTTTATATCCATATTGTTTCCCATTAATCCCACCCTCCTCTCCCCTTCCTTTCTTTGTGGTAGGTCTCATTTTTGTATTCACTGTGTGAAAGTGTAGAGAAGCTAAAGATGGGAGAAGGGGAAAATCAAAAGCTCAGTACTGGCTCTTTTTACTTGGATTAGAGCTTAGCACTTGGTATACCTGGACAGAGAATCTTGCTGTTTCCAAAGTCTTTTAGAGGCAGCTGGTGTTGCAAGAGGATAGAAAGAGTTCTGGACCTGGAGTCAGGAAAGCCTGAGTTCACGTCCAGCCTCAGATACTTGAAGATTTTCCTTCCCAGAGAGTGAGGATGGGCTCAGAGACCTCAGCGGAAATTGCAGGATTTGGGAGGATTTGGTTTGTTGGATATGCATTTTGAAAGGTATTACAGTTATAATATATGCCAGACACAATAAGGCTGAGGATAATGTATAGGAAAATGAACAAACTTATCGCAACATGTTCCCCCATCCACTAATGCCCCTTTTTTTTGTAACATGAAGGTTGCATATCCAAGGTAGGCAGGTTGAGATACTTAATGGGGGAATCATAAAACTGAATCTAATATGCACAAAAATAATAAAATGCTCAGTTCATTTAAAAAATGTAGACTATTCCAACTTTATTCTTTTTCAACCTTAATACTTCTATTTGATGAAAAAAGATGGATTCTCCTAAAAGTATCTTTCCTTGCATCTTATTTTATTAATAACTTTTGCTTTTTATATCTTTCATTTCTATGAATATGTAAGGTATGTAGGCATACCTGCATGCATGTATGTATGAATGTATGTATGTATGTATCTATCTACCTATTTATCTCTCCCCCTCCAGGTTAAGAAGAAAACAGTTTAGTAAAACCAACCTACATAGCAGTGGTGTCTGACAACACTTACAAAATATTTTATAGCCATAGTCAGTCAGTAAATAAAACATTTATTACATGCCTCCTATGTGCTAGGTAGGTCCTGTGCTAAATACTAGGGACACGAAGAAAGACAAAAGACAACCCCTGTCCTCAGAGCTTAGAATCAAATATGGGATGACAATATATAAAAGGAAGCTGAAAGGGGTTGGGGGGGGTTAGGAGAGGAGATGGTGCCCAGTGGCAGTCCAGAAGACTATAGTCAAGGGAGAAATGAAGAGATAGTTGACCTGGGCTCAATTCTTAAATGGAGACTTTAGGAAGAGAAGTCTCTGGGTGGGAGGGCCTCCAAAAACAGAGGGTGTTAACTAGGTGTGAGTTTCAGGGCTGATATAATCTTCCGGATAAAGAGATTCAGTGGCATGATAGAAAAGTCCACAAGAGTGCACCCCAACTTGTGTAAGACGTGGATTTTTTCAACTCTTCTCCAGTTCCAAACTTCATAAGATGAAGAGAATATTTAAAGAAAAATACATTTCAAGGTATGCTTTTTTATCTAGTAATTTTCTCAAATGGACATTTAAAGTTCAATAATTTTCAAATATTTCCTTTTTCTCTAATTCTCTTTCTTTTCTCTCTGTTTTCTAACTCCTGGCTCTGCTGCTTACTACTTGTATGAGGTTGGGTGAGCCACTTATACACCCTGGGCCTCAGGTTTTAATCCTCTCCCGAATTAGACATACCTCAAAGGTCCTTTCTGGCTCTAATTCCTTTGGACCTACTAAATAACTGTTTTTCTCACCTTCTCACCTATTCAGCTTTTAAGGTGACCTATACTGATATACCTTTTAGGACTATTGGGTGCCAAAGTGGTAAATAGACAAAGGACAAGTTGTCAAGGACAACGCAAACTGCTAATGCTCTGAACTTTAGCTGGAAATTGCAGATGCAAGACCTAGTGTTAGAAGTAGGGAGGCATTCCTTATCAGCAACTCCCTATCCCCCTCCCCATTTGTTTTTACTTGTTCTATACTTTGTTTCATGTTAAATTTGGAAAATAAGACTATCTGGAAACTAACCCTTCACAGGGGCTATTAAGGCCCCTGAATTTCTCATATAAATTTATCACCAAATCACAGAGCCAAAGGACTTCAAAAAAGTAGCCATTCCAACTTCTCTTCCTCTATCATGAAAATGAATAGCTAAACTTTCCAAGGCATGTTGTTGTTTTTCAGTCATTTTTCAGTTGCTTCCAGCTCTTTATGACCCCATCCAGAGTTTTCTTGGCAAAGATACTGCAGTGGTTTGCCATTTCCTTCTCCAGCTCATTTTACAAATAAGGAAATGGAGGCAAGCCGGGTTGAATGACTTGCCCAGGGTCACACAGCTAGTAAGGGTCTGAGACCTGATTTGAATTCAGGAAGATGAGTCTTCTTAACTCTAGGCCTGGGATTCTATCCAGTATTCTACCTAGCTGCCTTTCTAAGGCATAGAGGCTATATCTCTCCCCTTTTAGGGACAGTTAGATTACCCAGGTACCACTATTTATATCCTTTCATAAGAATTTCTTCTTTCAACAACATAATTTAGAGAAAGGAAAAAAAAGAGTTTCTTAAACAAATTATATTTGGTATTAAAAGGGAACTTAGAAATTCCCTTCTCATTTACAAATGCAGCAGCTTTGGAGGGAAGAGAATAAGCATTTATATTGCACCTACTATGTGCCAGGAACTGTGATAAGTGCTTTTTTTTTACAAATATTATCTCATTCAATCTTTATAACATCCTGGGAATTAGGTGCTATTATTATCCCCATTTTACAGTTGAGGAAATGAGACAGGGACTTGCTTAGTGTAGGTGTTGAGGCAAGATTTAAATTCAAGTTTTCCTGACTCCTGCTTTTCTATGCAGGTATTCTCTATGTAGCCCTAGGGGAGTATCTCCTGAGCTCCAGTCTCACATCTCTAATTTAACAGGGCCAGTACTGAGCTCGTCATTTTCCTTTCCTCCCAACTTCAACTTTCCCACAGAATTATCTTTGACTCAAATGGAAATAATAATTGCATTTAGCTACCTCTGAGGGACTTCCTGAGGAAAGCCTTGCCTTAAAGCGTTATAGGAATGTGAGCAACTGTTCCTACTCGCTCTCACTTCCCAAATCCAATCAGTTGCCAAATTCTGCCAATTTTACCTCCACAATTTCTCCTATGCCCTTCTTTCCACTAATAATGTTTTTATCCTAATCTAAATGCCTTTCTTTCCTGGACTACTGGAATAGCCTCCTAACTAGCCTCTTTGCCGCCTGTCTATTTGCTCTCCAATATGTCCTTCACATAGCTCATAAAAAGATTTTTCTAATTTCAGTTCTGATCTTGTCACTTGCAGATCCAAAAATTCTCTTTGATTCTTCATGGTCTATAAGATAACATACTAACTCCTTGTCCCAATACAACCTGGTCCCGTACTACCTTTCTAGTCTTATTCTACATCAGTCCTCTTGATGTATTTCTGTATCTGTACCAGGCTCTTTCCACATCTTAAACCTATTGAAATCCTTCTTTTAATGGTTTTGAAAAATGTTCTCTCCCTTATCATTTTGTTCCCCTAAGCACTCTGTTTGAGTTTCTCCTTTTGCCCTACCATGCTCTTTTTTGTGCTTATCAGTGTGTACCTCATTTTCCTCCTTGTTGACTGTAAACTCCCAGAAGGCTGTAACTATGTTATTTTTAATCTTTTTATCCCTAGTACCTAACGTGAAACCTAGCAAATGTTGGTTAGATTTTTTTTTTTTTTGCATTGAACTGAAGAAATAGTTGAAATCTTCTGATACGTTTAAAGAATGATTTAATTCACTGGAACTGAGTTTCCAAAATTTTTTTTGGAACATATCTATTGCATGAAGTAAGGTACAACTTTACTCTTTTTTCTGATTTGCAGCATCTTTAGCTCTTGGAATTTTCTCTTGCTGTCTCCCATCCCTGCAATGTTCTTCTGCCTCAACTATACCTACTCACTTTACTGGTTTCCTTCAAGAACCAATTAAAATCCCATCTTTTACAAAAACCCTTTTCCAGCCCCTCTTAATTCTCTCTGTTAACTGTTTCCTACTTGTTCTGTATAACTTATTTGCATATATTTATTCGCATGTTATTGTCTTCATCAGATTGGGAACTTTTTGAAGGCAGGAACTGTCTTTTGACTTTTTTTTATATTCCCAGAGCTTAGCACACTGCCTGTACATAGTAGGCACTTAAAAATATTCATTGGTTAATAGTGAATAGTATAAGCTTAAAATCTTGGGATAAACAAAACTTATTTTAAATGTATTTCTTTATTGTATTTAAAATGTATTTATTTAATTTAAATGATATAGCTAAATTTATTTTGAATGGGCCCATGTAGCACACTTTGGCCTGCTTAAATCTATCGTGTCTCTACCACTTGACTCCCCGCTCTTTCTTGACGAATAGTTCTTCTCCCAGACAGAAAGAGCCCCGAATAAATCAAAGCGTAGTAATGTTATATCCAACATTACCCCTAAATTCTGGAAAATTACTAAATTCAAAGCTTATCACTTCATATCTCTTGGGGTTGTCATTTCGAAGGTAGAATGAGACAAAAAAGCAAATCTGAACCTTAGTGTGCTTATACCTTCATTTTGAATAAGTCTCAGCTTGTGAAAGTTCAAACTCACTCATTTGTATATTACTTTAAGTTACACAAAATAGTTTCCTCACAATTCCATAAGGCAGGAGATACAACTTTTATTATCCCCATTACCCAGTTGAGGAAAATGAGGTTGAAAGACATTAAATGAACTGCCCAAAGTCACATGGCTAACACCCAAACATACATCTGATTCTAAGGTCAGTTCTTTGTTCCACTTAGTATACTGTCTTGTTTTGGTGTTTTTTCCCCTCTAAAAATAAAGTAAATGGGGGAAGTTATTTGTATTATAAATGAATGAATGAATAAAGCATTTTAAAGCATTCGCTGGATGTGAAGCATTGTGCTAAGCACTGAAAATATAAAAAGAAAAATATATTACATAAAAATATAATATATTACATATTTTATCATATATAATTTATTTATAATTCATTTATTATTTATTATAATTTTTATTCATATTATAATTAAAAGATAATTTATCTATATTGTGACTATAATATAATTTATTTATATTATGATTATAATATAATTATTTATATTATAATTTTTATTTGTTTATCTTATAATTCTATTTATTATAATGCATCTATCATATATTTTATATATTTATATAGTATATAAAATATATATAAATATAATAATAAAATATATTATATGCTTTACATAAATTATAATTTATTTATTTACATTATAATTTCATTTATTATAATATTTATTATAATTTATAATATATTATATTATATAATTTAAAATATGTAATAATATATAAAAAATATAACAATAAAAATATAAATAGTCCCTGTTCTCAAGGGATTCACTTTCTAATGAAGGAGACAACATGTGGAAGTTTCAGCTGCAAGTCAGATAGAAAAGCCCAGTAGGCTTTTTATACATAAATATATATATAATTTCCCTTAGGAGATTATAAAAAGATTCCCTGTAGACTTCTTATAGAAAGCTTCCATGGTGCACTTAAATGTGCTTTGACTTATACAAATTCAATTTAATTCAATTTTCACCCCCTGGGAATTTTAAGGAACCATATGGAAATGAAATCCATCTGTATCCTTTTGGCTTTAAGACCATCCCTCAAAGAATTAAACACTGAAGAGGAATAATCAATCATCTCTGATTAGTTTTTTGGCAGAAAGATTCAAGATTGTTTAAATGCTTTTGATTTATCCTACCAATAAGGATTGTTGATGGGCCTGCAAAAGTTAATGTTTAATCAGGAGCTGAGTCGGTTTAAGACTAGTTACATGACCCAAGAGAAGCTTGTGGATTCATGGTAGAAGGAGATTCCCTCTGGCCTAAAACATCTTCCTTCAGGATAAACAATGTGATGGTAGATTTTGTACTCTATCACTTCTAAATAAACAAACAAATAAGCAATTATTTAACTTCTTAAGATTTTTTTTTCTAAAATATTTGTCTTTTGAAAATTAAGACAATGAGAATTCTTTTATTTTACTTTCAAGGTAACTACTTTGTCCACCATCTATTAACAGACTGGTAAAATGGAAAGAATGCAAGATTTGGAAGCAGAGAACTTGGGTTCAAATCCTAGATTATGCACTTGCCATCTATGTGATTTTGGACAGACCATTTTGCCTTTGAGGGGGCCTCAGTTTCCTTTTGGGTAAAAAGGGAAATTAATAGACTAGATGACCTTGAACATCCTTTCTAGTTCTAACACTGTGGTCCTTTGACTGTTCTACATGACTCCCAACACTAGCACTCAAAAAACCCTTGGCAACAAGTACGCCAAAACCCATTTATCTTTTTTTCACAGGTACACTATCAAAAATTGGCTTTTTTTTAGGAAAAGATTTTTTAAATGCCCATGTTCTTGATCCAAGACAGCCCACTAATAGACATCTTACCTAATAAAACTAAAGGCAGGGAGAAATACACCAAAATATTTATAACACTTTTGTGACATCAAAGAATAGGAAGCAGTATAGATGCCCATCAGTTGAGAGATGACTAAACAAATTGTGAAGCATAGATGTAATGGAACACATTAGTGTACTAAGGAAATGACAAGTATGTAGAATTCAGAGGTGCCTTGGGAGACTTACATGAACAGATGCAGAGTAAATTAAGACAAAAAAAACAAGAAAGGAATGTACACAACCACAATGATATTCAATGGAGAGTGCCAAAACTCTACATTGAAATTGAATGGCATATCATTCTTTTGGCAGAGCCTGATCCCAGAGAAGGATTAATGTACTTCTCTGCCTTCTTTTCAGGTATGGGGGTATGGAGTATGGAATGTTGCATTTGTATTGTTGATGTGTTGGTTGGTTGGTTGATTTCACTGAATTTCTCCTTCCTTTCTTCTTGCTTTTCTACTCTTAGTTTCAAGGAGTGGCTAGATGGGTAGGAGAGGAGAGAATATATGTAGAAATGAAGGTCATATGAAAGCAAAAGATCAATAAAAAAAATTCATTTTACAAAGAAAAGAAAGAAGGTTTTAGAAAATTTGAAGGAGTCAGGGGAAGCCATTAAGATCTTTCCATGTAGGGAAGTTAGTGGTTATGTCTGCTCCTGCAGCTGCTCTAAAATCAGAAACAAAACTGTCTGAAGGAAAGATAATCTAATTTGGTCTCACTGTTCTGCAAACAAGAAAATTTTTATATACAACATGATGCCTTATTTTTAAAAACATGAATTTTTACATTTTTTTGAAGGAATACACATAAAAGTTCAAATTACACACGTAGAAAATCTTGGGAAGATGGGCTCTGTGTTATGCTAAGTGTGAAAGGAAACACTTCTGTGAGGGATCTAAAACTAAAATTGAGATGTTTACGCTGGTAAACTTTAATAATATTATTATTTCTGCCTTTCTTTCTCTCTCCATATACACACATACATAACATATGTAAATATATACATATGGATTTATTTTTACTTCACTTGAATAGGTTTTCCTTTTAGGAATTTTAAAATTACAGATGAAACTTTGTGCATTTAGGTAGAGGGGATAGGATATGAGCAATTCCTGGACATGTGATTTTGTCAGAGAACTCTCAGTATGGAAAACACATTCTCCAATGAGGAAGTGAAATGTTATTGCTCTGTAAGCAAAGATGAATATGAAGAATTTAGAGAAACTTAGGAGATTTGCATAAATTAATGCCAGAACTGAATGGAAAAATATGTGCAAAGATGAAAACTTTGTAAATATAATATTTTAAGCAAGTCTTGAGAACTCTGAGTGCACCATGACCATCTATCTATATGACAAAAGTACAGGGTTTACCATGTTATGAAAGATATGAGGGAAGCCCCCATTTCATGGAATGTGAACACTTACTTTTCCTGGTTAGGTTGCAACTCTCATTCGTTCCCAGGCACCGGGCTTCTGATGGTATATGTATAAAAATTGTAGCTCTCTGCTAGATGTCTTATACTAGCCTGGATATACAACTTTCCTATGGGGTACTTGCATTCTATGAAATGGCAACTTCCCTCATATTTTTTTTTTTTTTGTAAAGGATACACCCTATGCTTTGCATATGGTTATGGTACATTTAGGGTCTCAACGCCTAGGCAACTAGGTGGTACAGTGGATAGAATGCTGGACCTAGAGTCAGGAAGGCTGAAGTTCAAATCTAGCCTCTGATACAAACTAGTTGTGTGACCCTGGGCAAGTCACTTAACCTCTGTCTGCCTTAGTTTCTTCAACTCTAAAATGGAGATAGTAATAGCACATACCTCCCAAATGTTTGTAGTAAGGATAAAATGAGATAGTATTTATAAAATGTTTAGCTCATTGCCAGGCAAGTAGGAGATACCTAGGAAATGCTTGTTTCCTTCCCGTTCCCTAATAGGCTCTCTCTCTTCTCTCCCTGTCTTTTTTCTCCCTCTCTCTTTTCTTTCTCTTTTCTCTCTCCTCTCTCCTTCTCTCTCTCTCTCTCTCTCTCTCTCTCTCTCTCTCTCTCTCTCTCTCTTTCTCTCTCTTTATCTCTCTCTTTCTGAAATCTTATATGTGCCCAGGAGTGTGATATAATTAGTCTTCCTTTGCTCGTAGGATTTCCATATGGGATCAGTGTCCACTCCTTCCCACTTCCTACCTCTTCAGTTTCTTCAGCCTAATATATGCTAGCATGTGTCAACTATCTCTCTAAAGAGATCAAAACTTCTTGAATCTTGACCTGCTGCCACCATTAATCATACCAGACAATGAGTTGCTGGCCACATTTTATTTGTTGAGAATCAGACACAGGAAGTACGTGACTATGTAAGTGGAGATGGGCAAATTCAGAGGGACTGGACTGGAAAGTAGATAGTATCCAGAATACTGGCCACTGTGGGTATAGAAGGGAGTGAAGATGGCGGAGGGGAAGAGGTTAAGCTCTGTCTCTTCCACCTTAAACAGTGACAGGAATAGAAAAGAGCCAATAGAAGGGTTCCATCATTTCAAGGTCTATTGATTCTCATCAGAACGATGGAAAGAGAAACAGGGAAGCAGTGTCTAGAAATCAGAGTGGGCTTGATGCTACCGGTGGCAGCCAAACATTTCCTTCTGGTTTCTTCTCTGTGTGCTTAGAACAGTGCCTGACACATAGTGGGTGCTTAATAAATATTTATTATTGATTGACTGATTGCAGAAATCTCCTAAATTCCAAAAGATGTCAACAAACTGGTGAATTCTGGGAGAGCATCTGCTTAAGGCCCCAATCTTTCCTAAGCAGGATGTAGAATAGTCATTTATGGGCCAAATACCAAAACTAATTGGCAAAAGGGCCTTGATCTGTTCTGCTTCCAAATAGGGCCAGTTTGCCCCTCCTTATGGAGCCTAGTAAACTCCAACCCAACCAACCCCTGCCCCCAACACACACACACACACACACACACACACACACACACACACACACACATTCACTCTACTCTCAGTGGTCACCATATTGAAATCAAACTTTGTGTGGACATCCAATTGACTTAGCCCACTGTAGCTCAAAACATCTGAGCTCATGGGATCCACCAGACTCAGCTTTCTGAGGATCAGAGGAGTGGGTCATCACTTTCAGCCAAGTCCTATACATTCCACTTCCACATCTCTTGAATCTCTTTCCTGTTTTTTACCTCACCAGTTCTGGCCTTCATCAAGAATTTCCTAAACTATTGTAATGGCCTCCCAACTCACCTGCCTTACTTCAGGCTCTCCCTTCTCAGATATATACTACTGTTAAAATGATCTTCCTAAGGCACAGGTATGACTGTGTGCTAAAAAATCTTGTTTCTCCTGTTGCCTCTAAGATGAAATAAAACTTGGTTTGGCATTTAAGGTTCCAAATGAAAATAACTTGGTTCCAACCTACCATTCCAGCCTTATTTCATATTGCTTTCCTGTACTGGCTCTGTATTTCAGGCAAGCTGGATTAATAGCTGTTCCCTGAATTTCGTACTTGTCCACATCCCTGCAGGCATCTCCATACTTGCTGCTCTTGCCTAGAACACACACTCTCCTTTTGTCCAACTTTCAGGAACAGGTCAGATGCCCCCATCCCTGAGTTGTTCCTCTCTAACTTCTCAAATCACCTTCTATACATGTGATACCCTCTAGGAGGCTGGAAGAGCCTTGAGGACAGGAATAGAATTGTTTTTGTCTTTGTCTAGCACAGACACTAGCACATAGTAAGCACTTCGTAAATATTTGTAGAATTTAATTAACTTAAATCTAGGCCAACTCTCTGACTTGAAGTAGGCAAATAGTGCTAAATTATTTCAGGCAAAATCAAAATCAAAGACCTTCAGATAAAGAAATTCCAAACTCATTTTCAGATTATCAAATTTCTTCCTTGCATTTTCTGTCATATTAACATTAGAGAAGTTGGGTTCTTTTTCTTTTTGCTTTCTAATAAAGATCTTGGAAAATTCTGTATAGTATGGTTTCTTAGGGTGTGTGTGTGTGTGTGTGTATGTGTGTGTGTGTGTGTGTGTGTGTGTGTGTCCATGTGCGCATATGTGTATGCGTGTCTATGTGTATGTGTGATTGGAAGTTTTAACTTATTTAAATCGTTTGATTTTCCCTTATTTTCTACCCCCTTTCCCAAAATACATACATTTTTGCTTGGTGCTGCACATTATCCTGCATAATCTTTGCCCAAGCAGTTTCATTAGCACTATGGGCCTCAGAGCACCTCACAATGCTAGATCATAGCCCTTATCCACCCACTCTTAGCCTCTCCCTCTCCCTCTCTTTGTACTAAAAGGATTTGCATATTAGCTCTCACCAAAAAAAAAAAAATCCTTTTGACTGATAAATTAGCATGCACATTTTTTTCTAGTTGTAGAGGGAAAATTATCCTAGCAACAGTCCCTAGATCAACTGTCATCCAATAAGGATGGCTGGATCATGTGTGTGCTTCTAAAGAGAGACTTAAAGCAATGTTAGATATTTTTACAGATACTTCTGTTTTCAAAACAATATGTTCTTATAATGTCCATTAGAAAACATACCAAGAAATAGAGGAAAGTGGGGAGCCTGTATGAAAAAAAATATGGAAGATTATAGAAATCCATTGCTTCTCTAAAAAGTGTCATTAATCCCATTGCCAAGATTACATAATGTACATTAACCTCATTATTAACAATGTAATACTGATCTGCTCAGAGAATATTGTCTGGAATGGTGAGTATAGGAAGTATACATGCTTAAGACCATATTTAATTCCCCAGAAGGTAAGTATAATATGGCATTATCTCTATTTTACAGAAGCAGAGACGAGGTGAAATGACCTTTCCAGCTATGGCACAGTTGGGCCTCAGCCAATGTCCTTTAATTTAAATAAGGAATTCTTAACTTTTTTAGTGGCATGGCAGTTTGATGATTCCTATGAACCCTTTCTTAGAATAATATTTTTAAAGGCATAAAACAGAATACCTAGGATTACAAGGAAACTAATTATATTAAAACAGAGTTATTAAAAAGACACAATTTCACAGATCCTGAGTCAAAAACTTCTGTTAGAAAAACCCTGGGTTTTGAGGGATATAGAGTAGGAGCTTCAGAACTCACCTAAACAGTATAAGAAATAGTAGAATCGAAAACCAGTAGCCGCTTCCAATGTGTCATGCCTTTTTGTTTGTTTGTGTTTTAATTTTGGTAATACTCAGAAATGGATAGAATTTTTGGTAAAGTAGAGAAGGCCAGCTAGAGCAGTAGTGATACTGTCTATGACTCTGCAAGTCTCCTAAACAAATGGAGTTCCAGGGAAGTTAGCTATAAAATGAAGGTGTTGAATTAGGCGGTCTTTCAGATCTACTTAGATCTATGATCCCTAAAATACCGCTCCCCCAGTAATATCTCTGGGGGCCTTGCTTCCTTCACTTTCTTCCTGAACTCCTAGGAAAGGTGAGTTAGAGGAGGAAAAATGAGCAGCCCATAGATTAGAGAGCAGCTTCTGTACTGTGAAACATGTGTTCATTGAATGCCAATCTCATTCTTTTAAGATGTTGTTTTGACCGGACTTACTATTTTATTGATATAGGGAGCTAACATTGGAGTTTAAACATGGTCAGCCAAAGTAACTGCTTTGGAAATCAGTCTTAGCAAGTTTCTGGGAGCAGTGTGAGGTTCTTAAGAGTCTTATTGAATGTCTCTCAAGCAGTACATATCACAGGCAAGAACTGGATCTAGGTCTTGCTCTTAAATGAGATGTTTGTAAAAGGCTTAGTTAGCACTGTGCCTGGCACATAGCCGGTGTTTAATATATGTTTATTTCCTTTCTTCCTCATTTCAAAGTCAGCTCTCTATCTACTATGACAATCAAAAGTTCTGATTTTTTTTTTTTTTGCTTCCTTTTAGGTCTTGGGATCATGATGCCACATTGGTGTTCAATTTGTGATCATAGCTTAAAAAACAATTTGGATGGAAACCACTGTTCTATACTCTGCTGTCTGCCTTTATGGTACAACTAACATAATGGAGACTATAGGATGTTAAGATAATATACCTCATTTTTGCTGCTAAGTAATGTATAACCAAATGAAAGAGAAGGCTTGGGTTAAAGGTTTGATCTTCAAGATTTTAGGGAGTTATATAAGGAATAGGTAATTATGGGAAATGACAAGGTCTCTAAATTAGAAAAACCCGGAAGCCTAAATACTGTATATTAAAAAGAAAATGGCTTGGTTCCAAATATCCTGTGGATCAATGTTCAGCTTTAGCAAACTGCCTGGAAAAAACACAGGAGAAAATTATACTTATTCAAGTTTGCTGGAAGGAACCATTTTTTCCGAGTAGAAATTAAAGGCTCCTTTTCTAGGGATAAGAACTATGGAAACAGGACAGGAAGAGGGGGGTGGAGAAAAGAAGAGAAGGGTGGGGACAGGAGGAAAGGAGAGGAGTCAGGAAAGGATTAAAGGGGAGGGGGAAGAAGGCCATCTCTACTATCATCCCATATTTCCTCTTATTTTTGTGACTTTACCACATTAAATACTCTCAGTAACTCTCCTCTCACTCTCTTTTTTACTCCCCACAAACCAGCTTCTGACCTCATCATCCAACTAAAACTCTTCTTTCTAAAGTTACCAATGACTTCCTGATTGCCTTTTCTTAATCTTCATCCTTCATGATAGGATACTAATGCTCTGTTTTCTCTAGGTTTTTGGGACATAGCTCTCTCCTGGTTATCCTCCTATCTATTAAAGCACTTCTCAATCTCCTTTATTGGGTCTTATTCAGATCATGCTCACTAACCAAAGGTGTCTTACAGGGCTCTGTCCTGGGTCCTCTACTCTCCTCCCTCTTTGCTACTTGGTAATCTCATCAGCATCCAAAGAATCAATTGTATCTCTACAATGACCATTATCAAATCCATCTCCCCTGCTCTAACTTCCTTAGTGATGACCTCCAGTCTTGCATCTCTAACTGCCTTTCAGACATCTTGAAATGGATGTTCAGCAGACATATTAAACTCAACACGATCTAAAACTGAACTCATTATCTTTTCCCTAAAGCTTCTCCCCTTTCCAGGTTCCAAAGCCAGGTATCATCCTTGATTTCTCATTATCTCTCATGGCTCTGTGTCGTGTCCCTTCCCTTCCTCCCCCCACCCTCTACTAAATTGAATCTGTTATCAAGACCTGTCAATTTCACTTTCTCAGCATCGCTCAAATATGCCCTATTTCCTCCTTTGATACTGCTACCACTCTGGGGCAGGATCTCATCACCTCATGTCCGGATCATTTCAATAGCCTATTGGTTGGTCAGCCTGCCACAAGTCTCTCCTACTTTAGTTCATCCTCTATGCAGTCACCAAAATGATTTTCATTTTTTTCCCTTTTTAATATTTTATTTTTTCCCAATTACATGTAAAAGCAAATTTTAACATTCATTTTAAAAAATTTTTAAGTTCCAAATTCTCTCCCTCCCTCCTTCATGTCCAACTCCATTGAGTAGGCAAGCAATTTGATATAGGTTATACATGTGCAGTCATGCAAATCATATTGCTATGTTAATTGTGTTGTGAAAAAACATAAACAAAAAACAGGAAAAATAAAGAATGTTTAAAAGTATTTTTTGATCTGTATTCAGACTCCATCAAGTCATTCTCTGGAGATGGATAGCAGTTTTCATCATAAGTGCTTTGGAATTGTCTTGGATCATTGTATTGCTGAGAATAACTAAGTCATTCTCAGTTGATCATCACATAATATTGTTGTTACCATGCATCAGTTCATGTAAGTCTTTCCAGGTTTTTCTGAAATCATTCTGCTCATCATTTCTTATAGTATAATAACATTCTATCACAATAATATGCCACAACTTATTCAGTCATCCCCCAAGTGATGGGCAACTCCTAAATTTATATATTTTTTGCCACCACAAAAAGAGCTACTATAAATATTTTTGTACAAATTGATACTTTTACTTTTTGATTTTTTTATCTCTTTGGGATACAGGCCTCACAGTGGTATTTCTGTAAGGAGGTAGGTGGCAAAGTGGTGAAGACTCATCTTCCTGAGTTCCAATCAGGCTACAATATTCCTAGGAGTTTTCATTTTGGGATCACTTTCAGGAGGAGATCTGTGTATTCTTTCAATTTCCATTTTGCTCTCTGTTTCTAGGATAGCTATCAGGGCAGTTTTCCTTAATAATTTCTTGAAAGATGATGTCTAGGCTTTTATTTTAACCATAGCTTTGAGGTAGTCTTATCCTTAAAATATCTCTACTTGATCTGTTTTCCAGGTCAGTTGCTTTTCCAATGAAATATTTCACATTTTCTTCTATTTTTTTCATTCTTTTGGGTTTTTTTTATTGTTTCTTGATATTTCATGCAGTCATTAGCTTCCATTTGTCTAATTCTAATTTTTAAGGAATTTTTTTCTTCAGTGGGCTTTTTGTACCTCTTTTTCCATTCAGTCAATTTTACTTTTAAAGGTAGTCTTTATTTTGCATATCTTATTCCATTTGGCCATTTCTGTTTTTTATAGTCTACTTCTTTTTCCTTTTCTTTCTCATTTCCCCAGTCATTTACTTGACTTTTGAGTTCTTTGTCAGGGTAGTTCTCTGCTTCCATTGGGGTTGGGGACTGTACTGTCAGTTGCTGGATTCCCCCACAATCTGTGGGCCTAGAGTTCCAGACACAGCTGCTGCAGGCTCCTTTGCCCCCTCTGCCACCCTGGAGCTGGGGCTGGACCACTCTACTCACTCACACAGGATGACAGGATTTTTCCACTGAGCTTCCAATTTGTCCTTGGCATTTTGGGGTTGTGAAGTCTGGAAACTGCCACAGGTAGCAGAGATTCAGTGCCCTTAAGGCCTGCTCAGGTCCCATCTGTGCCAGTCCAGCTCATGCTTGACTGTGCTCTGCTCCCAGGCCAGTGTGATAGACACTTCTCCTCGACCTTCCAGGCTGTCTTGGGCCGGAACTTGGGTTCACTCTGTCATTCTTTAGGTTCTGCAGCTCCAGAATTTGTTTATTGTAATTTTTTACAGATATTTGACTAGGCTTCGGGGAAGATTTCTGGAAGTCCCTGCTTCTCCTCTGCCTTCTTGACTCCACCCCAATTCTGTTTTTTAAGGTGTTATTTTCTTCAGCATTTGTGTGTGCGCACTATCTTTCGCCTTTCTTTGTATCCCCAGTGCCTAGCACAGTGCCTTACACACAGTAGTCATTTAATAAATGCTTATTGACTGACTAACTAAACACTTTCATCAACAAAAGAAACAATACATCAATGAATTAGATATGTAACTAAAATACTAAAAAAAGAAATTTATTTTAAAAGGAAAAAATCTGAAAATGAAAAAGATGAAGAAAATTGAAAGCATAAAAACCAACTGATGAACAAAACTGGAGCAATTTTTAAAGCAATAAAATAAGCAATTAAACTGAAGAAAAGAGAGAAAAACAAAATTTTTCAATATCAAAGATGAAGAGGACATCAAAACAAATTAAAAAATGAAGGAAATTATTCATCTATTTTTGCTAATTATGTACTAACAATTGAAAACTTAAGCTATATTGATAAATATTTATAAAATATAAATGCAGAGATTAATATAAAAAATTTAAATGACCTAGTCTCCAAAAATGAAACTGAACAAGCTAAGTTAACACACAAAGGAAAAAAGAAATACCACCCAATGGATTTATAAGTTAATTCTATCAACATTTAAGTAATGTCAATATTACATAAACTTTTTGTATAAATAGAAAGAAGTATCCTACTCATTTTCTTTTATGGTACAAATATGATTTTCATACTTAAACTAGGGAGAGGTTGAAGAGAGAAAAAAAGATATTCACCAATTCCTTGATAAATACTGGTGCAAAAAACTTGACTAAAATATTAGCAAAGAAGTCATAGCAACATATCAAAATATTATATACTATGATCAGATAGCACACTATAACCACTAGTGTAGATCATATTACTAACATAAGCAATAAAAACTACATAATAATATTAGTAGATAGGAAAAAAAACTTTTGACAATATTTAACACCCATTTCTAGTAAAAATAAAACTACTAAAAAGCATAGGAATAAATAGATCTTTTTTTAATATGACAAATATCATCTACCAAAAACCAAAAGTCAGCATTCTATATAATGGGGACAAACTAGAAGCCTGATCAAAGGTAAAACAATGACAGTTATTATATGTAGTATTTTTGCAATAATTCTAGTTATAACAATGCTAGAAATATTAGTTATAGCAATGAAAAGAAAAATAAATTGAGAGAAGCATAAATGAAAAGACTATCCTTTATTGCAGACTACATAATTATCTACTTAGAGAACCTTATGTAAACTTAAATTAATCAAAACAATAACTTTGGCAAAGTAGCAGGATATAAAAGAAAACCACACAAGCCATCAGCTTTTTGCATACTACAAACAAACCCCAGTAGGATAGAAGACATGGGATAGAAATTCTATTAAAAATAAATAGAGAATAAATATAATATTTGGGAGGTTATTTAATAAGGCCTATGGTAGGACCTATGCTAATACAACTGCAGAGTACTTTTTAGAAATAAAGTCATACCTGAGTAATTGTAGGTACATTAGTTGTTCATGGTTGGGATGCACAAATACATGAAGAATAAAAATATTATCTAAATTAATTTACATCTTCAGTACCATAACAATCAAAGGAAGTTAGTTGGCTCAGTGGATGGAGCACTGGGCCAGGAATCAGGAAGGCCTGAGTTCAAATCCAGTTTCGGATTCTTACTAGCTGTGTGACCCTGGGCAAGTTATTTAATCTCTGTTTGCGTTAATCCACTGGAGAAGGAAATGGCAAACCATTCTAGCATCTTTGCCAAGAAAATCCAATGGACAGTATTGGCCATGCTACAAGACATAACTGAAGAAGAGCAAGAACAGCAACAAAAAATGATAAAACTACCAAAAGATTATATTTTAGGTCTGTAAAAAATAAAAACAATATTTGCCTGGAAAACAAAACAATCAGCAATCTCAATGGAAATAATGGAAAAAGAATTCAAAGGAAGTGAGCCTAGCAGTACCAGATCTCAAATTATACTACAGAGCAATAATCATCAGAATAATTTGGCACTGGTTAAAGAGTAAGGAAGTTGATCAGTAGAAGAGATTAGTAGCTTAGCGGACAGTAAACTGGAAGGCACCAACTGTTAGAAAAAAAGACTTATTTGACAAAAATGACTGAAAAAACTGGAAAACTGATAAAAATGAGATTTAGACTAACAATTCATACCACATTCCCTGATAAATTCTTGGATATGTGACATGACTTGGATTTAATAGTTCACATCTTAAGCAAACTAGAAGAGCAAGGAAGGAAATACCCATTATAACTATAGTTAGAGTTTATGAATAAACAAGGGATAGGAAAGATAAAGAAAAGAAAATTAACAATCTGGATTACCTGAAACTGAAAAGTTTTACAAAAACATTTAATGCAGTTAAAGTTTGAAAGGAAACCGTTTACTGGGAGGGAATTTTTTTTTTCCCTGTGGCAAGTTTCTCTAGTATGCAAGACATATGAAAAATTGATTTTTAAATATATGCAAACAATTATGTTTTGTTGTGGTCTTTCTGTCATGGTCCAAAAATATAAATGAGTAATTTTCAAAGGAAGAAATCCAATTTATCAATAGCCATATGAAGAAAAATCTCCAAATCAATAACAATACAAACAATAAATCAACTTGGATATTCTACCTCATACCACACAATAGGCAAAGATGACCCAAAAAGGAATTAATTAAAAGAGGCTGTAAAAAATAAATGAGCTCACTAAAGCTATGCATAGAGACAGTTATTCTCAAAAACAATTTGAACTGTGTGCCCCAAATCACTAAATTGTGTAAAACCTTTAATCTAGCAATACTACTTGGCCACTTCTACCCCAAAGAGATGAAAGATCGAAGACCCACATGTTCGAAGCATTTGTGGTAGTCCTTTTGTTGTATCAAAGAATTAGAAATAAAGAGGAGTGACTATCAACTGGTAAATGGTTGAAATATATGTCTAACATACATATAATTATAAAACATTTCACAGAAATAAAGGGAGACAAACAATTGGAGGGATATCTATGACATATGGATCGGTTGTGCCAATATGATAAAATTATCATTTTTTAGATTTAAGCAATATTTTACAGACTGTACAAAACACTACAAAAATTCGCAGGACAAAGCAAAAGATCTAGGACCTTGCATAATCATTAGAAGTAGAAAAGAAAGGGGCATAGTATTATCAAACCTCAACTATTATATCTGACAGTAGTTATCAAAGCTATCTAGTATTGACTTTTTTTTGAAAAGCAACAAACAAGTAAACGTATAGAACCAACAATCTTAAGCAACTAAAAATAGTCCAATGCTTGATAAATTTGAGAACCTAAATTTCTGAGGAAACACTATTTTTTGGTTAAGCTTCAAGGAAAACTAGAATGCAGCAATTAGGTTTAGATCAGCATAATATGTCATATTACAATAAGTTTCAAATGGATTCATGTCAAAAAACACAAAAAAGTTATCAGGAAAAGAAAAGGAAGAGATACCTTTCAAAACTATCGGCAGTGGCAGGATTCTTATTCAAAGAATAGATCGAACATAAAAGATAAGATGGATAATTTTAATTATATAAAACTAAAGTACGTTGGGCTGAATAAAATCGGTTGAAATAGAATAAGAAGAGAAAGTGGGAAAATATTTGCATCATACGCCATTGACAAAAGTTGTATAGATATACTAGGAAATGATACAAATCTATAACACCAACGGCTATTCTCCAATAGATAAGTTTTCAAAAAATATAAATAAAATGTTTCCAACAAATTAGAAGCGATCATATGAAAACATACAAGTCACTAACAGTAAGAGAACTCAAATTAATACAACTTAGGTTTTACCTCACACCCTGCAAATTGGTAAACAGCAAATAGGAACAATCAATATTGGAATGACTGTGGGGTATTTTGCCAACGCAGGTGGAGCTATGAATTGGTCCAGCTATTTTTGGTATCAATTCAGAATTATGCAAAAAAAAAAGTGAGACAGTGATCCCACTATTAGGCTCATGCACTACAAAAGTCAAAGACAGAAATAGTTTCAATATCTACAAAAACGTTCACAGCAACACCCTTAGCAGGTAGGAAAGTACTAAAATGGGTAAACTGAGCTGAATTATGTAATGACTGAAAATAACCATGGTACATGATGTAATACAACATTATTACACAGTAAGAACTGATAAATATGAGACATCAAGAGAAACACGAGAAGATTTATATGAATTGGTGCAATATAAAATAAGCATAAGTAATAATTACAATTTAATTGCAAATTATAAATAATTCATTTAAAATAATACCACAATAATTTAATTTCAATTTAATACAATAATTATAATAATTACAATTTAAATCAGAATACTAGATGGAAACCAAACTCTGAAAAGCTGAAAGACCAGAGAATGAGTAGTAAAGCAAAATTCTCTCTGAATGATGGAGGGTAGTAAAGTGCTATGTTGCATACAGTATAAATGAAGTCACTATAATGAGTGTGTTTGATTATTTATTTTTATTAAATGGGAGAATACAATTTGTAGAGGACCAGTGGTGTCTTTAGAGATGACTGTGACAACATAGGAAACACTAATATGTACTTCTGAAATCATTTTTATCATTTCTTGTAGCACAATCATATTCCATTACAGATATATACTGCAGCTGGTTTAGTCATTCAATTTCCAATTCTTAGCCACCACATAGTTGTGTGACCCTGGGCAAATCACTTAACCCTGTTTGCCTCAGTTTCCTTATCTGTAAAAATAAGTTGGAGAAGGAAATGGCAAACCACTCCAGTATATTTGCCAAGAAAACCCCAAATGTATTCTCAAAGAGTCAGACACACCAGAAACGACTCATTCACAATTCAATTTTTTTTCTTAGAAATGACCTCTAAAGTCCTTTTAAGCTCTGTTATCTGTGAATGTCTAAGTCCTAGTGGAGGGGCTGTTCATCATCATTGGAAATATTGACAGTCCAGGGGACTGAAATATTCATGCATAGGAGAAAAAAATAAGAATGAGAGACCAAACCAGGGATCAAAGGGCAGGTAGAAGGGTACTGATCATTTATAGGATGAGTAGAAATAATTTTATGCTAATTTGTTACAACTTTAAAGATCCTTCTGAGAAACAGTGGCAGCAGACAGTTTCACTGGATATGTAGCCTTTACAATTTGGATAGCTTATTTGGGGGCAATAATTTTATATACACAAAAGTGGTTACTGATTGGGAAACAAAACAAAAACAGAGCTGACCAGAGTTAGCTGTGCCTTGCACTTAGGTAGAAGGCATTTAAACATTTGCAAAGTTAAACTGAAAGGACAGGGGAAAACTCACATGCAAGTTTCCCATCAGTCTTAATACAGTTACACTTCAGTCACTCAGTGTCAACCTAAATGGGGAGAAAAGGGTGGATGGGCTGTTCTGAATATGCAAGTTTCTCAGAAAATTAATTTAACTAAGTGCTAGAATTTTAAATTGTTGTTTGTTTTAACAGAAATCTTTCTGAAATACATTACCTAGTAGTGGGCCTTCTTAAATAAAGCCTAGTGAGCATGCCATATTGGTCTGAATATAGGCCAACCCCAAATTTGACTACTCGCCTAAAATAAGATCTATTTGAAAAGGAAAAAAAAACACCATGAAAAAATACCACTAATTATAGGCCATACTCAGGTTCATACAAGCTAGATGCAGATCAATATTGAAATTTTAACTTAATAACTCAGAGTTTTTCTCATTAATGTCATAGAACTGTGATGTAAATGACCACAGCTGTAGGGAAAAAGGTTACACAGGTACTCACCCCACAAGATACCTCAAAACTTTTTTACTTGCTTTCCCAAAAAGATTCCTTATGTGAACTTACTTTTGTGGTGGTTGTTTGCACCTTTCTCTGGGAGGAAGCAGGACTGAATTTCAGCAAAATGAGCTTTCTTATCATAGACCATTTTCTATTTCTCAGTTTCTAGGAAGTCATCTTCACTGTTATTATCGATGTCCTTTGACTTGTCAGAACCATTTAAAGCATTATGGAAAACTTTTGCCATATTAGCACAATAAGCCACTGCTCCTTTCCTGTCAGTTAATACTTTCTCTTTATTTTGGGGTATGAAGAAAGCATCCCTTATCACTTCTAGTCAGTGTACTAGGCTGTTTGGGAGAAGGCTGCCTTGAAGATTTATTAATTTTTTTGTCATTGGAAAAGTCGATTGACTGCCCTATGGATCAACTCATCATTTCTGTGACTCCTCAGACCAGAATTCCCTTCTCTGATCATTATTCACCTATGTATACTATTTTTCCCCTGTTAGAATATAAGTTCTTTGAGGATAGAGATTGTCTCACTTTGATATCTGTGGATCCCTAGTCTTTAGCACAGTTACATGAGTACTTAATAACAGCTTTTTCATTCATTCATTCAATAGACAAACACAAGACCACAAAATTCTTCTTAATATTTGCCTTCTAATCAATTCCAACAGCATTTATTAAACACTCTACTATGTGCTGGGAAGATAAATATTAAAATAACAATAGATCCTGCTCTTAAGGAGCTTATATTTAATTGGGGGAGACTGAAAGGGTACAAAAGTTAAAAGGTAAGTATGTTTATGAAAATGTTAGGAGAAAAGAGCCAGTGTAGCAACTCAGAGGCTCAAGAAAGATTGATTTTAGAGAGGGCACCTGAATTTAACCAAGGAAGATATGAATTCTAAAGGGCAAAGGAAAGGATGGAGCATCTTCTATTTATGAGTGCAAGGCTAAGGGATGATAGATGGAATTCTGTGGTTCCAGGAACAGAAAATAGATTGGCTAAAAAAAATTTCCCAGTGAGGATTAGAATTCTCCATAAGTATAACTGTCTGCCTTGGGAGGTAGGAGGTTTCCTTTATTGGTGGTCTTCTAGCAGAAGTTGGATGACCATCTATTGGTATACTGTAGTAGTGAGTGCTTTGGAGGTATGGGTTGGACTAGATATTTTATTCTAGCTCTAAAATTCAGTGATTTTATAAACAGTGATTGAGCAAAAGGAAATCATATGCAATAACCCTGGAAAGGTTGTCCAAAGCAAATTTATGAAAGGCTTTAAATGCCAATCTGAGTTTATATTTTATCCTAGAGGCCATAAGAAGACATTCAAATTTCATGAGCAACGGAATGATGTAGTCAGATTTAGGCTATGACAAGATTATTTTGCTAGCGAAGTGGAGGCTAATTTGGAGAGAAAACAGAGTGGAAAAGTTCAGTGAGAAAGCAATAGTCCCAGATGGCAAGGATGACAAAAACCTGAACTAGCATGGTGGCTTTGTGGAAGATAAATGATATATTTTGGAGGTTAAAAATGACAAGACTTGACAAATGACTGAATAAGATGGATATCATAGAGAAGGGGTTATAAGCCTGGGTGAGCAGGAGGATGGTGGTATCCACAGCCAAAAATAAAATTTGGCATAGCACTTGCTTTGACTGGTCATAATGAGACAGAAAGGTTTTAAGTCTGGGTCATGTGATATATTTTTATTCAAATATCAGCCTGGCTAATTTCAGAGAGGATCATCGTTAGAAGAATTGCCATCATGAGTTGAATTATTTTGGTCACTGAAATTCTGGAACATTGTCCACTATACATGGAAATTTTGAAATTTTGAGATCTGCAACGGTAGAAAGAGAACCTATATGAATTAAGCTATAGATCTTATGAGGTTTTGAAGGTAAATGTATACTGTTTTGAGCCAAATTAAGTAACCAACTACACATATTTATTGTTTCGCTTCCAAGGTTATTTGGATCTCTTAAAGTTTCTGGGTATACTCTAGTATAATATAATAAAGTTTTCATCTTTTTTTTTTAACTGCAGCCAACAGGCTCTATTAATTAGAATAAAAATGTAAGTACAAACAAAAACATAATCAAATAATTTGAAGATTGTTGGTAACTAGTGTGGGGGAATTAGCTGAAACACATATATGTATGTCTATTTATCTCCTTCAAGAGATGCACTTTGAAACTTCCTCATGGTAGGAAGCATAGATAGGATCATGAAGATTGCTGCAGCAGAGTGCAAATCCTGGAGGATCTAATCAATCTGAATGAGCTTCATATATGGACTCAGTGACAAATATGGTTGCTTATTTTTAACTAGCTTTGCTAAGTGTGAGAACTCCTCACCAAGTTGACCAGAAGACAATGACTTTGTGGCAGTAACATTTGAAGACGAAGCCCTACTGTCTTATTTTTAAAATTATTTTATTTATTTTATTAAATATTTCCCAATTATATGTAAAAAGTTTTTAATAATAATTTTTTAAACTTTAGAGTTCCAAATTCTCTCCACCTCTTTTCTCTACTTCTTGAGAAGTCAAGCACTTTGATTTCAATTATACATATAAGGTCATGCAGAACATATCCTTCTATTAGCCATGCTGCAAAAGAAAACACAAAGAAATGAATAAAAATAAAGAAGCTTAAAAATTATGCTTCAATCTGCATTTAGTTTATCCGTTCTTTCTGGAGGTGGATAGCATTTTTCATCACGGGTCCTTTGGAAATGTCTTGGATTGTTATCTTGATCAGGGCAGCTAGATCTCTCACATCTGATCATCCTTTGCAATATTGCTGTTTCTGTGTACAATATTCTGCTGATTCTAGTCATTTTACTTTGTATGATTTCATATAAGTCTTTGCAGGGTATTCTGAAACCACCTTGCTTGTCATTTTTTAAAGCACAATAGTATCTCATCACAATCATATACCACAAATTGTTCAACCATTCCTAATTGATGGGCATCCTCTTGATTTCTAATTTTTTGCCACCACAAAAAGAGCTGTTATAAATATTTTTATGCAAACAAGTCATTTTTCCTTTTCTTTGATTTTTTGGGATATGGACCTAGTAATGGTATTGCTGGTCAAAAGGTTACGTATAGTTGTTATAGAATTTTGGGAGTAGTTCCAAATTGTTCTTCTGAATGGCTGGGTCAATTTTTTTACATCTCTTCCAGCATTTGTCATTTTCCTTTACTGTCATGTTAGCCAACCTATTAAGTTGTGAGATAGTTTCTAAGAGTTGTTTTAATTTGCATTTCTCTAATCAGTAGTAATTTAAAGCATTTTTTCATGTGACAATTGATAGCTCTGATTTTTTCTGAGAACTGTCTGTTCATATCCTTTGACTATCAACTGGGGAATGGCTCTTATTTTTATAAATTTGGCTCAGTTCCCTAGATATTTGAGAAATGAGACCTTTATCAGACAAACTTGCTGCAAATCCTCTCCCTCCCCCCCCCCCCCCCGTTGACTTCTAATTTTGGCTCCATTAGTTTTTTTTGTGCAAAAATTCTGCTACTATGTATTTTGTACTTTATTTATTCCACTGACCCACTTCTATTTCTTAACCAGTACCAGAGTGTTTTCACGATTATACTTTCTAATATAGTTTGAAATCTAGAACTACTAAGCTGCCTTCATTAATATTTTTTCCCATGAATATTCTTGACTTTTTGTTCTTCCAAAACAATTTTGTTACTATTTTTTTCTAGTTCTATAAAATAATTATTTGATAGTTTGATTGGTATGGCATTCAATAAGTAAATTAATTTAGGTAGAATTGTCATTTTTTTTTATATTGGCTCAGCCTACCCATGGGCAATAACTACTTCTCCAATTATTTAAATCTGACTTTATTTGTGTGAGAAGTGTTTTGTAATTGCGTTCATATAATCCTTGGTTTTGTCTTGACAGATAGACTCCTAAGTATTTTTTTCCAGTTATTTTAAGTGGAATTTCTCTTTCTATTTTTTCTGCTGGGGTCTATTATGTTTAGGAATTGCTACAGCAAATACTGACTGCTGGAATAGTGTTCCCTCCACTAGACTATACCATCCACAGAATATATCAGAATGATAGTTAGCCAGAATAAAAAAGAAAAACACCCACATAGATGAAATCACAACCTTAATACACAGAAGCATTACTTATTCTTTTAAATGTTGTTTGCATTTAGAACTAATCCTTATCGCCTAGCAAACTTTTTGAAAAGTAAAAAATGGTCAGAATCTAAAGAGGCTAAAGTGAATAACCCTGTTTAAAATAGGAGTTCATTCAAATGACTTTTCCCCCCTGAATCTGATTTCTGTTCAGTCTGTTCTAAGCAACAGTTGAATAAAGACATTTTAAACTATGATAAGTTTTAGTGCACTAAAAACAATTCTGAGTGTGGCTGTTCTATATCTCTCTTGCCTTCCTTTCTATCCACCCACATATATCCACCCACGTCATTACATATACTGTGGCATGAAGGATCCATCTTCTCGTATTTCTAAAGCACCTATCACTACAGCTTTTGAGCACACAGAACAATGCCCAAAGGCAAGTTACTACCCACGCAGGGGAGGCATACTTTTTGGTTGAAAGTTTAATGGCCATATTACCTAAGAAACATTCTTAATTATGAAAGTAAAGTTATCAAAGGGATCAGAGTCTATCTGTGGCTTCAAGTTCAGGTACATAATTGACTCAAAGTTCACTGTGTCATAAGAACTCCACAGTTATACAATAGAACCATCTTTGACTTGGCTGTTACAGATCAGTAAAATGAAAGGATCTATCCACTTCAAATATGTTAAGATTTCCATTAGCAATTTGTAAATTCTGAAATCATCTCAGAAACTAAGATGACCCCATTCCAGTGACTCAATTATTGTATATATCTTAATTTCCCTAGATTATAACAGTATGGGAACGGAGAAGGAAAGAGTATGAACAGTTATTAAATATATACCATATTCCTAGAACTATTCTAGATGCTTTACAAATATCTCATTTGATCCTTACAATAACTCTGTGAGGTTAGGTGCTGTTATGATCTTCATTTTACAGTGGAAGAAACTGAGGCAGACAGAGATAAAGTGGCTTGTCCAAGTTCACACAGCTAGTAAGTATATAAGGTGAGATTTGAACTCAAGACTTTCTGACTTCAGGCCCAAATACTCTATCCATAGCGCCACCAAGCTGCAAATGGTAGTAAATGAGTGTATAACTTTGTATAAGGAAGGACAAATAGAAGCTTTCCTTACTGGAAAGACTGAAAACACAAAACAATTTCACTGAGCAATTACTCTGGTTGACAAATTTTGCTTCTTCTGAAATGTTCCTTCAACTAGACACAATTTGCTTCTGCTGGCCCTTTCTTCATCTAATCCTCTTATACTATCATGAGTTCGCATATTTAAAAAAACAAAACAAAACTGCAGAGCTGAACTGCTTCAGCATACATTGCCTTAAATAAGTCAAAAGGAAGGAAATACAAACATGGATCCCATTGAACAGAATGTAATTTCCTCCTCCCGAATTTTAGGAGGGGTATATTTATGTGGATTTCATAGGATCTCAGCTCTAGAATGCTTTTCTACTCTTCTCATTTTTCTTATACCCATTCTCCTTTCCTCTCCTTTCCTCCTCTTCTTCCTCTACTCTTTTGGTCTCTCTTCATTATTTCAAGAGTTATGTTTCAGTGTATGTGCACACACATACATTGTTTGTGTGAGGTCATATGCATGCTTGTATGGGTGTTTTTAATGTTTCCCTCCAAAGATGGAAGGTGCTTGAAGTTAATATTGGGGATAACAAGTGGAGATATGAGTGTGGGGTAGAAATCCTCTACTTTTAATTTACATTAAAATAATTTACACTAAAAAATACGAACAAACTAAACTAGAAACAAAGAAGGAAACCATACCACTTAACAATTGTCTCCTTGAATCTAATAAAGCTCCCAAGGAAATTTTTCTTAAGTACTTTACTGAAAATAAAATTATGATATAATGTAAAGTTTCAAGTACTAATTGTGTGCAAACAATTTATTACATTTCCATATGGGTGATCACATCTTTGTAATACACCTTTTGTCTCTATTTTTTTAAAGCATTTTGGATACACTATTTCATTATATCCTTATGTGGCTTCCTAATTATTATAATTTTTTCATGCCATGCATCTACATATTTGTAGTCCTTTCCCAACTCATCAAGCAAGCCAAAAGATTTTTGAAATCCTTCAATCATATTCTAATACTATTAAAAATAATGGACTTGAATTCTAATTTTCTCATGTTTACTTCAATTCTTTCTTTAAATTAGATTCTTGTATGTAATATTTCTTTTTTTCATTTAGATCAGACTTCATTTGTTTTAAATTATTTTATTTGTTTTCAGTGTTCTACAGTCACTCCATACATCTTAGACTTTTTCTCCTCACTCTCCCTTCCTCCCCCCTCTCTCCACGAGACAGCCTGCAACCTTATATAGGTTCTACACATTGTATGTAATATTTCTGACTGCTGAATCTATTCTGCTCCTATAGTTCAAGTCTTATAAATACTCTTGGAAACCTTTTATTCTAGATTGGTTATTGTCTTCCTCTTTGTCTTTTCCTTCTCACAAATTCCTTTAGATGTTGTCTCCTTCCCACCTGCCCTCCTTTCTCTAGAGACCTTAAAAGCCATTCCCTTGAAATCTAACTTGCCTCTTTTTTTCTGCCAGAGTTCCCTTCAATTTGTTGCATTTGCTATTCATCACTCACTATTTTATTGCTTCCCAAGTTTCCTCCTTTGCACAACTTCATTTGAATCTCACAATAATCCTATCAGAGAATGAATTATTGTTATTACTTTCATCTTCTAGATGAATAAACTAAGGCAGAACGACTAAGAGACTTGCTCAAAATAACGTAATTTATGGAATCTTAAAAATACAGCCTAGGATTTCTAACTCTTGGACCATTGTTTTTCTTTGTTTGTTTGTTTTCCTCTTGACCATATTACCTCCTGAATATATCAAAAAGGCAGAGAGGATCAATGGTCAGTCAGTAAATAAACATTTATTAAGTGTTTGCATGTGCCAGGCATTATGCTAAGTGCTGAGGATGCAAAGAAAGGCAAAAGACAGTTTCTGCTCTCAAGGAGGGGATATAACATGTAAATAACTATGTACAAACAAGCTATGGACAGAATAAGCTGGAGAGAACAGAGGGAAGACTAGAATTTAGGGCAATCAAGAAATGCTTCCAGTAGCAGGTAGGATTTTAGTTGGAACTTGAATGAAGTCAGGCAAGCCAAGAGGCAGAGATGAGGAAAGGAAAGAGTTCTAGTCATGAGGGATAGCCAGTGAAAATGCCTAGGGTCAGGAAATGGAGAGTCTTGTTCAAGAAGCAGCAAGGAGGCCAGTGTTACAGGATCTCAGGGTACTTAGGGATGTGGAAGGTATAAGACGACTGGAAAGGCTGGAGGAGGTCATGGGACAAGTTAAGAAGGGCTTTGCATTCTAGGGCAGCACTCAAGCATTAGTCTTCTGAGGAAACGATTGTGCACTACATTGAAATAAAGGCATTCCTGTATCATTGAGGCATCTGTTAATGAGAGAGGGGATTACACTGTGAGAGGCGATCTGGTGAGCTCTAGTATCCTGATAATTCAATCATTAAAGAAAAGTCTACTCTCTTTGGCAGGCTCAGCCCCTCAGAGGCCCAGGTCTTATGGGTCATCAGTCCAGAGGATTCCTGCCTATTCCTATTTGACATGCTTCATTTCCATCAGTCAAGAATTTCAAAGACTTCCTCTTTCCTCTGAATTCTCGGCCTGCCTTAGATCTATGACCTTCAGGAGCTACATTAACCATCTGGAGAAGAAGTGTGTCTTTCCATCTCCTTAGCCAAGAAGGATTTTCCTGGCTGTAACATCATTTGTGAGAAAGAAACTATGCCAACCATAGATGACAAGTTTCCTGAAGAGAAATTCTTATCTGAAAATCACTAAAGGATCTTTGTAGATGAACTTCTTTGTCCCTTTCCCCTTCTAGAATATGTTTTGTATCCTCAGAGCCTGGCACAGGGTGCTTAATAAATTCCTGTTGAATGATTGAGTACAGCAGGATGATAATTGTTTAACTCAAGGCATAAGTAATGGGTATTATTTCCACATTAGAAGCCAATCAGAGTACAACATTGTATGTAACTTAGTTCTCCAGAGAGTGTTCGACTAAGAAGAATGAAGGGAGAGGGAGAAAGGCAAGATCCAGGAAAGAACATCATGGCGATTCTGAGGGCAGAAGCCAAACAATGCTCTGGCTGCACCATGGCACAGGTTTCGTGTGGGACCAGAAGGCAAAGTGCAGGCCCTGTCACCCTGTGGGGAAGGAAAGTCTTAAGAAGCTCCCAGACCATCTCAAAGCCTTGGAACAAAAACCTGGTGGCCTCATACTAATTGTGACTCTGTAATAATTTCATAGAAGCTATAGAAAGATGATCAGGGAAAGAGGAGAAGAACCTATGTCCTCTAAAATATTTATAGCAGCTCTCTTTCTGGTGACAAAGAACTGGAAATTGAGAGGGAAGCCCATCAAATAGGGAATGGTGGAACAAGTTGTGGTATATGATCGTGGGGGAATACTACTGTGCTCTGAGGAATGATGAGCTCAACGATTTTAGAAAAACATGGATAGACTTGGACAAAATAATGAAGAATGAAATGAACTGAACTAAGAGAACATTGTATACATAACAGTAATATTGTTTTAAGGACAACTTTGAGCAACTAAGTCATTGTGACCATTATAAACGCTCAAATTAACTACAAAGGATCTATGAAGGAAGATGCTATCTGCATCCAGAGAAAGACCTGATAACTAGATGTGCAAAATGATTTTACGTATACATACATATTTATGTGTAATTGTAACCATCTCTAGAGTGGGGAGAGAGGAGGAAGAAAAAACACAAAGTTGCATTTATGTAATGTATCATATTTAACTTTATTTTATATATTTGTTACATTTTTATATATTTTTGTATATTTTGTATATATTTATTATATATATTTATTTATATTATATATCATATTATACTATCATATAATTATGTAATCAATATGTAATAGTACCTTGTATTATTATATCATATTTATATTTATTATATGTCAAAGGAATAGCAAGTTGTACATAACAGAGTTACAGTTTCATGTGCAATCATCTTTTTTTCTCATGTACTATGTTACAGAAATGTTTGCTTTTTCTTAAATTCAGAATAAAACAAATGAAAAATAGGTAAATAAATAAATGAAATGTTTTTGATGCTTAAAAAAAGAAGTAATATAGGATATGATTTGGCTGCTATTTTTAAAAAATATATACTACAGACTTGGACTTTTTTCAATTTTAAAAATGGGTCAATACATTGGCCATTCATAAAGTTTCAGAGGGATATTTTAGGGATTCATGATTTTAATAAAATACTTTAATACTAGGAAACTCTAAGACTATAAAATGCAAAGAGGGTGCAGTCCTCTGTTGGTAGAAGGCATTCCCTTATTAAAGCAATCACAGGTCCAGTCCCTATTCCTATCCCTTCAATAAAACAGTAGGTAAATGTAATATAGTCTGCATTATTATATTTTCTCTCTGCCCTTTAATTTTAGAGTCTGTAACTATTATGAAAGTAACCTAGTAATGTGTTTTGGGGATGAGATTTGTATGAGAGCCAGGCTAAACAGGCTGCATTATATTCCCCCAATTCTTCTGATGAGCAGCAACTGCACCCTGGAGCTAACTCATTCCAGGTCCAATTCACTTCAGACAAGGCGGTACAGAACATCTCACCAATTCACAGGACTTCACTTAACCTATTTTCATATTTCAGTAACTATGCTTGTTGCTCCTCTAAATGCCCATGTTTTTCTCTAACATTCTTTCTAGTTTAATAAACAATTACAAGAAACCAATGTGTTAATTTGGTTGCTCTAAAATGTAATCTGGGTTCCAGAGTAGCAATCAGAAAGAAGTATCATACATCTGACAATTCATAGTGCGGAAACTCTCATGATACAGTACTGTCAGGCAATACCTAATGTAGATGACTATAAATTTAAAATGATGCAAAACAAAAGGCTAGTTTGTGAACAAATGTCTTCTCTTTGAGGATAAAATGCTGGGATCCCTCATTATAAGTAAACTCAATATTTCACATATAGACGTTTCTACTGAATTGACAGAGTAAGAATTTAAATATTTAAGGGTCTATTCATATACAGTGATTACAATAGCTGCAAAAATCATTTAGTATTTGGCTTTGATGCTTGTATTCATTCAGTTAATGTAATTAATATACACATATACACAATAATAACATATATGCAATTCAGGAGACCAGGTTCCTTTTACAAATAGCACATGATTTGGTGGTGTATTGATTAGAACCACTGATGGACTTGGAATCAGGAAAACCCAAGTTCAAATTCTACCTAGTGGTCCTATGCAAGTCAACTAACCCCTCTCAGGCTCAGTTTGAAGCACAAGGAAGATGATAATAGCACCCACCTCGTACGTTTGTTCAGTCATTTGACCCCATTTGGGGTTTCCTTAACAAAAATACTACAGTGGTTTGCCATTTTCTTCTCTAGCTTATCTTACACACAAGGAAACCGAGTTAAGGGTTAAGTGATTGGAAAGTGTCTGAAGCCAGATTTGAACTCAGGTTTTCCTGACTCCAAGCTCAGCACTCTATCCACTGTGCCACCCAGATGCTCTCATAAACTTCCAAGGATTATTTAAATGCTAGTTATTTTTATTTTCATTAATTATATATAATGCATTATATATTGTATGCACTTGAAAAATTCATTTATAAAGAATCTCATCATTTCACGTATTCATTTATACTGTAGGTCCACATTCTTTTCAATGAAAAACCCTCTAAGGTAAAAATGTAACTTGACAAGGCAGGGAGAGTTATAGTCCTATATCCTCTATTTCACCTGCTTTGTGTATCAAGATAGCTTTCTATGTTCTAATTCAACAATATGACTTCGAATTAGTTACTTATCTCTCTATGCCTCAGTTTCCTAATATGTAAAATAAGGGAGTCTGGCTGGCCTCCTAAGTCCATCTAGTTCTCAATCTATATTCCTAAATTAAGGATTATAAAGCACTTTCATTTTGTGTACACTAGTTATTAAACAGACAAGCTGATCAGCCACCGAAAGATTTCATTCCTCTATAGTCTGAGAACACCAAAGGAAGGCTGTGAGAAATCTGGGGTCTAGGAAAGCTACAGTTCTGAAAACTGGCAGACACCAGCTCTTGAAAACTTTCTTGGGGTCTGCAAGTTGAAACATGATACAGGGCTAGGGATTCTGGTCCAGGGTCTAGACTTTGTTTCCCTATGGTTCCCTCAGTCGTCTTGCAAGGCCCTCATAATGAGCAAATGAGTTCTGGTGTGCATAAGTCATTTATGTAGTTTGCCAGGGCCTCTGCTGCTCCATTCTCTTTCCTAAAAAGGGCGGCAGTGTGCTCCAAATGAGGGGGGCTGGGGTATGGAAGAGAGGAACATTAGCTAGACAGTCCTAGGGCTTTGGATAGTCCTCTGCCTCAAGCAGTCTTGTCTGCGTTCTGCCTGAACCATGCAGCTGTTACAGCAGGGTCCCCTGCTCAGCATGATGAGTTTAAGGCCCGATGCACTCTCAAATTCCAAACCTGAGTGCCCCAAACCAGGCTGACAAATTATAAGTAAGAGGCACACCCGCCTTGTGAAATCTACTAAAAAGGAAAACCACATAAAGACAGAGAGAACAGATTTTTTATTTTACTTAAGCTTCTCAAAACACAGTCTTTTCTCCATTTCCTTCTGACAGTGACCACTTTTAACCTACAATGAAACCAGACTGTTCCATAGTCACTGACGTCAATGGGCTTTTTGCCTGAGTAAGGACTGTACAAAGGCCCTGAGGGCTTGATTCTAATCTCAGACATGTGGACGCACAGCATCTCTTTATAACCTGAATAACTGGCAGCTACGTATACAAATGCAGCAATGTATTTTTTAAAAAATCTTACTTGACACACATGCATATACCTGTATGGATAAGATAAAAAGAAAACCAAAAAAAGGAAGTTTTAAATCCCACAACACTATTCAGAAAATTGTCCATTTTAATGACAAGAAATAGACCCCTCAAATAAACTCAAAAGTAATTGAGAATTGAATCACAGAGATGGAAAGGATCTGACTCTCACCTACTCCAGATCTCCTCATCTTTCCTTACGTATATGAAGAATTTCAAACCCAGATGGATAAATTAATTGCTCAAGGTCATTCTGCTAATTAGGGTCAAAGCCTGGACTAAAATTGGCTTCATGATTTCTAATCTAATGCACTTTTCATTGCAATAAACTAGGAGCATGAGGTTATCTTTATAAATACTTAAATTCCTTTAATTAAAATAATTAAGAAATAAAGGAAGTAAAAAAGATACAGGTCTGAAGAATGACACCCATTGAAAGAGCTATTCCCATGGTGGGCACAATGCATTCTTGTTGAGTAGATGAATTATTTTGGCCTCAAGCTTTACTACCTACCCACAGTCTATTTAAAAATAAACATTGAAGTTTATCCTACTCCCTACTACAACATTATTTCCCCCTTATCTCATCTGCTTTAGAACCAAATGTATACAAAGGCTCTGATTTCTTTAACAGGCAGAGTTTGACTCCTCACCCCAAGACTAACATTGATTTAAAAAGTCAGGCATTGATGCTAATTATTGATAGCACCTTTGCTGGTATTCCAAAATCCTGGGAACCAAAATACATTGGGAAGCTTGGCGCTATTCAAAACAATCATTCAATCTAAATAATTTTCAATACAAATTTCAAGATGATTTTTAAGATAAAGGTTCATGCCTATATATTTAGCAAACAAAACATCTGACCTTAGGAGAGCATTAAAGCTTATGCAATGCTGTAAAAGCTAATTACTTGGCTCTTTTGCAACCTTGCAAACTAGTATTTTTTAAATAAACAAAGCAAAACAAATGAACAAAAACCCAGCTTACCAACATAAATACCGTAACCGTCAAACTGCAATAATGTAGTAGTAAATCATGGTGTGTGGTCTACAATGGTGAACTTTCTTTTTCTCCTTCCCTTTCTTCACTTTTCTCCTCCTCTGCCTCCCTGACTGTCCATCCCTTTTTAATAAAATAAATAAACTTGGAAACACTGGTTGCACCAATAGGATAATAATAATGTGTTGTGCTTCCTTTCCTCAAGTTTCCCATTGGGGGCTGGACAACATTATCTCATCAGAACTTAGTGAAATATCCATATTTCATGGGTCAAGGCATAGATAGACATCAGGTTATATCACTAAGAAGCCTACCACTTCAATCCTTTTCAATGCTCCTCCATCTGTTACTCCAAGTGATATGAAAAAGGTAAGTTACCTACCATTAGGTTAAGTTCCTATTAGGAATAGTCATATATTAGATCTCCTCCCTCTTTTTAGTTTACTTCAAAAGTAAGGACAGAAGTTAGACCACTAGTTGATCTTAGACAGTAATATACTGATTTGATGCTTCCTTTTTTGAAGCTACATTGGAAATATAACACATTTTCATATTCAAGAACTCTGTAACTCCCTCTGGTTACTGTACTTTCTCTTGCCTCTTTATTTTGCAATGGCCTTTCGCTAAGAATAAAAAAATCTTACCATATCTCTCCTCTCCTGAATGACTCCTAGTTTAGTCTTCCTGTTACACTGTCTTTGAATATATTCCTTTCTGTCACTCCTAAACACCTGTCTTGCCTCCTCCTGAGTTCAAATCTAACCTCAGGTACTTACCAGCTATGTGACTCTGGGCAAGTCACCTAACCACTCTTTGCCTCAGTTTCCTCATCTGTAAAATGGGGATAATAATAGCTGTTGTAAAAATTGTTGTGAGAGTTGTCATGGGAATCCAATAAGAAAACATTTGTAAAGTGCTCAGCACAGTGCCTGGCACAAAGTGCTATATAAATGTTAGCTATAATCATCATTTTTACTCCACTAGATCTCTTCATTGATGCAGGGTTACCAAAGGAGTGTTTATTGCCCCAGGGTTTTGGAGTCCAGACACTAACAGTTTTATTCATTTTTAGCCACATGAAGAAAGAATTGGATCATTCTAGGGTTTAGGGTCAGGACAGCTTTGGGGAAAGGTCTTAAGTTACCTAACAAGGGCCTCTCAGAGATCATTATTTAATATTGTCCTTATTCACTAATGAGAATTTTGTTGATATTTAGCCACAAGAATGGCAGTCAACCTTTTACCTGGTTCTTTTTTTCTTTTTTTACTGAACTTTACATTTAATTCAACCATTTCATTTCAAAGAAGGTCAGGTCCTGATGTCACAAGAAAGGTTATACAAAACCAAAATCATTTCAATCCATCAACAAACATTTATTAAGCACTTTACTACTACATGCCAGGCACTGTATGCTGAACCTTGAGAATACAAAGAAATAGAAAAGCAGCCTCTGATGTGAGAACATTATGATCTCAGGAGGAAGAAAACATGTAAATAAATGGAGACACAGGATATATTACAAAACAGGTAAGAGGGGAAGATTAGCACCTTGGAGGTGGGAAAGACTGGGAAAGTCCTCCTGCAAAAGGTGGCATTATGGCATTTGAACTGAGTCTTGAAAGAAGCCAGAAATTCTGAAAGGTGAGCTGAAGAGGGAGAATATTCCATGTATGGGGAGCAGCTGGTGCAAAGTCACATAGACCAAAGACGATCTATGCTCATGGAATCAAGTGGACCAGAATGCGAAGGGGAGTAAAGATGGAAAAGACTGGAAAGGTAAGTAGAGACCAGATTATGAAGAACTTAACACCAAACAAGGAACTTAACATTTGGTGCTGAAAGTAATAGGGAGCCACTGGCTTTTTTATTTTAGTTTTTTGAGTGGGGTTGACATAGTTACTGGCAATGGTGTGAAGGCTGGATTATAGTGGGTAGAGACTTGAGGCAGGGAGGTCATAGGGGCAAGAGATGAAGAGGGCCTGAACTAACGTTGGTTGGTTGGTTGTTGTCCTTTGTTCTTGAAGAGAACCAAAATGACATCACCATGATAAAGTGAAGTTTCAATGTGTCCGATTGTGGGTGATCAGACCAACATAAGTTCAAAATGCTCTACCATAGATTGGCCACAGATAGTCCTTGTGAATATTTGGGGTGGTCGGGGTGGGTACTCCAAATTTGCTCATCTTACTTTGTGTTGTCTCAATTCTGCCTTGCTAATAGAGCAACTGTGCCTTTTTGATGTGGGCACGCCATGCTGAGTGATCCTGTGCCAGTGTCTCACATGTCACACAGTCAAATCCAAAGTTCTTGAGAGAGACCTTGAGAGTGTCCTTGTATCACTTCTTCAGACCACCATGTGATCACTTGCCCCATGTGAGTTCTCCATAACATAGTCTTCTCGGCAAGCATACATTTTGCATTTGAACATGGCCAGCCCATTGGAGTTGTGGTCTCTGAGGCATAGTTTGAATGCTTGGCAGTTCAGCTTGAGCAAGGACTTCGGTGTCTGGTACCTTATCCTGCCAAGTGATCCTCAGAATCTTCCTAAGACAGTTCAAATGGAAGCAATTCCGTTTCCTGGTATGGCACTGGTTGGCTGTCCATGTTTCATAGGCATACAACAATGAAGTCAGTACAATGGCACTGTAGACCTTCAACTTGGTAGTCAATTTAATACCTCTTCTCTCCCAAACTTTTCTTTGGAGCCTCCCAAACACTGAGCTAACTCTGGCAATGCGTACATCAACTTCATTGTCAATGTGTACATCCTTGGAAAGTACCATGGTAAGTGAACTTGTCCACAGCATTCAAAACTTTTCCATTTGTTACAACCAATGAGTTCACATATGAATGGTGTGGTGGTGGCTGATGGAGCACCTGTGTTTTCTTGGTGTTAATTATTAGGCCAAAATTAGCACAGGCATTAGAGAATTGATGCATATTTTGTTGCTTCTTAACAGGGGCTGAGGGAATGGTAGGAAGGGAACATACATGATAGATGTTGTGAAGGCACAAACGACAAGATTCATCAACAGATTGGATATGTGTGGTTAAGTAGACAAGGATGACATCAAGGTAGCAAACCTGAGTGACTGAGAAGTGCCCTTGACAGGAATAGAAAAGTTCCAAAAAAGGGGAGAATTTAGGGAAAAAAAGAATAATGAGTTCTGTTTTAAACATTGTTCTTCAGATGCCTACGGGATGTTCCATTTTCGATATCCAATAGGCAGTTGGATGTCAGACAAGAGATCAAGAGAGTGACTAGAGACATGGATCTGTGAATCATTTGGATAGAAATGATTAAGCCTATAGTATCTGATGAGGTCACTCATCAAAGTAGTGAAAGGAAGAAAGAGAAGAGGGACTAGGGCAAAGCCTGGGGTGGGGGGGTGAGGCAGGAGGAAGACCCACAATTAATTGGTTTGACTTGGATTAAGATGCAGCAAAGGCAATTGAGGAGGAGATTCTAATTAGTAGGAGAACAAAGAGAGAAGAATGTCTCGAAAACACTGAAAAGTGTCCTGTGAAATAAGAAAATATCTAAATGTAGAAGTGTCAAATTTTTCAGAGAAGTCAAGATGTGTAAGAATTGAGAAAAGTCCATTAGATCAGGTTATGAAAAGAGATCAATGATAACTTTGGAGAAGGTAGTTTCAATGAAATGATAATGCTAAAAGCCAGATGATAGAGTTTGTAAGAGACTGATAAAAGAGAAAGTCAAGGTATTGGTTGCTCCTTTCTCAAGGAATTTAGCCATGAAGCTGAGAGGAGATACAGCATAGTAGATAGCAGTTCAAGTGAGGATTGTTTTTAAGGATGGAAGGGAAATGGACATGCTTATAGGCAGGCAGTAGATAGGGAGAAATTGAAAATTAGAGATAACAGTGGGGTAAATCTTTTGGAAAAGCCTGAATTGGTTGTTGTTCTTAATTCTCGAAGAGGACCAAAATGACATCACTGTTGGAGTCAAAATACAGTATATCTGACTATGGATGAGCAGAATAATATGTGCTTGAAAGGCTCTACCACAGGTTGGGCAGAAATAATCCATCTGACATATAGTATTTAATATAGTATCTACATCGATACCATATTATGGGAAAGATTAATATCTATTATATCTTTATGTTATAGGATAGATATTGATATCTATATATTGTACTTATATAATATAGAGATTATAAAAGTATAGATATATCATTGTAATATATCTATGTAGATATATTATATGGATAAATGGATATATATGCATATTTTACACGCATATATAATATATAAATAAAAATCTTCCAGAATTTTAATCCTAGTTCTCCAGCTGCCTGTTGAACTCTTCCACCTAAATGTCCTGCTGGCCTCTTAAATATACACTTAAAATGTCCACAATAAACATGATGACTGAAGTAGGTACCTAGGTGGTACAGTGGATAGAGAGCTGGTTTTTTACCAACAATGAGTTTAGAGTAGCTTACTCGGACAAGGAGAAGGGCCACCTCTTCAAAGACTGGAGTAAAGAAGGAGATAGTACGAGTGTGAGGTAAGGGAAAAGAAGGAAATTTTGATAAAGTTTGAGTTTTTTTAATGACATCCTCATCAAAGGCAAGGTATTCATGTGAAAGGATAGGGGCAGAAGTGTCATGGTAAGCATGAGAAAAAAGAAGGTCTAGAATAGCCACTGTTGTGGTGAGTGGGATAGGGAATTGGTTAAGGAGGAATAAAAGGATTGCTTTGCTTCACTGAGGGCCCAGTTGAGATTAGATAATATACATTTGTAGTGAATTAAATCAGAAAAGTTTCATGATTTCCTCCAGTTCTTTTTAGTGGCATGTAAATAGAAGTAAAAGACTGAGTTGACAACAGGAATGATCCAGGGTTGGGGTTAGGTAAATTATGACCAGCAATAGGACAAGGAAGGAGGCAGGTGGGGAGAGGTGAAGGAATTCAAAAGCAGAGGAGAGAGTAGAGCTGGACTAGTTCAACAACAGGTTGAGTTTAGAAAATGAGGAGATTGTAGTCAGTGTACAGGTGATGACCTAGCAAAGAATCAGGTGGGGAAGATGGATGACATCATATATGTCAGGTACTCTGAAAAGTGTTTTTTGTAGATATTATCTCATTTTATCCACAAAGTGCTATTATGAACTTCATTTTACAATTGACAAAATTTAGAGATTAAAGTGATTTGCCAAGGGTGTCACAGCTCGGAATTGTTTGAAACTGGATTTGAACTCAGGTCTTCCTGATTCCATGTCCAACACTCTAAAGACTCTGCCACCTGACAGCCTTTAATAGGAATAGTAATGACAAATATATTACTACTATCTTGGCTTTCTCTGTACAGCGTCTCTTCTTTAAAAAAATAATAAAAAGGCTTTAAAGGCTCAGCGGTAAGAAATTGAATTCTTAAACTGAAAAAATCAAATGGCAAAATATAGTTGGCTAGGATTAATCAGCCCAAGTGGACTCAACTCCAAGAACACGTGGCTTCAGGCATTTTTCCCCACTAGCACTTTGAGAAGGCTGCTGTACACATATGCAAACAGGCTCACACACATTTGGAGTCACAGAGTAAACTCAGCTGTAGCAGTGCCGTGCACGGCAATATGCTGTGCTCCTAACAGAGATTCTGCAGGAGCCTGAGAACCAGCTCAACTGCTCCGGCTCTGGGCCAGCAGAAACTGTGGGTGGTTGCTGGCTCCCTTCCTTGAACAATACCCACAGCCAGATTAACAGAATTGTACAATGGCATCAGTCTTGGAAGGATCCACTTGGGCTTCTTCCAAAGAAAGGTTGTACAGGATAGTGGCAGAGGAGAAAAAAAAGAAAGTCAGAAAGTAGAAGATAATCATCTTCCATTGGAAGCCAAAGAAGGTTAGTGCCTGTTATCATAAAAAAGGGTTACCATAATGCAAAGATCCTTACAAGGGGCATCACTCACAGTCACAACAGCAGCAAAAGCAGTAGCTTTATCTTGGAAGATCTTTATGTGGTGTTTTTCTGAGAAAGGCTCACAATGCTTTCACATATATTATTTTATTTATTCTCCTCACATTAGCTTCCTGAAGTACATCATATACCAGTATACCAGTTGCTCATAAAAATGCCCGGGGAAAAGCCAAGGATAGTTTGCCTAAGGAAGGGCTATTTACTGGGTTCCATGAGCAGCTTTCACTAAACAAGAAATACCACTGTTCTTCAGTCTATATTTGAAGACTGACAGATTTCAAAAACAAAACAAAATGAAACTAATAAAAATGTTCCTATTATTTACTAGATAATTGCATGCCATCCTTAAAGAAAAATGGGCATATTATTGCTAATGTTCCAAAATGATCCAAATAACTCAATCATGATTTAATAAAAGCCTTTGTCCTAATTAAACAATTATTTTATCTATCTATCTATCTATCTATCTATCTATCTATCTATCTATCCACATCACTAGTTTCCTTCTTTTCTCTGTTATTCTGTTCCTCTTCTCTATTATTTTGTTCCTTTTCTCACCCTTCGTATTCCTTCTTGCTTAATTCAATCATCAGTCCTTCACTGTATAGTCTCATCAATTATTGTCTTAGTATGTCACTCACTATTAGTTATTTTTGTTTTCCGTCAACTCTTCCATGTGATATTCTGTCTTTTTTATACTTCTCTAGAACCTCTTTTTCATCACTCTTTCTCCTGTAATTCTGTTCCTATAGGTTCCCTCCATACTGGTATCCTTCTTTATTAATGATCTACTAGTTATGAATATGAATTTTATAGCCCATTCCTCAAGTTCTTGAAAGACAGGGTGAAGGGAACTCGTGGTATAGATTCAAATCATCTTGATTCCTAAGACTTCTGGGCCCCAAATATCTAGAAGCAACTTTAGTATATAGAAAATACGTAGGTTATTTATATTTCCAGCAAGTTTGGTAGTTGAGTTTAGAGTGCTCTAAAAGCAATGAAACAAGGTCCAGGGTTCAGCACTCACAGTCATCTTTGAGGTCAAAGAAATCCTTAGCTTTCATATACAGGTCATCTACCTTAATGAAATCAAGACAAGTTAATAAGAATTTATTAAGTGCCCACAATGTGCCAGGCTTTGTGCTAAATGCTGAGGATAAAAAAAGGAAAGTAAAAATCGTCCTTGTTCTCAGGAATTTCACAATCTAATGGGAGAGGCAACATGACAATTATGTTCAAACGAGCTATATAAAGTTAAATTGGAGATAATCTAACCAGGGATGGGGAACCTGTGGCCTGAGGGCAACATGTGACCCTCTAGGTACTCAAGTGAGCATACTTAAGAACCTAGAGGGACACATATGACCCGAAGACCCCGGGTTCCCCATCCCTGAATTCTATATAGTTGATGATCTGATCTATATAGTTGTTTGTATGTTGGATCACACATTATACTGTGAACACTTTGAGAGCAGTGACTGTCTTTTGACTTTCTTTGTGACCCTAGCGTTTAGCAGTGCCTGATACATAGCAGGTGCTTAAATAATGTTTACTGAAGGACTGTCTGGAGCACTCTGGTTGCCACTGGAGGTGTAACATATGTACAAATACTACCAGGAAACCTCAGTTCCTCTCTTGTCTCCCATGTCCCGTTCAGGATTGACCAAGACTTATTCTACCTTTATGCTCAGTTAATAGCTTATATTTCACATTGCTTTAAGATTTTCAGAGTAATTTTTATGTGCATTATTTCATCTGATCTGAATAACAATTCTGTGTGTACTGTAGCTATTGATATTATTTTTTCATGATTCAAAGAAGAAATTGAAGATCTAAGAGATAGAGACTTTGCAACAGTTGCACAGACATAACTATCAGGGGTGGGATCTCTCCTGACTCCATGCTCAGAGTTTTCTGTATGGCTCCATACTGACTCTTTCTTAACATTCAAAATCAGTGACTTCAGCAATGTGGGTGCTCCCTTTAACTGTTAATAGATCACAAGTTCTCTGATTTTTATAAGTTACTGTCCAAAATATTTGTTAACTGATGAACTGATTTCTGATGATGAGCCTTTCCAAACTTGGTTATGCCCCTCCTTGGTCACCAGGCTCACACTTTACTTTCTGGCTGGGTAAGTCCTACAAGAGTGACCTCTAAGGATGACTCTTTGAGAACCCAGAGTCATTTTCATACCCCAATGAAGCATGACAAGATAACTTGGGATAAACAAGATTTTGTGAGCTGGTCTAGAAATCTAACCCTCATTGGTAAACAACTGTTGCACCAATGAACTTTTGGGAATTAGCACTTTTAAAAAGTTGTGGGTTTTCTCTACAACATTTTTGACTCAGTCTTAACTCTTTCTACATCAGATTCTGGTTACTCAACATTAATTTTTTGGTTTCTCAGTTGCCTACTCTGTCTTTTACATCTTTCCCTTTTCTTTTCTCAAATTGGCAAATCTTCTATCAGTTTACTTGTTCCCATCTCTCACAGACATCTTTCCTTTTCCTAATGCCAATCACTTTAAGCAAAAACTTTTTTTGTTTGCTTTAGGATTATAGTTCCCTTATGTTGATTGTTCCATATTATAGACATACGAATTTATTTTTCTTACAGTTTTATCCTTCTGAAGTTATTTCTCCAGTTTCATTATATCTCAATTTTCCAAAGTTTCCCTGTTTCTGAAGACAGGAAGCCTTCTCTCCTGTGGATACAACCGAAGGGAAGAGGTGAGAATTTTACCTAGAAAATATGTGCCTAGACTATTACTAAGTGCTTTGAACCATGTATCAGAGCCTACAGTCCCAACCCTGGCTCACACTGAAACATTTGCTAGTCTCTGAAGAGCTGGCCAAGTCAGTACAGAGGTGCCCAAGGTAACTCATACCCACATGCTACTGAAAAAAAAGTGTTTAGAGGAGGTAAAGCCTTGCCAAAAGGGATGAATCTGGAAAGAGCCAGGTTCAGAGAACCCAAGTTGGCTAATGACAATGACTAGGAAGGGGGCTACCCCCAGGGATCGATGGCCAGGAAAGCTGGGTCAAAAAAAGAGAAGGAAAATCATATCTTATCAAAGGGCTGTGGTTTGGTGGAAGGTTCATCAGATTTGGAATTGGACAATCTGGGCTGAGTTCTGGCTTTGATGTTTTAGACCAAAAGTAAGACACTTATTACTTAAGCTACCTGAGAAAAGTGAGGAAAAAGTACTTTGTAAGGAAAGTGAGAAAAGTGCTATGAAAAGTACTATATGAATTGGGGCTACATAGTGTAGTAAATGGAGCACTGGATTTGGGATATGGGAGAACTGTGTTTGAATTCCACTTTAGTAACTTACTAGTTGTGTTACCCTGAGCAAGCTGCTTAACACCACTGAAACTCAGTTTCCTCATCTGTAAAATGGGATTACTAATAGCAAAGTGCTTTGGAGAACTTACACAATTACATAAATGTGAATTTTCATCATCATGATGTTATCAAAGCAGAGTGGCATCATGATTAGAATCATTCTTTGAGTTGCAGACAGTCTCTGACACATACTGGCAAACCCTGAGCAAGTCTTTCAAACTTTCAAATGCTCCAGGCAATGACAGATTAATTACTGATCTGCGCTGCTAGATTTGCCTCAATGGAAGTTCCCTAGATCAATGAAATCACAGGACTGGCCAAAATTAAGGGGTGGGGAGAGCAGAGAGAGAAAGACAGACTGACAGAGACAGAGAAAGACAGAGAGACACAGAAAAAGAGAGACAAAAAGAGAAAAAAAGAGAGACAGAGACACACACATACAGAGACACACATACACACTGAGACAGAGAGACAGAGAGAGAGAGAGAGAAAGAGAGAACAGAAATTACTGTAATCTGCACACATGAAAAGACAGACATCACCTAGCACAGAGGCACAGAGCTTGGCACATAGTAGGTAACCTTGCTGATTGACAAACAGTTAGTAACCAGTGCTTCCCTACTGTGAGTTAAACTTTAAAATATAATATAGCACAATTGAGAAAATGGTCATGTTCTTCCAGTGACAGAAAGGCATAATTGAATGCCTTCTCACAAGCAAACTGTGGCTAAAAATAAAATAAAATAAAATTCTCTTCTTTAATAAAATTGCAAAATATAAAAGAGATTTAGCACTAATTACCTACCTTAGCTGCAGTTTAAACCTCAGGCGAAAACAATGTAATTTACCCTACCATTGAAAGTTCCAGGGCTCCTTGGTATAAAGGGGTCCCTGCTTTCTCTTAATCTTATTTGGAGCCATTAATCTGACACTCCTGTTGGGGAGTGTTAACAAAGGTTCCTATGCCCCTGACTTGGCTTTAAAACAAAACAAAGCAAAGCAAAAAAACCCCAACAAAACCCCTCAAACTTAAACAGAAAACCTTAAGAGTTGGTTGATGAAGAACCTTAGGCCTGGAGGCCACACATGTCCCTCTAGGTCCTCAAGTATGGCCCTTTGACTAAATCTAAATTAGTTTAGAGTAAACTCTCTAAGAGGAGGGGGCAATTAACACAATAAAAACCTTCATGCAAAACTAAATGCTAATCCTTTCTTCCTAGAACTCTGCCTTTCTTCTTGTTTGAAGGCAAAAGAAATATTTTTGGACACTGAGATGTTAGGAAAGAGCTATATGTCGGGTTCTCGGTACCACCATGAGAAATTCCTTTTGCCATGTCTTGTGTAAAAGTTTATTTAGAAAAAGGAAAGAATACCCTCCTTCTATGCTTCTTTGCAGACATGGGGGATTATGGGTGTGAAAAGTCTTCTATCAGGCTTTTTTTTATAGTGTTAGTTGATTTACTCAAGTGTTTTTATCCTTTTCATTTCTCTTTACTATGAAAGATTACTCTCTGTGAGTGAGCATAACTTGGGAAGTGTAGGTAATCTAAAAATAGAAGATGTTCATAAAAATATTTTTAAAATAAGAAGAGAAGAAGAGATGGGGTGGGGGGAATCAGTCTTAAAGTGATAAGTGGACAGGATTCTTCTTTCATCAGTGACACTGCAAGATTTCTGAGTTCCTTTTGTCAAAGAAATACTGATCTAATTCCATGAAGTTGTTCTGCTTCTTTCCATCAGTCAGGCCTTTCTGTGCTTCCCACTTTTAGTCAAGAAAGGGAGACAGACAGTTGCCTACAATGAGTAGCCCAGCATTTGTTTTTTAAAAGGTAACATGATGAAAAAATAAAACCACAAATGATACTTAAATTGGGCAGAGCTCTTCCTAGGCATTTTCCATTCACTTCATGAGCCAGAAATGGCTAATAGGCATAGAAGGTACTCTACTTAATTGATATCCTAAAGAAGCCAAAACTGGCCTTTTGATATAATCTTCCATCCAAGGGTAAATTCTATTAGATTCATACTGTCCTATATGATAAGGTGCTCTCAGATTTTTGTCCTTGAAATCATCAATCCTCAGCAGCATCTTAGATGTATACCCCTTTATACCTTATAAAATCCTTTCCTCATTATAAACTTGTGACGTAGGTTGAACCTTATGAAATTAAAAAATATATATACATTTATACTTTCAAATCTTAGGCTGTATCTGAGCCTATCTTGGCCTCGAATAAACTTCAGGAATTTGCATAGGTACTAAGGCATATATTTATTTGTTTTCTGGTCTAAAGAATGAGTCTGGCAGAAGGCCTTTGGGGAGTTCCAAATCACTTAGGAGGTTTTTCTAGTGGGGGATTCCAGTTCAGCCTATACCTCTCAGGGGGATCAAAACTCCATGGGATAAGCATGGAGGGAGAGGGAAGAACATAGAATCTGCATCTAATGTTCCTGAATGGAAGTTTTCTAGCATCACTATGGCTCTAGGGCAGGGTTCTTAGGACAACTGCCCAACAGTACTGGTTCTCTCCCCAGCAACCTTGGCTCTTGTAGAGCTGAACCAGAATTGTAATAGCTAATACTAGCTAGCGTCAATGTAGGGCTTTAGGGTTTACAAGGTGCTTTACATACACTACTTCATTTGATCTTCACAACAACTCTATGAGGTAAATACTACTATTAGATGAGGTGAGAGAGATTAACTTACTTGTCAGGGTCAAACAGATAGTAAATATCTGAAAGTCAGATCTTCCTGACCTCAAATTGGTATTCTATACAGGACACTTGAGGTATAGCCCAGGGAAGTGTAACATTCAAGTCATATCTGAGGGGTATCTGAGGGGAACAAGTTTTTAGGTGCCTACTATGTGCTAGATGCTTTACAAATATTATCTTATTTGATCCTTACAACAACCCTGAGAGGTAGGTGCTATTATTTTCCACATTTCATATAAAGAAACTAAGGCAGAGAGAGGTTAAATGATTGGCCTGGGGTCACTCAGTTGGAAAGTATCTGAGGCAGGATTTGAACTCAGATCTTCCTGATTCCAGGCCCAGGGTCGTCTGTTCTCTAGCAGAAGTCAATTATATTTACACAAGGAATGTTTTGTACTCCCCAAGAGGCCCAGGGATTGTGTTTAAACTGTTGGTGCAGCATTTCTAAAGACAGCTTTGAAAATTTACACAGTTATTGACTGAGCATTAAAAGTGTACTTGTCTCCATATAAAAAAGGGATAACTGTCCTAAGGCTGCATAAATGCTATTGGAGAGAGAAAAAGGGAAAATACAGGACAGCCTTGATAGTGAAATGGTACTTAAACCTCAAATATGCAAAAAATGGAATCTAGCTAGCTCAGTTACTACACAGTCTCTATTATAAATGTGCTTCAATGAAGATTTGCTGCTGCTGCAAATGATGATTGATTGACGAGCTTCACAGTGGGAGACCTGTTTGTCAGCATAATTTGGGGTTCAAGGTCTAGGTATCCAGCACTCTGGAGACCAGCTCAGGTACCAGAGTAATATGGCAGAAAAAGATATAAACGAGCTATTGGGAGAGGGGGAAAATGGTGGATGAAAGTTTGGCAAAAGCAAATGAGAGGGGAAAAAGGTAGAATCCCCATAAACATAGATCCTAGTAGAGTTTTCTGACAATGCTTTCTAGTCCTCCACTTTGCAATGGCATGGGAACATTGTCAACCCCAAAAGAATGGATGTGCAGCATGTATGTATGTGTGAGAGCAAACATACAAAGATCTGAATTTATAACAATGAAACCAAAATGGTCCACTACTCAAGACTGCTCAAGAAAAGAAAGACTGAAACCTAGACATTCAATTTTCCAGAGTAAATATCTTTAAAAGGATCAGAAAAATCAAGACTTTGTATTTCCTTCTTTTGACAGGGGCTAACAAAAATATTAACCCCGGAATCATGTACTTTTCATGCACAGAAAAAGTCAGCCCCCTGAGTTGCATGTGCATCAAATGAACATATGACCAATGCTGTAGTAAGACGTTTTTTTCCATACAGCAGATTCCAGAAATGCTTTGTTTTTGGCTATTTGAAATGCAAAATTGCTCTGGAGAACAAAGAAACGTGCCAGAAAGGAATATGCCCCCAAATCCCCCAACCAATCATGGACTGATGAAAATTAAAAGAAGACAGGGAAAAGAAATGAGAAGAGAGGATGACATATTTCTTTACCAGAAACAAGGCGGACTGGAGGCATGTAGGGAAGAGAGAAGAAAAGGCACAGGGAAAAGAAATAAACTTTGAACTTCCCCAATAAAGAGCACAAGAAGAAAGTATTCTAAATTATCATGTGGAACAAGGGGAGGAGGGGTCATTCCTCCTTAGGACAGCTGTTTTCTCAGCAGGCTCCGCATCTTGAAGAGGATGGGGATCAGTTCCATGTCAGTATCCTCCCTGATGAAATCACGCAGATTACTTAAAACAAATTATTTACTCCCAAAGGCTTGTTTTGTTCTATTATGATGGTTGAGTTTCCCTTTCTTCTACATACCAGAAATACGAGTTTAATTGAACATCAAATATAAGCCTCTTGATAATAGAAGTCTTTGCCATGCCACATCTTCCTTCTCATCCTAACCTTGGTGCATCACCTGTAGTGTGCCTTTGCTAGTTGGGAAAAACAAAACCCAAAACACACTAAAACCCCTCCATGGTCTAGAAGAAGTCTCCAAAACAGTAGGGTGGTTCCTGTCATTCATACATTGAAGACCTAGAAGACTTGGACACCAAGACATAACACTATTTATGTAAACTTTGCAAAGCAAAAGACAGAGTGGAGAACCACAGATTTCTTTCCCTCCAAAGTACAAACTATTCTGAAGGCCTCAGGGTAAATATCTGCCTGAACCATTCCTTTCTATTGTTCTTAAAAATATAACTTAATATAATGTGAGTGTTCTGTTCGTGTATGGATTTCAATTTGCTTAGCATATCTCTTCTGAATTCTCTGGGGATGATAGGAAATAAATGGGGAAGGGAGCTCCTTATTTAGGAACCTTCCTCACAGCACCATGTTGGTGCTGTGGGAGCCACAATTTGTTCAGAGTAAGTTTTCATCCTCCTCAACCCCCTTACTTTTCTTTGTAGGTTGACCTGATCTTTCTGCATTGATACAAAAGCAGAGCAAAAAGTTATCTCTTCAATATGGATATCATCTCTTACTATTTCCCCAGCTCCCTGGTGAAGTGGTAAGAGCATGGCATTTGGATCACAGGTCTGGGGTTGAAATTTAGGTTAAGCTATTAACTCATTGTATAATGGAAATCACTGATTTTCATTTACTAAAATAGAAAAAGGGAGTTTTTAACATTTCCCCCCTCCAAAATATAGGTTTATATTTTTATATATTTTATTCTATGCTGTACTATTCATAGTCCATAAATGAGTACTTCCTGTTCTAACATCCCCATAGATTTGAAAAAGGGGGAACATTTCTTTGGATGTTCTGTATAGTAGGCAGAAGTGAGTTAAAAGGGGAATGCCCCTAGAGGGGATTCTTTTTCCATCTTTTCCCCTCTTGGAAAGCAAGTTCTGTTCTGAATTGTAATTGTAGATTTCTACCTTTCCAAAATGGTGATGTGAAAAGAATGCTGGACTTAAAGTCAGAGGATATGGATTTGAATTCCAGTTCTACTACATATTATCTGTGTGATACCTTTGGCAAGTCACAAGTGCCCAAGAACTCAGTTTCCTTATTTTGAAAATGATGGGGTTGTATCTTTAAAGTTCCTTTAGTCTATGACTCTGTGATAAAGCCACTGGGGAAATTTTTTTGTATGTAGAGGTAGAAAGTTGGGGATTCCACCAGAGACTCATGTACAAAGCTACCAGTGTGATATAGACAGCTGGGCTTGAATCTTTTCCTTTAACCACCTCAAATGTCTATCTTGGCCAGCATAACCTTAGTCTGTGTGTAACTGGTTGAGTCCAGTCCCACCTTTTCTATTGGTTTTCTTCTGTGACATTTCTACTTCCTTATGTAGTACCCTGGGGTTAGAACTCAGATGTAATGGCTCCACTCTTGGGTGTCTTGAGAGAGGGGGAGGTGAGGAGGTGGGGGAGAGAGAGAGACAGAGAAACAGAGAGACAGAGAGAGAGACAGAGAGACAGACAGAGACAGAGACAGAGAGACAGAGAGAGTGATGGAAAGGGAGAAAAAGAGGGAGACAAAGAAGGAGGAGAGGGAGAGAGAGAGGAAGAGGGAGATGAGGAGAGGGAGAGGGAGAGAAGGAGAAGAAGGAGGAGGAGGGAAAGAGGGAAGGAGAAAGAGGAGAGGAAAGAAATCTTAACAAATATTTTGCATTTTTCATTTCCTTGTCTTCCTTACATTTTTATTAAGTGGTCATAAGCTGATCTCTCTTAATTGTGTACCTGGTTGAACTTTCTGAAAGTTTGTTTTTCCCCTCTACTTTATCTTGTTGTTATATAGATAATAATCTTCATAACTTACCTTCATCCTCCTCTGTGATAATTTACAAACAAATCTGTATTCTAAACCAGTGTTACTCTTGGCTTCTATGTATTTCTACTTGGCCAGAAGATTGTGTTTGCTAGTGAAGGCAATTTTTATAATAGTCTTGTATGGTGATTGATTTACCTAGATCAAACTTCCTTAGGAAATGGTAATAATCTATCAATATCTTTTGTAAATTTCTCATTTTCCAGTAACATCTGATCACTTAAAAGTGTCATATAGGAGTGGTCCCAATTGCATGTCATGTTAACTTTTCATTTTTTATTCTTTTTCAAATTTGGTATGTATTTTGATATTGATCATTGTTCTTACAAGTCAATAGTTTGTTTGACCCAATATATGGACAGATGATTTAGAAATAACTCTTGTATCAGTAACTAGTAATTTCAATTTTCTATATAATATAAACATTTCATTTCTGTTAGAATATAGTCAATTTCAAAAAAAAAATAAATGCATCTTTGGTGCAAAAAAAAAAAAAGAATATAGTCAATTTCTGGAATGCTAAAAACAGTCAACAGAAGAAAAATTACATCTTTAAAAACAAGCAATCACAAAGTAGAAAGGGAGAGAATGATGAACTGAATATCCATTTAAAAATTAGAAACCCAGCACATAAGTAAACCTAAAATAAGCATGAAAGAAGAAAAATTTAAAATTAGGAGATAAATAAATGAATAGTAAATTTGAAAAACCCTTTAAAATGATAAAATTAAAAGTTGCTTCTTTGGGAAAAAAGTATTATACGTAATAAAATCAACAAAATAAAAATAAATAAGGTAAAATTATATCAAAAATAGAACAAAATAAAATAATATAAGAACTTACTATGCATAAAGGGCAGCTAGGTGGTGCAGTGGATAGAATATTGGGCTTGAAATCAGAAAGACCTGAGTTCAAATTCGGCCTGAGACACTTATTAGCTGTGTAACCTCTGGCAAATCACTTAACCCTGCTTGCCTCAGTTTCCTCATCTGTAAAATGAACTAGAGAAGAAAGAGACAAATCACTCTAATATCTTTACCAAGTAAACCCCCAAAGGAGTCATGAAGAGTCAGACATGACTGAAATGAATGAATCCTCTACGCATAGAGGATTATCTTCAAAAATGTAACATACCCAAACTAACAGAACACCAAACACACACACTTTAAATAATCCAATCTCAGAAAAAGAAATATAACTAACTGTAAAGGAGTTACAGAAGACAAAACTCCTGGTCCTGATGTATTTAAAGGAGAATTTTATCAAATGTTTAAAAAATAATTAATAATATACTACATAAATTTTTTTCAAAAATTGAGAAAAAAGCACCCTATCAGATTAATTTTGTGAGACCAATATAGTCCTGATATCTAAACAAGGGAAGGATAAAGCAAAGAGTAACTGTAAACAAATATCATTAATGAATTTCAACGAAAAAATTAAATAAAATCCTAGCAAACACACTACAGAAACTTATCCAAAAAATTGTTCCTTACAATCAAATTGGATTATCAGAATCCCCATGCCAAGGTTCCCCCCCCCTCCCCTTTTTTTACTTCTCTCTTTGTACTATTAGGAGACAATCTGTTTTCTAGAGCTAAGGCCCAGCAAGCAAGCTGTGTGCCCTGAGCTTGGCATAATAGCACCCTTTTGCAGTTCACCCTCTGGCTGATCTCAGCCACCCCAAAATCCCAGAATTGTTTCTCACCAGCACCAGGTGTTCTCTGAGCTCAGACAAGCACCTGCCCTATCCATGCTCTGGTCATGAAGTCCTGCAATGACTCAAACTTGTCTCACTGTTGCTGTTACCTCTCGTTGTCAGGCTATAGCGTACGGCATAACCACTGGTATAAGTATTGAGATTTGTCCACATTAAAGTGGATCTCCTTTTTTATGGGGGGGGCCCTCAGCACATAAGTGTGTAGTTTCCCTCCTCCAATGGAATAAAGAAAGCTTTTTCCTTATAACCACTGTTAGCTCTTTGGTTTTGTTTTATCTTATTTTTAGAATTAACTGTGGTTTTGATAATCTATGTGAGCTCTCTATTTTTTGGGTTTGTTTTTTCTAGAGTTAAGAGCAGCTGCAGAACTGCTGTGACTCTTTAGGCATTTGGTCAGGGATGAAAGAATTTACACCAGGATTTGACGATAATCAGTATGATTAATAATGTTAAAAACAAAAGTATTCTCAACCACATGATTATCTCAACAGATGTAGAAAAAGTCTTGGAAAAAGTAGAACACTCATCTGTGCTACAAATCCCAAGAAATCATGGTATAGAGGTATCTTTTTTAATATTATAAAAAATATCTAAAATCAAAAGTAAGCATCATTAACACATTAGAGGCTTTCTCATTAAATATAGTAGTAAAATGATGCCTATTCTCTTTGCTATTATTTGATGCAGTTATAAAAATACTACCAGTGGTAATCAAACAAGAGAAAGAAATTAATATATAATTATAATAGCTTCAGCAAATCAATAGCATTGCTATAGAATAACAATAAAATTCAAGTGGCAATAATTTAAAGGGAGATGCCATTCATAATAACTATAAAATGCATAAAAATATTTGGGAGTCAATCTAACAAAATTCACTCAATGCTTGCACAGATTCAATTACAAAATATTCCTGAATGAATGCTTAATTTTTAAATCAATTTTAATAATTAGAAGAATATTCAGAGCTCATGGGCAGTCTATGCCATGATAATAAAAATGATAATACTACCAAAGTTAATTTATTGATTTAACACTATACCAATCAAACTATCAAAGGTGTTCTTTATGGAGCTAGAGAAAATAAAATTAATTCATTTGACTTGAGATTTAGATCATTAAGGGAAATAATGAAAAAAAATTAAGAATGAAGTTATAATGCCACTTCTAGACTTCAAACTACATTATAAAATAGTAATTATCAAACTATTTGGTACTGATTCAAAAATAGAAAAATAGAACAATACAACGGACAAGAGGAAATCAGAGCTAATGGCACTCAATAATCCAGTGTTTGATAAACTCCCAAACATAAATTGTTTTAGGAATATTTAACAAGAACTGCTGGGAAAATGAGAAAGTAATCTGGAAGAAATAAGATTTAGACAAATACTTTAGTTCATATAACATAATAAATTCCAAGTGGATACATGACCTGAATATTAAAGATCATAAAAAGTTAGAAGAGAAGCTACTCACAGGTATGTGTAGGAGATGTATTCTTAATTCAACAAAGGACAAGTAAATACAAAAGATACAATAGATAATTTTTGTTAAATGAAATTGAAATGATTTTATACAAGCAAAATTCAATGTGTCTGTGATAAGAAGGAAAGTGGCTGATTGGGAAAAAATAACTTCATATGAAATATCTCTGATAAGGGTTTAATATTCAAGGCGATTAACAGAAATATATACTTAGAAGGCCAAAAGGCATTCCTTAATAGTGACATAGTCAAACGATATGAACAATCACTTCTCAAAAGAAGAATTGCAAAGTATTAAAAACTGTATGAAAGATACTCAAAATCACTATTAATAAGATAAATGCAAATGAAAACAACTGAGGTTTCACCTCATATACAGCATATTGGCAAAAACCACAAAAGATGGAGGAAATAGTTAGTATTGGAAGACAACAATGTGGAAAGACCATAATGCACCACTGGGAACATGTTAGCATAATTATATTATAATCCCATTGGAAAACAATTTGTAATTCTTCAGATCAACCAGTTAAGATGTTCACATACTTTGATTTAAAGATTCCATTGCTAGATGTAGACTGCAATAATTATCATTTAAAACTCATATTAATTATAACTCGTATTTTCATAGTGCTTAACAGTTTACACTCATCCCATGCTATGTCATTTGATTCTCACAACCCTGTGAGGTGGGTACTATTACTATCACCCTTACATTACAGGTCATGAAACAGGCTAAAATATGCAATTTTCTCAGGGACACATAGATAATAAGTATCTAAGAATGTATTGGAATTACAAATTCCTGACTCTAAATCCCACTGATGAAAAGAAAGACTACAAACACAGTAAAATATCTATGGAAGCAAAAGCCTGGGGATCAAGAAGATGCATATCAACCATGGGCTGATTAAACGATGGCACCTGAATGTAAAGGAACATTACTCTGCTCTAAGAAATGATGGCTGTGATGAGCATAGAGAAAAATGGAAAGACTTACATGACCTGATGCAAGGCAAAGTAAGCAGAACCAGGGAAATGATATAAAAATGACTACAACATTATAAATGAAAACAACTGTCACAAATCAATTGAAAGTGAATATTTTCAAATTAGAAAGAACAAACTTGATTCCAAAGAACAGATATGAGAAATCATTACCTCTTCATTTCTTTGCAGAGTTGTGGGAGGCAGTATCCACAGACATAGAACATTGCATATTATACCTAGTTTTTTCAGTGTATCGATTGAATTTGCTGAAGGTTTTTTTGGCTTTCTTGTTTTTTTTCTTTTAAAAAATTATACATTATGGCCTGAGGTGGGGGAAGCAGAAGGAATTTCAGGGGAAATATAGGTTACACAAAAACAAAAGGTACAATAAAATCTATTAAAGACAATATAGTAAATTTTTCCTTCCTTCCTCTTTCCTTTCCTTTCTCCCTTTCTTCCTTCCTCCCTTCCTCCCTTCCTTTCTTCCTCCCTTCCTCCCTTGCTCCCATACTTCTTCCTTCCTATCTTTCTTTCTTGATGTTATTTTGTGCTCACTGAATAGGCAGTGTGGCATAATAGACCCAGTGTTGGATTTGAAGTTAGAAAGAATTAGGTTCAAATCCCATTTTTGACACTAGCTATAAGATCTTGGGCAAGTCACTTAACCTCTATGGACCTCAAGAAATTCTTTAGCATTTATGCTTATTCCTTAGCATTTATTTATAGAACAGTTATGATATATCAGGAGAGGAAATTCCCATAACTAGAGTTCTCAACATTGCCAGAATCACATATCTTTTATTTATTTATGTATTCTATACTGAACACACTCAATAGCTCCCAATTCTCCTCGTAGAAAGTATATATGACAAATAGACATAAAGATTCTGTATTCATTGTTTCCATGACACTCTCTCTCCATCTCATCGTCTGCCATCCACTTCTCTTTTTTGCCTTCAGTCTTTCTATTTTCCCTATTTTTAACATCTCTACCATGTTTTTCAACATACATTTCATTGTAATCTTCTATGCTTACACACGCATTCAAGTCTCTAAGTGTACATTGATTTAATTTGGTATGTCTCTTTGAGTTCTTCAGAAAAGATTTAAAAATTTCCTTATCCTCTTCAACCGATGCTGGTGCATAAGCTTTGCTTGGCTCCATGATGCTCTTTTTGCAGAACATTTAGTGGAACACTTCCATAAAAGAAAACCAAGCGTTCCAGGAAATGATGACTCTTATTGCCTTTGGGCAAACAACAAAACTTACCCTGCCAACCTCTTTATTTACCTCTCCAAGGAGAACTTATGAACCTTCATTCCATTTAGCAGCAACTCCCTTTGGCCTTTTAGTTTTATTTACACTGAGAATATCAAGATTGATATGATTTTGATTCTAGTGATATGTCTACTTGTTGACCACTTGGCAAAGATTTCACATTTAAAGTACCAATAACTAAGGTAATGTTTATAGAAAATCTAAAAACTGTGTTTTGGAAGGACAGTTACTGAAACTGGAGCTTAAATACTTTGGCCACAGCATGAAATGACAGGACTCACTGAAAAAGACGCTGATGTTGAGAAAGACTGAAGGCAAAAAAGAGAAGTGGATCGTAGAGGATGATATGGAGAGATAGCGTCATGGAAACAATGAACACAAGCTTGGACAGACTTCTGAAGATAGTGGAGGACAGAAGGACCTGGCGTGCTATAGTGCATGGGGTCAGGAAAAATAGGGCATGACTGAATGGTTGAACAACAACAAAACCTGTTATTTTTAGCATGTTCTTTACCTTTACCCACCCCTGTCCCCTAAATACTGCAGAAGTGGAAAAAAGCCTCACAGGACTATGTTTTGTATTTTTCTTTGATCCATGGGTTGCCACAGTGAAAGAATTCCTTAACCAGTGACCAAGCTACTGGTCATGAGCCTTTCTGTACTTAGCTAGATTAAACCTCAGAAGGCAGTTATAATTGGTTGATATAATTGATGATTGGTTGATCAAAGTCTTTCCAGCATGGCAAAATCTACTAGCATTTGTACTCTGCTGGAATAAATAGACATTAAGAACAAAGTGCCATGATGAAATGTCAAAATGGACCTTGTGAAGTGACAGGCAGTGTGGAATAGTGGAAAGACAGTCAGACTGGGCTCCCCAAAACCCTAGGTTTGACTCTTCTCTCTGCCATTTAAGCTTTGGGGTTATGGGCAATCAACTTTTATTTCTCTAAGGCCTTAGTTTCTCAATTTATAAAATAAACGTAACTATTATAAATAAATTTTGCTATAATAATATCATTTTATAGAAATATTCCCTCTTCTAACAGGGGGATCAACATAGAGGGAAAAAAGTGAAAGAAAAATATTTGTATCATGCTCCAAAAGTGAAGTAGCTCTATTCACTTGTTCATAAATGCCTATAAAATAAAAGGACTGCACTAGGCAACCAACCAACCAATCAATAAGCATTTATTAAGAACCTACTATGTACCAAGTCTGGTGTTAGTGTTAAAATACAAAAACAAGCGTGAAACCTTCTCTGATCTGAAAGAGCATTCTAATGAGGAGAAAATATCTACATACATATGTATATGCAATATCTACATACATATGTGTACATAGTACATATATTTATGTATGTATACACGCACACACAAAATTCAAATTCCAAGGTAGCCTTGGAGAGGAAAGCACCAGCAGCTGGGATAATACTGGAAAATTACAAAGTTTAGGTAACATATGGTCTTTGTCCCCATGACGCTTATGGTCTTCAGTACACCCACACAAAACATGGCAAAATCACTGAGTCTTCATTTCAGTAATTAGCTAGAAATTATCATAAATTCAAATTTCATAGCATAAAATATCCTGTATAGTGCTTTCCAATTTCTGGTTAGGGTGGGAATTCAGTTCAGACATTTGTTAAGCACATGCTATATGAATTAAAAGTCTAAACTAAAACTGCCCCTGTCCTCAAGGAGCTTACTTTCTATTCATCTCCTAGGAGATGAGGAAAGATTATAACATGTATGTGAATAAATATGGCACAATGAAAAATGAATATGGAGAAAGTATTAATAATTAGGGAATTCATGGAGGAACTGACATCTGACCTAAGCCTTGAAGGAAGCTTTAGGATTCTGTTTCTGAGTCTATATCTTGGTCTTCTCTGCCACGGCAATAGTTTTTTATGGTCAAGTTCTTTTTTGGTTGTTTGCTTATTTTCCCAGCCTATTTTTTGACTTGAACTTTATGTTAAAATTGGGCTTTGCTTGCCCTGAGGTGGGATTGTACTATCTCAAGCTTCAGGCTTTTTTGTAGCGCTGTTTTCAGAGCTAATTCTGGGGGTCTACAAGTTTTTGATGCTTCAGAGGTGGTGTGATCCAGGGAGAGGTGTGTTCACTGCTCTCCAGATTCACTCTGTGGTCTTTATCTAGGAGGGGCTTTCCTGATTCCCTGTAGTCACAAGTGCTAGTGTTCCTTTCCACCCTGAAACTGCAACACAGTTGTCAGTCAGCGCCAGTTGTACCCAGTGCCAGCAAAGGTTCTCAGCAAAGTAATCTCTTTTTGACTAGTTGTCTGATATCCTTATTGCTCCTGAAGTTGCAGCTGCTGCTGCCGCTGTCAGAGCTGCCCACTGTTGCTACTACAAGGTGAGCTACAGGCCAGCCTTGACTCGAGTATCGTAGACCTCCCCTGCCAACTTCCTAAGTTGTCTTAGGCTGAAAAAATGTCTCACTCTTGTTGGCTCTGTGGCTTCAAAATTAGATTTGAGGAGTTACTTTAAAGTTGTTTGGAGGAAAATGTTGGGAAGGTTTAGCTGGATTGTTGCCTGTACTCTACCATCTTGGCTCTACTCTCCCAGGAAGTTTGAGATTCTGAAAGAAAATTGAGGCTACATTCAGGATGGAAGAATAGATAAAAACCAACAGGGATAACTGCAGAATGCTGTACTTTGGCACTCTATACTTTGTCAATCAGTTGTGCAAATGTAGGATTGGAAACATTCCAGGACACAGGGACATTTTATTAGATTTCAAGTCCAAGAAGTCACCAGGATAGCACAGCTGCAAAAGAATTTAATGTCACTATAGGCTGCATTAGCACATCTACTATCCCACTGTGCTCTGTTATGGTCCTACAGCATCTAGAGTGCTATACTCAGGATAGTACAAAGAGTCAGAGAATTTCAGAACTAGAAGAAAGCTCCAGCATGTACATGAACAAGAACTCCCTCTACAAAATGCCTGCTTGAAGATTTCCATTGATGAGACATTCCCACTACTTCTTGTAATATCTTGCCCCGTTGGAATACAGGCTCCCAGAGGACAAAGGTTGTCTTCTTTTCTGCTTGTGTTTGTATGGCCAACACTTAAGCCAATACCTAGCACACATGGTAAGTGCTTAATAAATGCTTGTTAACAGACTGATTGATAGTAACAGTAAAATGTTTTCCATTTTCAAAAAGCTCTAATTGTAAAGTTTTTCTTTATTTTGAAAATTATTTTTTTCAGTTTAACAAGCACTTATTTTCTTCCACTCTCATCTCCTACATAAGGAAAAAAGCCACCAAACTTGAAATAAATATGCATAGTCAACCATGACAAATTCTTACATCAGCCATGATGAACACTGTGTGTCTCCTTCTGCGTACTTAGTCCATCACCTCTCTGTCAGGGGATAGAAAGAATCTTTCATAATTGGTCTTCTGGAATCATGGCTTGTCTCTATGCATTGATCAAAGGATTTAAGTCTTTAAAAGTTGTCTATTTTTACAATGTTGCTCTTGGATAAAGTTTTTCTGATTCCAAATAAAACTTCTACTCATTGCTCCCAGATTTTCCTTTTGGAGTTAAGCAACATAAGTCTGGTATCTTTTATCTCTCTTCTAGATTAGACCTTCAAATATTTGAAAACAAAGTCATGCTCCCTCTAAATTTTCTTCCACTATCTGATTTGTATGCTTAGAACATTTTTTGTTCCACTGTCATCTTGGTTATCTTGATTATTCTGGGTACCACACTTCCAGATAAACATTGACAAGATGAAATGTACCTAAAGGATAACAATCTGGATTTTTAAAAGGAATCTGAAAAATCATGTTTTATGAGGAAAAGGTAAAGAAAAACAGGGTTTGTAGACTGTAGGGGAATTTTACAGCTGTTTTAAAATATTCAAGTCTTGTCATGTGAAAGGGAGGTCAAACAATCTATAAAGCTTGAAAGCATACACAAAGAAAAAGAGGTAGAAGTAATAAGAAGGCTTTTATTTGCTCAACATAGTCAGAGCCTTCTAAAAGTGACAGTTATTCAGAAAAGGAACTGATTGCCTTGTAATTTTTTGTGATTAATCTGCCACTATAAATATTTACACCCTAAATATTTAAGCAGAGGTTAAGGGAACAACTATTAGGGATGCTGTGATGGGATTTTTGCATTGGGCCGAATGAAAAGTTGGATGAGTTAACTTCTAGAATCCCCTGCAACTCAGATTCACTGGTTATATGAATGTCGTAATTTCTCACGTTGGTTTTAGTTATAGACAATGAAGTTAGATATCAACACTTTTTGTATCTCAAACAAGACATGATTTGAGTTTTTGGCAAGGATTGAGTATGCTATTATTTTATCCAACCCATTTAATCTAGCCTTAATTTAAAGGAAAAGTGCTTCCTGCTAGTTCTTTGTCTTTGTAAGTTTAGCAAGAATTCTCTTAGTATATGAGTAAAAATCCAAGAGAACTTCCTTCTAAGGAAGATCCTTAAAAAAAAAAAAAGTGAACTTTTTCAGATTCTCAGGAATCAACTTTTATTTTGGCATTCTCTTTATTTCCCTTTCTTAGTATAAGTACCACTTGCAGGATATGACATCATAAATGGTTCCAGATCTCATCAGCAATCCATGATGCATTAAAAAGTAATCAAATCCAGATGCCTGCTTGAGTTAAAAACTCTTTTCTTACAAAAAATGAACGGGACCCAAGGGATATTAGTTTGTTTCTAACATATTCATTTAAACATGAGCAAAGTGCAATAGGTCTTTGCCCATAGTAGGCACTTATTAAATAATTATTGAATGTTGATTCATTGCTCATGAACATTCATGAAATGCTTCACATTTTCCAGATCCGATGACCAATGAGTGGATATGTTACTGAAGAAACTGTGTCATCTCTTTGACATTTTTGCCATAAATAAAACCAGAAGAAGGAAGTTGTTGCTAAATAGAGGGATGGTTTATAAGTACTCCCTGGAGAGGCAAAGAAAGAAATGGGTGGAATGGGCTTTATTATATATGTCGAAAGGCTATGAGAAATATTATTTCATGAGATATTTTGTCTTCAAAATATTGTAGTTCTAAAGGAGTATTTACACAAAGACCACCATGCTAGTAACTGCAGCATATACTCTAACACTAATTGCTTAGAATGATAAGAATGATGAAAAATTCAATGAAGCAGATAAGAAGAGGATCCAAATTAAATCAACATATGCTCTGATATTTGTTGACTTTAATGCAAAGACAAGAAAAGTCATGGATGGGGAGAAATGAATGGGAAAACATACTTTAGAAAGGAGGACTGTGAGATAGAAAAAAAACCTTATTCTACTATAACATGAATACTTTCTTTGAGAGAAGAATTATAAGCAGTAGACATGGTGAGCACCAAATAATATCAAATAAAGAACAAAATAGATTTGTTTTTATCAGGCAGGAAAAGACTTGTTATTGATCTGGAAATTATCTTCGAGTCATTTGTCTGCATACAGACCATCAACTTGCCAGAGGTACAATTAGAAATTATATAAAAAAGAATCATAATGAGAAAAATATATGGTATACAGTTGAAATAATTTAACTCCAAAGCATTCAAACACATAACTGAAAATTTTATAAACCAACAAAGGACATAAAAATAACATTAATACTAAATATAATAATTTTACCCAAGTAAATTACAAGGAGAATAACAGAGTCCAGAAAGTGTCATAGTCACTTAACATATGACATATTTTTCATACAGGGAAAAATAGTTGCTAAGGCCACAGTATAATGTGAACTCCTTGAGGGCAGAGACTACGATTTTTCCCTCATCTTTATGTCCCTATGATCTAGGAGAGTGCCTTGTACAAAAGAAATAATTAAGTGCTTATCATATTAGATTGGATTGTCAGGTAACTCAGGTATCTTAGAATTCAGGGGTTTGCTGGACATATCTTTTGGTTCATCTTTTAATTAATTGAACTTATTATATATTAAAATTAAATTATAATTCACTTATTAGTCCAATTATTAAAACTTGCCTCCATTAATTGTCATGTTTAAGGTATAGAGGGAAGCTGAGTTTGAAAAAACAGTGTGATATGAATTCAGTTTGTATGTCCCTAATCAATTATTCAATGTTTCCTCTGAGAATCATCTGTAAAAACTGCTATGTATAATTGTACACACTAACCCTAACCCTAACAGGATATACTATGGTGCATGGATAGAGAACTGATTTTGGAGTCAAGTAGACCTGTCTCTACCATGTTTTGGCTGTGTGAACTTTTACAAGTCGCATGACCTGTCAGAGCCCCAGGCTAAGAGTCTAAGTGGCAGAGAAGGTTACTGATGAATTCTAGGTCCCCCAAAAAAGTCTCACTACAAAATTATTAGGGCTAAGTTTATAAATATTGGATATTGTTACAATTCTTCTCTGTTCTGATGGACTAATTCTCAAAAAGGCTTTAAGTTGTATGCCTGAATCTTTGACTAACATCCTTTAATGGACTCTCTCTCTCTCTCTCTCTCTCTCTCTCTCTCTCTCTCTCTCTCTCTCTCTCTCTTTCTCTCTCTCTCTCTCATACACACACACACACACACACACACACACACACTCACACATTTACAGATGCCTATTTAATTCATCTTACATTTCTCAAACTCTAGAAAAGTCTTTAGGAAAATCCATTTACAAATAATGGCCAGCTCCATCCATTATGCTGTTGAACTCACCTAACATAGTAAACAGTAACTTATGGAGTAAAGAACCTTTCACTCTACGTTTTATGGTGCCCTATGTCACCATATGAGAAATTTGTATAAAGATACTGGAATAAGTAAGCCCCTCTCTGGAATTGATGTGTATGTATCTTTTGGAATTTTACTGTTTTTATTCATTGCTTCAACTCTAAAGTTATTTTACGTACTCAGTGAAAATGGCCCAGTGATGAATTGGTCTCATGACTCCTTTGATGTAATTAACTCAGAAATGTGACATTTTTACATTTTGGAACTCAATGCAAACTTTGCTTCACTTTGATCTTTATAACTTATTTTAAAGATCATTCTGTACCTAGTTTTTGTTATGTAAGTCTTGAGATGGCTTTTGGCCAAAAGGAATAAAATTGTAGCCTGATATGAATTAGAAGCAAGGAATTTGCTCCTGATATTCTCCACACATTTAATGTTTCTTCCTAGTTAAGTCCTCTCTTTCTTTGTGCCTTTTTTTCTTTGTAAAATAAGGGCAGTGCTTGTCACCACATGCTTATGAAGATATATTGCATGTTCACGTGACAAGTGCTACGTGAATACAACATAGTCTTATGCCAGTGTTTCACAGGCAATTTTACATACTGATCTACATACTTGTTTTGAAAAAAAGCTTATTCCAAAGCGTCCTCTTCTTTAAAAAAAAATCTCAACACAACATTCTTTATGCATTTGGGCATAATGAGTCAGCTTTTCTGGAGTCAGGAAGACCTGACTCCCACCTCTGACACACACACTGTATATATGATACTTTCAAGCCATTTAGACTCAGTGCAGTAGGAAATTCCTTAAGGCCTTGGGCAAACCATTTCATCTCACTGGGCCTTGGTTTCCTCTTCAGTTAAATGAAGAGGTTGAACTCAATGGTCTCTGAGGTCTGGATCTGTGATACTATACGTTGCAGAATAATTTCTGATCTACATTAGTAAGCCAAGTTTTAAAAAAAATAAAAGGTCTTTATGCACTCCAAACAATTTTTTTAGCTTACAACTAACATAAAAAATATATTTTTAAAAGATAGGTTCTATTTATCACTTAGCCTGAAAGGACAGTGCAAGGTTTTGTTGGGTCATTTTTTTTCTTTTTTCATGTTTCAAGTTGAAAAAACAAACTACTTTCCTGGCTTTAAAATAGAAAAGTTGCAATGTCCAATTTCTCCACAATATGCATATAACATGCCTTTATGTGGTTTTTATTAGTGTACTGAGCACATGATTAATTTTTATAGTTATCTAGCTACCAAATTCACTAAATCACTATTTATTAGAAAATATTAGCATTTTCCAAATGACAACTTTTTCCACTTTGGAAAATTGTGAAAATACATTCATTTCAGAAACACTTTTCAAGACTATGGGCTATATCTAGACAATACTGGCATAGCCAGTTGTAAACTAGAAATCAGCCAAATCACAGTCTTATTTTGATCTATACAATACAAATATAGATTTTTCATTATATTGATCAGTTACCTGATTACAGTGATCAAATGAATTGTTAAGTACTAACAATGTTCCAAGAATTGGGGATACAAAAACAAAGATCATCCCTACATTCAAGGAACTTACATACTACAAGGGAATGGTGGCTTGGAAGGGATATTTTGGTTTAGAAGGTTGCAGGGATGGTGAACAGAACCATAATGAGGTATAGTGACAAGCTATATTCAGTGGCAGTGGAAGTGTCATTATTGTTCAGAACTGGAAGAAGGACAGTGTGGAAGCTATACCTATGCAAGCTAACTGCTAAGAAGGGCTAGGGAACCATGACAGTCATGGCTGCAGCAGCTATCTTGATATAGCAGGTCAAACAGAAAATTTGCCGTTTGCATTCTGGTGGATTTTAATCTGTGATTTCATCATGAGTATGAGGAACTCCCGGTATGGAAATTCTTACTGAAACAAATTGGCAGCTCCTCTGTAACTTAGAGTCTTAGAGAAAGAAATGCTTGGGACACAGGGAGCTTCAGCAATTTGCCCATGGTCACAAGTAAATAAATAAACAAACAAACGAATGAATGAATATAGCAAAACTGGAATCCAAGGCTTCCTCTTTCCACTATACCAGACTATCTCTTGAAAAACAGATAATAATAGAAAACTTCCATATCACTTAAAATAGGTCTACAAAAAGCAATTTGAAAATGTCTGTTCATTTGATCAATGTAGACAACTAATTGAGATAATTTGGAGAAACTTTGATGTTAACTATTGAATTTGGTTATGTACTGATCAATTTACCTGGATAATTAAATATATCCATTTCACTTGCCAGGACTTGAGTATAGGAGTCTATGGAGTTCTGTATTTCAAAAATAAATTGGAATGAATCACAGTAGTTGCTAGTCATCCAGGGAGTCAACAGGGAAATCAATAACCTCTAACCTAGCTCTTCACAGAGAGGTAAAGTAGGGCATGAATTTCTAATACCTTTTTTGGAAGCATACTTGTTTAAAGGTCACATACGTATGGACAGATGCTATTTCTGAGGAGCATTCCAAACTCCTTAACCTTAAAAAACAGTTTAAAACTATTAAAAGGGAGCACATCTTTGAAAAAAAGTGAGAACGTAGGTTTGCATTTCAAGGAATGAGTTATACTGATGATTACTTCATTTTCTCTAGAAGCCCAGCCTGTGAAGTCCATTCAAATGATGCAATCCTGGGGGGTAGGGGTGGGGGAGGAGGGAGAGTTCTGTTTCATTGTGTAGCACAGTGTGTTGCTGGCATGTCAAAAGTTATGTAAGCAATTCCAGAAACAGGAATTTTCAAGTTCACATTGCTGCAGGCTTAACATTAAATGTTGGTGTTGCAGCTGCAAATAGTTCATCAAAATTAGCATCACAAGGTGGAGTTTCGGTTTGAGAAATGATCATATACAATCAGTCATGTAAAAGTATGTATTTGTGAGGGTACTATGGGCATGTGTCTGGTGGAGTGGAAAGAGCACCAAACCAGGAATCACAAGGTCCAGGGTCAGGAAGTTTGGCTACTCACTGGGTGTACAAACTTGGCAAGTAACTAAATCTTAATGGAATCATAGAATTCTTAGGGTGAGATGGGCCCTTAGTGCTCATCTGGCTCAATTTCCTCATCAGTCAAATGGGGTAGTAGAACCTACCCTCCTTAGCTGACAGTTTCACTGTGGGAATAAAGGGAGATGACAGAGCTGAAAAGAGTGCTGGGAGAACTTTGAAGGTTCTATAGACGCAAAATGGTAAACTCATTAGCATTACTTGCTCTAAGAGTTGGAAAGAAATCTAGACAACTAGAAAAAAGGGACTTTCAAAAAAAAGTAGTGTTTAGTCCTTCTCTTGACTGAGCTGAAATTAGTAGCACCATTTTTGATTGCCACCCTGAATTCACCTACTTGTACTAAATGGACCATCAATTTAAAGAATCTTTTTTCAAGACAACTAGGTTCTCATCGTTTTCAGATATAAAATTTACCTAAATCCTTACATTTACTGGCAAGTAACTATAATTAAATGAAGTTTATTTATAGGACCAATAATTAGATAAAATGAAATTCAGACTAAAAGAAACACAGTACTTTTAGACTTTTGCTAATGTCAAAATGACTGACTTAAGCAATTGACTTAGTTAATCTTACTTAGACCAATGCAATTTCTCTACAGCATATAACTGCCTTTGGTACCTATGTTCTTCATTCAAGGCAATTCAGCTAACATTTGTGTCCCTAGTGTTTGCCAGGAAGAGGGTACTTACTATTCAGGGTTCTGGGGATGCAAAGATAGGTAGGACAAACTCTCTGCTGTACAGGAGTCTATAATCCAATGGGGGAAGGTTAAACAACTATTTACACAAATGACAATAAGTGTTATTGTTGTTCAGTCATTCAGTCATGTCTGACCTTTGTGACCCCATGGACCACGGCAAATCAACACTGTCCCTAGAGTTTTCCTGGCAAAAATACTGAAGTGGTTTGACATTTCCTTCTCCAGTGGATTAAGGCAAACAGAGCCTAAGTGACTTATCCAAAGTCAGTTCTACTTAACTCCAGGTCCGATGCTCTATCCACTAAGCCACCTAGCTGCCTCTAATATAATAAGTATAATGACAATATTGATCTCTTGCTTATACTTGATTAATTGCCAATTAATTCAAGTCTTTCCTCCCTTAAGATTTTTTACTCACATAAATGGAGTCACTTCTGTAGGTAACTTTATTGCTTCAGAATTAATAACTTCTAAGCAAGAATTGTGGCTATTTGCTAATTATTCTTAATGTTTCCCATCACCTTTTTTACAAATGGCCATTTTATATTTTTGACCACTTTCTCAGAGAATTATTTGCTTTTGAAAATATGCAGGATGGTAGAGTTAGAACCACAAGGCACCCAAGAGATCCTCTAGTCCAATCCCACCTTTTTAGAGATGAAGAACTAAGACTCAGGGAAGTTAAATAATTTGGTCAAGGTTACATATATAATTGATTACATTGGTGGAATTTAAATCCAGATCCTTTGCCTCTTTATCCATTGTTTTCATTACACATTATTACTCCTGTTTTCTGCAAGCAGCTAGGTGGTACAGTGGATAGAGCACCAGTGCAGGAGTCAGGAGGACCTGAGTTCAAATCTCACCTCAGACACTTGACATTCACTAGTTGTGTGACCTTGGGCAAGTCACTCAACCCCAATTGCCTCATCCTGGGTCATCTCCAGTCATCCTGATGAATATCTGGTCACTGGATTCAGATGGCTCTGGAGGAGAAGTGAGGCTGGTGACCTGCACAGCTCTCTTCACTCAAAACAAAGTCAAGTGCAAGTCATGTCATTACTTCTCTGATGGCATGGTCTTCTTCGGCAACGAAAGACGAACACACACTCTGCTCCTGTTTTATTATTCCGTTCTTTCCCATTCTTAACTACCAATGAAATTAGTGTTTTATTGGTGCTCAAATTTTCATACTTTTCTGTTGAGAGTACTTAGTGTAATGGATAACAAGCAAAACTTGGACCCAGAATGATCTGGATGCATTTCTTGCCTCTGACACATATTAGCTGCATTATAATGGGTAAGTTTTGTCTTTTAAAGATGAAGTTTCAGAGAAGATACCAGTCCTCACTAATAGATTTCTCAGAGTTCTGTATACCAATCTGGGAGTTCTCCGTACCAATGAAATCACAGGTCCAGTTCAATTATCATCCTACTTTACATCTCAGAGTTGCCAACTTATGTTCTTCATCATCAAACTTGTTTTTTTTTTTTTTGTTAGCTGTTTCTTCTCTTGCAGAATGAGGTTGGACTGAAAGTTCAGAGGATCTTGGATTTAAAACTGGAGGGATCCTTAAAAATCATCAGATAGAAAGCAGGACAATCAGGGCTTGGACTTCAGATACTCTGACTGCACACCCAGAATTCTCCTCAAGGTTTCTATTAGTTCTGACACTCCATGATTCTGTTTTCCTGGTGTTCTTCTCCAAAAGTAAGTAGTGAATTCTACTTCTCTCATTTAAGTATTCATAATGTAAAGTAGAGAACACAACTCTAGATATATGCACAAGTCTTAAACCATACCTGCACTAATATAAAAATCTACATGCTATTGACAGCTAAGTGACAAGGTACACAATGCCTGGAGTCAGGAAGACTCATCTTGTTGAGTTCAGACATGTACTTGCTGTGTAACCCTGGGCAAGTCACTGAACCCTCTTTGCTTCAGTTTCCTCATCTGTAAAATGAGCTGGAGAAGGAAATAGCAAGCCATGCCGGCAACTCTGCCAAGAAAACCTCAAATGAGGTCACAAAGAGTTGGACATGACCGAAAAATGACTGAACACAATTACATGGATGTATTATCATATCACCTCCATTAAAGGTCTATTCTGATGACTCCTTGTAGTGTGGAAGGACACTGGAGTCTTTGAAGGCTATGCCAACAGAGCCCAAGCTCTGACAGGTCCTAAAAAACTGGGAAGGCTTAAAATACGGGACTGGAAACAAAACATGGGTCTCATTTGAGTTCAGAGAGATTCATAACTATGAAATCAACCACTAAGAGGATTAGCCACCAAGAGATCATTGTTTTGGTTACAGAAACTCATGACACTTTGTCATGAAGCACTGATAATCAAGTACTCTCTCCACTAGCACAAATCCCAACTTGTTCATAACTTAGTAAATGGTTTAGAGCACTGAATGTGGAGTTTAGAAAACTAGAATTTCCCAACCCCCTCCCAAATACTTAGTAGCTTTGTGACTTTGGGCAAATAACCTGCTTGGTTGTCAGTTTCTTCATCTATAAAATGAGGAAATAGGACTGAATGATCTCTTAATCTCCTGGTCCTAGTTTTATGATGCTGTAATTCGGAGAGTTTTCATACTGATGAAATAGCAAATCTTTGGAAACATTGCAATTTTCTTACCTATAAACAAAGTACATACTATAAAATGGTGGGGACTGTTGGGAGTTACATATCTTGACAGAGTGGCATCAGAAAGAATTCAATGATGATGAAAAGACAAAACTCATCACATTTCCACAAGAATCGTGCCCTGCTCCTACCCTGTTCTGTGTGACAATTAGTACCTGTTTGATATGGGGAAGCTATATATCCTCCCTGGGCCTCAGTTTTCTCCTCTAAAAATGAGGGGTTTGAACTAAATGACCTCTAAGTTCCCTTCCAGCACCAGAGCTCTGGAAAATGATCCCATAAACCCAAGTCCTCTGGGGTGCTCTATAGTTAGATCTCAGGATCAAGCAATCCAGTATCCCAGGTGTCATTCTGGTCTCTTCTAGTGACTTCTTCTGTAGCAGGCACCTTTCTCTTTCCATGTGAGAAGTAGGAATAATTCCTGTTAATAACACAATTTGTAGTCCTGGCTATCCAAGTTCAACACATATTAAAATATTATAAAAGAGCAGCTGTCTACCATTTGAGCACAGGCACTGCTTTTCCCTTTTCAAAAGAGAAACATATTCTACTTCATTCATTACCAAAACGAAGGATTAGAGAGAAGCCCAGATGCACTCTAAACCAAAAAAACAGAAAACCATTCAAAGGACAGCTGAGGCAATGATTGCCAGAATTAAAAAAAAAAAAAAAAAAGCACGACCATCAGAGATGCCAATAAATATGCTGAAGAAGTGAAGTAATGTGGGGATATATAGAGAGAAATCAGGCTAGAGCCATTTTCTGTCTTTCAATCAATCCTGCTCCTTTGTACCAGTGTCCATACTATTTGTTTTGGGCTCCTATCATGAAGAGAATTCTATTTAATTTGTGATGAATGTACCCTCCACTAAACAGTTCAAAAGGACAGAAAATTCATTTCCCTAAAAATAAGCATGAAACAAGTTTCAGGAATCCTTTTCCCCTTTCTTCCACAAGAAATGTCTACGTTTACTGTAGATAAATTTAAGACAAAGTTCTGTTGGATTACACTTATCGATGCAACTCAATTTGTACTCGAAGTCCACGATGGGGAGTCACAGTGAGTGAGAAGAATCAAGTAGCAAGCCACAAAATTATTTGTATACTATGTGTGCTAAGGGCAAGAAGTCTTTTAAAAAATCTCAGAGATTTTTTTAAAAGCTATTAGCAGCAGACTTCTAAAGTTGCTAAAGAGATTTAGAAACCCTTTTTCTCCAACTAACTCCTATCACTGTAAAATGGAAATCCACAAATACCATGTTTCCAATAAACACTTTTGGAGAGATGATTGATTCACTACTGTGTGTATTTCCATGGAATGTATTCTATTAAACTATGGTACATTAACTTTTTTCTCCCAAAATTTATCAATTTGTTTTTAGTTTTCAACATTCACTTCCACAAATTTTAAATTTTCTCCCCCTCCATCCCCAAGTTACATGCAATCTGATATGGGCTCTACACATACATTCCTATTAAATACATTTTCACATTGGTCATGTTGCATAGGAGAATTATAGTGAATAGGAGAAACCATGAGAAAAATAACACAAAATGTAACAAAAGAGAAAGTAATCTACTTCATTCTGCATTCCGCCTCCATAGTTTTTTTCTCTGGATGTGGATGGCGTTTTGCATCATGAGTCTTTTGGAAATGTTTTGGGTCCTTGAATTACTGAGAAGGACTAACTCTATCAAAATCAATCCTTGCACACTGTGGCTGTTACTGTGTATAATCTTCTCCTGGTTCTGCTCACTTTACTCAGCATCAGTTCATCTAAGTCTTTCCAGGTTTTTCTGGTCAGCCTGTTGGTCATTTATCATGGCACAATAGTATTCCATTACATTCATATAGCACAACTTCTTCAGCCATTCCCCAATAGAAGGGCATCCCCTCTATTTCCAGTTCTTGGCCACCACAAAAAGAGTGGCTATAAATATTTTTGCTTATGTGGGTTCTTTTCCCATTTTTATGATCTCTTTGGGATACAGCCCTAGAAGTGGTATTACTTTTGTCAAAGGGTATGTACATTTTTATAGACCTTTGGACATAGTTCCAAACAGTCCTCCAGAATGGTTGGAGATACTTTAACTTTTTTTGTGGAAATTTAGGAAAGAAAGAGATTTATTAGAGAATCATAGGTTATAATTATGAATTTGCCTTCCAGTTAATTCATTTGTAGAGGTAGCAAACAGTATAGATCTGGGAGTCATCAAGATGTGGGTTTGAATATTACCATTGATAATTCTATATGGCCATGAACAGGACAGTTAGACTATGAGTCTCAGTTTCCTCATCTGTAAAATGGAAACAATACCTGTAGTACTGACCTGAGATAATTTTTTTTAAGCTTCCAAAGGGATTGTGCTTTGGATGCCTTCTTTTTAAACCTTAAAGGGTTGTATAATTTCAACTGTTACTTCCTATTCAGTAATTTGATTCATTCTAAGAAAAAAAAAAAGGAAACAGCAAGGTATAGTAGATAGAAAGTCCCCTAAACCCAGAAGAACTGGGTGTTAAGTTCTCCCTCTGACACATACTGATTGTGTGACCTTGGACAAGTCACAACCCTCCCAGTGCTCTACAAAACTAAAAGAGTATAAGCTATAGACAAGGTTCTGAACTGTGCTAGTCTAGGGAATTTCTTTATTGGGGAGTTGTCTATAGCGAGGAAATTATAGATCCAGTTCCTATCTAAGCAAAAAATTCCTTTTAAAAAAATCAGAACTTCAATTGTTCATGGGTTTCTTATTTGTTTTAATTTTGAAAAATGAAAATATTTTATTTCATTTAATTTAGAGGTTCTGTGCTTGAAAATATTAAAAAATAAAACTATGAAGCTAAATTGTAAGGGAGAATTACAAGGGGAGCAAAAGCAAATGGGAATACAGGTGTTATAAGATATTATTGAAGGGTCGAAAAATCTAGTAATCCTTTTTACTTGGCCCTTGGAGGAAAACTCTTAAGAGTCTAATGGTACTGAGAATATCATGTAACTCCCCCAATCCATGCCTACCTCCCCTCCCAGCCATTTGAAGGAGGTGTTTTAATGGTAAAATGGAATGTGGGGTACAAGGGAGAAGTATGCTTATACATTTTCTCTGTTTATCTCCACTACCTCGTAGCCAGCAGCATACTTTACCGAGCAGAGTCTCTGCAAATTTGGCCAGAATGGTTAGCCACTATAATGTTATTTAATAACTCTTCCTTTTATTTACAACAGGCATGCTGTTACATTTCTTTAAGTGTTCTGAGGAAGCCTTTAGAACTTTGTCAGCTATGAATCAAAGTATCTTTAGAGAAAGGGAAATGCACATATTTTTCCCTTCAAAAGTGATGGCAGGATTACCTAAGGGAGTAAAACTAGTTTATAATCCTGTCATGGAGGTGGCTCATGACTCTACCTAGGCACTTATCCTGGAGCTAATGGGACTGACCCCAATTAGTCATCAATTAGTATTCTTTCATTCAAGCAGCCTGAAAATTTCAGACATCTTGTGTAATCAAATGTGTTCTTTGTTCTCATCTTTTATAATCTCAACATCCCAAATCCCTTAGATATAAAAAACCCTATAATTGCAAACCTAATTAAATAATTTTAAAGGCAATGAAATTACTAAAACAGAAGGGCTCTATAATAATAAAATTTCAGAGCAAAGTACACTATTCAAGTACACACACACACACACACATATGGATATGATGAATAAAAGGAAGTGTTCTTATATAATAGTAGATTTTATACCTATCGATCTGTTCAAGTAAAGGGAGTCTTTGAATAGTAATTTAAGAGATTTTTCCCATTTGAGAAACTTTGCATTGAAATACAGCCTTTTATGACATGTAAAGGCAGGATGCAGCATGGTGTCACAGATAGGGCAGTGGACTTGGAGTTAGGCAGTTGGATTCAAATCCTGTCTAAGATATTTGTTAGCCCTATGATTCTGGGCAAGCCACTTATCTTGTTCCTAAGTTTACTCATCTATAAAATGAAGAGACTGGTCTCTTAGGTCCTTTACAACTCAAACTATGATCCTCTGAAAAGGAAAGGAATCTACTGGATTTTCTCCATTCTCTACCCCTGACCCCTGTTTCTATCCCTTTGCTTTTATCCAAATGAGAAATATCAAAATTCCAGCCATTTATCTTCTTGTGCATTATTGAGCTAAAATGACCCCAGAGAATAGCTGTGATAATTTAAGTAACCCCAAATAACCATGAAATGAAAGTCACTAGGATGCTACAAGGCTTGGGAAGATTAATTAGACCTTTACTACTCCTGTCACTAGAGGGCAGCAACACAATACTCACATATCATGTGGTTTCCCCTATGGGGAAAAGAAGGGGTTATTTATTTATTTGTCATGGAATCAGCAAATTATATATATTTGAAATCTCTACCATTCCATATAGTGGAAGATTTAACATACCTCTGGAAGAGCTAATTTTCAGCTAAATGCTCAGCTTAATGTAGAAATCAATAGTAATTAGCAACCCAGTTCATTAGCTGATTAGTTAAGGATGAAACAGGTAACTAACCTTCTGTTACCTAGATTAAATAAAATAGCAAGATCTCCTGTGGATTATTAGTGATCAGAATATATACATATATGTATATACACACACTATATTTATAGTATATATTTATACTCACCTTTCTCAAGGGTGACAGAAGTGACTCTCTATTTAGACATGATGGTTTTAAAGTGGCTAATTGCTAGAGTCACTCTGCATCCTTCCACTGGTGAAAAGCACAGGTCCTATCACAGATGAAATGATTGAGCTGTTCTATCTCTGGCCTATGAGGACAGCAGTCTACCAGAAAAAAGAATCATCAGGTCCTACATTTGAAGTGACTTCATGGTGTTCGGTAGTATTTCTGCTTCTTTTTAGCTGGCAACTCAAACCTTTTTCTCCTTTTCCCTTTCCTCAAGGCACCTGTGCTTGCACATACATTCTTAAACACATACACACACACACACACACACACACACACACACACACACAAACAGAAGGGAGTATACCTAAAGAATGTCTTAGCTTGGGGGTTTTCAGAATTGGTTTTCCAGCTGCTTTTTCATAGATCCTTCCACAACCATTTTGAAAACTGGAATGGCACTATTTCTAAATTAAATAGAAGCTCTCTGGGCCAGGGGATAGGGCACTAGATTTGGAATCAGGAAGAACAATGTTCAAATTTGACTTTAAATACTTAGCTGTGGGGCCCTGGATAAACCACTTAACCCCTGCCTGCCTCAGTTTTCTCATTCCTAAAATGGAGGTAATTAAAGCACATCCTTTCCAGCATTTTTGTGAGGAGAAAATGGGATATTTGTAAAGCACTTTGTAAACCTTAAAGTGTTACATAAATTGTCAGCGATTATCACTTTTATTTTTTGTCATTATCATCTTGAGCAATCAGGGATTGACGCACCAACCAGTACCCCTCTATATGCCCACAGACATACATTATGACATAAACATGACCTAGACTAACCTTCTGTGATGGATGAATGTAAAGACCACAGTCCCAAACCAAAAGAATCTACTAGACTTGCTGATATCTGAAGAACATTACCTATAACAACACAGGGTAATACAAAGCGTATAAGTTGGAGCGGATCTCCGAAACCATTTGGTACAATTTTCTCATTGTATGCATGAGGAAGCTGAGGCCCAGAGAGGCTAAATGTCTTAACAAAGAAGAAGTAATCACAGAAATAATGAACTCATAATTTTTTGTAGTTCAGTTGGTTTTCAGTCATGTCTGACTTTTCATGGCCCCATTTGGGGTTTTCTTAGTAAAGATGCTGAATTGGTTTGCTATTTTTCTTCAGCTCATTTTACAGATGAGGAAACTGAGGCAAACAGGATTAAGCGACTTGCTTGGAGTCACAAAGCTAATAAGTGTCTGAGGCCAGAGTTGAGCTCACAAAGATGAGTCTTCCTGACTCCAGACCTAGCACTCTATTTCCCTGCACCACCTTGTTGCCCCAAGCTTCTCCTTTAACAGCCAGGAAAATCCCCAAAACAAACAAATCATTTCAAAGATAGCTGTAGTTAATGACAGTATCCAAAGAGGAAAAAATCAGTATTCTTAGAGAAGAAATACAATGTTATCACACAAATCAATCAGTACAGAAATCATAGCTACCTACTGTAGAACAGTATATCAGAAATCCTCTCTGACTTTGGGCTCTGCTCTACGAGACTGCTATATAAAGGGAATTTTTTGATAGCATAGAGTAACTGTCTCTAGTGGACTGATGAAGAATCCACCTTTTTCTAAGGTTCACAGCTATTCAATTTTTGAGTGACTTTTCAAGGACTAGGATTAATTTTTTTGCTTGTTTATATACAAAGACAAGTAATCCATGAAACTGAGTTTCCATCTACTTTTAAAACAAAGATGGTAGCATTAAGCATTCTGACTCATGATCACCATGTTGTAAGTGGTAGGGCTTTTTGAACAAAAGAAATTTTATCTAGAATGTTCTTGGTGAAATAAATACTGTCCATACTATGAATTGGCAGACAAAAGAATTCATCTTTTACATGATGATGATACAGAGGTGTGAAGGCTAAACAACCAATAACAGAGTTGATGGTTGTGCTGGTTGAACAGATGAGTCCTTTTCGCACCATCATGAACTGATATCACCTGGGCATAGATGTTATGTTACCTGTTCATGAAGAGCTCAGTGAAAAAGCAATTATAAATTTTTTGTGAGTCCTAAATTCTCTCCCTCTTTCTACCCCTCCCCGACTCATTGAGATGGCAACCAATAGAATATCCATTATACAACTTATCATAGATTTAGAGGATGGGACTTTTTATGGCATCTCTTTCAACACTGCTGTTCTATAAATGAGAAATTGAGGGCCAGAAGTACTGGGTGATTTTAACTGAGGTAATCAAGGTAGTCAGTAGAAGAGCTAGGATCTTAAACTAGAATTTTGGATTCCCAATCTACTGATCTTTCCTACATACTACTCTGACTTCAAGTACCAAAATATGCTAGGCACAGTCCTAGGCAGTGGGGACAAAAAAATAAAACCGAAAATAATGCTTTTCCTTAAGGCTCTTCCGTGCTACTAGGAGGAGGAGCGAGGAAACCACATATAGAAGCAAATACAAAGAATATTCAAAGTAAGTACAAAGTAATTTGGTGAGAAAGAAGGGATGGCTAGAACTTGAGTGCAGGGGGAAATCAAGAGAAGTCTATAAAGGAGGAAGCACTTGAGCTGAACCTTGAGTAGGTCTTTGGATTTTAAGAGATAGTGGTGAGCAGTCAACATTCCAGGCATGAATGACAGGCTATGCAAAGGAATAGAGGCAGGAGACAGAAATGATGCCTTCCTTAACATACCTTTGATCCCTAGGAACCCCACCCACAGCTATGAAATAGATTATTATTTACTTTCAACTTATAGCCACCACACTACCAGTAATAGGAGCACCATTCCCAATCCCCATGCTGACCTTGATTAGAAACCACACGTTTTTCTTAACATGAATAAATAGGAAAGTGTGAGGGTGAAAGTGAGTAGTTCCAATTGGTACACATTTTCAGAATGCACACACTGGATACTCTTGGCAGAGGGAAGCAGGAAGAGATAGCTATTGTTTTAACATCCTTTAGCTGAAGAATAGCCAGTAAAGGATTTTACTCTTTTGGTATCACAAACCTAGAACAGCATGAACAGAAGGAGGGGAAAAGCCCCACTCTTCTTTGCTGTGGATAGGAATGGCCTCATTGTTACAGGTACAATCAGAAAATCAAGAATCTTGAAATCCATTTTCAGCTTTTTCATTATGATGCTGTGATGACCTTGGACTCCATCTCAAGTGACATACAACAGGGGCAACAGTCCTTTTCACTCATAAGCTATCTCCCCTCCTAGGGTGGTGTAAGGATAAAGGACAATGTCTGCAAAGTGCTTAGAGTTCTCTGAATAAAAGGCACAGTGGAAGAATAGAATATTACTGTATTATTCTTCTCATAAAGAGTGGGTGGAATTGCAAAGAGAAATCGTGTCAAAGATTTAAGGAAACTTAAAAGTCTGAGACTTTAAAAAGCTGGGATTATTAAAATGCCCCAGTTGTTTGACAAGGGAAAATTAAAATTGTTCTCCTGTTTCAAAAGACATAATGTGAAATTTTGATTCCCCTTCTGCACCCCCACAGATCTCTTCCAGGTAGAGAACTTGTGTTGAAGTCAGGAGAGGTCCATGTGCAATGAAACATCTTATAAAGTATGCAGTGAGATGATCTTGTGTGGCAGCTGAATAACTATCGATTTGACCGATATAAAAATCTATAATTACAAATACATATATGTATATATGTGTATATGTATGTATACACACCCACATATATACATGTGTGTATGTGTATGTATGTTGTTGTGCAGTTGTTTTTTCAGTCATGTCTGACTCTTTGTGACCCCATTTGGGGTTTTCTTGGCAAAGACACTAGAGTGATTTGCTGTTTCCTTCTTCTGCTCACTTTGCAGATGAGAAAACTGAAGCAGAGTTAAGTGACTTGCCTAGGGTCACACAGCTAGTAAGTGTCTGAGAATGGATTTGAACTCAGGAAGATGAATCTTGTACTTGGATGAAGTACAATCCAAGTGTGGATTACTCCAAGGTTGTCCCAGAATCTCTTTTGTCCTCTCAATACTCGTTCTTGATTGTCTCATCTGTTCCATTGAGTCAATTATCATCTCTACATAGGTGACTCCTAGATCTACATATCCAGCCCTAGTTTCTCCTAAATTCCAGTTTTGAATCCATTTAGAATAAATGTCTTTTCAGCATCTCATACTAATTATCTCCCCTCAGAATTAATTGTCTTTTCACACAAACCCATTCTTCTTCTGAGTTTCCCTATTTTAAATAGGGCATTACTTTCTAGTCATTTGGGTTTATAGTTTTGTAGTCAGAACTTACTTCTCTTCTCCTACATCTCTCATATCCAAATAATTGCCAAATATTACTGTTTCTGTCTCCAATGATATTTCTCCTATCCAACCTCTTCTCTTCATTCGTATGGCCACCACTCTAGTTTAGGCCCCCATTTTCTCTCATGTAGATGATTTCAATATCCACATAATTGTTCCGCCTGCTTTAAGTCACTCTCCTCTCTAATCTTCCACGTAGTTGCCAAAGTAACATTCCTAAAGCAATCTTAACTGTAATCCAGTTAATATGAACCTTCCTCCTCAATAAACTCTCACAGCTCCTCATTATTTTCAGAATCAACTACCAACCCCCTTATTTGAAATTTAAAGCCCTTTACAAACTTAACTGCAAATTCTTTTCCAGGTTTATTTTATAAATTACTTCCCTTTAAATTTCTTAATGTCCCTATGTATAATATTCCACCTTCCAACTTTTGTGGTCTGTCCTGTCAACTACAAAAGTACAGAATGTATTTTTTCCTCCCAGTCACCCCTTAGAATCCTCAATTTCTGTCAATGCTCCATTCCACCCATTTACCAGTGTCTCCTCCTCCCACAAATATCTTGCATTTACTCTGTAAATTATTGTATGTGCTTTCAGATAAAATGGTATTTCTTTCAATAGAATATAAGCTCCTTGAGGGCAAGTACTATTTCACTTTTATCTTTTTATTCCTTGGAGTCTAGAACAGTGCCTGACATAAAGTAGATGCTAAATAATTGACTGTGTGGTTTGTAAGTTTCTTGAGGGAAGACACTGCTTTGTTTTTGTCTCTACATCCTCAGAGTTTAACATAGTGCCTGGAAAATAGTTGGTTTTTAATAAATTGTTGCTGAATTGATAAAAAAAGATAAATATATATGTTAAAGTTTTCAGGGTATCTGATATGAGAATTATGCACTTCAAGAGGAAAATAAAATTTATTGTAAATCAATTTCAAGTGATCTGGATGTTACAGAACATATTTATTTTTGGAAGAAAAAGTCTTGTGCTTAGAATAACAGACTAGAAGCCTTGTTATGGGACAGTCATTTTATTTTCCTTTATTGCCATTAATGATAGAGAATTTAGAAAAAGTGCTGATCTAGCACTTGAATTGAAGAAACAATTCAAATATCATGGAACCACATTCAAGATTACATGGGTTTTAGCAGCTTCTACATTAAAGGACCAAAGGGCTTGGAATATTCTGAAAGGCAAAGGAGCTAAGATTACAATCAAGAATCACCTACCCACCAAAATTGAGTGTAACCCTTCAGGGAAAAAAAAAGTATTTTTAATGAAATAGAGGACTTTCAAGTGTTTCTGATGAAAATATTAGGGATGAAAAAAATTGATGTATGATTCAAGAAAAAAATTTAAAAAAATAAGTAAGAAAGAGAAAATATAAGAGATTCAATAAAGTTATTCCTACATGGCAAGATGATACTTGTAACTCTTCAGAACATTATTGCTATTAGGTCAATACAATACAATATTAGGTATACATAGACAGAGTGAGATAAAGATGATGAGATAATAACCCAAAAAATAAAATTAAGGGGTAACAAAGAAGATTTCAGTGAGAGAATAGGGGAAAGATAGAATGAGGGAAATTATCTTACAGAAAAGAGGCATGAAAGAGGTATTACAGTGAAGGGGAAGATGGAGAGGTAGGCAACATTTGAACCTTACTCTCATCAGAAGTCTCAAAAAGGGAATAACATACACAATTATTTGGATACAGAAATCTATTTTTTCCTCTAGGGGCAGGAGTAAGAGAACGAGGACTGATAGATGGGAGCAATAACTTGGGGTTTTTCATTGATTTTTCTAGGCAGATCCTTCTGTGTCAGTCCCTTGCTCTGCTGGTCCATTGGATCACTTTGCCCATTTCTAGAGTGACTGTGTCATGGTAAAGTTCCTCAGTCTCTTGGTCTTGTGTTCTTTGTGATAGAATATTGTTTGCTTTGGCCATTAGCACATTTATTGAACGTCTTCACATCTTCTCTTCTCTGAACTGTTAAGATGACCTGTTTGGACTTGGTCAATCTTGGCCATGGTGGAGGTGTGAGGAGGGCTATCCTCTGCTCTTGGGGAAGCTGGACTCAGGGAACAATGCAACAATCTCTGGCTACTCTCCTCTAGCATTTAAATTTTTAGAGAAGTTAAATGAGTTATAGGAAGAAATAGTAAAACTATTAGTGGGGACCTCAACTTTTCCCTCTCAGAACTAGATAAATCTAACCACAAAATAAACAAGAGAGAAGTTAAGGAGGTGAAGAGAATTTTGGAAAAGTTAGATATGATAAATCTCTGGAGAAAACTGAATGGCCATAGGATATGCCTTTTTCTCAGTGGCATATGGCGTGTACACAAATTGATCTTTTATTAGGGCAGAAAAACCTCACAACCAAATGCAGAAAAGAGAAATATTAAAAGCACACTTTTCTGACCATAATGTAATCAAAACTAATGGGAAGATAGATTAAAAATTTATTGAAAATCAAATCATCTAATCTTAAAGAATAAGTGAATCAAAGAACAAATCAAAGAGACAATCAATAATTTCATTAAATAGGATGAAAAAATGAGACAAGTACTAAAATTTATGGGACATGACCAAAGAAGTACTTAGGGGAAAAGTGTATAATACTCTGGCTCTGAAAAGTGTATAAATACTCTGAGGGTGAGGTTTTACCTTGGGGCTTATTGACTAAAAGTGTTTGTTTGGCCAGAATAGGACTCTGGAAAGTCACTAAGGAACTCCCTAACTTTGAGAAACCCAGATGTTCCTTCTTTGGTAAAGATGCATCTATGTTAATTTTTGATTCCTATGAAATTTTGATTTTTATTTTCTCTGATACCTGTGCTTGATTAAAGTGAGTGTTAACCCCTCAAAAGCTGCCTTTCCTTTTATGAATGCAGATCTAAGAACCTGTGACAGCAGGACCCTCTGTGTATGTTGGGGTGCTTACTGATACACCATTGCTATTAAAAAACACCAAAGGGCATAAGAATAAATGGAACTTTCCTGAAGAAGATAAGTAACATCTATCTAAAATCATCACCAAGCATTGACTGTGATAGGGATAAGCTAATAGCCTTCCCAATAAGAGATGAAGGAAGGATGTCCATTATCACTACTATTATTCAATATTGAAAAAGAAATGCTAGCTATAGCACTAAGAGAAAAAAAGAAATTGAAAAAATTAGAACAGGCAATGAGGAAACAAAACTATGCAGATCATATAATGGTATGCTTAGAGAATTCTAGAGAATCAAATTAAAAACTAGTTAAAATAATTAAGAACTTTAGCAAAGTTGCAAGATATAAAAAAACCCATATAAATCATTATCATTTCTATATGTCTCCACATCATTCTGGATCATCTCCAATCATCCTGATCAATATCTGGCCACTAGACCCAGATGGTTTTAGAGGAGAAAGTGAGGCTAGTAACATTGCACAGCCTTCCCTTACTCAAATCAAAGTCAACTGCAAGTCATGTCATTATTTCTCTGATGTCATGGTCTTCTTCAAAAATGAAGGATGAACACAATCTGTGAGTAGATCAAGCTGCCTGAGTGGGGACCCAGCTAGCTGTATAACCCAACTCATACTCTTCCTTCTGTCTTCCCCTCCCCTTCCTTTTGCATTTATTGGTTAGATTTCCTTCCTTCCTTCTTTCCTTCCTTCCTTCCTTCCTTCCTTCCTTCCTTCCTTCCTTCCTTCCTTCCTTCCTTCCTTCCTTCCTTCCTTGTCATCCTGTTCATTGCATGTTATTTTCAGTTAAAAGGAAGATATGGGAATTCATGATGAAGACTGAAAATGGAGAGGTAAGGTATATCCTCCAAAGTCCTTGTTATAGGCTTACATCATCTATGACAACATTTTGGCACATACACCTATAGCATCCTCAGGCATATTTACACAGCTAATAGCTTCAGATGAAGTACTTTGTAAATGCAATTACTGTTACCATGTCATCTAGAGGATCTCTCACAGAATTGACTGTTAGCACCATCTAAAAGCTGAATTCATAGGAAAACAACTCTCCCTGTGCTTGAGTGTTTGCCAAATCCCAGTTCAGGTAACCACCAAAAGAAATCAAAATTAATATTGAAATTCCAAGGCTGCTAGTCTTTGCATGCTGAAACTTGGGCACACAGAAAAGATGTATTCTAAGCATTCTCAGCCACCACAAACTCATATGTAAAGTTAAAGAGCATGCACTGTCTCTAGGGCTTTCTTTCTTTCTTTTTAAATAATATTTTTTCCAGTTACATGTAAAGTCAATTTTAACATTCATTTAAAAAAACTCACTTTCAAATTTTTTCCTCCCCCTTTTCCCCTTCTTCTTTCTCCCCTTCCTAAAATGGTAAGCATTTTGACATAGGTTATCTATGTACATATGAATGTATTTCCATATTAATCATGTTATGAAAGAAAAAATAGAACAAAAGGAAAAACACACAAAAAATAAAAAATATCTGTTTCAATCTGTCTTTAGAAGCTATCAGTTCTTTCTCTGGATGTGGATAGAATTCCCACCATGTGTCTTTTAGAATTATCTTAGATCACTGTATTTCTGGGAAGAGGTGAGTCATAATTGATCATCACACAATGTTTCTGTTACTTTGTACAATATTCTCCTGGTTCTACCCACTTCATTTTGCATTAGTTCATATAAGTCTTTCCAGTTTTTCTGAAATATGTAGGACTATCTTTCAAGATGTAAATAAACTTTGATATTTAAAGAAGTAGCATTATAATTATTTAATTAAACAACAAATGTATTGCATGCCTATGGGGTAGGTACTAGGTACTGTCCTAGAGCTAGAAACTAAAAAATATCTATTGATCGATAGATCTATTATCTATCAAATAGTTCCTGTCCTCAAGGAGCTTATATTCTATTTAATAATAAAAATATAATTATCATCATTTGGATTTCTAAGTGGAAAAAGAGATGAGAGTCCAAAGTGACAGTCTTACTTTAACATCTTTAAAACATGTTTATAATGAAATATATTTGCCTTGTTTTCATGACAGAAGCTCAGTGACTAGAGAGGTTTCTTTGTTATTATTGTCTTAAGTATTCCATATAGCTCTTACTCCTTCACCTCATTGTGACTGGAAGAGCCATTGTGTCAGTTGGACACAAACTCTGCTGAGTCCTACCAAGCTTGAGAGGTCTTGAAAAAGTGCCCCCAAAATAGCACGTCAGTTGCCTGAAAACCAATATAAGTATGGAAAAGCTTATCAATGGAATGCTTCCCCCATTCTCTATTATAGAATTTTACCTCTCAGAAATACTGTCTCCTAAGGCAACAAACAAGTTGGAACAGTCAATAGAATAGATTTTGGAACTTGGAGTTGGGAAGGTCAGAGTTCAAATCCTGCCTCTGATACTTATTTAGTGATATTGGATATATCACTTAATCTCACTGATTTTAGGTTTCCTCATCTATAAAAAGGGGATGAAAATAGTGCCTGTCTCACAGAGTTGTTGTCAGGATCAATGAAATAATGTCTCAATCCCTTGCAAAACTTTAAGTCATATAAATGCTAACTATCATTATTATTATTATATGAAAGGCACTTTGCATACCTTAAATTCTATATAAATGTTAGCCATATTTGGGAGATTGCAGTCTGTTTCAGCCGAGAAGTGTGTGCTTTTATGAAATCATAGCTCCTGGAAGCATTACAAAATTAAAATTAAATTAAAATAAAATAAAAAGTTTCTAGGTATCAAATTAATGTTAAATTCTTTTAAAAACATATTGGTAGAATTTTAAAATGTTTTTAAAATAAATAGATGGTTTTATGTTATAAATATGTTTAAATATATATTATAAATATGTACTACATATTTATAACATATATCATTAATGTAATTAACAATATATAATAAACTTTATATCATATAAATATTATATATGACAAGTATATTACATATATAGTTAAACGTATTATAAATATGTATTTAAATAAATAAATGTATGTTTTTAAAACATATTTGTGGACAGATGGCCTACTTTGTAAGAATACAAATAGATTGATGTGGTTAAATGACAGTGCAAAGCTGTAGCAAGAAAAAACTTCTTAAACAGGAAAAATATTTTATTGATGAATGAAAGTGATGGATTTAATATACACTTCTAAATGTATATCAAGTTTACTTGGAACTAAAATGTTAGTTTTAAATCAAAATACATTAGTAATTCATCATATGATTAATTGAAGTAATATTTTCATAATTTTATCTGTTTAAAAATAGATTCTCCCTGTGAAATAGTTGTACAAATGACCTAGCATGTGCCTCCAGCATATCGTAACTTGGTTCATCCAAAGTACAAGATTCATACAAATGTAAATAGTAACTTGATAATATCAGAACTCAAAAACAGCTTAATGAAACTGTCCCGGTGACAGAGAGCTCAGACCCATCTCACATTGCTCCAGATCTCTTTGTGCTTATATTCTGTATAAAGAACACCACAATGTATGTATGTATGTATGTATGTATGTATGTATGTATATATGTATGCATGTATGTATGTATGTATATATTTTTTCTTTATTTTCTAATGGCCAATACTGCAAAACTGAGCATTTTATTATGCCATTTTATATTACTAACTTAAAGGAATATTATGACATAATATTTGTTAACTTTAAGGTCCCTGACTATTATAAAAGTCTATGTCTTTGTCTATACCTTCTTTGCTGTTAGCTCCAGTAATAGAATTGAGATGTTGTATGGGATAAAAAAAGTGTGACATGGTCCTGGCCCCCAAGTAACTTGCAATAAGGACAAAAACAGCAACTGACAATTAGAGCTGCTTATGACTAGAATGGATAGTCTAGGTGGCACAGAGGATAGAGCATTGGGCTTAAAGTCAGGAGACTCCTCTTCCTGAGTTCATATATGGTCTCCCATAGTTACCAGCTATATGACCTTGGGCAAGTCACGTAACCCTGTTGCCTCAGTTTCCTCATCTGTAAATGAACTGGAGAAGGAAATGGCAAACTACTCTGGCATCTTTGCCAAGAAAACCCCAAATAGGGTCATGAAGAATCAGACATGATAGAAACACCCAAATAACAACAAAAGTAGGATAGTTTAGCTCTGGAAATACTAAGTTCCCTGAGAGTAGAGGCTGTCCAGCAGAGGCTTTGGGATATGGAATAGTGGGGATTTTCAATATAGAATTAAAAAGATGATTGCTAAGAATTTCAACTCAAGTTCTATGATTCTGTGAGGAGGTACAGATTTAGGTACTCAGGAAAAGCTTTTCTCAGGTGTGGTTCATTTGATTGGTTATAATTTTATGTGTGTATATTACAATATATATGTAATATATATGTATATATGTAATTTTGAAGAAAACACAATCAATAAAAAGTGTTTCTTGAGTGCCCAGCACCTACATTAGGAGTCACTTTAAGCAACTACAAAGGAAAAAGATCAGAGGATGGAGATCCTACCTTTTAGGGTGGCTTTCCAACCTAATTTTGGTACAGTCAGGAAAAAAAATAATTATAGAGCAACATATATTGATGTATATATATACACAAACATACCCATTTGTATATACATATATGCACACATATATACATTTGTGAGGGGGGGGGGCAGCTAGATAATGCAGTGGATGGAGTGCCACACCTGCAGTCAGGAAGACTCATCTTCCTGAATTCAAATCTGGCCTCAGACATTTACCAGCTGTGTGACCTTGGACAAGTCAATTAATCCTGTTTCTGACCTTGGATAAGTCAATTAATCCTGTTTCCTTCAGTTTCCTTATCTGTAAAATGAACTGGAGAAAGAAATAGCAAACCACTTCTGTATCTTTGCAAAGAAAACCTCAAATGGGGTCAGACACAACTGAAAAATGACTTAACAAATACATTTAGAAACTAAGAATATATATTCATAAACTAACAAACATATTCAGAGAATTTCAGATGGTTTTTGATCAAGAAAACTATGTTTCTATACTAATCATTTGAGAAGTAAATAAGACCTGCAAGACACTTAAAAATAATTTTTTTCCTCGTTAGATTTTGGCTCTAGGAAGGTAGTCTTATAGTAGGAACACCCTTTCTGGGCCTCAGTTTTCTTATCTGTAAATAAGAGAAATGATTTTAAAGGACATTTTCAGGTCTAAATTCTATAATTCTATGAGCCCTGAGAAAAGTATGCCTCATTATCTTTAGTGGAAACCATACAGAGTTGGTGACTAGAAGTAGTCTGATACAAGGCTAAAAAAGGCATGGTGCCTCAATCCCTTAAATCCCTTCCAAATAAAAAGAACTAACCTAGGTCTCTTCCTCATCAAGTTCACACTTACTTTAGTGGATAGTGTTGACACATAATCAATGAACAAGCATTCATTGTATGCCCACCATATGTATGATGCTATGAGGGATGCAAAGTATGAGTACAGGTCCCTGTCTTCAAGGAGTTTATAATCTAGGCCCCAAACAGTCTGATAAGTATGTCATGTCTCCTTCTGCATCAAAGACTGTCTCAATTTTATATTTGTAGCTCCAACACCTAACACAATTCTTGGCACATAGTAGGTGTTTAATTCATATTTAATGATTGTTGATTAGCGGTGAAAACAAAACAAACATACAAGGATAAAAGATGACTTAATTTTATCTGAGACAATAGCACAGCAAAGGGGACAGAATGGCCTTGGAAAATCACCTTGAATAATTATATGTCTAATCCTCTACTACTAGATGGAGTGTGTGTGTGTGTGTGTGTGTGTGTGTGTGTGTGTGTGTGTGTGTGTGTGTGTGTGAAACCATCTAAGGGCTAAATTAGCTGGCATTAAGTACAACTGCAGCAAGAAATCACAGACGGGAGAGATTGGCCTGTGAAAAAGTTTTTTGGGGGGAAGGAGTCTTTGAACTGTCCCTGACCTTTCCTTTTCCTTCCTGTTCCACATGTCATTTTATCAAACTCTTGGGTTTTGATTAACAGTCTGGTTTTACTGTCTTTGTCCTAAGACTGATGTAAATGGCTGCACAAGACTGGCGACTGACTTTTTTATCCCCTTTTCAACTGCCCCCAAACACTTATCATGCTGGCTCCAGTAAAGTCCATTGTTACAATGGTTATTTTCATACCAAGGGCATGAGAGAGATATTTATCTTCAGCTACAGCAGCAGTTTAAAATATAAGCCTTTACTTGGAAATAAATGGACTATAGTAAGAACACAGCTATCAACCATGACAAAATGAGAGGTGGTTTTCCACAAGGGTAAGTTATGTCATGCCCTTCAGAAATATCCTCAGAGGAGGTCTCCCCCAGAGGCATGATGGCCACCATCCATTTAGTCACATAAGTGGATCCACTTGCTGGTTGTCACAAAGGACAGTGGGTAGGTGTATCGGGAAGGTACTGATGGTCATAATTAGACAATGTTCTATTTGCAAGAGAATGGGGCTGGCTCATAGTGAGACCATCCAAGGTAGTCCCTGTTTCTCTCTACCACTATATCACAACACCAGAATCAGCAGGGCTCATTTTGCCTGGGAAGCTTTTCAAACAACCAATTCAACAAAGACCAAAACAAAGCTGTCCCTGCACCCAAAGGAGCCTACATTCTCCTGGGAGAATGCAATATATATAGAAATAGGTATGGTACAAGCCAAATTGAGAAAGAAGTTGTAATGTTAATTTAAATGGGAAGATCTTTCCCATTCATTAATAGACCCATGTGACCTGCCTGGATTACGTGGAGTCTGTGGTGGGAGGAGTTTGCTGAATGGGTGGAACAGGAAGTGGTGGAACTAGAGCAGAGCTGGGAGGAAATTGGTCAGAGAGCAGTGAGAACTGAAGGAGGCAGGCAAACAGGCAGCTGGCTGTGAGTGAGAGAAGGGCATTTTGTTTAAGGGAAGCCTGTTTGTTATTTGTGTAAGGGAGCTGGTTTGTGGGAAGCCTAACAGGGGGAAGGCTTGGGGATGGCATTGTCCTCTGTACTGTTATTGTGTACAGATTTCTTTGTTACTATGATGGATTTGGCTTTCTGGTGTCTGAATAAATATTTTGGGTCTGTCTTCCATGTGGAGAGTCTGTGGTATTTCATGATTCCAAATTGTGCCTGGATGTTCATGGCCACTGCAGGTGCTGTGAATATCACATTTGCACTACAGAAGTGAGCTCTAACAACTGGGGGATAGAGAAAGTCTTCTCTGAGACAGTGGCACCATGGTGGAGCCTTGAAAGAAGACAAAGATTCTTAGAAATAGGGATTCAAAATTATTACCTTCTGGGCATATAGAGGAACAGCTAAAGCAAATGTGTGGAGATGGGAGATGGCGCATTGAATTCAGGGAACCCCCAATAGTCCAATTTTACTAGAATTTATAGCTTAGGAAAGGGAGTAGTATGAACTAGAGCTGGAAAAGTAGGAAGAAGTTGGCTTATGGAAGGTATTAAAAGTCAAGATATTAATCTGTATGACTTGTATGGGAATATTATCTAGTCTTATAGGAAGTAACTAGCAATATCCTGAGACAATAGTAGCAAAGAAAGGAGTTGCCTTTAAAAAGTGCCTCTCATAACCATGAACATTCCATCCTCTATTGCTAGAAGCAGAATAGTTTTGTTCTTGGAATACTACACATAGTTTAATTATGTTATCATCTGGATGTCAATTGTTTTATCTACAGACACTTACGGGCCCCAAATACTTAATTTCTTAAATAAGTATCCAATCACAGTAATTTTCCTGACCTTTTGTTGGCATGAAATAAATGGTCTGATTTTTGTATTACTTGAAAAATGCTTTTTTTTCCTGCTAAGTTTTAAATTTGTGCTTTTAAAGTCATCACATAGTTGAACAAAGAGGAACATCACTTATTTGCAGCTGAGCACTTCAATCAATTCTTCACTGAGGCTTTACATTCTTAAGCTCCAGACTTTATCTTAGCATGTTTCACCTTCTGTATATGGTGGGTGTCAGGTGGTGCATGGAACAACCTTGCTGTCTCAAAGTCTTCATGACAAAGGAACAGACAGTAAGCCTGTAAAGGTATGTTTTAGTCAAGTATTTCTGAGGCAGGCATATTAATACTGAACTTGCTGACCTTTACTGACATAGGTTAGACTTCTTGGAAGTGAACCCTGAGGTGAGCTGGGAACAAGAAGAAGGAGGAGACTTGACAGATGTGCAGTGGGAGGTTTTCCATGTATAGGGAATAACGCAGGAGAAGGTGGGGAAGTGGGAGTGGGATGAGGGAAGTCAGGAGACTGAGCAGGCATTTGTTTGACTAGAGTGAAGGGAGCTGACAGAAGCGTAGGGGGAGGTAACAGTGATGCCATTGACAGGGATAGACTCTTAGATGGCCTTGCATTAAAAAGGCAGCCACCTGAATTATGCCTGGAAAGAATAACCACCAAAGTGATCATTATGGTACAGAAGTAGTGCTGAGTTCTTAAAGACTGTATCAGTAGAACAGAAATAACGACAATAATAATCACAGCTGGTAAGTATCAGAGGGAGGATTTTAACCCAAGTCTTCTTCAACTCCAACTCCAGAACATTAATACAGTGCTTTAGGATTCTGAAGTCCTTATCTGAACCCTACAAAAATTATGTGAGGTAGGCATTTTTATTTCATATACTTTGCAGACAAGGGAACTAAGGCATAAGAAAATTAAGTGGCTTATGATCACACAAGTAGGAAGTTTTTTTTTTCTTTTTAAATTCAAGGTAGGATTTGAACCTAGGTCTCATCAACAAAGAGATGGTCACCATGTTGTAATGTTCCTCCTCCATATGACAAACATACCACCTCCCCTCCCCCCCCAAAAAAATTCTTTCATTTTCTATTCTATTTCTTCACTTTAACTGAAACCTAGATTTCTCCTGAGGATCTCTTGAAACCCTCTCTTCTAAAGTTGACTTCTGTTTCTCCTATTTATAGGGTCAATAGAAAGGGGGTAGGTTACATTAAGGTCCCTATTACTTTTTCTAGACCGGGAGTTCTGAACCTTCTGTGTCAACTTTTGGCAATCTGGTGAAGCCCAAGGTTACACAGGTGATAATGGCAAAACTGGGATTTAAACCCAGTTCCTCTGACCCTGTGTTCTTTCCAAAGAGCCAGCAGCCCATATTTAACACCTAATTCAAATGCCCCGCTATGATCCCTTACCTCCCCACTTTTCTTCCTTGAATTTCATACAGCATTCTGCTCGTAATCTTTAATATGTTGTCTGTGTATTATTTTATATTACGGTTGCTTTTCTGTTCTGTATCTCCACTAAATTGGGAGTTCCATAAGGGCAGAGATCACATACCATTTATACTTTTCTACCTCCCCCAGTGTTTTACATATTGTAGGTACAGAATAAACGTCTAGCAAATTGAATTAGGCATGCTTTTGTCTAGAAACCAAGTTCTAATAGTCTTCAAATTAGATAATTTTCATATGAAAGGCTCTTAGTTCTTCTTTTTAAACAAACTGAACATGTTAAAATATAAATATTAAACATTCAAAAATAATATTTGGTGCATTTACTTTGATAAACAAAGTAGAAATGATACAGAACTGAAAATATTAAAAATATAAAATATAATTTTTAAAGCAAATATAAATTAGTTAAGTCACAGACATTTTTAGTTGTATCCATCTAATTCCCGTTCAATTTTTAAATACACATATTTACACATAAAGTGCTTCTGGCAAAAGTTTAAAAAAATACCCTCAAGTTTCTTAAACTGTGAGAAATCGGTTTCACAAACACTATAAGACTGTAACACCCCTGTTATGTATTTCATGCCTGTATACATAGTTGCTTTAAAAAGTATTAGTAGCACAAAATATTGTTTTCTTCAAAAATACTAATAAGTAAGCATCTTGGTATAAAAAGTATGTCAAGTACAGATTTTTTTTTTCATTTTAGGGCTTCCTGCCATGTTGTGTGGTTCCTTTGCTCTCCTCACTGTTTGATACAGCCATTTTTTTTAACCTTATAATTCTTTGGTTGCCATTACTTTGATCTGTCCCCTTGTTGAAGAAAACCTTTCAAATCTATTTTAATTCCTGAATTTTTGATTTCTTTCCATCTTATTTATACATACAGTGAAACAGTCATACACAGAAAGCACATATGGGTACATATGTGTGCATAGGCTCTCATACATGTACCTTCCCAGAAAATAGTGTTCATTCTCACACCAATGCATATTTTCCCACTGACCTAGTAGCATCTTTCCTGTCCACAAGGTACTCTTGTTTTAATGGTTTATATCCGTATAAGCAATGACATCTCAGACCACATTTAAGAGTTTACTATATGCCAAGTACCCTGCTAAACACTGAAGATAGAAAAGGGAAAAAAAAAATCCCTGCTCTCAAGTAGCTTCTAATGGTTAAATAAATATGTACATAAAAGATACACATGGTATACATTAAATCATTCAATAAACATTTATTGAGTACCTACTATGTGCCAGGCACTGCGCTAAGCACTGAGACAGAAAGAAGGGAAAAATCCCTGATTTCAAGGAGCTTCTAATAGGAAAGATAACATGCTAAATAAAAATGTACATAAAACACAATGCATTTTAAATCATTCAATAAACATTTATTGAGTACCTACTATGTGCTAGGTACTGTGCTAAGCACTGAGAAAGAAGGGAAAAATCCCTGATTTCAAGGAGCTTCTAATAGGAAAGATAACATGCTAAATAAAAATGTACATAAAACACAATGCATTTTAAATCATTCAATAAACATTTATTGAGTACCTACTATGTGCCAGGTACTGTGCTAAGCACTGAGAAAGAAGGGAAAAATCCCTGATTTCAAGGAGCTTCTAATGCGAAAGATAATATGCTAAATAAAAATGTACATAAAACACAATGTATTTTAAATCATTCAATAAACATTTATTAAGTAGCTATTATGTGCCAAATACTACTGAGTGCTAAAAATACAAAAAGAGGTGAAGGTTATAAACAAACATTCACAACTCAAGTTATGTATAGGCCAAATAGGAAATAATTAACAAAGGGAAAGGAAGAAAAAATTTAAAAGGGTTGGGGAAGGCTAGGTAATCTAGAGGAAAGAAACTAACGGGACTGTATGGTGAGGGAAAAGGAAGTCCTGAAGAAGGTGGGATTTCAGCTGAGTCTTGAAGGAAGCTGGCTAGGAAAAAGGAAGGTGTTGGAGGTAAAGAAGGAGAGGACTAGGAGCATGGAATTAGGAAACATTATGTACTACATGAGGAATAATAAACAGGTTAGTGTATCTGGATGATAGAGTGCATGAAGGGGAGTAACATAGAGACTTAAAATGTAGGAAAGGATCAAGTTGTTAAGGGCCTTAAAAGTCAAACTTTGGGATGGGGGGCAATATTGTTTATTGAGGAAGAGGGTGACAACAGTCAGACCCTGGGCTTTAGGAAAGTCACTTTGGCAGGTAAGTAGACAACATCTTTGATCTGGTCTCTGCTAGGAAAAAAGAGACATCTGGGGCCCTGGACCAGTCAAGATAGCTGCCATAGCAGAAAGTGGAAAGGACTGGAAGAGAGAGGCCCTTGTTCTCTTTCCAGCATAGGGGAGGGCAAGTGAGGTGAACTCAGCCACCTCAATCATCATCTAATCCAGAATGTTTTCTACCAGAGTCTTGGGTCAGCTCGGGATACAAGAAGGAAGGAAAAGTGCCATTAATGATGTTTCCAGGAATTTCTAAGGCTAAAGAAGCTGAGAGGATGAATGAGCTAACCTTATTTGTGGGTGGAGGAGAAAAGCCCCTTAATAAGATAAAATGTTATGTTGGTGAATGAACCTAATGACAGCCTCAAAGGTATCAGCCAACGGTATTCCTTTGAGTTAAAGTCTAAAAGATCCCTGGCAAAGACAAAGAAATACTACCTGGGGGCAGTACAACATGATTGTAGTATCCCTCATTAATAGCTTAATTAAAATAAATTCCTCTGCTTAACTAACCAGTCTCCTAGCAGGGCTCTGATAGAATGGGATACAGGAAAAGTAAATTTTGAATGTGTTTGAGAGGACAAAGAAAGATGCAGTGTTCATTGGGGCGCGTTGCTAGCTGGTGAACTGAATGAGGATATTGCGTACCTAGAAAGGCATGCCCTTTAATGAATTTGCTTGCAAATTAAATAATTTTGCCCACTTCCTACAAATTTGGGGGATCTGTGGTGTTACACACTAGAATTTCAACATGCAGCATTGTAGGGGGACTTCTATTTATTCTCTCTCTGTAAAGAGAATGCTTGCTTGATTTTTCCATACTATCCAACAGGTAGGGGCAAGCAGCCTTATACAATTTGAATCCCCATGACCCCTTTCTCTCCATATACATACTTGTACAGATTCCAGGGCCTGCCTGGAGGAACAAATTTAGGAGGAGGAAGGAAAAAACTAGATCTTTTGTGATCTTAGAAATGCTGATATTGGTAGGAAATATACCTCTTGGGTGATAGTAGAGGAAAGGAGATAACAGACTGTGGATTAGTTCTGTCTATTCTACAACCAAAGCAGATTTCAAACTAACTACAACAAACAAAAACAATAGCTAGCATTCCCATTTTAAGGTTTGCAAAAAAGTGCTTTACGTTGTTTACCTTAGACTGGTTTTTTTGGTATCAAGAAATAGAACTCAGCAAAGAGGTTTCAGAGTACAGTCATCTCTTCTACATAACAACTTTTCCCATAACAGTTTCAATATATGGCAGGTCAGTATAAGAAATTAAACGGGAATTTGGGGAATTTAAAAACTCAGAAATGCGTAAAGTATATGTATAATATCAACATATTTTATCTTTTAATGCCATAATAATTCAGCCTTCTTCTCTGAAACAAAGGAGGGCCAAAAAATTTTATGCAGATTTTCCAGATCACAGGGGCACTGTACCACTAACCCCTGCCAATTAGAAGAGCTAACTGTAAAGGCATCCTGGCCAATTTTGGTATTTCAGCTGTAACACTGAACTGATAAGAACTAGTAAAATTTACCCATTGTACCCTCCCTCCCCATCCCCACTCTTTATTCAGGATCTGGACAGAAGGGCAAAATTTTCCTTTGGGAAAGTGGCTTGTAACGCCACATGCTGAATGCTTTGGAGGACTGCAGGTAGAATGACAAAGGACAGTTATTGTAGATCCAGCTGTTACAGTGACATTCTTCATTATAGAATTATGTGGTTTAGCATCATAGATTAATAAACTTAGAGATCATTCTGCCTAATTCCTTTGTTGTACAGATGATACAACTAAAGCAGATGTTAAACAAGAAAGTGGGGATTTGAGACCAACTTCTTTGACTTTAGCTAGGTTGGCACAGAGGATAGAACGTGGAGCCTTGGAGTCAGGACGATATGAGTTCCAATGTTACCTCAGGTACTAGCTGTGTGACCCTGGGAAAGTCATTTAAACTCTCTTTGATTCAACCTTCTCAATTGTAAAATGGGGATAATAATAGCATCCATCTCCCAGGGTTGTGAGAATCAAATGACGTATTTGTAAAATGCTTAGCACAACTCACACAGAGCACGTGTTCGCATGGTGGTCAGAAGAAGCTATACAAGGACACTCTCAAGGTGTCTCTGAAGAACTCTAGAATTGATTGTGTGACATGAAAGACACTGGTACAGGGACCTCCTCCCTGCCCCCCAGCATGGTGTGCCCACATCAGAGAAGGTGCTGTGTTCTATGAGCAAAGCAGAATTCAAGTAGCTCGAAAGATATGTGAGATGCACAAATTTGGAGAGTCCACCCAAAATGTTCACAGGGACTATTTGTGTCCAATCTGTGGTAGAGCATCCCAAGCTTGTATTGATCTCATTGGTCATAGCTGGACACCTTGTGCCTTGATTCTAACATAGTGTTATCATTTTGGATCTCTAAGAATGAAGTACAACAACCAACCAACTAGCCAGCACAATGCCTGGAACATAGTAGGTGCTATATAAATGTTAGCTATTAATGTTGTTAGTATTATTATTAAAACTTGCTTCCTTGTCACTGTTCTATGCTTAATTCAGTATGAAGTAGATCAGTTTGGCACACTATATGTAGAGTTTAATTACTAATGTAATTTTAATGACTAATTTAGTCCTTACTAAATGGCAGATGCTCTCTAGAAGGTCTCCTAATATGAACCTCAAGGGCAGAATTATAGGAAGTGTCCAGCATATTTTCATCCATTTAAAATATCTACCATATTTTTTTTAAAAAAGCATAAATACCTCTATAGATTTATTTCCCAATCATCTTCATTTCATGATCTATTTTTTCTAACAAAAAGTACTTGGTGCATTTAAATTATATGTCAAGAAAGTATTTCTCAACATTTCATAAAGAGTGTGGGCAACTTCCACTATTATAGGTCTTATTTATATTCATAATCATGAAGGAATATATGCCTGATCCATAAGACGTTTTCCCCTCTTCGAACTTCTGATGTTTATTTGTAGATAGCTGATTCTAATGTGGGGAAAAATGAATGCTAATAACATTTGATTTGAAATAATTTACTGAACAATAGACACTGATTCTTCTCTAAACTTTTTCTTGCTCAGTTTTCACATAACCTTAAAAACTAAGGTATAGCATATCAGCAAGGAAAATAATAATTTATAGCTTTTTTCTCAATTGCTGTCATTGTTTTTGCTATGTTATATAAGGCTTACATATTCCCTGAACATCTCCTGATTTCTGAAAACTATGGAAAGTTAGCACATACAAGAAAAATAATTGAGACTTACTCATAAAATTGTCAAAGACAAAGAAGTGAGAAAGAACATATGTCTCCCAAAAAACCCCTTCTTGACCTTCATACAAAACTTCTCTACATTCTTTCCAGCCCCAAATCATCAATCCAAATTTAGTATTGTGATGTATGTTGTAAATCTTGTTTATAAGTTTTGTTTGGTTTTCCATTTTATCTAGTGTCACATAATTAACTATGTGAACAATAAAGCCAGCTAATTCTTCTGATTTCCTTGGTCCCAAAGTAATGTAGGATAAAATATTTTTAAAATTTCACAAGTGATATATTCTTTAAAAATAAACTATTGGCACACTTTTCTGTGGGGAAATATTTATGGAAACCTATATGTCAATCATAAGAAAGATGAGGTTGGTGCTTATAGAATAAACACCATCAAATGTATATAAGAACTAAGAAATGAGTGATATTGTCATCTTAATGTATTGTTAACTGGTTAACTGGTTATTGGTAGGAGGTGGTAAGAAAATCATTCCTCTCTAATGATCATCTGTCCCTAGAGGGTTTATTTATCAAAAACTCCAAATGTGTTTCACAGATGGACTACAGTCTTCTCCTAGAAAACTAAAAGAAAATATCTTTAAGAAAGCCTGAAGCTGAAGCATATACATATACACATACACACCAACATATATCATAGTCTTCTGTCCATGATGATACATCATCGTGTTCTGTTTTTAGCAGATGAGACTGCTAACAGTGGTATCAAATCTTCAAAATGTTCATATCGGCAAACTTTATATTTCTAAAGAGTTCCTTCAAATGTTATTTTATTAATTCATTAAAATCATTTTTAAAAGCATACCCCAATCATGAGTCAGTTAATGTGTTAGATCCTGGGGATGCAAAGAAAAAAAACAATCCCTGACCTCAGGAAGCTCATAGTCTACTAGGAGAAGAGTTGGTTTTATAAGAATGATTTTTCATATAAGACAGACAAACCTATCTGGGTACAGGCAGTAATAGAGTTGTTTCAGGTCCACTTGAGAAACTTACATACATCCTGAAAACTTTTTTTCTGCATCAATTTCAAGGCCTTAAGAATCTCTCAAAATGGGATTGAAATAAATATATTACCATCCTTAGACTCCATCTAGAATACGTAGATTATATAATATTAAATCCATATGGCATTGTAGCATCTGGGATAGCAACATACTCAAAATGAAACATAAATGAAACTATTGGGTGGATCTTTATCTTGAATTGCACAAAACTATATTGCAAAAGGCATTTCATAGATTTGTGTGATTTCAAATTTAGAAGGTAGATCATCTAATGCAATCCTTATCTGTTCAGGGGCTCCCCTCCAAAATAACCTCAAGAGTTCTTCATCCAGCTTTAATTTAAATACTTATAGAAATGATGAACACACAGGTTCCCGAGGTAGCCCCTTTCACTTCTGGAGATCTCTATTGGTTAGGAAGCTTGTCCTTAGCCTGAGCTGAAACCTATCTTTTCTGCCAGTTTCTACTTATTTCCCCTACCTCTGCCCTCCAGGGCCAAGCAATAGAAGTATAATCCCTTTTCCACTTGATCACCCTTTAAGTATTTTTGAAGATAGCCAGGCATCCTCTAATATTCTTTCACTCCTTCCTTCCATGGGCCAGTTCCTCCAACCAGTCCTCATATGCCATGTTTCTAATTAATCAGAATTTGGATTTAGAAGCAATCTAGAACATCAAGTGGCAAGACAGAACTCTATACATTTCTGAATAACTTGTGGCTTTTAGTGAAACCAAACCATGCTCTATCTGAATTTCAGGGCATCATTTTGAATCAGCATTATTAACCAGCAACCATAAATAATAATAAACTTAATGAGAACAGGAACAAACAGCTCACATTTATAAAGTAAAGTGTTTTAGGGCTTGAAGACCTTGGTTCAAGTCCTTCTTCTTATACATGTTAGCTGTGTGACTGGGATATGCTGGTAAATATTTAACTGTCAGCTCTTCAGGAAAAAATGTATATAGGACACTTCTTTAAATTAAATCTGAATTATTAACATTTTCCTCCATCACTTTCTTAAGTCTACAGTCAATCAACAACAGCAAAAAATTAGGCCCCAATTAATAGCATTTGCCAATTTCCAAGGTATAAATACTCACACTGAAATTTTAACTGTGCTCCAATAACACCCCAACACCCTGGGCAAGTCACCTAACATTTCAGAGATCTAGGCCACTCTTTAAGAGTAGAAGTTGAGGAAAAAGTGCTCACCTGTATTAGGAGAGGAAATTCCCTCACCTGGGAATTCCCTATACCAATAAAATCATGTGTCCAGTCATTATTTAATCCCTAACTAGATAGTATTTAACAAAGTCTTTTGTATGGACACAACATTTAGATATGAGTTAGATGACAGAATATTTCAGTGCAATTAGAATTGGATAAATGACTGGATCAGAAGGTGGTGATGAATCAGTCAGTGTCAGCCTGGTGAGAGGTACTGAGTACAGAATCTCAGGACTGTGTCCTTGGAATTACATGTTAAGATTTTTGATCAATGAAAGTTCATGTTCAAGTATTGGCTCTGTTATTAATCAGCTATATGACATGAACAAAATACTTGGACTTTCTGAGCCTAGGTTTCCTCGTTTCTAAAATAGAAATAATAGTATTTGCACTGAGATGAGTACTTTGTAAATTACAGATTGGTACTTAAATGTATGCTGTTAATGTTAATAAACCTTTAAGTAAACATGAAGGACATTGTCTTTATGAAACAGAATCTCTTTATAAGAGTTATACAAAAAAAGATGCTACGTATGAAATGTCCATCTTTTTGCCATCTGTAGGAAATGCCTTGCATGCCTCACTGAAACAAATAAACAAAAAAATCCAGACCAGTTTGGGAAAGGACCAGAAACAGAAAAGAAAAGTACATTCTCAATAGGGCCAGGCAAGGAAATATTTTCATTTTCCAGGGAGGTTTCTTTTTCAATATACTTATATCCTCCATACAAAGAAAAGCAAAACGTTTTGTCATTCTGTGGGCTTGGATACCTGTTGTAATTGGGAAGAAAAATCAAAACCCTTTCCTGCCCCAGTGTTTGGCTGAATGAAGGTTGGCAGCTACAAACGTATCAATAAATTCAGTGAGATTGGTTGGTGGGAAAATGTTATTTCATTCCAATAGGATCTCACCACACTTTAAAAGAATTATTACAACTTACCACTCTTTAAAGAACTGTGAATGAAATGATTTAACTATAGTTATTTACAAGATACAAGGAAAAAACAGAAATTTGTCCCTGGCAAATCAAGCCAATTCTCCCCTCCTACCCTCCCTCCCCCACCTAGCAAATGCTTTTAAATCAATATCCAAGGAGAATATGTTAAATATTTGCATAGTAAGCATCAAAAGTAGAGTCAGCTAGGTAGTATAGTGGCTAGGACACTAAGCCTGGAGTCAGGAAGCTTTGAATTCCAATCTAGCCTCAGTTATTGACCCTCAACAAATTATTGCACCTCTACTTGCCTCAATTTCCTCATTTGCAAAATGGGGATAATAATAACACCTACTTCCCAGGGTTGTAGTGAGGATAAAATGAGAAGATATTTGTAAAGTGCATTGTACTATATAAATGCTAGCTATTATTATCTGTATCCCTTTAAATAACTCAAACATGTTGTTTCCCTGTCTATAGTCTTCCTTATAGAATTTCAATTCTCCAGTTACTTAGAAACTCAAATGGAACCATTCCTATCTGTTAAAGAGTACTGTAGAATGCAAGGGTCCCTGTTTTCACTCATCAACTAAACTTCTCAACACATCTTTCCCAGAAATCAATTAAAAGACTGGTTGACAAGCAGTGATTTATGTTTAGAAGTGGAGGGTCAGAAGAGTGATGACAAGGAGAGGGAAAGCAGAGGGGATAAGGGATTTCCCCAGAAAGAATCAGAATGGAAGAGTCTATACTGGATAGACACAAGGAACATGTTGGTTAGAAAATTTTACTAGCAAAGCCAGGATCAGCTTTCAAGGTTTGGTTTTAGATCAGTATGCAGGCAAGTGTTGCTCTCTTTACGTTACGTTAGTAACAATATGTTACTCTGATAGCAAGGCATTTGAAGAGGTACACAAACTCCAGAGCCTTGCCTTTGGAGATAATTAAGATCATCTAATAGGTTTTTGATTTTGGTGTTGATGACAGTGAGAATGAGGCTATCTGACTCCACAAATTAACTTTGAAAAGTCAGTGGGGAAAGAGAAGACAGCACAGTCAAAGGACCTTAAATTACACCTCTGATCATACGTGTGACCTGGAAAAATCTCTTATTCTCTCTGGGTCTCAGTTTCCTCATCTGTAAAATGACCGTTAGATGGCCTTTGAGGTCCCTTTGGAGTTTGGATCTATGATTCTATGAATGTGAGATGTTCGCTTATTCTATATTTGATCAACTTCGAATATTTCTGAGTAAACACAACATTCAGTATGTTAGCTCATTTGTCCTAAAACACAAACAAGGTCTATGAAATAAATGAAAACATCCTAATTGATTCTTTTATTGTTGAGCACTCATTCTTCTTCTTACTTTTCTTTCTTATTTTTATTATTGATATTATTTGACTAGATCTGTGATTTCATTGATATAGGGAACTCATAGTGAGAAAATCCCTCTATCAATGCAGACTGGCCTCTGCTTTTCAACCTATGAGCTTCCTGAGGCACTAAGAAGTTAGATGATTTGCTAAGGGTCATACAGTAGAGGCAAGGTTGGTATCCAAGACTCCCTGACTTGGAGGCCAGCTCTATTCACTACCTGCCTTCTTATTATCAAACAGAATTTAATAAATCCTACAAAGAACATTGTGGCTAGGTGATACAGTGGATAGACTCATCTTTGTGAGTTCAGATCTGGTCTCAGACACTTACTACTTGTGTCACCCTAAGCAAGTAGCTTAACCCTGTTTGCCTCAGTTTCTTCATTTGTAAAATGAGCTGGAAAACCATTCTAATACTTTGTGGAAAAAAAGTCCAAATGGGCTTGGACACAACTGAACAACCAAACAAAAAATATGACTTTATTTTTCTACTGTACCCAAGAAATTAAATGAGTTTATTCTCCCCTCATCCTGGTCTTCTACATTTTCAGTCATCTTACACCTCACTCCCCTCTATATACTTTGTAATCCAGAAACACTGGCCTCCTGGCTGATCTTCTCCATCTCTTGACTCCATGTATTCTCATGGGCTACCCTCACTGCCATGCTGGTATTTTCTGCTCCCTCATCTCCTTGTCTGGATCTTTCTGGCTTTATTCAAGTCTGATCTAAAACCCCACCTTCTTCAAGAAAGCCTTTTCCAATTCCCCTTAAAGATAATGCCTTCCCTCAATTGATTCTCTCTATTTTGTCTTGTACGTATCTTGCTTACGTATAGTTGTTTGCAGATTGTCTCCTCCATTAGACTATGAGCTTTGTATTCTCAGAGTACAGCAGTGTCTGGAACATGATGGACCCTTAATAAAGGTTTTTTATTTGAACAGACTGTCACTTTAGACAAATCACTCATCTCTCTTTGCTTTAAATTTCCTCACCTACAAAATGAGAGAATTTGACTAGATAACTGTCGAAGTCCTTTCTAACTCAATATTATGATCCTTCTGGTTCTAAGTACTATGTATTCATGAGGTAAACAGAGAAATAGAACAATATTTTTTTGAAAGAAAGAATAAGAAAAAATAAAATATCAAAAAAATTCAAATATGGAAATATGTTTTGCATGACTACCCATGTACAATGCATGTAAAATTGCTTCCTGTTGGGACTGGAAGCTCAATTCCGTGTGGACGGTCTCGGGCGGGTAAAAGTGGGACTTCTAAATCTTAGAGTCTTACGAGGCCCTCCATGAACAGCGGGGGTTCGAGAAGGTCAGACTGAGCTAGCTCGGCTAGCTCGGGTATTTCCGCCTCTCCCCGGGAGATACGTGATGGGTGGAGTCTCCCTGCCCTCGAGGTCATCCCGGATTGGAGCACACCTAGTTACCTAACAGCACGGTATTGAGATGCAAACTGTGTGGCTGAAGATTAAGTAGGATTGAGGAAGCCAGAAAGCTCTCTCTTAGCACGTGTGGAGCCAAGAGGACAGTAGGCTCCGCTCCTCTTCTTTCCTCTCTCCCCTCCCCCTCTCTCTCCACTTGTACTTCTACTTCCAATCCCTTAAGCTTAGCCTCCTTAGGAAATCTCCCCCTCTTCCTCCTAAGGAAGACCCCCCTGCACTTGTAACCGAAACCCTGAAATAAAGCTCAACCCCTGTTCGACTCTGGAACGTCCTTTCTCTCATACGTTTATCCGGTTTGGCCAACCGAAGACCTGGGACAGGTAAGAAAGACTCGGGTAGCCCAATACAGGCCTCTAGGTCTGGCAGTTGGCGCCCCAACAGGGATTGGGAGCGTAGATAATCCTGGGTGCTTTTGGGGTACACCCGGAAGGGGCTGTGAAAGAAGCGAGTCCCGAATCCTAGATTCGGAAGGAGAGAAAGGGGAGAGAAGCTTCCCAAACCCCTGGGAAAAAGGCGGAGATGGGGAATCTATTGCCAGTAATAAAGCCAGAGGAACAGGAGGTCTGGGCTGAGAAACTTCACAGGGAATGCAGGAAGGCGGGGGTCACAATAGAGTTAGATGACCTCCGAGAATTTTGTAAAAGGATTTGGAAAGTTTCTCCTTGGCTCAAGCAGGCAGGAATATCAAGAGAAAAATGGGGAGCGGTCGGAGAGCAAATGACTGCTTACGAGCAACAATACCCTGGGGAGCTGGAGGATTTAGATTTCCTGATATTCGGTGTAATTAAAAGCCTGCTGGAAGGGCCGGAGAGGCCAGGGCGGGATTGGAATGAGAGTGGAAGCGGAGAGAGGGGAGGGGAGAACACAGGAGGGATGGAGAGTCCAGGCAAGCAGAAAGTTAAGCGGAAAGTTAAGGAGCGTAAAGAAAAAATAGACTCGGAGCTCCATCTAGCGGATGGAAAAGGCGAGGCAGGGGAGAATACGCCGTGCCTTCCCTCCGCGCCTCCTTATAACCTGCTCCATTGGTCAGACAGTTCAGGGCCACAGTCCAGTTTGGAAAAAGGAATAACAAAGGCTATAGAGAATGGAGAAGATGTAGGGACATTTCCTGTGAGCCACATACCTATAGAGTGGAAGAGAGTGGCGACTCTTAAAGAGGCTTGTACCAAGCATGGCCCTAATTCACCCTTTGTCATAGCCATGCTTGAAACTCTCAGTGGTCAGTTCGTTCTGACTCCTAATGACTGGAAGAGCTTAGCTAGAGCCTGCCTCACCCCTGGGCAGAATGTGATTTGGGTATCAGAATTTTCTCAGAGGGTAAAGAGCACTACCGGTGGGCTAGGGGCTCAGGCCCCCCAGGCTTATCAGCAATTTACAGGAACAGGGCAGTTTGAGGCTACAGGAAATCAATTACAGTACTCAGCCTCCGATTATGTTTTGATTGCCGGAATGGCTATGAGCCGCCTCGGGATGAGGTTATCAAATTTTTAGTAAGGGCCATTGCTGTTGCTCTGGAGTCCCCACCCTTGAATTGGAAGTCAGACACCCCGATTTGGGTGGAGCAATGGCCCCTGACTCCAGAAAAACTCCAGGCACTACAACTATTGGTTAAGGAGCAATTAGAAAAAGGAAATATAGAGCCATCAAAGTCACCCTGGAATGCTTCTGTGTTTGTTATAAAGAAAAAATCCGGGAAATTCAGGTTCCTTACAGATGTTAATGAAGCATTTGTAAGCACCTGGCAGCAGCTATACCAAAGTAAAGAGCTGCTATGCATTCTTATCAATTTTACCTTAAAGGCGATCCTCGCTAAACAAAGAAGGGGAAAAGGTCGCCTAATACAATCAGAGCTAAGATTAAGAGGCCTAATACAATCAGAGCTAAGATCAAGAGGCCTAATACAATCAGAGCTTGATACAGCTGTCTCAAAAAGCGCACATACTACTCCAGCTATGAGACATTTTAAGATACTAATAGGGGGTCGAGGGTATGTTTGTGTCTCCACAGGAAAAGGGAATGCGTGGATTCCCATTAGAAGGATCCGTAAGTGGGAACCGATGTCGGAGACGGCGGAGACCCCGGAGAGCCCAGAGACCCCGGAGAAGGATCATACACCACCTGAGCCTGCTGCTGACAGCTTTAACCTTGCTGCCCAGAGAGGAAGCAGCCCTCATCACAACCGCAGACACTGCTGCTGACAGCTTCAATCTAGGCATCCTTTTTTCGTCAGCTGAATGAGGACTTTGATATCACAAACCCAGGACACTTGGGTGGGGAGGAGGTGACCAATTTTCCACCTGTATAGATCCATTTGCAAGATTAAGGGAGTGGTGATGTAAGGCGCCTACACCACCTGCTTCTCTTAAAATATGCTTTGGGATTAGTTGATTGCACTTCCCCTGTTGTAACTCAGCCATTTAGTTTCATCTTTGTTTTATTTGATGCCTCCCTTTGTCAGTTGTGCTAGCTGCAGATTTCTGTGTGAATGAAGTCTTGTTGTAGGGTACTCATATGCTAAAGGCCTTCCTAATCCACTCAGCCTCCAGCCACTGTTTGCTCTAGAGCCAGGTGCGCTCCGCGCATAACAAAGAAGGGGATATGTTGGGACTGGAAGCTCAATTCCGTGTGGACGGTCTCGGGCGGGTAAAAGTGGGACTTCTAAATCTTAGAGTCTTACGAGGCCCTCCATGAACAGCGGGGGTTCGAGAAGGTCAGACTGAGCTAGCTTGGCTAGCTCGGGTATTTCTGCCTCTCCCCGGGAGATACGTGATGGGTGGAGTCTCCCTGCCCTCGAGGTCATCCCGGATTGGAGCACACCTAGTTACCTAACAGCACGGTATTGAGATGCAAACTGTGTGGCTGAAGATTAAGTAGGATTGAGGAAGCCAGAAAGCTCTCTCTTAGCACGTGTGGAGCCAAGAGGACAGTAGGCTCCGCTCCTCTTCTTTCCTCTCTCCCCTCCCCCTCTCTCTCCACTTGTACTTCTACTTCCAATCCCTTAAGCTTAGCCTCCTTAGGAAATCTCCCCCTCTTCCTCCTAAGGAAGACCCCCCTGCACTTGTAACCGAAACCCTGAAATAAAGCTCAACCCCTGTTCGACTCTGGAACGTCCTTTCTCTCATACGTTTATCCGGTTTGGCCAACCAAAGACCTGGGACAGGTAAGAAAGACTCGGGTAGCCTAATACAGGCCTCTAGGCTTGGCAGCTTCCCATCTCAGGGAAGGGGAAGGGAAAGGAAAGAGATCATTTGGAATTCAAAAATGTTTTAAATGAATGTTTAAAATTGTTTGTACATGTAGTTAGAAAGAAATAAAATAGTGAAAATAAAGAATAAGGAGAAATAGCCATTCTAATACTATATTTCTATACAATGGAACTGGATGGTACTGAATTCATGGGTGATTTTATCCGTTAGGCAAACTGAAAGCCAATGTGCATGTCTCAAAGCTGAAAAACATCCCCACTCATTAAATTCTCGTAATATAATTCCAAAGATGTGTACCTGTAGATCTTGTCGTCTTTACATCATAGTGAAAAACAGTTAAATTTTAAGTGGTTCTTACTGTAACAAGCCCAGGGAACCTTTCCAAGGAAGTTTATTAAATATAAGTAATATGGAAGTGTGTACAAATGTAAACTCATGCATGAGTCCAGTGGAAATCCTCTAACAGCACAATTAGGATTTCTATGAGATTCTCTAAGTTGTAAACCAATGCATGGATAGAAAGCATATTTTTTAAGAAATAAAAAGGAAAAACTCTAAATCTATTTGTACTATTTAATTTGGGGAGGCACATAAACTTTAGTCCCTTGTCTTTGGTGATAATTGACTATCGAATATGACTTTTGATGATGATGCTGATGACAATGAGAATGAGGCTATAGGATGATACAATTATTGTGTCATCATAACTTTGAAAAGTCAGCAGAAAAGAGCCCAAAATGGTCCATTCATCCACAGAATGGAATAAGCATCATATTCTCAGAGAGAAGTGAGGCATTGCCAACTCTGTCAAGGACTTGCATTCCCATCTAGCTAATGAAGGAAGGGATGGCATCTGGAATGTAGATCACATTTTGGAGTAAGGAAAAGTAGAACTCTTTTTTGTTTGTAGTTTGTTTTCTCTCCTAGGGTTATTGTTAGAGGAAGATATGTAAGAATATGACAGAATGATTTATGTTTGATACTAATAAGCCCTTGTTTCATTTTTTTCTCTGTAGTTCCATAGTACATAAAATGTACTCTAATATATAGGCATAACTTTCATACATACATACAGTTACAGGTGTAGAACAGTTACAGGGGTACCTAAAGGATTAATTCATGCTGCTTGATAAGATCTTATTGTTTCTTTGCTTCTAGTTCCTTTAAATTGATTCTATATTCTGCTCACATTTTGAATTGGGAAATCAAAAGCTTTAAAATTTCTTTTGAAAGGCAATGTAGTCCTAAACAGGTACTCAGAAGGACTGAATTCTGGTCATCACTCTGTCTTTAACTAGCTCTGTGACCTTAAGCAATTCATTTTAATTCTCTTTGCCTCAGTTTCTTCCTCTAAAAAATGAGGGAAGAAGGACTATGAGGGAGGATGTACTTGATGACCTTTAATGTTACTGCTAGATCTGAAAGGAATGACTTTCCAATTCTAGAGAGCATATAAATATCTCTATAATGAAAGAATGTAAGAAGATATATTGGAGGAAAATTCACTTGGACATGCAGGATGACTAGCTTTTACCCGAAAATCTTTTATCAACCTCTGCCATTGGCCTTAATAACACCACACAATAACCCACTTCTTTCCCATTTAGTATTCCTAGAAATCAGTATATTGAAAATGAAATTGGTATTCCTTTGAATTAAATCACAACATTACAAAAATAGCAACTTAAAAACATAATGTTTCAGGAAAATTACTCTCGTTGTAATTGCTTCAACAATAGATTTATCTTTTGTCGAGGTAACACTGCTCTTAAAGGTACCAGTGTTTGGATCAAGTGACCTTGGGTAAGTCACTTAATTTCCCAAGGTGTCAGTTGGTTCACTTGCAAAATAAGGGGGTTGAACTAGATGGATTTTGAGGAACATTTCAGCTGTAGATCTATGACCCCAACCAAGATATTGGTTGTGGTTAGCCAATTTCTTCTCCAGTTCATTTTACAGGTGACGAAACTGAGACAAAGAGTAATTATTATCATAACTGTATAAATTCTGTGTTTAAAAAATACCAGGATTCTAATTCCACACATACCATAATTTTCTTTGAAAAATCATCCCCCTAAACAGAGTCACATTACCATGAGAAAGAGAAAGAAGAACACTCATTAACTTTGTGACTATAGATAAATTACTTCATTTCTTTGAGCCTCAGTTTTTTCATTCATAAAATAGGGATTCTTATTTTTTATTTAAAGTTTTTAACATTCATTTCCACAAAATTTGAGTTCCAGATTTTCTCCCCATCTCTCTCCTCTCCCTACCCTAAAAAGCCTTGCATTCTGATTACCCCTTCCACCAGTCTGCCCTCCCTTCCAACACCCCTCCCTTCCCTTATCCCCATCTTTTCTCTTGTCCTGTAGAGCAAGATAAATTTCTATACCCCATTACCTGTATTTCTTATTTCCCAGTTGTACACAAAAAACAATTCTCAATATTTGTTCCTAAAACTTTGAGTTCCAACTTCTCTTCCTTCCTCCCTCCCTACCCATTCCCACTGAAAAGGCAAGCAATTAAATATAGGCTATGTATGTGTAGTTTTGCAAATGACTTCCATAATAGTCATGTTGTGTAAGACAAACTATATTTCCCTCCATCCTACCCTGCCCTCCCATTTATTTTATTCTCTCTTTTGACCTTGTCCCTCCCCAAGAGTGTTTACTTCTAATTGCTCCCTCCTCTCATTTGCCCTCCCTTCCACCATCCCCCCACCCTGCTTTTCCTCTTCTCGCCTACTTTCCTGCAGTGTAAGATAGGTTTTCATGCCAAATTGAGTGTGCATGTTATTCCTTCCTTGAGCCAAATGTGATGAGAGTAAGCTTCACTTTTTCCTTCTCATCTCCCCTCTTTCCCCTACACTGAAAAATCTTTTTCTTGCCTCTTTAATGAGAAATAATTTGCCCCATTCCATTTCTCCCTTTCTCCTTCCAATATGTTCCTCTCGCCCCTTAATTTTATGTTTTTAGATATGATCCCTTCTTGTTCAACTCACCCTGTGTGCTGTGTGTGTGTGTGTGTGTGTGTGTGTGTGTGTGTGTGTATAATCCCACCAACTACCCAGTTACTGAGAAAAGTTTCAAGAGTTACAAATATTATCTTTCCATATAGGAATATACACCGTTCCACTTTAGTAAGTCCCTTATGATTTCTCTTTCCTGTTTACCTTTTCATGCTTCTCTTGATTCTTGTGTTTGAAAGTCAATTTTTTTTCCAGCTCTGGTCTTTTCATCAAGAATGCTTGAAAGTCCTCTATTTCACTGAATGATCACTTTTTTCCCCTGAAGTATTATACTCAGTTTTGCAGGATAGGTGATTCTTGGTTTTAATCCTAGTTCCTTTGACTTATAGGATATCATATTCCATGCCCTTCAATCCCTTAATTTAGAAGCTGCTAGATCTTGTGTTATCCTGATTGTATTTCCACAATACTTGAATTGTTTCTTTCTAGCTCCTTGCAATATTTTCTCCTTGACCTGGGAACTCTGGAATTTGGGTACAATATTCCTAGGAGTTTTGCTTTTTGGATCTCTTTCAGGAGGTGATCTGTGGATTCTTTCAATATTTATTTTACTATCTGGTTCTAGAATATCAGAACAGTTTTCCTTAATAATTTCATGAAAGATAATGTCTAGGCTCTTTTTTGATCATGGCTTTCAGGTAGCCCCATAATTTTTAAATTGTCTCTCCTGGATCTGTTTTCCAGGTCAGTTGTTTTTCCAAAGAGATATTCTACATTATCTTCTATTTTTCATTCTTTTGGTTTTGTTTTTATAATTTCTTGGTTTCTCATAAAGCCATTAGCTTCCATCTTTTCCATTCTAATTTTTAAAGAACTATTTTCTTCAGTGATCTTTTGAACCTCCTTTTCCATTTGGCTAATTCTGCTTTTTAAAGCATTCTTCTCCTCATTGTCTTTTTGGACTTCTTGTGCCAATTGAGTTAGTCTATTTATAAAGGTGTTATTTTCTTCAGTATTTTTTGGGTCTCCTTGAGCAAGCTGTTGATTTGCTTTTCATGATTTTCTTGCATCACTCTCATTTCTCTTCCCAATTTTTCCATCACCTCTCTTACTTGATTTTCAAAATCCTTTTGAGCTCTTCCATGGCCTGAATCCATTGTATATTTATTTTGGATGTTTGGGAAGCAGAAGCCTTGACTTTTATGTCTTCCCCTGATGGTAGGCATTGTTCTTCCTCATCAGAAAAGATGGGAAAAAGTAACTGTTTGCCAAGAAAGTAACCTTCTATAGTCTTATTTTTTTTCCTCTTTTGGGCATTTTCCCCACCAGTTACTTGACTTTTGGGTCCTTTGTCAAGAGTAGGGTATACTCTGGGGACCTGTAATTTCTCAGTTCCTCCAAGGTGACATAATCAAGGGAGAGGAGTTTACTTCCTGGCCAGGCTTGTGGCTGTGATTCAGATCAGCTGTTCAATTCCCCAGGGGCTTTAAGCTGAGTGCTCCAACAATGGAGGCTGGCTGCTGCCTGCCTCAGCTGCTTCCTGCTGCTGCTGCTCCTGCTGCTGCTGTCACTGCTGCAGCCACCTCCTGGGGCCAGGGCTGGGAAGGACCCTGCTCCCTTGTCATGGAGGTGAAAAAGCCCTCTCACTGACCTTTGAAGCTGCCTTTGTCGCCTATGGGTTGAGGGATCTGAGAACCTCCACTGTTGCTGGGGTTCTACCCCCAAGGCCTGCTCTGATCCTGCTCTTCCCCATGCCATTCAGCCTAGGCTGGGCTGTGCTTTGCTTGGCCTCTGGTGCGACAGACCTTTCCCATCAGCCTTCCAGGTCATCCTGGGCTGGAAATCTCCTCTACTCCATCATTCTGTGGCTTCTGCTGCTCTAGAATTTGTTGAGAGTCATTCTTTACAGTTATTTTATGGGCTATAGGGGAAAAGTTAGAGTATGTCTTTCTACTCTGCCATCTTGGCTCCATCCCCTCCCAAAACCGAGATTCTAATACTTGCAGTAGCAACCTCTCCATGTTATGATTTTCAGATGTGATGACATACTTAAATTCATATATGTGTCAGTTTTTATTACAGTGGCTATTGAGTATCTTTATAACAAAATAAATTATTGCAAGGGGGTCTATTTTTAATTAATGAGATATTTTATTCTTTTTAGCTTGTGCTTTTTGTTTGTTGATTTGTCTTAATTTTTGTTCATTTTTAGAAAATAATAACAGCTCATATTTATGTTGTACCTTGTAATTTACAAAACACACTTATCACAATAATCCATTGAGGCAGGCATTATTATCTCCATTTTACAGATGTGGACATTTAGGCTCAGAGATGTTATGATTTGCTACAGGGCTCATAATACCTAAGATCACAAATTTAATTCAATTAAATTCAATAATCCGTTTCAATAAATGTTTACTAAGTACCTACTATGTGCCAGGCACTGTGCTGAGATTTAGAACTTGGAGGATTATTAGAGGCATAGTATGACTAGATCAGAATCTGAAGGGTTATGGCCAATGATCATCCAGAAAAAATAAAGTACAATTATCTGTTTCATTTGTTTTCTAATGTTGAGGGTTGCCAGGAAGCCAGGTCATGTTTGGGTAAGAATTAGCTTGAAAGTGAGAAGGAAATAAATTCCTAGATCCATGTCGTCAATGTACCTGGCATCATGTTTTTAATTGTTTTTATTTTTTCCTCCTTTCAGGGACTGTGATGCAAGCTCTTAGGAAACTGTCTGATGATGTCAGGTCTGCTTTTCTACTTTCAGGCATTTCCTTTAAATAACACTTATTTCTAGAAAATTGGAGGAATTTCAGGGAATGTAAACTTCAATTTCACTACCACTCAAGAAAAAAAATCTCTATGATGAAGCCCTTTTTCATTATGTTATGTATACATGGTGAGAGAACAATGGATAGCTCTGGAAGTACCTTTGGTTTTCTAACGTATCATATCTGAAGATGACTCATGAGGATTAATTCCAGATATTATTCCAGGAACATCACAGAAGCAAATCTGGTTTTATGATCAAAAATGTAAAGAGACTACCAGCAAAAGGTCCCATTGTTGATCTAACAGAAGAGTACAGTACAGAGATCAATAAATTAATAAACATCTATTAAATGCTAATTATGAGCCAGGCACTGTGCTAAGTGCTGGGTTATAGACACAAAGAAAGACACAAAGATGGGTCCTATTCTCAAGAAGCATCTAACCTAATGGGATCATTTCACTCTGGATTAGGTAGTGGGCTAGAAGCATCCACTGGGTAGTTAGGTGATATGGTGGATAGAATACTAGGTCTGGAGGCAAGAAGACCTAAGTTCAAATCCCAGAACAGACACTTAGGTGAGTGACCCTGGGTGAGCCATTTAATCTTGTTTGCCTCAGTTTCCTCATCTATAAAATGCAATAGAGAAGGAAATGGCAAACCACTACTGTTTCTTTGCCAAGAAAACCCCAAATGAGGTTTTGAAGAGTTGGATACAACTGAAATAAATGAACCACAATAACGAGAAGCAGCATAAATAATACCACTGAAGCATATACTTTCAGGATTTCTCTTCCCTTTCCTTCCACCTTGCACATCAGAAAATGCAAATGTGTGGATTGGTTTAGTGGAAATAACATACGCCTGCAAGTCAGAAGACCTGAAGTCTAGATTTTGCTTTGCCACCAAACAGCTACTGGACTTTAAGGAAGTCTTTTCACCTCTCTGAGAATCATTTTTCCTTATCTACAGAATAGAAAAGAAAATGACACTTGTTATCTTAGAGACTTGTTGTAAGGGTCAAATATCATAAAATTTGCAATGGATTTAACTAATATATCATCCTCATCTCCCCACTGGCCTCAGTCCCAAGCTAGTCATGCTCCAGGGCAACTCTGCTTATTGGGAGGAGCACCTAAAGCAGAAAGTGGCTTTGTCCCTGACTTGGTCTATGCAAATGAGTTGGGTGGCCATAGGGCATCTCTCAGTACACCCTGTACAACTTCCTAAGACTGTAAGTGCTAGACATATTTCTGATCAGTTTGGTGGGGACTACCCCTTACCCACAAAACCATAAGCCTGAACAAAAATAAAAAGTATCTTTTGACTTCTGTCACCCAAATCATCCCCCCAAAGCAAAGTAACATTAGAAACCTCCACAAAGAGAAAAGGTGGGAACAGTGAGGACCAATAATCTCCCTTATTCCTCTACTATGTTCAAAGTACATCTTTTCACATATTAATTCCCTACCAACAAACTGGACATGACCTCTGTTACTGCCAAATGAGAATATGACTTCTAACAATCTATTCATTTTGCTAACAGCATCAGGAGAAAACAATTCAGAAGACATCTGAGTTATTCTGTACAGGTACTTTACTTGTAGCATAGACATTAGTGAGGTAGAGTTTTAGCTCTAATATTTTGGTTAATCAGTTGATAAACATTTATTAAGTGTGTACAGTGTCCCAGGCCCTGTGCTAACTTCTGGGGATAAAAAAGGAGGTAAAAGACAGTCCCTGACCTCAAGGAGTTCACAATCTAAAGGGGGAGACAAGATGCAAACAATTATGTACAAACAGTATTTAACATTGAAATGAAATCACTTCAGTTTTTCAAACATCGTTTTCCTCCTTTGTAAAATGGATATAATATTTTCAGTTCTTGTCTCAATTTCATTTGTTTGAATTCAGCAAATATTTATTAAATGATTACTATGTGCCTGGCACTAGGAACAAAAATGAAATAGTCTCTGCCTCAAAAAGATTACTTTCCGTTAGAAAGATATGATTTATATGCAAATAATTAAGTTCAAGATCATTCTGGAGGGAGAACCATTAGCAATTTGGGGGAACAGGAAAAGCTTGTAGGAAATGGTACCTCCTAAAGGAGCTAGGAAAGATTCTAGGAAGGCTAACAGGCCTGAGGGGAGGAGAATATGTATTCCAGACATGGGGGTGGGAGAAAAGACAAGGCATGGAGGCAGAAGGTTAAATGCCCCATACAAGGAACAGCTAATAGAACAGTTTGAAGAGAGAGAATATATATAGGGGACTAATACAAAAACAAAAACAACTGCAGGAAAGGTAGGATCAAATTATGGGAAGCTTTGAGTGGTAGTCTGAAAATACTATATTGTATCCAAAAATCAACTAGCAGTTAAAGATGGCTATTGAATACTGGAGAGACAAGTTATAATCTGCTTTAGCAAAATATCAATTTGGTAGTTGAATGAGTGAGGAAAACAAGAAGTAGGAAGATCAGGAAAGCACTTTTGTAAACTTTAAAATATCAGATAAATGAGTCATTATTATAATTATCCAAAGTCAATAGACATATGCATTTGGGAATAAATTTCCAAACCACAGTTACAACTATACTAAATTGCACAACTGGGCTCCAGTTAAGTATATATTCCAGTTTGAAAAAGACTGAAATCACAAATTAATATCTATATAACAATATTACAGATTATAAGGTATATTAGATGCTTTTTGGTAGCTGGTATTTTTTTTTTCATTTTGATTGAAAGAAACAGATGGAACAACCTTCTTATTGTTTTTGTTTGCAAACTGCATAACAGTGGCATCATTTGATAGATCAGTTAGGGATATGAATTTTCTTCTGATTTAATAATTTAGCTTCTTGTTTACCACACCCTCTTAAAATGTCTTCCTGACTCCTCCTCTCTACAAATCCATATCCTGCCCATCCTTTTGGATTCCGCTAAAATTTTATTTCCCTTATAAAACCAGATTAAAGTGATCTTTCCCTCTGCTGACTTCTTAGGAAAGTTTATCATCTGTGTTATTCCGCTGGCAATTTGTTACATTTAATAAGTGTTTATCAATTATGTAAGATGCATCAGAAATATCAAAGGTCCCACTGACAAACAAAGTTGGTAGCCAGAGTCTATGGGAAGCAGTAGCCAGAGCCACCAGAGTGAAATTGATCAGTGACAGAAGTACCTGCAGGTGCAACAGCAATTACCCAAAGGTGGCAAGGGATTTAGGGATGATGATCCCTTGTAAGAGAGAGGGAGACCAAATATGGGCTATATAAAGGCACTCATTCTTGGCACTTGCCAATGAGCTACATCTAAGCAGAATTTTGGGAGGACTTTATGACGGGAGAAAAAAAAAACTTTTGGGTTTAGGATTTAGGAGGTATTTCTTGGTCACATAGATCATATATCAGTGTCTCACAACCTATTCTATATGAATGTCTCACAACCTTTACTTTAAGTCTGAGCTCACTTTCCCCAGGTACCTTATATGTAAAAGGGCCCCCAGATTGAGAAACAAAGAATTTTTTGTACCAATTATCCTTGGTATTCCTTATTAGTAAATCCCTTTTGTAAAAGCAAGTGGAGTTAAACTGACAATTTTTTAAAATTTAAATTTATTTTTTGTTACATTTTAAGCTCCAAGGTGTTTCTCTCTCTCCCCACTTCATGCTGCAGAAGACCGCCATTCGATACAGATAAATAAATATGTTAAATTGTACTGTACATACTTGTATTGATCACTTCTTTCTCTGAAGATAGATAACATCTTCCTTCATATAACGTTCAAAGTTATTCTTGGAATAATATTGCCGTTACTGTAGCCAGTGTTCTCTTGGTTCTAACCTGGTAGTTTGTTAATGAGGAGCACTCTGGTAGGAGGTTCAGGATTTATAATACTAGAAACCATCCCCTCAGGGTTACTTCTAGAACCCTAGAGTAGTAAACAGCCAATTTGAGGCATTGATTCTTTTGGCTCCAAAGCCAATTAGAAGATATTTCATCATTGCACAGTACCTGCTTCTTAGTCACCCGTCGGTGGAAACAGGCTTCCAAAGTCCATCATACTATGGATGAAGACAGGGAACATCTATGCATGCTTGTATTAACCTACATGAAGGGCAAATCTGAGCGTGCTCCAAGGATTGGACCCTCATTAGCCAGTCTTCCCATTATATTTCATAACTATTAATATCATCTCCCTCATCTATCTTCTCTCTGTCTGTCTCTTTCGCAGTGACTACACTATAGTACTACATGAGGAAAGAGGTGAAAATACTCTATCACTCTCAGAATGAGTACGTCAAGGCTAGGGGAAGACGACTTTTGACTGTTCCTCCTGAGAGAAATAAAATGCCATTCACTAAAGTTTATTTGAATGAGGAAGCTTAGACTTGAGTCAGTGGGATACACAATTCACTTTCTTCCGTCTAAAGATAAAGTTCACTCTTTTACGCAACTATCTTATCTAACACCCATTGTCTAAGATGTCTCAGAAAGAATTTCCTTATTAAAGTTCAAGTTCATCTTTCTTGTCTCCACCCTTAATTTGGCATCAGAAATAGGGCTTTAAGATCTGCTGAACATTTCAATATGTGGATGAAGTTTTGTAAATGAATGTCAAAGTTCTATGAAACTTACAAATAATTCCTAGTTAGGGTTTTTTTGTGTTTTCTTCACCCCCACCCTAACCCTCCCCCCCATCTTTAAGTGTGTATTAACTACGTAGAAAGCACTTCCTGTAGACAGTTAGTTCAGAAGTTTGGATTTTATATAACCCAGGAAATGAAATCATCAGACCTGTGGGCTGATTCCAATGATTCAGTCTCCCTTTCCTGCAAGAAGCAGGCACTTCAGAGAGACAAAAATGTAAAGACAGTGACAAATAAATTGAAATAAAATGTGCTTAATAGTTTGTCAGTGCACTCAAAATCATTCCATTTATCTAAAACTTTAGAGTCGTGGGAAAATCCTATCTGGTTCTAAGCTATTCTTTTTTTATAGTCATTGAAGATTATATAACATGTCATTTAGATTCAAAATGATGCTAACTAGTTTAGTCTTTCAAACTTTCCATTGTTTTTATAATCTCTTTTATTTTTCAAACTGGAAAACAAACCTTGTACTCCTGACATTTTTAGCCATGACAAAAATTGATTCTTCATAATTTCTCTACATCTTTACCCATTGTCCTATCCCTCCCCTCAACCTCCCTTCCCAATGTATGTCGATATCTAGATATCTAGATTTGGTATCTAGCATTTCACAATTCCAAAGCACTAAAAATGAAATGCAGCCCTGCCTTTGCCACTAACTACTTGTAAAACCTTTAGCTTATATACAGAGAAGTGACCTTCTCTTGGCCTCAGTTTCTTCATGTATAAAATGAGGGAAGTTGGATTAAATTATCTCTTTGAGCCCTTCCAGAACTTTCTATTCTGACCTTTGCTTATAGGCCTCAGCAAATGGCAGAAATCTCCTGTCTCACATTTCCTTGTGGGACTGTGGAAAGTGGCAAAACAAACACCAAAAGGCTATTTAATGATTAGGTTATTGCAAATTGTGATAAGGAAAGAGATGAATATTAATATGTTTGCTTTTTTGAAATGTCTTATGTTTATAAGAGGATGAAAAGCTGGGGCTAGAAACATTGTCAGTTACTACACAATTTGGGGAAGAATTCTTATAATTGTAACATTTTACTGGAACAGAAGAATATTTCTAAGGCTCAAGAAATTATTTATAATAATAAAAAACAGTATTAGGAGATCAGAACCAAAGCTTAGGAACACCCAAGTCACACAGTTAAAGAGAGAGGAGGGTTATTCCTTAAATCTTTTTTCCCCAAAAGTCAATCAAGGGTATTTCACAATCAAGACCAAAAATGGTTATTAGATGCAAGATTCGGTGAAATAGTGCATCACAGCTCAGGAAACAGTGTGCTTACAACTATTTCTATTACTCTCATCCTTGGCTCAATACAAAATAACTAATAACAATGGAAAATTGAGTTTCTTAAAGTGCTTATGATTATATAGAGATTAATACATTAACAATGTGCCCCATTCTTTCAAGTAAATTGAAAATATACAGATAAAAACACATAAGCTTCCTTTCTTCACATTTTTGTGCTTTACACTTCAGCATAGTAATAGCTTGTGCTTATCGTTATTATAACTACAATAAACATGTATCTGATACATGGTGTTTATTTTGGACCTGCAATTTTACCCCATGGGATTCCTGGTATGAAAACTCACCCCACTAAAGAAAGAAACCACTTTTCTGTTACTTGAAGTCTTAGAGAATTGCAAGGTTAAGTAATTTGCCCATGGTCATCTAGCTAATATATATAAGAGGCAGGATCTGAGTCCATATATTCCTGATTCTAAGGCATTTTATCCTTTATAATATGCTCTCCATTGAGATTTAATAAATTAATTAAGCAATTAAATTGTTAATGTGTGTACATATATGTGTACATATACATAATATATACAATATGTTCGTATATACATGTGTATATATGTACATATACATATCTGTACACATACATCTCTACCTTTGAAGGAATACACCATCAGGGAAGTGTCGGTATGTAATAAGAAAATTCCTTAATTTCACACTAAATGAAAAAGTATCACTTAATTTAACACTAAATTGTTTAGATCTCAGACATAAACAAAAATGAAACAAGAAATAATGAGGGAGATAGGGTGGAAAAAGAGCCTTAGGGACCTTTCCTCAGCAAACAAACTGCCCTTCATTTTAGTTTATTAACTCTCAGCATCAGCTAATATTTCATGAGTATCCACCATGTCCCTAGTACTAATAAAACTAAGATAAACCCTTGTTAAATTGGAGTTTACAAGTTTGGAATTTGAGATTCTTTGACAAAGGTCACGCTAAAGTTTATTTTCATATTCTATGATAAAGCTTAGTTAAGCAAATTGTTAGAGTAACAAAAAATATTATAAGGGATATCTTTGAGTGACTCAGTGTAGCAGACTCCTGATAGTATTTGATCATTCTTTGCTGTCACCACCAAAGGAATAAAAATTGTAATCAAATCAAATCACAAATATCTATTGAGGAATAGGGAATAGGGAAACAGGGAAAGCAAAAACAATTGAGACACAGTCTCTTCCTTCAAGGAATCTTCAATCTTACTGGGGAGAAAAGTCAAACCATAAGATTTAAACAATGGTTTAATATCAGAGGTAAATGTCAAGTGGTAGTTTCTAAGTAATTTACGTGTGATTTGCACACATATTAAGAGTGATGAGAATTCAGAGGCAGTAGCAATCACTTCTGATTTGAATGGTCTGGAAGGTTTCATAGAGTGGGATGTATTTTGCATTGTAAATATTCCTGACATAGCTGAAGAAGGAGTAGGAAGTCCAGCCTAGACTGAGAAAAGTATATAGGCCAAGTACAGGAAGAAAATGAACAACATGTTCAGAGGAAAATGAAGTTTGTCAGGTTTAGAGGGTTCATATGAGAGGGAACAGTGAGACAAAAGGATAAAAGGGTACGCTGGGTCCACACTATTGATAGCTCAGAAGATTATAATAAAAAGGAGAGTTTAAAGACTAAAGTCTTAAAAGTCTTCCCGAAAGACTGTTAGGCAGCCAGGAAGCCTGGAGAGATTTAAAATGAAAGCTAAATGGAAGTAAGTGGGATGATCGAAGTGGTATTTCATTTTTAGCAGTGATTTGGATAAAGGCATAGAAGATGGGCTCATCATGTTTGCAGATGACACAAAGCTGTGCTGGATGGCTAACATAATGGATGACAGTCAGGATCTAATAGTGTCTTAACAAGTTAGAGCATTGGACCAAATCTAATGAAATGAAATTCAGCAGAGAAAAATACAAATAGCCTCACAAAAACAAACAACTGCACAAGTCTAAGACGGAGGAAGCATCAGTAAACATGAAGAAATTATTCTGAAAAAGATCTGAGGGTTTTAGTGAACTGTAAACTCACTTATGAGCCAGCGTATGTGATACTGTGGACAAAAAAAATGCTAATAGCATGTTAGGTTATGTTAAGAGGGCATATCACCAGAAGATGATAGTCACACTATACTCTTCAGACCTTGTCTAGAATACTACGTTCAATACTGGGTATCACAGTTGAAAGACATTGATTAGCTGAAGAACTCAAAGGAAGGTAACCAGGATGGTGAAAGGTTTTGAGTAAATGTCATATGAGGATCCACTGAAAGAATTAGGTATGTTTAGCTGGAGAAGAGAAGATTAATGGTGGACATAGTAGTTGTCTTCAGCTATCTGAAGGGTTGCCATGTGGAGGACTGATTAAACATTCTTTTTTTTGGCCCCAGAGGGCAGAACCAGCAGGCAGAGCAATAGGGGGAATTTCCAATTCTTGTAAGTTTTATTTGATTAGAAATTTAACTGAGTTTATTACTAAGTTTATTTTATGATAAATTTCTAATTAAATAAAACTTTATAAGTTTATTTTAACTGATTATTCTTATAACTAGGTGCTATACTCAGTTGTTTCTATGCTGTAAGTGTTGTCAGTACTCCTAAATTTTGGTGCTGTGTAATAAATCCTACTGCCCCTCTTAAGGGTTCTGATAACACTGAAAGGTTACTTTTGGAACTTGAAATAAGTTATTTGATTCTGACCTTAGTTCTAAGTACATAAAAATTATATGAAAGGCACACTGGATTGTGAAAAGGTCACTCAGTCTTATCTCTGCTTTAACTAGCAGTGTAGTGTCACCCTTGGGCAAGTCATTTTGTGTCTTGGTTCTGTTATCTGGAAAAAGGGAATGAAATAATCCATGGAATACTTACCCCACTGGGTCCTAGTGAGAATCTAGTAAGATGGCGCATGGCAGAGTGCTTTATAGCATCAAGCATTACGTACACATGCTATTACAATATGATAGAATGGAAGCCTGGGAAGGAGAATGTCCTTTGAATTAAGCAGTTCTGCATCAATACTGTCACTGGAGATACGTCAAGAGTAAAACAGAGAAAGAGGGTCCTTAGGCGCCTGTGACTAGAGGGATCCTGCTGGGGAGCAATCTGCTCTTTACTCAAAGTACTCCTGAGGTCTGAGGATTCAGAGGCCCTTACAGACTGAGTGCTGACTGGTTTTGTTTTCATTTGTTTAATTTAGTACTGTGGGGCTTTAGGAGCACTGTTATCAAAGCCCTGCTAAGAGCTCAACCCATAACATACAATCCTGACCTCTTCACCACATGTGCAACCTTTCACAGTTCTCCAAATTTTTTGTCGCATTGCCTTCATTAGCCTTGATGTCCTTTTTGTATTTCTAAAATCAGCTAGTATCTATAACACTGCCACTTTGTCAGCAGGCCAACGTTTTCACATTTATTTTTTAAATGAGCAAGCAGGTTTGGCTATGGTATGATGAATTTAAGGGAGGACTGGATGTTCTCAGCCCTGTTTTCAACACACACACACACACACCACACACACACACACCACACACACACACACACATATACCACACACACACACCACATACACACACACACACACACACACACTTACAAACAGCAAAAGCAAATCAAAATTAAACTTTGAAAGTATACTTGTTTCCCTTCACCAACATCATCAACTTTCATTAAAGATAAAGTTTTCCTTATGCAGGCTAATGATCGCTAAAATTACAATTCAAAGAAAAGTCTGATGCATGTTTCTGTCAGTCCTTCACAAAACACACACACACATACACACACATACACACTCATACATATACCCCACACTCATACACAAAGCCCTTAACCCCAAAACAAAATCTTTCTCCCTCAATAGCAACTGGACAACAGAAAGCAGTCAATACTGTTATCTGTTCCCAAACAAAGAAAACAGCACAATCCAGATCATCAATATGACAATATCCTGGATCAATTATGATTGTGAATTTTTCTGCTGTATAAGCAGATTCCTTTTGGTCTACATACGGTTTAACTTGTGATTTGTAATGTAAGAAGAGTACAAGAAGGGTATTGCTACGTTTTTTTCCAAATCCAGGAGTCTCCCTGAGTTGAAGGAAGAATATTCACAAATCTCCATCCTCCAAAAGAGATTGCTGCCAAACTCCATGAGACAGATGATCTTAAAAGCTATGCTCTGTGTCTAAGACATTCCCTCCTCCCTCACCTCTACCATTGTTCTAGAAAGATTAGGGAAGATTGAGTTACACTCCCCCTGGAATTTGTAAAGAAGTTCTACCCATTTGTAAATGAAGGAGGGGTTCAGAAGCAGAAAATGATTCCCCTACTTGATTCCTTCTTTTTATGTGCATTGTATTTTTGTCCTACTTTAATGCTCTGGCATTAAATGTTCTTGCATTGGATTGATGACTTTTGTATGATTTGGTAATAGAAAAAGAAGCCAGGGCCTCCAAAGCCAGAAGTGACAGAAATTTTAGGGGGCTACAATCACCCCTAATTTAGAACTGACTAAGCTTTATCACCACCTTTAATATCAAATAATTTTATAAATACTTGGAAATTAAAAACTCCTATTTCCACAAAGTTAAACTAAAATGAAAGAATAGAATATAAAAACATGATAAACTTAATTCTAACAACAAATACACACACATATAGGGGGAGAAAGAAGTATGGAAGGGTACAGGCATGTATACCTTAAAGAAACTCAGAAAAGAGCAGTATTCACAAAAACCAAACTCAGAAGTGGAAGGAAACACTGTAACGTTAAACTTGTAGTATGTATATGTTCAGTGATATAGCTAGAAGAAACATTTTTTATGCCCTGTGGAAGGTTTAAAAATTATGTAGTCCTTCCTGTGGATAAACTACTGGGCCTGGAGTTAGGAAGATCCAAGTTCAAATCCAGCCTCAAAAACATACTAGCTCTGTGACCCTGGTCAAGTCACTTAACCTCTACCTCAGTTTCTTCAACTGTGAAATGAGAATCAATTTACCTTCTCCCTAGGGTAGTTGGGAGGATCAAAGGAGATAATATTTGTAATATTAGCCCAGTGCCTGGTGCACAATGGGCACTAAACAAATGCATATTCCTTCCTTCCATCCATGAAGAGACAGATGAACATGATTTGAGCCTCTTAAAAACAATAGGAGTGCAATTTTAAAGCTAGACTGGAACTTATTAGTCTCCTAGAACAATCTCTATTTTTTCCTTTATCATTGTCCAATGAGAATGCAAGCTCCCTGTATTTTCTTTTCTTTTTTATCTCCACCACTTAGCATAAAACCTGGCCCATAGAACTTAGTAAATCCTTGTTGACCAACTAGCTATATGTGTATCTTTATTTCTGGCAACATATATCAACATACAGTTATCCCCCATACATTGTGAGGATTAATCCTCCACCCCAATCTGGAAAATCCACGTAAAATTCTTTGGCCTTCCCTTAGTACTAGAGAAATCTGAGTTATTATGGTAGCAAAAGATAACATATCTTGACAGTATGCAATACTATCCATATATTTAATCCATTTCAGAATTTCTAAACCCTGTGTCATTTGCTGGCCTTTGTATGTCATCTGCAGCTTCCACAAAACCCTGCCTAAATGCCCATTTAATTTTTTATAACAACTCATGATACATTGAAACCACAATGGGGAAAGTTGTGGTGTGGAATATGGATATTATGATCCATATACCTATTTTAAAAAAAACCTATGTAGATTGGAATTATGCCCAATTCACTTAACCTGGAGGTGCCCTTCTAGCAGGTCCAGATTGCCAACATGGAGGCCTTTGCAGCTCCTATCAGATGAGTGCAGGTAACCTCCTATGATTGACTCCCTGTGTTTTTTAAAATTGGGGAGCCTGAGCTGATCACTGTCTTCTTGCTACTCTCTTTTTTGGCCCCTTTTATCTGCTTCATCCTGAAAAGCACCTGTTTCTCTTCTGTATTGCTGATCCTCTTTAGTTTCAGGTGGTGGAAGTGATTTCTCATGAGACCTGGGAGTTCTAGCCATGGCGACACTGGAGCCAGGACTGCAGGTGGGATGTTATAGCCAGCCAGAGGGCCTGGAACTCAAGTCCAAAAAGGAATTCTAGACATGGAATGGAAACTGTGTCTATGGGATCTGGACTAAGCTATGAACGAAATTGCCTTCTCCTCCCCAGTGACTAAAATGGTACAGAGGGGGATAAAGATTATACCTATTATATTTGAGGGCAGCGATTTTGTATATTTGTATTATATTTTTTGAAGTAAAGTTTCTTAGTCAAAGCTAATGTGATTAATGTTTAATGGAATGGAGCATAGGGGATCACCCTTATAATTGAAAGAATAATATCTGTGGGGGTTAGACTCATTTGCATATAGACATATGACATATGACAATATAGACATCTCACCCCCATTCCTTTAAGGGTACTTGGGAACCCTGGAGGAAGAGTAAAATCTAATACACCTGGTCTTCAGGCAGTGGGGGTCAGGGTGGACAGTGTTTTATAGATAGATAGATAGACAGACAGACAGATAGGTAGGTAGATTGTATCTATCTAATCTGTATTCGTCCTTTGTTTTCAAAGAAGACCATGACATCAGAGAAATAGATATTTGTGAATATGTGTGTACGTTTATGATTGTTTTTTCACAGTATTTATAACCCCATCCCCTAACATTGTATGACACATGACGAGCACTTAATAAATACTTACTGATTGCTGAATTTCTAATTATTTCATTAATTAGTCTTGTCCCCTCTAAGTAGATTGAAAGCTCCTTATGAGTGAGAATTTTGTCTTCTGCTTATTTATTATCTGAACATGGGTAAAAAGCATAGCGGATTCTTAAAAAAAAAGCTTTTTTTTTAACTGAACAAGTCATAAGATTCCTTTAACAGAAAGATATTAGACTATTTCTGAAGAAGTATATTTTTATTCTTTTCAAGTACACATTTTTAAAATTCAATTTGATTACATTAGAATCATATCATAAATTCAAGTAAAAGAGACGAATGTATTATAAAGTAGAGAGGCTGCTGGTCTTGCTTTTATGATAAGGATTTGTTTATTTGCAAATGCATTGTTCTAAGATGTTTGAAAAGTCTGCTTTCTTCTAAAATACTCTCTTTGCAGCATTGCTTACGCTATTAAGTTCCTTAGGAAAATCCTTCTCCAAAGATATGCAAAACAAAACTTTGCTTACATCTCTACTTGCAATTTCCAATTTATAACCAGTAAAACGCAAGCACCACTTCTGATTCCCCCAGATATTAGCTTTCCTCTCTTCCCCCTCCACCATTACTTTCTAACAATACAAAACTGTTGTGGACTATATAAAAAACCCCATTGTAATATCTAGTGCTACATATAGAACATTCCAAAATAAAGACTATACCATATTGCAATTTTAAAAATAATTATCTGAAATAAAATTTATATAAAAGGATAAAAATGACTCCTAATTTCCAAAGAATCAATATTTCTTTCAACCAATAGAATTTCTCAGGCATTCTAAAACATGCATCTATGGTGTTCATTCACCATTTTGACACTGCTGATAAACGAATTTTATTTAAACAATTTTTTTCTTCCCCATATTGCATCAACTTGCTGTTTTGGTGATCTGCCCAGACAGCTCAAGTTTTTAGATGTCTTACAAATGTGAATTTTCCTTTTTATATTTTTATACTTTATTACTTCACTGGATATGTGATCTCATCAATGTGCATACTCTCTCCAATGATTCAGATAGCATATCCTCTCAGTAAATCAACAAGCCTTTACTAAGGACTTAATATGTGCCAGGCACTGTCCTAAGTGATAGGGTAAAGACAAAGAAAGGCAAAAACTCAATTCCTCACCCTTAACAAACTTTCATTCTAACGGAGGAGACAACACATAATAATAATGTATATATAAAAATATCCATATTCACTCATAAATTGTCCAAAGGGATTTCAGACCTCTTTGAGGAAGCTTTCTTCAAGATTTAGAGTTTGATGAAAATCAGCATAATGTAAGCTCTTGCTTTCCATAGAGATTCCATCCTCACCCATATCACGGAAACTTTTGCAAAAAAAGTAAATCTCCCTGTTTTATGCTGTCTTTGCCTGAGGTTTGTTTTCAATGGGTTATTGAATGGGATTATTTCTGTTTCTATATTTTCCAAAGAATTCTTAGTAATCTTAATGTATACACAAACACACACATGTACAGGACAAAAGCTGTAAAAGAATCTTAAGTTGGTATTTTGTTCCACCCAGCCAAATACATTAAAAAAAACAACTCAACAAACAATAAACACAATGGGAACTTGATATTCTCAATATCTTTCAGTTAATTGTAAGGTGATAAAGATGTAGTACATTGCTGAATATTTCCTGCAAAACTTGTTTATTCCTAACTAATGCTCTTATGGAGAACACTGCAATTCATGTTTAGATGACTATTATGAAGAGTTTGTATAGATGAAATGCGTAGGTCAACAGATACTGATGTTCCCTTTGTTACTGTTTCCTGTTATTAATAACTTCAGATTTTTCCTCCTTGCTGTTGGTATCTTTCCCTACAGGACCCAGATGGCTCTGGAGAAGAAAGTGAGGCTGATGACCTTGCACAGCTCTACCTCACTCAAATCAAAGTCAACTGCAAGTCATGTCATCATGATGTCATGATCCTCTTCGAGAATGAAGGGCAAACACAACAACAGTGACAGTAGCCTTCTATATCAATCGCTCAGTGCCCTCACCATTTTGTCCTCTCTAGCGTAGAATTCCTTCCTGTATATTTGATCTCAATTATAATGAACCATGTAGTGCAGTCAATGTAGCACTGGATCTGGAGTCAGGAAAATCTGAAATTGAATACTGCTTCAAATGTTTATGAGCTGACCTATGGGCACCTCCATCTGCCTCAGTTTCTTCAAATGTAAAATGGGACAACTCAGGCTTGCTGTGAGGATCAAATGAGATAATATTTGTAACATGCTTAACAATATCTGGCCCATCCTAGGCGCTTACTACATATTTGTTCTCTTTTCCCTTCCCAAGGCTGAATGCTTTTCCTGTCTTTGTTCTCTTCCACATTATTTCTACTTCCTATATAAACACCTCAGGACTATGACATTAAGGTCTAAATGTGGTGGTTCTACTATTCTTGATGGAGAAAACAGTCATAATAATTTCTAGAATTTTCTCCACTTTTCTTCCCATCTCCATCCTTGAATGCCCTGGGGCTGACCACTCAGTTGGACATTAGCCAAGCTTTCTTTGAACTGATTTTCCCTTTTATTATCTTTCTCTGCTTTATGAGGTGACACTGCTCATAGCCATCCTTACTCCATGTTCACAAGCTTTTATAGAGTGTATATTCTCACTTGACATTGTCTTTTGCAGTCACCTCTTTCTATGTGGCAAGTAAGTTAAATGTTTGCTGAATAAGGTGCTTTGAGGTCTTTTATGGCCTCCTTTTTGCAGCAATTAGTTTTAATTTATAAATAAAATTATTATAATCAGCACTGATTTCATTTCCTTTGTAAATGTCACATCTTGAAATTTACCAATTCAAATTTAATAGTCTTTTGCTATGTAAAATAGGGATAACAACATCTAACTCTCAGAGTTGTTGTGAGGATTGAATGAAATAATATTTGTAAACATAACACACAGTGCCTGGCACATAGTAGGTACTCAATAAATGATTATTTCCTTACTCTCCTCTCCAGTTATCTGGTAACCTCTGTCTAGAACTCACCTAAAGACCAGGAAGGAAGATGAAAGTCCTTCTGAGAAGCCAAAACAGATGCCTCAAAGTCCATGCTTTTTTTCATACCCTTTACTTAAAGGAGAGTCCTTGAGACCCATTTCTATGTCTCTATCACTCTAATTTTAGATACATTTCAAAGAAATTTTATTAACTGGTTTCTCATTTCAAAGTAGATTAGAAGTACTAAAATAAGATGTTCTGAAATCTAGAACTAATGGTCGAGAGTCTGCAAATGAGGAGATTGGTAAACTATGAAAAACAGACATAAAAACTCAGAGATTATAGCAGATTATATTGAGTCATTTGTTGTAAGTGCAAAGATCCTAACAGTCCCTGAAGGTATTACTATGGCAGGATATATCATAATAGTTGTGTATTATTTATAATAATGACTGAGTCACTAAAGAGCAGGTTAAATTATGTTCAGAATATTCTGTTTAACAAGGCAAGCAAATGTTAGCATGATAGCTAAAGAAACTCACTGGAGCCAGAGAGAACAGACTAACTAGTGAATTCCATTATGCCAACGTGCATTTACCTGGAGTATTCAAGGAAAAGTGAGGGTGGTTATTATTGTTGGTGGATATGACAAGTGGTGGTTCTGGTACCTTTTAAGAGAAGTAATTTGTCAGCAGAGAGAAGTGACCCAAGTAAATCTTGAGTGCAAAGAGAAAGGTGAACTACAATTTGTGTGGGGATCCTACAGAATGTTCATGTTGGCATTTCTCTGTATGCTCTACTGGTGCCTTGTCCTTCTGGAAAGATTGTCAAGGCAAATAGGAGAACAAAAGGTTTGCAGGCAAGAACACTATGTGTCTGGTATTGGCATCTTGTGTACTCTGTTTGCATTTGGCACCCAGAGATGGATGTCTTTTTACCAGAAGAATAACTCTCCAAAGACATGAAAATTCTACAAGTGATGTACTGGGAAATCCAATCAGCCTTAATGGCAAAGACTGGCAGTTCTCAACCTTTTAGAAAATGAGTATCCATCTCTTAATGACAAGAAATTTCTTTCTTTAAAAAAAATTAGTTACCTTGTTTTTCCAGTACCTTCATCTCAAAATATCTCTCCTTCATTTCTTCTCCCCAAACAAACCCCTCATAAAGAAACAATAACAAAAATCATTTCAGCCAAATTAACCTGTGCATCAACTAAACCCTATAGTCTATACAATGTTGCTCACCCATAACCCATCACCTTTAATGCCAAAAGCGACCCTCACATGACAATAGTTATCTTACTAGTGTTCGTTGAGTGAAAAACACATGACAAAAAGCTACTATAAATTCAGCAATATTTTATGTCAATTGGTACATATTAATCATAAAATAGGATCATAAGATGATAGATTATAATTGGAAGTGACATTGGGGTCATGAAAATACAACCCTTTCATTTTTTAGATGAGGATATTGAAGTCAAAAGAGATTGAGCTGTCCAAGGTCACACAAGCAATAAGTGGCAGAGGTGGGATTTGAACCAAAGTCCTCTGACTCTAAATCCATCCCTCTTTCCATTTTATCACACTCCACTATTCACTCTGCATGTTTTGCTGGAGCTAAACAAAGGTAAAAAATGATAGTTTTTTGCTGCACCTCTAAATTCAAAAACTCCTTGTGTAGCATAACAGCTCTTATGCTGGGAACCATTGGTGGAAAAGCCAGTGACCACTGAAGATAATGCTAAGTTATAGCAACTGAGTATTTCCAGTCATCCAGAGGATTCCTTTTCCCCCTACCCTTACAATTTACCATAATAATTTTGTCAAGAAAAATGTCAATGTAGAAAACAAGATTAAACTATTCAAAAACATGTCAGAGGTTTGACTTGTTGACCCAACAAGAAGACCACAATCATAATCACCATTGTTGAGGGGATGGTAGGTAAAATTAATTACCCTCTGCAGGGTAATTAATTTCTTCTCCTCTCTTTTTTTTTTTTAAAGCAAGCATTATTAAGTCACAAGAGTAACCAGTGTAACACTTCCTTAGCAACCACTTTCACAGAGCAGAGGCTGATATAATCCACTATTTTGGCAACAAGCTGCATATTTGCTGTTTATGGCTTTAGAAAGGTCATCAGAAGAAAATGAGATTATGGGGGAGGGGAATCTCTTCCTTCTTCTGCCATAATGCACCTATTGCACTGTTTAACATAAATCTTGATTTATTTTGGGAAAAAAGTCCACTTTCAATTTTTCATGGATCTGAATTTTTTATATTAAAAATAATTTTCTTGGGGGCAGAGCCATGATGTCAGAATAGTGAGTTCTAATGACTTTTCCCTATAACTTTAAAATAATTCCTCAAATCACATTCTGGAGAGGCAGAGCCAACAAAAGGTCAGAATGAGACATTCTTCCAGCCCAATACAACATAGGAGGTTGGAAAGCAAGATCTGTGACAAAGGGGAGGAGGCTGGTCCACAACTCACATGGATGAAACAGTAGTTGTAACACTAAGTTATTGTGACCAAAACAGCAGCAGCTTTGGGAGCTCTCAAACCAGAGATGTTAAAAGGGGCTTTGGCAATTGGTGAGAGATTATAAGCAGCCCTGGCTCTAGCACTGGGTGTGGAATCTTACGCTATTTGGCAACTCTGTTGCCTATACTCACTTCTGGATCATAATTTAAGGGCAGAGAAGAACACTTCCAGTCAAGAGGGAATAAGAACCTGAAAGAGCAACTATGTGACAACTCCATTGCCTACACCCACTTTTGGATCATAGTTCAAGGGCAGAAAAGTGTACTTTCAGTCAAGAGTGAGTGGAAACACTGAGAGGCAGTATCACTTCTGGCTTCAAAGGCCCAGGGACCATGAGGAACAGCATTATTTCCAGTTCCCAAGGAGGGCAGTGTCACTGAGGTGTAGTATTGATTGCATTTTTATGGCAACATGGGCCTTCTATGGGTAAGGACCAGCATATGCACCAGGAAATCAGTGACCACCCAAAAGGAAAACTCCTAGGAATACTGTAGCCAAATTCCAGAGTTCCCAGGTCCAGGAGAAAATAATGCAAGCAGTCAGAAAGAAAATATTCAAGTATTGTGGAAACACAATTATAATAACACAAGGTTTAGCAGTTTCTACACTAAGGGATCAGAGGGCTTGGAATATGATTTCCAGAGGTCAAAGGATATAGTATTGAAACCAAGAATCACCTACCCAGCAAAACTGAGTATAATACTTCAGGGGAAAAAATAGGATTTCAATGAAATACAGGATTTCCATGCATTCTTCTTGAAAAGTCCAGATCTGAATAGAAAATCTGACTTTTAAATGCAAGAATCAAGAGAAGCATGAAAAGGTAAATAAGAAAGAGGGACTAGTTATTCAAGTTGAACTGTTTACATTCCTACAGGGAAGGTGATATCTGTAATTCATGAGACATTTCTCAGTAATAGGATAGTTGGAGAGAATATATATATGTATGTATATATGTGTGTGTGTGTATATGTATATATGTATGTATATGATAGACATGTAGATCAATGGGATTATGGGAAGTAAAACAGATAATTTTGATTATATGAAATTAGAAAACTTTCACACAAAACAACTAATGTAGCCAAAATTAGAAGGAAAACAGGAAACTGAAAAATTTTATACCAAATTTCTCTGATAAAGGCCTCATTTCTCAAATATATAGAGAACTGAGTCAAATTTATAAAAATAAAAGTTATTTCCCAGTTCAAAGGATATGAATAGGCAGTTATCAGAAGAAGAAATCAAAGCTGTCAATAGTCACATGAAAAAATGCTCTAAATCACTACTGATTAGAAAAATGCAAATTAAAACAATTCTGACATGCCACCTCACTATCAGATTGGCTAACATGACAGGAAAGGAAGATGGTAAATTCTGGAAAGTATGTGGAAAAATTGGAACACATATACTGCTTTGGAGTTGTGAACCACTGTCCAACCATTCTGGAGAACAATTCAGAACTGCTCCCAAAGGGCTATAAAACTGTGCATATTCCTTTAACACAGCAAAACCACTACTACATCTGTATTCCAAAGAGGTCAAAGGAAAGAGAAAAGGCCCTAACTGTACAAAAGTTACTTATAGCAGCTCTTTTTCTGGTGGCAAAGAATTAGAGAAATTGAGGGGATACCCATCAGTTGGGGAATGGCTGAACAATTTGTGGCATGTGATTGAGATAGAATATTATTTTACTATAAGAAAGGATGAGTAGCATAATTTTTAGAAAAAACATGGGAAGATTTATATGAACTCATGCAAGGTGAAGTGGGCAGAATCGGGAGAACTCAGGACACAAGGACAATATTATAGGAGAATCAACCGTGAAAGACTTAGCGAATCTGATCAAGATAATGATCCCAAGCATTTCCAAAGGCCCTATGATAAAAGAAATGCTATCCACCTCCAAAGAGAGAACTGATGAACTCTGAATGCATATTAGAACATACTTTTCCCCCACTTTATTTTTATTTTATTTTATTTGTGTTTTCTTTTGCAACATGGATAATACAGAAATATGTTTTGCATGACTTCACTCAGGCAATCAACTTCAAACTGCTTGCCTACTCAAGGAGGAGTGAAGTGAGGGAAAGAGGGAGAAAATTTGGAACTCAGAATTTCAAAAAATGATTGTTATGTTTTCCATGTAATTGAGAAATATTTAACAAAATAAATAAAAATAATTTATAAAAATAATTCACAGTATATAGTTGTTTTTTGATACCGTAACACTTAATTTCTGAGAAAAAAGGGGGAAAGTCACCTAGAAAGATGCAACAAAATGAAAATATGTTGAAAAAGCCATCGTGGTTTACTATATTTTGAAGACATAATTGTTGTTTTTTAACATCTAGCCTCAGGGCTATTTGGCAACAAATAATTGGCATTATGTTAAGCTAACTTGTATTTTCAAATGTGATACTGGCTTCCAGTTTAGGTATTCATCTAGTTATACCTAGCTTTACATAAAAGTCAATGATTGTGTTACTTTTGTTAGTTAATTTATGTGGTGCAGTAGATAGAGCCCTGGGCCTGGAATCAGGAAGAGTTCAAATTTAGCCTCAGACACTTATTTACAGTGTATCTCTGAGTAAGCCATTTAACTTTTGTCTGCCTCAGTTTCCTCATCCTTAAAAATGAGGATAATAATAATAGCACCTACCTCCCATGGTCATTGTGAGGATAAAATTAGACAATATTTAGAATGCACTTTGTAAATCTTTGTGCACCAAAGAAACACTATTCTTCTTTTTCATCATTATCATCGTTATCATCATCACTATCCCTTTGGAACCTGTTTGTGACTAGTAGATTTCATTAGCTACCATATTCCTTCACCATCCAAATAATTATAATTGATTGGTAACTTTGAGCAGAAATAAGAAAAAATAATTAGGCAATTTTGGATTGTAATAAGCTTTTCAAAATATATTATTCAAACACTAAGAAAAAATATTTCTTTAAAATAGGAATTAAATCTATTGTACAAGTGGTTAATTCTACTAAATATATGAAGGAGAGGAATAGAAAGAGGGAGAAATATCTTTTAGCTAAGCATAAAGAAACTATCAGAGAAGGTATGGAAAAGACCTTTATCCCCAATTGATAAATGGTCAAATAATGTGAATAATTACACCGCTTTTATAATCATACTAATTATATATGTAATATCTATAAGAAAATATAAATGAAATGGGATTAAATATAGAAAAAAATCTATCAAAATATTTTATTTACTTTCTTATTTATCTGTCCTTCAAAATGCAGAGACATCAAAATTTGTATCATAAGTACATATATATTTACATACATACATGTATGTATGTATATATTGACTCATTCTGGTTTTCAAAAATGTTTTACTTAAAAGGCACATAACTGTGCATAAAAGGCAGTAGTGAATCACAGCTACCCTTAATTGTTTATTGTAGGAACTATAAAGATATTACAGTGGTAATAGTGGTCATTGTTTAGCAGGAGGGAGCCTATGCAGTTTGCAGAGGGTAGAATGTGGACAAGTTTTGGGCACAGCATGATTAAGTTGATACAGAATAGTTGATAAACTGAGGCTGAAATAGATTATAGTCAATTCTAAGTACTCATGGGTAACTAAGGAACTGTTTGGTCTGGATTTTGGTGACATCATTACAAAACAGAAATAATAGGAATAATGAAGAAAAAGTACAGGAGACTTGAGAATACTCTATCTGGGAAAAGAAAGTGCACAGGGTAGCATAATTGAAAACAGATTTGAGAAGTGAGTGAAAGTAATATAATTAGGTCTATAATACAGACTGATAAAATCTCCTCTAATAAACTTTACTAATCACTTTTAATAAAAGAGAGGAATACAGGGTAGGGTAAGTGGTCTTATAGTTTTTCTCCTCTTCCCCCCAAATTTATTAATTTATTTGTTTCAGTTTTCAACAAAAACTTTCAGAAGTTCCAAATTTTCTTCCCCTCTCCCTTCCCTCCCCATGAAGCAATCTTATATGGGTTCTATACATGCATTCCTATTAAACACATTTTCTCATTAATCATGTTGTATAGAAGAATTAAAACAAATTGGAGAAACCATGAGAAAAACAAAATATAACAAAGGAGAAAATAGTCTGCTTCATTCTGCATTCCAGCTCCACAGTTCTTTATCTAGATGTGGATGACATTTTGCTTCATGAGTTTTGGAAATGTTTTAGATCTTTGCACTGCTGGGAAAGGCTAAGTCTGTCAAAAGCAGTCCTCGCACACTGTGGTTGTTATTGTGTATAATGTTTTCCTACTTCTGCTCACTTCACTCAGCACCAGTTCATATGTCTTTCCAGGTTTTTCTTAAGTCCATCTAGTCATCATTTCTTACAGCACAATAATATTCCATTGCATTCATATACCACAACTTGTTCAGCCATTCCCCAACTAATGGACATTCCCTTGATTTCCAGTTCTTGGCCACTACAAAAAGAGCTGCTATAAATATTTTTATACATGTGGGTCCTTTTCCTCTTTTAATGATCTCTTTGGAATACAGCCCTAAAAGAGGTATTGCTGGGTCAAAAGGTATGCACATTTTTATAGCTCTTTGGGCATAGTTACAAATTGTTCTCCAGAATGGCTGGATCAGCTCACAGCTCCAGCAGCAATGAATTAGTGTTCCAGCTCTCCCACATCTTCTCCAACATTTATCATTTTCCTGTTCTGTCATGTTAGCTTGTCTGAAAGGTGTGATAAGGTACCTCAGAGTTGTTCTGATTTGGGTTTCTCTAATCAATAGTGATTTAGAATAGTTTTTCAAATAACTATAGATAACTTTAATTTCTTATTCTGAAAACTGCCTGTTCATATCCTTTGGCCATTTATCAACTGGGGAATGACTTGTATTCTTATAAATTTGATTCAGTTCTCTATATATTTTAGAAGTGGGGCCTTGATCACAGACACTAGTTGTAAAAATTCTTTCCCAGTTTTTCGCTTTCCTTCCTAATCTTGGTTGCATTGGTTCTGTGTAAAAACTTTTCAATTTAATGTAAAGTTATCCATTTTACATTTCATAATGTTCTCTATCACTTGTTTAATCATAACTTCTTCCATTCTCCATAAATCTGACAAATAAACTATTCTTTGCTCCCCTCATTTGTTTATAGTCTCAGCCTTATACCTATATTATATACCCATTTGGACTTTATTCTGGTGTATGGTGATAAGCATTGGTCTATGCATAGTTTCTGTCACACTATTTTCCAATTTTCCAAGCAATTTTGGTCAAAAAGTGAGTTCTTATCCCAGAAGCTTGGGTCCTTGGGTTTCTCAAACAGTAGACTACTATAGCCATTGAGTACTGTGTCTTGTGTGCTTAACCTATTCCACTGGTCTACCTCTCTATTTCTTAGGCAGTACCAAGTGGTTTTAATGATTTCTGCTTTATAATACAATTTAAGATCTGGTATGACTAGGCCATTTTTCCCAGCAGTTTTTTTTTTCATTATTTCCCTTGATATTCAGAAACTTCTGTTCTTCCAGATGAATTTTGATATTATTTTTCTAGCTCTATAAAATAATTTTTGGCAGTTTGACTGGTATGGCACTGAATAAGTAAATTAATTTAGGTTGAATTGCCATTTTTATTATATTTGCTCAGCCTAACCACAAGCAACTGATGTTTTCCCACTTATGTAGATCGGACTCTATTTGTGCGAAAAGTTTCGTAATTGTGTTCATATAGTTCTTGGATTTGTTTTGGCAGGTAAACTCCCAAACATTTCATAGTGTCTACAGTAACTTTAAATGAGATTTCTCTTTCTATCTCTTGCTGTTCAGCTTTGTTAGTAATACATATAATATATAGAAAACCCTCTGTCATTGATGGCTTGTTCAATTTCTTTTTCTGAGATGGGGTTATTTAAGTGTTTTACTTTCTTTTCTGTTAATCTGGGCAATTTATATTTTTGTAAATATTCATCCATTTCACTAAGATTGTCAAATTTATGGGCATACAGTTGGGTAAAATAATTTCTAATTATTGTTTTAATTTCTTCTTCATTGGAGGTGAATTCACCCTTTTTATTTTTGATACTGGTTATTTGCTTTTCTTCTTTCTTTTTTTAAATCAAATTGACCAAAGGTTTATAAATTTTATTGGTTTTCTCATAAGAGCAGCTCTTAGTTTTATTTATTAGTTCAATAGTTTTCTTGATTTCAATTTTATTAATTTCTCTTCTGGTTTTCAGTATTTCTAATTTGGTTTTTAAATTGGGAATTTCAACTTGTTCTTTTTCTAGCTTTTTCAGTTGCATGCAAAATTCATTGACCTCCTCTTTCTCTATTTTATTCATGTAAGCATTCAGAGATATAAAACTTCCCCTAAGAACTGCTTCTGCTGAATCCCATAAGTTTTGGTAGGTTATCTCATTATTGTCATTCTCTTGAATGAAACTGATTGTTTCTATCATTTGTTGTTTGACCCACTCATTCTTTAGTTTCCAATTAATTTTTGGTCTATCTTTCCATGGCCCTTTACTACATATAATTTTCCTTGCATCATGATCTGAAATGGATGAATTTAATATTTCTGCCTTTCTTCACTGGATCATGAGGTTTTAATGCCCTGTTACATGGTCAATTTTTGTGTATGTGTCATGTGCTGCCGAGAAAAAGATGTATTCCTTTCTATCCCCATTCAGTTTTCTCGAAATTTCTATCATATCTAACTTTTCCAAATTTATATTCACCTCCTTAACTTCTTTCTTGTTTATTCTGATTTTAGATTTATCAAGTTCAGAGAGGAGGAGATTGAGGTCCTCCACTAATATAGTTTGGCTGTCCATTTCCTCCTGTAACTTCCTTAAGTTCTCCTCTAAGAATTTGGATGGTATTCCACTTGGTGCATATGTGTTTAGTAATGATATTGCTTCATTGTCTATGGTGCCTTTTAGTAGGATGTAGTTTCCTTCCTTATCTCTTTTGATTAGATCTATTTTTGCTTTTGCTTTGTCTGGGATTAGGATTGCTATCCCTGCTTTTTTTTTTTTTTTTACTTTAACTGAAGCATAATATGTTCTGCTCCAGCCTTTAACTTTTATCCTGTGTGTATCCACATTTCAAATGCGTTTCTTGTAAACAATATATTGATGGATTACGGTTTTTAATTCATTCAGCTATCCTCTTCCATTTTATGGGAGAGTTCATCCCATTCACAATTATGATTACTGTATTTCTTCTCTCTATCCTGTCTTCCCAACCCTGTTTGTGCTTTTGTTTCTCCCTTTTCCATTCCACTCCTCAAAATAATTTTACTTTTGATCTCAATCTTCCCTCTTTCCTTACAAATCCCTCTCTCTTTCTTTCTCCTTTCCCTTCCTACTGCCTGTAAGGCAAGTTAGATTTCTATACTTAACTGAGTATGTTATTCCCTCCTTGAACCATATCTGATGAGAGTAAAGCACAAACAATGTTCATCTCCCTCCCTTCTTTCCTTCTGCTATAATATGTTTTTGTGCTTCTTCATGTGATGTAATTTACCCTCTTTTGCCTCCTCCTTTCCTCTTCTCCTTTCACATCCTTTAATTAGGTTTTTTATCATCACATCAGTTAATTTATACCTACACCCTTTGTCTATGTATATCCCTTTTAAATGTCATGATAACTATAAAATTCTCAAGATTAACAAATGTCATCCTCCTGTATAGGGATATATACAGTTTGTCCATATTAAATAACATTTTTTTCCCTCTTTTTCCCTGTTTACTTTTTTATGCCTCTCTTGAGTCTTGTATTTGAAGATCAAATTTTCTATTGAGCTCTAGCCTTTTCATCAGGAAGTTCTGGAAATCCCTTATTTATTGAATGTCCATCTCCTTGCCTGAAAGATTATGCTCAAATTTGCTGGATAACTGATCCTTGTTTTGCATCCAAACTCCTTTCCCTTATGGAATATCATGTTGCAACCCCCCTGGTCTTTTAATATAGAAGCTGCAACATCCTGTGTGATCTTGACTGTAGTTTCCTCGATATTTTTAATTCTATCTTTCTGACTACTTGCAGTATTTTCTCCTTGACCTGACAATTCTGGAATCTGACAGCACTATTCCTTGGCATTTTCAATTTGGGATCTCTTTCAGAAGGTGATTGGTGTATTCTTTCAATGACTATTTTACCTTTTGGATCTAAGACCACACATTCCTTACTGATTTCTTGGAAGATACTTTCCAGGCTCTTTTTTTTTAAATCATAGCTTTCCAGTAGACCAACAATTTTTAGATTTTCTCTCCTCAATCTATTTCCAGGTCAGTTGTTTCTCCAGTGAAATATTTTACATTTTCTTCTATTTTTTCTTTCTTTAGATTTTGTTTGACTGATTCTTGATGTCTCATAAAGTCATTAGCTTCTACTTGCCCAATTCTAATTTTTAATGAATTGTTTTCTTCAGTTAACTTTTATATCTCATTTTCCATTTGTTCCATTGTTCCTTTTAAGGAATTATTTTCTCCAATTAGGTTTTGTATCTCTTTACTCATGTGGCCAATTTTACTTTTTAAGAAGCTGTTCTTTTCAGTGAATTCTTTTTTCATTTTGTATTTTTAAAATCATGGGTCAATTTTTCTTCCACCTCTTTAATTTGGCTTCTAAAATCCTTCTTTAGCTCTCCCAAGAATGCTTTTTGTGCTTTAGACCAGTTCATATCCCCTTTTGAGCTTTTATATGTGGGTATAGAGTCAATTCTGTCATCTTCTGAATTTATATTTTGATCTTCCCTGTCCCCATAAGATTTTATGGTCTTTGCATTTTTAATTTGCTTCTTGCTCATGGTGACTGCCTTTTTCCTGGCTTTTAAAGTGTATCTCTGCTTCTGGGGCACAGAGGGCTCTATTCCACATTGCTTGTAATCAGAATTAGGTGCCCAGTTACTGGCTTTGTGTGCTGTGGCTTCTGGTTATTTCAGCTAGAGCTTTATAATGCTGCAGCTTACCTGGTGATAAGCTGACTGATGTTTGCCAAGGGTGAGGCCAGGTGAAATCTGAGTTTCCCTGGGGTTACACTGAAGCTCATAGCATGAGGTATTGGGGATTAGTGCTCTAACTGCTGGAGATGTCTTCCTCCCTTAGGGCTATGCTAGAGTACAGGCAGGCTCAGTAGGTGGTGGACCCCTGTCTGTGCTGCTGCCTACCCAATTCCCATCGCTGTGTTAAGATATTTCTGGGGTCTGGGTGTGGGCGCTTACCAGTTCCACCCCCCTGAGGCTCAGGATCTCCTGCTGGTCCACTTAGGTGGGGCTTGCCTCCAGTCCTGCACTGGTCCCCTTCAGCCACAACAAGTGGTACCCTCCCCTTCTATCTCACTAACCTCCTGAGCTAAAAGCCTGTGATACCCCTTCTGCTGACTCCATTATTCCCAGATTATCCCTGTAGCAATATTATCTGGGGTTTTTCAAGGTCAACAATGAAGGATGAGAGCACTTATAATTTACTCAATCATTTTGGTTCCTGGAAGTTCAAACATTCAGTCTGTGGGTTGATAGCCCCAGGAGCAGCCTCTGGTTACTGTTGAGGCCCAGTGCTTCTCTCTCACCCAGCTCTGCCTGACTCCAGTCCTGTCCTGGGAAGTTTGGGAATTGTAGCTGGTGACTCAGACTGTCTGGGGCCATTCCCACTCACTATAGCTGAGTCTGTGCTGGTATAACCAGAACTCTCTTCTCTCCTAACCCAGTATAAAAGATCCTTCCAGTTGATCTTTGGGCTGTCCTGGGCTGAAAATCTGCCACCCTCTGTCTCCCAGTGGATTCTGCCACTCTAAAATTTGCTCAGATTCACTTTTTTGAGGTATCTGAAGGAATTTGGGGAAGAACTCAAGTGAGTCCCTACTTTTGGGTTCATATCCTGCCTCAGATAGTTATTAGTTTTATGACTCTGGGTAAATCACTGAAAAGTTCTGTGACTCAGTTTTCTCAACTATAAAATAAAGGAGTTGGCTTGGCCTCTAAAATGTCCTTGTATCTCCAAATCTATTATTCTATATTAATTCATTTGAAGTTTTTACTGATTGCCTCTATTCAAGATACTGTAGTGTCTTACACTGTGAAAAAATACAAAAATTTAATTCAAACATGTATTAAGCAACAACCTCATGCGTGGCAGTGAGCTAGGCACTGGGGACAAAAACCAAAATAACCATGCTCTGACTCTCAAAAAGCCTGGAGTTTAATATTGGAAGTAAAGCATATATGCATACAAATCTACATAGATAATACACACACACACACACACACACACACACACACACACACACACATACAGAGTCCCAAAAGTCTTGGTGCAGTTGTAAATCATTAAAACTTAAACACTTAAAGTGCACTTAAATGCTTAAAGTTTTACATAAATTTAATCTTTAATAGCAACTGCACTGAGATTTTTAATATGTGCTGTATAACTATAATGACAGAAGATAATTGCAAAGGAAAGGTCCAAGCAAAATGCTATGAGAAATATGAAGAAAGAGAAATTTTTCAGCTAAGGGTCTTAACCTTAGGTTAAGTTAACCTAAGGGAGATTTATGGAAACGATAACCACTCTCCCTAATTGATAAATGGTCAAAGAATATGAATTAGCAGCTTTCAGAAGATATTTAAGCTATCAAGTCATATGAAAAAATACTCTAAATCACTATTGATTAGAGAAATTCAAATTAAAAGAACACTGAGGTATCTACTCTTGGTTAACATTACAAGAAAGGAAAATGGCATATGCTGCAGGGGATGTGAGAAAACAGACACACAAAAAGTATTGTTGGTGGAGCCACAGGTGAATTAGTCCAACCATTCTGAAAAGGAGTTTTAAACTATGCCCTGAAACTATTAAACTGTGCATACTATTGGATTCAGTAATACCAGTACCAGGTCCATACCTCAGAGAGATCAAAGAAAGAGGAAAAGTTCCATATATACAACAATATTTGTAGTTGTTCTTTTTCATGGTGGCAAGGAATTGAAAACTGACTGGATACTGATCAATTGAGAATTTGCTCAACAAGTTATGGAATATAAATGTGGCAGAGCACTACTGTGCTTCAAGAAATAGTGAAAGGGATAGTTTCAGAGAAATCTGGGCAGACTTGCATGAAATGATACAAAATAAAGAGAGCAGAATCAGGAGGATAATTTATACAATAATGATAATATGATAAATTGTAAAAATATTGTAATTATCTCTGAAAGACTTAGTAACTCTGATCAACACAATGGCCAACCATAATTACAAAGAATTAATGATAAAGCATGCTATTCACCTCCAGATAGAGAGCTGATGGTCTAGGAATACAGATTCAACCATATTTTCTTTTGATTTTTCTTTCTTTTCCTTTCATTTTTTAAATTGAATAATGTGAGAATTAATTTTGCATGACTATACATATTTGTAATAACTTGTTTTACTTGTGATCTCAATGGGAGGGAGCAGGGGAACTGCAAGGAGAGAATTTGGGAATGCAAATAAAACTGAATTAAAAAAAAGAAAACATGGTTGAGGTGGATTTTGAAGAAGGGAGGCACAGAAGGTGAGGAGGGTGTGGATTGCAATTGCAGTGAATTCCAACTAAGTGAAATAACAAAAACAATGGCATGGAGGTAGGGTGAATGAATTAAGAAATGGTCCCTTACCTCAGGGAGTTTACAGTTTAATTACCTATATGAATGTTTTATTAATACATAAAGATATATTCCATATGAACTATATTTTTCTGAACATGATACTAAGTACTTTATGACACCACTGATAGGAAAAGTCGTTAAGAGAATTTGAATTATTTGAAAACTTAAGAGTTTCAGTTTTTGTGATTTATAAATGCATTACTGAAAATTTTTATTATATTGATGTGGTACAAACATGATCACTGATTAGTCCTATAATTTTTTAAGTCGTCCAATATTTCTATAAAGAGTTTTATAATTATACTCATAAAACTAATGTATATGTGTACCTTGATAGATTGGATTCCAAATATTTTATGCATTCTGTAACTATTTTAAAAAGTATTTTTCTTTTTATCATTTTCTCCTACTTTTTGTTAAAGCTATGCAGAAATGCTGGAGATTACTTAGGTTTTATTTTATATCCTGCTACTTTACAGAAGCTATTAATTGTCTCAATTACTTTCTTTGTTAATACTCATCTATTCCCTTCTAGTCTATTCTGAATTCCATTTACCCAGTTGGGTTATATCACTACTTTTTCCTTCTTCTTTATTCCTTTTGTGAGAAACAAATATCACTCAAGAGATTTAGACCTTTTGGAGTATAAAAGTTGAGCTCCTTCATCTACTTCATTTATACATTTATAGCTTTCATCTTACCCTTTGGAAATTAATTTATGTGGGAGTTTTTTGGTTGTATTTTGGGGGAGGACCCTAATTCTACTATGCATTCTTTTTTTTTTCTAATAAAGGAAACACTGTCATCCAATGGGAGTTAAGTCTACACACACACACACACACACACACACACACACACACACACACACACACACACACACACATGCACGCACACACGCACACATGCACGCACACACATTCTATATATAAGTCAATATTCCAAGCCTTGAGTTCAGCTCTTACCTCATGCTCTTACTATTATTATTCACAGGTCCTAAGGTGTAGTTATCCTATCTTCTTATCTATTTTCCTACTGCCCTTGGTACTAGCTTCACTTTTCTGGGGTAGATTACAGCTCTTGGAGGCCAAGAACTTGGGAAATTGATCTCTTATTGGCCCATTTCCCCAAAGTGATATAGATTATATGTATATTAAAAAATGCCTGTCTCTCAGCACATATACACGTTTTCTACTATAAGAAATCTCTTTAATAACTTCTTTCCATTTATAGGAGATGTCTTCTAATCTCTTCATCCCAGACCCTTTCCCCCCCATTGATTATATTTTATATACTATTCCAAATCCTCCACTGTTTTTAAGAGTCTAAAGAAAGCATTATTTCTTCTCTAAAGACTTTCAGACTAGAGGTAGAGTGGGAATCATCTTCAGTTCTTTTAGTTTGTTTTTTTGATCTTTTGATTTCCGTTGCTTCATTATAGTAATGCTACGTTTTACACTATTATATCTCCTATCCCACTCTTGACATATTGATCCATTTATAGAGACCTATGGGATTTAGTGTAAAGAATGTTGATCCAATTCTTCCTCTTTCCCTCATCCTAATTCTAAAGATCCTCCTAAATCTTTAGCCCCTTAGATTTTTGTTTGTCCCTTATGATCCCTCTTTCCTTTTTCTTCTAATCCTCAATCCAATTAAACAAATAAAACTGCCTATTAACATGAAATTATTTAATTGCTAAGTCTTTTCTTTATAATTGTAATTATTTATATTTCTTATGTTTCTCTTATTTGGCTCACTTTTGTTTTCTAAAGAATAGTGATACATTGAGAGTTACACAGAAATCACTAGAAAAGTAAGTCAGTGTTGAAATGTAATACTAATGAAGCAACTCCCAGATGTCTAAAATGAATCATAAAGCCTTCAAATTGGAAAGAACTTTCAAAGTCATGGGGCACAACTTTCTGTCTACTCCAAGAATACATTCTGTAGCATTATCTGCCCCTTTTAGGAAGTTTACAATAAGGAAGGCAGACAAAGTAGTATATACAAGTAACGAAATAAAATGTAATATATGAATAGGAGAGATACTTAATAAAGTACTCTTCAAGGACTAAGGAAGGAAGGATGGTTCCCACTGAGAGAAATTAGGGAAGGTTTTATCAAAGATGTTGTATCAGTAATCATCCCAACACATACAGGGGGGCCTGCTATCATAGGTTCTTAGTTCTTCATTCATAAAAGGAAAGGCAACTTTTGAGGGATTAACAATCACTTTAATCAAGCACATGTATTCTTTCTTTAACCAAGCACATATCTCATTCACCTAATTTAGGAGAGTCAGCACCCTGAACTTCAAAGAAAATACAGAGAAATTAAAGACCAACAGACATGGCTTCCTTTGCCTGAATTCAACAGACAGTTGTACCTCAACTGTCTGACCATAGTTACCAGAGAGGGAAGTACCAATATCTGTGTTTTCAAAGCTAGGAATCTCCTTTAGCAGCTTCCCAGAGTCCTCACCTGGCCAAACAAACACCTCCAGTTAGTAAGCCCCAAAGGAATCAACAGGTATTTCTTCCTCTGCCTGACCAGAATTCAAGAGACAGGTACAGCTGTCTAATCATAGTTACCAGAAAGGGAAGCACTGACATCTGGGTTTTCAAAGCTCCTTAAAGCAACTTCCCAGAATCCTTATCTGGCACTCAAATCTTCTTACAAAAACTAAGCTCCCAAAGTAAAACCTCACCCTCAGAGTATTTATACACTTTTTAGAGCCAGAGGGCATAATCCTCTGACCCAGTGCCTCAGCAGAAAAAACAAAAGGTACTTGGGACTCTCCTACAACATAACTCCCCTAATCAAGCTTCCCAAAAGGGCAGGCCTATCAATGAGCGGGAAAGATCTTCTTTAATCACATTCAAATGGAGGCATTATACTTCTTGATTATACTAAAACAAAAATAACATAAGATCCTGATTTGATTTCCCTTATAGATGTGGCAATTGAAATGGGCCTGGGAGGGATGGGTTGAAATTCCATACGTGGAGTTCGAGTAGAATCAACAAATCTTAAACCAATTAAGGCATTTTTATTTTGCAGAAAACTGAAGTAGAGTGATCTGCAAATGATGAATAACCAAACCTTGAATAACCAAATCTTGAGATAGAGTTGAATCAACAGTGAAGATGCACATTAGGTAACTCTTTCAAAAACTAGCTATCTTGAATGAGCTTTTAGGAAAGGGATAGATCATAGGTAATTCACATTTTAATTTTCTAAGTTTTGGCTTTTATTCTGAGCCCCTAATTAAACATCAACCCACATGTATGAAATATAAGCCATTTTGGAAGCAGACTTGGCATTCTGCTGTGAAAGTTGAGGCTGTGAATACAAAGACAAAAGCTAAGCAGTCTCTATCCTCTATCCTCAAGGAGCTGAAGTTCCAGCAAAGGTATAACTAATTTGAAAGAAAGGGAATCGTTAAGTGAAAACTGCACAGATCCAGTAGAACCAGAGGGAAAAGTGAAAATAGAAATAATTCACCAATCATCCCTGAAAGAAATCCCAAAATGAAAACACCAAGGAATCATACAGCCAAAATCAAGAGCTCTCAGGTCAAGAAAAAATACTGCAAACTACCAAAAAAAAAAAATCAAATATGGAGGAAGTATGGATTGTAAGGCTTGCCATATTAATGTTGGAGTTAGTGTGGAGGCCCAGTGACTTAGCACACTGCAACTCAGAACTCCTGTGCACAAAAGATCCACCAGTCAGTCTCTACTAGAAAGCTCCCCCATTAGAACCCAGGCGAGCTAGGATTACAGCAACAGCAAAAAGGAAATACAAAGCTGATGACTTTAGGGAGGAAGGTAGATGTGAAAGACTTCTGATATCTTCAGAAGGTGACTATTGCACTATTTACACTAATATTACCTTATTCCTCTTTCTGCCCTCTGAAGTCAATCAGAAAAAAAATTTTAACCTTTATTCTATAACATGATACTTGTAGATATGTAGCATGTCCTCACTTCTCTGCTCTAATCTTTCTCCTCTCTAGGTTAAACTTCCTGTTCACTCTACTCTGCATGTTCTCCACTTGTCAATGTTTTTCTTAAAATGTGACATCTGGTGTCATAGACACAGAGTACTGAACCTGGATTCAGAAGGAACCAAGTTCAAATTTAGCTGAGAAACTAGCAGTGTGACTCTGGGTAACTCGCTTAAACTTGTCTACCTCAATCTTCTCAACTATAGAATGTGGATAATAATAGCACCAATCTCCCAGGATTATCATGAGAATAAAATGAGATAATATGTATAAAGTGTTTTGAAGACCTTAAAGTTCTATATAAATCATCATCATCATCATCATCATCATCATCATCATCATCACTCCAGATATAGTTGAACAGGTCAGAGTTTATCAGGATTAGCACCTTTTTCTTCCATTATTAATATTAGTTTCTTTTAAGGCAGTCAAGGATCCTAATAGCTTTTATTGGCTGATGAGTCATGCTGTTGATCTACAGTAAACTTGAAGGCCACTAAAATCCCCACATCATTTTCAAACTGTTATTCAGCCATGCCTTTCCCATTTTGTACTTATTCAATCAATTCCTTGGAACCCAGAGAGGGACTGTCTATTTGCTCCTATTAAATTTCATCTTATGACTTGGCCCACTATTCCAACCTACTGAGATCCTTCAGGATATCCCAACTCTGTCATACATGTTAGCTATCTCTCCCAGTGTCAGACCACCTTTAAATTAGATAAACATGCCAACTATGTTGTCATCTAAGGCACCGATAAAATTGTTGCTCACCATGGAAGGCACCATCCAAATAAAAATAATATACAAAATTAATAAAAATACTTATGCCACGAGAGGCAGCATGGTATAGTGGACAGATAGCCAGACTTTATGGCTATAAAAGTCATAAAGACCAGATACCATTGACACATGCTGACTCTATAACCATAGGAGACAGATAGAAAGATAAATATAGATAGGTAGGGAGAACATTTATTAAATGCTTACCATGTGCCATGCACTACATAAAGTGCTGAGCATACAAATACAAGTAAGAGGGTTCCTGTCCTCCAGGGGCATTAGAGGAATATGAGAAGTATAATGCATGAAAGGGACTGATAAAGGTAGCCTGGCTCAGACTACGAGTCTGGAAAGATAGAAGGAAAGCTCCCCCATGAGAATCCAGGGAAATTCCTGGGTAGAGTCCACATTCCTCATGGGAAGAGATAAGGGCTGAGGTAGAGGTGGCATCATAAGGAGCTGGGGCCAAGAGAAGATTAAGATGCGGATGAGTTGCTAATCTGTATTGGTATAGAATTCTCCACCCTGGAAGTTCCCCAAACCCAAGAAACCACAAGTAACCACAAGTCCAGAAATGAATGCAATATAGTGTAGTGGTAAAAATGATAACTTTGAATTTGCTTCCTATAAACAAAATGGGAGTTTGAGAGAAAATAAATCAATGGATCGTGTACTTCACAAAATACATACACTTTAACAAAATCGTAACAATAACTTTAGATTTACATTGAGCTTCAAGGTTTACTGAGCACTTTCCTCAGGACAATCTCAATACGTAGATAGCGCAGGCATATTTATCCCAGTTTGACAGATGAGAAAATTAAGTACCGAAGACCTGAAACCAAAACAAGCTCCCCGTACCTTTTCAGATTCATGGAACCAGAAAGTGGCAGAGCTTCGATCTGATCCCAGATCCTCTGACTACAAACCCAGAGCTCTTTCTCCTAAATGTTTTTATTTTTCAAGTGTAATTATTAACTAAGATGTTGTTCCCAGTCTCTTTTTCTAGACTTTAAGCCAGGTGATTCTCATCTACTATGAGCATCTCCCAAGGCTCCATCCTGAACTCTTTTGACTTTTCCTTCTATATTATGGTCTCCTGTGGGTATCTTCTTAGATCCCATGGGTTCAATTATCATCTCTATGTGAAAGATGTCCACACCTATCTATCCAGCTTCAGTAGCTCTCCTGAGTCCCAGTGGCTCATACCGACTGCTTTTTAGGAACCTTAAATTAGTTGTGCTGTGGACATTTTGGAAACTAAGTTGTTCAGTGAGTAGAGCACCGGGCCTAAAATCAGGAAGACCTAAGTCCAAATGTAGTTTCAGACATTTACTAGCTGTATGATCCTGGGTAAGTCCTTTAACCCTGTTTGCCTCAGTTTTCTCATCTGTAAAATGAGCTGGAGAAGGAAATGGCAAACCACTCCAGCATCACTGCCAAGAAAATTCCAGATGGGGTCAGGGAGAGTCGGACCTGACTGAAACAACTGAACAACAGGCATTTCAAATTTAACACTTCCGAAACAGAACATGTTATCTTTCCCCTGAAACTCTCCCCTCTTCTCAACTTTCCTCTTACTCTAGAAGACAGCATCAAATTCCCAGGCTCATAATTTCAGTGTCAAAACTCACATTCACCCTGCATATCCAATCTGTTGTCAAATCTTCTCATTTATAGTTTAATAATGTCTCTCAAGTACATTTCCTTCTCTCTGTTTTCACAGCCAACTCCCCAATAAAGGTCCTCATCACCTCTTACCTGGACTACTGAAGCATCCCAGTTGGTCTCTGTGCCTCAAGTCTCTTCCTGCTCTAAACTAGCTGCCAGAGTGACTTTCTAAGTGGTAGGTCTGACCATGGCTCTTTCGGTTCAATAAATGACACACAGTGTCATACCTCTAGAATTGAAGATAGAGTCCTCTATTTGGCATTTAAAAACCTTCAAAACTCCTCTTCCTGTGTTTTTGGTATAGCTACAGTGGCCTAAGGAATAGCAGTTCCCTTTCCAAAGGCTGGCTATCTCATGTCTCTATGCATTTGCTCTGGGTGTCTCTAGTATTTACTTCTGTCTCTGCTTCCTGGATTCCTTGGCTTCCTTCTAGACAGCTCAAAGCCCTCCTCCTGTAAAAGGGCTATTTCTTTCTCTCGCCTCACTGTTAGTGCCTTCCCTCCAAGAATATCTTCCATTTACATAGTCTGTATCCAATGTGTGTAGTCATGTCCAGGTCGTCTCCATTAGAATGTGAGCTTCTTCACTGTATGGACCATGTTTTTACTTTCTGTAGCACAGTGCCAGGCACATAGCAAATGCTTTTAAAAAGTGTATTGATGGACTGACCATAAATTGCATTAACTAGGAAGGTAGCTTTTTTTTTAACCATGAACCTATGTGAGTGACAGGATCATACAGTACAGTCATTCTTTCAAACAAATATTTATGAAGCTATTACTTTGAGCAAAAGTCCTCATCTAGTTCCTATAGAACATACAAGAACATAGAAAATGTAGTTTGTGTTCTTTGGGAATTTATAATCTAGTGATAAGAATTGGCAGACACTGGTCTGGGGTGTCAAATCCAGTCTACCTGGAGCTGAGAATGACAAATAAAACAAACAAAATGCAAAACTATTTTTAGCTCACAAGAGATACAAAAACAAGGGTGGGATTGTTCTGGTCAGAGGGCTATCATTTATGTTCCCCTGATCTAGAAAAGGAAGATGGCAAATGACTGCAGAACAAAAAATGGTATGATAGGCCATCAAAGATTATTTTTGAAGTACCTACTATATGCCACTCACTGTGACAGACACTGGTGATTCAAAGACAAAAGTGAAGCAGTTTCTGCCCTCAGGGAGCTTACTAGTGGAAAGATGCTACATGTATTGAGGAGTGGTAGCAGGGGAATTAGGAATGGAGACAGAGAGGAGTAAATGTAGATTTTCAGGCTATTTCTAGAAGCAATGAGTTCATTATTGTTTCCTGAGAGAGGGAGGAGTAGATGACATAGGGCATCCATGTAAGTGGCAAGGTTAGCATATGGTATTTCAGAGGAGGCCAAGCGATCTAGGGATTTCACATTTAAGGTAGTTAGCTATTATTTGAAGAAACAATATGGAGAAGTGGTTAGAAAGTCAGTTGCAGAGTTAGGAAAACCTGAGTTCGAATCCTGTTTCTGATGTATACTGTCTGAGTGAACATGGGAAAATCACTTAACCTTTCAAGACCCTAGACAATTCTCAAAAACTGTAATTTACTTACAATTTCTTCATACCTATGAAATCACAGGTTGGTACCTCCAGAAAAAAAGTTTGCTGGAGCAAACTTTAATGTGCAATTTCCAAATATAAGAACTTTTATCTTGAATTCTTAAAAGCAGCAGTTTCTTAATAACTCAAAATTTCACCACCAAAGTTGCCAGTGCAAGGACTAAGTCATGTGAATCACTGACAAGTTAATAGTCCTCTGGGATCTAACTGTCATCCTCTTCATGAATTTGATTTAATGCCTAAGACAAATCACTTCACAAAGTCTGAAATGATTTCAGAGAACAAGAATCCATTGATGCAGACACCCCACCCTCTTTCAGCTTGTAGAAGATCGTTGTGACTATCTTAGTGGAGAAATACCTAATTTCTGTCAGGTGACCTCAGCCAGACAAGCATGGTCACTTTTGTTGTTCAATAGTTTCAATTGTGTCTAATTCATCATGACCCCATTTGGGATTTGCTTGGCAAAGATACTGGAGTGGTTTGCCATTTTCTTCTCCAGTTGGTTTTACAGATAAGGAAACTGAATTATACAGGGTTAACTGACTTGTCCAGTCTCACACAGGTAGTCAGTGTCTAAGGTCAGCTTTGAATGCAGAGAGATGAGTCCTTCTGATTCCAAGCCCAGCACTCCAGCCAGTGATACCCCAAATTGCATCTCTAGTTTCGTGAAAAACAGAATTTGATTGATGCTACACTGGACATATTTAAGTTATATATCTGGATATGGAGATCACTGTATCTAATCTAACTAACCCTACTTATCTTTTTCGCCCAAGGAGATAATAACTGGATTCAGTTACTCATCATTTCTACTATATTTCCCATCAAACCTGGCAATTTATCCCCTTTCCCTCTAAGTCTACCTTTAACATTATACCCATCATGAAATAATTCTGAAATTAAAATCTGTTTAAATGAAAAACTACATTTGATGGTACTTTCAGTAAAATGCTTATACCACAAATGAGATTTTGCAGGTATATTGTGACTTATGGGAAAGAAGTAGGAGCAGAGCAAAAAAATCAGGGAGGCATTTGTGCTCACTCAGTTTTGTGGTAACCTACCAAGTGATGAGAGTTCTACACTATCCCATATTCATCAGTCCATATGGCAAGATCTTCATAAACTCGAACTCTCTCCTGAGTTATCCTTGTGACCCTTGAAAGACATGATAGGTGCAAAGCAAGATTCATTTCAGAAGGTTAGCTCTTTTAGGTGGGCTGGGGTGGGATTCTTTTTCAAGTCATTCTTTCATATCCCCCCCAATCAATGAGTATAGTGCCTGATATAATAGTAGTTTCATGTTTGTTGAACTAAAATGATTGAGACCCCACAGATCATGGTTTTTGTTTACAAGGAGTTGATTTATATTTCATTGGGGAGACAAAATATATAGAAAAAAGAAAACTGTGTAATAGAAAACATGATTAAGTGTATGGCAGTGTAGAGTAATGGATTGAAGATAGAATCAGAGTCAGAGTCAAATTTCACCTCTGGTGCACTTTGACTTTGTGATCCTGGGCAAAGGGTTCAATGTCCTCATGTCCAGGAAACTCTTTTAAGAGCATAAATTGTAGAACTGTCACCAATCTGCACTAGAAAAGGGAATTTCCTCCATACTTGAACCAGAAACCAATAAGATAATAGGTAGACCCCATCTCCTCCCAAATGATTTACTATAAAGAGATAGAGTGAGCTAATGGATGGAAGGCCACCTTAAAAATCAAGAACTTGTGTTCATCTCCTATCTCTAATACCCACTAGTTCTATGTCCATGAAGAAGCCACTGAGCTTTTGTATATCTGTAATATTTTAAGTTGTTCCTCTGTACCAATGGAGGATATTTTTACTTCATGGAGTTCCACACACTAATAAAAATAACAGGTATGGATAAAAAAATTATTAAGGGCTAAATTCCATGGCAGAGTTAATCTCAGGCAAGGCAAAATGCAGTCTAACATATTTTAATCATTTTCTTTAAAATCTATTACATTGTGTATGAAAAAATTATAGGATCCAGTTTCAATCTTTTTCTCTCTGCACAGCAATGTGATTTTTCAAAATGCTTGATTTTTTTCCATTAGCGAATGTTTCAGTGAGTATTAGAATAACTTAAATTAAGATGTGAGAGAAAGATACTTAAAATATTTTCCCCCTCACTCACATAGCAAAGACATCTTAACCACGTGGAATATCTGTAGAAAAACTGGCAGGGTACCTTCAGGCTGCCTCCATGAAATGAATACAACAAATGGACCTTTTCTATATTAATGAAGTTAATGAATCGAACCAGATGGCACCTTCTTTTCTATTCCTTGACCTTACTGACTTTCTATGGAACTGATACCAGATTTCTCTGAAGTAGAAAGGAAAGGGGAGTGACGAATTTTTCTCTCTGACCCTTTGTCAGGGATGCAACCCTCAATTAGTGTACTAATTAGCTATAATAACTTTTGGTTGTAGAACAGGGACACAGTGATAGTGAGGGGTAGAGACAGAAGGACCTCAGCAGCAACAGAATGGGTAGGAAACTGGCTTTGACACTGAGGTAGGTTCAGACATGTATGAGCTCTGAGCATGTTTTTAACCTTTCTGTGCCTCAACTCATTTGCAAATGGAGAGATTTGGACTCCTTGGCCTCTAAAAGGTCTTCCAGCTCCCAATCTATGACCCTGTGAGGCCATGGAGTCCAACTCCTATCCGAACCACACATCTATCTTGATAGTTCTAATTGTTAATATTCAATCTATACGCATTTATTAAGAGCCAGAAACTTTGCTAGGCTTGGGAGATACAAAGACAAAAGTGAAATGATTAATTGGTGAAATAGAATCAGTCTATTGGCACAAAGGACAGTACAACCATAAAATTAAAAGAGACATTGAACTAAACCCAGATAATACCAAGAGACCACCAATGATAGAAAATAGAGGGTTTGGAATGCCAATATTTGCAGAAATTTTTAAATAAATTAAATTAAATTATAATGTTTACCAGCACTAAGAGCTACAGATTGAATATCACTAATGATTCAGCTATGGTCTCAAACATAAACTCTCCTGCTATGGGACTTTTGCTTTTCATACTTTCCATTGTTCATGGTATTTTGTAACATTTGATCAAGTTAAATCTCTCTATCGCTATTCCAAGTTTCTTATAGCTTTTTCCCCTCTAGCTTTCCTTTGTCCTGATCACAATCTACTGTTGCAGTATTCTCTACTGGTATAGTGGTATACCATCCTAACATATTTTCCTAAACTATACTGTTATTTTTTATATTTGTAAGTCCAATTCCTAGTACACTTTTTTTGTTCAATCATCTTTTCTTATGACTGAAAGGGAACCCTCCTGGGTATTTTACATAAATGCAGAATAAAATTTAGATTTAGCACTGACAAGGACCTTAGAAGCTATCTAATCTAACCCCTTCGTTTAGCAGTTGAAAAAACTAATAACACTCAGGGAGGCTGTGACTTGGCCAAGATCACACATAGCAGTAAGTACCACAAGTGAGATGTAAACCTAGATTTCTAATCTCCAGAGTCAGTATTCTTTCTACTGTCCCATGCTGTCTCTCATCTCTAAAAAACTGAATATTTGCTTTTGTGCATAACTAATTCCCTTACATATCTGCATTTCCCCACATTCTGTAAAGTATTCTAATATAAGGAAAGTAAAGAAAAGTATAGAAAAGCCAAAGAAAAGAGTAAAGGACCTCAAGGTCTGGGCCTTTCTTCCCCACCACTGCCAGTTCATTCTGAAATACTAGAGATAAGCCCTAGGCTCCTTCCAAGTTTCGTTTTCCCCATCTGCAAAATAGGAAGAAAAATATTTGCTTTAAAAGCATTTCTAACAGAACACCACAATATGCAGCAAGTTCAAAGTGTTAGTTAACAATACCAAATCTTGGGCCAACTGTCAAGAAATCACTTCATTTCAGCAATACATCCCTTTCCTAAGAACGCTATTTATTTCCATATGCTTTCAGGGTACATTCCAGCCAGCTTTTCTCAAACTAATCTCATTTCCCATTACTTTCTCCATCCTCAATTTTAAAAACATACTTTCCTAAGTCTTACATTGCATAAATGCTGCTGATGCATTCTAAGGAAATAGATAATTAAATCATATATATGAAAGAAGGAAGTATTTCCTGAACATTTTATTCTTTAATTTTTTGTATTTATTTATTTATTTGCCTGTCATTGACCTTGGGCAAGCCTCTTCCTCTCTCTTCGGGGATTGGCTTCCTCATTTATAACTTAAGAGAGATAAAATAAATGATTTCCAAGTATCCTTCCAAATCTAAATGCTAACATCTTACTATCTTAAATGTAAGCAGATTTCAGGATTGAAGAAGTATCTTTGTAACCATATTTTCCCCTCTGGAACTGTGATTTCATCCGCATGGAGGGCAGAAATTTCCTCTACTGGTCCATATGGTCAAATTACCTATCATTTAGAGAGTTCAGTTGCTTGGGATACTGAAAGGTTAACTAACTTGTCCATTGATCATATGACAAGTAACAAAAGAGGGACTCCTAACTCCAAGGTGGGTCTTCCCTTTTACTGACTATGTTGTACTGCCTCCCGTTGTACTTTTAAAAGAGCTTTCATCCTTTCAAACATTTTCTGTCGAAGTTTTTAAGAGTATATTTTCAGAAAACACTAGAAACAATGTTTCCATAAAAATAGAAATAAAAGTTAAAAAGTGAATTTTAAATATTTGAAAGCTTAAATGGGAATATAGACCATCTCTGTGCAGATACTACAGACTGATCAACTACATTTTGTATACAATTGCTAGACATATACCAGAGAATATTTTAGAGTAGTAGTTCTCAAACTTTTTGGTGTCCCATTGTGCTTTTAAAAATTATTAAGAATGCCAAAGAGCTTTTGTTTATGTTGGTTTTATGTCTACCAATATTTATCATATTAGAAATCAAAAATGAGTCTTTAAAATGTATTTATCAATTCATTTAAAAATAAGTAAGAAATCCATTACATTTATAATCAATTTCATCTCCCTACATGCACTCTATGATTCAGTGACATTAGTGTCATTCCAATTCCTTGAGCAATGCACTCTATCTCCTGAGCATTTTCACTGGCTTTATCTTATGCCTGGAATGTTCTCCCTCCTCCTCTCCACCTATGGGCTTCCCTGGTTTTCTTCAAGTGCCAATTAAAATTCCACTTTCTATAGAAGACTTTCTTGATCCCACTTAATGCTAGTGATTTCCCTCTGTTGATTATTGCCAATTTATCCTGTTAAACTCATTTTTACACAGTTGTTTACATGTTGTCTTTACCATTAAATTTTAAGCTCCTTGAAATCAGGGACTGTCTTTTTTGTCTTTCTTTGTATCTCCAGAACTTAGCACTGTGCCTAGCACATACTAAGAACTTATTAAATGTTTACCAACTGACTCCCTAACCACATTCTCCATCTCTTCCTTGCAAGCCTTTACAATCATCATCAGACCATGCTGGGAGTTAAACTAGATGGCTCCCTTAGGTCACTTTTAGTATTTCATGATTCTATGGATTTAAAAACGCATACACATGGGTGAAACAATGGATAGAGCATCAGGCCTGGAGTCAGGAAGAACTGAGTTAAAATTCAGCCTCAGACACACCTTACTAGCTGTGCGACCCTGAGCAAGTCACTTAATTCTGATTGCCTCAGTTTCTCATCTGTAAAATGAGCTGGGGAAGAAAACAACAAAGTACTTCAGTATCTTCACCAAGAAAACTCCATGGAAAATGTCCACGGGGTCATGCAGAGTCAGGTACAACTGAATGACTGAACAAAAACAACACACATATAATGTTTTTAGTATGACAATAGGGAATAAGATAACAATTTTTGATATTTACATTTTAATATTTACAAATTATTTTGCATTGGCTCAATGATTCCTCAGAACACTCCTGCGTGATATATCATTGTTGTTGGGTCATTTCAGTTGTGCCTGACTCTTGTGATTCCATTGTGGGGTTTTCTTGACAAAGAAACTGGAGTGGTTGGCCATTTCCTTCTCCAGCTCATTTTACAGATGAGGAAACTAAGGCAAATAGGGTTAAGTGACTCACCTAGGGTCATATAGCTAGTAAGGGTCTGAGGCCAGATTTGAACTCATGGAGATGAACCTTCCTAACTTTAAGCCCATTGCTCTATTCACTATGCCACCTAGCTGCATTAGGAGGTATGAACCACAAGTAATATTATACCCATTCTATAAATAAGAGAACTGAGGCTCAGAGAGGTCAACTTGCTTGTTTTTGGCCGCACAGGTAATAAGTACCCCACTTTTGGGATGGGTTTCTCTGCATGCAAATGCACACTCTTGTATGCTCTCGAAAGAGCATTAGCATGTTAAATTGTACTCTTGATAAGCCTAGGATGAACACATTTCCTAAAATCCTCTGGAGAATGCCTATGTGACCTTGGGGAAACCATTTAATTTCTCTAGGACTCAGTTTCCTAATCTCCGAGAAGAAGAAATTGGACTAGATTGCTTCTAAGGTACTTTTCAGGTCTATGATCCTATCAAAGTGAACAATGATTAAACAAGTTATAGGAAGGGAGATCCAATGATTTTAATCTGCATAATTCTTATTTTGATGACATTTTACTAAATCCTCTAAGAAAATGCTATTTAGTAGCAATAGGCTCTTAAAACTTAAGTCCTCTTGCTCATAAATTTCTCTCATTTCTATATCATTGACTTCCTCGTGTCTCTATACCTTACCTTTCTTCTCTCTGATCCTGATGAATATCTGGTCACTGGACCCAGAAGACTCAAGAGGAGAAAGTGAGGTTGGTGACCTTGCACAGCCCTCCCTCACTCAAAACAAAGTCAAGTGCAAGTCATGTCATCATTTCTCTGATGTCATGGTCTTCTTTGAAAACAAAGGATGAACACAGATTGTGAGTAGACTGAGCTGCCTGAGTGGAGACCCTGCTAACTGGGTAATCCTGCTCATCCTCTCCCTTCTGCCTTCCTCTCCCTTTCCTTTGGGGCTTTGGGGTTTACTAGCTAGATGTCCTCTTTCCTTCCTTCCTTCCTTCCTTCCTTCCTTCCTTCCTTCCTTCCTTCCTTCCTTCCTTCCTTCCTTCCTTCCTTCCTTCCTTCCTTCTTTCCTTCTCATTCCCAAAACCTTAAACCTAATGCACCCTGAAGCATACCGACTGGACATCAATAGGTCCCTGCCCAAGCTCCACTTATTGGCTATGTTAGAGTGATTATCATTAGTAACAGTTTCTGTTGATTTAGTTATTTTTTCTTTTGTTCATTAAAAGGGCCATTCCCTGACTACTTCTTAAAGAGGCCTATTCACTCAATGGGCATTACCTCCCTCTAAGTGAGTACCTGAAAAGGCTAGCCTAAAAGGGCCAAGGTCCCCCACCGCATCCTGGGCCATCTCCAGTCACCCTGAGGAATATCTGGTCACTGGACCCAATTGGCTCAGGAGGAGAAAGTGAGGTTGGTGACCTTGCACATTCCTCCCTCACTCAAAACAAAGTCAAGCGCAAGTCGTGTCATCATTTCTCTGATGTCATGGTCTTCTTTGAAAACAAAGGATGAACACAGACATCTCTCTAGGGACTGAAATGAGGAAGAAAAAAAAAACACCCCTCCACTTACCCATACAAGTACCCAACTCCCAAGATTTACCAGAGTTTTAAACAAAAATTCCAACAGTTTCAAGTTTCCCAAAACAAACAAGAAATTCTACCACAACATTGACATGGCAGCAGTTTGGACTCCATGGTCAGAAGAATGATGACAGGGAAGACAGTTGGAATTTTTTATTCTTAATAGTAGAATGCTAAAGTGGTGAAGGGCCTTTATTATCTAGTACCATACCTACCAAAGGAAGGTGGTACACTGTCTTTGCTGTGCTCTCCCTGGTCAGACCATTGATGAAGTACTGGGTTCAGTTTTGGGTGCTACGTGTTAGGAAGAAAAAGCAATCATCATTTGGAGAGCATCAAGAAGAGGGTAAAAAGGAGGTTTAAGGGCCTCATGAGCAGATACTATCTAGTACCATCTCTTTTCTTTACAGACACAAAGAGAGAAATAGACATACCCAGGACTATATAGTAAGTGAAGTCCTAATCTTTGATCTCCTAATTTATAATCCCACACTCTTTCTAATCCACAAATCTGCTTCTGCCATCAAATACCACACTGCCATTTTTAGAGCTGGATGAAATATGGTCTAAACCTCTCCCTTTATAAGAAGAAAACTTTTCCACCATTAGTCAACAAGTACTTACTGGCTAACTATTTTGTAAATATCACTTCATGAGGAACCATAACAGAAGTTATATGGGGAAAAGGAAGGTTCTTTGCCCTCATAACACTATAATATATTTGAAAAACAAACTAATATTCATGAAACAATAACAGAATTAATCAGTTCTAAGCAAAATACAATAGGATTTCAGAGAAACATGTTTATGGTTTATGACTTAAGGTAAGTGACATTAATTCTTGTACTTCTAGCACACTGAAAACACTCTCAATGGATTCCAATATCATCTTTCAAAAGTTATTTTTAATTTATGGAATTAAACAAGCATCTCTATAATAGTACAATAAAAAGATGATTGCACATCAAACTGCAAATCTACTATTTTCAACTTACTATTCATTTCAACAAAATTATCATGTAAATTTTTTCCTTTTTTGACCAAAAGTATGGCATGGCAGCCAAGAGAGCAATCATAATTATAAACTACATTAAGAATGGTGTAGCAGGGGGTGGAGCCAAGATTGCAGAGTAACAGCACACACTTTCTAGAGTGCTGCCCCCAAGCCTAGCCAAATACTTGTAAAAAAAATGGCTCTAAACAAATTCTGGAGCTGCAGAACCCACAGAATGACAGGGTAAAGCAAATCTCCAGCTGAAGACAGCCAGGAAGGTCACCAGGAAGTGTCTATCTTGCCACGCTGGGAGCAGAGCACAGTCCATTGTGGATCATGCCAGCACAGACAGGACCTGAGCAAGCATTGAGGAGACTCAATGTCTCACACCTGTGGTGGCTTCCAGACTTCATGACCCCAAAATGTGAAGGATAAATTGGAAGGTCAGTGGGGAAAGTCTGTGGGACCAGTGCAGGAGAATGGAGTGGTCCAGCCCCAGCCCCAGAGGGGCTAAGGGGGGAGGCAGAGGAACCCATGGGCAGTCACAGCATCAGCAGGGGCAACTGCAGGCACTGTTTCTGGAGCTCTAGGCTCACAGATTATGTAGGGATACAGCAGCTGACAGTACATCCCCTTATTCCCACTGGAAGCAGAGAACTATCTTGACAAAGAGCTCAAAAGTCAAGTAGATGACTGGAGAAATGAGCAAAAATCAGAAAAAGAATCAGACTGTAGAATCTTACTTTGGTGACAAGGAAGACCAAAATATACAAACAGAAGAAGACAACAAAGTCAAAGCTCCTACATCCAAAGCCTCCAGGACAAATATGAATTGGTCTCGGGCCATGGAAGAGTTCAAAAAGGATTTTGAAAATCAAGTAAGAGAAGGTAGAGGAAAAATTGGGAAGAGAAATAAGAGAGATGCAAGAAAATCATGAAAACTGAGTTAACTCCTTGCTAAAGAAGACCCCAAAAATATTGAAGAAAATAACACTGTAAAAAAATAGACTAATCCAAATGACAAAAGAGATCCAAAAAACCAATGAGGAGAAGAATGCCCTAAAAAGCCGAATTGGCCAGATGGAAAAGGAGGTCCCCAAGTTCACTGAAGAAAATAATTCCTTAAAGATTAGAATGGAACAGATGGAAGCTAATGACTATGAAAAATCAAGAAATTATAAAACAAAACCAAAGCAATGAAAAAATGGTAGACAACATGAAATATCTCATTGGAAAAACAGCTGACTTGGAAAATAGATCCAGGAGAGATAATTTAAAAATTATGGGACTACCTGAAAGTCATGATCAAAAAAAGAGCCTAGACATCATCTTTCAAGAAATTATCAAGGAAAACTGCCCTGATATTCTAGAATCAGAGTGTAAAACAAATATTGAAAGAATCTACTGATCATCTCCTGAAAGAGATCCCAAAAGGAAAACTCCTAGGAATATTGCAGCCAAATTCCAGAGCTCCCAGGATGGCAAAATATTGCTAGCAGCCAGAAAGAAACAATTTGAGTATTGTGGGAATACAATGAGGATAACACAAGATCTAGCAGCTTCTACATTAAGGGATTGAAGGTCTTGGAATATGATATTCCAGAAGTCAAAGGAACTAGGATTAAAACCAAGAATCACCTACCCAGCAAAACTGGGTATAGTATTTCAGGGAAAAAAATTGGTAATTCAATGAAATAGAGGACCTTCAAGCATTCTTGATGAAAAGACCAGAGCTGAATAGAAAATCTGACTTTCAAACACAAGAATCAAGAGAAACATGACAAGGTAAACAGGAAAGAGAAATCATAAAGAACTTGCTAAAGTTGAACTGTTTACATTCCTACATGGAAAGATAACATTTATAACTCTTGAGATTTTTCTCAGTACTAGAGTAGTTGGAGGGATTATATACATATAGACAGAGGGCACAGGGTGAGTTTAACAGGAAGGAATGATATTTAAAAAATAAAATTAAGGGAAAAGAGAGGAATATATTGGGAGGAGAAAGGGAAAAATAGAATGGTACAAATTATCTCTCACATAACAGAGGCAAGAAAAAGCTTTTTCAATGGAAAGGAAGAGAGGGGAGATGAGAGAAAAAGTGAACCTTACTTTCATCACATTTGGCTTGTGGAGGGAATAACATGCATACTCAATTTGCTATGAAACTCTATCTTACACTACAGGAAAGTAGGGGAGAAGGGGATAAGCAGGGGATGATAGAAGGGAGAGCAAATGAGAAGAGGGTGTAATTAGAAGTAGATACTTTTGAGGAGAGATAGGCTCAAAAAAGAGAATAAAATAAATGGGGGCAGCATAGGATGGAAGGAAATATAGTTGTCTTTCACAACATGACTTTTATGGAAGTCTTTTGCGTAACTACACAAATGTAACATATATCAAATTGCTTACCTTCTCAGTGGGAATGGGTGGGGAGGAAGGAAAGGAGAGTAGCTGGAACCCAAAGTTTTAAAAATGAATGTTAAAAATTGTTTTTACATGCAACTGGGAAATAAGACATACAGGTAATAGGGTATAGAAATCTATCTTGCCCTTTAAGAAAATAGAGGGAATAGGGATAAGAAAAGGGAGGGGTGTGATAGAAGGGAGGGCAGATTGGGGGGAAAGAGTAATCAGAATGCAAGCTGTCTTGGGGTGGGTGGAGGGGAGAGCTGAGGAGACAATTTGGAACTCAAAATTTTGTGGAAATGAATGTTGAAAACTAAGAATAAATAAATGAATTATTAAAAAAAAAAGAATGGCATAGCAGTGGTAGGTAGTACACTAAAGGAATGTGGTACCCTGTCTTAGCAATGCTCTCCCTGGTTAGACCACTGATGAAGTACTGGGTTCAGTTTTGAGATGCCACACGTTAGGAAGAAAAGCCAATGATATGTTGGAGAGTGTCTGGAAGAGGGTAAACATGAGGATTATGGACCTCAATCAGACTCTGTGAGGATCCGTTGGAAATAGAAGATACAACAGGTGCTTTCAACCATTAATTTGACGTCACAAAGATAGGTGAAAGAGTTAGACTAGTTTTGCTTGGTCCCAGAATGTGCAAGTAAGATTAATAAGTTCAAGTTGAAGGGAAGTATCTAAGGCTTAGCATCAGGAAAGAGTCCCTAACTAGAGCTGTCCAAACACAGAATGGGTGGTCTTAGCATGAAGTAGTTACCATTGGAGACTCAGTTCATAGAATCCTGGATGTCAGGCCAAAAGAGATCTGAAAAATCATCAAGTCCAACCTTTTGATTTTCCAGATGAGGAAGCTGAAGCCTGGAGACATTAATTGATCTGACCAGAGTCCCACAGGCAGGATTTGAAACAAGCTCTTTTGACTCCAAATCCATTATTCTTTATTTCCACTGAATAATGCTGTCTCTCTCAAGTAAAGGCTAGATGACCACTTGGGTATGTTATGAGGGACTCTTGTTTGGATCAGACAGTCTCTACAATCTTTTACAGCTCTGGTATTCTGTGGATCTGAGACTGAATCATTTCCCATGAACATTCATTCACATATAACAGTATTTGCAATATCAAGGTCAATGGGCACCTTAGGTCAGTATAAAAGTAAAAGGATTTGGGGTCGAGGGGGAGCCCTCTATATAGAACAAATTTTCCAAATTCATTTCCAAATTCAAGATAGGTCAAAATGGCTGCAATAGCATCTGGCATTCCATTCTGCTCGGCTGGGTGCTTCTTTCTGTTGCTCTATTCATCACATCCTAGCTGTTTAGCTCAATGTCATTCTCAGCTGGAAATATGGGTTGCTTTAATACACTGTGTCCCAGCATGTCTGGTATAAAGCTCATATGCATGACCTCCTTTAACATTTCTGGTGTGTATTTTCTTTGGCATGATACCCTGTGCTTTCCATCATCCCCACTTCCTTTTAGAAACTCCCTGAGACCAGTGCCTCTGGTGACACTGACTGGTGCTTTGATGCAACAACATTTTCCCCACAGGGGTTTAGGAGTGCACCACTCATTTCTGAGCAAGTATTTGATTTGACATTACACAATTCATCCGGGCCTAGCTCTTAACCAAGCAAAGGCAACATCAGTTCCCTGAAACAGTGCGTCAGTGACAAACATCCATATTCTAATCCTCTAACCCTACCATGAGTTAGGTCAGTTAAAATACCATTTTTATCTTCATTTGTTGTGACAATCAAGCCATCTCTTTCCACAAACTTCTCTAACAAACTAGAAAATAAAGCTTATCACTCTGACCCCCCTCTGCTTAAATGTCCGGCGCCTTCTCTTCAATTACCCTAAAACATCCTCTCAATGTTTGCTTGCATACTGAGTTTGTCTACATCTGCCATAATCTCTCATTAAATCATTTTCTATTTATCCTATAAATCACTTGCTTTGTATATATTTGTTTGCATTTTGTCTCCCCTATTAAGCTCTTTCAGCCCTCTGTCTAGGGTCCTAGATAGAACTGAGTCTACAAGGAAGTGGCAATTGTGTCATACTAAGGCCACTCATTCTATTTTTGGACATCTCTTATTAGGGAGTTTTTCCTGACACCGATGTCCTTTGCCTCCTTTTATATCCACAGGGCTTGGCACATAGTAGGTGCTTAATAAATAATGATAATATCAAATTATTATTAAAAATAATAATTGGTTGAAATTCTGGGCTAGTCTTTTAGCTTTTCTGGACAACCATTTTCTCACCAACAAATGACAGAGTTGGATAAGCTGATCTTCAATGTCCTTTCTGGAACCTATGAATCTATAAGGCCAACTTCATGCTTGACTAGAGAGGTATGAGAAAGTTCTCCATTCCAAAATATCAATATTCCAGTGCCTGAAATTGCTCAATTAGCTATTTATTTCTTTGATTTAAAGAACTGACCTAGAGGCAAGGCAATTTCAAAATGTAGGAAGGTGCCCCTTGGAGGGATAATACATTAAGTTTCTCTCAGTTATTAATGTGTAGGATCATAGATTTAAAGCTTGGAAAGGAATTTAAAGGACTTCAAGTTAAACCCTCTCATTTTACAGATGAAGAAACTGAGACCAACAGAAGTAAATTAACTTGTCCAAGATCACCCATAGGTAATAGTGGCAGAGTCCGGATTTGAACCCAGGTGCTATAACCCCAAACTCACCCTTCACAACAGAATCTAAAAGGTGAAAAGGACCTTAGTGGTGATCAAGTCTGATCCCCATTACACTACACCTGACAAACTGCTGGAAGACCTCTAAGAGGTGGGGATCCATCACTTCTCTACATGACCCAGTGCACTTTGGGTCAGTTAAAATTGTTAGGAAGTGTTTCCTGGAATCAATCCACAATCTGCCCTTTGGTAACTTCTATGCATTGGTCTTGATCCTGTCTTCTGTGGCCATATAGGAGATCTAATCCCTTGCCCATACAATAGCAACCTAAACACTTAAATACCACTATCACGTTCCCTCCTGAAACTTCTCTTTTCTAGGCTGGGTTCCTTCAGATGATCCTCATGTTTCATGACTTGAGACATTTTACCATCCTGATTTTGCTCTCCTCCTCTGAACAGTCTCCAGCTTAACAATGTCTTTGAACCACGGAGCACAGATCTGAACAAAATACTTCAGATGAGGTCTGAAGAAGGCAGAGTAGAGTGGGATTATCATTTCCCTATTCCTGGAGGTTATGCTCACCTCCCCCTGCCCCTAGTACTCTTCTCACTATACCATGCTGCCTCCTTTTTTAGTGTGAGCTAGCTTATGACATTTCTTTGTTTTGTGACAACTATCACAGAGTGAGGTGAGGATAGAGAGCTGGGTCTGGAGTCAAGAAGACCTGAGTTCAAATCAAGCCACTGATGTACTAGCTGTGTCAATTTGGGCAAATCACTTAACCTCTGTTTACCTCAGTTTCCCCAACTGTAAAATGGGGACAATTGTAGCAGCAAGGTGGTGCAGTGGATAGAGCACTAGAACTGAAGTCAAGGTGACTCATCTGCCTGAGTTCAAATCTGGCCTCAGACACATTAGCTGCATGACCCTGAGTAGGTCATTTAATCATGTTTGCCTCAGTTTCCTCATCTATAAAATGAGCTGGAGATGGAAATGACAAATCACTCCTCTATCTTTGCCAAGAAAACTCTAAAAGGGACTGCAAAGGGTCAGACACAGTTGAAAAATGACTTTATAACAACAAATAGCACCCACTTCACAGTGTTGTAGTAAAGATGAGATAATATTTGACAAGTACATAGCACAGTGCTTAGCACATATTAGGTGCTATATAAATACTTTCTATTGCTGTAATGATGATAATCATTATCATTATATCTCATGAAATGTTATGGGAATGACTGGAGAAGCAAACATGGGGTGTCTGTGTGCTGGGTGCTAGGGGGACGTAGAGAAGGAGTAAAGAATGGGAATATGCAGAAAGAAGGGAAAGGAGAGGTGAGAGAATGTCAACAACACACTTCAGCAATTCATACAACTTATATAATGCATCCAATAATTCCATTTAGACATTTGAATATTTTAAAGGCTCCATGATTTTACAAACATAGTAAGGGGGTCTCATTCACCAGCTTAGATAGAAACCATTTCATGCTTTTTCACACTGTGGGATTATCATCCATATTTCCTCACTACCTATATACTGGGGGTCTTCCTCTTGTTCCTGGAGTATTGTGAGGGCACCATTGTGCCAGGGGAGCTGCTGTCCATCTATTCTCTCACAATTACACTCCATTACTTCTCTCATCTCTTTTTTCTTTTGTCATACACATGTCCCAAAAGTCTCAGTGCTGTTTAAAATTTTAAAACCTTCAGAAATGCAAGTTACAAACTTAACAAATATCATTTAAAGGTTTAATTATTTTTATTTCTTTTGCATTTAGTTTTATGAATTTTAAATAATCAATTTTTAATCTTAATTTTAATAACAGGGCACTTTGTCACTATGAATTGCTCGTGTCACTGTTTGGATGATGCTTTCTCAGATCAGTGGACTGGCAGAGGAGGTCTTCTTGATTGGCTAACTTGGTCACCTAATCTATTTTTATTAGACTTTTTTGTGGTTTCATACCAAAACAGTCATGTGTGAATCAAAATCTGGTTCTTTAGATGATCTTACGGATAGGATTAGAAATCAATCTATTTAGTTACTAAATGGCATCTAATTAAAGTTTTTTTCTTTTTTTACAAAATTTTCAATTTGACTAGAGTGATGTATAGCACAAGATACTTATGTTGAATTTTAATAAGAAAACTGCTAATATTTTGAAAATCTAAATAATTATCCTTTCAAATGTTGTGCTTTTAAGTGTAGCATCTATATTTCTGAAGTTATTATAGCTTAAAACTGCTCTAAGGCTTTGGGAATATTCTTTTTACTGAGAAATGACTATTTCTTCTTTTCTTCAATACATTTTCAGTTGCTTGTACCAACTTAAAGTCTAAAAGGGGCTTGCTTGGTTCCACTAATTTAGGTGCCTAAATCATGCTTCTTCTACTCCAGTCTTTTTCTCATCTCCTCCTCATGGGAAATGGGGACTCTACCTGTTATCCTTGGTCTTTGAACCTGGTACTTTAGCCCTGTCTAGAATCAAATCTCCACTTCTGAGATATTAGTTCTAAACCACAGCTCTCTAGGGAAAAAGGTATGCATGACACTTTGAAGTTTAATCTGCATTATTAAAAGTTTTTCCATCATTTTCTGATTTCTAAATACTCAACAGAACAATAAATCAAACCCTGACTTGTAAAATTTGCCAACTGTTGAGGTATATATGCTCATTATGAGAATTTAACAATCAGCTCTCATTAGCTGGTTAAAGCTGGCTCCTGAACATTTTTTAGATGAGAGTCTAGAAATTTGATCTGTGACTAAGAAAACAGTCCAGCTTCAGAAAAGAATAGGCAGGAAATATTTACTGCTAGCTAAGATCCAGTGGAAGTCCAAGATCCAGGAGAGCTATCCAATCATGAGCAGGACAGTCAATCTGAAGAGACTCAAATGGAATATCATTGTTCCCGATTGCAGGTAATCATTGATCCTTCTGAATATCAGAGTTCACAACTGAAGGTAACTTATGATGGTCCCAAGCAGACAGGAAGAAGCTTAGAGTAGGAAATCTGGAACAGGAAGAAGCTTAGAGTAGGAAATCTGGAATGTAGGGGCAGTAAACTTCTGGGCTGGTGGATAGTGACACCAGTCAAGGATCCATCTTTGGGAGATGGTAAAGGGTGAAGAGGGAAAAGGCAAGCATCCAGTTACTACACCAACAGTAGTGCAGTGGAAAGAGTCCTGGACTTGCACTTCAAAAGCATGAATTTGCATCTCAACTTTACAATTTACTACTTGATTTGGGGGAGTCACTGAAACTCTTGGTGACTCAGTGGACTCATCTGTAAGTTCACATAATAATATTTGCACTGCCTATCTCATGGACCTGTTGTGAGGATAGAATGAGTTAATGCTTGTAAAGCACTTTCTAATATGTAGAGTATTGATAATAATAATAACACCACCACCAATATGTACATGGAAAATAATACAAGGTAACAATAGAGCAGAAACAAGAGGCAAAATCAAGGAAGGCTTCCTGAAGGAGGTATCAACTAAGCAGAGCCTTGAAAAAGGTCAGAGGAGAAAAGAGAATGCATTCCTGGCAGAGAAGACAAACTGTAAATGCATACTGGTTGGGGATGGGAGGCCCCATTAAGTGAATATCCGTGTAGGATATAAAAACACAACATCCCTGAATCACAAATTTGATGGAAAATATATAATGTGATATTGCTAAGTACAAGGTGTCCCAAAAGTCTTAGTGCAGTTTTAAATTTTCTTTAATAGCTTATAACTGCACTAAGGCTTCTGGGACACTCCAAATTTCAAAATAATGTTTTTTTCTTAATTATATATAAAACAATTTTTGACATTCTTTTAAAAAATTTTTGAGTTCCAAATTTTCTCCTTCCCTCTCACCTACCCTTTCTTTAAGACGGTAAGCAATTTGATATAGGTTACATACTGCAGTCTTGTAAAACATTTCCATATGAGTCATTTTGTAAAAGAACTAGACCAAAAGAGAAAAAATACACGCAAAAAACTCCAAAGCAAAAAAGATGCTTTGATCTGTATTCAGATGGGACATTCTTTATAATAAAAATGAGTGCTTAATTATCAATAACTTTGCTTGTCATCTAACAATTTCAGTAGGATCATTAGAAATGTTTTGTATGACTTTTAGGGGGAGCTTTGCTTTGGATCGAGGCTCCCATTTTGGGGCACGGTTAGTAAAATACAGGCTGTTTCTAAAGCCAGGCTAAAAATAGATTCTTCTCCTCTCATAGTGTAGAATAAGCCGCTGGCATCAGGAGTGGTGGGCATCATGAGGACAGATGAAGAGAACTGGATCAAAGAGGGCTCAGCAAAAGCAGTCCAAGTCCCCTGGATAGCTCCATTTGAGAGGAAGTGTTCTCATAGACTTCTGAAGTCAGCCTAAGGTAATTTATCTTCAGAATCTCAGGCTTTCTAGGTTGGCTCTATGTACTGCTCTGGTTAGGAAAGAAACCTTATTTCACCCCATCTCCCTTTTTGTAGGGGACAGATTTGGTGCCCCATGTTGGTATAGCTAATCTCATAAGATAGGTTTATTCTGGGTTGAAGGGTCAGGATTAGAAGTCATTAGTTCCGATGCCAAGGACGGTTTTTAAAAGAGATTCAGAATGTCAGCATTCCTATTTCAGCATACACCCTCATCTCTAACCCCAAAGAGACAGATGGTCCCCAGAGGCTGAGGTATATGGTGTTTAAAGGTTGAAAGACAACAACAGTTCCCTAATTATTCTACTCTTTTCCTAACAATTGCTTAAAAATAATAAACCACAGAATCATGGACCTCTGATCATACTACTTACTCATTTATCTCTCCTTCCTTTCACAAGCAAACTCCTAGAAAAATATATCTATACTTGTTGGCTCCACCTTCTCTCCTCTCATTTGTTTCTGAGCTCCTTGGAAACTCATTTCCAACCTCATCACTCAACCTGAACCACTATTTCCAATGATCTAAAATGGCAAATTCTTGACCATTCTGTAGCATTTGGTACTACTGACTACTCTTTTCTCCGGGATAGTACTTCTCCTGTGTGTGTGCGTGTGTGTATGCATGTGTGTATGTGACACTTCTCTCTTAGTTTTTTGCTTCCCTATGTGGTCACTCCTTAGGGTCCTTTGCTGAATCATTTTCATTCATATGAAAACTCCTAACTCTAAGTGTACCTTCAAGGCTCTCTGTGCTGGTCCCTCTTCTCTCCTGATGAAACCATTAGCTTCCATGGAATCAATTATCATCTCTAAGCAGATGACTCCAAAATCTATATAACTAGCCTTGAACTCCAGTCCTTCATCATTAATTGCTCAATGGAAATTCTCAACTGCATATCTTGTAGATGTAGTAAACTTAATATGTCTCAGAGAGAACTTATTAATTCCCACCCAAATCTACCCTTCTTTCATACTTTCTTAATTCTGTCACCAGTAGGGTACCCTACCTCCTTTGTCTTCCTCTCTTGTCCCCTTTCCACACCAGGCCTCTCAGAACCTGTTCACTTATCTTGGAAGAGTTGGGAGGGACATAATTTCTTCCAGTAAGATCTAGGACCACCTGATCTTATCATCTGTCCTATCACTGCTTCCTAAGGTGCTCCAAGCCTTACCCTTTGCCATGCCTTTACAACAAGCAGACCCCTAGTAGCAGCATCTAACCTACTGATATAATCCAGGGACCCCTGGGCCTTCTCATCTTTCCTTCTATTGAATCTTTGGGAATTCTAAGTCTTTTCATGTGCCTTACACCTCAACATTTTTATACATTATTTCCTCCAATCAGAATATGTGCTTCAAAGAACAGGGGCTATCTTGTTGTTTTTCTGTTTGTATAGCCATCACTCAGAGCACTGTTTGGTACATAGCAAGTACTTAATAAATGCATTTTCATTCATTAGTTCCTTCCTTTCATTTTTCTTCCTTTTCTTTCGATCTCTTCTTTCCTTCCTCTCTTTCTTTCTTTTCTTTCTTTCCCTCATTCCTTCCTTCCACTCATCTACATTTGCAAACTCAGAATCATTACATCTTCACTCTCTCATCCCCCAAACCTAATTATTTTCCAGGTCTTGGGGCATCCTACCTCAAAAAGGTAGGATCCCATCCTAAACCCATCCCTCCACGATTCTCCAAGACCTCACAAGTTAAATGATGTGCTCTGGCGCATGCAACTAGTTAGTGTCTAGGCTAGAACTAAAATTTTCACATATTCCTGTGTATCCATTTAAGTGTTAAGGTACACCCCATTCATACTGCAACTATATATACATGGTCCACCAAGTTATTTTTCCACTTATGCTCTGAATACAGTCACTATATTGAATGCATTTTGGCAGATGCATACAAGAACTATTATCTTGCATTTAAATATATTCAGCTAGGTCTCCATTAGGCAAAAAGTATCATGTTTTATTTTGAATATGAAAATATCCCCAAGCATAAATCCACAGAGTTGTTTGCATTTAGTTCCATCATGGCTCCTGCTATCTCTGTACTGACTGGAAATTATTTTACTCTACAGAACAAAGGAAGTCTACAATTTGAAAAATTACATTCTCTTGAAGGCAGTTTGTTGACCTTCTGCATACAATCTCTACTGAGAGATCCACTTTAAAGATCAGATCTAACTTGAAAGAGAATATTATTATACCTATAGATTTTACCAGAAATCTAGGAGAAAGGTGGCAAGTAGACCAGGATCCAACTGTAGTGAAGGAAACCAAATCTTTCATGAATAAACATGAATATAGCTACTGTTTGGTGAAAAAGTAACACACTCTAGGGGTAATTAAAAGTATATAGCCACAGTATTATAAAGGAAAAAAGTAATGTGGCACAGGCTTCTTTTAGTGATATGTCAAAACAGAACTATCAGTGTCAAAAAAAATTTTTTAAGATACAAGTCAGCCTTAAATCCCCCACCCCCTCTCTAGCTTGTTCCTGTCACTCCCAAGTACCTGAAGTGTCTTTTCTGAAGGTGGTTCTTTATAAACTAAAACAAGAAACTATCTTTGGTGGAATAAATTGCCTGTACTTTTGTCTTTCATTTTTTTCTCCCTTGTTTTTCTCTTATTCTCTCTGCTCAGAGTACCTCTGACACTTTACCTCTCCTTACTCCGTCCGTGCTGATGCTGTATATCCCCAGGAGAATATAACCTCCTTAAAGTCAGGAACTGTTTTGGTATCCCCAGGGTTTAGCTCAGTGCTTGGACCCCCGTAAGTACTTAATACATCAATCTGTTGATTGATTGAAAGGGACTGATTTTGTCAGTGTACATTTCCAGGCAAGTAAACTCCTTCCACCCATGCAGAAAAACAAGTGCTCTGCTCTTTTAGTCTTAGAGAGCTGCTGACTGCACATGTGTAGTCTGTCCCTTGATTGGTGATGCCAGCCTGTAATAATAACAATAATCCAACATTTATGTAGTATTTACTGCATTCCACATACTTTTCTAAACACTTTACAATTATTATCTTATGTGATTACCACAATAACTTTGAGTGCTATTATGATCCCCATTTTACAGAGAAGGAAACTGAGTTAAATAGAAGTTAAGTTACTTGCCCAGGGTTACACAACAAGGAAGTGTATTTATAGAGTTCTATTTGTAGAGTTTGCATTAGGGAGAGTTTTGGGGTTTCAAAAACCGCTACTCAACAAAATTAAAGTCACCCCTTTTGGAATTGTGGCACTGTAGGTTAGTGTGTCAACTATTACTTTTTTCCTAGCAATCACCAAGTCTGACATATTGTTGCAAGTCCTGTTTACATGTTACAATTTTACTAGAGTGACATTTGGTAGTATTTATTGGGCTCTCCTTTTCTGCATCTTAAATTCATCAATATCTTTTTTGTTTTCTGGAAACTTTAAACTCTAGCTTCATAGACTACCCTTCTTGTTGAAATTTTACATCACTTTTATAGGTAATTAAACCTTTGTTAATCATTTTTAAAGGTTTCCTCAACAAAATTCAGTAGAAAGTTTCTCAAAATGCAAATTTCTAACAGTTGCAACTTCTAAAAAACAAATTTTTATTCTGTTAGATCACACACATATAAGATTATAATAGTATCTTTTATCCAGGAACCTAAAATTCCCACCTGGTAGCTACCATATTGTTGCCTCTTCCATATGTATAGCAACCTAGACCTGAACAGAAATGCTTTTGAAATCTTTGGTGAGGCTACCTTCCAAGGCCACAACTCTTCATTAAAAAGTTTCCCTTCATATCTAGAGGAAGCTAGGAGACCCAGTGAATAGGATGCTGGTCCTGGAGTTAGGAATATCTGAGTTTAAATCTAGTCTCAGACATTTGCTAGCTATGTAACCACAGGCAAGTTACTTGACCTCTGTCTGCCTCACTTTTCTTAACTGTAAATGCAAAGAGAATTAGAATAACATCTGCCTCCCTTGGTTTTATGAGGATCAGATGGTGGCTCCAGAGGAGAACCTGAGACTGGTGACTTACCACAGCTTTCCCTCACTTAAATCCAATTCACTTGCATGTCATGGCATCACCTCCATGATGTTATGGTACACTTTGAGAATGAAGAACAAACAGTGACAACAATATGTAACACTTAGTACGTGCCAGGCACATAATAGGCACTCACCAAGAAAAGCCCAAATAGACTCATGAAGAGTCAGACATGACCGAAACAAATAAACTTCAACAAGTAAATGTTTATTTCCTTCCTTCCTTCTAAACGGCTTATATTTGCCTCTTGTCAGCTTTTAACCTAGGTGTGCCCTCTAAGGGCAAGCATAACAAGTCTAATCTTTCTGTCTATGGGCTATATCTCTGCAGTAGAATGCAAGAACTTCTTGTCTTTTTATCCCTAATGCAGAACCCAGTACCTGCCTGATGGAAAAAAAAAGCACTTAATGGATGCTTGCTGACTGGTCACTCAACTGATCAAGAGATGTAGATAATTCACAGTTCCACTGTGCATATTGTTTATTTTTAAAAAAAGCATTTGATTCAATCAAACAAAATGCTGCCTTGAAGGCTCTCTCCAACAAGGCCCCTCCCTCGCCTATATATCAAAATTATTCCAGATCCCTTGAAAGATAAAACCACAGAAAAAATCTTATACAATCACCCTCTGACAACTAACATCAGGCAGAACGCAACATGAGGAGACACTTGATTGCCTAAGACATCTGCCATCACTAAGAAGGATATCCAGGACTGGGTTCAAGTTGCAAAGGTATTTCCTCAGGATGGTGAGGTCCTCTACAAGCTTCTATTTGAAGACACCATCATGCTGGTTGCATCAAGCTCCAAAACAGTGCACAGCCTTCTGGAAGAGATTTTTCCATCCCTCTAAAGGGTTGGCCTAACTAGCCACATAGGAAAAAAAGTGGATAAAGAATGTCTTGTCCAAATTATCACATAAAATTTTAAGTCAAACCTACAAAAGCCCAGTCAGGGCAAATGGACAATGAGTTTGATCCAGAAATACATGTGAAGAGGAGAATAGGCTAGGATGATTTGGGGAATTGCGATGCTCCTTTAATGACTCCAAGGTTGTTTCAGAAACAAAGACCCATCTTTTTAAATAGCAATATATTACTGATGATATCTGGTTGTGAGTCGTGGAACACTACAGTCTGAAGAATCAAAAATGAATCTCACTCTGAGTAATGAAGACGTAGGTACATGATGGATGTGTGCTGGATACACATAACAAGGAGCTACAATGAATTGGATTACAGAATATCATCAACGAAATGTAGGATTGAAAACCATGGGATAGTCATAGGGATAATTATTGGACAGCCTCTAGCATCCTTTCAATCATGGGAGAAGGCAAAGTTGACCTCCAAGCATATTGGGTGGACCCTGCAGCAAACTTCTGGCTAGATACTTACAAAAGTGGTACAGAAGAGATTGGTATGCATAGGTTGTTTTTTGCATTGCTGAAGGGAGCATCCACCCAAGTGGATTTAATTACTCCTCTAATAGTCACATTATCATTTCAGTGCATCATACATGTGTACATACAGATATATATATATATATAATTTGCATCTATGCTTATATAGATAAATTTGAGGTATTTCAAAAGTCTTTGTATATTAAGATTTTAAGGACACTAGTTTTTCATTAGAATAGGGCAAGTATCTGTGATTTGGTTGCTGTGGCACTCCTTTGAGTGATAAAGATCACAACTTCTCTGTTACTATAGTCATAGAGAGTTGTTTCACTTACCTGTGACTTGCCCATGATCACATGGCAGGCAAGTACCAAGGTAGAATTTGAATCCAGTTTTCCTGACTCCAAATCTAGCCCTCTATCCACTATGCTATATTGCCTCTCTTGGTGTATATATAAATATAGCTGCCCAGTGGATAGACCACCAGATCTGGAGTAAGGAAGATATGAGTTCAAATCTGATCTCAGACACTTAAAATCTGCATGACCCTGAACAAATCACTTAACTTCTGTCTGCCTCAGTTTCCCCAATTATAACAATAAGACCGATCTCCCAGGGTTATTATGAAGATCAAGTGATAATTTTTGTAAAGAGCTTAGCACATGTTTACCATGTCCCAGGCCTGGCACAAAGTAAGCACTCAATAAATGCTTACTTCTTTCTTCCTTCCTTCCCTCCCTTTTACTACATCTTTCCTTCCTTCTCTCCCTGCCTCCTTCCATTCCTTCCCCCTTCCATTATTCCCTTCCTTCCCTCATTCCATTCCATTCTATTCCATTCCATTCTATTCTGTTCTATTCTATTCTATCCTCATGGAGGAGTCAACATATTCAAGGTGCCTCAAGACTCTTAGGGAGTACCATGTGCTAAAAACATAAGTGCTATACAGAAGCATGCTAAACATTCTTTTTGTTTTGTTTTTACAAATCTTGTCTCTCTTGATCTCACAACAAAATCAATGCAACTTTAGAGGGGAAAGTACTAGCACATAGTCTGCCCCACATCATGGAGTAGGGGTGAGGCAGGAAGTATCACATAGTAGGTGGCACTTGAATTGAATCCTGAAGGAAACCAGAGATTGTAAGAGGTAGAGGGGAGGAGTGAGAGCACTTGAGACAGGGGCACAGTTGGTTCAAAGGCACAGAGACAGGAAATTGCATATGAGTAAGCCAAATGGCTGGACTGTAGAAAGTATAGATGGAAGTAATAGATGAATACACCAGAAAAGTAATGACTCAGACTATAAAACACATTGAATATCAAACAAAGAAGTAATAGTGGACCATTGGAGTTTACTGAGGAGGGAGGTGACATGGCTAGGTCTATGACTTAGGAAAATCACCTTCATGGGTATACTGAAGACAGATTAGAGAGGAAAGAAACTTGAGGCAGGTAAACTAAATAGGAATATGTTGCGATAATCTAGACAACATCTGAACAGAGTCAGGTCTTGGATGGTGGTTATGTGGGATATGTGAAAGAAATGAAGACTGAAATGACAAGATGTGGAGATTTTCTGGATATGTGGGGTGAAAGTAATGATGACTGTGTAATGAGGGGGAACTGCTCTTGCTCCAGTAATAGGTTTCAAACCTAGGTAACTGGAACAATGAGGGTGCCATCAATAGTAACAGGGAAGTTTGAAAAAGGGGTGAATTTTGGGGGGCGGGGTGGTAAAGCTAATATAGTCTGTTTTGGATATGTTGAGTTTGAGGTGCATATATACATCCAGTTCAAAATGTCTAATGGGCAGTTCACCATTTAAGACTACAGTTCAGGAGAGAGAATAGGCTTGGACATATAGATTTTATAATATGTGACGCAAGAAAGATAACAGAACTGATAAGGATGGACGAGGTCACCAAGTGAGAGGAGGGTCTAAGACAGAAACCTGGAGTATGTGAGATAATCTATGTGAAAGTACTTTGAAAATTATAAAGCATGATATAACACTGGCCATTCTTTTATTATTAAGGCTTCTGCTAAAATAATTTACTCTTCATATTTATATGTTTATATTAGATGAAATATTTCCCTGGAAAATTGGCATTCTGGTGTGAAAACTTCCTTTACCCCATGATTCTGTTCTTGTCCCTGTAAGGAAACAACATTAAAGCAGGGAAGGTTTATAATTTTTAAGGATAGATACCATGGGCAACATTTCTTTTTCATTACAGTCTCATTTTTTATCACTCTTTAAATTGTTAATCATGTCAGCTAGGCTGAGCAGTTTCAGCTGCAGAGCAGCTGTGACATCTGTTGGGGCCACTGCTGTTTGAATCCTTGCAGACAGCAGCACCTGGGCATCAGATCCTGGAGCCATCGGAAGCCTGACCTTTGCTAGGAGTACCCTTTGTTCATTCCCCTGGTCGACACCCTTTGCTCATTCCCCTAGTTCACAGCGTGGCCACCTGGTCTCCTTTGTAGTCAGGGATGTGAGGACTTGGCAGTCAACGGTTTCATAAAATCAGGAAGAAGAACCTACACATAAATTCACATGATTCCTTAAGCAATGAAACATCATTCTGTTAAGCCTTGAACTTGAGCAGGGATTTTAAAAAAAGGCTCTGTTTTTCTTCTTCTGGTATGTGTCAAGTCTGGAGAATGAATAACCTGGAATCTGTCTTCTTACAATGGGAGATACTACAGTACTGAGATCAATTGGTGGTTGGCCACTCTGAGTGGGAAATGGTTCCCACTTTCTGTGCAGAAGGAAAATTAAGAACTGAATGGTGACAGAAGGCTAGAGAGCTGGGGACCATTAGGGATAACTGAAGACCAGCTGCATACACAGCTGCAGGAACCGGGAAGGAAGGGCTGAGCACTGGCCTGGGTACAGAAGCTGCAGAGATAGAAGAAACTTGTTACTGTGGCAGAAGGGCCATCAAAGCCTCTGGCACATACCCCGTTGACTCTCCCATAGATGTTGCACTGAGAAGTTTGAGTTTTTCTGTTCCTGTCCCTCCATTTACAAGGAAGGCTGGCATTACATTTTTCCATTCAATAATTTTTTCAGACATTTATTTCCTACTGCCATCTGGGCTGCTTAGATACATTTCAGACACCAGTGTGGCTTCAGTGCTTCCTGAGAGGCCCCCTACAAACATTGAACCAGATGTCTGGTTAGACTCCTCTCTTAGAAAGAGATGTTGGGGAACATAAATGAAACTTCATTCATGAGCTATTCCATAAGCACTATCAATCAATCAGTCAACAACTATTTATTAAGTGCTTTCTATGTGACAGATACTTAAAGAGGTCCTGGGATGCAGCTACAAAAACTACAACCTAATGGATAGAGCACTGGACTTGGGAATTTGAATCCTGCAAGATACTTGCTATCTTCATAATCCTGGGTAAATTACTTAACCTCAGTTTCCACCAAGACCATTCTTCCCATGAGTGAATTTCAAAGCAAAATGCCAACCTCCCAGAATATATAACAAAGACTTGGCCTCTGATTGACTGAAAAGCTTGAAAGCCCCCATGCTTAGTACCTAATTGGCTCAGTAACTGCCAGGGCTCTATATGAATGTATCACAGCTGTGAACTGAGCTGAATTTCAAAGTATTAAGACTTCCATGATTAAAATACCTGTTTACCTTTAGTACTGGGAATATGACTCTTGTTCCAAAGGAAAAGGAGATACATGTGGTCACATAGGCCTATTAATGGATGGGGATGATCTTATACTCTACTAACCTTACAGTGTGCCATGGGGATCTGTTTCCAATGTTCTAGTTCTGGACTAGAAATTTGGAGTCACTTCAGAGTATCATGGAATTATAGGATTTTACAATTGGAAGGAACCTCAGATCACCTGGTCCAATTACCCCATTAATAAGGATACCAAGGCCCAGGGAAGGGAAGTTACTTTCTAAAGTCATAAACCTAGTTTGTCTCGGTAATTCTAGGTCTTCTAACTCCCAGTTTGGGGTCTTCTTACTCTAGTATGCAGTATTTTTGTTTAGGTGATCTCTTTGGGTTTTTTAAAATAATATTTCCCCCAATTACATGTAAAAGTAATCTTTAACATTGTAGCTTTGTTTTTGAAGTTTTGAGTTACAAATTCTATCCCTCTCTCCCTTCCCTTCTTGCTGAGATAGTAAGCAATCTGATATATGTTATACATGTGCAATAGGTGATCTCTCTGATAGAGAACTGATCAGGTTAAAGTAGATGAATTTTCTTCTCTAGAGGTAACATTCCCCACTTGCAACTTCTATTAAACCACCTACATAATCTTAACAGAAAGAAAGACATAAAAGAGGGATACATAGATGGATATATTCACCTAAGATGTTCACCAGTGTTTTGGAGGATGCCCTATGGAAAGTCTAAACAGTACAAAGAATCTTTATTGATGGTGAGATTCTCTAAATGATACTATTTCCAGATGATATTGTATTAATATCACACAATCCTGGAATAACAAAAACTGATTCAGCGAAATTCAAAATTATTGAAAAGATTAACTTATCCAATTTTATTCAAAAAACAAAGTGAATGAAAAACATATTGCTCAGATTATGACATATAATTGTCAGATAGCCCACTGAGGTAGTACATCTCTACATATGTATATGTGTGTGTACATATGCACATCTATCCAAAAACAGATATTTATTTATATCACAGAAAGGCATTACAATGAGATGGATCCAAAATGAATAGAAGGAGAAGCTGGGATCTGGAGCCCATTTAGGAAATTATGCAGTTTTTTTAATGATCCTAAACTGATTGCTGCCATCACTGCTACAAAAAGTACATCTCATTAGCACCAATATTTTCCTGGTGATGCTACATAATAACAACTCATGGAACAACATGATCTCAGAAGCACCTTAGATGACCCAAAGGAAGATGGATAAAACTTGATGGATGTCAATTAACTGAAGCTTATTACCAGAAATGAAATTTGCCTGAGAAGTGTTACAAAAGATATTATCTAAGACATGTATGATCCACAAAGGAGACAGGTCCTTCATGTGTTATAAAGATGGACAGCTGAGTGTTAGAAAATGCTTGAGCAAACTTGCACCGATGATATTAAAAGAAAAAGACAATGGCCTGTAGCATGTTGTGTGCATCTCCTACAGAGGTCTTACAGAACATAGATTAAGAGTCATGCAGCACTGGAAGGCATTGACGGATTGAGTTTGATACAGGTGAAGAGAGCACCCACATTCTAGATCGCAGGTCCATTTAAGTATTAAAGTTTGCAAGTTTAAAGGATACATTAGTTATGCCAAATGGTTTTTGAAAGTATTTCAAAGATGATGCAATCCAGTCTTTACCTATGTCATGAATGGTATCTGTAATATCCCTGATTAGTCATCAAGCTTCTACTTAAAGCCCTCTAACGATTGAAAACTCATTACCCTAACACACTCCAGTTTTATATTATTCTCAATATTAGGATATTTGCCATTTACATGTGAAAATTGTCTTTCTTCAGTTTCACGTTTTGATGGAAGGACTCTGGCCTCTGGCATCAAAAAATGTAATCTCTCTAATTCACAGCAATCCTTTAAGTATTTGGAGACAGTTGTCATGTCCTTCCAAAGGTTCTCTTCCACAGATCCTTCAAATGACCCCTCATAGGCATGGGCTCAAGTTACTGTGACTTTCTCACTTCTCTGATCTTGATACACTTAAACTTGCCGATGTTTGTTTTGAAACATGATGTTACCAAGTTTTTCCAATAATCATGATGTGGTCTGACTAGAATAGAGTATGCAGGAATTCTCAGGCCCCTAATCCTATATTTCTATTAGTGAAGCCCATGATCACTACAGCTTTTGCAAATATAATACATTTGGTTCATTGGAAGCTTATCATCCACCAAGACCTCTAGATCTTTTCCATTAGCATATCTCCATCATTCCACACATTCTTCTCAACTCAGCAAAAGGAATCACTCCAATCAGTCTGTGGTAATTGTTGTAATCCCAAAGCTTCATCCAAAGCCATAGTTTTCCAGTCTATTTGGTACACAATTAAAGGTGTTGGAGACTTTTCTTTGGTTTATTCTAACCTAAAATCATTTCATTTCCCCTTCTCCATTAAAAATTAATCAGAGTGGTTTTTCCCTTAAAATATATATCCATTATTCCTCCCTCCCATTCCATTTCTACTGCCACTATGATTAAAGCAGCAGTCTCTTGGTGGTATCCCTGCTTTCCATCCCTTCCCTTTCTAATCTAGCCCTTTCAGATTACCTTCCATTTACTCTATTTATCTTGAATGTACAGAGAAGTTTGCATGTTGTGAGTTGCTGGAGGGCAGAAATTGTGTTTTTGCCTTTCTTGATGTCCTTAATGCTTAATGAGGTACCTAGCACATAGTAAATGCTTAATAAAACTTATTGGCTCTGTTGACCATCTGCATTCTGTGTCCTTATTAAACACACAATTTTTGTTCTGGCACTAAAAAACCTATGCCTCCTTATTCCTTACAGTAAGAGCTTAGGATTGGGAATTAAAAGGCTCAAAAGGTCTGAGTTTGAATTTTGGCTCTGCCATTTAGCAGCTGTGTGTCCTTAAAGCAGTCACATTACTTCTTAAGGCCTTGGTTTCCTTATTTGTAAAATAAAAGGGCTGGATTCAATGACCTGAAAGATCCCTTCCTTCTTTTTTGAACATTCTCTGCTTTTATGATCCCTGATTTTTCTACCGGCTCCCAAGGTTTTAATACTTTGGTCTCATTCACAAGGATGATAGCACACCCTGGAGTGTGTATGATCAATGGTCCTCTTCATCCTCTCAGTGGAGTGCTACAACTTTTTGCCACATCTTTGCCTCTCTCTATCTAACTTTAGTTCCCATTACTCCATAGGATAGAATCTCCTCTCAAGTTAGGTCAGTATCCTTCCTACTCAATACACTTGCCATAATAGTTTATATGCCTTTGTTTTTACTGTTAATGTCCTGGACCAGTTATTTGTTAAATAGAATTTTGAGAGATGAAAAACAATGGCTGATTTTCTTATAATGAATTACCCAGGAAAAGTATTTTTAAAAAATGCCTGTATCAACTCTTCTTGGTCAAATACTTTCCCTTAATCCATCCTGATAATTTTATGGATTCTGAGAATTTAGCGTTGGAAGGAATCTTCAAAGTTAATCTATCTTCTATCAAAAGTATAGATCCCCAGTATAACATTTACTACTAAATCTTGGCAAAGATGTAAGACGAATGGATTTGAAGGAGAAGTAAGGGTGAAAAACATTTAAAATAAATGGTATGAAAGATAATAAAAAATATAATAATATATATAATATATAACAGAATATATGGAATATATAATAAAATGTACAATAATAATAAAAATATAAAAAATAAAATATCTAAATAAGCACTTTGCGTTTGGGAAGCAGCAAACAATTACAATCAGCTCAGATTCATCAAGAATAGGTAATGCCATACTAATTTCATTTTTAAAAGGATTTCTGATGGATCAAACCCATGGGCACAATATCCTCTAAAATGCCTTGCTGCAATCTAAAGTCTCTCATAACATCCTCACACCAAATGGTACAACTTTTAAGTGGACTCAAAAGTCCTTAAATAACCCAAAGTGGTTTATTAAAGAATTAATGATACTTCTCTTGTGAAACAGCCCAAAGATCTGGGCATGGCCCCTGTTCTGTTCTATACTTTTTTAAGTCACTTGGATGAAAACAGAGATGAGTCAATCAATAAACATTTATTAAGCACCTACAATGTGCCAGGCACTGTGTTAAGCACAGAGGATACAAAAAGTGGCAAAGAAACCATTCCCTGCTCTCAAAGGCTTCATAATCTAATGGAGGAGATCAAATGATAACAAATACAGATAAAACAAGCTATATACAAGATAAACAGAAAATCATTAACAAAGAGAAGGCACTGGAATTAAGAGGGGTTAGAGAAAGCATTCTGCAGAATGTGGGTTTTTAACTGGAAGGAAGGCAGGGAGATCAGTGGTCAGAGCAGAGAAGGGAGAATCTTCCAGGCATGAGGAGACAGTCAAAGAGAAAGCCCAGAGTCAAGACATGGAGAGTTTTGTTCATGCAATAGCAAGAAGTCCTATGTCACTGGATCAAAGTTTATATGTTGGGGAATAAAGTATAAGAAGAAAGGAAAGGTAGGAAGTGCAAGGTTATGAAGGACTTTGAATGTCACACAGAGCATTTTGTATTGCTCCTGGACATGATAGGAAGCCAATGAAGTTTATTGAGTAGAGGAGTGACATGATTAGACCTGGACTTTAGGAAAATCAAGGATGCAGATAACCAAAGCTAACAAGGATGTCTAACATAATGGAAATGTGATCTAAAAGATATTGACAGATTATAAAGGCATACCAAATATAATGAGATTTCATAGACACAGATATAAAGGCTAGGGCCCCAAAATCATCTTCATAAGCATAAACTACAGTCATTATGTCTAGATAATAACTTGTATGAAAAACTTCTAGTGGATTCTGTTCAATATGAATTAATTTTTCCAATAAATAGTTCCCAAAGCTACATTTTAAAAATGTGTATTTTCTAGAATGAGGAAGGTCAGAACCTCAAGGTACTCTACCCTACTCAAACTCCATCTAGAGTACTGTATCCAGTTATGGGAACTATATTTTTGAAAGACCATTTTTCAAGATGGAGCACAAAGGGGTGACCAGGATGTCTTGGATAGGGGATAGAGATAGATCTGTGATTTCTTTGGTAAAAAGAACTCCCAGGTGAGAAAACTTCCTCTACTTCTCTGCATCTTATTGTCTTAGACTGTTCTGTAGAACACTGAGAAGTTAAGTGACTTGCCCAAGGTCACACGGTCAGTACATGTCAAGTAGTTGTTTTTGTTCAGCTATTTTTTTAGCCATGTCCAACTCTTTGTGATTTCATTTGGGATTCTCTTGATGTAGATTCTACTAAGGCGGTTGGCCATTTTCTTCTCTAGTTCATCTTACAGATGAGGAAACTGAGGCAAATAGGGTTAGTCACTTGCCCAGGGTCATACAGCAAGTAAATGTCTTGAGGCCAGATTTGAACTCAAGAACGTAAGTTTTTTCACCTCCAGGCCTGGCATGTTATCCACTCACCATCTAACTGTACATATCGTGGGCAGAACTTAAACCCAGGTCCTCACTGTCAGTTCTCTACACATTATGTCTTCCTGCCTCTCTGGAGGCTAAGGAAACTCCAAACTATGCCATATGAAGATTAGCTGAAAAACCTGAGAATGTTGGGCTCAGATAAGATTTGGAGGCTTCTGAGGGCAAGGCATACAGAAAGACAAAATGAGAGGAAATAATAAATTAAAACACCCCAATGTGATCTAAGAATGGCAGTTTTAAATGATTGCCCTTTGAATCCATCTCAACCTTATAAGTAGAAAAAAAAAAGTCTTTACAAGAAACCAAAGCATCTGAAGTCTATGAAAGAGGTATGTTGGGATGGGTAGGATGATTAGGACAGACTGATAAGAAAGATTCAATGAAAAATATTTTATGAAAACAATGATTCATTCTATACTAACAGGTCCTCAAATTGTTGTATTCTTTTCCAAATCCATGTTAAAATGTTGACAGCTGTTACAAGATTATGCTACAAATTCCATCCTGTTATTATCATTCTCCCATTTTAAAACACTCTTTAAGTTCTTTTGTTAATTTTAAGTTTTTAATATGAACTGATTGATAGTGAAAAAAGCAGACCCCGGAAAAATAAAGGAAAATAATATGGACAATAATAATAACGATGCAAAGAATGGAAAAAAAAAGCTGAATGCTATGTGGTTATAATTACCATGTTTGGCCCTAAAAAAGAGGATAGGAGTCCCTCCCTTCTTTTCAGTGCTGGGTGGGGCGAGTCTATGGATGTAGATACTGCATGCCATGTCAGATTAGGTTGATGCATTGGTTAGTTGGCTAAACTATCTTTTTTTTCTATTTCTTTTTATTCTTTGTTATAAAGGCCATTGGCTCTATTGGTGGCAGAAGAGGATGGATATATTAGGACAAAAAGTGAACTGAAACATGGTAAAAGTTTCAAAATAATTATAAAATAATACAAAGACTCTTGTTAAGCTAAATGGAATTCTAGTAAAGGAAACTTTCTTGCCTATAGATGGTTATCTTAATACTTGTTAATAAAACAAAACAAAAAATCCTTTTGCAGTCTTTAGGAAAAGGAAAAAAATAAGTTTTATGTTTGAATTTAGAAAGTAATAGAATCTGAACAAAGAGAATAAGTCCCATTAAAGCCAAGTGCAATAAAATGGCCCTACATTTGAGCCCCATTGCATACACAATTCTTTTACATGAAACACCCAAGGAAGGTGAGATTCACCTGGGAATAGCTAATTAAAGAGATAGTTTAGCTGAGTCACTAAGCTGTTTGATGAGCATCTGCACAGAGACCTTTCAGACAAATACCCTTAAAAGAAGACAGGACCAAGAGAGGGCAAAGAGCTGCTGGGCAGAGTGGAAGACCTGTGAGGTCAAAGGAGAAAAAAAATATAGAAAAAAACAAATGGCTAAAAGTGGGAAGGAGCTGAGGGAGAGTTGAGGGAGAGGATAAGGCAGGTGGCAGAGGCTTTGGGGCTGAGAGCTGACAGTATGGGGGGAGTGAGAGTGGTGAGTGTGAGAGGAGTGGGTGGGTGAATGATTGACATCTTGAGAGGAGTGGGTGGGCAAGTGAGAGTGAATGCAGGAGATGGCTGACAGAAGAGTCACGAGCTGGTGTGCAGTGGGTGATGTGCAGAGAAAGACAGTACTTTCTCTTAATGTAGGGGCGTGCTTTTAATAGCAAAGGTTCCACCATGTGTATTGAGGAAGAAGAAACCTTTTGGACAAGCAGGAGAAAGAGCTCCCAAATATGCACAAACTTGAAACTGAGTATACCAATGAGACTCCAAAAGCCTTACTCAGAACAGTATTTTCCTTCCCTAGCTACATCATTCAAATCAACAAAATTCCTTCTACAACCTCTAATTCCCCAAATTCTTCTTGCCGTTCTCAAACTTCTTGAAGGGGCAGAATGCATCACTTTAAATCAATTAACCACTCAACAGACATGCATTAAGTGGCCATTATGCATCAGGCATTGTGCTAAGTGCTTAGGATACAAACACAGAGAATGCCAAAACCTCCATACACACAAAGCTTATTTCTAATGGGGGAGACAAGTATGTATAAAATAAACGCAAACACAGAACAAATATGAAGGGAATAGGCACAGATACATTCAAAGGACTTAAAAACAAGGTAGTTAAGGAAGAGCTGCTACGTTGCACAGTAGATAGAGCACCAAGTCTGGAGTCAGGAAGACCTGAGTTCAAGTCCTCCCTTTGAGACATACTAGCTTGTGACCCTGTACAAATGACTTCATTTCTCAGTTCCCTAGGCAACTTTCCAAGATTATAAATTGCAGAATAGCTGTTGATTTGCATTAGTGGGGGGAGTTTCTTCAACTGGGAATTCCCTGCACTGGGAATATGACAGGTCTGGCCCAATAGAATAGGATCATAGATCTAAAGGAAGAAAGGACTTCAGAGGCTATCTAATTCATTAAAATTCAAGCAGATTAAATAGCTTGCCTAAGGTCATACTGGCAGCAGTCTTCAGTGAAAGATTGAGACCAAGAGCCAGGTTATTTTCCACAGCACCCTAGCTGCCTCCCATGGTATAGATTGATCGTCCATAAATTTATCTAAAAACTTCTTTAACCAATTTTAATTTTTTAGCTTGTACTCTGATAAAAACAACCTCATTATTTGTGAGTATAATGTATGCTTTCAAGTATAAAGCACCTAGACCAAGTTGGGGCAGCTAGGTGATGCAGTGGATAGAGCACCAATGCAGGAGTCAGGAGGACCTGAGTTCCAATCTCACCTCAGACACTTGACACTCACTAGCTGTGTGATCTTGGGCAAGTCACTTAACCCTCATTGCCTCATCCTGGGTCATCTCCAATCATCGTGATGAATATCTGGTCACTGGATTCAGATGGCTCTGGAGGAGAAGTGAGGCTGGTGACCTGCACAGCCCTCCCTCACTCAAAACAAAGTCAAGTGCAAGTCATGTCATCATGTCTCTGATGGCATGGTCTTCCTCGGCAAGAAAGGACGAACACATACACACACTCACGCGTGCGCACACACACCTAGACCAAGTTTTAGAAGCTAGCATTTGATAGAAAACTATAACCAACTAAGCTAGACCTTTCATGACAGTCTCAGCTCTGAACGTAGCCCTGCTTAGCCTTGGGCTTTCTCGTCTTGTGAGTTCAAATTGTTTTGATTATCCACACATATGGAAACACATATATCTTCCTGATCATTTCAGTTGTGCTTTCTAGATCATTTCTATTGGCTATATCTTTCTTGATGTAGAACTTTACAGTTTCCCAAGTTTTATATAATGTTAAGATAATGCTTTTGTTTTGTTTCCAAAAGGCTTCCTAATGATGGCAGGTGTTTTTCTTGTCATTTTAGCTGGAACCAAACATTAGGTCAATTTCCTAAGAGTACAGTCTATAGAAAATGACTCCTTGATTCTTTTCCAGAGTTATAGCTAACAGCATGCTAAGCTTTATTTTAGAAATACAGTTTAGATTTCTCCCCCAAAATGTTAGTCAGTCAACAAACATTTACTAAGCATCTACTATGTGCCAGATGCTGCTCTAAGTACTGGAGATATGAAGAAAGGCAAAAGATAGTTCCTCCCTTCAAAGATCTCATAGTCTAATGGGGAAGACAAAATGCATAGCTTTGTTAAAAAAATCAACAAGTATCTACAATATAAGTTGGGAATAATTAACAGAGAGAAGGCATTAAAATTAAAGGAGAAAGGAGATTGGAAAAGGCTTCCTGAACAAAGTAGAATTTCAGCTGGCACTTGAAGGAAGCCAAAGAAGTCAGGAGGCAGAGATGAGGAGGGAGAACATTCCATGCATGAGGGATAGACAGTGAAAATGATTGGAGTAGGAATATGAAGCTTTTTCTTGTGAGGGATAAGACCACTGGTATCATTAGATCTCAAAGTACATACATGGGGGGGCGGTACAAGATATGAAAAGACTGGGAAGGTAAAGGGAGGGAATCTAGGCTATGAAGGACTTTAAAAGCCTAACAGGATTTTATATTTGATCCTGGAGGTGATTGATTGGGAGCAACTGGAGTTGATTGAAATGGGATAAGTGGTTGACATGATCAGACCTGTACACTGGGAAGATGATTTTGACAACTGAATGGAGACTTGAGGCAGGCAACCCAGCAGGTTGCTATGGCAGTAAACCAGATATGAGGTGATAAAGGACCTGGTACAGTATCAGAGGAGAGAAGGAAGATGTTACAAGGTTAAAATTGACAGGCCTTAACAACACACTAGTTATGGTATGTCTTTGGACATCAGTCTTTCAACATATCTGTCATATTTTGCTATCTCATTTGATCTCATGGTAACAAGTGATACTGCAAGTGATGCCCATCAGTCTGTCATTTAGCCTCTGCTGCTAAAATGTGTTCATGTGACCACTTCTGTTGTCAACACAAGTGTGTGTCCTAACTCCTGGTTATAGTCTTTAATCAATGCTGTTGGAACATTTGAGTGTTCTTTGCTGAATCTGCTAAAATGATCTGTCAAGTTTTACTTTTTTGTCCCCTTACTTTAAAACACCCCTTTCATATGAAAATTCTATACTCAAGTTAGTTGCTTTCAGCTAAATGAGATATTGGAATGAAAACAGAAGTACCTGTGTTGTCAGTAGAGACATAGAAAATTTGTTGTTGTTTAGTCGTTCAGTCATATCTGACTCTTCATGACTCCATGGATCATAGCATGCCAGGTCTGAGTAATCTTCATTACCTCCCAAAATCTGTCTAAGCTTACATTCATTGCTTCCATGATTCTCTCTATCCATCTTATCCTCTTCTGTTGCCTTCTTCTTTTTGCCTTCAATCTTTCCCAACATTGGGAAATGGATGAATGAATCTTGTCTTCCCATTATATGGCCAAAGTATTTAAGCTTCAATTTCAGTAGTTGTCCTTCCAATGAATAGTCTGAATTAATTTCTTCAAGTATTGACTTATTTGATCTCTCTGTTGTCCAAGGGACTCTGAAATGTCTTCTCCAGCACTACAATTTGATAGTATTGATTCAGATCAATACTCAGTTTTCCTTGTAGTCCAACTTTCAAAGTCATACACTACTGCTGGGAAAAACATAACTTTGACTACATGGACCTTTATCAGCTAGGTGATAATGTCTGCTTTTTAATATGCCATCTAAATATACTATAGCTTTCCTTCCAAAGAGCAAGCATCCTTTAATTTCATGGCTGCAGTGATCGTTGAGCCCATGAATATAAAATCTTATACTACTTTCATTTCTTCTCCCTCTATTTGCCAGAAAGTGATGGGACCAGTTGCCAAGATCTTATTGTTTTTTTCTTTCATGTTTAGCTGTAAGTCAGTTTTTACACTTCCCTTTCTCACTCTCATCAAGAGGCTTTTAATTCTTCACTTTCTTCCATCAGAGTGGTGTTGTGGTATCATCTGCAAATTGACTAATTGTTAATGTTAGTAATGGACAATGATGAATACACAGACTCTCTATTTTACATGTGTAAGACAGAAAGGAGTCAATGATAAAGACTTTATCTTGTAGTTATATAACATGTATAATAACCATCAGTGGATGGATGACTGGCTTTTGAGTCAGGAAGTCTCAGGTCCTTCCGATGATATAGGTGTGAACATGTACATGTAACTTAATTTCCAAGTGCTTCCTCTAGCTCTAAGTTACAGATAAGTTGCTGGGCTGCTTCAATGGAATTTGTTTCCCCACCAGGAGTTCCATAAATCAGTGAAATCACAGATCAAGATCAGTACAGAAATAGTTAAATAAATTATATGACATATGTGAATGTATACATAAATTTAGCCATTTATTCACTTGCTTAATTCCTATTTTGTGCCAACCACTGTGCTGGGTGCTTCAGAGAAATACACAGAGTGAACATGTGATAGCTCTCACGGAACTTACATTCTATTAGAGAGATATAACCCCTACATACAATATAACAAAGACCTGTAAATTTTTCAGTAGATCCCCACCCTCCTTCACATTTCACACTGTCTCTGTACCTGAATTGCCTAAGTGAATTGCCTAAGAGGCTGAGAATAAGGAAATATTTTGCTCATGGCTGTCGAGCTCTAGTAAAGGTTGGAGATGGAATTTGAACCCAAGTACTTCTTATTTCAAATCCATTTTTGTCATGCTTCTCCTCATGTGCTAAAAATAAATCTACTTTAAAAATAATATGAGTGCACAAATATCACGTGTGGTCTGAGGAGGAAAGATCTTTCATTACCAGCTAAGAAGATCAGGAAAGCCTTCATGGAAGAGGTAATATCTGAGATAAGGTTTTAAAGAATAGGCAAGAGGGACTGAGTTAATGAAGACAGTGTGCATGTGCCCATCTATCATTCTTTGCCTTTATCCCACGTCATCTTTTTTTTATGACATTTGGGGATTTGCTTTATCCACTCAGACCATAATTATTATGAATGCTGTATAGCCACTACTCTGCCTCCCTGTCTCACTCATTTATATGAGGTTGGAAACGTTCCTGGTCATTCCATAAACAAAAGACTCCCATTTCTCAGCTCCAGCTATTTTCTCTGGCCATCCTTCATGCCCCATGCCTGAAATTCTCTCCCTCCTCCTCTATACTTACTGACCTCCCTAGCTTCCTTAAGTCTCAACTAAAATTCTTTCTTTTACTGGAAGCCTTCCTCATCTCTTCTTAATTTTAGTGCCTGCCCTCTGTTAATTACTCCCTATTTATCCTATATATACTTTGTATGTATTTGTTTGCATGTTGTCTCTCCAATCAAACTGCTAAATCTTTATAGGAAGAAACTATTTTTTTCCTCTTTGTGTATCCCTAGCACTCAGTACAGAGCTTAGCACATGATAGGTGCTTAATAAATACTGATTGATTGATAATTACTTCAATGAACATGGAACACTCAAGAGGTCCTTCCTGACATCAACTTTTGTGAGCTGGTGCTCTAGACTAACAGCCCAAACAATAACTTGTTTTATTGCCAAGAACAACCAGGAATTATGGAAAAAGAGACAACATAAGACTGCATATATGGTATTATGAAATTAGAGTCACAAAAAGTAAGATGCAAAATCATGCAGGGAAGAGTATGTGATACAGTGGTAGAAAACCTGGGTTTACAGCTGAGTGACCTTGGACAAGTCCCATCATCCTTATTATCTTCAGCTTCCTCATCTCTAAAGTGATGAAGTTAGATTAGACAATCTCTAAGGTCTTTTCCATCTCTGAAATTTTCTAATTCTGTGAAGATGGCATTACTTAGGAGAATGTGTATAGTTCATGGAAATGTTGATCATTAACTGGAAAAGGGAAAAGGGCAAATTCAACGTCAAACCCTTTCTTACTTAGGGCATTAGAAATATTGGAAAGGAACATACTTTAATTCCCCATAGTCCACTTAGGAATTCAAAACCAAGCTGAAGATACGACACAAGCAGATCACGCTGTTGGCAGCTATGGTTCACCGAACACGAAGGTCAACACCCTCATACTGAGGAAGTCAAGGATAATAAATTTGTCAGTGCAGTTTAATGTTTTCTGGAGTTAGGCACTTCTAATGTCACTTCCATGTGTGTCAGCATAGCCACATTCCCATTTTCTGGTCACTAAATCTTGTTTGGAAGAAGTTTCTCCTGGTATGAGAGGTGGGGGTTAAGGAGACAATGTTATGATGAGATAGGATTCGTATTCCAAAAATCGTTTCTGAAAACTTTTGATAAATTCATAAAGAATCTGATACATCCAGCCAAGTTTCTTCTGCCTTTCTTATTGTCCACCACCTGTTTTTTAAACCCCTCTCCCCTTTCTCTTTTGCTTTGTTGTTGACTTGCTGAATCATCCCTAGTTCCCTCTCGATCTCACTCTCCCTGGGAAATCAGTCAGAAAGCATTTGTCTGGGCTCACCCTGTACAATCTGTTGTACATTGCTACTGAGCAGTGGACAGTGTCTGTGAGCATTTAACTTTAATAAGATGGATTATGGTATTATCGGCTGCCAATTGTTCTTGTACTCTCCCCAGAAGTTGCGTATATTTAATGAAATGGCTCCTTAGTCTCTGAGTTCAGCAGGTCATGGGGTAACATAAGCACCAGATGAAAACAAAGACTCATGTGCTAGAAGTAACTGGAATAGTTGAGGAAACAAGAGACCTAGGTTTCAGGCCCAGCTCTGTCAATAAGTCTTTGGGTGATATCGATTGGGTTAATCATTTATAGCAAGGTCCCAATCAGGGCAAACAGTGAATTCTATGAAGTGGTTGCATTTATTCAGATTGGCACTATTTGAAGTTATAATTATGAAAAATATGGTCATTGGTTCCATCCAGATGTAAATATGCATTGAAAATTCAAATAATACAACCACTCTGCAGGGATTTATTATTTCCAGTAATTGGGACCCTTCTGTACTACCTCATGCCTTATCTGTGAAATAAAAAGAGCTGGATAAGATAGTTCATTTCGATTCTATGATCCTAAAGGTATTTTATCTCTTCTTGGATCACCCTAGAAAGAAGATAATGAATTACCCATATGATTATTCATGTAGTATGTCATATTTGGGCAGCCAGGTGGTGCTCTGACTTGGAGTCAGGAAAACCTGAGTTCTGATCTGACCTCAGGCACTTATTAGCTCTATGACTGTGGGCAAGTCACTTATCCTTGTTTGCCTCAGTTTTCTCATCTGTAAAATGAGCTGGAGAAAGAAATGGCAAACCATTCTAGTATTTTTGTGGAGAAAACCCCAAATAGGATCATGTAGAGTCAGACGTGATTGGACAACAAATGTCATATTTACAGAAACAATCAACAATTCAATTTGATTTAGCAAACATTAATTAGGTATCCAAAGAATGATGCTGGTTGTAGGGTAATACAAAGGTGAATAGCATGGACACACATTCCATGACCTTCAGTAGCTTTATTATGGTAGAGTAATTAAGATAAGTACCAAAATAATGATAATGAAATATGATACTTGCATAGGAGAGGTACAGAACTAATAAAGATCATTTTAATGTCCCATTTTGGTAAAAAAAATGTAAACAAAAAATCAGCAGGTGCATGGATACAAGAGAGGATACATAGCTAGATAATATTCCATGTTAAAAAGTACATAGAATGTAACATTCTTACAGGTAAGGATTATTTTAGTTTTTGTCTTTGTATTCCAGTGCCTAGCACAAAATTGGTACATTTTTAAAGTTTGTACTGTGTAGCAGACATTGTTCTAGGTGGATTTGCAATGATAAAATTTACAAAATCTAGGACTGATTATTTGAATTGAAGAAACCTGAGATTCTCAGGAAGTTACAGGTTCCATATGACTAAATAGTTGGACATGGAATTTTAGAAAAAGTCATGTGGTATAACAGAGAGTTGGCCTTGAATTTTAGTCTGGGCTCTGGTATTACAGGATGTATTACCCCAGGTAAATCATTTAATCTTGCAGTGCCTCAGGCAAAACTTTAAAGATATAAACGGCAAACCAGTTGTTTCTCTGCATTGGTAGAGGGAGTTTCTAGGTTACCCCAGATGCTAATACCTTCCTCTTTGAGATTACCTTCCGTCTCATCTATATACCCCTCTGGTATGTATCTGGTTATGTACATGACGTGTTTTTTATTGCAATGTGAGCTCTATGAGGGAAGTAACTATTTTTTGTCCTTCTTTGTATCTCCCAACTGTTGGCACAGTGCCTGGAACTTAATAAGCGCCTAATAAATACTTGATAGTGAGTTTATATAGGGATTGGCTATAGAAAATAGGAATATTTAGCCTGCAAGAGAGGGACATGATAGTTGTCTTCTTTATAGTGGAAGGAAACACTGGGTGTGGAGTTAAAGGACCAGAGTTTGAATCCCAGTTTCACTATTTACCACCTGCTGTTTACCAGCTGTGTGAACTTGGGCATGTCTTTTAACTTCTCTCAACCTTAGCTTTCTCATCTGTAAAGGAGGGCATTGGATCTCTTAGGTTCCTCCCTGCTCTAAATTTGTGAAAATATGAATCAGTGAACTATATCAAAGACTGTCACGTGAAAGAATGATTAGACTTGTCACACATGATCTAGGAGCTAGAAGGTAGAAGTTACAGAGGCTCAATATTAAAAAAAAACCAAAAAACAACTTTCAACAACTAGAGCTGTTGGAAAGTGAAATGGACATTTTGCTGGTGAGTGAAATTCCTTTCTAAAGAAGTCTCCAAGTAGAAAATGGATGACTATTCACTTCGAGTTCTCCTCCATATCTGAGATTCTTTGAAAGTCTCCAAAACTTGTGAAGAGGGAGAGTGAACTGGGGGTGGGAGAGGGGGAGAGGGTATACTGGAGCCAGTTCTTATAGCTCTAGAGAGAAGACTGTCAAATTTTTCAGTGTGAGCACTTTGAGCTTGGTTTAATGATTATCAAAACTTAAGAAAGTGATGGAGAAAATGTTAATAATGCAAATTAAACTTGTGTTATGCAGACATTTTTCTCTTCAGAGGGCTAGTTGGAATATTTACCAGCACATCCCTAAAACAAGAGTACATCAGAAACTGTTTTATGGAGGAGTTAGCATTTAGATTTTGCAGAATTGGCATGATTCTCGTAGGTGGAAATTAGAGAGAAGGTTGCATTCCAAACAAAACAATAATAACTCATTCATATAATGCTTTGACTTTGGTTAAGCACTGTTCTCACAATATCCCTATGTGAACATTAATTATCTCCATTTTACAGATGAAGAAAGTAAGGTTCAGAATCTACCTTCCATGGTCACACACCTACCGTCATATGTATAATTCACTCTCAGGACTCCTGACTCCCACTCCTCCAGATGTCTTCCCACTATACTCCTTGAATTCATTTACTAAGTAAAGTTTAATGAAGAATCTACTACGTGCAAGGCACTGGGAATATGACAAATATGAGATTAGATCCTTGCCCTCCAAATGCTCTCAGTTTAGGCCATATGAGTGGAAGGGATAAAACAGACACAGATAAGTAAATGTAAATTTTATACAAATAGATACAAAATATTTTTGTGTGGGTGTGAGGAAAGGCACTAACCATAGAGGATTCCTTCTCTCTCTTAAGAGTGTCATTATAAGCAAAGACCACAGAGGAGGGAATTATACTATCGATCAATTTTCCAGGCAGAACAGAGGTGTTATATTAAGTTGCCTTGTGCATCTGACATATGCATATTCATTACGTATGCCAAGTGATTTAGAGTATAGCATTTCCATGAGGTCAAATGGTAAGTGTTCTTAGTTTTTATTTGAAATCACATTCTTCAGTCTCAAATAATTAAATTAAGACTGTGTGTAACATTGGCAAGTTGCAATTTTCCCTTCATGTACCACTCATAATCCTATTATAGCATGAATCTGGAGGACAAGAGATTGCAGTTCACTAAATCTACCAGGCACATTTTTGACTATGTAGATACCGAAAATAATGAAACCATTATCCTCTTTCTCCTAATATTACCATACACCTTTAGGTTCTGTATCAAGCCAACCTGCCAACTTAAGGAAAAATTACAGAGCCAAATATGATGTCTGCCAATAAATCACCATGCACCATAGAATACTGGCAATATATATGTATAATTGAATCCATTTTCATTGCAAATTGTTGGCTTTCATATACCGAGGTAGAGATGCATGTATTTCAGATATCAAAAGACTATCATTCTTAAACATTAGCATATATGATCATAAGACTGGACAGTGAAAAGAGAGAGCAAACTTCTTCTACCTACCTCTCAATTAAATTCAAATACCTGCCAAACACTGTGCCAGCCAATGGAAATACTTACATACATACATACATTCATATGAAAGAAATACTCTCAAGGGTTTACATTGTATTAGGAGAAAACATACACACAAATATATGCATATAATTTATGCAAAGTAAATACAAAGTGATTTTGGGAAAAGAGAAGCAGCATTACCATCAGAAAAGGCTAACGAAAGAAATTACATTTGACTTGAGCCTTGAAGGTAGGTTTAAATTCCAAGAAGAAATGACAAGGGAGAAAATTCCAGGTATGGGGAGCAAACTGCACATGAAATTGGGAGACAGAATGTCATGTATGGGGAATGGTGAGTAGGCTAGTCTGACTAGAATTTTAATATACGAAGGACTGTAATATAAAATTAATCTAGAGAGATGGATTTGCGATGAATTGTGAAGAGCTTTAAATATCAAACTTTAGAAATTAAGTTGAGAAGCAATAGGAAGCTACAAAAGTTTCTTGAGCAGAGAATTGACTTGGTGAGAAGGGAGAGAGACAAGGCAGAGAGACCAGTTGAAAGTCTATTGCAACCAAGAGGCCTGAGCCAAAATGGTAGCCATGTGAATGAAGAGAATAAAATGGATACAAATAATGATGTGAGTATGGAATCAGTAAGATTTAGCAACTGCTTATATATGGGAAAGAAGAAATAAGGAAGATTAGAGAACTGAGGATAATTTAAAGGCAGAAAAGCTGAATGACTAGAATAATGATAATACACTTGTCAGAAATATGATGTTAGTTAGAGGAGTGTTTTTTAAATAATATTTCTTTCCCCAATTACATGTTGGAACAATTTTTAACATTCATGTTTTAAAATTTTGAGTTCTAAACTCTCTCTCTCTCCCTCCCTCCTCTTCACCTTCCCTTTCCTCCACTCCCCTCTTCCTGAGATGGCAAACAATCTGATTTAGGTTATATATGAGCAATTATGCAAAATCTATTTTCATATTAGTCATGTAGTGAAAGAAAACAGACCAAAACACACACACACACACACACACACACACACACACACACACACACACACACACACACCAAGTGAAAAATCTGCATTCAGACTCTATCAGTTCTTTCAGTAAAGATAGATAGCATTTTTTCATCATGAGTCCTTTGGAATCGTCTCCAATGATTGTATTCCTGAGAATAGCTAACTCATTCGCAGCTGATCGTTGTACAATACTGCTGTTCCTGTGGGCAATGCTCTGGTTCTGTTCATTTCACTCTGCATCAGTTCACATAAGTCTTTTCAGGTTTTTCTGAAAGATCTCTGCTCATCATTTCTTATTGCACATAATATCCCATTACAATCATATGCCACAATTTGTTCATCCATTCCCCAATTGATGGGCATTCTTAAAGGGGTCTTTTTAAAGGAAAAGATAGTGAGTTCAATTTTGTACATGCTGAATTTGATCTGCCATCAGGACATCCAAGGGGAGACATGCAACAATTGATGAAGGAAATAGGACTGGCATTCAGAAGTAAGAGATAGGTTGGATATATAGATTTGGTGTCATATTCACAGTTATGATAATTAAGCCCAATGAAATTGATGGAATCATGAGGAGAAAAAGTACTGAAAGAGGAGAGAAGAGGGTCCAGAACAGTGCCCTGAGGTACTGAAAAAGAGTGCAAATAGGAAAAGAACAATGAGAGAGCAGTTTCAGGAAAACACAGGGAAATTTTCCAGGACGATATGGTAATCAATATAATCAAACACAGGAGAGAGACAAAGAGGGAAGATGATTGAGTAAAGGTCATTGAGTTTAACAATTAAGAGGTAATTAGGGGTTGAGAAGTCAGTGGAAGGTGCGGTATTTATTTTAAGTGGCTTGAAGATAGTATAGAAGATTTTTGAACAGATGCTGCAGGACTGTAATAGGGAATCAATCAAGAAAAATAAATGGGAAGCCATGTAACAATGAGGGTGCACTTGAGGTTAGATTGTATACATTTTTATTTGACTCTGTCATCAAGGTTATAGGAGTCATGCTGGTAGCATTTCAGTAGCATGGGAGTAGGAGTGGAAAAGGTAAACGATAAAAGTAATCCAGTTAGGGTTCAGATCAGGGTAAATCTAGGGTAGCAGATACAGTAAAGTTGAATGGTTTAACTATAACATCAAGATTATAAGGAAAGAAAGCAGATTTTCTCTATTACGTAGAGTGTTTAAATAAGTATTGTAAATCTATCCCACTTTTTACACGTGCAGCCCCAAATATACAGCCCGAAGTATTTGATTTAGCATTTGCAGGACTGGAAAGGTTTACCTCAACACTGGAAACCTCACTTCCTACAGAAATTACCCTTTAAAAGGTCCCCAAAGAAAAAGAACTCAAAGTTTATAAAGGGTCATTTGGATCACATGGAGGCAATGGAGAGTGTTCTCATCATATTCCCCAGCCTCCCCAATATATCAGCAGCTAGTGATTCAACCTGAGTAGTGAATTCTTTAACTTTAACTGATACCAAAAACTCTACTACATTCCTCCAGAAAATCCAATTCTCCACAGACTTTCTTTGAGTTTTTCTTCTTCTCAGAAGATAAAGAAATTCACTTTTTACAAAGTGATAGAACATGTTGGCGGAACATTTGAAATATTTGGCAGGCAATCCTTCCTATGGGACCTCAAAAGTCTTCTCATAAGGACACCTACTCCTCCCCTCCTGGATTAGGGGAGCATTGGCCCTAAGGATGAGGAGCTCAACAGCAACAGAAGTTAATTGTCTAAAATTTGGCAGGTGGCTCTGAGGAGATAAATTGGCTTTGTTTTCCTCTACAAAATATCTACTTAAACACATGAAACTTTGACAAACAGGATAAGAGTGCAGGTTCATACAACTCAACTAAATATTTATTTGGCACCTACTATGTGCAAAGCACTGTGAGGGAAACAAAAGGAAGGGAATAAAGAAATGCCTTCTGCTTGCTCTCTATCAAGGTTGGGGAAGGAGTAATTAGGTATACAGAAAACTATAGTCAGTCAAACAATCAAAAGAGCTCTTATCAAGAGCTTATTATGTGCCAGGTACTGTGCTACAGTATACTTACGGGAACTATGCCATAGTGTAATATTATACTATACAATAATGTTGCAATACCATAATAAAATACAAGCCAAGGTGGGGTTAACTCTACATTAAGGGATACAAAATACACAAATAAGGGGAAGATTAATTTTGATTGGAGAGTTCAGGGAAGGCTTGATGGAAAAGGTTATATTTGAGTGAGGGTTTGAAGGATGGAAAAGGTTTTGACAATCAGAATTCAGAGACATGGCATTTAACAATAAGCATTGGAAGTTTGGGGGCTAGACAGTGTCATCATCAGAATTTCACAACTATCATCTCTGAGGATAATTTCCAAATATACATTTTTCCCCCAAGCTTCATTCCTGCCATTATCAACTGGATGTTCCAGGGCAACTTCAAAATCGACTTTTTTTTTTAATAAAAAATTTAAATTCATCATCTTCTTATTCATGTCCCCTCCTTACCTTCAAACATCAAACCTTGCTCTTCTTCTTGTGTTACTTAATTCTAACATTTTACATAATGTTCCCAGTCATTGAGTTTTAAAAGCTCAAAATCATTTGACTATCCCTTTTCTCTCTGTCTGCATATCCATTTAATCACTAAATTTTTAGCAATTCTTCCTTTCTGATATTTCTTACAACCATCTCTGACATCCCATTCCCAGGGCCTCCACCCTAGTCCAGGCCCAATTACCTCACACTAGAATTAGAGTAATTGTGGTTTAATTGGTGTCCCTGACTCCATTCTCCCTATGCACCCTTTTGCCACCCCCAATACTCTCCATCTATGTATCACACCCAGATGAATCTTTCTTTACAAAAAGTGATCAAGTAAGTTCCTAATTCAAAAGTCTTTCATGGAATCTCACTGGAACTAAAACTCCTTCACAATATCTCTCCAAACTTCACTTTCTAAACTAATTTCAGACCATTATGTAGGACAAACTCTCTGATACAGCTATTCTGGCAGTATATAGGCTTCCCTCAAATAATTTACTCATTCCTACCTCCATACTTCCATATTATGCCTCAGTTTCCATCTATACAAATCCTACCTAGTCTTTATGTCTCATTTTAAGTTCTAATCCCTCCATTAAGCTGTCACCAACCATTCTAGCTTGCAGGGGTCTGTTGCGTCTCTGAACTCTGAAAATCCTTACATCTTCTTTGGCACTCAATGTATCACACATTTTCCTGTTTCTGTAGCTTATTACACCAGTTGCAATATAAGTTCTATGAGGGTAAGAATTATGTTATCTACTTATTTTCTACCTTCTAAAACAGGTTCAGTGCTCAATAAATAACCATCCCATGACTTTCCAGACTCATTTATTCAATGGAAAAACGAAGTGCTGTTGGCTTGACCAGTTGTAGCATACTAAGGGAAAGACTTTAATAAATGTCAACCATACTTGTGCAGATATGGTTGAATGGTCATCTGTATCACTGATGAGAATACCTAGATTGGGGTGGGGAACCTGCCACTTCAAGGCCAGATGTGGCCCTCTCGGTCCTCAAGGGAAGCCTTTTGACCAAATCCAAACTTCACAGAACAAATCCCCTTAAGGGTTAGGCAAATTTGTTTTCTGAAGTTTGGACTAGGTCAAAAGACTGCCCTTGAGGACTAAGAGGGCCATATGTGGCCTCAAGACACCAGGTTTCCCACCCCTGACCTAGTTCACTGATGCCATAGACCCTTTTGGAGTATTCAGATACTATATTCTTTAGAAAAAGAGGACATATTATTGAACCACAGAGAGAGATTTCAATTTCCCACTTGGAAAATGTGGAATTTCTAAGTAAAATGGCTGCCTCCTACAAAACTAGGTTAAAGATCAAAGAACATAATTTAAAGATCCCAACAAAACTGCATCCTCATCTTAGAACAGCTAGAATATAATTCGAAAACTGATACATGATAAATAGTAATATCTTCAATATGAAATAACTGTCCAGAAATTATAAAAATTACAACTACTTGAAGAATCATAACGTACATATCTAACTTTGTCAATCTATATCATTTTAAAGTTAAAGTTATCTGAGCTGAGTTTTTTTCTTCTTTTAAATTTTGGGAGTTGGAGAGGCTGTCAGAGGTCATTTAGCCTAACCTATACCTGACCAAGAATCCCCTATATAAATCCCCCAACAAGTGATCATGCAAGCCTTTGCTTGATGAGTTCTAACAACAAGGAACCTGCTACCTCCCCAAGCAATCTGTCCCACTGTGGGACAGTTCTACTTACTAAAAGATTTTCCTAACATTGAGACAAATCTAACTCTTGAGACCTCCCTCTCGTCGCTCCTTGCCCTGCTTTCTAGGGTCAGGCAGAGCAAGTGTAATCCTGCTTCCCTATGACAACCCTCCAAATATTGAAAAACAACTTTCTTGTCTTCCTAGATCTTTTCCAGTATTTTTTTCCCAAACAACCCCCATAGGAGCAGCATCTAGAGGCCCGGCATAAGCTTATTCAGGATTCCTAATGAATTGCTCTTGCCTTTTTCATTTCCATACATTTATGAGTTAGGTCTTCAATTAGAATGTTATGTATTCACGAACAATCAGGCAGTAGCTTGTCCTCACTTTTGTCAATATTGTGAAAACTTCAGAAAATACTTGTCTCTTGATATATTTAAATAAATAGGAAAGATACAGATAAGCATTTCGTATTTTGAGGATTTTTTTTTTTGGAAGAAGTGATGGGAAATCCACTAATCTATCTGATTTTGATATTTGAGCTATAATTCACCCAACAGAATTCTTTTGATTTCATTTCATTTTTTTTGGAGGGGGGAGGAAAGGTAGTCTGGATGAAATGACTTGCCCAAGGTCACACAGTAAGTGTCAAGTGTCTGAGACTGGATTTGAATTCAGGTCCTCCTGACTCCAGAGCTGGTACTCCATTCTCTGCACCACCTAGCTGCCCCTTCAGATTTCTTAAGAGGTAGTACTTTAATATGCAATGACCAGATGGGCTCTACCCACAAGTCCCTCTAGTCTCCATGAGTCTACTTAATCCCCATTTACATTTTCAACTTCCCCAGAGGTTTTGAGCCCCAGTTCAAAACCTAAGAGGGAAACATGTTACCCTGGATACCTAAACTTGGCATCATCATTGTTGCTGTGTATTCTGCTTTCACCTGGTGCTCTTTTGCCAATAATTGGGCTGGTAATTTGCTCTTTGTGACCAAACCCCAATCTTGTACTTCATTTCAAGAATCCCTATCTTTTCCCCTTGTACATCAGACCCACCTTTGGGTCTCTGTCAAATAGGACAGGAAAAAGAATCAGACCTATGAAGTCATGGGATAGGAATTCTCATGTGAGGAAACTCCTTCTAGTTCATATTGGTAGCTTCTCTGCAACTTAGAGTCTTAACTGAGAGGTTAAGGAGCTTGCTGAGGGTCATACAGCCAGTATTATGTATCAGAGATGGGATGAACTCCAGTCTTCCTGGTTCTCTAGTATGCTGGGCTACCCTGTCAAATGCCTCAGCTGGATAAGAATTAGGGTCCTACCTTGCACCCCATCAGTCAGTCTAGGATTCCTATACCTCTCATCACTTCTAATCTTAAGGTTATGGTTCCTGCATCTCACCATGAGATCTGGCTAACATGACTACTTGCTTTCCACCACCATCAAATCTGGGCTTCAGGGAACTTCCCAGGACTTGTTTATTAAGTAATAGAATTCCTCTAGCTTCTTCCAAGTCTTAGTTCAAATCCTACCTTCTTCAGCAAGTCTTTCCAGACCCCTCTGAGATCACCTTCATTGTGTTATTATGTATCCAGTTATTTACATGTTTTCTCTTCCTTTAGAAAGTGAGCTTCTTCAGACCATTTTCTTTTGTGTTATGTTTTGTTTTCTTTTACGGTTTCTCCCATTCATTGTAATTCTTCAATTCAACATGGCTAAGGTGAAATTGTATTTAATAGAAATGTATGTGTAGAACCTATATAAGATTGTATGCTGTCTTGGAAAGGAAGTGGGAAGGGAAGGGGAAAGGAAGGGGAGGAAGGGGAAAATCAAAGGTATATGGAAATGATTGTAGAACACAGAAAACAAAATAATTATTAAAAAAAAAAAAAGAAAGTGAACTTCTTGAGGACTGAGACTATTTTTGCCTTTGTATCCCCAGATCGTAGCACACTGTCTGGCACCTAGGAATGCTAACTAAATGCTCCTTTATTGCATTCTACATTGGTGGAGGGAATCCCCAAACCCACAAAATCACAGACTGTGAATGTGCTGTGCACATAGAACTGACTGTACTAAAAAGATGAAGACGTGTGATCACAGGGTTTTAGAGCCAGAACGGCCCATCAGACACATTCTCTCCTTTTTTTTTTTTTTAGCAAGTTAGCATCAGAGTGGGACGATCGCTCTTTGTTTGGAGCTCTTTCCTGTAGACCTGTGATTTAGTGAACTCTTTGATGATATAGAGAACCATAATCGCCAGGCCCAGTCTTTCATTTACTAGGGCACAGTTTACAAACTCGAGGGAATTATTATACAAATATGAGAAAGATCATAGGTTCATAGATTTAGAACTGAAGAAGAACGTAGTTCAACTCCCTCATTTGATAGCTGGGGAATGCGAACCTCAGAGAGGCTAAGGGACTTGCTGATTGCCAAGCAGGGAGTAAAATCTTATTTCTTCAGGTGGAGGAATTCCTGATATGCTAATTCCATTTAGCAGTACTGACCTCAACTGATCTATGACTTTGCAGATAAGTTTTAGGGATTTCCCTAAAGCACTTTGCTACTGAGTGATATTTCCCCAGGTCAAGGGAGCTAGAAAATGTCAGCGGCAGGATTTGAACCCAAATTTTTCTGACTCCAAGTCCAGTATTGAGTCCATTACGTTTAACTGCCTCTGAAAGAACTATAGGTACTAGAATCAAAGGCCCATGTTGATGAGGTAATAATATAACCTGAATTCACCTCTGAGGGACTGTATGAGGCAAAGGTGGAGGTCAGACTGAGAAACACTTAAGGAAGTATTTATTGCACACCAGCTACATACTCAGCATTGTACACTGCTTCGTTCTTGTTTACAACACTTTTCTTTTACACAACCGTATGCCCTTGTACAAGGAAGATAATAAGGAAAAAGAACTAAAACAACAGCGCAGAAACACATTTACCCTGACTCTGATGTCAATTTCCAGCTAAACCACTGCACTATAATCTGGGAAGCCTTCTCTGATGTTCTTCCAGGGATATTTTTTTTTATTTAATTTTATTTGTCTTTAGGTTTCAGTTCTCTCTCTTCTCTCTTTCTTCCCCCTCCCTTATCTTACCCCCCTCCCAGAGATAAACTTTTAAGATCACTAGAGATCATTTTGACCAATCTGATTCAAAATTCAAAGGCAAATCACTCCAAAAGTCCCCCCCCCTCAAAAAAAGGGGGTGGTAGATAATGTTTTTGAGAAAATATGGTGGGGTGGTGGCTAAAACACTGAACTTGGAGCCAGGAGCCCAAAGTTCAAAAACTATCTTCGATACTTATTAGCCATGTGACTATAGATAGATAGTCCAGAGGGTAAGTGCCTGAATCCCTGAGACATCAAAGCTGCAACCATGGTGCTCCATATAAGATGATAAGCATGTGAGAGAGGTATGACTCAAAGTGTTATGACAAGTCTAAGGGGAAGAGGATTACTGACTGGAGTAGATGGAATGGGGAAATATGTGACTTCAACTGACAAAAGACAAGGAGTCCCATCCATGATTACTAAAGTTTAATGTGGCCTGTTTTTATCTGGAAGAGTTATTCTCCCTACATATTAATATTCTGCATATTATAAAAATAAGTCTGCCTTATTCCTGACTTCAGCTCAAGGTAGAGCTACATTTATGTTTGAAATCAGTGTCTAAGATGAACACTTCTAGAAACCTAAGGTCAACATTATTATTTTCCAGAATAATAAAAAAAGAAATTAGTGCTGAATCCATCTGGAAAGCAATTGTAATTGGACAAACTATTATCTACCCAAAGACATGACAAATGGAAACTAAAGAATGATGCTTTATTCATCCACATCCCTAAAGCCATAAATATATACTCTAATCTAATTCTAACTACAGCAATCAATTCTTTTAACTATGGTCTCACTCCAGTACATCTGACACCATGTGATAACGAATTAATCAAACCATTAAGCACACAAGTCTGTTTCTGTATGTAGATGATCCTTGGCACTGAAAGAACATAAGAATCACATGTTAAAAGGGGATTTTTATGCATGAGGGACTCTAAAAGAGACTGAGAAGGGGAATGCAGATCTCTGCTCCTTGATTACCTGCTCATACAAAGAATATACTGAAATTTAGGGCTGGTCTGGCTTGTCAACTGATTAATTACAGAAACATAGAGTGCGAAGGCTCCATGTTCCATATATAATTCTAGTGCTATACTTTACATATGAGAGAAATTCAATAAACATCTATTGAAGCAATTAATCTAAATAGCTCCAGAGGATCAAAAATTAGGGAATTAATTATGAAATAGTTCCAGGACTTCTCCTTGTCTCTCCCTCTGTCTACACACCAGTCCAGATTCCATTTCCCTCCCTTTTCCCCAACATCACAAGCCCAGTCCTATATATTTTATGATATGACCAAACTGGACAACTTATTAGTGGTTCCTTGAAGACCTGCAAATTCCAGTTTCTGTATCCAAGTTCTAGCTATTCCTGAAATCTTCCTGGGCTCCCAGCCCTGTTCTTTTTCTATCTATTGAAATTCTATCATCTTTCAATATGTGATTCAAATATTCCTTTATTTATCCCACGAGGGCAAGAATTATTTCTCCTTTATCTCTGTATCTCTTCTAATAGCTCCTCTAGTGTCTTACAGATGTACTGGGGTGTGACCATAGTTAAAAGATCAGATTGCCCCAGTTAGAATAAGATTAGAATATATATACTTGAATTTCATGTATATATGTGATTTCCCTGTGACTTCATTTACTTGTGGAACTCCCCAGGTAGGAAATTTATTCACCCATGTGGATCAAGAGCTCTTTTGAAACTTATCATCTTAGAGAGTTGCCTTGGACAAAGAAAGGTTAAATGACTTATCCAACCATGGTCACATAAGCCAATTTTATGTCAGAGGCGGGACATGAGCCCAGGTCTTCCTGACCAGTTTGGCTAGAACACAGAGTGCATGATGGGGAGTAATGTGGAATCAGGCTGGAAAGGTGCAAGTGGAGGCATTTAAGTGCCGGTCTAAGAATGCCATATTTTATTTTACAAGCAATAAAGAACTTTGATGTCTCTAGGTTATATAAGACTTTTAACTCTAAATCATCTTGTCCCATTAAATGCCATCTTGAGAGTGCATCAGCAATTCATTTAGACAAGTATTTATTTATCCAGGAACTACCAAAAGTGCCCAACTCCATGAAAACACTGTGGGAATAAAAAAGTAGAAACTGATTACTGCCCTCCTGATCATAGTACTATAAGGAAATGACAGGTATACGCATGAAATGGTGAAACATCAATTAAAACTACATATAATCAAATGTCAAAATGAACACAAACAAATGCTGAGATCTAGGTACAACTAGTTCCCTATTAGTATGAATAATGAATCCCCTGAAGTGGATGCATGTATCTGAATTTGTACCATTTGAAGTTATAATCATATAAATTATGGTGATTGGTTTCAGCATAATGGAAGTATACAATTTGAATTAGAATAATACCAGAACTTTAGTGGATTCATTATCCACCCTAAACAGGACCTAGCTATATAGACAATATATTCAGTCCTAATCAGAAAGAGGATAGAATGAGGCATGGACAATATAATGAGTATGAACCTTTAAAAGTTCAATCCTAATAGGGAAGATGAGTCAACACGCATGTATTAAATGCCTATTATTTATTAGACACTCTGTTAAAAGGTGGGGATATTGATACATGCCTCCAAAAAAGTCAATATGAAAGACTTTAGTGAGGAAGGACTAGCTTTGGAAGATGGATTAGACTTATATATGTGGGGAGAGGAAGGAAGGAAAGGGGATCACCTGTAAAAGAAAAAGGGGGCAGCTGGACTGGATGGCTGCTCCTAAGGTCTCTTCTAGTTCTGAAACCACCATCCTTTGAAGGCACTGAGGTAGTAGTTATGAGAATAACTTAATTGAATTATTTAAAAATGACTTAATTTTAGGGCTAGAGAAAAATTAGAGTACAGAGGATATGATGGGGAAACAGAAGGAGATGGCAAGGCATAGATAAAGTGGGGACAGATTAGGAAGAAGCTTGAAGACAGGGATGAACATTAGAGGAGAAATAGGCAATGTGATAAATGTTAGATTGTAAAGCATCTCTCGTGTTTAATTGGATAGTGAAGGTGAAAGATAAAAATAAAAATTCCACCTAGGATTGTGTATAGGAGACTCAAGTGCCAGAGTAAGTCAAAATAGCATGGGGTAGCATTGACTGTTGACTGTAAGGCCTGGAGTCAGGATACCCAAGTTCAAATCTTGCCTTAGACACTTACCAACTGTAAGTCATAACCTCCATGGAACCCAGTTATCTTCCTTGTAAAATGAAGGAGTTGGATGGACTCTTCTAACTTTAAATCTATGATCCTAGGATTTCCTCAACTTGTAACTTTTTTATTCAAACCTTATTCAGTCTATTTTCCACATGACAGCTCTTCTCTCTGAAGTACTGGTATTATCTCAAGAGGAAGTCATATAAAAAGACTGAATGGGAAGGCATGACTCTTTAATACAATCCCCCCCCCCCACTTCCTGCCTTCCCTCACAATATTCGTTCTAATTTTAATTTTCACATGCTTTCATTTGCTCCATCATAATACAAACAAATATGTTTTGCACATTTCTCTCAAATGTGATTATTAGTAATAACAGATATAGATACAGAACTGCATTACATCAAACTGTAAATAGACAAGTTAAACCCATCTTTCATTCCCACTACGTCGGTGATGAGAGAAGGCCAGTTCAACCATAGAAATAGGGTATAGTTAAAAAGGTCACAAAAAAAGGACACATAAAAGCTGTCAGTAGAAGGAAAGAACAATTAGAAAATTTATGAAGTATCAATTTATTTGCACTTTGGAAAGGTAAATCAATTCCTCCCTGTAAGATACTATGCCAATATTAGAGGTATATGTGAATATGTTGCCTGGAACTAGGTCCATTTGAAAAGAAAGATAAGCGAAATTCAAGCATATCAGTGAAAATCAAATACATTTTAATGGCTATTTCTCCCTAGAAAACATAGTTTTTTTGATATGGATATAAGCAGAGCTGTAATCCAATAATTTTAGTGCCTGGGGTCAGACAAACCATTAGGAGAAGGGGAGAGACCATGAAGAGAGACCTCAGATCTTGGGACAAAAGGTTCCATGAGGAACTCAGCCAAGAGGCAAATTCTAAATTTATTTTAGCTTCTCAAGAAAGGGTGGTTTGTAATGTTTTGCACTGTGTTTGTTTTGGGAATGATTAGGATGTTTTATTGGATTTTGTTTTGTTTTAGCCTTTTAATATTAATCAGAGTATCTATGAATCAAAAATCAGGACATAAGATCTGACAAAGGATATTTCATTTGCAAAGTCTCAGCTTTCTTGAAATTGGTACTCTCTTGCAAAATTCAAGACATATGGTTGACCTACCTATGAATATGAAATTAGTAGCTCAGTTAATGGATTCTAGACTTTTAAAGATGATTAATGTGATCAGCATGACTGAACAAGCAAATTGATATGGGATCATATAATCTGAGATTTTTCTGTGTCTGAATATTAAGCTGCCATTATAACATTAAGTAAAATTGGCTAAAGAAGCCTATTTCTTACATTACTAATCTGCAGTTAGTGTCATATTCAATAGCAATGAATACAATCATTTTACATCTTAAAAACCACAAATACAACTCTGTAATGTAATTAAAAGAGTAAGGAGTTATTTGTAAGGCAGAAAATAGTAAACTCATATAGAGTACATGAGAATGTCTATATCTGAAAGAAAGCATTTTAAAATGTTTTCTAAAGAAAATTGATCAACTAGTAAATATCCTCCTTGGAAGTTGCACTCTTGAAGAGTAATTAGAAAACACTACGAAGTTCGATACACAGTAAGAAGTAAAAGATCACTATGTTTTGGGGGTAATCTACTGCCTACTTTTTATCCTGAAATATCCCTATGTTAATGTAATAGCGTGTTTTTAAAAATCATGTTTGTGAACTAGATTGAAATTTGTCATCACAATAGAAAAAAATCTCAAGCTGACAGCAAAACTTTTACCAATTGGGAGATTAGTTAGCCATTCTATTTTTATTAAATTCTTTACGTTGATGATAAGGATCACGATCCCAAAAGGGTAACAAAATTTTCTTATTTCATGATTGTGCAATTCGTAGTCATCATGATCTGAAATAAGATCATCAAGAGGGAAAATAGCTCTTCTAATTTACTGATTATTACTGAATTTGAATTAGTCCTCTTCCCCAAATTCAAGTGCTCTACTGTTAGCATCATTGTATGTGATTAGTTGAATCATATGGCAAGAAAGGACTTAGAGACACCATACTGTTTAGATTCCACCAGGCAGGTGGAGAATTTCTAAACCAGCTGGGATATGTGGTCATCATTTTTCCCAGCATGATCATCTCAAATGCTAATTTTTGGGAAAGAAGATGTCTTCACTGATGTAATTGTCTGAAGCTGTTAATCAGGACAACTTCCCTATATTTTGCATTAAAGAAACTACAAGGATTGATAGTGGAAATCTTTCTGCAGTATTCACTTCTATTCTAAAAAAATACAACAAATCGTAATTTCAAGCTTTCCAACAAACTTGGTTGGTAGTCTAAGCCAGTACCGTATATTGAAAGGAACACCAAATGGGGAGTCAGAGGACCTTAGTTTGAATCTTGGCTCTGTGATTTATTACCTTTATGATGAGTGTGAAATTCTGGCCTCAGTTTACTCATGAATAAAATTATAATGAGTTAGATCATCTTTAAGGTCCATTATAGATCTAAAATTCCATGATATTGTGAATCTTGGTTCTATGCCATTGTGAAAATCATTTAAATTCTCTGGGCCTCGGTTTCTTCATCAGTAAAAATAAAGTGCTGAATTGTAAAGGGCAGGAGAAGAGAAGGAGGAATTGCTGAATTAATATTTCATGGACTAAATCCTATGTCCCTTTTAAGTAAAATAATACATTGTGAGTGGTAGTGGGTGGTGGATAATATTAAGAAAGGTAACTCAACCTAAGAGAAGAGAGGAAAGAAAAGGATACTGGAGATGTGGGAGAATTGGAACACTAATTCATTGCTGGTGGAGCTGTGAGCTGATCCAACCATTCTGGAGAGCAATTTGGAACTATATCCAAAAGGTTACAAAAATGTGCATACCCTTTGACCCAGCAACATTGCTTCTGGAACGGTATCCCAAAGAGATCATAAAAATGGGAAAGGGTCCCACATGTGCAAAAATATTTATAGCAGCTCTCTTGGTAGTGGCCAAAAACTGGAAATCAAGGTGATGTTCATCAATTGGGGAATGGTTGAACAAGTTGTGGTATGTGAATGGAATAGAATACTATTGTGCTATGTGTGTTCGTCCTTTGCTGCCAATGAAGACCATGCAGGTCACCAGCCTCACTTTTCCTCCAGAGCCATCTGAATCCAGTGACCAGATATTCATCAGGATGACTGGAGATGAGCCAGGATGAGGCAATTGGGGTTAAGTGACTTGCCCAAGGTCACATAGCTAGTGAGTGTCAAGTGTCAAGTGTCTGAGGTGAGATTTGAACTCGGGTCCTCCTGACTCCTGCACTGGTGTTCTATCTACTGCACCACCTAACTGCCCCTGACTATACATATACAATCATATTAAACATATTTTTGCATTAGTCATGTTGTGAAAGAAGAATCAGAACAAAAAGGAAACACCATGAGAAAGAAAAAGAAAAGAAAATAGTGTGCTTCTATCTGTATTCAGACTCCATAGTTCTTACTCTGGATGAGGATAGCACACTAAGAGGAAAACTTCAGAGAGGCCTGGAAAAACTTATATGAACTGATGCTGAGTGAAAGGAGCAGAACCTGGAGAACTTTGTACACAGCAGCAACCACAGTATGCAAGGAATTTTTCTGGTAGTCTTAACCCTTCACAGCAATGCAAGGACTTAAAAAATTCCCAATGGACTCGAGGCAAAATGCCTTCCACATCCAGAGAAAGAACTATGGAATTAGATCGCAAAATGAAGCAGACTATTTTCTCTTGCGTTTTGTTTTGTTTTTTTCTTAAGGTCCTCCCATTCATTTTAATTCTTCCATGCAACATGATTAAGGTGAAAATGTATTTAGTAAGAATGTATGTGTAGAACCCATATAGGATTGCACGCTATGTCTGGGAGGGGTGGAAGGAGGGGAGAAGGAAGGGGAGGAAGAGAGAGAAAATCTAAGATTTATAGAAGTGATTGTAGAAAACTGAAAACAAATAAATTAATTAATTTTAAATAATAATAAAAGAATCTTAGAAAAAATTAGTTTAAAAAATTAAAAAACAGGGGGCGGAGCCAAGATGGCGGAGTAGAAAGATGCACATACGCATAGCTCTGAACCCACAACCCACAGAACGGCTAGAGGGGACCAACTCACGGTGAATTCTGCACCCAGAGGCCATGGAATATTGGAGCGAGGGAGATTTCTGTTCTGGAGAGACATGCAAACCTCTCGCGGGGGGTCCTTCGCACTGCGGACTGGGCGCCCGGACTGGGAGCAGAGGGCAGCCCTGCAGCGGCCGCGACACCATGAGGAAAAGATCCGAGCGGGCTACGGGGACGGGATCTCCAGCGACCACGCGGGTCCTTCCACCCACAGAGGGACCTGCAAACCTCTCGCAAAAGGTCCGTTGAGCTGCAGACGCGGAGCCCAGCCCAGACCTGCGGCGGCCGCGGCTCCGAGAGGTACAGATCTGAGCACGCTTCAGAGACGGGATCTCTAGCAGCGGCACAAGCCCCTCCACCCACAGGTGACGGGGGTCGGTGAGAGAGTCTCTTTGGCGGGTCGAGAGGGGAGTGGGGTACCCCCATGGCTCGGGCCCCCCCAGGAGATAGAAGCTGAGAGGCGGCTGCAGACAGGGGCTCCCCAAGCGGGCGGGAGCCTGGATCCATTGTGGAAGGTCTGTACATAAACCCCCTGAGGGAACTGAGCCTGAGAGGCGGCCCTGCCCTGACCTGACCACCTGAACTTAATTCTCACACTGAATAGCAGCCCTGCCCCCGCCAAAAGCCCTAAGGCGGGAAGCAGCATTTGAATCTCAGTCCCCAAACGCTGGCTGGGAGGACCAGGAGGCGAGGTGGGTGTGAGGAGAATATTCAGAGGTCAAGTCACTGGCTGGGGAGAATGCCCAGAAAAGGGAAAAGAAATAAAACTATTGAAGGCTACTTTCTTGGAGAACAGACATTTCCTCCCTTCCTTTCTGATGAGGAAGAACAATGCTTACCATCAGGCAAAGACACAGAAATCAAGGATTCTGTGTCCCAGCCCACCCAATGGGCTCAGGCCATGGAAGAGCTCAAAAAGAATTTTGAAAATCAAGTTAGAGAGGTGGAGGAAAAACTGGGAAGAGAAATGAGAGGGATGAAAGAGAAGCATGAAAAGCAGATCAGCTCCCTTCTAAAGGAGAACCAAAAAAATGTCGAAGAAATTAACACCTTGAAAACTAGCCTAACTCAATTGGCAAAAGAGGTTCAAAAAGCCAATGAGGAGAAGAATGCTTTCAAAAGCAGAATTAGCCAAATGGAAAAGGAGATTCAAAAGCTCACTGAAGAAAATAGTTCTTTCAAAACTAGAATGGCACAGATGGACGCTAAGGACTTTGTGAGAAAGACAGATATCACAGAACATAGCGAGAAGATTGGAAAAATGGAAGATAATGTGAAATATCTTATTGGAAAAACAACTGACCTGGAAAATAGATTCAGGAGAGACAATGTAAAAATTCTGGGACTACCTGAAAACCATGATCAAAAGAAGAGCCTAGACATCATCTTCCATGAAATTATCAAGGAAAACTGCCCTGAGATTCTAGAATCAGAGGGCAAAATAAATATTCAAGGAATCCACAGAACACCACATGAAAGAGATTCAAAAAGAGAAACTCCTAGGAACATTGTGGCCAAATTCCAGAATTCCCAGGTGAAAGAGAAAATATTGCAAGCAGCTAGAAAGAAACAATTGAAGTATTGTGGAAATACAATCAGGATAACACAAGATCTAGCACCCTCTACATTAAGGGATCGAAGGGAATGGAATAGGATATTCCAGAAGTCAAAGGAACTAGGACTAAAACCAAGAATCATCTACCCAGCAAAACTGAGTATAATACTTCAGGAGAAAAAATGGTCTTTCAATGAAATAGAGGATTTTCAAATTTTCTTGATGAAAAGACCAGAGCTGAAAAGAAAATTTGACTTTCAAACACAAGAATGAAGAGAACCATGAAAAGGTGAACAACAATGAGAAGTCATAAGGGACTTACTAAAGTTGAACTGTTTACATTCCTACAGGAAAAGACAATATTTTGTAACTCTTGAAACATTTCAGTATCTGGGTACTGGGTGGGAGTACACACACACACATGCACACACGCACACATACATAGAGACAGAGTGCACAGAGTGAATTGAAGAGGATGGGATCATATCTTAAAAAATAAAATAAAATCAAGCAGTGAGAGAGAAATATTGGGAGGAGAAAGGGAGAAATGGAATGGGGCAAATTATCTCTCATAAAAGAGGCAAGCAAAAGACTTATTAGTGGAGGGATAAAGAGGGGAGGCGAGAGAAAAACATGAGGTCTACTCTCATCACATTCCACTAAAGGAAAGAATAAAATGCACACTCATTTTGATAGGAAAACCTATCTCACAATACAGGAGAGTGGGGGACAAGGGCACAAGCAGGGTGGGGGGGAGGATAGAGGGGAGGGCATGGGGAGGAGAATGCAATCCGAGGTCGACACTCATGAGGAGGGAAAGGACCATAAGAAAATAGAAGTAATGGGGGACAGGATAGGATGGAGGGAAATATAGTTAGTCCTATACAACACAACTAGTATGGAAATCATTTGCAAAACTACACAGATTTGGCCTATATTGAATTGCTTGTCTTCCAAAGGGAAGGGGTGGAGAGGGAGGGAGCTAAAGAAGTTGGAACTCAAAGTGTTAGGATCAACTGTAATGTTCTTACCACTAGGAAATAAGAAATACAGGTTAAGGGGTAAAGAAAGCTATCTGGCCCTACAGGACAAAAGAGAAGATGGAGACAAGGGCAGAGAGGGAGGATAGAAGAGAGAGCAGATTGGTCACAGGGGCAATTAGAATGCTTGGGTTTGGTGGGGGGAGGTGATAAAAGGGGAGAAAATTTGTAACCCAAAATTTTGTGAAAATAAATGTTAAAAGTTAAATAAAAAAAAATTAAAAAACAAAGAAAAGGAAGCTGGAGATGCATTCCCATGCCATCTGGAATATCTCTATCAGTGTGAGGAAGTGGGGGTGTTGTTATAGGAGAGTAGACTAAGAACTGGTAGAACTGGGATAGAGGAAGTGGGATGGGGAGAATGGAAAGCAGATTTCTCTTTAGAAGGGGGAAACGGAAGAGTTGTGGGAAGCTGTTGGTCAAAACATTTGGTGAAGGGTAGGTGTACGGTTACATGTAGTTATGATGAAAATTAGTAGCCTTATAATGAGTTTTGTCTGAAGTTAATGAGCACAATAAGGGAACACCTTCTCTTAGCAAGGACTTGGACCAGATGGGTTCAGGAAGCCTTTCAGTCCAGGAGAGGAGACATTTGGGTCCCTAAGTTTCCTTCCTCCAAGAACAGTATTGGAGACATAGATCCAGAGATTGGCTATATCTTCTGAGAGGAGAATATGACCTCATAAGAGGTAAATGATCATGACAAAGGCAGTTGATAGGTCCATCTAAGTCTCCTGAAACAGACTCCAAAACTGACTCCCATAACATTTTATTGCTTTCTTCATGAATATCTATTTATTGGAGTTTCACTGAAGAAAAAGTCCCCAAAACAAATAAAATAAGTGAATGAGTAGATAAATAAATAAGAAGGGAGAAATGAAAAGAGATCTACTGGGTTAGAAGGGCAAACCCAAATTTTCCAGTACTTCAAAGCTCTATTTCTCAAGGTACACATTATGAGAATAAAGGAAGAGTGTGCAAATGAAAACTTTTGGAAAAGTCACATCATAAAATGATGTGACTATGAGGTAGGATGTCAGAAAGGGTAAGGATGAGTTTGAGCTACTTCCTTCTCTGGGTAGAGAAGGAATGAGCCAAAAAGGGGAGAAAATGAACACATGAACAGAAAGATAAATAAACAGTTTAAGAAAACTCAAGGAACTTGGCATATGGAGGAAAACAGGGAAAGTCACAAGAGCATTTGGGAATAGATAAGCATCGAATTATATTAAGCAAAACTAAACACAGTGCTGAGTCAAGAGGGAGGAGAAAGGAATACACATTTACATAGCACCTTCTATGTGCCAGGTACCATACTCAGTGCTTTTTACAAATATTAAACTCATTTGATCCTCACATCCATCCTGTGAGATAACTGTTATTATCCCCATTTTACAATTGAGAAAAGTGAGGCAAACAGAGGGTAAGTGAGTTGCCCAGGGTCACATAGCTAGCAAGGCTCTGAGGCCAGATTTAAATTCAGGTCTTCCTGACTCCAAGTCCACTGCTCTGTACCTAGCTTCACAGTACCTAACTACCCATAGGAAGGGAATGAAAATCAACATAAAAGAAATTAGGGAAAACACAAACCTAACAATTGTAAGACTGGGTATAAATGAATTAAGCAAGAAAACATAAGAAAAGAAAGTGGAAGAATGGATAAGAAAGCAACTCTCAATAATTTGCTACACACACACACACACACACACACACACACACACACACATACACACACACAAATGCATCTGAAAATAAAAACCCATACAGAAGGAAAACGAAAGCTTGGAACAAAATTTACTAGGCAGGAACAATTTTTTTAAAGGCACTACTTGAAATCATGTTATTAGACATAGCAAAAATAAATAATTCATGTTAACAAAGAAAACAGAGAAATTATATTACGCTAAGTTGTAAGAAACAATATCATTACTAAAGCTGTATTAGCAAAATTCCAAAGCATCTATACTCAGGAAGAAATTAAGTGAATTGCAAAAAGTCATAGATAGTAATAAAATTGCAGATGACTCAAATGTTCCTCTATTAGTATTGGATAAATATAATACAGAGATTAAAAAAAAGGAAAATATAGAACTCAACTGTTGAAGAAATTAGATTTGACGGACATCAAAGATTCTAAAGGGAACCATTAAAGAGCATACATATTTTTCAATGTCATATGACACCTTTGAAAAAATAGGATCTATGCTAAGGTACAGATATTTGATAGATAAATGTAAAAAAAAATATTAAACATATCATTTATGTATCACAAATAGGAAGAGTAATCAATATGGCTATACAATTAAAATGAATAATCCTAAATAAATAGGTCAAAGAACAAATCCAAGAAATGATTAACAACTAACTGTATAAAAGAGAATACTAGTAATAACATAATATACCAAATTTTAAGAGGCACAGATAAATTGGTCCTCAGATAAAAAATCATTTCTTTGAATATGAACATTAATAAAAGAGAACATAAGAACTTCTCAATAAATTAAGCAAGCTGTTTATGAAAACCAGAAAATTAACAAATTTAGAATAAGTACAAAAGAATGAATCCTGAGTTTTGGAGGCAATGTAGATAAAATGGAAAATGAAAACAATAATAATAATCAAGCTATAAGCTGACATTTTGAAAGCATTACACAATAACCTTTAAGTAACAGTATAAAAAGGAGAATGGAGATTCAAATTATTAAAGTTAAAAAAAACTAACAAGGTGAATTTCCAGCAGAGAGGAAATTAACATAATTATCAATACCTATTATAAACATTTATATGCCAGAAAAATAGAGAATTTAAAGGAAAAGAATGATTGTCCGAGAAAATACTCAGATTAGCAAATAATGGAGATTTTAAATGACCCAATATTAGAAAGAGAAATGAAATAAACCATAAAATAACTAGTAAATGAGGCAGGGGAGAACTTTGGTTCTTAAGGATTTACAGATGAATTTTTTTCAAATATTTAAAGAGCATTTAATGACTGTACTTTACAATTTATTCACAAAGGTTGAGAAGTAGGCATTCTGCCAAATTTTTCTTATAAGATAATGGTCCTAAATCTAAACAACGGAGGGATAAAGACAATAAGCAGAACTATAGACCAATACCAGTAATGAATGTTGATAAAATAATTTTTAAAACAATCCTAGCAAAAAGATCAGAGCAATATATCCAAAGAATGATAAATAATGACTAAATTGGAATACCAGAAATACAAAAATATTCCAATGTTAGTAAAGCAATATAATTAGCCATATTAAAAACAGAGATAACACGAATCACATGAATATGTCAACAGATTTTAAAAAAGCCTTTGACAAAATGCAGCACTTTTGTATGCTAAAACATGTAGACATAGGCAGCTTTACTATAATAAAAAGTATCTCTCAAACCAATGCTTACATTATTTGCAATGGGGAAATACTAATAGCTTTCCTAATAAATATAAAGGTAAACTGAGGATGCTCCTTCTCTACACTATTTGTTTTAGTTGGAGAAATCACAGTGATTGCAATAGGACAAGAAAAATTAAAAATATATCCATTGGCAAAAAGGAAATTAAATTATGCCTTTTTATAGACATCAAAATAAATCGATCAGATATTCCAGAAAATTAGTAAGGAAGTTGAATGAAGAAATTGACAGCTTCATTCATTTAGCGTTATATAAAATAAATACACAAAATCACCAGGATTTCTATGTTGCAATAACAAAAATCAGGAGGAAATGAGAAGAGAAATTCCTTCCAAAAGTAACTATAAAGTGCATGTAATACCTGGCAGTCAGCCTACCAAGTGTTACTCAAGATCTACATAAATAAAATCATAAAATCATTTTTGCTGAAATAAAAGAAACTATAAATAAATAATAAGGATACTTATTATTAACAGCTGAGCTCAGTACAAGAAAAATGATGCTACTATTTATATTAATTAACAGACCTGGTGCAATACTAATCAGACTAGCAAAATGTTACTTTAAAGACATAAAAATAAGTCATTTATTTTGATGAATAACATCTCTAGCATCTCAAGGAAGATCATGAAAAAAAAAGAGATGAAATGGTACATCCAGAACTCACATTATATTATTAAAAAGTAATCATAAAAATCAATTACTTTGGGTTAAAAAAATAGAAGAGTAGACTTAAAATAGGCCAGATTAGCAGAAGACAGAAAAAATCAACCCCAGTAGCCTAGTCTTTGACAGACTCAAGAATATAAACTACATGGGGAAGATCTCTCTGTTTGGCAAGAATGTTTGCACTTTCACAAAAAGTTGTTTTGTAACAGTATTTTATACCCTTTTCTATAAGTTCCCAATGGATATCTTGCCTAAATATAAAAGTTCATATTATTTTTTAAAAATGGAGAAAAGTTAAAAAAGGGTACCTTTCACGACTACAAATAGAAGCAGAATTCTTAACCAAAAGAGGGGTAAAATAGATAATTTCAGTTACATAAAGTGGAGAAGCACATGCATGAACAAAATCAATGCAAATAGGTGGCAAAACTGCTATTTGGGGAAAATATTTTATATCAAATATTCCTGAAAAAAGTTTGATATCTAAGATATATATATGTATATATTATATATACACAGAGAGAGAATTATACAAATATATAAGATAAAGAACCATTCCTCAATAGAAAAGCAATCAATGATATAAACAGCTCTCAGAAGAATTGCAAAGATTGCTCAAAATCACAAGTAATAAGCAAATTGCAAAATAAAACTATGAAGTCTTATCTCATAGTAAAACAAATTGACTGGGACTACAGTCCCAGAAATTGTCAGTGTTGGAAAGACTGAGAAAGACAGGCACACTAATATAATATTGGTAGAGCAGTACATTGGTCCAGCAATTATGAAATATAATACGAGGAATTCAGCAAAATACTAGATGAGTTGTATGAATTGATGCACAGTATAAATAAACAGAACAAAATATGCAATGACCATAATATAAATTGAAAGAATCGTAAGAAAAAACTGAACCTTGTATAATTATAACACCCAAGTATGGCCTCTGAGAAGGGATTAAAAAAATGAATTTCTGTCCTTTTACTAGAGAGGTAAGGGACTATGAATAGGATATGTTGTCTGTGCTATCAGACATGACCATTGTCTGCTCAGTGGGTCAGTTAGAATTTATTGAGTATCTACTATGTGCCAGGCACTATGTTAGCACTGATGATACAGAGAAAGGCAAAGAGAGTCCCTGCTTTTGAGTGAAACAGAGGATTTTATATTTGTTTCTGGAGATGATAGGGAAGCACTCGAGTTCATTTTGCTTAACTGTTTTCTTTTTTCTTACAAGAGAAGGCTCCGTTGGGATAGGAAGGAGTAATATTCAAAAATGATTATAATGCAAAAACAAAAAAAATCCGGAAAACTTTCAAAGAAATTATAAGTTTAGACTAGATGGTTTCTAAGGTTCCTTCAAGCTCTAAATTCTGTGATCCCATGATCCTTCTCTATAAATGCAATTTCAGCATAGAGTTTTGCTTCTAGTGAAGATTGGATAAATGACTGGTGATTGAAAAAGAATTATGATGTTTTTAGTAAATAGACTAAGCCAGATGAGAAGTGACAGAGCCTTTTTTTTTCTCCAAAGTCTTTAAGTCACAAAGGGCAGCTCTGAGTGAAGTCCCTGAGAGAAAGATAGGACATCTGGGCTGTTTATGCTACCCTCCCCACTAGAAATCCTGGCATATGGAGAGGAATGAGTTATGGTGATGACAAGTAGCTTGGAGATATACCAGGTAAGATTTCAAAATCCACTAGTAAAACCCAGTAACATATGGCTTTCTACATTGCAACACATCTTTCCTGGCCTGCCATCTCCTGACCTGGTATTCCACTCTACTGATTAGGGACTTCTAGATAGTGAAGTGGTACAGTGGATAGACTGTTGGGTATGGAGTCAGGAAGACCTGAGTTCAAATGTGGCCTCAGACACTTACTGGCTGTGTGACCCTGGGCAAGTCACTTAACACTATTTGTCTCTGTTTCCTCATCTATAAAATGAACTGGACAAGGAAATGGAAAAGCACTTCAGTATTTTTGCCAAGAACATCCCCAAATGGGCTCACAAAGACTTGAACATGAGTGAAAACGATGAAACAACAACAAGGTCAGATTAATTTAGGTAAAATAAAGCTGAATTTACCCTAAACATTTCTATACACTTTACACAACACACTCCTAACCTCATAGCTATATATGCTTTTTAATTTAATTTTTAATTATCATGAAAATATTTTCTCCTCACGCCCCCCCCACCTCATTTAAAAGAAGGAAAAAGAAAAACCCTTGCAATAAATACGTGTAATTAAATTCCCATGTGGCCATGTACAAAAATGTCTGTCTCATTCTGGATATTAAGTGAACAGCATTCTTCATTTTAGAATCATGTTTGGTTGTTGGCATTAGTCTTTTGAAGTTGCTTATTTCTGTGATGCTCTTGTGATTGCACAAATGGTTCTCCAGGCTGTATTTACTTTCATTATCCAAGTTTTTCCATTTTTTTCCTTTTGTCATTTCTGACAAACCAACAGTAATTCATTATGATTATATTGTCATAAATTGTTAAAATGGTTCAGCCATTCCCCAGAGGATAGACATCCCCTTAGTTTCTACTTCTTGCCACTACAAAAAGAGTTCTGTAAATATTTTTGTATTTTTTACTGGTGTGCTCCTTTCATCCCTTTAACACAAATAATTTCTGAGTTTTGCACTACATACTATCATACGGTATTAACTCTGTCAACTTCCAGGGGTAATTCATAACTTTTTCTCATGTTAGAATTTATGAGCTCATGGTAGCTGCCATGAAATGGCAATGAAAATTACAATGAAAGTAAAAGATAGTGAACTCTTCTTGATGAGAAACTACTGAGCATTCTGTCACTGAGAAAATCTGCTTATTAACACAAAATAAATCATGATTGAAAGGCTGAGGATAAAACTTAAATACACCATTTCCAAAAATTCAAATATATCTTTCTGCTAGGTTATAAGGCTCCCCTGATTACGATGAATTGGTGGTCTTTTCCTTTGCCTTCTGATTAGAAATTTGTTCTTATTATGAAGAACAGTAGAATTGTGCCATTCATCACCCAGAAAGGTGATGACAGGAGACAAGCTAGGACTGTGTTCTGGGCAAACCTGATGATGTTTTGGGTTTGACATTCTAAGTATGGCAAGAATATACTTAAGTAGGCAACAAGAAACCCTTCTTGCCATATTCATGTGGGTGTTACATGTATTATAAATTTAATTCAACAAACATTAAAGAAAGCACTACTATGAGTGAGGAAGAGAATCTAGGGTTACAGACAAAGAACAGGCCTAAGAATCCAGACTATCTCTGTTCATATCCTAGCTCTATGACCCTGAGCAAATAATTTTTATAGCAATAGCTTGCAGAACAATTGGCAATATGCAGTCCAAAAAGGACTTCCTTCATAGGGAACTTTTATGCCAATTGGGACTAAAAGTTGGGACAAAAAAAAAACAACGGGCTCTGGGGATTAAAAAATGAAAAAGATTCTTTCTATTCAAGAAGGTAACCATTCTCCTCCCTTCTACCTTTTGAAATATCTTGCTATTCTCTAGAAACAAGTTAGATTTCACCTCCACGACAAGGCCTGGTCTTTTCTGATCTACTCCCTAAACCCCAAAATTCCTTTATTATTTGATCCTGAGGAATCACTTTCTTTTTCCTTTTGGGTTTTTTTTTGGGGGGGGAGGAAGGCAATCAAGCTTAAGTGACTTGCTCAGGGTCACACAGCTAGTAAGTGTCTGAGGCCAGATTTGAACTTAGGTCCTCCTAACTCTAGGGCTAATGCACTGTCTACTGTGCCACCTACCTGCCCTGGAAAGTTATTTTCTTTTTCTCCTCTTTTTTATAGTGTGTTATTTTTTCCCCAGTTAGTTACATGTCAAAAAAAATTTTTAGGATTCCTTTTTCACAAGATTTTGAGTTACAAATTTTTCTCCCTCCCTCCTCTCTCCTCTTCTGAAAATGGTAGGCAGTCTGAGAAGGGCAAATCACTTTCTAAGACAGCTTTCTAAGAAGGTGAAATGCAGAGAAGGTGCTGATTTTCACTTGTAGAGGAAGTTCCTCTCTGGGAGTTAATTCCACACAAAAATGATACCATAAATCCATTTTCTTTTCCTTCATATTCACTTATCTGTACACCTGTTGTATTTCCCCCCAAAGAACATAAATTCTTTAAAGGCAGGGAATGTTTCATTTTTCCCCCATCTTTTGGGTAATTCTAAGTGTTCTTTAACAAGCCCTCACCCTGACAAATTGGGTCTCCTGAGAGTAACTATCTTTCCCTTTGGGAATCAAGAAGTTAACCTCAGGAGGTAAAAGGATATGCTTTTCCTACTGTTGATCACAAATTCCCATCAATTTAAGCCCCAGCGATTATCCAGCTGATGTCAATTAACTAGTCAGGATCAATTAGCTTTTAAATAGGGATATTTACTTAAGTGGTATAATAAAAACAATTGATATAAACAGCTCCCCCTCACCAAAATCCACAACAAAATCAAACCTGAGAAATGCTCTCCCACAATCACATACAGAATTCAGGGGAAAGTGGGTTCAAATTTAGAGAATACATGCGGCAAAAGACAACTTATGGTTTCTGCCTGACAGAAAATCCTTTTCTCCCTTCTTGGAGCCCTACAGTTCTCCTGAGATATGTGTATGTATAGCTTTCTGCTGGGCCCTGAGGTTCCTGGTCCTTGTCAAATCCTGAAACTGAACTTTTTTTTCACCCTGAATATGCCTGGTTTTCTAAAACTGCCTTTCCTTGGAATATCTACTTTGTCTTCTCTCAGATCCTGTTGGTTATTGGTCCCATCTCTCTGAAGACAAAGTCAATGGTGGGAAAGCTGGAGCAGGGCAAATTTGTTGGCCTCTCCCACCTTGCTGCCTTCTGGTTAGGACTTCAAGGGCTGGACTACTTAAAGCGCTCTGCAGAGCTTAGCTGTTAAAGAAATCACCATCTCTGATTAGGCACAGGCCCGGGATGCATCCCATTCTTTCAGGCAATTTTAAAACTTTTTGCCATCTGATTTCATCCAGTGGTTTGAAGTACTTCATTCCTTCCCAACTTGATTAACTACATGGTTCACACCTGGCTTGTTGATTGATTGGTTGATTGATTGCTCTATTGAGTTGTCTAGGCATTGAGGTGGAGTCAGAAACACCTGAGTTTGAAATCCAACCTGAGATATACACACATATATATACATACATAACGCACACACACATCATTGTTGTGTTCGTCCTTCTTTGCCAAAGAAGACCATATAATTTCCATCTATCTATCTATCAAACCACACATCACTTGATAAGTATTTACTACGTGCCAGTAGTATGCTGGCATATTAACTCTGCCAGGCACAAATAAGTGCTAGGGATAAAAGAAAGCAAATATAAATACTGCCCTCAAGACACGTATGTTCTAAGGGGGAAAACATGTAAATAATTAGGTACATACAAAAGCAAAATGGAAAAGAGGATCTAATACAGAGACTTAGGATACTTCCATTGCTAGAAGGCCTGACATGGATGAAGCACTAGCCAAAAAAAACAAAAAAACAAAAAACCAGCCTGAGAAGGAGCACTGTCAGATAGGAAGAGATCCAGAAGAGAGTAGTGCCATGATATCCCAAAGAGGAAAGAGTATCCAGGAGGAGGGAGTGATCAAGGGTGTCAAGTGCTGCAGACAGGGCAAGGAGAAGTAAGAGCAGATCATTAGATTTAGCAATTAAATAGCCATACAACCATTAAAAGTTCAGTCACAAAAACTGAGAGTTCATATTTCAGGATTATGATCTTGACGATACAGATTTAATAGATTTTAATTTTTGTCGCAAGTATATCACAGGAATATCAGTTGTGTGTAGAACCTTGTTAATGCACAATGGTTAGACTGGGCCTCTTAATGCCAGAGGGAGGTAAGGGGACATGTTGACAGAAACAGCTGGAATGACTGATTAATACATAAGTACAGCCTCTGACACTAAAGGAATTCCACCAACCCCTGTGTTTATCTTGATCTGGCCTACAGATGACTAGTGTATTCAAAGGTACCCAGAGTTTGCTTACTTCAGATTAGTAAATTTTTAAAATGTTTTGGGTGCTTTGTCCTCTGGGCAAACCAATACCTGTAATTTCGCTTGAATCTAGCCTGCCGTTGTTCACAGAACTTGTTTCTTTTGTGTATGTGTGTGTGTGTGTATGTGTATTGTCATCACTCCTATCAATATGTTTTCCTCCCTTATAACCCCAGAACCAGAAACTGGGGACTGATGTAGTAGGAGATGGCAGTTGGTAGCACGATATAGTGAAATGTAAAAGTTAAATTACAAGTTAACAAACCGAGGTTTGAATACCAGTCTTCCTTCTTTCTGCCTAAATGACCTTGGGCATTTTCATTTAACCTGTTTGGGCCTCAGTCTTGTATTCTGTGATATTAGGAGTTTAGACTACATATTGTCTGAAGTCTCTAAATCTATGAAACCATGAGACTGACAGGACACATGCATCTTAATTATCCTTTTATCCACAATCTTGATTTATTAAAAACAATATTTATAGTTGGAACAACTAAATGTGAGGATTTGTGTCTGTTGCCTGAGGAGCTGGACCAGAGTGGCAGAATAGAAAGAAAGAAAAAGAAAGGAAGAAAGCAGGAAAGAAAGGAAGGAAGGAAGAAAAAAGAAAGGAAGAAAGAAATAAAAAAGAGAGGAAGGGAGAGAAAAAGAAAAAAGGAAGGAAGGAAAAGGGAGAGAAAAAGAGAGAGAGAAAAAGAAAATATGACATGCACTTTCTTAGCACTTTGTGCTAAGTTCTGTGGATACAAAGATAAAAGAAAAGACATGGACTTCACATTCTTATAGAGGAAGATAGCACATAAACTAGAGGTGGTCAAGAATAAATCTTGATTTGGAAAGTTGTAGTAATAGTGAGTGGAGTCATAATGGAATAGATTAACACACCCTTTCCAGCACTGCTTAATTTAGTTCCAGTATAGGAATGTGGGTAGGATGGTAGGATGTGAGAGTATAAGCTCATGGCTAGGCAGCTGTTGAGAAGATAGTGAAGAGGTTAAAACAAACAAACAAACAAATTGGATTTTCTTCACAAGTCATTTTATTTAATTACATCTTGCTTTTTATTGATCAACCAAAAGCTCATTCATTTTATCCCAATTCTTCACTGATAGCCCCTTAGATCTACTGAAAGGAGCTTCTGAAAACACTGTTTCTTAGACCTTAGCCTGTAATAGCTTCTTTCTTAAAAGGCACCGAATTTGAGGTGTAGCCCTCATAATATCCATCTCCTTTCTACAGCCCTCTTTGTTTTTCCCCTCTTCAAACCCACAGAACACAACCAATCTACCCTCAAGATATTCCTTATTGTTTTCCTTATTGAATTCTCTCAATGTATTTTGAAGGTTAAATTTCTTAAGGGAAAATTGTTTCTTCTTCTCCTGTTTGAATGTTGGCATACATCATGAAACAATCTTCTCTGACTGATCAAATAAATTTTGCTTTATAGGTTTTCCCCGATTCTTGTTTTTCATTTACAAGTTCCTACTCAGTTCTAGTATTTTCATCAGGACAACTTGAAAGTATTCTACCCCACTAAAGTTTCATTTTTTTCTTCCCAAAAGATTATACTCAACTTTATAGAGTAAATTATTCTTGCTCATGCTTTGTGCCTTTTGGGATATTGGATTCCAAGCTCTCCTCTCATTTATGAGGTGACTGTCAAGACTTGTGTGATTTTGACTAGTTTCTGATGCTAAAACTCCTTCTATCCAGATGTCTTTTATGTTTTTTTTTCTTTGATGCAGACACAGATTTTGACAAATACATTCCTTGGACTTTGTTTTGGGGGGAGGTGGTTCTTTCAGATTATGATTGGTTCTAATAATAATAATCTGATTCTAATAGATGTAGATAGTTGCCATTTATGATTTCTTGAAATATACTACTGAGACTTTTATTTATTATGGTTTTTAGGTATTTCAGTGATTCTTAAATAATCTCTCCTTGATCTCTTTCCAGGTTAGTTTTTTAAAAATAATCAGTTTTCTTATTTTCTTCTATTTCACCAATATTTGATTTTATTTTGATATTTCTTGCTCTCATAGAGTAATTGATTATTGTTTCATCTATATTAATGGTCAAGCAGCTCTTTTCTTGGATAAGGTCTACTGCTTTTTCTACTAAGCTATTTATTCTTCTTCTTTTCCTTGAAAGCTTTTATTTCATTTTAAAAAATCCATTGCTTTATTTCTTCTAGGTCTTTAAACAGACTTTCAGAAAACATATTTTTGATGGGATCTCTACTTTCAATTGCTGCAGTGGTGCTCTATCCTTCTGGGTTAGATTTTATGGAGCTCTGGACCTACAACAATCCTTTATAGTGATTGGTATATTCTTCAGTACATTGATCTTCCCAGCCTTAGTTCCTGTACTATCTTTGTGACAGAGTTCTAACTCTTAATGCATTTTTGGATGTGGTGGTTAGTCCTGCTTCATTTCAATCCATGTTTCCTGGGTTCTGGGGTCATTCTCTACACCCTGAGGTTGCTTCTTTTGGATCTTTGAAGTTCAGAATTCTAGATCTTCAGGGACCTCCATAGCATCTCAGAAGTAGAGACTTGTGAGACCAGCAGCCTGAGGTGCCCCAGTCTTAGTGTTGTCACATCTCCTGGTTGCTTCCAAGGTTCCCTTGGTGGGTTTTCAAACATCCTTGGGCTTTGTCAGGAAGCCCTACCCTCCTGTTGTCTCCAGACAGAGCTTTAGATGATTACATATGTCTTTGACCCATCTCTGCTCCTTTTACATTGAAAGGCTAGTCTTCTTTGCCTCTGCAGATTCTAGTTTTGCTAGCAACTATCTTTCTTATTTACTGGGGCCTTATAATTGAATTTTAGTATAGTTTTATGGTAGAAGTCACCTACTATAGCTTTGCATTGGATTTCTTTATCATTATTTAGTCATGTATGATTTTGAGATTTTGATGAAGGCAGATTAGATGGAAGTCTTTCATATCTAAAAATTAAATGAAATTTGTATCCATTCATTCAACAAATATTTATTAATTGACTGCAATGTGTAGAGTACTTTGGTTCTAGGGGAGATACAAAATAAAAAATAAAACATAGTCTACACGTTTATGGGGCTCAGAGTCTAGCAAGGATATTAAACATAATACAGATAACTACAATGCATAAAATAACTTGGTTACTATATTAATTAACGTATGAGAGAGGTACAAAACAAAAGGAATATTATTACTGAATGGGTAGGAACAATCAGAGAAAACTTTAATGAGGAGGTAGCATTTCAAATGAACTTTTAAGGATGTATAGGAATTCAACAGGTGAAGGACAGGGAGGTTACTGAAAGCACAGGAATAGTATTAGCCATGGCAGAAGAGTCAGATATGTGAGGTGAAAGAGATGAGAGTCAACGATATCCACTATGTTATAAATACAAATAACAATGCCATAGGAAAAATAGTAAAGCCAAAAAGAAAAGCTTAAGAGAAAAAGATAACATAGGCATGGGATACATTCCACTTGAGATGATAGTGGGACATCTATGTGGAGATTCAGAAGAAAGGGCTACATGATTTGATAATATCAATAACTTACCCATCGTGCATTCATCAAGCCTAAGTCATTTGGCCCCTAAACTCTAAATTAAGAGCAGCTGACAGTCATGCAGAGGAAGCCTCAATGGCCTGTTTGCTGTTGACTTCAAGAGGAGGAAATGATCCTGACTCCTCCACTGCTCCACCCCTTGAATCATAGTTAAAGAAGAGTTCTTTCCTTAAGTCCATTCCTTAAGTCATCTGGGTAGCCACAGAAAACGTACTTCCCCCAAATTTTGGCCTGGAGCCCACTATGAAATTACTGAGACCACAGGACAACCACTGGGTCAATTCAATTGCTGGCCTTTCTGCTGAGACCGCTTTCAAGGAGGCCAATTAGAGCCATCATGATTGATGACTTCTGTAATGTGGTTATCTACTATGGGGGTATCTGCCCTCAAAGGAGTTTTAAGATTGAATGGAATTGACCTGATTCATTCCTAGTGAGCCACCAGCCACCATCAGAAGGGAATGCCTTTCAAAAAAATTCCAAAATATAAATTAAACTTCAGACCTTGAATCAAATGAGTCATTTTAACCCATTCTTCCTCTTCCTTTAATTTCAAAGAATTCAACTAATTTCATTCTTTTCTTCTCCCTACTTTCTTCTCACCTCTTTTATCCCCATTCTTCTCTATAATACTTTACTTTTAAGATTACAAAACCAGGATAACACAATCATAGAATTTTATACTCATTATATAAACCAATGATGTAGTTATAAGAGAAAAATAATCTTGAAAAACATCTCTTTCAAACTCTTTAGTAAGGAAATTGCAAATGCTTAGTGAAAGGATGTTGACTTAGAGTCAAGAAGAGCTGAGTTCAAATCCTACTGAGAAACTTATTGAGTGTGGGATCCTGGGTAAATTATTTAACTTCTCTCAGTCTCAGTCTCCTCATCTGTAAAAATGGGGATAATAATAGCATCTGCCTCTCAGGGGGTGCCGTGAGGATCAAAGGAGATAATATTTGCAAAATGCTTTGCAAACCTTAAAGAACCTTAATACATTAGTCATTATCATTGTCTCTCTGTCTAGATCAGAAATTTGTCCATAATTCTATCTCCTACTCCCACTGCTTTCCCCATAGGAAAGTCTTTCTTTCGTTAAAAAGTGGTTTCATCTTAGGATGTCCCTTTGCAAAGGGACTTTATGCATATACTGAGCTGACTTTCACATACCCCAGGATTGAAGCCAAAGCAAGGCTTTGCTTAGAAAAGATGGTAAGTTGTCTCTATGCTGCCATCATCTGTCATTTTATCAGAGGTGCACAAAGTTTCAGGGACACACCTCGGCAAACTTGGGGATCATTCACAGAGTAATAGATAGGGCAAAGGTTGAGAGCACCCCTGTGTATCGTAACTGACGTTTTCTGGCTAACGGAATATGATCTATGGAACTGGGGATAGGGGAGCAGCGTGGTCCAAGGCTCGTTCTGATGTCAATGTCACCTAATGAAACCTACATCGAGTCCATTGGCTGAGTCACTCAGATCAGCACAGCAGCAAACTAAAAAGAAGCTTGTGAATCACTCAAGCATCATAGAATCAAATGAGGGGGGAGGAGAGATGGAGAGGGGACAGAAGAGGAGACAGAAGAGGAGGGATAAGAGGTGGAACAAGGAAGGAGGGCTTGCGTCAGAGCAGTAGCCAACGTGGTCAGTGCTACTGAGAAGAAAGAAGGGACTGGCTCTCCTCCTCCTCCTCTAACTAGAAGTAGAAATGCTAAATGTACCACTCTGGCTCTTGGATTTCGAGGCTCTGTGGAAAAAAAATACATCAGATCCCTGGAAGAGATTCTCAAGGGCCTTACCTTGGCTCAGTTCTCTTGTTCTGAGTACCATAGTACCGTATGTAATATATGCGTTTTTTGTTGTTGTTGGGTTGGAGTTGTTTAAATTTTTATTTTTTATTTTTTCCGTTTTGTGTAGCTGCTTTCTAGACTCAGGTGATGGAGCTCTGGTACATTTTTTTGGTTAGCACCAGCATGCCACTCTCCCCTCCCTTTTATTAGTTGGGAGTAGGGAGGGGGAGAAAGAAGGGATTAAAAGGCTAATACTTAATCTTGGTTTGTCTGTCAAATTGCATTCATATCTGGCAAAGTATCCCCAGAGACAATCTCCATAATTTCTAACATGAGAAATTAATGAATTTACATAATGAAGTGCACAATTTCAATCTGAATGCAAAGGTCTGAACCATATGAATTGGTTTGCTAAGACAGGCATCCAATTGGCAGCCTAAAATATTCCAGTGACAGGACAAATTCTCATTTTGGTTTCCCCCCTAAAATAATTTCTCCCATATAATTCTAATTGAAAAACTCCTTTAATTCATACCATTAACCCCACTGAAACATTTTAAGTGAAGATAATAAAACCAATTTGTAGATAGTCGCTTGTCTTAGAAGAAAATTAAGGAAATATGATTGTACTTATTTAACAACTCATGCAATTCCTTTGAGTAGATCACTACAAATAGCTGAGAAGCTGGTGGATTTTCAGCACTTACTTGAATACTATGTCATTCTATGAACCTGCGTATGACATGCCAACAGACTTAAACAGTACCAGCTCATGACTTTGAGGTCATTTGTGATTTATGAGACAGTTAGATGGTGCCATGGGGAGAGAGCTAGATCCTAAATCAAGAAAATCTGAATTCAAATCCAGCCTCAGACACTTAACAGCTGTGAAACCTCTGGACAAGCCACTTAACCTCTGTCTGCCCCAGTTTCCTAATCTATAAAATGAGGATAATACTAGCACCTACCTTGGTGGAGGATAAAATGAGGTAATATTTATAAAATTATTTGCAAACCTTAAAGCACTATACAAATGCTACTTATTATTATTATTAATGCTTTCCAATAACAAGGCTTGAAAGCAGATTTTTAGCATCATGCACCATGAAGGCTGTGAAGCTGACCATGCTTGTACTGGAACAAAAAAGAGAGTAGATGTACAATTCAATAAGAAGAAGAAGGGGGAGAAGGAGAGGGAGAAGAATAAGAAGGAGAAGAAGAAGAAGACAAAGGTGAAGGAGGAGGAGGAATGAGGAGGAGGAGGAGGAAGAGAAGGGAAAGGAGGAGGGGGAGGGGAAGGAGAAGATAATAGCTAGCATTTATTTAGCGCCTACTATGCACCAGGCCTTGCACTAAATTCTTTACAAATATTATCTCATGGGATTTTCACCACAACTGGGCGGGGGGGGGGGGGGGGAGAGACAGTTGCTTTTGTTATCCTCACTTTACAATTAAAGAAACCGAGGCAGACAGATGAAGTGACTTGCCTAGAGTCATACAACTCGGAAGTATTTGAGGCTGAATTTGAGCTCAGGTCTTCCTGACTCTAGGCCCAGTGCTCTATCTGCCCAGCCCCCTAGATTTCTCAGTGCCATTCACTCACTTTCATATATCCAATCAGTTGCCAAGTATTACGGCTCCTACCTTTGAATACATCTACCATAAAATTCTTCTCTCTATTCACACAACCACCATTCGAATTTAGACCTCATTATCTCTTGACTGACCAATTAAAGTAGCTTTCTAATTGGTCTACCTACCTCTATTCTGTCTTCCTGATAATCTGTCCTCTGATAGGTATCAAATTGATATCCACAAAGCACAAGCCTGGCCATATCACTCCTCTGCTCAAGAGACCTCAAGGGCTCCCTATTGTCTGTGTGATAAAATATAAACCTTCCTCTTTGGCATTTATGACTCTCCACATTCTGGTTCCAAATTCTTTTCTAAGACTAGGTTGATTTCATATTATCCCCCTTCCTCCATGCCTTCTCCCCCCAACACACATAGGCTCTAAGTTCCAGTCGAATTGATCTACTTATGTATCCATGTATAAGACATTCTGCCCCTATGTCTTTATACAAGATGTATCCTAAACCTGCTCTCGGTAAATAATAACAAAAATCTAATAAATTAAAATTAGCTTTTAATAAGCCAACTATGAGACAGGCACTATGCTAAGTGATGGGGGTATAAAGAAAGGAAAAACATAGTCCTTACCCTCAAAGAATTCAGATTCTAAGGGATATTCTTCACCTTAGCCTCTTGGAATCACTAACTCCCCTTAAAATTCTATTTAAGTGTGCCTGGAACACGAAGCCCTTCCCAGTTTCCCCCACACCCTGAGTTGTGAGAGCTCTTCTCAATCCCTGAAACAACTTTGTGTTTATTTTGCTTGTAGTATGTATTCACTTATCTGTTTACATGTTGTCCATCTCTTTTCCTTACCCCTCCTCCCCAAATAGAATGTCAATTACTCCAAGCCAGGGATTCTTTCCATTTTTATTTTTGTTTTTCTATCACTTAGCACAGTGGTAAGCACTTAATCAACGCTCACTAAATGCTCACTGAATTGATGGAATTCAATTCAGAGCCCATTTCTATGAAAAGGATATGTAGATTCCCAAACTTTCAAGCATTTCACCTCCTACCATTAATTAATTCACATTTGGACTCTAGAACCTTCCTCTTCCTTCTAAATACTCTCTTTTCCTAGATGAAGACCACCTGGGAATCAGAATAATCAGATATTTTCATCTCCTAGAGCTTGATTACCCTACTTTGCTTCATGGGATCAGCTGAGAATCCAAGACCCCAAACGGTGACATTGTCTGCCTCGGAAGGACTCCTAGAACCTTCTCCACGTTCACTCAGTACAGAATAGGCTCTGAGAATCAATAAATTGAATGGAGAACCCTTCCCCAGTAGCGTTGCACTCCTCCTTTCTGCCACATTCATTGAATTCACTTCACTTCTCTCTCTGGCACCACCTTCTATGTAACTCACTCAATAACCTCTCCAGGCTCACAAACATGAGCAGGATCTCCTACCATCTGCATCAAGAGAACACATTGCCACTCTCTAAATAGACCTGGGGGACAGCTTAAATGCTCTCCTCACCCCAGCAGCAGTGTGTTGTGGCCATCCCTCAGCCTCCCTCACTGGGTACTAGGCTTGATAGTGGAGATATATATTTTGCTATAATTATTTACTGCAAGAAGAAGAGAAGTGCACGTTAAAGTGAATATTCAAAAGGCATATTGTCGATATTGTGCAGCATACAACACCAATACTGGAAACATATATAACTGCTCTCTAGCAGTACGTTCAATAAAAAATATCTATCCCCCTGAAGTAGATAATATGGCCGACACTGGGAAGTATTAACATTAGTGAGAAGGAAATATCCCCTAAGTGGAGTCACCAACAATAGACCAAGATGGCATTTACAACAGATTCTCATGATGTTACTCCAAAGCTTTTTCACTATTGTGAGAAGAGCAGGGCTATGAGGCAAACAACTGAGGGTCAATTAAGGAAAAAGGTCACACTTCTAAGGGTCCTGGATCTTGTGTCAGAGAATCCTGGTTCTGCTAATTAAATACTACAAGGCATGTGGAAATGTAAAGAGCCTCAGTTTCTTCATCTGTAAATGGAAGGCACTGAACTGGATGAACCACTGTGGCCTCTTCCAGATCTAAATCCCATGATCTTATTTAGTATAAACTCCATAACCCATGGCATAGGGATGAGTTCCTGAAAGCCAGATAAGGGGGGGATTGAGACTATGAAAAATGATTAAACATTAACTCAAATAACATCAGACATATCACAAAACACAATTAAAGATCTGGGAGTTTTGCCACAGAGGGTGTGGAGAGCAGAAGAGAAAGCTAAGGTTAGAGAAAGGAGGATAAGAAACCTGAACTGTGTGGAAGCAAAGAAGTTGGGGGGAGAAGGTTTATGAGGAGAAGAGCTGCCTATTTGCCTCAGTTTCCCCATATGTAAAATGAGCTGGAGAAGGAAATGGCAAACCACTCCAGTATTTTTGCCAAGAAAACCCCAAATGGGATCAAGAAGTGTCAGAGACAACTGAAATGACTGAACAACAACAGGCCTATTTTAATAGAGATTTAGTAAGAGAAGAAGGTTTTTTTAGGTCCTGGATGAATTTTTTGGCAAAAAGACACAGGTTCATTCAATCCAAATTAGAAATCTAGCAGCTTTGGTCACTCTCCCTAAAGAAAATTAGAATTAGTATGGAGGGGAGAGTTTATGAACAGTTCCTTTTGACTCTACATTACCTTCAAAAAATCCTAAAAGAAATAAATTTATCTTCAGGGCTGTGTAGTCCTTGGATTCACAGGCTCAGAGATTGAGACCTCCTGCCCACATAATTACCACCTTAGTTCAGGCCCTCTTACCTTCGGAATGAACTAATTTAGGAGTTTCCTAATTGATTTCCCTACTTAACAGTGTTTCCTCTTGGAAACTACCAGCATTTTGGGGAAGGCCCTCATCATCTCATACCTGAACTACTGAAATAGCCTTCTGGTTGATCTTCCCTCAAGTCTTTTCTCAAAAGTTGTCAAAGGGATATTCCTAAAGTGCAAGACTGACCAGGTCATTACTCCACCCATCCCCCACCCACCAAGGACCTCCTACTTTCAGGATCAAATATAAACTCTTCTGTCTGGTATGTAAAGCTCTTCATTGCCTAGTTTCTTTCTATATTTCCATCTACTTAAACCCTACTCCCTTCCATGAACTCTATGATCCAGCTACATTAGCCAGTTTACAACTCCATGAGTTCCACATCTCCTATCTCCATGACTTTGCACTAATATTCCCCCATACCTAGAGGGCTCTGTCCCACTTACCTTTTTCTCTTAGTTTCTCTGGCTTCCTTCATGATTCACTTCAAATTCCTTTTGAACTGAGAGAGCCTACCTATCCTAATTTCCCAAGCTTCTGACACCTTCCCTTTCAGACTACCTTCATCCACTCTGCACATATCTTGTAAATTCCCCACATTAGAATATATACTTCAGAAGAGGTCAGGGAGTTTTTCACGTTCTTCACATTCTGGGTGCTAAACACAGTGACTGTGTTTAATAAGTATATTGTTGACTGACATGTTTGTTGATTGATACTTCTCACAATCTATAGGCTAATGGTGTACAAGAACTTAAAGACATAATCAGATTTCTTCAAGGTAGAAATGCTTAAATTCTGAATCATCAAATAAAATAATACCCAACATCAAAAAGTTTACATTCTATTAGCAAAAATAACATATGCACATTTAAGTAAATTCAAGGTAAATGGCATATAAAGTATGCAATGGAATACAAAACATATTCTCCTACCATGCCTCACTGCTCCTTACGCATTACCTGCTACCAGCTCCCAGAAACACCCGTATGCTGTTTGCTGACAAGCCCCTTGGTTGCCACGGCCTCAAACACTATAGGGTCCCTTTGATGGCTGTGCTATTGGGTTTTAAGAACTGAGGACTCCAAAATGAAAATAACTAGGAACAACGAATGAATGCTATCATCTTGCATAATTGTAATCACATACTTCAACCCTGAACACTTGGTATATTTTGAAAAATATCCTATAGCTCTCACTATGTATTTCTCCAAATAGGACCATTACCAAGTTTTGCCAAACTGAGTACAGATTATTTATTACAAAGGTAGCATAGTAGTACTATTTTGAGGAAAAATTTGCTTCCTATCCTCAAATATTTTACATTTGAGAACTGAAAAGGAAACTTAGATATTTAAAATCCCTTTTCTTTCTTAGTATTATGTTTTATATAACATATAAAATATGTTTATATATAAAAATAATTGCACATTAAAATTTGTATTTATATCTTGTACTTTTACATATCCTTCATTTCCAAATATGCCTCACTCTTGGACTCCTCTACACAATGAGCCAACCTTTGTAACACTTCTTAAAAAGAAACAGAAATAAAAACAGTTCAGCAAAACAGCTAACGCTTCAATCCAGCCTGACAAGTCTATGAATGATTTCAAGCCCATAAACCCCCACCTCTGCTAAGTGAGAAGGGAGGTCCATTTTTTTCAGTTCTTCTCCCTTGCCAAGCTTCTTGGTCATTATCATTACATAGCAATCAGTTTCTTCGTAATCTCTTTTCAACATGGGAGAAATTGGGACACACATCACTTCCCCAAAATCGCTAAGAATAAAAGAAGGGTTCTAATCACTGGTCTGAACTCGGCTTGTCTCTTGATTTATTTATTCTTTAGAAGAAGAAAAAGGTATCCGGCTAATACCTGCTGATTGGTCAAATTAATAGTCCTCACAAGAGCCAAGTGCTGTAACAAGTTACTAATAAGAAGAAACAGGAGAGTACATTTATAACGCACCAGGCTTTCATTGTTTCCCCGGCTTTGTGAAAGTTTCATTCTCTGAATTAAACATACTAGTAGAAGTGAAATTTTTTTTAAAAAATGATTTTTTGAATGTTAAGAGCATATTCCTAATAACCAGAGCTCTCCAAAATTGGATTGAGCTACTTTGGGAGATGGTGGGATCCCTTCACTGGAACTCTTCATGCTAGCATTTATATAGATAACCCTTTAAGGTCTACAAAGCACTTATCTCATTTGGTCCTCACAACAATTCTATGAGGTAGGTAATAACATTATCCCCATTTTACATGTGGGGAAACTGAGTCTGAGATCAGAGGTTAAGGGATTTGCCCAGGGTGGCAAAGCTAGTAAGTAATTGAAGTAAGATTTGAACTCAGGTCTTCCTAACTCCAAGTCCAGTGTTCTATCCCTTGTGCTTCCTAGGGCTAAAGCTTGGATAACCACTATGCAGGGGTGCTGGGGAAGGAATTCTTGTATAGGTTAGGTTATAGAGCCTCTGAGGTCCTTTACAAATCTGAGATTCTTAGAACAAGAATAAAATGGTAAATGTTAGAGTGACTTCTGTTCTCATTGAAATTCTCCATCAGCATTTGGCCTAATTGGTAAACAGATGGGATACTGTAAATAGCTTAGCACAACTCTTTTACCAGATTGGTATCCTTAAAAGAAGAGGTCAGCCCCTCTGCTGTGAAACATGATTGAATGGGAAGTGAATTCACACGCACATTTCACCTTTCTAAATTCTTCAAGGCACAGCATGTCATTGTGCATGTTAAAAGTTGAGCAAAGGGATTAAAAAAATTTAATGAGTTTTTTGGTCAGTCTAATGGCCATATTATATATACAGTCCTCTCTCTGAATATCTCTAATAATTTTTTATTTGTTCATTAAAGGAAACAATAAAAATACCTTGTGCAAGTAGAAAAAGGAAAATATAAAGATCTGAAGGGGATATTCCCTTTATTAAAGAACACTACATTTCCTCATATTTTAAGCAAGGCAGCTAGTTAGATGGTACTAGAAGATCAAGCTCTAGGTCTAAAGTCAGAAAGATAAGAGTCCAAATCTGACCCCAGACACTTAGTAGCTGTATGACCATAAGTAAGTCTGTTTGCCTCAGTTTCCTCATCTGTAAAACAAACTGGACAAGGAAATGGCAAACCATGCTAGCGTCTTTGCCAGGAAAACCTCAGATGGGGTCATGAAGAGTTAGACATGACTGAACAACAAAAACATGGCTTTTAAAGAGGTATTGGGTTGTAGTGGGAAAAGCACTCTTTGATCTTAAAAATTAGAGGAACTTAAGTTCAAATCCTGATTTCCTCGCTATGTGCTCCTGAGCCTAAAAAAAAACAAAATAAAAAAAAAAATAACACCTTACCATGCCTCAGTTTTCTCATCTGTAAATGTAGGATAATGACATTTGAATAATCCATTTCATAAGGTTATGAGAAAGTTTAAAGGGAGAGAAAAGGTCATGAGAAAAGTTTAAATGAGTACATTGTCTTAACATTTACATAAAAAGAGATTTACACAAATATTTAATTTTAAAAAGCTTTTACAGATAAAACTGAAAACATTCATTCCAGAAACTAGCAATCTACATACGTAACATAGAGTCACAGGGTGATAAATTCAGATCTGAAAGGGATCTTAAAGATCACCAAATCCATGCTTTGCTCTCATTTTTATTAATTTGGAAATGTGAACTCAGAGGAGTTAATCTGAACGAGGTAACAAAAGAAGTAATAGCAGAGAAAGAATCTGAACCCGCATCCTCCAAGCACTGATGGTGATGATTTTTAATGGCTGAGCTACAATTGTCGTATCTGCCTCTAAGACCCAAGGCAAATTTACAAAGCAAAGTATGTTTAGAACTATAACATTTCCCTTTCTAAACCCAAATGGGGTCACAAACCCCATGACTGAAAATGACTGAACAACAAAATTTCCTTTTATATATTACTATTTTCTTCTTTTTCCTTCTACTCACTTCCTTCCAGTCACTAAGCCAGGGAGAACCTCCCCCAAGCCTGTCCTTCACCTCTTTTCACACCTTCCAACATCCCCTGCTAAAACATCACCTTCTTTCTTTCCTTTCTCCAGTCAAAAACCCTTATTCCCCAGAGTGGGGGATCTCTACCAGGTGTTAACAGTAATGATGACTAGAATTTTAAAAGGGATCATATGTTTTACATAGGATTTCATTTGATCTTCACAATAATTGTGGAAGGTAGACGCTATTATTATGATCATCCTCATTTGACAGATGAGGAAACTGTGGCAGGCAGAGGTTCAATGACTTTCCCAGAGTCACACTGCCAGTAAATATCTGAGGCTAGATTTTAACTCAGGTCTTCTTGACTCTAGGTCCACTATAGCATATAGCTCCCCCCCCCAAAAGCAATATTTTAAAATTAATTTTAATTAAAGATAAATTTAACTCTCTTCATCAGTAAACATTTATTAAGAACCTACAATGTGTTATATACTATAATAAGAAATGAATAAGTACATTTTTAATGTGGGTCTCATTAACTCAAATTAATTTCTAACTGGTAGAAGTACATGTGGGTAGGCTTGTGTATAGGGATGCGGCAGCGGGAGGAGAAGTTTATAATTATGTAGAGGAAGCCTCAAGTACTCTGGGCCACCATCTCCTCTTCAATTCCCACATCAAGTCAGAAAAATGAGGGTGCAACTCTGCACCCCATTCTGAAAGCCTGCTGACCCCTTGCTCAATGCCTTCTATCTGTGTTCAAATTGTAGAGTTCAGTCATGAGCCATTATTGCCACAGAATATTCCCAGCCTGAGAGAAAAAAAGGCAATAAAATAGAAAAAAAAAGTCTCCCCAGCCTGCCCTATTTTCCTTCATCATCTATTCTTTTCTCACTTTTTTCCTTTTCCTTTCCTCCCAGAAGCTATAATATGATTTTCAATCCACAAAACAACCCAGTAACAAATTGGCATGAACAAAATGAGCTAACCCCTCTCTTTGGAGTTTCCTTCACCACCCCCACTGGTCTCTGGATGTTAAACCAATCTTCCTAGGTTACCTTTGGAAATAACATAAAAGAAGAATTAGCTCCTCTATTCTGGGCTCAGTATTTCCTGATAACAAGGAAACTCGTTGCCCAGCCTTCCATATGTTTCTCTCACCCAAAGGGACTCCCCTGCCTGCCTGCCAACCACCCCCTGCCCCCCAAACAGCAATACACAGTTATTTTTCATTATTTAGTTCCTGATGTGCTAAATAGACCTTCTTGGTAATGAGTTAAGTTCAACTTCCTGCTAAAGTATTATAGGCCAGGCTCAGAATATTCTGAAAGGAAACTGAGGAAGCAATGTTAATCTAGAGCAAGATTTTACCTGATGCAGAAGTAATAAGCACTTTTCTACTCCCCTTGAAATCCATCTTTGGCCAATACCCTGTTCTATTCCACCACCTGCCTTGTATTTTTACTTTCTCCATCAATCAGTATTCTCTTTAAGACCAGTAAAAAATCTGAAGTGCTTTTCTGCTGAAAGGTTCCCCTGTCTTCCTCCATTAAATAGAGCCTGATCACTAGTTCCAGGCTATGATTCCCAGAGGCCTATAATTTGCAATGTTTTACCAATTAAAATAAATGCCTTTGACTGTAAAAGCTGAGGCTTTGCTACCCCCTGCTCCCATCCTTTGACTTCTTACCCCAGTTCCTTTCCCCATACTGCTAAGGAAATCACTTTATTAGGAGATGTCTTTGGCAGACCTAGATAGGTTGTGAGGTTCTCTGTCCTCTCTGCCACCATCCTCCTCTCCTCCATCCCAAACTGTCCATCACTAAATGCACCTTTTGTTTTATGTGACTCAGGACCCAAAGTATTACCTGGGACTCCAGAGTCCATGGGTCCTTGCTGCAGTGAGGGTCCCTCTTCCCTTCTTGGGCTCTTCCCTTTGGTGCTGACAAAACTCCTTGGAAGCATTGACGATAGAGGCCAATAGTCTCTTCTAAACAGCACTTTAAGTAAATGATCACAAATAGTATGTTACCACTGCCTAGGACTCTGCACCAGTATCAGAGATAGTGTCAAAGGGATAAGCAGAGTTGTAGCAACCGAGACACATCATCATCTCAGCTGAGAATCAGAGAACCTCCTGAGAATTGAACTGTTTGCTCAAAAACACAGGTATAGAGAATGAGGGGGATTAAACTTTCAAAAGCAGTCCTAGCAGGAATGAGAGGGGAAACACGTTGAAAGAACTGGACCAATAAGGTCAAGTTCAATATTACTTTTTAAGGAAGGAGAATTTTTCAGCAGCACCAACTAATAATAAGCCTCCTTGGTTCCACAACTTCAAACTGACCTTCCAATCAGGTAGGCTCCCATTCAGATCTTATCTCTGACACTTTTTAGTTATGTCACTATGGTTAAATGAATTAGCCTTTCAGGGACTCCATTTCCTCATCTGTAATATGGTGTCACTTTGACCAGGTTTTTTTGTGAGGCTAGCCTAGGATAGATATAAAGTGTTTTGCAAAGGTTAAATCACTCTATATATCAGCTCTGTAGCTGGGTGTCCAGAAGTGGCAGACTTGGTTCCCTGGTTAACCATTCATAGGCCCCCTGCCAGCAGGTCCAAACTTCCTCCAGCTGCTTCCTAACAGCCACCTCATGCTTTCATCAAGCTGATGCTGTCTCCTGTATAACCACTCTGACTCTCAAACTCCTCATGTGAAAAATGGTAATAATTAGCACCTAGCTCATAGGACTGTTATGAATCTTAAATGTGGCGATATATGGAAAGCATTTTAAAAACTTTTTAGCACTTTCTAAACTTTATAGAATGATAAATACATTTTAGCTATTACTTATATGAATATTATTATTCCTCAGCTATAAATTCAATATCACCCACAATCTTACTCAAGTCTCCCTTCCTAAACCTTATGTCCCACTATCCCTCAATAGGAACCTACTGCTCCAATAAGATTGGTCTGCCCTCTGTCCTCCAAAAATATCATTTCCTCGGCCTATGATATCTTCCCTACTTGTTACCATCTATTCAAATTTCCCATCATTTTATATCTTTAACCTTTCTTATATTTAAAATCATTCTTGATTTCACTATTATTTTCAAGATCTTCTCATAATCTCATTTTCATTTCATTTTTCAATGGCTAATCATGAAAGTTCTCTACCCTTCAATATCCATCCCCTTTCCTCTTGAGTGCATTTGAAATCTTTCTGGGCAGAATATTAATGGAAACTCTATATTAGAAGAACAAAACAAAAGGAATTCGGTATTCTAAGGAAATATACAGAGTAAATGTTTAATAAATTGTCCAACCAATGCACATTTTGGAATGATTTTTAAATCTTTTTTTTTTTTAAATTACAGGCCTTGGTTGTTTCACAGTTTGTTTGGATTACATTGTTCAGACTGCAAGGAAGCATATCCTTTCCTGATTTTTCTTGTTTCCCTCCCTCCTTGGCACTGAATTTCCTTATTTCATCTGTTTTCAGATCTTCGCCCTCTTTCTGCTTCATAAACTATGTTGTTCCTCATTTCTTTCTCAGGACAGCTCTGTTGCTTTAGGCAATTATCAGAGTTTGGAAAACTTAACCAAAGCTGTATTGGCAGACTCCCCCCAAGGATGTTTTAGACAATACAAATGATATGCATCGATTTTCTTCAACGCTAGGTGCTATCCATCCTGGACTTTATTTTTGTACAAAGGTAGCTTCTGGTATACGTGACATCTCTTTCCATGTATGCATAGAGGTAGGAATTTAGGGGGGAAACAACTAAAACAGATTTAAGTGCTTAAACTTTTATAGGATTCTTTCTACTCACATATTCTAAAGAATAACAAATGGCTTGGTGAAAATGATCTGGAGTTAGTTTAATTGTAGGATTCAAGTAACACCATAAAACATTTCAGTTCCCCTTTCATAATTTATAATGCCACTTAAGTCTTTTGGAGGAATATATTTTCACTTAAAACTACAGCAGCCCATTCATCATTTCCTATTTTCACTGAAAAGTACTCATTAATAGGATGTCTTTGGTCTGAGGCAAAATTAACTCGGGAAATGCCAAGTATAAAATACAACACTCTAGCTTTCAAGACCCTTACCATTTGTACCCAATATAATTCAATTTAATTCAGCAAACATCTACAGAATGGCTCTATGTGCAAGGTACTAATAATATTAGGTTGGGGATGTGCAGGACATGATTCTGGTACCCAAGTGCTGCATCTTCTCTGGGCTACGTCATCAACTCAAGATTCACAGTTCCTCATTGCTCATGGGTCTATTCTCTATATTGGCAAGTAGGTCCATAGCCCTAGGGGTGGATAGGACCTCAGGGTCATTTAATTCAACCTCTTCTTTTTATAGATGAGAATATTGGGGTCCAGAGAGATTAAGTGATTTGTTCTAGGTTACACAAGTAATATGTATCAGAGCAGGGACTTGATACCATGTCCTCTATCTCCAGTGAGTACCATTTCATCTATACTATGCTACAATATATGAATGAAAGTGATAAATGGAGCCAGACACTTTTTTATAATAGATGAAGGCTGTGCAAATGTTATGATGCTTTTGGGTGGCTTGATAATAAGTCATTTTTTATATCCCTGGTACATTCCTTTGGAATATCAATAATGTAATGGTTTGCGTGCTGTTATTATAACTCCCTTTGGATGGTTATTATTGTTTTCACTTTCTGTAGTTAGATGAATTGTTTATTTAGGAGTCATTTCACCTTTATGGACTCAGTTTCCTCATCTGTGGGAGTGGGAGTAGGAGGAGCTCAATCAAAAGAAGCTAAGGTCCCTTCTAGCTCTAACGTTTTTATAATGCTTGAAAAGAGTTAAATATTGGAAAGGATTAGTTGGACCAGAAACAGTTATGACAGAACGAAGAACCCTTTTAAAACATTTTCTCCAAGGAAAATTAAGGGGTGGCAATGACATGTGTATTTTCATTTTGAAAGAAAAAAACAAAACAAAACTGATGAAAGAGCAGAGGCAAGGTTGTACTTTTTGTCTGTTTTGAAGAGGAAATCTGAGGGCATTTGAGTCTTCTGGCTTTCTCTAAACAAGTTTGCATGTAAACTCAAAGGGTCTTCTTACTCTTGCTGAATGACTTAGACTGAGGAGGCATTTGTTCTCTTTCTGAGGACAGGAAATTTGGACAGTCTTGCACTGCTTAACTAGAACTTTGAACACATCTAAACAAGAATGGTCTTAGTTCAACAGGACCCTGGGAAAGATAACTTCACTGCTCTGCTCTACCTTTCTGAATGTTCTTTCCTTGCAAGTTGCTGCCCCAAACTTTGTTTCCAAATTTTCTATCTGTGTGTATTTTCTTTTTTAATTAACTTCCACCCTGCTCATGTCTTGTCTTTGTGTGTATCTATTTTTCCTGACTCTGATAAAAATAGGTTGTTGTTAGAAGCTGGTAAACCTAAGTTCCTTATACAAAAAAAAAAAAATATCTGATTGAGCTAATTCCCATTTTAATAGTCAGTGATTTGATTTGTGACTTTGACCTATAACATCCTCTAATTGATTAATGTTCATTTTGATTCTTTATGTTGAATAAGTTTACATGACTGTTTTCAAAGGGCCTCTGTATGTCACTGGGCACAATCTTTCCAGATAAACTATTAACCAAAGTGCATGGGGCTCTTATCCTAGAGTTTAGTACAGTACCTGGCATACAGTAGGCATTTAATAAATGTTTATTGTCTGATTATTGGAACATGTTTAAAAGAAGACCTGGTCTTTAGCAAGATTAAAGGATTTGGGCGCAGAATTTCAAAGGAAAGGACTCAAAGTAGCTTAGATAAAAGAAGGTAAGAAGAGAAGTCAGAAAAAAATAGCTGGTTGAAGACAACAAAGGTAGTATGGTATCGTAGAAGATGTTCCATGTGGAAAGTATGGGATTATGTATTAGAATTCTGGGTTGGCCATAAATTCACTGTGCAGCCTTGGACAGCCTTCCCCTTTCTTCCCTAGGTCTCAACTACAGACTGAAGATATTGAACAAGATAATCTCTTGTCTAACTCTAATACAGTATGACTCTACCTATGTGTGTATACATGTATGCTACAAGACTTGACAATGAACCCAGACTCCCCAAAGTACTTTGTAGTTACCTTGACACTGTTAGATTGTCAACAAATGAAACTATTGTTGACCTTAGACTGATGTTGCTATCTCATATGATTTTTTTCCTCTTAAGATTTCCCAAATTGGTAGATCTAAAAAAAATGAAACCACTATTTGTCTTTTGAAGGTTGATGTATATTACATAGAAAAATAATCTGTAAAGGTGACTAAGTTTTAACTACTTCGATGAATAGTCTTGATTAGTTACATTCAAAATAGTATGGCCATTAAGGAAAAGAAAAGGCTAGTGAAATATGGCACGTGGGCATAGGGTGATTCCAAAATAAAGTGAAAACAATTGTGATCTGACAATACTTCTAGTATTTTAAAATGTATATGGGAAAGGGGAGAAATGATAGAAGATTCTTGAGGAGAACTCAGAAACAAAAAAGGGCTGCTTCAGGAAGCAGTTGTTCCAGAAGGGAAGCTGCCAAAGAAAGAAAGGACTGGCTGTCCTAAGAACAAGGAAAAGCCAGATGAGGGAAATTCAGGACATTGTGCATCTTAGTAAATTAGTCAGGATAATAGTAATATTAACTTGAGATTGATTTGCCTGCTTAAGATTAGCTGAGGAAAGAAGGTAAAAACCAGTGATCACAGTCAAGCTAAGGAGCAGTAGTATACTTTCTTATATTTCTAAGTTTTTGCTTTCTCTGTTGTTTCTGCTGAATTCTTAAAAGTTTTACTTACATAGTAGGTTTATATCATCATTTATATTATGATAAATATTAATTTTAGGTTAAAGATACATATTGATATATATAGATATTTATGTACCTATAAATAGGTATATGTCTATATACCTATAAATAGGTATAGGTTAGAGATACATATTGATACATATAGGTATTTATATGCCTATATATTTCCTCTATGTCCATCCCCAAAGTGTCCATGCCACCCAAATACAGAGCCTAGAAAATCACTGGGTGGTGGGGATAAAAGATAATGCATATCCAGAAGGGACAATAAATCTATTCAAATAGACCTCAAGGCTTTCTAGTAATGACAGAAACAGGCTTTCAGATTATAGGATTTTGAGCTAGAAAGGACAGTGAACACTTTTTAGTTCAACCCCCTAATTTTATAGATGAGCAAACAAAGACCAGTATTAGATTAGAGTCAGTTTATAATTTACAGATAATCCAATAGCAATTTGAGAAGTTAAATGATTTGCCTGGAGCTGGTGTCAGACTTCCCCTTTAACCCAGGTCCTCTGACTGCAACTCCAATATTGGGAAATGAACTGGAGTTTATGGGGGATATTAGAAAGAACCTGGGAAAAGTAAGTTTCTGGATTTCTTCCAGACTTGCTTTTCAATTCTGAACACATTTCCTCTCCTTCCAAAAGCCTCCCTTTCTTGCTATCTTTCCTATTTCTGTTGATAGCATCACCATTTTCCTAGCCACTGAGGGTCAGAATTTCTGAGTCATCTTTGTCCTCTTTTGCTCTCTTGTAGACCACATCTAATCCATCCATCAATATTTCTTAAATCATTTTTGTATTTTCCCCTCTACTCCTCCCCTCTCCTTACTGTGGGTGTACCCAATTCTCTGTCTTGGACATTTTCTTCTCTTACTTGGTGACATAATTAGCTCCTATAGTTGCAGATGACACATAAAACTTTTATTTAGACTTAGTCTTGATTTTGATCATCACCAACTATCAATTTCACAGCTCATTCCATCTTCTGTCTCTGCCCCACCATGAATGCGTTCTCTCCTTACCTCATCCTGATTCCTTCAGGATTTAGGTCAAGTGTTACCTTCTGCAAGAATAACTTCCTGGGCCCTCAAGCGGCTAGTCATGCAGGGATTGGGGAACTTGCAGCCTCAAGGCCACATATGAACTTCTAGGTGCTCAAGTGTGGCCCTTTGACTGAATCCAAGCTTCACTGAACAAATCCCCTTAATAAAAGACACTAGCAGATAGTGCCTTCTGCCCCAGGTTTCCTTATATCTGCTTGGTATGTGTTTTGTGTATACCTTTGCATATACCTATCTATATACCTATTTTAGGTATATATATATCTCTCCTTGAGGGAAGGGACTATTTGGTTTTTGGCTTTGTATCCTCAGTGTTTTGTATGATACCTGATATGGATTATTTCTGCCCACCTGTGGTAGAGCCTTCTGAGCTCACATTCATCTGATCAGTCACAGTTGGACTGTACCCTGACCTCAACATAGCAATGTCCCTTTTGATCCTCTTCAAGAACAAAAGATGACAATCAGTGAAGTATGATATCTAGCACAGAGGAGGTGCTTAATAAATGTTGGTGATTGTTTCAGTCCCATTCTAAATTGATTTCATATAATGCCTATGATCTTTTTAAAGGACCTGGAAGCTACCAGAACAAGCTAAGAAACAAAGAACACCCTAATTCAAGGGTGGGGAACCTGCTGCCTCATGGCCACATGCGACCCTCTAGGTCCTCAGGTGTGGCCTTTTGACTGGGTCTAAACTTCACAGAACAAATCCCCTTAATAAAAGGATTTGTTCTATAAAACTTGGACTCAGTGAAAAATCACACCTGAGGACCTAGAAGACCACCTGTGCCCTCCAGGCCATAAGTTCCCCACTCTTGCCCTAGTTTATCCCATCGTATCATCATATCACCTCTTCTTAGTTTAGCATAACAGTCTCCTAACTGGACTTTCTTCTGCTTAGTCTCTTCTTTCCAATCCTACTTTCCAACAATTACCCATGTAACCCTTCCATCAAATAATTTTTTAGAAGTCATTCTTTCTTATTGCTCAAAACCCAGTGCCACTGTGTAGCAAATCACGTTAACTGCTAATTTTGTCATTCCAGGACCTCCATCATTTGCCTTTCACATATTTCCATGTACTTTTCAGTACTCTCCTCCACATGCTTTAGTTATCATGTAAATTACATTGTTGCTGTCTGACCCTTTCCCCTCCTTACTCTACTTAGACTCATCTTAGACTCTCACTATTGTGCCTTTGATCAGTTTATGTTTGGGATAAACTTCTCTCCCAAATATCATCAGAACATCACAAAATGTGTTGGGGATTGTCATTCCTATTTTGACATCATAGCATTTTAGAATCAGAAGGGATGTTAATGATCTAGTCTAGTCCAATCTTACATCCAATGAAGAAAACGTCTCTAACATACCAGACAAATGGTCACGCAATCTCAACTTGGGCATTTCTGCTAGTGAGAGCTTATTAAGTTGCCCATTTTATTTTGAAGCTCTAATTGTTCAATGGTTCTTTTTTATGTTAAATCAAATTCTGAATCCTACTCTTTAGTATCTCTGGAGATGTGCAGAATATCTCTAATGCCTCTTCCCTAGCGTAATCCTTCAAATATTTTAATATAATGATTACGTATAACTTAAGTCTTCTTTCCTCTATACTAAACAACTCCCCTTCCTTAAATATTGAACATATGGCATGATGCTCCACTGACCTTTTTTGCTTCCTTCTGATTTCTCTTTCTTGATGACAACCAAGTTATTAATGTTACTTTTAAGATGAACTGAGTGCAATACTCTTGCTGTGGTTTGAACAGGACAGAGTATTAGACTTTTCATCTCCCCTGACCTGACACTAAAAATCTATTAATTTAGCCTAATCTTGATTACTTATTATAGAAACTTTGTCATATTGCCAACTGACATTGAATCTGAAGTCAACTAAAACCCATATGTGGATCCTGGTCTTCTCCATCTTGACCCACTGTGACTGATCTTGGCTTTTAATCATTAGCCTCTCTCTAAGTTCTTTTACCTTATTTCCTTCCACAATTCTAGTCTGGGGCTCTTTATAAGTCCAGATTTTATCTGCCATATTAACTGTCTCACCACCTCTTCTCTCAGTTTTTTGTCATTTATAGATCTTAAATGGATGTCTTTTATGTCTGAATCTAAGTGATTACTCAGTCTATTGAACAGGATAGAACTTTGTGGGCACAGAATTACAGATTTCCACCCAGGCTGATACTCTGTGGATATAGCCCCACTATCACCTTCTGCATGAGATCTTTGAAAATAATTCAAATAGCCAAAGTATCTATAATCCACCCGAGTGCAGTTTCATACATTCCCCATTTCTCTATCTTATACTTATGGATAGATATCAGGGAAAAAAATCTTCAAGTATCTTGCTAACATCAAAAAAACACTCTTCTGTTGTATAACCCTGTCAGAAAAGGAAATGAGGCCAGGTGCCATAACTTATTCTGTGAAGGGAACATAGCGAAGAGTTGAGAAACTCTCTTTCTATGTACCTGGCCCTGCCACTGACTTTGTAATGTAACCTTGAATGAGTCATTCTTCCACCTACCTTCCTCACAAGGGTGTTGTTAGAATTAATGAGTTAATGTTCATAAAGTGCTTTGTGCTTTAAATAGTACCTTTCAGCCTCGGAGCTGAAAATATTGTAATTACTCCAGCTGTGCAAAAATTAAAAAAAGTACAGTGAAAATTATCATGTTTGCTTCAAAGTTTCTTCGGAAGGAGAGTTGGTCAGATTATTTTCTTTAAAGCTAACCTCCAAAACAGGCAGACGCTGGGACCTCCCAAGCCTGTTGGGTCTAAGAGTCAAAGAAGGAACAGAGTTATAATTTTGATACCCTTTCCCCCAATCCCTTACCAATTCCTCTTGGAAATATAAGGGAACCATGATTCAAATTCTTCTCTACAATACTTTCATCCTAACTTACTTGGAGAAGAGTTATAGAAAGTTTACGTTGGACTCCCTCGTAGGGAAAGATCACCAAAGAAGTCAGTGTTATGTAGTGGTCATGAGAGCAATAGACCATGAAGGGATAGAAAGAGCCTCATGTCCAAAGCCAGAGGATGAAGACAAATTGTGACTTGGTAATTTGTGCAATCTAAATTGTGTAACAAGTGCATGTCTCAGCTTCTTCATCTGTAAATAAAAAAGAAATAGACTAGACGAAAGCGAAAGTCCAGTACAATTCTAAATCCTATTCTGTGTCTTGGTACTTTAGAATGCATAATTTTATGTGTTTAGAAGAATCAGACTGGATACACTATTATATATACATATTGTATGAATGAAAATTAAAAGGCTCTATATGATAGATATAAATATATAAATAAAAAGGTCTACAAAACATAAAAATACATATATAAATATATAAATCATATACATAAATTTAAAATTCCTATGAAACATAAAAATCAATTTATTTTACTATAAATATAAGCCAATTATAGCGTTATGATCTTCAACTATTTTTCAATTTTTGCTTTATAATATATTCATAAAGAAAAGAGAAGCAGCATAGTAGAGCGCTTAGAGGACTGGTCTCAGAGCCAGGAAGCCCTGGGTTCGAGTCCTATATCTGCCACAAATTGACTGTGTGACTTTGGACCACTCACCTAAACCCCTAGTGTCCCTATAATACCAAAAATTGCAAAACAGTTGTTGTTTGGCCTAGCTCACTCAATAGGAATTCCCTACAGAAATGAAATCACATACTCAGACAAAAGTTAATTAATTAATGAGCTAATAAAAATGTTGCAACATGACAACCTCATTTTTATATATATATATCCCAATAGCACCTCATCTGGAAAAAAAATAGAGAAAATAAAAGCCAAATGCAAGATTTGGAGGGAGAAATCATATATGTGAAAAGTGACTATATGTGATAACAAAGGCTTCCTTTTTTTCCTTGAGTTATATGTGGCTGATAACTTTAACCTAACAGAATTTTAACAAGCTTGTCTTTTGTCATATTAAAAGCTTGGAAGCTAACCCCATACATTTAAAATGTTAAGACTGTCACAATCAATCAGCCTGACAAAAGTCAGATAATTCAGTTCCCAAGATGACAGTGTTTCCCTATATTTTTCATCTCAGCATGGTGATATAACTGCATGAGTTCTATGAAGTGAGCCCACTTAGTACTATGAATGTACCCATTAGAGATCCTCAGTAGCTCAGTAATTATCACGAAGTTTGATGGCTCTAAAGAACCAGCAGTTAAGTTTTTTAAACCCAACTCCTCTTCCCGAACATTAGAGAATACTGGAAATAATAATCTATCTTAACACACGAGATGAATACCAGAAGTTATGCTGAGTAACAAGTAAGGAATGTACATTTAACTTATTAAGATCCTGGATTACTCCTTGTATGGAGGGAAGAAAAGTTCATTCTTGACAGGTTGGTGAATTTTTGGAATACTTATTTAAAGAGCTAATTGTGAGCACAAAGTATTCTGGAAGAGTTGTATGAAAAGCATACAACTTGGGACCATACCTCACGGAACTGAAGATAAAATGTAAATACAAACAGGAGACTATACAGTTAGATAAAAATGCCAAGTGTATTTCATCTTTAAATTGAGTTAGCTAGGTGTTACAGTACACAGAGCACTGGGCTTGGAATCAGGAAGACTCATATTCATGAATTCGAATCCAGTCTCAGATGCTTACTAGCTATGCGACCCTGAACAAGTCACTCAACCTTGTTTGCTTCATTTGTAAAATATGATATATTTGCCAAGAAAACCTCAACTGGAGTCATGAAGAGTTGGACATGACTGAAAATGAAACAATAATAGACATCTTACCTACATCACAGGGTTATTGTTAGAAAACTGCTTTGTAAAAATCTAAATCTTTCTACATGATATTATTAACTTGGGACCCCAAAAATATTATGGGACATATAAATGGGCAGATTATTTCAATGAGGTAGGAGAGGCTTCCATGTTGAGTCAGATCCCCAAATGGACAGCACTTCCAAATGTCCCCATGTGGTTATGATCCTAAGGAGCAGTAATACATTGTAATATTCTCAATACTGAAAAAATGCTAGAAACCATCTTTGTCTGCCTGCTCCTAAAATATGATTGCCTGATGAACAAAGCATAAAGGAATTGGCTTTTCTGAAGTCAGAGAAGAAGGTAACAGAGGTAAGTTCTCTCCTGGATGTTCAGGAGGTGAATGAAGAATGGATGATATAAGTGATTTGGGCAAAAACAAATATCGAATATCATCCTGAGCCACTAACAATATATACTCAAAAGCCATGGTGTACCATACACTGGAAAGAGAACTGAAGTTGGAATCAAAGGAACTGGGCTCATAGCCCACCTCTGTCACTACCTGCCACTACACTCTATAGGCTTGCCAAAAAGACTATTTTATGGAAAACTCACACAGGGCAAGAGTTCAGAGAAGAAGTCATGCAGGGACACTCTCAAGGTCTCTCTTAAGAACTCTGGAATTGATTGTGTGATGTGGCAGACACTGGCACAGGACTGCTCAGCATAGCGTGCCCACATCAGAGAAGGTACTGTGCTCTATGAGCAAAGCAGAATTGAAACAGCTCAAAAGAAACACAGGATGCGCAAATTTAGAGAATCCACCCCAAATATTCACAAGGACTATCCGTGCCTAATCTGTGTTAGAGCATTCCAAGCTCATGTTGGTCTGATCAGTCACAGTCGGATACACTGAAACTTGACTCTAGCATACTGATATCATTTTGGTCCTCTTGGAGAACGAAGGACAACCACCACCACGTGTGAGCTTGAGTGAATTACACACAAACCCTAAGCATCGATTTCTTCATTATACGAAGAGTGGGTTGGACTAGGCGGTTTACACATCTTCTTAAACTCTAAGGGTATGATTTGATAAAGTTTCCTTAAGGTTTTCCATAGTAGCTGCTTGGAATGAAAAAGACTACCCCATCCACTGGAAAAATCTAGTATTCACCATGTCATAGCACAAGACTACCAGAGGCCCTTCCCCAGCTTTATATCTCAGTATGGCATAGAAGAAAAAAGTGTTTGATATGGAGTCAGAGGACCTGAATTCAAATTTCAGCTCTGATATGTTCTTAATTTTTCTGAATCTCAATTTCTTCATCCACAAAATGAGGAATTTGGTCTCAATAGTTAATATTTATAGAATATTTTACATATGTTAATTCATTTGATCTTGGCAGCAACTCTCTGAGGTAGTTTATTATTATTTTACAGATAGGGAAACTTCAGCTGGCAGAGAGGTTAAGACCCTTGCCCTTCAATCAAGTTGTGTATATCCTTTGATCTAGCAACATCATTGCTAGGTCTGTATCCCAAAGTGGGGGGAGGGCAGGGGGAGGGAAGGAGAGAGGGAGAGGTAGAGGAAGAGGAGAAGGAGAGAGAACAAGAGAGAGAGGTATATGTATAAAAACATTTATAGTGGCTCTTTTTGCGGTAGCAAAGAATCGGAAATTGACAGGATGACCATCAATTGGGAAACTGCTAAAGAAGTTACAGCATACACTATAGTAAAGGACTACTGTTGTGGCATAAGAAATGACAAACAGAATGACTTTAGAAAAACCTGGAAAGATTTACATGAACTGATACGAGGTGAAGTGAGTGGAACCAGGAGAACATTGTAGACAGTAACAGTAGTACTGTACTATAATCAACTGTAAATGACTTAGCTATTCTCAGCAACACAATCTGAGACAATTCCAAAAGACTCATGCTAAAAAATGCTATCCACCTCCAGAGAAAGAACTAATGTTGTCTAAATGTAGATCAAAGCATACTACTTCTCATTTTTTTCTTTTGGCTGTTTCTTCTTTTACAACATGACTAATATGGAAATGACTTCCTCACTTGAATCCAACTTACTTGCATGGCATGGCATCACCTGTCTGATGTCATGGTCCTCTTTGAGAACACAGGCCAAAGAAAAGCAATATGAAAACGTTTTACATGATTGTGCATACATACATATAAAGATATAGATGTATAAAACTTATATCAAATTGCTTACCCTCTTAGGGAAGGGGGAGATGAAGGAGGAAAAGAGAAAATTTGGAGCTCAAAATTTTAAAACATTGAATGTGAAAAATTATTTTTACATGTAATTGAGAAAAAATAATTTTAAAAGAGACCCTTGCTCAGGATAATATAACCATAAGTGTCTGAGGCAGGATTTGAGCTCAGATTCTCCTTGCACTGTTTCGCTTTTTGACCCACTGTATCAATTAGATATCTGTGATGTTCTCCCTAGGTATCCATGGTCCAGATGTGCTTGTACATCTCGGAAAAGAATTCCCTTTGGTCCTTGGCATAAGGTGAAGGAGAAAGACCAATGGAAAAGTTTTCCAGGATGTGCCAGAACATTTGTCCCACCCTCTATGCAAGTCTGTGATTCTTTGAATGGTGACTAAGAGAGGATCACTGTGGAATGAACTGGTCAGAGAAGGCTTCACAGGGAGGGGAAACTTTGAGGAATGGGATTCATTACAGTAGAAAGGAACAGCAGGAACATTTTATAAGGCGCTATTAGCCTAAGAAAAGATAGAGATAATATAACGTATTCAGGGGATGGTGAGTAAACACCTGACAAGTAGAAGAACAAGTGTGAGATATGATTTAAAAGGGTTCAGAATGTAGGAAGATTTTAATTCCAGATGGAGGAATTCAGATTTTAACCTGCAGGTAATGGAGAGTGATTACACGTTTTTGAGCAAGAGACGATTGAGGCAGTATATAACAAAGATTTGTCCGGTAACAGAATGTAAACTAGATTGATAAAAGACTAAAAACAGGAATCATGGAATAGTAGGATTAAAAATGCAGAGCTGTCGACGTTTTAGTTCCAAATCCATTTTACAGATGAAACATCTAAGGCCCAGACAGAGATAAAGAGGCTTGTCCAATCAATCCGTCAGTCAGTAAGTATTTAAGTGCCTGCTATGACCTCAGGCAGTAGGTGGCAGATCTGGACTCTGAACCTAGATCTGGCATGTTTTTCTAAAGTACCAGGCTTCTTCCCCTTCACCTCCTGGATGTTGTAACTAATCAGTTAGTAGGCTATTACACTAATCCAGGATACTAGAGATGTTAGAAAGGGAGAGATAACAAGTTTAAACTGAGATAAAATAGAGAGAAGAATCTGATTCCATTTGATATTAATTTAGTGAATGCCCTTCACTTGCCAGGCACTCTGTTAAGGGCATTTGTGTTGGAAGGGGGGAGGGGACTCTAAAGATTATACCAGCTTTTATAAAGCAGTTTAAGGTTTACCAAGCATTTTATAAACATTATCTCATTTTATCCTCATTAGAACCTTGGGAGGTAGTACTGCTATTATCCCAATTTTACAAGTGAAGAAACTGAGAGTGAGAAAGTTAGGTAATTTGCCAGAGGTCGCACAATAAATATTTGAGGCTAGAGTTTAGTCCTAGACATTATAGAGTTTGTATACTTTGTGGAACATACAATCTGCCAGACATGGAGTGGTCTAGTGGAAGAAACATTGGACTACATTAGAGTAAGAAGAAGGATTTAAATCTTGATTCCAACTTTTACTAATAGTAGGAATGTGGTCAAAGCTACACAACTTCTGAGTGTCTCCGTTGCCTCATCTGTAAAATAGAAATAATACTTGCACTGTCTAACTTCTAAGGTTATTGGGAAGAAAGCACCTTATAGGGGGTAAAGTCCTTTTAAGTATTTGTGCCAAAACTTCAGTGATCCAAGATGGCATCAAAATGGTACTCCCTCCACCAGCCACTTTATGATTCAATAAATGATTTTCAATATGTTGCCTCATTTTGCTGAACTTTTCACCACTTTTGAAAATTCTTTGCCATAAGGGATGGCAAAGTGAGATGCATTGGGAAATGTGGGTGATGCAATAACAATAGATATCATTTTTTTAACTAAAAAAAGGATGGCTATGTCTAAAATATCTGTCATATGGTGCTCATTTTAGCGATGAGTCTCTGAATTTTGGTTGTCTGACAAGTTACATATATTCACTCACTGGGATGATAAATTCATAGATCTAGAGCTACAAGGGACCTTGGAAGTCAGTCCCAGATCCTCATTTTTCAGATAGAGACCAAAAGCCTAAAGAGTCTGAGAGGCTTATCCAATATTACACAGTAAGCAACCGTTTGGATTTAAATCCAGGTCTTCTGACTCCAGAACTAACACTCTTTCCCCTCTGCCACACTACTTCTCTCATAAGATATAAATATTGGCTTAACTTCATTAGAGAAGTTAAGACATATACACAAATAACTAATATAATGTACAAAAAGGTAAGCCCTATAGGAGTGGCACAAAATCCTATGGGAGAACAGAGGTGGTAGAACTATCTTCTATAAAGAAGAGATCAAGGAAGGCATCATGGAGGGCAAGTACCTTTATGCTATACCTTGAAATAATTATGGGTATTTGAGAGCTTGGGGTCAAGAAGAAAGTAAGAGCACAAGAGTGAAGGAATCCCCAAAATCAGACCTTCAGAGGAGAAAGGTTTAAATTCCAGACCAATGATTAAATTCAAGTCATTCTTATGAACAGGATTATTATGACCGCAGAAAAATTACATTCCATGGCTCACAAACTGCCCAACTCAATTAACAAAATTCAACAGAGAGTAATTGAGGAGATTTAAAAATCAGTCACTTAACTTTCTGTACCACTGTTTTTCAGTCTTTGAGAAGGAACACATGGTACCTAAATCTGTGGGAATTTTAGGTAGCTAAGGTAACTACACCCTTATCAGAGAAGATGAACACAATTCTCAGGAAGTCAATTCCATACATTCATTGGCTTGCCAGAAGACGTGGACTTTGAGGGAGCTGCTTAGTAAGTGAGGAGATAGAGTGAAGGTGACACGCGTACTTAGCAGCCCCACGATATATCTCATGTTTTCTTATTTTAAGTAGGAACTTCTTGAGAGAGTCATAGGAAATAAGTTTCAGAATATAAGTACTTTAGGGACGTTTAGAGAAAAATTAGTTACTTTTTCCATAATAGCTATTTGAGAGTCACTATGTATACTACTACTACTACTACTACTACTACTACTACTACTACTACTACTACTACTACTATTGTTACTACTACTGCTATTACTACTGTTACTACTACTACTATTACTACTATTACTACCACCACCATCAAAATAATGTAATCCCAGTTCCAAAACCCGTTGGTATGGGACTCTCTCTGCATTGGTAGGGATTAGTTTCCACATCTGTGTGAGGGATAGGGGAAGACTTATCAAGATTAGGAGAGATCTTAAATCTTGGGGTTTTTTTTCAGATTGTTTCAGGCACCTCTGGTTTCCAGCTTTAAGAGAGAAGATGGATGATGTTAATCGCACTTCAAGTTGCTGAAGAAAAAGACTCTGGGAAGATATGAGAGAAGCAGGTGGTTTCTATCATGTCCCTATCCTCAGCTTGCTAAACTAGAGGCTTCAGGTAACTTCTCCTTGGGTGAGATCTAGGACTCTCTCTTGCCCCAGCTCAGTTACTTGCTCCCCATGGAAAAGCTTCCTCAGGCTGTACACCTGGTACTTATACGCCTATGTGTACTTTCTCTGATTTGTTTTGCTAACAATTTGGATAAAGGGGTTTTCTTTGATAATTGCTATGTGTGTTCATTGTGAAACTGTTATTTGAAGTGGTCAAGCCTTGGATACAAAGTTTGGGGTCCTGCTCCCCCCGACAATGAAGTAGTGATTAGAAGTTAGCTTGAACCTGTTAATATCTCCTAAACTACCAATACTAAGGCAGCAGATGGATATAATTGTAGCCCAGTACATCCTCTGATGAGAGCAGAATGGCCTTCAACCAGAGCTTCCTGCTTCCCCTTCTGGCAGGAATTAAAGTTTCCCTTTGAGAAGAGCTGGAAGGGAAGGGAGAAGAGGCTAGAGGTCTAGTGTACATGTCACACAATGATACCCCCATGCTACATGTGGGGCTAATAGCTAGTATTTACATAACAACTGCTATGTGCCAGGCAACCACTATGTATAATAATTTACAAATATTATTTCACTTGATTCCCACAACAGCCCTGGGAGACAAGTATTATTATTATGGTCATTTTATGGTTGAGGAAACTGAGATAAATAGACTTGAAGTGACTCATCTAAGGTCACACAGCTAGTAAATGTCTGAAATGGAATTTAAACTGAGCTCTTCCTGACTCCAGGCCTAGGGTTCTATCTACTGTATCACCTAGATTCAATACACACAGTGTATGAACCTGTAAAAGAATTTTCCCTGTGGTTAGTAATGATAGATGATTTAGACATTAGAATATCCAATCTTACCTACAACGCTCTTGTGGATTTGCAAAAGGAAAGGGAGCCACGTGTGTAAAAAATTAAAGAGACCATTTGGTCTGTGCCCAGTTATAATATTTTAAAATCAAATTCTCTGTCATAGGGACACCAATTAAAGCAGTTCCTACAGAATGCTTCTTAAATGATCAGAATTTGTTTTTTTTTTATTTCTTTAAAACATATTAGAATTAATAGTAAAGGGCTCTGACAACTTTGAATCACTAAGCTATTCTGTTAAAAAATATTAGATCCCAAAATCTGTTGACAGATATTTTCCCTTTGTTCTAATAATTTGAGAAAATGTCTGGAGATGAAAATAATGGAAAGGAGAAAAGAGGGGATGGAATTAGGGAGGGAGGGAGAAAGGGAGAAGGAGGGAAAGAAAAGGGGAGGGAGAGAGAAAAGAGAGAGGGAGAGAGACAAGGAGAGAGGGGTTTAAAGATGGGACAAGGAGGAAAAGAGACTGAAAAAAGGAGGAAAAGAGGAAGAAGAGAAAGAGAGAAAAACATGGAACAAGATAAAGAGAAACCAATCTGGGTTCAGAGACCAGGCACAGACAAAATTCTATCCTACACCAATGGCAGCAAGGCTCTGTTTAAGAACAGAAAGCCTTATTGGAAATGACACATCTTTAAATCGTTTCACCAATATTTGGGTAAGGTAGCCATTTATTCCATTTATTTGGGGGAAATATTGCTTGAACTAATCAACCCTGTCAGAGTTTAATAAATACATCTCAAGCAGCCGTGTTCAGTTCAACAAGGGCTGTGTTTCTCTTTGAAAGTTAAAGGTTGTTTGCTAGATATTATTTATGTGCTGTTAAACCTCATAGGGAAAATATTAAACCTATCTGGAATCCACTGAGCACACGAAACAAGCATTAAATTGTACCACTTGATATATTACTTCCTATGGTGAATAAATCTGCCAGCATCTGTTAAATATGTAAATGATTTATTACATTCTCTTTGGTTTGCTTAATAAGAAGACTGTAAATTTAACCAACGACTGGATATGAGAGCATCTCATATTCTGTTTTTCGAAAACTTTCATTTACTTATTAAATATGTATATCTTGACCAAACAAATTGAAATTCCACAATGGTGTTGTCTAAAAGAAGCTGCAGTTCTAGAGGCTGAGAGGGGAAATAGGTGGCAGATTCTGAATTAGAGGAATAATTTTGGAGGATTTCAGCTTCTCGTAGCAATTTCCAGATTGCAAGACGGCTTGTGATTAATCTTTGTCATGTTCTGGCTGGTCTCATGGAATTCAGCAGAAAATAGACTCTTTGTACCTCGTAGGCTAAGTGTGCCTTCAACCTCTCTCCAGGAGAATTAGCCTTTTTAAAGTATGTTACTATTCCCCTTCAGAAGCAAGAATTCATGGGAGAAAGCCATGCTCCGTGGAAAGAGGGGTTCTAAACCATTCTTCAAATTGTGCATGTCTGTGGTTGATAATCATCTGCTTTGGGCAGCATGTTGGGGAGTATAATTTCATCCTCCTCCACAGGAGATATTAAGAAGTTAACCCTGACATGGGCACTACATGATGGCATTTTAAAAAGTGCTTATTTCAAGGCTTTGATTCTGCCAGCATGATACCCTCTCCCTCCCCAATAACACTTTGATAGCAAATATGTATGAAAAATGTATTATCCTACAGTCAACTTTGTAATGAACCTTTCTAAAATTTACCAGGTTGCTTTTCAGGTGACAGACACAAATAGCCCATCATTGGGTCCAACTTAAAGCCCTCATTGTTTAGTTGGCCCTGCCAGGGGCAGATTTCTGCTATTCTCAGCCTTCAAGGACCCAGCATCGCTTCTGCATTATGATGGAACATGAATAGGATTTTAATGAAAGCCAAGGGACAACAACAAAATCTCCTGAGAGACAAATTTCCCTTTTTCCAAATGTCTGTCACTGTTGCCCAACCCATCAGCTGATATCATGACAGGTGCTAAATCTGCATTCAGAAAACAGGATGCATATTGGTTCCAGTGATCTGCTTTCCTCATTAAAAACATGAAGCTTTTTTCCTCTTAAACCCTTTACTGACAATTCTCATTTAAAGTGTACCTGACAAGTCCTAAGAGTTTTACTATAACAAATTTAGACTTAAAAATGAAGGAGCTAGGGAGATCTTTTCCTAAAGAGTCACATGCAAAAAAGACCCAATTCCTTTTGAAGCAGTTTGTGGGAAGGGGAAATATGTGTCATTGAATCAACTGATTTGGAAACCAAATGAAAGAAAAAAAACAGTTGAGAAATGAATACCAGAAACCCTGTGAGAATGAAACAGGGCTATGCATTCCATTCTTTCTGGGCTCTTTTCTTTCACTCCTTGGGAATTAGATTCTCAAGAATCAAAAAAACAAACAAACAAACAAAAAAAACCCTGTCATCTTAATCTGAGATACTGCAGCCCATTCTTTTTTTATTATTATTAAAGCATCTTTTAAAATTTTGTAGTTGTCATTTTAGGACTTTTTGTTGTTTTTTAACTAAAGCACATTCTTGCAAGATTCAGTAGGAGCCTTTGTCCCTCAGAATAATTCTCCAGTTGCATACAAGTTGAGAATATCGCCTCGGGCACTCCTGTGTTTTCAGGTGTATCTGTAGCCTCTAAGCCGTATGTGGTCAGCTTGTTTGATAATACTGCATGGCCCATTGGCTGAGTGGAGTCCTCTTGAACTTTAGCTGGTTATTGCAAAATGAACAATTATTTTCTTCCTGCCTCAAATAAATATCACCCTTGCAGATCCAAACATGTATACTAATTTCATTTTTTGCTCTTTACATGCTATAAAGTGTTTCCTCTGACTGTACAAAGTTGACACGAAACATGTCCCAGCAAAGATAGTATGTGAATGGTAAGCGAAATATTCTGCACATATAAGAAGCAAGAAAACAATATTCATAATAACTAAAGGGAAAGAAAAACAAAAAAGAAAATTGGTCCTGAGGCAGAGATATTGGAATACACCTTCTTCCTTATTTGCGTTGGTAGGGATTAGGCTTGTGGAACACTGCACACAAATTCCTGAATCTGGCTGATTATTTGGTTACTTCTGAAGAACTAATTCCACCTACACTTTCTTTGTTATTTTTTGTTACCAATCAACTAATCAATAAATACTTATTAAGTGCCTACTATGTGCCAGGCACTGGCATGACTCTCTTGGTGGCAAAGAGGGACTAATTGGGAAATTAATACGATATTAAACAAAGGATAACAGGAACATTCGTTTAAAAAGAAACTTTCTGCATAAAATTCAGAAAGCACTAGGAAAGACCTTTTATAGCAAGAAATGTTATAATATGCTATCATTAAAATTTCATTTTTATGAGAATGGAATAATAATTTTCCCTTAAATTGATCTGAATAGCTTTTAAAGTTGAAAGACGCTATATATACCCAAAGAATGTACTAATCTCATTTTTAAAAATGAAAAATTTCTATTTCTTTAGGCCAGCTATGTAATATCTGTCACCATAACATCAAGCCACTTCATGAGAGAGAATATTGCAATGGAAAGGAAAGAACCTCAATCCCACATTGGAAGCAATTAAATGGAAGACTCCAATGTTCTCCAGACACTATAATTTAGCAAAGACATTGTCTTTCTCATGCTGCTATTTGTATGCTTCTGGCGTCGCTTCTAGACATCGTTGGAATCTCATCATCCTTCAAGATCAAATCAACTCTAAAACTCTTCAGCGCCCCTTTCCCCTGCAGTCTCTCCTTCCCTCTGATTGGAGAGAGTGGACAGTGCACAGTGGAAAGCTCCTCCTTGATCCTCTGAGGGTACCCAAGGCAGCTATTGCACTATTTCTCACCCAGCTACATTAATCTTGTCTTCATCATGCCCAATACCAAGTACCCTCCTCCTGCCCCTTCTCAGCTTCTTTTTATGCCTTGTTTTCCCCTATTAGATGGTGAGTTTGTGAAGGCAGGGACTGTCTTTTGCCTTTCTATGTCTCCTCAGTTCATGGCCAGGTCCTGTCAAATAGTAGGTGATTAACAAATGCTTACTGACTGACTGTAGCTAGAGAAAATCCTGAAACTATGCTAACTGGGTCCACTATAAATTTATGTCACCTGATAACAACCAGGCCTTCCCTGCAGCAAGGCAATCTTTCGACATTTAAATTCGTTATCCCACTATGGCTGTCGCAAACCTTTTTATCCCTCGCATAGCTCCCTCTCTCCCAATCCTTTCAGCTAAGCATTTTCCCTCATACTTTACTAAAAGAATTTTAAGCCTTTAGCTGAGAGCTCTCTCTTCTCTCCTCCACATCTCATATGCATTATTTTCTTCATCCCTGTTTCACATGGTTCTTTTTCTTGCCAGGTCAAACCCCACCTACCTGTATAAATGATCCCCTTCCATCCTGTTTTTTCTGGTAGACTTCCCCCTCTACCATCCCCACTCTCTTAGTAATATGTAACCTTTTCTTATCTACTGACTGCTTCTACATACAAACACTCCCACATCTCCTCCATTCTTTAAAAATCCCTGATTTTGTCTGACAAAATGCACTAGCTGTCATCTTATATCTCCCCTTCCTTTCTTTTAGGAAACCATCTATGTTCAGTGCCTCTACTTCTACTGCTCAGTTCTCCCCTTTAGGTTTTCCTGACACTGTTTCCTCTTGGTTCTTTTTCTCCTATCAAAAGATGTCTCCTCAGTTTGCCTTTCTTAATGTTCATCTGCATCATGTCCCTTAACTGTAGTTGTCTCTGAAGATTCTGTCCTGGCCCTCTTATCTTCCCTCCCCCTTCTGTATTATCTCTCTTGGTGATCTGATAAGTTTCCATATGTTTAGTTATCATCTACATAATTTCCAGATCTATATATCCAGTCCTAGTTTTTCCCTTGAGCTCCACTCTCATATCACCAACTGTCTCTTGGATATCTAGAACTGGATATTCTGTAGACATTTCAAACCCAACATTTTCAAAACAAAATTTACTTTTTTTCTACCAAACTCTCCCATCTTTCTAGTTCTTTTATTACTGTTGAGGATGCCACCATTCTCTCAGTCACCAGGCTTACAATCTCAGTGTCATACTAGAATATGCGTTTACATTCATTCCATATATACAATCTGCTGCCAAATCTTGTCATTTCTGTCTTTCCAACATCTATTTACAGGTCTTCTCACTACTCATGCAGCTACCCCTCTGATTCAGGCCTTCATTACTTCATGCTTAGACAACTGAAACAGCCTTCTGATTTGTCTCCTTGCCTCAAATGTTTCTTCCCTCCTATCCATCTCCTACTCAGCTGCCAAAATGATCTTCCTAAATTTAGTATGTCTGACCATATCACCCTTCTACTTGATAAACTTCAATGACTTCCTATCATCTGTAAGATCAAACATAAAAATGCTATGTTTGACATTTAAAGCCCTTTACAACTGAATTCCTTCCTACCTTTCCAATCTTCTAAATTATTCACCTCATATTCTTATGACCCAATAACAGTGAGCTTCTTAACTGTTCCTTGCACATGATACTTCCTCTCTCCCTACAGAGTTCCTTTTCCATATGCCTGGAATTCTGTCTCCCATCGCTTCAACATCTTAGGTTTCCTTCAAGATTCAGCTCAAATACCACCATTTTCAAGAGGTTTTTTTCCACTCCCTCTCTGCTTCTACTTCATAAGTGTGTATACACATATATATGTAGTATACATGTATATGTGTTTATATAATATACACATGTATGTGTATGTGTGTATACACATATATAACCCATATGTGCACATAGATATGTGCATAATATAAATATGCATGTATGTGTATATTTATATAATTTCCATATATCTAGTTTAAAAATATTTTTGAACTGGACAAAGGTAGATTCAATTTTCTTGGGAAGTAGTGACTTTGATATCACTACAGATCTTTACATGTAGAATGGAGATATTGTTGCCCTGAAGACTTGTCATGTGAATACCCTTTTCCCCCTACTCTTTCTTTCCCAATTAAAGTAAGAGCTTCTTGGGAGAAGGGATTGTCTTCTTTTTTCTTTTTGTATACTCAACACTTAGTATGGTGCTTGGTATATAGTAACTGCTTTTTCATTCACTGTCTCATTCATTAATTCTTTGGTTTTTTCCTCATCTTGTATAAGTAGAATTAGATTCCTTTTGTGATTTCTTCTGACTCTAAGTTCCTATGAATCTAGTTAATAGTGTAACATATTAAAATCTTAGGAAAAGGATATTGTGTTATAATTGAAAGGCAATACGGTAAAATACAAATGAAAGGTTAAATAGAAATGCATAAATAATTAAGATCATTCCTGAAAATAAGTGTATCTTGTGGTCTGAAGCAAACAAGCTGCCACAGAGCTGACGTAGAACACTCTACTATTTCCTAAGGTGTTATTGGTCAGAAGCCAGTGTTTCTAGGAAAAGGAAACACAACAGCTGGTTTTTATGGTTGCTAGGGGGAAGATGAGAGTTGAATTAAATCTGAAGCATTAAGAGGAACCTAAATTGTAATATTTGTTATGCAATCTGAATCTAAATGTTTTATCTTATTGATCAATAACTGTATTATTACTTTCAGCAATAATTATAGTTTTATGACCCTTTAAATTTTACATACATTCTTCCATTTGAATCTCAGAAGAATATTGTAACACAGGAACTATAACTATTATTACCACCACTTAACAAATGAGAAAGTAAGAGCTCGGTGATGTTAACTGATTTGTCCATGGTCACATAGGTAGTTTTAGAGACTGGATTTGAACCCCAGTTTTCTGGACTTCCAATTAAACATGAGCCATTATTGGTTAAAAAAAATAAAATGGTCATCTTAACTTAAATTTTAATAGGTCACGCAAATCATTGTATGACATACTTTTCTTCACAACAACTTCCAGAGAGTCATGTCACATTAATTTTCAGAAGATTTCTTTTTCTTTGCATCCTGGATCCTTGAGTCTACGTCACCATTCTGAGGTTGGCTCTGAGGCTTTCATCAAATTGCTATGTGATATCTACTTTGCTCTTCTCTCTCTCTGTCTTTCATTCTGTCTCTGTCTGTCTTTCATTCTGTCTCTGTCTCTGTCTGTCTATGTCTCTCTCTGTCTCTGTCTCTCTCTGTCTCTGTCTCTCTCTCTCTCTGTTTGTGAGTTACTACTTGTGTTGAAGGTTTGAACTTGCCTCAAGCCTAATCCAAATGAACTGTATCTAGCACTGAACCCAGATAATAACAAATGCTGTCCTAATGTCAATAGACATTTCCTTCTATTTTGGGCATCTTTTTTTTTTCTTATATGAGCATGTGTGAAAACTTTTAAAAGGTCATTGACCCCTATTCCCTGCTAGTTCTGAAATAGCTTCCTTTTTCTTATAGCTATTGATTTTTTTTAAATATTAATATATTTGTTCCTTTCAATGTAACTATAATTTTACTCCCTGACATTCATAATACGAACCCAATTAGTGTAAATTTTAAAAAATCTGCTGAAGTGACCATGTGTATTTGAACTGACTATTCAAAGTTATAATTATATAAAATACTAATAATTTGTTCCAGTCCAATGTAAATATGCAATTTAAATTTGAATAATGTGACTACTTCAGCGAATTGTTTACTTGCCCTAATTGAGACCTACTTGTAACACGTCTGAACATCTAAAGTGTTAGGTGAAGAAAACAATTTCATTCTTCTGATTGTAGACCTTACAAACATCCAACTGGAAGGCTAATATTCTTTCTCTGGTTTCAAGACACATATGGGAATTTTATAGGCCTCAACTATTTATGAGGTATGTTAAAATGTGCATATGCCATATGGTCAATAAATTAATGAAAAAAATCTTTCATTAAGCACCAACTATGTATCAGTCATGGCGCTAGGTGCTGGGAACAATGGTATAGAAGCAAGGCAGCATCTGCCTTCAAAAAGCTGAGATTCTAAAAGGAGGAAACAATGCATAACAGGGGAACAGTGGCCAGGGAAGGGAGATGAGTCATAGAGATAATGAGGGGAGCCACACACACGGCCAGTGTCACCCTTTTTTTAGAAGCAATGCCAATACTGTTATTATGACTCTTTGCAAGGCATAGAGGTTGTTTGCAGTTGTGGTTGTGTGGTCTGTCTTTCGTCCTCAAAGAGGACCATGACATCAGGAAGGTGATGACATGACTTGCATTGAATTAGATGTGAGGCAGGGAGGGTTTAGAAAGCGGAGGGGAGAAAAGGATTACTACTCACACAGAGAAAGGCATATTACGTGATGTCCAGGGTAAATAGTTGAATGGGATATAAAACATAGTCTGGAGCCTGCTAGATAGAATGGTTTAGGGGAGTTCTGACTTACTCATCAGGGTGGCTCAAGACATTGTGAGTCAGAAAGATGTGAGATCAAATCCGGAATAAAATTAGATTCTATTTGTAAAGTGCTTTACAAATCTTAAAGAATTATATAAATGCTAACTAGGTGGTGAAGGTCGATTTCCACTGGAGTTGGAGTCAGGAGAACCTGAGCTCAAGCATGCTTGCCAGGCAACCCTGAGAAAGTCACTTAGCCTCTGTCTACCTCAGTTTCTTCACCTGTAAAATGAGGATAATAATAACTTTTACCTCCTAGGGTTCTTAAGAGCATCAAATGAGTTACTATTTGTAAAATGTAAACCGTAAAGATATAGAAATGCTAGCTACTATTATTAATTAATAAAAATTATTAGTTAATTATGATTATTAATTATTATTAATCATACCTTATATATGAGAAATGCTACAAGTGATTTCTGGATGTGTATTATTGTCATGATTTACTATTATTATTAACCTTACTATCTTCACGCTGGGATTTGTGATTGAGGCTATAACACAGGGAAACACAAATTTCTCTATGACTCGAGTGTTAAGTCTTTGGCTTATCCACATATTAAATGTCTGAACATTACCCTGGGAGATTTGAGACCTAGTTCCTTTTCTTATCACAACCTCTGTGGGCCTGGTTTTATCCTCATCTACAACACGAGAGCCCCAACTAAGTGGCTCAAGGGGTGGAATGCCCCACTTGGAGTCAGGAAGACTCAGGTTCAAGTCTGGCCTCAGACATTTCCTAGCTGTCTCACCCTGGCCAAATCACTTAACTCTGTTTGACTCAGTTTTCTTACCTGTAAATGACCTGGAGAAAGAAATGACAAATCATTTCAGTATCTTTGCCAGGAAAACTCCAAATGAGGTCACAAAGATTTAGGCATGACTGAAACAACTGAACAACATAAAATGAGGAGATTGAATTATGAGATTTGTAAGGTTATTTCTAATTCTGACATCTACGCCTTGGTTGCAAAACCAGCATCTCCTTTACCCCAACTAATGAACAGTTATCAGAAGTTTAGCCTGAACTTGAAAACCACATCCTTTAGAGTAATAATATTTAAGGGAGAGGGTAGAAAAAATTCTAGCCCAGTACCCTCCCTCTCTAAGGAGAGTAGAGTGGAAAAGTTTCTAGGCCAATTTCCTGAGTGGTTGATTCCCTTTAATCCAAAAAGTGACACCCACATATTACATGTGGGAGATCAGCCCTCATTATATACACAATAACAACATTGTTGGCTACTTTTAAAGATTTAAAAGATCTGATCAATATAATGATGGACCACTATTCCGGAGAACCATTGGTGAACAATAGTACTGCCTCCTGACGGAGAAGTGATAAACTCAGGCGCAAAATAAGACATATATCTGTGGATATGACCAATTCAAGAATAAGTTTTGCTTGACTATGCATATCTGTTATAAGAGTATTCATTTCCTTCCTTTTCCCCGTAATATGAGAAGCGAATTGGTAAATAAATTTTTAATTGACAAAAATTGTCAAAAATTAAACAATAATCACTACCACCACAATGAAAAGAACTGTATTCTACTGTTTCATCCTTAGAGGAGGCAGTATTTTCTCAAATAAGAATAAAACTCAAAAATCCATATAGAAAGACACAGTCTCAGAAGTTGTGAGCTGAGGGTTCACTTGGTGGAGGGAGTACGAGATCCCATAGACATAAGGCCACTTCAGCTTTTTAGTAACTATTTATATTCTTTCTTGCTTTTGACTTACTTTTTACATTAAATTCCATCTGAGGGAAGTTGTATTCAATTTCCTTTTCGTTGGGATATCTTAAAATTCTTGCCTATGCAAGAGATGTCTATTTTACTAGATTATCTAGACACTAGTTACCAATACTGGATTTATTTCTCTCATTCCATTGAAAACTGGCTATCATCATCACTCTGCAGAGAAGTTGAACAAAATTCTCTCCCCCTTCCACCGCAATGTGAGTAGATAGTAAACTTTCTGATAAGTTTGCAAGAATTGTTGTTTTTCATCCCTTTTCTAGTTAAGTGCTTAATTGAAAACAAAATGAGTCAAGCAAGACAGAAAACATTTGGAAAACAGAATCACATACAAAGGCCCAAATTACAACTATGAATTGGGAAGTCTATATATACTGCAAGTAGCTGTTCTCTCTTAAAAATGAGTAACTTATGTATGAGAAAAAGAAAAAGGTGTTTATTTCATAATAGACTGTTAGCTCCTCGGCTCTCCAGCTCACTGAAGATGCAAAAGGAATCACTGAGTGGAGGAGAATTAAGAATGAAGACATGCACTGAGATTGGGTTGAAATTTTATAAAGGCAACACAAAATAGGCAAACAGAATGAAACAAGAAAATACTACTGTTTGCATCAGTAATGATAACTCAAAATCCAAATATTGCAAGATAGAAGCTTATTTTCTGAAATTGAATCAAACAATAGTTAAAACACTTGAGACCTAAGTCCTTGGGGATTCCTTGAACAGAAATTATCATCTTACAATTCTGAAGAAGTTTGTCATGGTCCCTAATATAGAGTAAAACTGCATTAAAATTCATAAAGTTTAGTTATCTACTCTTTTATCTAAGTAAAACGATGCTCTCAAAAGCTTATGTATACATTTGCTCCTACAGGTAGTTGCGTATTGCTTATGCAGGCTCATTTAAGTGCTATCCAGTGCCAACGTGCCAACCAATGGAGAATTTGTGCCCTCTGGTGGATAATAGAAGTGATTCAGACTAAGAATTTGAAAGCTAGCAGCTCCCAGAAATTGACCATTACTAAGCCATGTTAAAATTCATAAAAATTGGTTGTATACTGTTTCCCATAAATAAATCAATTCTTCAGAGATGAAATACATTTGTTTACCAATAGAAGATAATATGGCCCCCACTAGAGAATTGATTATACCTTTAGAAGCATCTCCTTAAAAGGCAGTAATAGAGTGAAGTACTAATTATTTTTTAAAGATGTATTTTGTTTTAAGCATTAAAAACCCCTTTTCGTGGAATCTATATGTAAAAAATTAGACATGATGAATATGTGGTCACTTCTAGCTAACAGAGTTAACTAAACTAACTTCTCAAGAAACCAGATGCTACAACATTCTAGCCCAAGATGTTTGATCCTCCTCGGAAAAAGCCTGATTTTCTACCTTGATTATCCTCTACTCACTGATTCCTTTTTTCCATTTTCAGCAAGTTGAAAAATTGTCTCCAAATCCAACAAAAAGTTGGTGGGGGCAATTCTGCTATACAAGTATACTCTGTGTGTGTATCTGTATCAATATATATTTTACTAATTTTCAATCATGTCTAACTCTTTGTGACCCTATTTGGGATTTTCTTGGCAGAGATACTGGAGTGGGTGCCAATTCTTTCTGTAGCTCATTTTACAGATGAGGAAACTGAGGCAAACGGGTGTAAATGACTTGCCCACACTCATGCAGCTTGCGTCTGAAGTCAGGTTTGAATGCAGGTCCTCCTGATTCTAGGGCCAGCACCCTATTCACGGTGCCACCTAGCTGATATATATATAAATATATACATATTTGTACATATACATGTGTCCTTATATACGTATGTATGTGTATATATGTATGCATACATATACACAGAAAGAGACAGAAATAGAGACAGAAAGAAAGAGTGTGGGCAAGAGCATATATTCTTAAAATTTTTAGAGGCCCATAGGCATATGTAGCTAGACTGTTACGCATACATACATATCTGTAAAAAGAGGAATACCTATTAACTGACCCTATCCCAATACAGAGAATTATTTAGGTCAGTTTAACTGTGGAGAGACATTTTAAAAGAGGACACAAAGTAATTGTCACCTTACTTCTCCCTTGAGGTTAAAAAGAAAGCAGAATGAGCCCCCTTGTAAAATACTATTTTGAAAACTTTGCTTTGATGTTAGTAAAGCAAGGAAAAGTAGTTGAACTATAATCTCATTTTACCAGAGTTTTGTTTATCTGGCTTAAGTTAAGGTTAACAACTTTAATGACCTTGAATAACTCCCAATTGGTTCTTCAGACATGACCAGGACACAGTTGTCTATTCCCAGATGGGTGCATCCATCCATGAGGAGGCATCTAGGAGATAGAGTGGATACAGCATTATACTTGAAGACAGAAAGATAAGACAATTAACCAGCTCTATAACTCTGGGCAAGTGACTTTAACTCTCTCAGTCTTAATTTCCTGAGCTGTAAAATGGGAACAAAAATAACACTTTCCTCATAGGGATGTCATGAGGATAAAATAAGAGATGTAAAGTTCTTTGCAAACTTTAATGTATTGTGTAAATACTAGCTATTTAGTAGTAACATATGGAGAATATGATTATGTTTCATATATGTATATATATCGTGTCCCAAAAGTCTTAGTACAATTTTAAGTTTTTGAAAGTACAGTGACTCTCAAATCTGGTTTTGTAGTCAGATTTAGTGTGACCATATCTATATATCTATATCTATACTTATAGCCATATTAATATCTATATCCCCTCTGCTTTGCTCACTAAATTGATGCGCAGTTTTCTGGTAATCTGTTATTCTGTGCCCTGTTTGTTGGTAGCTGTGCTGCTTCTCCTTCCCTTAGGCTATGTAATCCCTTTGATAATACACCATGCTTGCAGAGCCGTCGTATCCTAGCAATCAATAACTACATAAGAACTCCCTGCCTAGCATCATTAGTTGGTTTCCATAAACATTCATTAGACATAAGTCACAGGGGACCCATGGGTTACATAGGAATGACGTTTATGCACATCCAATAAACAATAGAATGACGGAAAGTCAACCCAGGAGAGCTAGTATTTGCTGGAGCTCGAGATGTAAAAGCTTGACTCAAAGTCAAGCACACGCATTTTATATTGGAGTTTCATAATGTGGACTATCCAGTTATTATGTATCAATAATGCTATTGTGCAAAGATATTGGCTAGGGAAATGTTATACAAGACAAAATGACATGACTGCTCAAAGTAGAGGTTTGCCATTTTTTCTATCATTTCTGCCTAAAATTGTATTTCATTTCACCTTCCCAAATAGGAACTGGTAAAGCACTCTTCTCTGTGACCCATCCTTCATCTGTGTATCAATTTGTCTTTTATCCTTGATCTGCCTCCGGTATCCATCTTGCATTTCAAAACTCAATTTTTTTTTCTTTTCCCACTAAGTAATAAAAAATTAGAAAGAAACAATTACCTAGACCTCTCAGAACCTGGAACTTTGGATATCTCAGGGTCAAAGTAAAAAAAAGAGTTTAACATGTCAGGCATACAGATGGCAACAAAGGTCATAAGATTGGGCAAAATCACAAAAACATTGAATCCATTGAGGATAATGGATGAGCTTTTGAGTTGCAGGAAGTGCTTATAAGTACATCAAACCTCTTTAAAGTAAGCAAGCTAAACTAGAGAGTTGTGCCTGGCAATCTAGCAAAGTCATGTAAATGGAAACCCCAAGGCCACTGCTGGGTTGGGAATATTAGTAAATCATCATTTCTCTCTAATATGATACAACATTCATAATTGCAGTTTATATGTCTCTTTTACAAAATGTTTTACACCAATTGTTCCCTTTGAGCCTTACAGATACTACAAATACAGTTATTCCTATTTTACAGATGAGAAAACAGAAGCACAAAGGTTCAGTAACATCTCTAAGACTATAGTACCAGGTAGCTCAAACCTAGGTCTTCCTAATCCCAAGTCCAACATTCAATTCACTACACTAGAGTGTCTCTCACTTCAGTCATTATTAAATGCTTCATGACAGCCTCCATCTATTCTTTCTATCAGTTTGATCATAGGGTTATAGATTTAGAACTGAAAGGGATTTTCAAACTCATTGAGTTGAATTCAGTATAAGATGAGGAAACTAAAGCCCCAGGAGGTTAAGGTCACATACCTAGTAAATATTTGATGCAGAATTTGAGCCCAGGTTTTCCTGACTACAAGTCCAGTTGCCCTATTTACTATAATATTCTGCTCATCAAATGTGAACCTTTTTCCCACACTATGAAAATTTTCAGTTATTTCATGTTGCAATGCAATTAGACAAGTATTTAATGAATATTTATTATATTGTATATTATAGTAATAAAATCAGGTTCCGATTAATATAGATAAAGAATCCTGTTAGTTTTTAGCACTATTTGAATTCTTAGTGCATATTCCATTGGGATAGAAACAATTATTATCTTTTACATAATTACAACTTTGAACAGAGTGAATTTGAATAGATGTGACCACTTCACAGGATTAGAATTCACTTTCTAATTTATTTAATTATTCACACTAATTAAGACCTAGTTGTGAACAGAAAATTATGTGATCCTTTACCCAGACAGCACATGATCATGTTGAGGAGACAAGGTATGTATGAAAATCCCAAGATCACAAGGCACATTTATTCCAATAGAGCCTATAAATTAGCTAGATTTGAAACCACCTAGCTAAACCTTGCCAATTTACAGATGAGGAGACTGAATCTTAGAGAAACTATGATCTGGTCATCACACAACAAATTACTGGCAGGGTTTTAACGAGGACCTAGGAAGAGAGGATGTTAGATGCCCCCTCTTTCCTATTTTACAAATGAGGAAATGAGAGGGTAGAGATATTAAGTGAGTTGATTCAGGTCAGTCAATAAATGTTGGATGTAGGATTTGATCTCAGGGCTTTCTGACTCCAAGTTTATCACTCCATCCATTGTGCCACCACATTATCTCAAGGTCTGACTCCTCCAAGCATGGCACCTTTTCTGCCATCCCAAGAATCAAAAGGTTTATGAAACATGGACTTCTTTTGATAATCATGTCTCTGATATTATCCCATGTTCATACTATCCTGTGCCCTTCTTTTTCAATGGTGGCTTGGTGTATAAACTCCTGCAGGGAAATAGGTCCCTAGTGGATCCTGACTTTATAATTGAATAAATAATGTCTTTCAGTCATCAATCAGCTTGACCAATGTTTCTCATCAAGTTTCCATTCTTCTAAAGCACTTTGCCTCTGATTTGGGGTTGAGGAGAAAGCAGATGTCTCTTGAAAGGTCTTGCAATATTTGTAATATTAAATTATGGTTTTCTTTTCTTCCTTGAGTGAATTCTGATGTAAGGGTAAGGGAAATCAGTGAACGAGAACTAGTCCCCATTGTTCATGTAGCCTCAAGCTGAGGACAGTACCCCTTCTTGGACTGTTTAGGAGAGTGACACAAGAGAAAGAACAGTCACCAAGAAAGTTGCCAAGGCCAGAGAATTGCCAAAGAAATCCAGAGCCTATTTCAGTAGTGCTCCAGCTTGTGGATCCTAATTCAAACAGAAGGTTTTGTATACTTGAAGACAGTGTTTGCCAGATCAACAAAGCCAAATCAGAGCAATTCCTTATGGTGACCTCTTTGAGAGTTCCACTCACTTAGGATAAGTCTCAATGGAACAGGAGTCAGAATGGGACTTAGAGCATGGAGAACAACTGAAATATGTAAAATCATTGGAATGGGTTGGATTGACACAGCCAACCATGTCAGTGATTAAACTCATCGCATTTTTCACCCATATTCATATTCTCAAATGTTGTCATAACTTTCTTAGAAAAAGGAATGAATAGATGGAGTCTGAATGCAGATCGAAGCAATTTTTAACTTTATTTTTCTTATTCTTGTTTAATCCTTTTTCTTTCACAACATGACTAATAGTGAAATATGTTTTGCATGACACCACATGTATAACCTATATCAAATTGCCTGCATTCTCAATGAGGAAGGAGAGGAAGAAAGAAGGGACAGAATTTGCAACTCAAAATTTTTTAAATGAATGTTAAAATTCTTTTTTACATGGAATTGAGAAAAATAGAATATTTTTTTAAAAAAGAAGGAATGGGTGTGGGGAAAGAAATGCTAATATTCTCAGTTTTAAACATCTTGCTCAATGCCTTTTTCAACATTAGTAAATATTATAATCTGTAATTCAGATGATGTTGCTCTGAAGTTACTGGAGTTGCGTTGTGACATTTTCATCTGCAAACAAGTTGGATCAGATATTATGATATTCTTTCTACTTATAATTTTCATGGCAGTGGATAAAGTATCAAACCTGTAGTCAGAAAGACCTAAAAACTTAACTCTGACAGCTGCTAGTTGTGTGATCATGGACAAATTACTTCCTTTCCTCATTTGTAAAAAGAGGATCATAATCCCTGGAGTACCTACCTTCTGGGGCTGCAGAGAGGTTTACTTGATACCATGAATGTAAAACATTGTAAGCTTTGAACAACTAAATAAATGGCAGTTATTATTGTAGTCATTAGATTGTGTCTAGTTATATTATTTGATTATTTAATAGAGCCACTCTTTTCAACATCTACTGGACTTGTGACAAATGAAGATACACTAGCTTCTACTTGTTTGGAAATGTTGGCGTAGTGACCTCCCAAGTAGGTCCTGTGATGTGTGAGAAGAGATTCATATACTTAGGATGTATTTTAGTTCTACATCACAATGGCTTACCCCAATGGCCCCATCCCTAGGAGGCACACATCCCTGTTGTACTTTCCACTTGTGTTGTATTGTTCTGACAACTGTAATTTGAATCAGACCTGAAAAAGGTCCAGAATAAAATATATTTTGATAGTAAAAAAAAGAAAAGAAGAAAGGAAGGAAGGAAGGAAGGAAGGAAGGAAGGAAGGAAGGAAGGAAGGAAGGAAGGAAGGAAGGAAGGAAGGAAAGAAGGAAGGAAATCCCTCAATCAATGGGTGGTATATTTCACAATTAACAGGGAATACTTTTGGACATTGAATTGTAGACCATTCGAGGACCATAAATTTATGTGGTTGATGGAAAACAAGGCCCCTTTGCTTAGTCAAAATAACAGCTACTATTTAAATGAAGAAAACATTTAATTTCCATTTGAATAATTTTCTTCTTTTCAGGAAGGCCATGACATTATAAAGTAGAGCTTTTTATAAGTGACCAAAAAATTATCACAGCTCTTTCCAGTCATATTGCATACCTGCAATATGATTTAACGCCTGATTCAGAGTCACCGGTTTCTTTAATTAGGTGAATGGCTTCATTTTTCTTAGAAAATAGGTAAATTCCAGTTGTGTTCCAATTTAACATCTTATATAGTTTTAAGAACCCACTAAATTTCCCCTCGGCCTCAAAATGTAATACAAATGAGGGACAAGAAATTCACACTTTCTTTAATCATAGAGGCTGTTGCCATCTCATCAACTAAAATCCATACATTTAGTTTCACAATGAAATATGTCCCCATTGCCAGATATTAAGAGTTTATTATAATTAACAATACTAAGATACCAAAATTCAAGTCTATCAATTTGGTTTTCCTTCCACCACTACCAGTTAGGTGCTCATTTATTTATTTATAAACAACACAATATTCTTCTGCACTTACAATTATGTATGCTGCAAAATTTATATTAAAATGGGTATTTCAAAAGGATAAACATGAAATAATATTTGAACATAGAATGAACAGAGAGCCACCAGAATTTATTGGAAGAATTGAGTGATGTGAATCTCAGACCTGAGTTTTAGGAAAATCACTTTGGAAGCCATGTGCATGATGGATTCAGGCAAGGAGAACAGCTAGACTACAAACAGACCATCTGATAGGTGACGAGGGTGTAAACTAGGCTGGTGGCCATGTGAGTGGAGATGAGAGGACAGATGCAAGAAATATTATTTAGAAGTCAATGTGACAAGATTAGCAAGGTGTTCTGAAGGAAGGATTGACTGAACAGGGAGTTGGCAACAAACCAAAAAGAATCAAAGATTATGTCAAGGTTTCAAATCTACATGACTGGAAGAGTGCTTATACCATTTAGAAGTGACAATTGATTTTGAGAAGCTTATGAGTTTAGCTAAAAATCTAATGAGTTTAATGGATGCCAAAGTAGAAATATTTGTTAACTGACTGGAGATATAAGATTTGAGTGCAAGATTAGGGGCACATCTAGAAAGATGGAATGGGATAATATACAATTGAATAAATTTTTAAGAGCTACCTACCATGTGTAAAATGATGTGCTAGGGACACAGGGGTGGGAAACCTGCAGTCCCACCGTCACATATGGCCCTCTAGGTCCTCAAGTGTGACCCTTTGACTGAATCCAAACTTCACAGAACAAATCCCCTTAATAAAAGAATTTTTTCTGTAAAGCTTGTATTCAGTCAAAAAGCTGTACCCCAGGACCAAGAAGACCATGTGTGGTCTTAAGGCCTCAGGTTCTCCACCCCTGGAGTAGGAAATACAAAGAAAAATGAGTCATGATGGTCATGTCTTCAAAGAGTTTCATATCTATTAGAAGAGATGATATGTATACAATAGGAATACAAAAGAGAATGCATATTTCCAGGAGAGCTATGACTAGGCAGCTAGGTGGATAGAGTACAATGCTCAGAGTCTGGAAGACTCATCATCCTGAGTTCAAATCCAACCTCAGACACTTATTAGCTGTGTGAACCTGAGCAAGTCACTTAACCCTGTTTGCCTCAGTTTTCTCATCTGTAAAGATGAGCTGAAAAAGGAAATGGCAAACAGTTCTGATATCTTTGCCAAGAAAACCCCAAATGGAATGACAAAGAGTCAGACACAACTGAAACAACAAAGTATAAAAAGGAAAAAAAAAAAGTTACCCTAAAGAGGGAACAATTACTTCACTGATTGGGGGTGGGAGGAAGAAGAATAAATGCTGGAGAAGCTCAGGGAAAAGGTGCTAATTAAGATGGCCTTGGAAGAATAGGTGAGATTTCAACCAACACAGGCAGGAAGTCAGGAATTATAGTCCAGACGTAGGTTATATGAGGACAGAGGCAAGGAAAGTCAGGACCAGTTCAGGAGCTAGTGAGCATCTGATTTGTCAGAAGTATAAAGAAATTCAAGGGGAATTGTGTGAGATGAGTTTGGAAAAGTAGGTAGGAATCTGATTGTGAACACTCTAGATTGGACTTTATACCATAGAAGAGACAATTCAAGAATTAGTTGGAATCTTGGAATCTCCAGTTTGGAAGGGAGTTCAGAGACCTTGGAGTCCAAACTGCCCAAGATCAAGAATTCTCTCTACTTTATCCCAGGCAAATACAAATCCAGCTTCTGTTTGGACAATTCCAGCCATGGAGAACTCACTACCTCATAACGCAGCTATTCCCTTCTACCACATCTCTAATTATTAGGATACTTCTCCATACATCAATTAGTTATTGGTCAAAGATGAACAGAAGACAGGGACTGAATCTCTGGCCTGGAAGAAATCTGAATCAAGCCCCTTTGGCCCAGATAAAGAAAAGCACACATAGAAGCTTCCCTCACCCCCAGTTTGAGCATTTTAGTGAAATTGATCTCTATTGCATTTTATGGGCTAATAGTTTTATACAGGAACTCCATTCATTCAGTTATTATTCATTCATTCAGTAATTAACCTCTGTTAACTCATCCATTCATTCAAGAGGCATTTATTGTGTCTAATACTACGTGTCAGGAAATCTCCTGGGGATGCAAATGGAAAAAAAGAACCAATCTTTGTCCTTAAAGACTTTTACATGGAAGACTTTCCATTCTTTATATTTTTCACATGTAAACTGATAGGTAAATATAAAATATGTAAAATATGAATATATGGGACAGCCAGGTGGTACAGTGAATAGAACATTGAACCTGGAGTCGAGAAGACCTGCTTTCAAAAATGACCTCAGACGTTTGACACTTACTAGCTGTGTGACCTTGGGCAAGTCACTTAATCCCGATTTTCTTGCCTCTCCCCTCCAAAAAATAAAATAAAATAAAATATGAATACAAAGTAATTGAGGGGAGGCACCTATCCACTATCATCTGGGGATAGATATTGTACTAAATACTTTACAAATATTATCTCATTTGTTACTTACAACAACCTTGTGAGGTAAGTTCTATTACTATCCCCATTTCACACTTGAGGAATCCATAGCACACAGAGACTAAGTAATTTTCCCAGGGTCACACAACTAGTAAGTCCTGAGATCACATTTGAACTCAGGTTTTCCTGACTCTGGGCCCAGCACTCTATACTAAATCTCTACAATTCAAAGAATGTAGAGAGTCTGTGTTACTGAAACTTTCTCTTTCTGTTAGTAAGATTTCATTAGAAAAGTGAGGAAAATAATTTAAATTCCCTGATATAGCACGTCTGATCCTCCTGTGCTATATAAGAAGTTATATCCAAAATTCTGAGAAAACTAGTAGAGAGAAAAATATTAAAAGCATTATTTGGAAAGTGCTGGCCAATAGTTAACGCATGTCAGTTTCACGTCAGTAACTACTTTTGAATATATTACAACTGGACATCCTTGAAATTTAATTGTGAGATTGAAAGCATTTCATTTAAGTCTCTCAGGCAGAATTGTGTTTCATTCATGAAAGAAGGAAACATTTCTGAATGTAACACCCAGTAGAGTAAAGCAAACTGAGTTCAACTTCTTAGCGTATTGAAAAACAGAGATTTTTCAACTGGTATTTTGGCAAGGTTTACTCTCTGGCTCCAGGCCTGTTCATTTGGAATGTGAACACATTCATAAGAGCGGACAATATCCTCCTCTAGGATGCATTCACAATGTCCTACTTATTTGTATATCCTGTAGTGAAGAATAAAACTTCCATTTGAAATAGGTATTCAGAAAAGGTTGTCAAAGTAATTCCTTCTGCTTAAAACCCTTTACCTCATCCACCAGTGTTCTGAGCCACTTGGATGGTGAATAACCTATACATCCAGAAACAAAAGTCATTCTGAGGCAATTCTGGGAAGCAGAGCAAAAACTTGACAAGGAGTGAAGAGACTTGTATTTTGTTCCTGGCCCTTTCATTAACTTGCTCTGCAGGGAAGTCACTTAACCTCACCATGTTTGCATTTCTACATCTGCAAAATTGTGATAATTTCTCATTTTGTATCATGAGCTCACTGGATGGAAGGCATGGGTTTCCTTACTTCTACTTTCCCCCAAAGGGCAGCAAAAGTCTGCTGATATCTTTGAGCAGCCCAAAATTTGAGTTTTGTGAAACAAAAGTCAGGCCTTTCCGATATGAATCACAAAATATATATTTTTTCAATTCAATGAGCATTTATTAATTGTCTATTATGTGCACAGTATTGTATACTAGACTCAGGATACAAAGACAAACAAGAAAGTACGTTTTTTTCTCTCAAGGAGCTTACATTGTACAGGAGAGATACAACATGTATACAAATAAGTAAATACAAGGTAATTTGAGAAGGGGGACTATCACCTTCTAGGGCAGAGCTTCATAATCTTTTGTGCATGCACAATTTGGTATTCTAGTGAAGCCTGGGAACCCCTTCTTGGAATAATGTTTTAAAATAAATTGAATAATATGATAAATAAAATAAAAATATAATAATGTAATAAATGAAAGGAATGCTAAATTTCACTTAGAAGATAATGAAAATAAAGATGTCAAATTTTCCTATGTAAGTTCACAGACCCTTTGAAATCTATCCCTGGCTCTCTTAGGGGCAGAGCAGAGGATTCATGGATCCCAGGTTAAAAATCTGTATGAACTAATGGGATCAGGAAATGCCCTAGTGTCCATTTCAATAAAAAAATTAGTTTCTTCCATTAGTGTTGGGATTTTAAAAACCCTCTTAAGATTTCAATATTTCTTTAGCGAATGAGACATAAAAGTGGTCACAGAGCTTCTAATCTCTTTTTTCCACAGTATTTTGGTGCTACCCATAGAGTACAATTCTGAGGCCAAGAAAACTAAGTTCATGTGAGAATATGAACCACCATATGACATTCATGCAAAGTCCACCACAGAGTAAGGTAAGAAGAGAGGCAATCTGGTATGCAAGGACATTGGATGTCAAATCAGAAAGCATGAGCTTGAGTGCTAGTTCTGGCTTTTATTAGCAATGTGACCTGCTAAGTGAAACTCACTGAAACTCACCAAGGCTCAGCTTCCTCAGCCTTAAAATGGGGGAGATGATACTTCTACTATATACCTCACAGGTCATTGAAGAACCATAGTTAAATGCAATCTATTATGCTTTAAAACAATCCCAGAATTGGTCAATATCTAGGAGAAAATGAATGGTAGTTACTAAAATATTTATAAGTAACTATCAATTTGCCTCTGAAAAACTGGCATATTTGGGAGGGGTATTCCATTGTCCATGGAACAGTGTTCATTTTGAACAGTACGCATTGCTCAGAAGGAAGGTCTATTCCATACCCATTGGACTCCTGTAGTTCTTTTCTCAGACCTGAAAGATGATAGCCAAGATATGACTCTTCCTACCTCAGTGTCTTCCTTCTATAATATGATAATAACATCATGACTTTTGACCTACCAAAGTATCAGGAATCATAATCTGAAATCTGTAAAGCAATTTTAAAGTTTCAGGCAAAATTTTTTTTAAAGCACATATTGTTTAATGTTCTCTCATTAACTTTTGCCAATGTCTACCCAGTCCAAAGCACTTATAATTAAAATTAGGAAGTAGAGGGGAAAATTATTTTCAACACATTTCAAATCCACTCAAAAATTCCATTAAATTCTCAGTGGCATATTCAGAAATCCAACATGACACACTTAATTCACACAGAGATGTCAAAAGTCTTTTGGTAACATAGTCCAAATACAAAAAATAAAAGCAGATTATAACTATTTTCATTTCCTCAGCCCTCAGGGCTCAGACTTGGACAAGAGTCAAGTCAAGAGGGTCATTATTCCTAAACAGAACTCATCAGATTGTATTGATAATCCAGTTACTGAGAAGGGAAGAGGGGAATCAGAAGCAAGGAAAGTATCTTTCATTTAAAATCATGTCTGGAAAAAAGGTAATAGAAAGAACAAAAAAAAAAAGTAGGCATAAAGTCATGAGGTGATGAAAAAAAAGATACATGACCACCCAAAAGCCAGTGCCTCAGACTAAATCACTTTGCATTTGTTTCATATATACTCATACACATAAAGTCCATGCACCTCAAGGGCAGAGACTTTTTTTACTTTTAATCTTTTATCCCCAGCACTTAGTCCAGTGACAGCAAACAGAAGGCTCTTAATAATTGTTTATTGATTATTTGATTCATTGATGGGTAGCAGTTAACCTGAATCCATCTTTGCTAAAGCCATTTTCCTCTTGTATTGTCTTCAGTAGAGGTAAGGGGGAGCTAAGTTCCAACTACATTGTGTAAGTAACTCATACGTACTTACATACATCATATTCTTTCTTGAGGATGCATTGATCTTGGTTCCTTTAGCCATTATCTCATGATCTTACTTATCATCTCTTCAAGTTATTTTTGGGAGGGAAATGTATCACAGGATCAAAAGTTGGGGGAGAGCCGTTCGGATGAAGAGGTAACACATTCAAAGAGTAAGTTTGGTTAGATGGGCAGATTAGGTTTCAGAAGCCAAAGGAAAGTTATTTCAGAGGTTGACTTAGTTGCCTTATTGCAAACCATTACCTCCCCCACCTTGTGAATGAGATAGGTTCTGTTCTACTATTTTTAACTTGAACATGAATTTCAATCTCATGTCACTTTGAAAATATACACCAGAAACCATTCCTATCCTAGATAACAGCTCTGGAAAATAACTTTAAAGTCATAGCCTCACTACAACTATTTAGGACCACAAACAACTCTCCAGACTTCCTTGTCATCTGCGGGAATAAGACCACAATGATATGCTCTACAAAGTTTATTTCTAAAATTAACACACAAACCACAGAACGGCTAGAGGGGACCAACCCAGGGTGAATTCTGCACCCAGAGGCCACGGAATATTGGAGCGAGGGAGATTTCTGTTCCGGAGAGACCTGCAAACCTCTCGCGGGGGCGCCGGGACGGGGAGCAGAGGGCAGCCCTGCCGCGGCCACGACACCGTGAGGAAAAGATCCGAGAGGGCTACCGGGACGGGATCTCCAGCGGCCACGTGGGTCCCCCCACCCACAGAAGGACCTGCAAACCTCTCGCAAAAGGTCCGTCGCGCTGCAGACGCGGAGCCCAGCCCAGACCTGCAGCGGCCGCGGCTCCAAGAGGCACAGATCTGAGAGGGCTCCAGAGACGGGATCTCCAGCGGCGGCACAAGCCCCCCCACCAACAGGTGACTGACAGGGGTAGGTGAGAGAGTCTCTTTGGCGGGTTGAGAGGGGAGTGGGGTGCCCCCATGGCTCGGTCCCCCCAGGAGATAGAAGCTGAGAGGTGGCTACAGACAGGGGCTCCCCAAACGGGCGGGAGCCTGGATCCATTGTGGAAGGTCTGTGCATAAACCCCCTGAGGGAACTGAGCCAGAGAGGCGGCCCTGCCCCTGACCACCTGAACTTAATTCTCACACTGAATAGCAGCCCTGCCCCCGCCAAAAACCTTAAGGCGGGAAGCAGCATTTGAATCTCAGTCCCCAAATGCTGGCTGGGAGGACCAGGAGGCGAGGTGGGTGTGAGGAGAACAATCAGAGGTCAGGTCACTGGTTGGGGAGAATGCCAAGAAAAGGGAAAAGAAATAAAACTATTGAAGGGTACTTTACTGGAGAAAAGACACTTCCTCCCTTCCTTTCTGATGGGGAGGAACAATGCTTGCCATCAGGCAAAGACACAGAAATCGAGGATTCTGTGTCCCAGCCCACCCAATGGGCTCGGGCCATGGAAGAGCTCAAGAGGAATTTTGAAAATCAAGTTAGAGAGGTGGAGGAAAGACTGGGAAGGGAAATGAGAGGGATGAGGAAGAAGCATGAAAAGCAGATCAGCTCCCTGCTAAAGGAGAACCAAAAAAATCTTGAAGAAATTGGCACCTTGAGAACTAGCCTAACTCAGTTGGCAAGGGAGGTGCAAGGGGCCAATGAGGAGAAGAATGCTTTCAAAAGCAGAATTAACCAAATGGAAAAGGAGATTCAAAAGCTCACTGAAGAAAACAGATCTTTCAAAACTGGAATGGTACAGATGGACGCTGAGGACTTTATGAGAAAGACAGATATCTCAGAACATACCGCGCAGATTCGAAAAATGGAAGATAATGTGAAATATCTTATTGGAAAAACAACTGACCTGGAAAATAGAATCAGGAGAGACAATGTAAAAATTCTGGGACTACCTGAAAACCATGATCAAAAGAAGAGCCTAGACATCATCTTCCATGAAATTATTTCTAAAATTAAAAAAATTGGAAATGATCTGCAAATCTAAAGGGGGTATGGCAAGTGCCTGGTGTGCTATCTAAATTTTAGTTGTTATTGTTATCATTATTATATGAATATTTAATTATTTTTATTAGAATTTTAGTTTTTAATTAAAAATTGAGTTAGGTGGTGCAGTGGACCTAGCCAGTCTCAAATACTTATTAGCTATGTGATCCTGGGCAAGTCATTTAAACTATCTTTTCCTCAATTTCCTCAACTCTGCGATGGGAATAATAATATTACCTGTCTCCCAAGGTTGGCATGAGGATCATACAAGATGATATTTGTAAAGGGGGCTGTGCTTGGTACATAATAGGTGCACAATAAATGCTTGTTCCCTTCTACTCTCCCTCTCCCTCCAACCTACACCCAGTTGAGAAAAAATAATAATTTGCAGTAGGTCTTCACTAAAGTAGGGAAAAAATTATGTCACTAAAATTAACAGCTATCATAAACATAAAGAGAATTGTGCTTGGTATTGAATCAGTTATTATTTTATTGACTAAATGCTGTTTTCATAATAATACATTTTATTAAATTAAAACTAGGGTTATTAACTAGCATAGCATTTTTCATTTAATCTCCATTTTCTCCCAGAATAATTGGCCTGGTAGATGCCTATGGGTATGTGATTTTGAAAGATTATTACAAATGTGCTGTCCAAGGGCAAAGGTATTATTTTTTCCATCCTTAAAATCATAGACTAACATTATCCAATTTAAATACATTATGGTTCACTTGATTATCGTGATTTTAGTGACTACATTGCACTGCTATAGAAAAAGGTGAAAATGGCTAAAAGACTAAATTAGATTGATATGCCATTGTGAAATGTGTCATGGCAAATGCCACTATGGTGAACAAGTCCCAAGATGGTGATCTGATGGATATGATTTGTTATTATACAGGAAATTTATAAGTATTATCAATAATTCAATCAATAAACATTTATTAAGTACTGTGCTAAGCACTAGGGACACAGGCAAAAGTGAAAATAGTCCCAACCCTCAAGGAGTTGATGATGTTCTAATGGTGGATACTATTGGCTCATTGTTGTTCTTTGTTCTAGAAGAGGGTCAAAATGACATCACTATGCTAGAGTCAAGTTTCAGTGTGTCTGACTATGGCTGAGCAGAGCTGAGAATGCTCTACCACAGGTCAGGCACAAATAAGTCTGTGTGAACATTTGGGGAGGATTCTCTGAATTTGTACATTCTGTGTTTCCTCTGAGCTGTTTCAATTCTGCTCTGCTCATAGAGCACAATGTCTTCTCTGATATGGGCACACCATGCTGAGCGGTTCTGTGCCAATGTGTCCCATGTCACACAATCAGTTCCAGAGTTCTTAAGTGATATCTTGAGAGTGTCCTTGTATCACTTCTTCTGACCACCATGTAAATGCTTGCCCTGTGTGAGTTCTCCATAAAATAGTCTTTTTGGCAAACAAGTAGACACATAATATATTCAAAATGAATGCAAGGCAGTTTAAGGAGAGAGCACACTAGAACATGGGAGGATCATGAAAAGCTTCATGTAGTAGGTGGTACCTGAACTGAGCCTTGAAGGAAACCAAGAATTTTCAGATTTGCAAGTGAGGAGGGAGCAGACAGCCAGAGCAAGGGAATGAAGACAGGACATAGGATTTCATGTAGATGGAGCAGTAAGTTAGTATGTGTAAAGAGTATGGAGGGTAATAATGTATAAGAATACACATATATGTATATATACATATGTATGTATATGTGTAAAGAGTATGGAGGGTAATAATGTATAAGAATACACATATATGTATATATACATATGTATGTATATGTGTAAAGAGTATGGAGGGTAATAATGTATAAGAATACACATATATGTATATATACATATGTATGTATATGTGTAAAGAGTATGGAGGGTAATAATGTATAAGAATACACATATATGTATATATACATATGTATGTATATGTGTAAAGAGTATGGAGGGTAATAATGTATAAGAATACACATATATGTATATATACATATGTATGTATATGTGTAAAGAGTATGGAGGGTAATAATGTATAAGAATACACATATATGTATATATACATATGTATGTATATGTGTAAAGAGTATGGAGGGTAATAATGTATAAGAATACACATATATGTATATATACATATGTATGTATGTATGTATGTATGTATGTATGTATGTATGTGCTCCCTGCCTGGATCCAGTTCAAGTGTTCATGTAGAAGCTTGGGATGAGCTTTCTATCATCATACAATATAAGCCCAGAACATGGCAAGCTTGTACTGTATGATGATAGAAAGTCATCTAGCTGGCTTTGGAGGCAGAAGAATTAATGACTCAGAGAGTTCTAAGTCAGAACTAATTCTTAAGGGCAGACCACCTTTGTTGCTCTCTTCTGAAGGTGGGGGAGGCAGAACTTGGAATTGGTTCCAAGAATAGGGTATGGCAGGTGCTGCATCTGTTTAACCTAGCTTTTTTATGTTTGTTCTTTCCTAATCTTGGGCAAATGAATATTCTGAGTGTGGGGGCAAAGTTGTGTGAGTTCAGGAGATCCAGAGATATCATCAGACATCCCACAGGTAGTTGAATAGTAGCAGTAGCCACCAAAACAGTAATCGTTGATGACAATGGAAGTGTCACTGTAGAGTAATGTGAAAAATACAGTCAGAAAGAATAGTTCAAGCTTTAGGGAGCATGACTCCTAGTTATGGAGAGAAATTCTGGCTATAAACTTTTGTGTTCTTCCTTCGTTTTCAAAGAAAACCATGCCATCAGAGAAATGATGACATGACTTGCACTTGACTTTGTTTTGAGTGAGGGAGGGCTGTGCAGGTCACCAGCCTCACTTTCTCCTCCTGAGCCATCTAGATCCAGTGACCAGATATTCATCAGGATGACTGGAGATGGCCCAAGATGCAATGGAAGACCTTGACCTTTTCCACCTAAGGCCTATTCAGATACTCACTTAGAGTGTGATGATGCCCATTCATCGAATAGGCCTCTTTAAGAAGTAATCAGAGAATGGCCTGATTTTTCAAAAGAACTATATATATATATATATATATATATATATATATATATATATACATATATATATGTAAGTCAAGCTAGAAGGGAAAGAGCAACAGAGAAAGAGAGAGAGAGAGAGAGAGAGACAGAGAGAGAAAGAAAGAAAGAGAGAGAGCATAATTGTTAAGAACATGTGTACAAGTTGATGTAAGTGGAATGAAAGTTTTATGGACTTTTCAAAAAAAAACCAAGATACGTCTTTGTTTTAGGGAGAATTTTTAGGTCATGAAATTTAAATATGAATGAAATGTCTAATTTCCCAAAGGCAAGCTAGGGCAGAGAGGTAATGCAATGGATAGAGTGCCAGACTTGTAGTCAGGAAAACACATCTTCATGAGTTCAAGTCTGGCCTCAGACAATGACTTTGTGATCTTGGGCAAATCACTTTACCCTGTTTACCTCAAGCACTCCAGTATCTTTGCAAGAAAACTCCCAAGTGGGATCACAAAGAGTCAGATACAAACAAAAATGATTGAACCAAGGCAAGCTATTTCAATTTCTTCCTTCTGTTTAATTCTTGAAATAAATTAAATTTGTAGTAACTATCCACTATGTGCATATATATGTCTACATATATGTATGTGAATATGTATATATGTGGATATACATACAGATGTATTGCACATCTGATAGTAATAGTATATATGTATATATGTATATAGATTGTCCTAGATCCTAGATACAGATACAGAGATAGCTACTGATGGAAGAATAAACTCTATAGGCTGTCCTTATAACTTCATGGTGTAATCTGGACAATTCATATTCTTCATCCACTTACTATTTCCTGTATAGATGGAGATGTCAAACTCTTTGGAATAATTATAGATTTTGCCCAGGAGTCTCTGCTATTATCCTAGAATTAGCGTAATGAAAATAATATCATGTATAATCACAAGCATGTAGAGGACATTACCACATATAAGAATCCCTCCTCAGTTTGGATTCTTCTAGATCTCCTGCATAAGAGTTGTGAAGACCTTCAGTAAGTACTCTTTTTTATGCCATCTAGTATCAGAAAGTTATCAGTTAGTCAGTCAGTAAACATCTTTAAGTGCCCACTTTATTCCAGATAAGTGTTGGGGATACAAAAAGTTTATATATACACACATACATATGTATGCAAATACAGGCATATATGTATATGTGTAGATATTAGTACTTATTGCTGTCATTAGAATGCAATCCCCTCTTGCGTAAGTGTTTCATTATTTCTACTAAGTGGCAAAGTAAATAAAGTAGTAGACTTGGAGTCAGAAAAAATTGAGCTCCAATCCAGCCTCGGACACTAGGCAAGTCATTTACCTCTGTCTGCCTTAGTTTTCTCATCTGTAAAATGGGGATGATAATAGAACAATAACATCTCAAGATTATTGTGAGGATAACATGAGATAACATTTGTAAAGCATTTTGCAAACCTTAAAACACTATATAATTGCTACATTCCTCTTCCTTCTCCTTCTTGTTTGTAGTTGTTGATTGCTTATTAAGGAGTATTACATAACTTCCTGTGTGTCTGAAGGACTCATGTTAGCAGAGAGTCATTAAGGTGGTGTTTTACCTTATCAAAAGGTAGGGGAAAACTAACAACAGCTAGTCTAGAACACACTTCTTGCCAATAATTAATATTTTGTTGCTAAAGAAGGAAGAATAGATACTTCAAAAGAATGTGATCACACTATCTTAGAATTTGTATGAAAGAAAATAGGAAAGCTAAGAATAGTCTGAAATATGCCTTAGATTTATAGAGAACATATTTCAAAGGGTTCAGAGAAAATACAGGTTCCAATCCCATGAACTGGAGGGAAGTCAGTCCAACAGAGATGGAAAGCTCCCAAAGTGAAATTCTGAGAAAATCAAGACAAACAATTCTGATTAGGAAGAAAAGAAACTTGTCTAAAAGATGAATGTCCATGCCCTGGAAAGTAACCAACCAATTTAGATTGTTTAAATGCATGTACAGAAGATGGAAGGAAGAATAGGTAATAGAGAATGAATGTAAAAGGAAAGCATGGTCCTAGGCAGAATAATTTTAAGAATGTTAAAGCTAAGAAGGATCAATAATTGGATATCTGAGGATAACACAAAGGGTTTAGCATATGCATGTACAGTTTTTGTTTGTTTGGCAACACTGGGAAAAGGAGAAAGATCATAGAAGGAGCAGGACCTTTGCTCAGGGTATAACGGACAGTGCTCATAGATAATTGAGAGGAGATTATACTTCTCAGTACTTATTTTCCCCACCAAGGAGAATGATCTGCCTGTAAAGGCTGCAATAAAAATGGTTATTAAAAAGCTGAATACTAGGAAGATAGTAAAACATGACCTAGATACCTTTGATGAGTTCAAGTCACCAAGCATAAACTCCATCACTGAATAATTAAAAAACTGGAAGATCCATAATGGAGGACCCTGCTCTCCAGGGCAACTGAAGTCTTTTTCCCAGCTAAGCTGCATTTAAGTGAGGAAGCAATAACTATTGTAAGCCTTCTGATGTGGATAGTGTCAGAAGCCTACTATCCCATACCAGGTTAAAATGAAGTCATGAACAACTGGGAGAAGATGACAACATACTAGGACTCATTGTAACCCAGAGCCCTGTGCAAACACCATTGTGAAGTTTGGAAATGTACCACTCTGGGGAAAAATAAATAAGAATGACCTATAAACTTCCCCACTTCCCCTAGGAATCTAGAAAGGAATCTCTGGAGACCTAAAGTGATCCTGGGATAGACAAGTTAAAGTAAGTGGAAGGTAGAGCCTGGCAAAGCTTTTGGTGGGATCCATTCCAACACACTGAGCCTGAGTCCAGCAGTGCCTGGGAGCAGCAGTGCCTAAACCCAGTCACAAAATGTGTAGCTATTGATCCCAGTCTGACAGGGCAGATTTTGGGTGTTCAAGGTCAGGTCCAGCGTAGCACAAGTTTACCTGAGCCAAGCTTCAGGAGAAAGGCCCCAGGCAAAAGTCAACCCGACTAGTCTGTGGTAGGACCCCAGCAGCACACAAGGACTCACTCAAAGTCTACGGGAAGGGAAGCACTAGAATCCTATGGCAGGAAAAATGTCAGAGATAATCTAAAAATAACTATCTGAAAAACACAACTTAAAAAATGTATAGATAACATTTCAAGAAACCATAAATGAAAATTGCTTGTGTTTTTGCTTTGTTGTTGTGTCAGTCTTGTCCAACTCTTCATGACCCCATTTGGGGTTTTCTTGGGAAAGATACTGGAGTGGTTTGCCACTTCGTTCTCCAGCCCATTTTACATAGGAGGAAACTGATGCAAACAGGGGTAAATGACTTGCCCAGGTTCACACATCTATTAAGTGTCTGAGGTAGAACTTGAATTCAGGTCTTCCTGACTCTGGGCAACGTGCTCTATCCACTGCTCCACCTAACTGCTGTTCAGGAAATATCCCTTTTGTAAAAATTTCACCACTATTTAATGGGTTAAATGACACTAGGCCAATAATCACTAGGACAATTTATGACATAGGAGAGATCCTAACTGGTGATTGATATCAGAGAGAACAATGAGGACTTGAGCTGAGAGTATTAGAAAGCTATCCCCAGCCTTCCAAATGGACAGGTAGGGAAGATATAGTCTTGCTCTGAGAATCTCACTTACCTTCAAGAGGAGGAGTTGGCACAAAGACCCCCTAGAGCCTGTATGCGCTATACTTCATAACACATTTTGCCAATAAGCAAAGTACAAGAGGCTATTAAATATAAGGAACCTATTTGAAGCTATGTAAATAATGAGTGGAAATACACAAAAACAACCTGTTTTCCATGTGCTAATGGTAGTAAATTATACCTTGTCATTGAGAGAAGAGTATCTGCTAGGTACTAGGGGGACTTCGAAACTGGATTAATTAATGCAGTCCTTGCTCTCAAATACTTTATCCTCCCAGGGAGAAGGGAATGGGATTAAACAATTCAATTCAACAAACAGGTATTTAGCTCATGTAAAAATGATTGGTTTGATAAAGCCACATTTTCAGAGTTGGTGAAAAAGTAAGAGGGAGCAACTATTAGGACCAAATCCTAAGGAAAACAAAATCACAATTTAAAATGACTTTGGCATATTGGAGAAGAGATTAGAAATAAACAAAAAAACTAATGCAGTTTTTGCATTTTAAAAATCCCATTCATCTTGATAAGGAAGAAAAATCTCAAATGCTATTCAAGATCTCTTATTGAATTGGTCTTAATATTTAAAAATTAAAAGCCTGTCTTATGTGCCATTTAAGTTCAAGTTTAAAGTCTGGGAGAAACATTTCTATCTTTTTTTCTTGAAAGAGACCTAAAATGATTGACTTTAGTATTAGCCTATAATAATGGTAATAATTCTGTCCCTTGGGTAATTAAGAAGAAAATTTTTTTAAAAGGGAAAGAGAAACTACTAATGACTTTAAGTTCTTACATTTTTTCATCTATGATGTGAAAACTACAGAAATTAGAAATTGATAGATGCAAAACCAATGAATTAAATTATTTCCTATATGCCCAAAGGGCTATAAAACTGTGCATACCCTTTCATCCATCAGTACCACAACTTGATTTGTATCCCAAAGAGATTTAAAAAGTGGGTGGAAGAGAAACTATTTGTACAAAAATATTTAAAGCAGCATTCTTTGTGTTAGCAGAAAATTGGAAATTAAAGGGATTCCTATCAATTGGGGAATGGCTGAACAAGTTATGGTACATGATTACAATTGAATATTATTATGCTGTAAGAAATGACAAGCAGGATGATTTCAGAAAAACGTGGAAAGACTTATATGAACTGATGCAAAGTAAAGCAAGCAGAACCAGGAGAACATTGAACACAGCAACAATACTGTACAATGAAGAATTGTGAATGACTTAGCTATTCTCAGCAATACAATAATCCAAGACAATCCCAAAGGACTCATGAAGAAAAGTGCTTTCTACCTCCAGAGAAGAACTGATGCCGTCTGAATACAGATTGAAGCATCCTATTTTTCATTTTCTCTTTCTTTTCCTTCTTTCTTTCCTTCCTTTCTTTTTCTTGCTTTCTTTGAGTTTTCTTGAACAAAAGGACTAATGTGGAAATGTTTTACATGATTGCACACGTATAATCTCTATCACATTGCTTACCATCTTGTAAGAGAGAGGCAATGAGGAATAAAATTTAGAGTTCAAAATTTTTTTAAAAATGTAAAAATTATTTTACATGTAATTGGAGGGGAATAAAATGTTATTTAAAAAAGAAAATATTTCCCAAATATTTGATGTGATTAAATTTTCTCTGTATATCTCACAACTATGATGGCCTTTCTTATTTGAGCTCCTCACCAGTTAAAAACCAACTACTTTGCACTTCCCTTTAAGAGATCTTGCCAAATCGTTTTGCATCTTGGAGCAGAATGACTGTCATTAATAGCATCTTAATAAGAGTGGTTTTATGTCTTAACTATGTAGCTATAATATGTCTGTTCAACCTTCAGAAATGTTGTGTCTTGTCAACTTTGCTTTGGTGGCCAGCAAAGATAGAGAAGAAGGCAAGAGGATATACCAAAGGTTAGAAAAACGAAGCTAGAGCATAAATTACTACAGAAAACATATAACTAATACATGACCAGGAGCAATGAATGCCTCTAATGCTGATCCTTTATGTTCTAAATGACAACATTGTCATGCTTTTCATTTAGAATTGCAAAATGTAGTGGGTACTCTTTGACATGCATGATATTAGTAGTGGGTAATCTTTGGCATGACATGTTTGACATACAAAAGGTTGGAAAGGATGTGACACAGTGAGAAGTGTGCCATTTTGAGAGTCAGAGTGCGTGGGTTCAAAGCCCAGCTCTGCCAATTATTTCATATGAGATCTTTGGCAAAGTTGCTATGTCCCTCTGAACCTTAGTTCCTTATCTACAAAAACAGGGGATTGGACCAGATGGTCTGTACGGTCTCTTGTAGCTTTAACTCTGTGATTCTTCAATAAGATCTTGTAAATCATGATTTAACCATTAAGAAAACTCTATTTTCAAAATGGAACATCAAACTGGTTCATATGAATTCTTCAAACTAAGCAATACCACTATTGTCTTTTATTGTCTTTCCAAATTCATGTGTTTCTTCCATCTTTTGTGACTATGTTTTACAACCATTTGATTTTCAAATACTCCAACAAAGTCCTCTTTGTGTTCAGGCCACTATTGTGCTCATGTACTTCCCCTTCTCTTTAATATTCTTACACTTTACACACATTCCCCTCCTTCCTGCCTCCCCAACCCCTGAATGAGTATCTTGTCACTGTTTCATGAAAAAACCTCAGGGGTCACAACAGGTAGATTGTCATATTCAAGTGTCTCCAAAATATTCCTCTCACTCACTGTCAAATTCTTCAGTGGGAGTTCCAAAAATGTGCTTTATTCTAATTGCAAAAATTAAGAGAAACATATACTACCTTTACTCATACACATTGTAAGAAATGACCCATGGCAGCATTGAGGTGGTTTGGCTAAGAATTGAATTTTCTGAATTATGAATAATACATTTATTAAACTGTTCAAAAGAATAAAGTTCCTTCATAAACCATCTCTTAGATAGCCTTTCTCCACTGTCTATAGCACAACCCACATATCTGTCATTAGGAAAGCAAATCAGACACAAAATTTATGTATCTCCCAAAAAGAAGCAGCTGCTTAACATCTGCCCAGAAATTTATTTTTTTCTCTACATAGCTTCAAAGTTTGTCTAAGTTCCTGCATAGCCAGATAATGGTCCACTTCCAGATTCAAACACATGACTATTTTCTTTTCATATTTTACATTTCTGTGTCTATTCTCTGAAGGAATTCCTCCATTAACCAGAGTTCCCAGTTAACTGGAACTTCTTTTTTGTCTTCCAAAGAGAACAAAGCACAGTACAGAGAAACAAAGTGATGCCAGAAATTCACTTTAAAACACAGGTTATTGCTACGTATCATTTAATGTCAAAGAATCGAACATGTGATAAGCAGGCAGGGGAAACCTTGGAAATTGAAAAAGCTAACAGAACTGGATGCCACCATAAGAGATCATTTCACAGAGGAGGAATCTAAAGCCCACATATGTGATCATATTAATTATCATTTTGAGCATTTGAGCACAGTCTCTGACACATACTGACTTTGTGACCATGAGCAAGATTTCTCAGTGCCTGAGATGATTCTGTAAAAGAAGATGCCTTCCAACATTGTTAAAAGAGATTTTTTTTTCTAACCTAGAAGTTCTAAAAACCAGTGAAATAACAGGGTCAGGCCCTATCCCTTTCCTTGAGTATTTAATAATAATGATGATGATGATGCAACATATATATGCCATTTTAAAGCTTGTAATAATCCTGTACTCTAATTTCCATTTTACAGGCAGAGAAACTTTTATTTTTCATTTTTAAAATTCTTTGGATTTCTTCCTCTCATTAGAATTTTACTATTGCTTCCCTCACCTCCAGGCTTTTATGTCTCTAACTTTAAATTTTTTATGGAGACAAAAAAAGGAAATTGACCACTTTTCTCTCTGTTCACTGTTATGTCTAGAACACTCTTCAGACTCGGAGGACAAAAAAAGAAGAAAATAAACATTTACATAGACCCTACCATGTGCCAGGCACAGTGCTCGGCAATATACAGATATTATCTCAGTTGATCTTCACAACTCTTCAAGGTAGGTGGTGTTACTATCCTCATTTTACAGTGTAGGAAACTGAGGTAAACAGAGGTTAAATAACTTGCCCAGGATTCTAGAGCTAGCAAGTACCTGAGGCCAGATTTGATCTCAGATCTTCCTGAGGCCAGGACCAGTGCTCTACATCCAGTAGCCACTTAGCTTCCCCTATAGCAGTACGTGATCATTACCTAGAAAGGTCCAGCTGGATTATGAAGTCATCATCTTGCTCCAATTCAATCTAACAAGTATTTATTTAGTGTCTACTAAATGGTGGCTAGGTACATAGAATACTAAGCCTGGGTTCAGGAAGACTCATCTGTCTGAGTTCAAATCTGACCCCAGATAACTGTGTGACCCTGGGCAAGTCAGTTAATTTTTTTTTGCCTCAGTTTCCTTATCTCTAAAATGGGCTGGAGAAAAATGGCAAATCACTCTAGTACCTTTCCCAAGAAAGCCCAAATGGGGTCACAAAGAGTTGCACATGACTAAAATATGGCTGAAATGTATAAATGGTCATGATAAAATGAATAGAGAGCGGGTCCCAGAGCATAAAGAAGATATTACATTTCACTAAGGTGTCAGTAGTGATTGAGTTATGTCTTTAAGTCTACTTTCTGGTACTATCAACTTTGTGATTCTCTGCATCTCATTTAAGTCTCAGGCCCTAAGCAACTCTCTAAACTTTCTGAGTTGTAGAACAGTTGTTGATTTGATAGAAGGAGTTTCCTCACCAGGAATTCCCTATGGCAATGAAATCTCAGTTGGGAAAGAAGTTTTTACCATTATAAAAATAGTTGTAAGTAGACAAATGCCTACTGTTCAGATTACGATATTCAGTTATAGTGAGAACTTACATACATGTACATATATCTTGAAAAGTCAGTTTACATAGCTAATGAATTAGACGTACATAGGATCGAAAAAAGGAAGAGCGTTGGTTGTAAGAGTGTCCTGGTAAATGTTTAACAATAACTCCCCAAGCAAGAAAAAAGTAGATAAGACACACTTTTAACTTTAACCTGTATTTTTAAAATTTTCTCCATCACTTTAAGTCTAGACAATCCACAAAACCAAAAATCAAGCCCTGATTTCTATTGTTTGCCAGTTTCCTTAATATTATGCTCACATTGAAAATTGAACAATCCTCTGAGAGTAGCTTCTGGATCTAGTACCACCCCTTCCTGGCTCTATGATTGTAGGGAAATCTGGAAGTTCTTTTAATGACTTCAAGATTCTCCTTGAAGCAAAAGACCAAGATTTTATTACCAGTATTCAACCAATATAGTTGTATAGCCTTGTAATAGTATAGTTTCCAGACAACTGTAAATGAGTACGACTCAGAGAAAAACGGAGAAGCATAGTTTGGTATGACTAGGTTACGAGATTTTACAAGCAAGGAATTACAAAGGAGATCTGGAATAAATTGTAAAATCAAATAAATGTATATGGGAAGAAGACAGCTTGGTCACCTAATGAGAATACATAACCAGCAAGCTATATGGTCCACCGATAGCTTCATTATTAAAACACACAGTTCATTTTGACCTATTAGACTGCCAGTTATCAACATATTTTCATAAACCAAACTTAATTGCTAGATTTGGGCATCATTTACTTTAATGATGGGGAAAAAACAACAACAATTTCTCACCATGGAGATGAAGAAAGATTCCAGATGTGAAAGACCTGTGCAAAGGTATGGAGGCAGGGGAAAATTTTGAAGTCTGGGAATGTCCCAGAAACATCTTTTTCTAACTATTTGCATTTTTTTATCTAATTTTTTAAAAATGCTTATATAAGCCTCTAAGACCAGTGGGGTCTAATATGAACATCTGCATGCCCATTCAGATCCTTAATCCTTCGTCAAAGGATGTTGTTATATGTTGATGGCATTTTTCTTTCACGTTATTAATTTCTAATTACAAAATCACAATGAGAAATTGGAAATAAATGCTGGGGTTTTTTGTTGTTGTTTGTTGTTTTGTGTGTGTGTGTGTGTGTGTGTGTGTGTGTGTGTGTGTGCGTGTGTGGAGAGACATGCCTGGCATCTGGCCAGGTTCAGCAAAATACTAAAAGCTATGTATCAAACTTTTTGGGCCCAGGAAAACCTAAAGTATAGTAAGCCAAGCCCTTTTTCCTCTTAATTCTTAAACCCATGTGCATTTTAAGGGAAATTTAATCCGTATGTTTCTCATTTATTCACACTTAACTCATCATTGCGTCGTTTTGTAATACTCTTTTGATGTCCAACAAGCCTTCTATGTACTTTCATAAGCCTTTTATTTGTTTTGTTTGGTTTTCAAACTAAGAAAGCCACAATTTTTAATTAAAAGAAAAGAAGTTCACAAAACATGAGTTTTAAAATTCTTAAGTTCATTTGCATATCAGGTTCTCTTGGAAATTCAAATTGGTTCTAGTTTTGTTCAAATTCAATCTACCATCTTTCCCTTACAAAGGTTATTGAGAAATGTTCTGGCTAACAGGGATGGAAATTTTCAATGGAATACTAAATAATCCTTTCAAAGCCACACTTGCCTAAATAAATAGGCTTCTAAACCTCTTGCATTTGGGCAGTTTAAAATTCATGAGATAGTAACAACTCATCTTTCATGAAGCATTTCCTACAGGAAATTAGATGGGACAATGGATAAAATACTAGACCTGGAGTTAGAAAGACCTGAGTTCAAATCCAGCCTTAGACACTTATAAAGAATGTGATTCTGGGCAAGTCACTTAATCTCTACCTCAGTTTTCTCATCTGTAGAATGGGTGTAATAATAGCAACTACAACCCAAAGCTGTGAGCATCTAATGAGATAATATTTGGAAAGTGATGTGCAAACCTGAAAATGTGATATTAAGTGCTCATTATCGTTGTTGCATGAAGAATGATTATCAGATGAGATTGTTTAGGTCCACCTTACCTAGACTGGTGAGAAAGTATTTGATGAAATAGATACAAGGAAAACAATGTAAAGATTAATCCAAATAGTTTGGAAATAAACACCCTCTTTTCCCTCTCTTATATTCTTCTCCCCCAAGATAAAGATTTCTTATTGACTAGAACAAAGACAAGGACTGTACCTGTGATTTTGTTGTTACAGGGAGCTCCCAAGTGAGGAAACTCCTCTACCAATACCAATGGGTTTACCTCTACCAAGACAAGTAGCCTTGATATTGGTGATACATGGTAATTGATGCATAATATTAATAGTGATAATAACTTGTGTTTATGATAACAATATTTCCTATTTCTGTGGCACTTTAAAGTTTAAAAAGTGCTTCCTCATAAGCAAAAAGTAAGTAGCCTGAAATGCATGACTGGGTCTTCTTCCTACACCAATCATAAAAAAATATCATTTAAAATAGATCAGACCAATCCTGCAGTATTCTGTTCTTTTGAGACTTCTACATTTGAGGAAGGACATTGACAACCTTGTAAATACACAGAGAAGGAGCACAATGGTGAATGCCCTGGAATTCATGCTATGTGAAGTTCATTCAAAGGTACCAGAGATGCTTCAGATGGAGGAGAGAAGATTTGGGGTAGAGGGGTACATTAGTCACTGTCTGAGTATTTGAAAAGCTGTCAAATAGAAAGGGGATTAATTTTATTCTGCTTGGCCCCAGAGGACAGAGTTAGGAGTGATGAGTGGGAGTTGTAAGTTACTAAATTTAGTGCTAATTTAATTCTTAAATAGATGCTTGTTAGGCATTATATAGAAGAGATTAATTACTCTTCTTTAGATATAGATTATACTAGACAACTTTTGAAATCTCTTCCAATTTTGTGATTGTGTTAGTTGTGTTACAGCTAACAAATAGATTTGAGCATGAACACAACCAAGCCCCTTCCTAGTGTAGAGGAATCCCATTTCATTCCATTTAATTTAATTTCATCAAAAAGTTAAGGAGCACTCACTTAATGTAAGGCAGAGGTGTTAAAATTGCACCTCAGAGACCCCACAAAACTCATGTATCACTTTTAGAGATGCTTCTCTTTCAGTTTGATGGCAATGATGTTAGGGCATGCGTTGAATGCTGGGCATGCAGTTAGCAAAATGAAACAATCTCTCCCCTCAAGGAACTTATAGTATAAGTCCAGAAAAGAAAAGTAGTAATAAAATATTGAGAGAGAAAGAGAGAGAGAGAGACAGAGAGACAGAGAGAGAGAGAGAGAGAGAGAGAAAGAGACAGAGAGACAGAGAGAGAGACACAGAGAGAGAGAAAGAGAGAGAGAGAGAGAGAAAGAGACAGAGAGACAGAGAGAGAGAGAGAGAGAGAGAGAGAGAGAGAGAGAGAGAGAGAGAGAGAGAGAGAGAGAGAGAGCAATGCAGCATTGGGGTATAGGTAGAGTTAACCTCTGAGTAGCTGGACCAAGGTTCAAGTTCTGCCTTAAGAAAAATATTGGCTGTGTGACTCTAGGTGAGTCACTTAACCTCTCAGTCATCCCAGTTGAGTCTCTGGTTACAAGTTACCCAGAAGTAGTCAATCTGTACTGGTAGTGAGAGTTGCCTCAGCAAAGAGATCTCTACAAGAAAATCACAGGTATGGACAAAAAATATTTTAATTTAAGAAACAAACACTAAACTCATCCAAATTCTTACAACCTTGAATACTGTTCAAGACAAAAACTAGGAGCAATGCATAGAAGTTACAGACAAACAGATTTAGACTTGGTGGAAATAAAAATTTTCTAACTGATCTATATTGAAATGTAATGGATTATTTTAGGAGGCAGTGAGCTACCCTTAACTGAAAGTATTTAAGCAAAGGTTGATAATCGCTTCTTGGAAACTGTGGTGGACCAACTCCTCTTCATCTGTGGGTTGGACTGGATGTTTTCTGAGATCCCTTCTGGCTCTGAGATTCTAAGATCACACCCCGAGGATACCACGAAGGCTTTTATTCTGGTTTAATGTAATCTTGGAATCCATTATCAGCAATGCTTACTTAAAGATCTGTTTGGAAAAGAACTTGGAAAGCGGGTACACAGAACAAAGTTTACATTTACTGTTTTTCAAATGTCATCTAAAATTACAGACATTGTCTCCTGATGGTCACAGCTCTATCTCTGGCAGCTAATTTAATATACTGGCAGTGGAGGGGAAATAGAATGGCATTGTGATGGACTTAAATTCAATAAGACTTTGCTTTGAATTCAGCCTCTTCCATTGCCATCTGTGTTAATAGGACATAGTCTTTCTGAACCGCAAATTGCCCAAATTCATAAAAATGAGGATAGATAATATGCTTGTGGCAACTGCACATTGTACAATGTGAGCACTGTAAAGCTCAGATGAAGGACTGCACGGAAAGCATCTTGGAAATTCAAAAGCTATGTAAAAGATGACAGCTGACATAGGACTTTAAAGATTACAAAATGCTTTATTTGCATTTAACAACAAATTTGTTCTGTGAAGTCTGGATTGTCAAAGGGTCACATTTGAGGACCTAGAGGGCCACATGCAGCCTTGAGGCTTCAGGTTCCCCACCCCTGAACAATTTCACCGGGGTCAACCTACGGGACACCCTTCATCTACAGGTCATTGGAGGAAAATATCATCAGAACTACTGCCAAAGATTTGTGCAGATGTTTGGTGTAAACAACAAGTGAAAAGGGAGACATTTAATAAGAAACTAACAACATAAGGCCTCACCCCATAGCCGCTGTATCATACAAGTCATGGTAAACTAGAGTAATAATGAAGCAAAATTTTGAAGCATTAAATTAAAAGAGAGAATCAGCTCCCCAACTCTGCTCAATGGGTCATTGGTTCAATACATCATTTGTTTCTTCCCTATTACTCTTCCAGAAGAAGCTTTCTTTTTTTTTTCTTTCTTTCTTTTTCTTTTTTCTTTCACATAAGAACTGACCCCTAACTTTCTGGGGATCCTTGCTTTCACACACAGAATAGTCATCAACCTAGCAAAGGAATAAAAGACAGAAAGGGATAGGAAAGCAAGGGGAAGAGAAATGAATAGAGGGAGGGAGAACAGGGTATGATATGGAGAAAGAATGTACCACAACACGTGCTTCGATAGCAGAAATATGCTCTGATATCATTTTCATAAGGGAACTATACGAAAAATAACCAATTGCCATTTAAAGAAATGCAAGTTTTCCAGGAAATCTGTACTAGAATTCATGGTGCATCTGTGACATCTGTTTTCCTGGAGCATGAAAAAGGGGAGAGGTAAGAAAAGGGTCAGTTGAAAGAGATGGTAGTAGAATACTTGGACAATATTTCATTCATGTATTTTCCATAAAGAATTCAGTGATATGATAACAGGTATCATAGATCAGTCCTTACAGAGTACTGGATTTCCTTTAGGGGCTGGAAGGAGATTTGGAGGCCATTTAGACCAACATGATCACTTTTCAAATGAAGGAACTAAGGCCCAATGAAGAGGAATTATTGTCTAAGCTGGCACAGTCTACTAACGGTAGGTCTCCAGATTCAAGTTCAATACTGTTTTATTTTTATACTTTGTGTTTGCTTCTGAAACAGATGTTCTTAACTTAGCAGACATGCTAAGGATCAATTTCAGCAGGTATGTGAACTTGTATGGGAAAGAATTATATCTTTATTTTCACTAATCTTTGGTTTCCTTTCTAACTCAATGAATTTTTATAATAATAATACCTAGGATTTATAAAGTACTTTAAGGTCTGAAAAGTGCTTTACAAGTTTCATGTCATTTTTTTCTTCACATCAACCCTGTGAGATAGATGCTAGTATAATACCCATTTTTGTGAATAAGAAGACTGAAGCAGAACGAGGTTTAGGTTCTTGTCAAGTGTCACACAACTTAGTAAGTACCTAAGGCTAGATCTGAACTAAAGTCTTCCTGACTTCAGGTCCAACACTTTATCTATTGTGTCACAAAGCTACCTCATGTATACTGAGAAGGTATCCAAACTGCTAAGAGGGTCCATGACACACATACAAAGGTTAAAACCCCCGCATTACTACCCATGAATGGTACAAATTCACATGCACAACTTCAAGAAATTTGGATTACATGCCTTTGCTTCAATTTTTAAAATCAATCAGTTGTGGGTATTTTGCAAGTTATTCATAGCAAAGGAAAGAAAAGAATTTGGTCTAAAAATCATACTTCAGACACTTAGAAAGACATAATTTCCAAGCACTTCTTGACTGATGACTGCTTACTTTCTTTCGCTATCATTAATAATAATAGGTCATACTTATTAAGCGCTGACAACATGCCAGGCTTTGTCCAGAACGCAGTACTAACAACATTCTCTACCCAGGGGGCTTATAGAATAATTGGGAAGATAGGCAGGAAATAATACAGGGGAAGGGTATGAACACACTCAGAGGAAAGATGCGTGACAGCACAGGGCACATATAATTACAAGGTTCATCTAGACTGTAGTTACTGTGTGGGCATAATTAGAGAATTTTACAACAAACTGTATTTATGTAGCAGGGCCTATAATCTTCATGATTTTGCAGCTACATTCCACTAGAGGGAAGTGTGTACTAATGAAAAACCAAAACCTCAAATTCAGCTACTGTGAACATTTTTAAAAATGCATAAAGGGGCCAGACATATTTCAAATCCTTTTCCATTTTTTTTAACCATCTCAATAACCTTGTGAAACAGGAGCAAGTGAAAATGTCATGATACATAATTATGATAATATGGAAACCAAAGCAAAGAGAGGGAATGTCCTTGACCCAGGTCTGTATAAATTCTTTTAATTATATATTGTCATTCTTGAAGGAAAATATGTAGAAAACTCATCAGCTTATCTCACAGACCCGTGAGTCTACCCATAAGACAGAGAGAGAGAAAGAGAGAGAGAGAGAGAGAGACAGAGAGAAAGAGAGACACACACACACACAGAGAGAGAGAGAGAGAGAGAGAGACAGAGACAGAGACAGAGACAGAGACAGAGAGAAAGAGAGAGAGAGAGAGAGAGAGAGAGAGACAGAGACAGAGAGAGACAGAGACAGAGACAGAGAGACAGAGAGAGAGAATGAGAGAGGGGAGAGAGATATGAAGAGGCAGCATGCTCTATTGCTATAGGTGTGGGGTCTGAATTGGAGCCAGGAAGACTTGGGTCAGGTCTTACCTCTGACATTATACTGATGGTGTGACAATTTTCAGGATTTCAGAGAACTCTTTAAAACAATATTACACAAAAGTTCTGACATTGCTGGAGGGAGTTTCTACTTCTAGAAGTTCCTAAACTGATAAAATTACAAATATGGCCCAAATATATACATGTGGGCTTTCTATTTTACATAGATATTGTGTGTGTATACATATGTATATACATACACACACAATGCAGAATATGAAAAGATACTATCTATGTATACCTATTTCTGCATATATACAAATCTATACGGATACACATATAGATTAAGATACTATAGATATCTATATATGCCACACATCTCTATAGATACATATATCTATATATACAGTATATTATACCTGGCATTTATATATACATTGCTATACGTGTGTACGTATGTATATGTATACATATGTATGTGTATATATACATAGATGTGTAGATACAGCTTTAAAAAGTTTTAGCCCTAGAAGGGAACTCCATAGTACTCTGATCTAACAAAACTACAACAACTTTCTTTGTTTCCCCGACTCTTAGCACTATGTCTGGCACATAGTACAGACTTCATAAATGCTTAGTGATGTGACTTGACTTGAGAAAATTGAGAGCCAGAAAAATTGCATGATTTTCCCAAAGTTACATGTAGAAAGTGTCAGAGCCAGAATTCAGTTGTGGATCATTTAACCACAAATCTAGTATTCTTTCCATCGTTTCTGTTGTGCATGAAATAATGTATTGCTCCTACCTTAAAGAAACGTAAGACATCACAAGAGCCAACACAGACAAAACCTAGGTACCAACAAAAAAAATATAATGTATTCAAATAAATAAATATTTATTGAATTCCTAGGCACTTTGGCCATATGCTAAACACTGGAGGAAGGATAGCACAGGCAAGCAAAAAGGGGACAAGATTCTAGTTATGCTGTCAAGGGGCTTATAGCCTAGCTATAAAAGGAAATAGGAAATTGCCTCTTTAATGATTTTCCTGACTCCACTATGTCTTCAAAAGTATAAGAAAAGGATTCCCTTCATGAGTGTGAAACGAATGTAAGTCTCATATTAATTTATAGTGAATTATCTGTGTGCATGTATATGCACACATGCATACACAAGTTTTATGTGTATGTGCATGTGTATTTGTGTGCATGCATGTGCATAAAATTTGTATGACATTAAGATTGTAAGACATAGTGGAGAGAGAGTTGGCTTCAAAGCTAGGGAGACTTGAGCTCAGGTTGTTACCTTGGGCAAGATACTTGCTTTTTCAGTGCACTGGGGAACTTTTAAAAACTCAGTTTCAGAGAAGTGACTGACTCAGATCAACAGAAAGTTTTCTCACTTGGGAGGTCCCTAAAAGACATAAAATCACAGGTCCAATCCCTATTCCTACAGAAGAATATTGAAACTGAAGGAAATCTTTTGTTGTTTGTTATTCATTCATTTCAGTCATGTTCATCTCTTTGTGACCCCATTTGGGTTTTCTGGGCAAAGATACTGGAGTGATTTGCCATGTCCTTCTCCAGCCCATTTTAAAGATGAGGAAACTAAGGCAAACAGGATTAAGTGACTAGCCCAGGATCACACAGCTAGTAAGTGTCTGAGGCCAAATTTGAACTCAGTTCTTCTTGACTTTAGGGCCAGCACTCTATCCACTAAAGTAATTTTTAAGAAACCTTAGAAACTATCTAATCCAAATGCTCTTAGCCTTTTTTGTATCTCTGATTCTTTTGGTACTTTGATAAAACCTAAGGACTCTTGGAATGTTTTAAAAACATCAAATGAAATGCATAGGATTGCCAAAAAAATAGAAAAGGAAATGAAAAAATCAGATATTGAGATACACTTATCAAAATATCTTTTAAAAAGTGCATGAATCCTAGGCTATGTTTATTATATATCTCTATCTCTTTTTCTCTCTATCAAACTAGTAAGAGAAAAGTCTCAAAGTGTTAGAAATTATTTTGAGTTCTGAGAAGTGAATAAACTATTTAATGTTTGATCTAATCTTACTCCCTCATTTTAAAGATAAAACAGAACGAAATGAAAATAATCAAGTCTATGTTGTCTATAGTAGAAAAAGATCAAAAGATCTGGATTTGAGGCTCCACCCCTCACTGAACAATTGTGAGACCTTGGACAAGTCATTTAATTCCCCCCAGCCTCAGTTTCCCCATTTTAAAAAATAAATAATAATGCTTGTACTATATACATCTCAGGGTGTTTGTGAGGCAAATGAGATAATTCAGATAGTTTTGTGAAATCCTAAAGTGCTGCCTAAGTGTTAGCTCTTTCTTTTGATTGCCATTTTGTGAGTTTTGTTTCATTTCTCCAAAATCAGATCAATGCTACCCCAGGGCAGCATGTAAGCACTCCTCACCAAACCTACGTTAAATGAATTGTTACCTCTATTATTTTAGTTCACTTGTGCATGATAGAGTCTGCTCCAGCAGCCGCTCATTTGAACTTTATGTTTCAAGCATATTTCATCATATTGTTAGATGTTTGTTTCTAATCCATTCTGCTGTCCCCTTCCATTTCCTGAGTGAGTTCATCTTGTTTATATAAACAATTATAACATTTAATTATATATTTACCTCTATCCTGACCTCTTCTCTATTTCCTTTGCCTCCCCTCTTCTCTTACAAAGAAGGTAGTGAGAAAGGAATTTGACTAACACTTATGACTGATAAATGATGCAACCTCTTTCCATTCTATTGCCTCTCTTTTCCTCCCTTTACCTTACCAAGCTGGAGAGCCCCAGGATCATACAGGATGCCCCCAAGTCATATTTAGGAAGATCAATTTTCATGGTCCTATTAAAACATGGAAGATTTAACCATATAATGATGTTTAATACTCTACTTGTAGGGATCTCTAAAAATATAAGAAAGAAAAGCCCATTAAACTTAATAATCCTGCTCAATAAAATGGAATCCAGTATTGTATTAATTCAGATTTTACATTTTGAGAAAACATACATTGGTTAAATCCAAATAATAGCAAAATGTCATTAAAAACAAAACAAATGTGATAAAAACAAAACAAAATGAAAAAAACAATTGTTTGAATGAATCAACTAGTTATTCAAACTGAATGATCAGTGCTGGAAAAAACTGCCAATCCTGAAGGGGTTGTGTAGACAAAGCCTAGGATTGCAAAATGATTTGCCTAGGGCTATTCGTGCCAAGTGTTTCAGGAATAACAGGGCATGGGAAGAAAGATTTTAAATATGGAAAGTGAAAAAAAAGTGACTTTTAAAAAAATTGACTTTGTATCTCCAGAGCATAGAGCGGCACATTGGAATTTAAAAGATGGTGATTATTTCCCACCTCTTGGAGCCAAAAACAAGTTCCTTCTATCCCTGCTTTCCCACCTCCTTTTTAGCTTCCGTGTGTGTATGTATGTGTGTGTATGTCTGTGTGTGTGTGTGTGTGTTTTCTTCTCCATTTCACTTTAAATTCCTTAAGGACTGAGACTGTTTCCTTTTTGTTTTGTATTCCCAGCGCCTGAAACATAGTATACGCTTACTAATTGTTTCTTGACGGGCTATTGAACTGGATTGAAATGCTAGCCCCATCACAAACCAACATGTCCAGCTTTGAACCTCATTCAAGCTAGGAGACAAGTGGAGTGATGAAGCCATCTGTCTGTATAGAGTCTGCTGGACGGAGTTATTAAAAACCAAACTGGGTTACTGAAAGCATCGGTGGAAACTGTTCTGAAGGTTCTTAAGAACAAGACTGAAATGTTTATATCTGAAGGTAGGGAGGAGATAGACTCTTTGTATCTATTCCAATCATTTTTCTTCTATCATTTTTGGAACCTCTTTCCAGACCTGAATTTCAGATAAAATACAAATAATCTGACCAAATATCCAATATTCTTATGTAGAAACAACATGTAACTGCCCTTACTATTGGTCTTGGCTATTATTTATGTGTTTGGTATGTCAGACCCAGGACTGAGACTCATCCAGTGACTGATAATATCTGAACAAGACTTTTAGAAATGGGAGTAAAAATCCAGGGTGAGTCCTTCTTATAAAGAAATACGTTGGGCTGTTCTTGCCTGCTGATCTCAGACAACTGGGAGGGAAAAAACTAGATTTAGAGTCAGACAAGTCTGGCTCAGTTACTTACTAACCTGTGTGACTTTGGATTACTCATTTAAATTCTCTGGACTTCACTTTTCCCCGTTAGAATATAAACTCTTTGAACAGTCTTCCTCTGTTAAAGTGGAAATTCCCTGAGGGCTGAGACTTTGTTTTTTCTTGTGTTTTTAATATCAGAGTTTAGCACAGTGCCTGGCGCACCACAAGCACTAAATAAATACCTTTTCTTCCTTCCTTCCTTCCTTCCTTCCTTCCTTCCTTCCTTCCTTCCTTCCTTCCTTCCTTCCTTCCTTCCTTCTTTCCTTCCTTCCTTCCTTCCTTCCTTTCTCACTTCCTTCTTTCTTCTTTCTACAATTTATCCCTCTCTATCTCTATCCCTCTCTTTATTTATCTATGAAATGAGATGTTTGGATGATCTGACAACTTATGATGTTCCTTCCAGCTTTAAATATATGATTATATACATGGCACAGTGGGCAGAGTGCCAGGCCTGGAGTCAGGAAGATCTGAGTTCAAATCCAGCCTCAGACACTGACTAGCTATATGACCCTGGGCAAGTCATTTCACCCTGTTTGCCTCAGTTTCCTCATTTCTAAAATGAGCTGGAGAAGGAAACGACAACCATTCCAGTAGCTTTGCCAAGAAAAGAAAACCCCAAATGGGGTCACAAAGATTTGGATGTGACTGAAAAATGACTAAGTTAAAATTTTTGGTACATTTCTCCGTGTATGGAAGTTAGAATCCCGATCTAAACAAAGGATAACATTTGCAATAACAGCACTTTGTACTTACACCAGATACATTTTGATATTTAAAAAAGCTTCAATTTCTAAAGAATCCTAATGATTTACAATAAGATAATTGAGAACAATTAAAAAATGGTGAACCATCAGTTGTATTCACAAGATTAATTGTTCCAGTAAGGAGTAACTTTGATTACTTGGTAAGTAAAAGGTGTATTCTTTCCATAAGTATTTTCTCAAAAGTCTTACATTTCAAACACAACAGTCTTACCTATCAACTATCTTCTTGTGGTCACACAGACAGTCCTCACTTTTCACCCACAATCATCCCTTTAAAAAAACCACCTCATAAAAACCTTCCCCACAGGAGCAATTGGGAGCTTTATTTCTGACCAGGTCATCAGCATCAAATAAACCATGGTCATGTTCAATAACCCCTCATAAAAGCAAAGATACAGTAATTACAAGTCAGAGTAATTTGAAATGATAAAATTATGCAGAGCCCTCTAAAATTCATATAAATTTATCATGCACATTGAGGATGGTTCAAGTAGGTTTCATGTACCATAAAGTACATAAAAAACATAAGCAATACAACTTTCATACCATCTCTTTGACCTAAAACTAATATGGTAGGTATAATTAGCATTCAATATTTTATTAACAATTATATTGCTTACCTTTGAATTGCTTTAATTTAGGAACAAGTTTAGTGGATTATTTGGGTGTCTTAGGTCTCTTTAAAAGCACCAACAACTCTGGCTCTGGAACAATAGCTCACACGTATATGAGTAATTAAGAATTGTTCAGATTTGATGAACACTTAGAGAGCCAGACAGAGACAGAGAGACAGAGCATTTCCATTTATCAAATGGAAAAGAAAATGCAGAATGTAAGGAAAAAATACTCCTCAAAAGAGCTCCCCACACTAAGCACAGTGCCCAAGCATATAGTAGGTAATTAATAAATATTTTTTGAATTAAGGTAGGTAATTAAACATTTATTTTTGAACCATTAAGTAAATAAATTGTAGCAGACATTTTAAAAAGTCATTTTAAAAGGTTTTCCTCAACAGTTCTACCACAGATTTATTTAATGTATCAGGTTTCCTTCCTCTAGGAAGTTTGAGAACCATCAGTCTAGATCAGTGTTTCCCACTCAAAACTATGTGGCAATCAGTAAGATATCTAAATTCTACAGGACTGGTTCTATCTTTTTCCAGCATTAGTAGGGTAGCTGCCTATGGTCTGGGAGAAGAAAGGTAGAAGGAAGAGGCTTTTAAAAAAATTTTCTAAGTTTTAAGGACTTTTGATGATTAAAAAAAATATATAACCCCTCTAGCCTTAGTTTCCTCATTGGTAAAACGAAAGAGATTAGACTAGATGACCATTCTAGACATATGATCTTAGCCCTGAAAATCTTTGCTATTGAATTTCCCAGAAATAGAAGTAGCAATGATCCTCTAAGCAGCCAGTAGGGAGTATCAGACTTCATAAAAAGATTGTTTTTGCTACATCAGTGAAGAAATGAAGATCTCTTTTTCTCCCACTAGATGGCAGCACGTCCCAGGAGAACTCAAGGAAATAGGGAGACCAAGGCTATCTGTCAGAAATCATTTTATTTTCAATAAACAACCCAGAGAACACATCCCTTCAGTCTAGAGTTGCTGGTTTTAACCTGGAACGCTAAATCCCTGGTCCTCCAGATGTTCTAACTTGAAACCTCTTTACATGAGGCAGTCGTATTCTCAGTTGTGTCTGACTCTTCATGACCCCATTTGGGGTTTTCTTGACCAAGATGCTGGAGTTGCTATTTTCTTCTCCAGCCCATTTTATAGAAGAGGACAGGGCTAAGTGACTTGCCCAGGGTCACACATCCAGTCACACAAATTTGAACTTGGGTCTTCCTGACTCCACACCTAGCACTTTATCCACAGTAACACCTAGCTACCCTGACATTCCTTACAGGGAGGCATGTTTTTCCCTTGAGTCAAGTAGGGGTCATCCACTCCTGGGCTCCCACATTTATCAGTGGGTCCCTGGCATTCCCAGGGAGAACTTCTCTTTGGCTGCTGGAAGAATTAGAACAATTTGAAGCCAAAAGATTGATACCAGGGCACTGTAAGCAAAAAGTATAAGAAATTTTAAAAGGAAAGGGAAAGAAAAGGAATCATAGTACCTTGATGTTAGGTCCTTATATCATAAACACAGGTACCTGTGAAAAAATTAATTATTTGAAGGGTTAGATTAAGAGAGGGATAATAACCAAGATGATCTATGTGTATGGACACTGCCAAAGAGACCAAAATGTGGTAATTACTCTAGGATACAGCCATCAAATTTACTCACATGCTCTCCTCTTGGCCATGGTTTGCCTTTATAATTTTGAGGAGAAAATATAACATCTTCCTTTCCTACATTAAGTTCCCTCCAGGTGGGGTACCCTTTTCAATAGCATCTTGACTTCAGAAATACATATGAGTAATGATTAAAAATTCCAGCTAACCTCTTTAGCGTATGATAACTAATTAAGTTACTGCTTGCCTATTGACATATAGAAATCTCTCATTCACTCTGCTGCTTTTTTTATAGGGCAGCAGAGGATAAAAAATTGTCCTATGCCTGACATGGCATTTGCAAATAAAGTGATGTATAGTTTTGCAGCATGCACCAAGGTCAATCTCTGTTCTATCAGCTTTACTGAGGCAATTTGAAGTCCTGGAACTGTTATATCTGAAGCATTATTTTTTTCTTTTTTTGTATTTTCATAAGACAAAATTAAAGCAAGAGAACAGGTGTGATGAGTCGTCAGTACGCATGTGTAATTTGTTGCTATTTAGTAAGAATTTTTTCCCTCTCTTATTTATGATGTATGATATTTTTAAGCATGTATAATTTCCTCCACATGAGGAATTTTGTTTATAGGAATGCTCTCCACCAAGGTAGATGGTAACCTCTCTTATGACTTATTGGAGAAGTCGAAGGAGTTATCAGAGGCACATATGGGTTAGTTGACTTGCCCACTCACATTGTTAGTAAACAGCACCTCAAACCCACATCTTCCCAACTTAGTTGTTTGGCACCTACTCTGCACTTAATACCTGTTGTAGCTAATAGACCAGGATGCCTCTACTTTCTCAGTTTATGGTGAAAGTTTCTCAGTTCTAGACAACAAAATGTAATGCTAATTTTTCACATGACTACCGATGTCTTTTCTGGTGGACCCAGATAATCACCATCAATCCTTTGTAAAGAAAATTTTGGTACTTAGAATCCCTAGCTGAGTAAGTTACACTCATAACTCCAACATTGCCAGGATTTACCTGTGTTGAAGCAAAGTCATAAAATAATCCTCCCTCCAAATCCCTATCCTAAAACGTGTGTGGGGAAGGGGATTATTAAGAGTAAAAACAGCATTAGTAGAGGGTAACATATGGTCTCAATGATGGACATTTCCCATTAGATATCAGAAATGATTAATATCTAGATGGTGGCACAGAGTTAATGGTAGAGAAGTGGCAAGCAGGATGTCTTGGCTACGTGATGGATTTTGTCAACTTGCTTGGTGGACAATCGTGAATAGTGCAACAGGAGACATCAATAATTTGGCATGCCCAGGTCACCATCTTTTCATTTATTCAGTCAAGTTTTATGGTACAAAAAATGACCATGGCAAAACAGTGAGGTCAGGCTACTCCTGGAGATAACATATTAAGCTGCTCTCCTCCTTAATGCCAAACAGCAATCAGATCAGCCTGTTTGAAGGGTGTGGGTGAAAAGATTAAGGAGGAATGAACAAGCTTTTCCATAGTGCCCATAATTATCAGTTGACTTTTGCTTTGTGGCTGTAAATTCCTTTCCAGGACCTGGTACCCCCATCTGCCCTGTCTTTATTCAAAGACAGTCAGTTAACTCTCCCTACTGCTTTCTATTAGCATGATCCATCTACAGTCAACATCAGCAATTCCCCGTCAAGACACATTGTTGGACATTATATTTCAGTGCCTTCTTTGAGAAATTGTTCATCTCTTTTCATCTCTTTGTAGCTCAGTTCTCCACATTGCTTAAATGTCCTACTGTCATCCACTCAACACAAGCCTAATCCATACATCTTCATGGGAAGATGGAGCATGATTGTATGGAAAATCTACAGCATTAGTAGAGTTATGATGTTCATATTATAAGAGTTTGAGTCCCATTATAGTCTGTGCTGGTCAAACCAGAGATGAAAAGCTGAGATTAGTTGGCATGCTACATTTTAAGAGGAATAAACTAGAGAGATTCCACAGGAGTAAATGCAGGATGGGGAAAATTTGCTGACTAATCATTGAAAATATGAAAGATATTTGCCCTGGGAAACAACAAAGACTAGGAGAGGTAGGAAAGACATGATGGTTATTTTCAGCTACTTGAAGAACCGTCATGTAGAAATGGTCGTATAGTTGTTGGGTATTTTTCTGGTTGCAGAAGTAGGACCAAGGGGTAGATCAGTAGATTGTACCCATCGAGAATAGAGAAAGAGAAAAGACTTTTCAATCTTAGCTTATATTTCTGTTAAGGCCCAATTCAGGTCTCTCTTGCTCCATGAAACCTGTCTGACTTCTCCCAGTGAAAGTGATCTTTTACCTCTCCACAAATTTTTTATAGCTTCTTGCCTGCATCTCTCTAGCTTTTACCTCACTCTCCCTTGCACCACAGTTATATGGGCATACGTCTTCTCTCATAATAGTCTGTGATAGTCTTGAGAGCAGAGCTTGTGCTATATCTGTTTTTATATCACCAGTGACTGAGATTTGTTTTTACAAAAAAAAGTACTTAATAAATGTTTGCTAAATTGAAATGAATTGAATCCGTTATTTTAAAAGCAGAATAGGCTGCTTTACAAAGTACTGAAATCCCCACTTCTGGAAGTATTCCAGAAGAAACAGGATCTCAATCCGAGATTTTTTTTTTTAGCAGTGATTATTTTACAGGATATGAGAACAGGATGGATGACCTCTAAGTTTTTTTCAACTTCCAGACTATGATTGTCTTCATGATCATGCAGAGTCCAAATAAGTTTTAAAAAACATGAACTGAAGCCTACCCTGAGATCACTCACCATCCCTCCCCTCCTTCCCATGCTACCAGCAGCAAGGTTACACTAGCCGATCCACCGACTCAGTACCTGGGCTTATAACAAAACTGAACCACATGGTCCAGTCTCCCCTCCCTCTTTCCAGTGCTAGGATGTGGAAGCTTGCTCTGTTATAGCCAGATTGTGTTTCAGGTGCAAAAGCATTCTGAGGGCTGCAACAGCCCTAATGCTCCGGCACTGCAAAGCTCCAAAGTGCCTGTGATGGTCCAAAGAACCTATAAGTACAAGGAATGGGACAGGTTAGCATGTGTGGAGGGGAAGTACTCCACTAGGTCAAAGGGAAAGGGTACAGTGTCTAGTTGGAGTCAGTTCTGTCTGCTCAAAAGTCACTAGAGGCAAAGACCCAGGCTGGTGATTTATGAATTGCCCAGAGAGGTGGGGAGACTGAGACATTTTGTGACCCACCCCGCAAGGAAACCAGCATCAAAGAGGAGAGACTGAAAAATTGAGCAATAGTGTAAAATAGGGGAGGGGTCAGTCTCTCTTTAGGAAGAGGAAAATTCAAAGACCTTCAACATAAACAGAATGAGAACATCAGTATTGAAGTGCTGTGAGAATTAAAAGGAGGAAGGGGTCATCGTCACTGTTCTGAAGGTATAAAAAAAAAGCAAAATGGAGGAGGAAGCATTCAAACTGGGCCATGAAGGATGGATACATTTTTCAACAGATGGAGATGTTGGGAAAAGGTCATTTTAGGTATATGATATAATATGAGCAAAATGTGGGACAGGTTTCTAGAGGGAAGGAAGGAAACAAATATTTATTTATTTTTTACTTATTTATTATTAATTATTATATATTATATACAATAAATTATTAATTATAATACTATATGCATACATTATATATAATCATTGCATATACAATGATTATTATATAATGAATTATTGATTATGATTTATTAATTATTGGCAATTAATGATTATTAATAACTAATACTAACTAATATATTGTTATTAAATTAATTATTTAACTAATTATTAATTAAAGAGTGACTGGCACTCAATTAAGTGCTTTACAAATACTACCTCATTTGATCCTGGATGGTTGGTAGCATTATGATGATTCCCAAGTTATAGTTGATGAAACTGAAGCAGAGGTTAAATGACTTGCCTAGGGTCACACAGCTACTAACTGTCCAAGGTCAGATTTGAACTCAGGTATTCTTAACTCCAGACCCAGCACTCTATCCACTGTGTCATCTTGTCCAATATGATTGCTGGATAGATCTCATGATGGTGAATAGTTAGAGACATGATTAAGGAAGAAACTTGTACCCAGACTGTCTGCAAGTCTCTAAGGACCTTTCCATAATGTTATGATTCTATGATAGCTCTTTGTGATGTTTTTAAATCAGATAAAAGTACTCACAAATTTTGCAATCATATTCTCACATGGGTTTTTTTTTTTGGCAAGTAGCTGCCAGAACTCAAGTTTGCTAATGATGTCAAGTGGTTCTATGATAAGTGAATAAATCAGGCAACATCAACAAACAATACAGGAATTTCACTGCTGGTCACCATGTTTCAAATCTCTACTCTATAGCCAATATTAGCTCTGTATCATATGGTGTTCTGCTATATTGCATGGTAGTCTAAAGCTCAACTCTACTTGGAACATCTCAGTGTTGAGAAGGAATCAACTGCAAAGCTTTGCAATTACTTTACCTATCTTTAGAACTTTAAAAGGTTGTTGGATTTACTTTTCTTTTTGTTTATGGTTTGGATTATGGAAGAAACTTTAGAGGTTTTTTTTAATCCCACCCATTCTAAATGTTTTTGGATGGAGAAACTGAGTCCCAGAGAGATTAAATGACTTTCACAGAGTCACATAGGTGACAGGTAAGTTCAAAGCCTGGAGTGTCACCCATGTTCTCTCACACTAGATCCAATTGTTCCTACCATTATACCATACTGCCTACTCTCCCCTAAGAATGGCAACTCGGGTATGATAGGAAGACTGATGAAAACACTTTGACATTCCTGGTGTAAAAATAGCAGCTTATTATGCTCATGAAGTGAGGTTGCTCAGCAATGTTTTTGCTTTTTGTTGTTGTTAACCTCTATCTTCTCTGTAATTTCCTCATACTCTAATTTCTTATTGGTTCTTTTGGCAAATTATTCTACAAAAGTTAGTGGGCCAGCATACCAAACCATTTACATCAGCTAGAATGGCTATTAGGCTCATCAGTATTCTTAAGTCTTTCAAAATTATTTGATTTTTCAGAGTTGTTGTCATTGTATAAACTGTTCTCCTTGTTCTACTTACTTCACTATGCATCAGTTCATATATCTTCTTACACTGAAATATATACACTGAAATCATCCCTTTCATCATTTCATATGGCCATAATAATATTGTATTGCATTCATATACTATCATGTGTTTAGTTACTCTCTAATTGATAGACACCTCCTTAATTTCTGGTTCTTTGCTAATGTAAAAAAAAGAGCTGCTAAAAATACTTTTATAAATATGGCCTGATGTCTTTAATGTCTTTGAGATATATATAGGTCTAATAACAACATCACAGGATCAAAGAATATGCACAATGTAGTAACTTTGGGGGCAAAACTCTAAATTGGTTTTATTTTATGTGTTCAAAAAAGTTCTTTGAAAAGGAATCCACACATTTTCCTAACTTCCAAAGGAGTTCGTGACACAAAACAAGATAAGAAACTCTGATCTAGTCCTAACCTCTCATTTTACAAAAGAGATAAGCTAATTACCAGAGCAGTCACATTGTTAACAACTGACAGAAATCAAAGGCTGATTTGGGGGAATGTCTCATCTTGCACATCGAGAAACTCAGGTAATTTATCACACCAAAGATACCCCAAAGCATCAATAGCCAAGTTGGAATATGCCATTCATCCTTACCTAGCAATGTTATCAATTCTATTTTCCTTCTTCTTCATGGGATGGGGATTGGGACTAGTGATTTTCATTGGTATAGGAACTTCCAGTGAAGAACTCTCTCTATCAGTTCAGGTTTGCACCTTTTCTGCATCTGATAGTCTTAAAGAGTTATCTAAAGCATTGAGAGATGGAAAATGATTTGTCCTAGAACCCAAAACTCATATACGTCAAAGGCTTTTTTGATCCCAGGTCTTTCTAAATTTAAGTGAGCTCTCCATCCACTACATTGTCTAGACATCAATTGTCTCTACGTAAATATTTTTCTCAGCTTAGTTCTTTAGGAAAGAATTTGCTGTATCTACAAAGGGAAGCCCAGAAAGAAACATTTTTTTCCTTCTGTAACCCAAAGTTTAGGGAAAATCAGGTTGATCTTTCCAGAGTTTGCATTGCTTCCCAATAATTTCTAGTCTTTTACAATCATTTTATATCTTAACTCTGACAGCAGACCATGCACCTCTTTCTATCTATGCCAGTTGGGCTCCCCACCTCACTCCTTAGGAGTTCTGTTTCTTTAAAGATTCTGGAATGCTCATTACGAATCTCGAATGCCATTTTAGTTCAGTTCTCTTCAACAAAAAAATACAAAAACTAAATAGCTCAATTAAATATTTGCCATGTGCAATATACCATGCTAGGTGGTAAGTTGATGGACCATGTGTTGATGATCTATGGGTAATAGTTATATCCACCATAACTGTTGGACAATAAGTGAAATCCTAGAAGGTCTAAACCTTGTGCTGCATCATTATGGATCCCAAGGTCTGCCAGTTTACCACTGTATCTCTTAGGACTTGACCACTACAGGAATATTAACTTTAAAAAATAAAATTCAACTTAATTATGGCAAATTTAAATTGTTCAACTATGCCCACAAGCATGAGGAATCACAGAGACTCACTCTGGATTATCTAACAAAGACCAAGAAATGTGAAAGTACTTATCAGGATTTCTTCTTACACTTTTCATTTCACTATAACCTAGACTGCTCAATTTCTAGTCAATTTCACTTTCCGGTTTTTACCCAGTGAAGCATAAGTACTCTGTTGAAACTCCTAATGGTACATGTGGTAGGAGTATAGTCATGGAAAGTTGGTGTAGGAAAGGCCTCAAGGTCATGCTAATGACATTTTTTCCTTTTTTGTTCCCTTAGCCTCTAAACTCAAAATAGCTGAACACTACAATTTAACTGAAATTTCCCCAAATCATTAGAACATTTTAATAATGGCCAGTTTTATAGTTTCAAAACAGTTTTATATCACGGATAGGAAATCTATACCTAAAGTTCTTTTACATGTTTTTCTAGACATAGATATATTGCACATTTTATTGGTATAAATACTAATCAACACACTGTCAGGAGTATAAAAAGTTTGTTATTTTTTATATTTTTATGTATACACACTTTCACATTTTGGGGTGTTCTCTCCACAAATGCAAACAATTCATATTTTCTCAACATGTTTGCCTCTTGTCCATGTCCTCCCATGAATTTTCTATTGGGGTCCTCACAATGAAGGATAATATATGCTCCATATTACTATACTCTTTCAAACCTAGATTCAACTTTAATTCAATGAATATTTAAAGAGTCAAAAATATACATGAATCAATCAAAAATTTCTGATCATCTAAAAAACCATACCTAGATATAAAGAAGACAATAACTTCCATCCTTAAGATCTTTACAGTCTTAAAATAACAATTATTATGGACAGGGAAAGTAAACATATCTGGTTTAGTTTTGCTGTGGCTATGTTCTGCTTTCGTTTCCCATCAACTAACCCCATCCTTGGCAGCTAAGTAGTACAATGGATAGAGCACGGGGCTTGAAATCTGGAAGACTCCTCTTCCTGAGTTTAAATCTGGACTCAGACACTTACAAGTTATGTGACCCTGGGCGAGTCACTTAACTCTACCTCAGTTTCCTTATCTGTAAAATGAGCTGGAGAAGAAACCAGCAAACCACTTGAGTACTTTTGGCAAGAAAACCCCAAATGGTATCATGGAGAGTTGTGGAGAGACATGATTAAAAAATGACTGAACAACAACCCTGTGCTATGCATACACTAAACCAATAAAATCTTGTTTGTGCTTTATTAAGCCAATAATATGTTCACAATAAAACTTCACTCATTCATATTTACTGAGGATAAAGATGATTTAAATTGGTGAAAATTTTTAATTATAAATGTTCATAATACAATGTTTGCAGCCCATGTGCTTCAGAGGCATCTGTGTAATGAATGACAAGAGATGAAGGGGAAGGTCACTAGCAGATTGAGGGAAAACTCTGTGTAGAATTTATTTGTGTATATGATCAAGGGGCACAGCACAAGATGTGAAAATGAGTTGTTAACTGTGCCACAGGATGGAAGAATATGAAAATGATGATTTGGTATGGCAGCAAAGTTGTATTACTTCTAAGTAAACAAAATAAATTCCTTGTTTCAAAGAAAAAGCCTTGCTTTAAGGATAGACAACATTTCAATGAGACTGACAGCCTAACTTGCATGCAAACTATGAAAAGCATCCCAAATCCTTTTTAACAAAACTGTTCTTTTATGGAGATGAAATGCTATAAGCAATCTTGTGCAAACTTTCAATTTGTGTAGCAAACCCTTCTTTACCAAGTAACTGTTAAGAACACAAAACCAGCAATAAAGTACTTTGCAAATAAAAATGATAGTCAAGTGGCAAATATTAATAATAACTTTTTGCTCTGGAAATGGAAAGACTTTGTGTAATCAATCATCACACATGTGTACTTCCAAAAAGGATGTCAGTAGGGTATTTGAACTTAAGCCAGGCATACTCTACTTAGTGTTAAAAAAAAGCTCCCCTGGTTATAAAAGCAGCAAATAATTTTCATGTATAAATATGTCATTTTACGAAATGAATTTCATTTCTTTTTAGCATAAAAAATGAGATATATTTCAGTAGTAAAGCAGTGATAGCTAAGTCCTAGGTGAAAGACACAATGACACACAAAATTTTTATCACTTGTTTTTCCTTGGTCATCATAATCACTTTTAGTACAAAGAGAAAATTAAAAAGCTTTAAAAAACCCTATAACATCAGAAAAAATATTCCACTTACATTCTATGATTTTCTTTCTGATCAATATCATCTCATTTTATACACTGAACTTTCCTGTGTAACTTTAATTCCTCTTTCTCTAATGCATCTAATTTCTTGGTTTTCCCTCTTCCCATTCTATTTATTTTGTTCAAGATAGTAAAGAAAGAATGCTAAGTTGCAAATGCCATCTGTGTTCTTTCTCACCTGTTGGACTAGTGATTTCATCTCTGAGCCTGCATTTCCTTCGTTACTACAGACGGTGTTTAAAGTTTTATCCAGTTCTAAATACTATGACCTGAGTCAACTTCTTTCTCATTCATTCTTCAATTCTTATTCCTGAGTACCCTTTCTCAGAGAATGTCTTCTCTTTCCCTATTTCTACTTCAATTTTTGCATCTCTTTGCTTCCTCTACATTGTGGTCCTATTTGTAACCAAGAGCAGAAAGGCAGAGTTGTGAAGTAAACAAAAATACCTTTACTCTTTCTTTAAGAACCCCAATATCCTATTTATAATAGCTCACTTTCACCCCAGAGGAATCCTTTTGCTAATTTTTGAATACCAAGGGGACTCCCCCCGTTGCAGAGTTCCATTGATGATGGGACAGTGCACTGATACTCACTAACTTTCCCTCCCTACCCTTAACTCAACAAATTTATTTGTCTTAGTCCATATTTCCTTGCTCTTGGAGAGCTGAAATGGGTGAAAGTGAGTTTTACTGAAAAGTATCTGTGTTAATATGATAACTTCTTTCTGGAGCTGTAATGCTTCAATTTATTTTAAATATAACTATCCACAAGGTCCTTATAGAGCAAGAGACAGTTTTGAAGCAGATAAATCATTTTCCCAGATTTATGTCCAGATCTGACCTTTCTCAGTTCATTTCAGAGCTGTCAATAGGGGAGGTTAGTTGGGGCTTTACCACAGAGCAATGAAATTCAGAGGGAGCCTACAACACAACTGCAGCCTGACAACATCTGAGCTGAGCACCTACTTAGCAAAGATAACTAGTTAAAATATGAAGCTACCAGGTAAGCTGGATGATCTTTATAGTCCCTTCTAGTTCTGGATTCTATGAGCCATTAAATGATTCCAGTGTCCATACCCAGGTGAGCTATGTATGCCTTGACCCACCATAACCTTCTTACTAATGGTTTTGTGTTTTCCAGGAGATTTTCTGCCCATAGAATTGAGACCATCTATAAAAGTTTATTTGAGGTTATATCTCATATTACTTATATCAAGCACATTTTATGAAGCTTGTCTCAGGTGCCAGGATTTCCAATTACATTTCTGTCCTCCCTTGGCCAATGCCTTTTCCTTCATTTATTCCTCCCCTCCTCATTAAGCTACCACTCTTCTCATTAGACTGAAAGGGTGGTTGGATTGTTATATTTATAGGAAATATCTCATTAGTTTAAATGACAGTGGATTCTCAGGACTGGGGAATGCTTAATTTCACTAAATTTTCAGAATAAAACTTGGAATTTTGGCAAATCCCATTATTGACAAAGTATGGGAATGAGACCACATATCAATATAAAATATCTTGTAATTATTAGGTCTATTACACCTATTAAAAACAAAACTTCTGAGTGTGATGGTCCCCCAAATTAAAGAAAACTGCAAAACATCATTAGAAACAATGAACCTCTTCTGATGGGAAGTTGAGTCTTGTATCCAATAACACATGAAATTTCATTTTTTAAAATGTAGCAATCATACACCCAAACAAATGTTTTAGGGGTATCTTCACATTCAGGATCTTATGTCCTCATATTTCTGGGAGTTTTGAAAATACTTTGGGGTACTTTATTGTTTTTACTTTTTTCAATAAGCTTCACCACCGTCAAGAAGGCTGGTGACAGCTTTCTTATACAGATCATTTATTTAAACCATAAAGAGATTAAGTGTGTTACCCATGCACCAAGCCAACAATCATTTGCTAAGTGTGTACTATATTCCAGGCATTATGTTATTCACTAGAACAGTGAAGATAAGATTGCACCCTGGAATTGCTGACCTCACCCCTCCTGTTTATTCTTTAAATAAAATTAGCTCATTTGCTCTCCATATACTAATCTGTTTTCCTCTGAATTAAGAGGTACTTGGCAAATTTCATCATGGCCAATCCAAAATTTAATCTTTCCAGGGACAATAGATGATCACAGTACTGACCAAAAGTGTCCATTGTCTTGGAAATCATTATACAGTTTTGGAGAAAATTTTTCTTGTCATCTGTTGGTACTGTGATTTGTTTGGTACCAGAGTCATATTCCATGAACTGTTTCATGTCATCTTTGTTATGTAACAATAGCACCTGACATATAGTAGACATGTAATAGAACCTTGTTGAATGACTGATTGATCTTGCCAGTTACCAATAACTGATCCTATCAGTTATTACCAAGACTTATGGGAAGTCACATGGGTCTATAACCTTTCACGAGCATAAGACAGTATGCAATTGTCCAATCTTCAAACTCTAGAGATGCTCAGAAAACTCAATTTGCCTAATATGTCAACGAAAAAGTAAGTGTATATTTGTTTGGATCTACTGCCAGATTTCAATTAGGCTAATCATCACCAAAGCTTATTTTTGAAATGGATTTAATTTAAGATACCCGCTGTGTGCAAAAGTTTGTAGTTTCTTCAGGAAAGGACATAGGGGAATGGGGGAAGGGTGAGTTTCATTATTTATAAAACCTGGAGACTGTGCTGCTAAGGTCTCTTCCAATGCTGTGATTACATCTATGTGTATATCTTACAAATCTTTCCTATTTCTCTGATCCAGTGTTGGACACAGCAGTATTCAATAAATAAGTTTTGATTGAGTTATTTCATTGAAGGAAAATATCACTTTGCCTAATCCACCCTGTGGTTTTAATTTTTTTTTTTAGTGCTGTTACTGCCCACTCATGAATGATCATTCATAAGCTCAAATAGTTTTACTAGGAAGATATATCACAAAAGTTTTAGAATAACTCCCAGAGGGAGAGAAGGGTACTACATGAGTGATACCAAGGATGAGCATGGTTAATAAACTCACAAAATCTTAAAGCAATGGACTACTACTGAGGAACAAGGTGAATAGCCTGGTCAGAAACTTCACAAAGTTCTTGACTAGGCTCTGAGAGTCAATTGACTAATGCTCCCTACGTACATCCAAACCTCAAACCCTTCTCTCTACCCCCACCCACCCAAGAACAGATGGGAATGTTTTGATTGCTCATCAGACAGTCACATTGCATCTAAATAAATTGCTGACAAATTTGCTAAGCACAGTGAATCTTTTAAGAGAGTCACAAGACAACAAATTTATATAGACTGTAACAACTTAAGAGACACTCTAAAGGCAAAAAACCCCATATTTTAGGCTTCCTTTTGACAAGTTAGAAGTGTTAAAGCTAAGGGTAGTTAGTGCAGACTGTTGAGGAGGGGGTAGTTTAAATTGGTTTAGGAAAGAAGCATTTCCTCTAGTGAAACTAAGCTACTTAATTAAGGTATTTAATTTCCCAACTTTTATTCCTATAAGATGTCCAGTACATGCTACTGATTGCTACAACAGGATCTTTAAAGACAGAGAGCATATAAATACATACAAAGACAAGCCTATTGGCATGATATAGTTTTCAAGAATTCCGATACCATTCCCACTCATAAGCTTGGTACAATGGAAAGAGTGCTAGCTGGGGGAGGGGGGGCGGTGTCAAAAGCCCTGCATTAAATCCTAGCCTTTGATGTTTATTGCCTGTATAGGCCAAGTCACTTAATTCCCCCAGACCTCAGCTTCCTCCTCTATAAAATGAGAGGTTGTACTAGATGTCCTCTGTGGTCTCCTTTATGTCACGGATCTTGTTGCCACTGTAATTCACTTGTGTCCAAGTCTTTGTGACCCCATTTTGGGGTTTTCTTCTAAAAGGTACTGGAGTAGTTTGTCATTTCCTTCTGTAGCTCATTTTGAAGATGGGAAAACTGAGGCAAACAGGGTTAAGTGACTGGCCCAGGGTCACACAGCTAGTAATAGTCTGAGACCTGAGTTGAACTCACAGAGATGAGTCTTCCTGACTTTAGGCACAACAGTCTATACACCATTTAATAATTCCCTAATATCTTTTTTTTTAGGAGGAGGAGGAGAGGCTCACTTATACCTTAGTGGAAGGTAAATAAGTTGCATTCCTTAAATCTAATCCATTTATATTTCAGAGGATAACCTGAAAAGAGCAAATGAGTTATTTGGTAGAGAACTCTGGTTGGTAATTTCTTAAAATCCTATGACAATCAGAATTGGGAAGACCCTTAAAGAAGATCTGAGCTGTCTTTCTCCTATTATATGAAGAATTTTCTTATTATTTTTTATTATTAATTAATTAATAATTAATAGTTCAGAAACTAAGGTTAATTTCCTAAAATTAATTTCCTAAAATTAAATGATTTGCCCAAAGTCTCATCTAACTAGTGGTAGAGACAGGATTAAAAATGAGTTTTCCTGATTCCTAAACCACTGCTGTTTCTCATCACAAATTGACAGGGACCTCAGCTGCCCCCTGGCTCAATCCTGACCTTAATCAGAACATCCCAACAAGCGGTCGTGTCCAACCTTTGGTAGAATGGAACTTTTGGTGATATGGAACCCAACACTTCTCAAGGCAGCTTTTCCTGCTTTTGAATAGCTATAGTTATTAGGAAGATGGGCCTTACATCAAGCCTAAATAAATACATTTTTCTGCAACTCATACCCATTACTCCTAATTCTATCTGAACACAACTGGAACAAACGAAATCCATTTACCCTTATCACAATCCTCCAAATACATGAAAAAGTTATGTTCCACCCCCACTATGTCTTTTTTCCCCTCCAGGTTAAAAATCCTTATTTCTTTTAATTGCTCTTGAAAGTTCTCTAAAGAATAACTTCCCCAAAGCTCCCTAACTTCACCCCTAAGTCTAAAATGTCAAATCTCTAACCAAGTAGAAAGGAAAGAAGAAAGACCTGTAGTAATTACTATATTGATTGGTTGGGATTATAAGTTTTGTTTCTCAAACTGCTTGTCCACTGTACCATGTAGGTTGTACTCTAATGATCCAGAAGAGAAGGGTGAACAATTTATTGTTATCACTAAGTGCCTTTTTATAATCGAAAAGCCAGTCTCTTCCCCCATTTAATTCATCCAAACGACAAGCCATGCAGTCAGTGCAAAGCATGATAGGAAGTGTTATAAAGGAATCTAAAGATGCACAAGATGTGGTAAATGAATTAGGAGTTCAGTGAGGGTGGGAACTTTTCTGGCTTGGGTTAGCAGTCAGGATTTCTAAGGGACAAACCCAGAGGTGGCAGGAGATAGATAGATAGATAGATAGATAGATAGATAGATAGATAGATAGATAGATAGATAGATAAAGAGAGAGAGAGAGAGACAGACAGACACAGAGACAGAGACAGAGAGACAGAGACAGAGAGAGACAGAGACAGAGAGACAGAGACACAGACAGAGACAAAAGAATTTTCCAGTAGTCCAGGAGCTGGGACACAATTCTTTTGGGAACTTTGTAGGTCACCCGAATGAGTAAGAAAGTTTGAAAAACAATACAGAATACGCACATGACAGGAGATGCACTTCATATAGGAAGTCTGGCTTTCCAGATAGCTCACTTACACTGTGACTAGCCAGTCAGTTTTTCGGTGGGTGAAAACACAAACCCAAAAGCAGAACAACCAGACTCTAGATACAGAATAGACCAACACTCAACTGACTAGTGGCAGAATCAGGAACCCAGATTCAAGGTAAAGCACTTAGCTGACATCATCACAGAAGCAAAACATTTTAGAGCTGAAATGAACATGCATAGCCATCTAATCCAAGGCATGTAAAAAGCATCTTTCCAGCTTCTTAAAGATCTCCAATAATGGAGAAATCTATTCCCTCCTAAGCTAACTCATTCCACTTTTGAGCAGCTCTTGTTCAGTTGTTTCAGTTATATCTAACATTCTGTGATCCCACTGGGAATTTTCTTGGCAAAGATATTGGAATGGTTTGCCATTTCCTTTCCTGGCTCATTTTACAAATGAGGAAACTGAGCCAAAGAGGATTAAGTAACTTGCCCAGGGTCACGCAGCTAGTAAGGGTCTGAGGCCAGATTTAAACTCAGAGATGAATCTTCCTGACTCCAAGTCCAGGTCTCTATACACTATAGTGCCACCTAGTCACCTCCCTGAGCAGCTCTACCTATGAGGTAACACTTCCTTACAGAAACCTTACCTCCTTACAACTCCTACCCCTCTGGTGCTGGTTCTGCCCTCTGGAGCCAGAAAAAAAATCTAGTTTCTCTTCCTCATGACAAGTCTTTAAAGCCCTTACAGGCAGTTCTCCTGTTGTCCCTGAATGTTCTCTTCTTAGAGTTAAACATGCCCAATTCCTTCCACCTATACTCCCACGCCATGGATTCAAGGGTCCTTCCTATCCTGAATTTCTCCCTAGAAACTCTCCAGCAAACAGTTAAGTACTTTAACTCTGTATTCCACTCTTACTTTTCATTTCAATTTTTTCACTATTTCCTCATAATAACCTCAACTTCACAAGAATCCCCAAAGAAAATAATCTTCCCTGAAACAACTGGGTGATGAGCATTTTCTAAAAGATATAATATTCTAAATAGTTCACATATGAAATATTATCTTTCCTCCTCCCCCTGGATATATTAATGCTAACTAATAATATTTTTTAACAAAATGCAACAAAAAACCCACTCTGAACACCTTTTGGTTTGCCATATCAGAAAGGGGCCTTTTTCAAATGTCAACATTTTGAAGCTGTATAATAATGCAGCCTTGAGGTTCCCATGGCAACAGGTCCCATTTCCTAGGTGACAGGGATCTTATGATGTCACCAATGAGCTAAACTAACAAGAAACCAATGGACTTTCCCTTCCTGGCTGCATCACCTGACATCTCCCCAAAGTGGTTCTTGGAGATTTCCTAAGACAAGTGTACCTTGCACAGCTTGACGTAGTACACTGGGGAGATCCCTTTGAAATCACAAATTCATCTCTATAACTCAAGCATTTAAACACTCATAGAAGTACCTTTCATCTTCAGAACACTTTCTAAACATTACCCAAGTTACTCCTCCTGACAGCCCAAAGAGATTTTTACACAGCTGTGTAACAGATGCCCAAACTGAAACTGAGTTGGGGAAACAGAAATGTGCACTAGTTGCACAAAAGCAAAGAGGGGTGAGGTCAAGATGGAAGATGCCCAGGGAAGATGTCACCAACTGAAAGCAGCAGCAAATATTTGGAAGGAAGAAGAAAGTACTCTTACACGAGAAAGCATAATAGAGTGGAAAGAGTTTGGGGTCTGGGGTTAGAGAAGATCTGGATTCGAATCCAGATTCTGCCACTGACTGCCTGTGTGACCCTGTTCAAATCACTTGATGTCTCCTGGCTTCAGATTCTTCATTGTTAAATTTCAGCAGTTGACTTCAAGGAAGTCTTTCCAGCCCACTCAAGTCAGTCTTCAGTCCACCCAACAAAGTAGTTTCCATGAAACAGCACAGATGGTTTACATGTATTTCATCTCTAATTTCTTAGTACATTTAATGAGTCTGCTGTGTAGAGCAGAAATATAGAAATGTGTAATGAACAGTTTCAGGACAGTGGGGATATTTAAACTCAGTCTGAAGTATCTTAATCAGAAGTGGAAAAAGAACTCCATACTTCCTTTGGGTTCTATGCAATAGTATCTGGCACACAGTAAGTATTTAGTAAGTGTTTGATAACTGACAGGTTTATTCCCCAAGGATGTGTTTTTGGGTGGTGGTGCTATGGATATGATTCTAGGACAAAGGGGGCTTTGGGTAAAATATTGGTTTCAAGTCTGCAAACAAATTCTATGGCACAATCTCCAAAGCTGAAAAATTTACTGTTTAGAGATGGAGACTATATCTTCAGTTCATAAAACTAACTCAGAATGAGATAAATCAGATAGACTTATGGCTACTACATCCTCCTAAACCCAAACTGACATATATGGCTTGACAAGGATTTTGTATTGATTGATTTTGTCATGTAATTGCATAGATTTCTTTCTGTATTAGTGGACACAAGAGTTAAAAATGACATTGTTGACTATAAGCTATCACATACTCCATGTACAGCTATTGATGCACATACCAGAGACTAGTATTGCAGAGGCCACGTTTTTGAACCAAAATTTATGAACCAAGATTCATCAGGACACACGCACACACACCTCTGCTGTATTCAATTACTCACAGGACTGTGGTATTCAACTCAGTGATTCAGGAATATTTCCTGCTATATTTTTTACAAGTCAAAAGTTCTGCCTCCACTTTGGTTGCAAACCTAGTCACTCTTTCAGTTACCATTGCTGTCTATGAAGTTCACAACTTCTCATGTATCATAATCTGATGACTCAGCATGTCCAAACTCTTCAGTTTAAATACAGGAATGCCTACAACTGCACCTTTGAAACAGTTTGCAATTGCTGTTTCTCATTTCTATTTTTGACTATGTTTTTGAAAATTATTAGATCTAAGGTCTCAGATCTAACCTTCAAGGCAAAAAATGCCATTTCAAAAGATAGGTGGATCTGAAGACCAACTTAATGGTATTAACTTCAGTTACATTTAAGTAGTCTAGGTTGAGGATTAAATTAAGAAAATAAACAATAGTCAATGGAAAGCTACATGTGTACAGTGTAGTTGAGTGAGCATTGCTATGGGAACATTAATTTTGGAATGTATAATTATTCTGCTTAAATATACAAGAAAAATGTCATTAGCAATTGTGTTGGAACCAAAGCCAATTCCTGATATGCAAGCTGTTGATCCAAAAGTGTGTCCGTGCAAAAGTTGCCAGAACTACAAAAGGTAAAATATCTGTGTCAGTATCACAAAAAACCAGGACCTAATTTTATTCTTGATTCCAACCTGCATTTTTTTCTCTCTGCAACTGGGTCAGTAAGTACCAGTGTTGAAAACTGGAATTTAAGGTCAAGCCTAATTGCTAGCTATGTCTTAGATGGTAACAGAGCAGCTAAAACTAATGATAAGAACAAGAAAGCAGCAGCATTAACCACTCCTTTCTGCCTCTCCCTTCTCTCACTTAGAGCACATCTCCTGGATGGTCAGATTATAAACTGAGAACTATCTTCTCTGTCACAATATCTAACACTTTTTTTGCTTGTGTTAAACTGTTAGATAAGTCTAAGTTGACCTTGTAACTCATCAAAGGGGAAGTAGGAGTACCCTTACAAGAAAAATCTGGCTTTACATGCCAAATGTAAATATTGGTCTTATCCTGTTCCTTGGTTTATTTTCTTTCTTTCTAGGAAGTGTTCTATCAGATCTTGGTTCTAGCTCTCGATCTAATGGATTTGGTCTATCAAGACCACTGCAAACCATTTCTAGAAGGATATATACCACTTTCTAAGCTCTAAGTGTGGGAGCCAGGGACAGGAACCTTACTCCTACAGTCATCCCAGGTTGGCCTCCCTATGCAATGCCTCACTTTAGTTGAGGCCACAGACTTTAGGAGACTGTCCCCATGGGGTCTCATGAAGAAAGACTTCTCTCTATGGTCTTTCAAGATATTTTCTCCATGGGCTTTAAGCCTAACACTACTTTTGCTCTTTAAGTGACTTCAGTGTTCCCTAACTCTTAGAAGTCTTCTCTTTCATTCTCTAGCTTTTTTTTTCTATTCCTGGTGGACTTATCAAAAGCAGAAAATGAATTAAAGACATATTGTTTAGATTGTAACAATCAATTCTGCCAATTGATGATTAATTGGCTTATTCCCCAAGGATTTGTTGTTGGGTGGTAGAGGTGCTACAGATCTAAGACAAAAGATGGCACTGGGTACAATATTGGGCTTTCAAGTTTGCAAAAAAATTCTAGGATACAATCCCCAATTTTGAAGAACTTACTGTTTAATGAGGGAGATAATACCTTCAGTGCATAAAACTAGCTCAGAATGAGATAAATTAGATGATCATGACTACTATAAAAGAGCCCCCCTCTACTGAATGCCTCAGACTAGCCCTGAGTGCTAAGGACTTGGATGATGAACTAGGACCCTCGACCTCATGCCTCTTCTAAGACTGGTCATTTCCATGTTGTCTTTAGCTAGAGGGGATCACCCAAACTGATCTTCAATCTTGCTCTGATAGTGAACTTTTTAAGGTCTGTTCTTAGCTTCCTCCTCATTAGTTTAAATAATATGCTAGACTTCTTCCTCTATGGACAATGGATATCTGTGTTGGCTATGCCATTTTTGACTCCAATTGTTTTACTATTCTCAATATACTACTCATAATTCACTTCCTCCTTTCCAGGGGAGCAGTCCACTTGAATCCCAGCCTAACACAAAAATAATATTGAACAGAGTACATTTATAAGATATTTCTCCTACTTATAGAGTAAGGATCTACTACCATAGCCCATTTTAATCATATAAATAAAAATTTTTTTTAGCATTTAATCCCAAAGTAATAGCTAGAAAACCAATATTTCACTGTCTGTTCCATGCAGTACAAAGCCAAACCAACATTCATTTCTATGGAAATGAAATTAGAATTCACTGGTATTAAAAGAGTTGTGAATTTCACCATTTGGCTAGAGATTCAGTGCCAAAAGTTTCCCATTATAAACAGCACTGGTTTTAGTATCTAGCCATTTCAAGAGAGTTGTCTAATTATTGTTTTTCTGTTTTGAAATTTACATATAATTCCTTTGGATAACACTTGAATCCATTCATGCACTTAAAAATATTTGCCTTTTGAAAATATTTCAAGTTTTATATATGTCTCTTGAATAATCCCTACAAATATACCACACATATAACTTTATGTATATGTTTTGTACATAGGCTAAGGAGGCCCCTGGGTCAATATAGTAATTTTATTCCCTTTGAATTCTTTAAAGTTTGTATTTTATATGCTCCCCTAGTTACATGCTAAACTGATTTCTACAGTCATTTCACAGCAGTCAGTCAGTCATATTACAAGCTGTTCATCCCTTGCAGTTTACTGATATCCAATACAACACATTTCCTGATGATGAAAGGGAGATCTTGTTAAAGATAAAGGCATTTTCTGACAACTTAGCTCCATTCTCAGGTACTCCTACTAACCAATTAAATATGATGCAAAGAAATTCCTTCAAATGACTGCTTCCAGATAGATTGAAGAGTTTTATGTCAATTAGTCAATTTCATTTCTGTCCTGAAGCAAACAAAACAGAGTTCATACTAGATGCATGTTACATATTATTGAATTAGGTAATATAATGGATAAAGTGCTGGGTCTGAGATCAAATTCAACTTCAGATACTTACTAGCTGTGTGGCCCTGGGCAAGTCAATAACATCTGTTTGCCCCATTTTTTTCAACTATAAAAAATTGGTTAATAATTGTGAGGCTCAAATGAGATGATAATTATAAAATATTTAGAACTGGGCCAGGTACAGTCACTAGCTATTATTATATTTCTGATGACCTTTCATGATATGTCATAAGATTCCTCTCCATTCCTATTCTTTCAAAGGATAAGACTATTGATAAATTTACAGATTTTGAAAACATCCCAGTGACCCCATTAAGTATTATTCAGAGATTTAAATCTTGCAGATAGTATCAAGGGCCATGTCAATGCATTGTGGTGCACATTACAGAGTCATGTATCCATCTCAGCACTACAATTTATGAAGCTTCTTACCCAACATGTTATAGGGCCTCTTAAAATGTGAAGTTCACAACAAAGCCTTTTCATGTTGCTCAAATAAGCCAAATTTGACACTTAAGATGGCCAAGACAAAGTTATAACCAGTTCTACTACATAACTATAAAACAGGAAGATTAGACGAGTATTTATAATTTTAATGCCATTCAGGAGACTACTAGAAATGCCTGCTCTTCAATATCTTCAACAAGTTCAGATGTATCAATCCCTGTTTATGTGGAAGAGAATTATATCAGTGCTCTAGCAGAATATTTGAGAATGTGGACTGAAGATTTGGTAAGAAAGCCAGCTTAAAAATAACTCCCACTTTAGTGTTTGCTAAAGATTTACTGAAATTATCTCAGCCGATTTTCTTAACAACTGTGTGAGACAAGTACTACAGTGATCATTATCCTTAGTTGACAGAAACTAAAGCAAGAGTGGTTACCTGATCATCCAACAAGTAAACGATAGAGGTAAGATTCCACATAATGTAATGTCCTTGAAAGCAAGGACTGTTTTACTTTCATTGTCATAAACCCAAGGCACCTCGCACAGTATACACAATAGGTACTCAATAATTTCTTGTTCAACTGAATTGAAAAACTAGGTCTCGCCTGTATTCAAGATCAGTGTCCACTGCCTCTCATGAGATTATGCTATTTAAAATCCATCAAAAAAGACAGTCCAACTACAGGAAATAATTAAGAAAACTTCTCCCATGAAGTGGAAACTTATAAAAGAGATTCAGTATCATTTCCTATGAATCTAGCCATTGCATCAACTCACTTGAAAGCTAGACTTGCACATTACACCCTAAGGGACGCATTCAATCATTTAAGGTGTTCTCAGACTAAGTTATACAAATTTAGTAGGCCATATCAATTGTGTAAGTACTAAAATAAGATTTTTGCAGAGACCAAAAGTGTATCCATTATGTGGAAATACCCTCAAATAGTTGTTTGTTCTTAGTTTTCGAAGAGGACCAGTGACATCACAGGGTGATGTCTTGATTTGTGGGAACTGGATCTAAGTTAGGCAGAGTTACACAAAGTCATCAGTCTCAATCTCTTCCAGAGTCATCAAAGTTCAATGGAGGACAAAAGTCAAGATGACTGATGATGGCCCAGGATGCAGTGGTTGACCTTGGTTTCTTTGATGTCTGACCAAGTTGTAAGCTCTCCACAAAGTCTTTTTCAGCCACTTTCAGGGCCGTTAGAACAAATAGCTCTCATCCACGCATTCCATCTTGACATGCTTGGGATAGACACGCCTCTACCTCACCAATGGGTTTGAGGCCTGATGGTTACTCTCAGTCTGGTTTAGCCCATTTGCCAAAACTTCGTTACCAGGCTATGACCACTGTGCATGTTATAACTCTTAAGCAGTATCCATATCCAGTAGCAAAAGTCTACCAACAACTTGATGTTGTTGGAGGTCTTTGCAGAAGTTGATATTACCCAGATGTATTTGCCTGCAGCCTCCACTGGTATGCATACAGTGTTAGATCTCCTGTGAAGGATGATACTCATGCATAGAAAATAAGCTTCTTGAGGGTAGGAATTGTTTCATTTCTGTCTTTTTATTCTCAACTCCTAGTATAGTACCTGGCACACTGGCAGAGCTTACTAAAAATGTTTAATGAATTGAATTAAATTGGCCCCCAAATGCCAGATGGCTTTAAACCACCAATTGCTTGCTGTTCAAGAGCAGCGCCATTAATTCCACAAAACAGAACTAAGTGCAAACTGACCAAGAATCATTTGCTGCTACTAACACCAAAGTCAAGAAATTCTGAAATTATGTTTACAGTCATAACTTTACCATTTTAGGGAGCCTGAACCTCTAAATAAACCTATACCCATAATATTGCCGCTATGGACATAAGGCTTATAGTCTTTTGCTCAGTTACGATGAGTATACACATGGCTGCACATATTGAAGGCTAACATCCTGAACCATCTGTTCACCTCTGCAGAGCCAAGATTATATTATGGCCCCTTTCTACACAAGTTTCTCAATGTTCTAAGGCAACTGGTGACCCATTGCATAGAATGCTAGGTCTGGAGTGAGAAAGACTTGAGTTCAAATCCAACCTCAGAAACTTAACTAGTGTTACCTTGGATAAGTTACTTAATATGTTTGCCTCATTTTCCTCAACTGTAAAATGCGCATAATAAGAGCACTTAATTGTAGGGTTGTTGTTTCAAATGAAATAATACTTACAAAAGAGCTTAGAGCAATGCTTTGCATATAGTGACTGCTAAGTAAATACTTATTCCCTCCCTCTATGCCATTTGATAGTCTGTAGTGATAAATAATATATTTCAATGGTTTCTAGAGTAGTTTTTTTTTTTTTAGCAATACAGCTTCCTCATATTAAAGGCCATCTTCTTTAGTCTGTTAAGAGAAAAAACCCAACATTAGAGCTCTTTAGTTATTTGTGAAACCTCTTGTTTATGAGAAAAAAGAATGTTACAAAAATGTTCCCAGCCAGGCTGTTGTCAACACTCCCTTTTCCATGGTACTTTTTTTTAACCATGTGTGAAATCCTTTGTGGAGTAATATTCCAAATGATTTTCAATGTGAACAATGTGAAAAGTTATCTGGAAGTTTTGTATCCTGGAGAGGAAAAAAAAAACCTCACCACATTAATGATAAAAATGTTCATTTGTCTTCTCAAGTGCTTGTTAACTTTCCAATCAGTTATGGGTAATGGCTTATTTTTGAAAACAGATGACAGGAAATCTGCTCTTATCAAATACTGAAAGCATCAATGTTGTAAATCACATGTTTCCGTTAAGTACTTTATACCTACAGAGGATAGCAGCTTGCCCTTCTTTTTCAATGTCTTATGAAAATCCGTGATTACCCTTGAATTTCTTCAAACAGTTTTATCTATGTAAAAATTTGGAGATAGCTCATTATAGGTGATCAGATCATTACCTTTCCTCTACTCTAAATATATACTTGAGAATAAATTTCTAATACTCTCCCTTTTCATTTCTACCTCCTGGCTGCCCTGGCTTCCTTCAAATCACAGCTAAAATCTCATGATAACTATCATTTATAGTTAGCATTTACATTGTTTGCAAAGTTTAATGTTTGCAAAGTGCAAACAAAGCAAATGTTGTCTCATTTTAATTTCACAACAATCCTGGAAGGCAGGTATGAGTTTCATCCTCGTCTTTCAGATGAGGAAACTGAGGCAGAGAGGTCAAGTAACTTGCTCAGGATCACACAGCTTAGGGAGTATCTGAGGCTGAATTTGAACTCATGTCTTTCAAAATCCAGGTTCAACACTACCATGTACCACCTAGCTTCCTACAAAAAGCCTTTCCTGATCCCCCACGATGTTAGTGCCTTCCTTCTGTCAACTATCCTCTAATTATCTTGTATATATCTTATTTGTACATTGTTGTTTACAAGTTGTGTCCTGAAATAGACTGTGAGCTGCTTGAGAACAGGAACTGTCTTTTGCCTTTCTTTGTATCTCTAGTGTTTAGAACACTGCCTAGCCTATCTTAGGGGGTTAATAAACATTTATTGGCTGACTGCTGGTATAAATGAGGCTAAATCTTGACGTTCCAAATGCAATTTTTCCTGCCCTTCTGTCATTATTATTGTTCTTCTTTGGGCCTTCTCAAATCTTCCCTTTATCCCAGGATGAAAATAGACTCAGTTCTTGGAAAATGGTCTGACTAATACTGAGGACTTTCATCCCATTTCTTCTCCATATCCTATGCTATTACAAACAGTATCCTATTTCTGACTCATTTCCAGTTTGTTTTCATCATGTCCCCCAGATCATTCCTGGATATGACTTCTGTCATTATATATCGTTAGCTATCCTTGCATATCAATGTCAACTTGCCCCTTATTACTGAGTCACCTGTATAATTTCACAGCAATCGTCTGTACTCAGAGGCAAGTTGAAAGACATTAATCTCCCTGTGCACCTGTCACCTTAAGAGCTGTACTCTATAACGCTACCTTTCGGGATGAGACCACTAGTCTACTTACACTGGGAAAGTAACCAATCATAATGGGTTTTTAGAAAATGGTTTGTATTGTCTATTTATCTCCTAAAAAGAGGTTGAATTGGAAAGAAATGGCTGTGATATTATATATATATGTTTATGCATGTATGTATACACATATATATGCATGTGTGCATATACACACATATTTATACATACATGTGTGTGTATACATATATACATGCACACTATATATGTGTGTCTATGTGTGTGTGTATATGTCCCTAAATACATACATACACACATACATACAGAAGCATATGTTAGATAAAGTCAGTCAGAGAGATGTAAGTTGAAGTCCCACCTCCAAGATACACTCCCTGTGGTACACTGGAGAAGTCACGCAGCCTCTCTGTGCATCAGGTAACTTGTTAAGATCATAAGTGGCAGAGCAGGTTATAAACTGCTTTGGAAGAAAGTGATTGAAAACACAAGTGTGGACCACTATCCAAGGGTGAAGAGAGCAGTAGTGTTTAAGGTAAGAGTAAGAACAAAGAAGAGTCATGAGTTTGTCAAAGTGATGATTTCTTCTAGACTCAGCTCAAATCCCACCTTCTGTAAGAGGCTTCTTACTGTCCTGTCTTATCTGGACAGCCCCTCTCCTCCAGCTGGTACCTTCCTTCAGAGTCACTAATCCATATGTCTTAAATAAGCATTCTTATTTACACATCACATTCCCCATAGGAATGAGAGAACACCTCGAGGACGGGAACTATTTTTTGCCTTTCATTGTATCCTCAGCTCTTAGTACAGTGTTTGACATACAGTAAGCACTTAATAAATGCTTGTCAATTGATTGACTAATTGTCAGCCAGCATCTAAAATTAAACATATTCAAAACTGCAGTTATGTCACCCCTCCAAATCGGTTTCTCTTCCTGACATCATCATTTCTGTCAGTGGTACCATCTAGTCTGTGTGGGTCACACAGCTAGTAAGGGTACTGAGAATAGATTTGAAGTCAGGTCTTTCTGACTCCAGGTCTATTATGCACTCTGTCCATTTTACCACCAGCTGTCTCCATGGCAGTCATGTAAATAGGCAGATTTGGGGGAGGAGGAAGTAGAAAACTTTCCACCCTCATTCTTGCCAATCTACCCTCACTTCATCTTGTAGTACCTTATACTATTAATGGGGGTTTTTTAATTACTGTGCCAACAAAACTTGGAATCTGATTATATATGGGATGAATGAGGGTTAAAGGAGAGAGAAGAGCCAAAATTGACTCTGAGGGTATAGGCCTGGTATACTGTAAGCATGGCAGTACCTTCAAGAAAAATGAAGAAGTGTGGAAGAGGGATGTGATCAGAGGAAAGAAAATGAGTTTATTTTATGCATGTTGATTTGTGAGGATCTGAAATGCCTTATCATCCTGGTAGATTGTACACACTTTTCCCTGGCTTTTTGTCCTCCCTAGTGCCTAGCCTGGTACTCTGCTTTATAAATCCATTTGAAATTGAACTGAGTTGGTGCAATTAATAGCAGTTGTAGCAAACAGACACTACCTCAACCACTGTTAGCATCCCTTGCATTGAGGACAGGCTTAGCAACATTCAACATTTAACAAGCATTTATGAATTAATTCTACCAGGCAATGTACTAAGCTAGAAAATGGAGGAGATACAAAGATCAGGCTGCCATTTTTACAGCCCTCATGAAGCTTGTAATTTTGGATAGGAAAATAAAAAGATAGCATTTACACAAAATATAATGCAAAGCAGATCATTTATTGATTCATTATAGTGGTGGGGGTGAGAAAAGAAGAGAGTATATAAAAATGTAAAATATCTACATGGAAATTAGAGAGAGGAGGTCACTAAGTATGCAGTCAGAAGAAGAAAGGTTGGCAAGAGACTGGATGGAGAGGTTTCCACTCTGAATATACCCAGCATTTAAGTCAACTCCAACTTAAAAGAAGATTTTAAAATCTTAACTGTCCAATTCCTATGCCATAATAGACATTAATCTATTTCTTTTATGGTTACTCACTTACAAGGGTGGATTATGGCACAGAATTTATTCAAGTGGTTGCTTCAAAAAAGTGAAAAGACTATGTAATTTTACAATCAAATCCATTTTCTTTTTTATGTATTTGTGTATATGAAGAAACCCGTATCATTCATTGAAATTTTCTTTATTTTACCTCCTCCATTTCTCTAGGTTACAAGGCTCAGAAGCACATCTCACCCTAGGAAGTAGAACATAATTCTAACTTTAAATTCTATCATATTTTTATGGCTTAAATGAACTATGAAAAAATAGAACATTTTTCCAGTTTTTAGCTTTAGAGTGAATAAACTTAAAAGGGGCAAGTGATAAAATAGTGCCATCTTTTCATCACTTTATTTCATGTGGTTCTTGTTCATATTTTCCAAATGCATCCTAGAGGACCTACCCAGTGCAGTACGGTCCTTCCTCTATTTTTAGGATCTTCCAAGTACCAGTATCACACTTAAGGTTGTCCATCTTTTCTCTGATTCTTGCTTCTTGAGCAGCTCAATTCTTTTTCCAGCAATGTGTGCCCTAATCATGTCTTTTATTCAAGACATCACTAGTTAAATACTGCAAACATCTTGCTCCCATATTTCATTTGACCTTTGGTTTATAATTTTAATCCAAGGTCATGATAATGTGTGATTAATAAGCAATAGGAGCACCAGGGACATGTGAGTGTTACAAAGATGGTCTTTTGTCACAATAAACAATTGGAAATCATTGAAAGTCATGTACTCTTATTCAAATGTAATACAATTATACCTTCCCTTCTCAATTCAGAACTCAGTTCACTGTTCCTTGGCAATCCCCATCTATGATCTGCATATTGATGGACTATATTTATAGGCTATTCATCTAGCTGCATGTGTTCTAGGCAATGTATTTCTCATCTACTATGTTTTTAGAGTATAGAAGCTTAGATTATTCTCCTTAATGATCTGTGGATTTTACCAAAAATATTTTAGACTTCCAGAAGCTGATACAATTGCTAAAATGTCACATTATAAACATTTGGATAAGCTTGTCATTCTTCTTTAGTTTGTACTATATGTAGAAAAGCATCATCATAATCATCACTACTCACATTTATATAATGCTCCAAGTTTTCCAAAGCATTTTCCTCACAACAAAGTTTTAAGGTAGATAATGTAAGTATTATCATTTTTTAGACCCAATCTGTGATCTCACTAGTACTTGGAACTCTCAATGAGGAAATTCCCTGCTACCAGTGCAGACTAGTACCTACCATGCAATTTATAGTCTTAAAAAGTTGTTTAATACCATTTGATCCAGCAATACCACTACTAGGTCTGTATCTCAAAGAGATCATAAAAAGGGAAAAGGCCCAACATGTACAAAGTTATTTATAGCAGCTCTTTTTGGGGTAGCAAAGAATTAGAAATCGAAGGGATGCCCATCAATTGGAGAATGGCTGAACAAGCTGTGGTAGATGAAGGTCATGGAATACTATTGTTCCATAAGAAATGGTGAGCAGGTGGATTGTAGAAAAACCTGGAAAGACTTGCATGAACTGATGCTGAGTGAAGTGAGTAGAACCAGGAAAACACTGTATACAGTAACAGCAACATTGTGTGATGACTGACTTTGTTAGACTTAGCTTTTCTGAGAAATACAATGATCTAAGACAATTCCAAAAGACTTGTGATGGAAAATGGTATCCATGCTCAGAGAAAGAACTATGGAATCTGAATGCAGATTGAAGCATACTATTTTCTCTTTCTTTTGTTGTTTTTTTTATTTTTCTTTTTCATGGTTTTTCTCTTTTGTTCTGATTCTTCTTTCACAACATGACTAATGTGAAATATGCTTAATATTATGATACATGCATAGCCTATATCAGATTGCATGTTGTCTTGGTGAGGAGAATTGGAGAAAGGGGGAACTTTAGAACTCAAAAGCTTATAAAAGTGAATGTCAAATACTAAAAACTAATTAATTTTTTAAAAAAGATGCTTAGAACACTTAGCTATAATATGGCTTACCCAGGGTCACAGAGCCAGTATGCAGCAGAAGTCAGACTTGAACCTAGCTTTAATTCACTAGACCAAGCTCATTATCTCCATTTTTAGATAGGGAAAGAGGCCCAGAAACTTCACCATCTTTCCATAACACTGGTCAACATATTTGTTAAACACATATATCTGTGCCTTGCTTGATGTCAACATTCTACTGATTGTACACCTACTACCTGTGTAGTTGAATGTGTCATACTATTTTTTTGAATCAGATGTCATATAAGACTTCAAAAACTTTGTATTCTTAAGACATCAAAAAGGGTTTCTTACCTATAATCCATTATACTGCTATTGATCCTTTAAATACTTATCCTCATTTCCTATTGAGAACCTCTTAGTCATTTTTATACTTGTGGCTAACCAAGAAAAATGCCTAGAAGGTAATACCAATTTGATGACATCTACAAATTGTCTTCTCACCAGAGAGGCCTTATCTTGATTGCATCAAAGTCTCAAAGCAACAAGATTCTGGGGATGATGAATGGCAAAAGAGAAGACAGGTAATCCAAGGATAGCATTGGATCCTAGATTGGATTTTCAAAACTAACCCTCTCTTGGTAGCCTCTCTTGGGTTGATTATATGTTTTTTTTGTAATTTTTTAAAATAAAGACATGTCACTAATGATTTCATAGCTGAGATCCTCAAACCATTTTAGCAGAAAACAAATTTTTCAGCTCTGCTAAGAAAGTTAGACTGGTTTAACCTGTTATATAAACCTTTTTGTTTGAGGTTACCCTTTGAGTTACCTATTTGTATAGTACCTGAAACTAACAAAACCTATTGAGGCTGCTTCCTGTAATAGAGCTCCACAACTTTGAAAATAGCATTCTTAACATTCAGCACCCCTTAAGTAACCTTCAGCAACACAGGTTGCTTCCCTGAAATCTAAAAGTAATGATCATATTTTCAATAGGTAGGCACATATAACCACCAAAAATGGGCTAATGCCCCCTCAAAAATCTCTTGGGCTACTGTTATGTGTATGAATACCAAAATGTGTCCAACCAAAATGTTTTAGTCAGTGGTTCTGGACAGACATTTATAACCTATGCTATTCACCTAGATGAATGCATCTGAACTGCTCAATCCAGTCTACTATCCATGGACTTTACTGTGCACAGTAGGGGCCCTGGGAAATCAGGCAATCCAAATTTTATACCTGTATTGTATAAACCAGTCTTATTTTACAAACTTCGATAGAGTACACAACCAATTAATGACGAAAGGGGAAAATAAACCCAACTCAGGGGAAAGCATTTACTGATATGGAACATCAGAATAAGAAGAAAAGAGACCATAATATAGGGTCAAGGTTGGAGCTGAACGATGGATGTTAAAATAACTTTTACTTCTTACTGTGACCACAGAACAGGACTAACATACGTGTTTTAGAAAAAGTGCTCTAAGATCTTAGAACAAAAGGCAAGGCAAAAAAAAATATTGCTTCTGATATAAAAAAATGCATAACAGTATGAACATTTTGTGCTGTATTATTTAAAATATGACTTCTCAAGGTACAGAAGAATTCCTAAAACAAATTCAGGAGCATGCCTATTTGAAAGAAATAGCTTACTCCAGAATGGCAACCCCAAAATGGTTGTAAAGTCTTGATAAAATATGTGCACATATGCTAGGGAAGCCATCTGACTCAGATCGCATGGAACAGATGATTTTTTTTTTTAAAGTTCCATGGCCTGGAAGCCTTTTGGCTCCAGTCACAAGCTTGTGGAAAACTTGGAGACCTTTATTTTCATTTTTCACAAGTCTTTCATATGAAGTATTTACACTGGCAACTTTCTTTCTCACAAGATGTTTCAGTGGCTGGTTAAGACGTCTCATTTCCAAAGTAATCTCCATGTGCCCAGGAAGAGGCCCAAGAAATGGATATAAAATTTGGTATCACAATCCACAACTAGCTCAAAATCAATCATTTTTAAAAAGTAAAGATAACTGCACATACATAAGCAGAAATCTCTGTCAGCATTATTTTCAAAGCAGAATACAAAATGTGGTCTACATCTTAAAGCACTTTTATTGGACATCAGGGCAGAAATCGCTAGAACAAGCATAGAATGTGTTTACCATATGAGATGATACTTCTGTTACTGGGGAAAATAAAAGGTCTAAATCAGCAACTGAACACCTTTATTCAGTTCAACTGGGATTTATTGCCTCCCCACAGTGGTCTGAACCCTGTGTTGGAAGCAGAAACATATATGCATCCAAGAGGGTCCTAAAGAATTTGTCCTAAGAACAAGCCATACACATATGATAAAGGAAATAAGATAAGTTGATGATTAAGTGATAAAATGTCAAGTATATGCAATAAGAGTCACCAGAGAACAGAGACGCAGAGGCTGAAGGATGTTGAAATGGTTTCATTGAAGATGTGGGGCTTAAGCCAGACCCTAAAGAATGGGTCAAATGTGGAAAAGGACTAGGAAAGGGGAAAGGTGTTCAAAGTAGGGGAAATGTTGTGGTAAAGTCATTTCAGTTGTGTGTGACTCTGATATCTCATCTGGGCTTTTCTTGGCAAAGATACTAGGGTGGTGAACCATCTCCTTCCATAGCTCACTTCACAAATGAGGAAACTGAGGCAAACAGGGTTAAGTAACTTGTCCTGGGTCAGACAGCTAGTAAGTCTGAGGCTGGATTTGAATTCAAATCAAGGGCCAGTCCTCTCTCAATTGTACCACCTGGTTGCCCAAAATAAGAGAAACAACATGAGCATAACATCAAACACATATGGCAAGTTGAGTACGCAGTACATAGACCAACCTGGTTGAGACAGAATATTCTTACCAGCAAACAGTGCAGAGGACGGACAGGCTGCTGAAGGTCTTCAATGCCAAACAAGTGAGATATCCTGCAGATAAAAAAACTGGGGAACTACTGGCATTTCCTGAGTAAAAGAATGATGTGAGTTGAGCAGTATTAACAGGTCAACATCAAGAGATCTAGGTGGTGACCCCTCCTCCCCATGGAGAAGAACTTGGAGAAGATCTGGAGAGAGTCAGAAAGGATTTTATAGGTTGCCATTTGTAATATTGGAGAAGGTACATATAATAATGAAATCACTAACCCAACATCCTGGAGTAATCAGGAGGTAATGCACATGATATTTTGGGAGGGAGGAGAATGGTGAAAGGATTATTTAGAGAGATACTGCAACTAACAGAAATGTGCAGTAGTTTGTGATGAGGTGAGTTCTACAAGGTAGAAAGTGCATTGTAGAAAGGAAATCTTTGGTTCCTACATGGCACAATGGATACAATGTATTAGGCTTTCTGATTTGGGTCAAGAAGAATTCAAATCTTGTCCCAGACATTTGCTAGATGTATGACTTTGAGTAAGTCCCTTACCTTTTTCTGAGGCTCAGTTTCCTCATCCATAAAGTGAGGGCACCTAGGTAGCTAGGCAGTGCAGTGCATGGAGTGATGGGCCTGGAATCAGGAAGACTCATCTACCTGATTTCAAACCTGCCTCCAAACTACCTGTATAATCCTGAGCAAGTCACTTAATTGTTTGTCTCAGTTTCCTCATCTGTAAAATGAGCTAGAGAAAGAAATAGCAAACCATTCTAGTATCTTTGCAAAGAAAACCCCAAATGGGGTCATGAAGAGATGGACACAACTGAACAACAACACAGGGTTGTTGTGGGGATCAAATGATATAACATATGAAAAGTACTTTGCAGTACTTTGCTAAGGTTTTTGAGGTGTGTACATACAACTGTAATATGTGGAGGAAAAGCATTGAATATAGTAAATCATCCAGATATTTCCAAATACCCACATGCAACACGTTTAGCACTAAGTATTGCTATGATCAACTGAATTTTTCATCTTTCATCCAGATGTTTCAGTATCACACAGTCTCAGCCTTTGTAAGTAACCCAACTATTTTTCTTACCTTTTTCCAGTTTGATTCACAGATTCATATATGGATGAATTGTGAATTGTAATTCTCAACTACTTCTTTCAAGTGGATACACCTCAGTTTCCTGATATGTATAATATGGATTATAGTCACTGTTTCATGGATTTGGAGGAAGCTCAGATTAGATCATGTATGTGACAGATAAACAACTTTCATTGTTACTTTACTATGATCTAGATCAACGCTTCTTAAACTGTGGATCCATTTGGCAACAGTAAAGGGTTTCTGAAAGCATAATGGCCAAAAAATCAATTCAAAATCAAACAAGTAATGAATCAGAGGTGTTTCTGACAACACTTGCCTATGTTCCAGGGGACAACTTCACTGCAGACTTGGTTCTGAACACACAGTATGTGAACTCTGTACTGCATATGCCCTCAGGCCATGAAACTCCAAAAACTGCTATCTAAAAACAAATAGGGGTCCCTAGTGGAAAAAGTTTAAGAAGACCTGATCTAGACATAGCCTTCATGTGGCATGAAGGTGAGGATCTCAGGATTTTATTCTGTCCAGAGATCTAATCTAATGCTCAAAGGAAGGTAAGGGAAAACTTAGGAGGTGATCTTCCCCAGTCCTGGGGATTTTCAGGAGGCATTAATTAAAATCATAGAATTTTAATGTTGCAAAAGTTCTTGAGGAGGAGCCAAGATGGTGGAGTAAAAAGATACACATATGCTAACTCCTAACCCACAGCCCATAAAATACCTGTAAAGAACTCCCAACAAATTCTGGACCAGCAGAAGCCATAGAATAACAGAGTGGAGGAGATTTCTGTTCCAGAGAGACCTGAAAAACTGACACGAAAGGTCCGTCGTGCACTGGACCTAGAGCAGAGCCCAGCCCTGCCCTGGGCTACATGACACCGAGAGGAGCAGATCTGAGCAGGCTTCAGGGATAGAATCTCCACCAGTCACGCAGGTCCCTCCACCCACAAGCAACAAAGGTCAGTGAGAGAATCTTTTTGGCTGGCCAAGAGGGAAGCGGGGTGTCTCCATAACTCAGGCCCCCTCAGGAGGCAACAGCAGAGGCAGGAGCAGACCAGGGCTCCCCAAGCAGGCAGGAGCCCGGATCCATTGTCGAAGGTCTCTGCATAAACCCCCTGAGGGAACTGAGCCTGTAAGGCGGCCCTGCCCCCACCTGAGCAGCTGAACTTTATCTCACATTGAATAGCAGCCCTGCCCCCACCCAAAGCCCTCAGGCTGGGAAGCAGCATTTGAATCTCAGCCCCTAAGCACTATCTGGGAGGATCTGGAGGCAAGGTGGGTGTGGAGAGGAAACTCAGAAGTCAAGTAACTGGCTGGGAAAATGCCCAGAAAAGGGGAAAAAATAAGACCACAGAAGGTTAGTTTCTTGGTGAACAGATATCTCCTCCCATCCTTTCAGATGAGGAAGAACAATGCTTATCATCAGGGAAAGACATTGAAGTCAAGGCTTCTGTATACCAAACATCCAAAAGAAATATTCAATGAGCTCAGGCCATGGAAGAGCTCAAAAAGGATTTTGAAAATCAAGTTAGAGAGGTGAAGGAAAAACTGGGAAGAGAAATGAGAGAGATGCAAGAAAAGCATGAAAAGCAGATCACACCTTGCTAAAGGAGACCCAAAAAAATGCTGAAGAAAATAACACCTTGAAAAATAGGCTAACTCAATTGGCAAAAGAGGTTCAAAAAGCCAATGAGGAGAAGAATGCTTTCAAAAGCAGAATTAGCCAAATGGAAAAGGAGGTTCAAAAGCTCACTGAAGAAAATAGTTCTTTCAAAATTAGAATGGAACAGATGGAGGCTAATGAATTTATGAGAAACCAAGAAATCACAAAACAAAACCAAAAGAATGAAAAAATGGAAGATAATGTGAAATATCTCATTGGAAAAACAATTGACCTGGAAAATAGATCCAGGAGAGACAATTTAAAAATTATGAGACTACCTGAAAGCCATGATCAAAAAAAGAGCCTAGACATCATCTTTCATGAAATTATCAAGGAAAATTGCCCTCATATTCTAGAACCAGAGGGTAAAATAAGTATTCAAGGAATCTACAGATCACCACCTGAAAGAGATCCAAAAAGAGAAACTCCTAGGAACACTGTGGCCAAATTCCAGAGTTCTCTGGTCAAGGAGAAAATATTGCAAGCAGCTAGAAAGAAACAATTCAAGTATTGTGGAAATATAATCTGGATAACATAAGATCTAGCAGCTTCTACATTAAGGGATCAAAGGGCATGGAATAGGATATTTCAGAAGTCACAGGAACTAGGACAAAAACCAAGAATCACCTACCCATAAAAACTGAGTATAATGCTTCAGGGAAAAAATGGTCTTTCAGTGAAATAGAGGACTTTCAAGCATTCTTGTTGAAAAGACCAGAGCTGAAAAGAAAATTTGACTTTCAAACACAAGAATGAAGAGAAGCATGAAAAGCTAAACAGCAAAGAGAAGTCATAAGGGACTTACTAAAGTTGAATTGTTTACATTCCTACATGGAAAGACAATATCTGTAACTCTTGAAACTTTTCAATATCTGGGTAGTGGGTGGGATTATACACACACACACACACACACACACACACAGAGCACAGAGTGAATTGAATAGGATGGGATCCTATCTTAAAACAATGAAATTAAGTGGAGAGAGAGAAATATATTGGGAGGAGAAAGGGAGGAATGGAATGGGACAAATTATCTCTCATAAAAGAGGCAAGCAAAAAGACTTTTTAGTGGAGGGAAAAAGAGGGGAGGTGAGAGAAAAACATGAAGTTTACTCTCATCACATTCCACTAAAGGAAGGAATAAAATGCACACTCATTTTGGTATGAAAACCTATCATACAATATAAGAAAGTGGGGGAGAAGGGTATAAGTGGGGTGGGGGGGATGATGGAAGGGAAGGCAATGGGAGGAGGGAGCAATTTTAAGTCAACACTCTTGGGGAGGGACAAGATCAAAAGAGAAAACAGAAGCAATGGGGAGCAGGATAGGATGGAGGGAAATGTAGTTAGTCTTACACAATGCGACTATTATGGAAGTCATTTGCAAAACTACACACATATGGCCTATATTGAATTGCTTGCCTTCCCAAAGGGAATGGGTGAGGAGGGAGGGATGAAGAGAAGTTGGAACTCAAAGTTTTAGGAACAACTGTCAAGTACTATTCTTGCTACTAGGAAATAAGAAATACAGGTAATGGGGTATAGAAAGTTATCTGGCCCTACAGGACAAAAGAGAAGATGGGGACAAGGGAAGGGAGGGATGATAGAAGAGATGCCAGATTGGTGATAGGGGCAATTAGAATGCTTGGTGTTTTGGGGTGGAAGGAGGGGACAAATGGGGAGAAAATTTGGAACCCAAAATTTTGTGAAAATGAATGTTAAAAGTTAAATAAATAAATTTTAAAAATTAAAAAGAAGTTCTTTCAGGACATCTAATTTAACTCATTCATTTTGCAGATATGGTAGTGTAGGACCAGAGAAGTGAGGTTGTTTTCTCAAGGCTTCATAACTGGTTGACAGGAGAGGCAAAATTAGGTTCTACGTTACATTGCTTCCTTTTATGACAATCCAAGTTCATCAGTCTATTCAAGGCCACGTTCAAGACTCATCACCCTATCCGTACTGATTATTCTTTTACTTTGGATACCATGAGAAAGTCAAGGTGAAGTTACTCAGTATTTGTTAAACACGCACTATGTGCCAGACCCTGTGCTAAGTGTTAGAACTACAAAGAAAGGCAAAACTGTCCCCTGCCCTCAAGGACCTACAATCTATAGAGGGAGATCATAAACAACTATGAACACTTGTAACAACACAAGTGTGAGGACGATTAGCTAAAGGCTTAGGTACTCTCATCAAGATAATGACCCGAGATGATTCTATAGAACCCATGATAAAAAATGCGATCTACCTCTAGAGAGAGAACCAATGAACTCTGAATGTACATTGAAGCATGTCTTTTTAAAAAACTTTATATTATTTTGTGGTTTTTTTTGACATAACTAATATGAAAATATGTTTTATATGGTCTCACATGTATAATTAAAATCAGTTTGCCTTCTCAAGGGATGAGAGGGATGGGAAGAAGGGAAAGAATTTGGAGCCCCAAATTTTTAAAAGTTTTTGGTCAAACTTTTTTACATGTAATTGGGAAATATTTAATGAAATACATAAAAATGACTTTTAAAAACTATTGTACAAACAAGATAAATAATAAACTGGAGACCGTTTCAGAGGGAAAGCATTGGCATTAAGGAGGATTGGGAAAGGCTTCTTGCAGAAGGTTGGATTTTAGCTCAGAATTGAAGGAAATTAGGGAAGCCAAGAGTCAGTGATGAGAGGGCAAGCATTCCAGGCATGGCAGATATCCAATGAAAAAGTACAGTCAGGAGATGGAGTATCTTATGTAAGCAACAATAAGGAAGCTAGTGTCATTGGATCACAGAGTACATTGAGAGAAGTAGGATAGAAGAAGACTGGAAACATTGGAAGGGGTAGCTGGTACAGTGGATAGAATACCAGGTTTAGAGCCAGGAAGACCTGAGTTCACATCCAGTCTTAGACAGTTACAAGCTCTGTGACTGAACAAATTACTTAAACAAATCACTTAACCCCACTTTCTCAGTTTCTGATCTATAAAATGGGAACACACTGGTGAAGGAAATGCCAAACCACTCTAAAATCTTTGCCAAGAAAACCCAATGAACTTGGGTCACAAAGAATTGTACAAAATTGAGTAGCAAGGTTGTGAAAGAGTAATTAGCTTTATTCTATTTGGAACAATGTGTCAAATTTAAAAGCAGAAGATTTAGGTTCAATATTAGAAAAGGCTTCCTAATAATAAAAATCACATGGGAGTGAAATGGGATTCTTTAAGAGGAACTTACTTCTCTTCCTCTAGAAGATTCAGGGATTCTTGCTCAGGTTTGGATTGAACTACATAACCTGTGAACTCCCTCCCAATTCTGTGATAGCACTTCAAGATTTCCTAAAGCCTTTTCGTCAAACTCACCGTATGATGTAGACAGCATCTTAATCTCATTTTCCTTATGAGGAAGCTAAGGCTCAGTGAGGTTATAATAGTCATAGAGCTAATAAGGGTCAGAGCTAGGATTCAAACCCGAGGCCCTTGACCAAGTTCAGCTCTTTTCCTACTATATCACATTATCTCAGATAATTTGTATTCTATTATTGGACATTTGATTTTGATCTCATAATGTTTCACGAAGCAATCAACAAGCAAATATGAGACAGCATGGCATTAAAGATCATGTTTTAGTTTCACTCTGTCTTCCTTGCCTGTTTCCACATGCTGCTACCTTTAACATGATTTTAATGGATTTGGTCCTATAACCATTACAGGAGAAAAAAATCACACGGAGACCTTACAAGTAAAACTATAAAATGTATCCCAGTACAAATTACTATTGTATAGACCTTTTGATTTTTACATTTTCCCATTACATTAAATAAAAATTTCTACTTAATTAAAAAAACATAAGTCTAGGACCTAGACTTACTTGCAATGACCTTTCATTTGAGAATGGAAGGAGCAAAGACTATTTGGCACACTGTAGCTATTTAATGTTTGGTGGTGCTTGGTGGAAAGTTTTTTCAGTCTTTTTTCTTCTGGAGTTGGAGGATGTGTGCCAACTGTCAGCATACAGGAGAGCTAGTTTCTCATCCCTTCTCTTGTAACAGGGGTTCTTAACCAGGGCCCCAGACCCTTTAGTTCGCAGATAGATTTCAGAGATTTGATGAACTTGCATAGGAAATATCTTAATTTTCACTAGTTTTTAAAATTTTCTTTGCAATCCCATGTATTTTATGTATTTAAAAGCATTATTCTGAAAAGGGGTCCATAGATTTCACCAGACTGCCCAAAAGCTCCCTAATGCAAAAAAAATCATCTCTCATAAAGAAGAGAAATAATGTGAGGAATCAGCTGATAGCAGTGTCCAACCTAACAACTACCCTTTTCTGAAGACAATGTTAACTTTATTTTTGAAAGGTCAAGTTAACTTTTTTTTGTCCTATATTTGAAGTAAAAAGCCTTCAATTAACCCCGGAAATAGTTTAAATTCAGGCAGTACAGAAAGAAGCCAACATGGGTGCAGCTCTTTAAGGTCTGCAGAATGCATGAGGATTTAATTTCTGAGAGAAGTAGCTGAATCCACATTTTTCACCATGAAAGAAGTTGCCGTGGTCTACAAGGATCATCCCAGAAAAGACTGAAATCATGATGGATTCTCAGCCTCACAGAGGGACCTGGGAAGGGCCAACAATCATTGAAACTCTGTGCCCTGACTCTCCTTTGCCTGGCACCTCTCTGAAGAGGATTGATCCATATGGAAATTGTCACCTGCATGCTTTGGGAAAGATATTTATCCTTTCATTAGCTCTCTCTGCTCAGGCACTGTGCCAAGTGGCCCAGAATACAGAATGTGTCAGGTATTAGTGTAGAGGAGACCCTCCTTCTGGTAATAACAGTCACAGCTGAGTCATATCCAACAGTAATAGAAAACTGGCTGGACTCAAAATGTTTAATATCTAGGAATCCTGTCTAGCTTAGTTTGGGGTTGACTCTTCCCCCATCTCCATTGAATGTCCTAACCTGCAGCTGAGAATAAAAGATTCCCGCATGGGGGTATAGTTAAAAAGAACGAAACAAAACAACAACGAATCAGACAAGAAATGTGGATCAGACTGCCACAGAATGAGGGTCTATGGGATCACAGATTATGAGCTAGACAGGACTTTGGAAGTCATTGAGTCCAACCCCCTTGTTTTACAAATGGGGAAACTGAGACTGAAAGAGGTTAAGTGACTTGTTCAAAGTGTCTAAAAGTTTCTGGAACAGAATTTGAACTTTCAAGACTAATATTCTATCCACTGAGTCAACTATCTAGCTTCCTATGTGGCCCTCAACAAGAGTCACTCATTGCCTCTTGTTCCCCATATGTCAAATAAAGAGATGTACTGAAAAGACTCTTATTGATAGGAGGATATTTTTTATTACAAAGAACTTAAATCTGCCTCTTGCCACTTCCATGTGTTGCTCCCACTTGTGCCTTTCATGGCCCAGTGCAAGGGTGGGGAACCTGTGGCCCCAAAGCCCTTTAGTTCCTCAAGTGTGGCCCTTTGACTGACTCCAAGCTTCACAGAACAAATCCCCTCAATAAAAGGATTTGTTCTGTAAAACTTGGACTCAGTCAAAAGACTGCATCCTAGGACCTAGAGGGTCACATGTGGCTTCCATGCCCCAAGTTCCCTACCCCTGGCTCAGTAGAATAAAATAAATACTTCTATCAACAGAAAAGGGAAGTATGCAAATATTTCAACAAATAGTCCAGTGAGCTTGATGCAGATACCTCGCAAAATATGATAATGTATTATTAAAGGAGTATTTGTGAGAATTCAGCAACAATAGTGGATGTGGGACTGCTCTTGGAGTCAGGAAGGCTTGGATTCAAGTTGTGTCTTCCAAATATTGGCTGTGTGACTATGGAAAAGTCATCTGACCCCTCAGTGTGCCAGAAAATATTCTTAAGATGACAGATATCACAACTGTTATTTCTTTGGGGGAGCAAGGGGAACAGGCTCCCAGTGTTAAAAACTCCCTTTACTAATGCAGATTGGAAACTATGAGTTCGTGAAGGAAGTTTTAACATTGAGATTACCCCATATCAAAGAAATGACAGTTCCAAAGGGGGTAAAAAAAATGTGAAAACATAGAAAGGAAGGTGATTACTCTCCTACAGCATGAGATCATTAAGGACAAGTCATACCAGACTAAGTTCATTTCCTTTTGTGACAGAATTCTCAGACGAATAGATCAGGGGAATAACATGACCATAACAGAACTGGATTTCAGTAAGACATTTAACCAATTCTTGCCAAGTAGCCCTACAGACAAGATGGGAAAATGTGAGAGTCTATTTCAGTGGGTTTAGATCTGGTCATCTGATCTGCCTCAAAGAGCACTGATTTCATGTCAGCCTGGAGGGGAGGTCTCTAAACCTTGTTACAACCTGGCCCTTCCTACCTTTCTGGGCTTCATATTTTTTTACTCACTTCCTCATGCTCTGTGATCCAGCCAAACTGGCAAACTCACTACTCACACTCACAACATTCTGTCTTTCTCTATGCCTTAGCCCTCACTATGTATCCAGGTCTGGAATGGCTTTCTTTCCTCTCCTCACCTTCCATCCTGAAGGCCCTGAAAGTCTGATTTCAAGGAGTGGTGATGGGGCAGGGCTTGGGGGTGGAGAAAGGGAATATTTATTTATTAAGCACCTACTATGTTCCAGGCATTGGGCTGAGCACTTTACAAATAGTATCTCATTTGATCATCACAACAGTCCTGGGAGGTAGGGTAGGTGGTATTATCACTCCTATTTTACAGATGAGGAACTGAGGCCAACAGGGTGAAGTAACTTGCTCAGGGTCACGTAGCTAGTGTCTGAGACTGAATTTGAACCAGGATTTTCCTAACTATGTCCAATGCTGTATTCACTGAATCACCTAAATGAATGAATGAATGAGTAAATGCATGAATGAATGAATTCCTGATCCCCTCCAGCTACAACTTCACTCCTTCCCCAAACTACTTCATATTCATTTTGTATATATTCAGCCTATACTTTTGTGTGTATGTTTTGTCTCATTAATATATAATCTCCTTGAGGTATAAGACTATTTTGCTTTTGTTTTTGAATAACCAGGGCCTACATACAAAGTAATACCATTTAAACTCTCTGAGCCTCAATTTTCTTATCTGTAAAATAGGAGCAATATTTTTATACCACATACCTTGTTTGTGGGATTATTCTAAGGAAAATGCTAGGTAAACCTTAGAAAGCCCTATATTAAAAGCTAGGTGGAGATAGATGGTTCAGTGAATAGAGCACCAGGTTCCTCTTTGAACTCTCCATGAGTTCAAATCTATGGTCAGACACTTAGTAGCTATGTGACCCTGGGCAAGTCACTTCACTCTGCCTCAGTATCCTCATCTGTCAAATGAGCTGGAGAAGGAAATGGCAAACCACTCCAGTATCTTTGCCAGGAAAACCCAAAAAAGAGTCATGAAGAATCAGACATAATCAAGAGTTAGAAATGACTGAAACAACTGAAAAACAAAACTACAAACGTAAACAAGATGAGAGTCAGTATAGGATGTGGTTAGAAAGTTGACATTGAAGGCAGAAAGACCAGGACCTCGTGTGACCCTGACCAAGTCACTTCTCAATGCCTCAAGGAACTCTAGAAGTTAGAAAAGCAGATGCTGACCTTGCTGGTAAAATGAGTTCACTCACTGGGAATTTCTTATAGCAATGAATTCAAGTTTGGGTCAAAAATACACAATCTAATTTAGTCACTATAGTTATTCCTTTCATAAAAGCAGAATGCAATCCTTCTTCAGGTCATTGAGAGTTGCAGTAGCTAAAAACTTCATCACCAAATTCAGTGACAAGCTTCTCTACGCTTCTCTAGGCTGACCTCTGGGCAACAGACACCCAACCTATGCCTGGACTCATGTTCAGTGCCTTTCTAGTCAGGTCTGACATACTATTGTGCTCTTTTATCACAACATTTGAACATCCAGGGTCATCTTCATACCACTACATGACATCATAATGGGCTATTAATGGAAGGCTAAGACTAACAAGATGGAATCAATCAGACTCAATGCAAACTTTTATACTGTGTTCCAATCAATTGCCCAAAGATGAGATGGTGAAGATGTAGCTAGAAAGGAGTTCTTCTGGAAAGGACCCAATGATGCAGGGTCAGGATCAGGCAGCAATGCAGGATATTTGGTCAATGAAATTAATGTGCATTTAGGGTGCACTAATACAAGTACAGTGTTCACAAGAAAAGAAATGGTTTAGCTGCCCTCTACCATGGAGGGACTACATTTAGAGAGTTTTCCTCAGTTCTGGGTGCCATATTTTAGACAGGATATTGGCAATCTACCACAAATCCAAATAATAGCAACCAGGATGGTGAAGGAATTCAAACCATGCCATAAGAAGATTGGATGAAGGAACCAGGGATGTTTAGAAGAAAGGAAGATTTAAGGAAAGCTACCCATTGTCTTCAAATATTTGAAAGACTGTCACACCAATATCCTCTTCTCTTGATGCCTCATCATAGCATATCAGTGACTTTGGGTTCTCCAAGTTTAAGCTCACAGAACCCAAATTCTGGCAGAGTTTACCAAGATAGAAAGAGTTCAAATACAGTCCCAGGAGAGAAATATATGTCTGTCAGCTGAAGACCATAGAATCACAAAGTCACAACATTTCAGTTGAAGAGTATCTCCATGATCATTTAGAACAACCCACATTTGAACAAGAGTCCTCTCTATAATATACCTGAAAGGTAATCATCCAGCCCTGTAAAGACTCTAATGAAATAAAACTCACCAACCACCTTCCAAAGAAATGGTACTACTTGAATTTTTGGACAAATCTTCTTTTCATCAAGCCTAAATTTTTGAAACCTCTCCTCCTGCTCCTAGTTCTGTCTTTTGGTGCCAGCCAGGGCAGTCATCCAAAGGATGAGTGAGGACAGCTATCATGTCCTTCTTAAACTTTCTCTTGTCCAGGCTAAACTGCCCATTTCAACCACTACTCATTTTGGCTGGTTATCCTCCTGATTACCTTCCTCCAGATGCCTTCTAACTTATCAGTCTCATTCCTCAAAAATAATGCATAGATCAGGACATAATACTGCCAGTGTAGTCTGACCAGGACAGGGCAGGGTGAGACAGCCACCTCCTTATTCTTAATGTTAGCCTCAGTTTCCAAATCATACCATTAACTCGTATGGATCTTACTACCTCCTAAAAGCCCTGAAATCTTTCTCAGATGAACTGCTATAGCCATGCTACCAACACTAGCACGTAGTAAGTGCTTAATGAACAATTGCTGAATTACCTTAAATTTAATGTTCACAAAGCACAATTTAGGAAGGTCCTACCAGGTTGAAAAGATCATGACCTGCCAATAGACCATATATTTTTTTACACAGTTTAGAGAGACTCCTTATGAGGTTGACAACAGTGAAATAAGTGTGGGAGGTCAGCTCTGAAAAATCATCTGCCAAATCTTGGAGGGATTACAATCTATGTTGGTAGAGGGAGTGCCCACACTGATGTACTGAAGTAGCAAAAGCTATCAGAAATATTTGAATAAATCATCTCCAAAACAAAAGCATCATTTTTTTGCAAAATGATGTTCATTCTTAGCTTTATATAATGGTCTTCAAACAGACAAACCATGTCATAGGAAAGAGTCCTTTGAGGCTGGAGAAGGCAGATGCTACATTCTCTGAAGTTTCTCTTTAGAAAAGACTAAGTTTAATAGATTTCTTTCAAGGTGCAGTTCTTTATATAATAGATTTGCATAAATGGTGGCTGATTACAGTGGGAGAAAAATCAAGGATCTGCATTCAAATCCTACCTCTGACACTCAGTACCTGTGTGAACTTGGGCAAGTTACTTAACATCTCTAAGCCTCAGTGATAGTACCTGTAAAATGGGGAACTTGAGGTGCCTTTAAGTTAGATTGATCTGTACTCCTATGAGTCCTCTCACATACTGCCTTCCCCACCCTGTGCCTCCCTTAAGACATAGGAAAAGGCTGAGATGCCACCTTGAAATAAACAGAAGGCATCATTCAGTGCCAGTTTTGTGCAGTGCTTCTACTGCAGAAATTAGAAGCACATTCTTACCCATTCTTGTTGTTTTTTCACATTAACTTGAAATATAAATGTGAAAAGGAGGAGAGGGAAAGACCATAAACATGAGTCACTAGTATGTGAGGCAAATATTTTCTTTCCTATGCTCTCTAGGAACACTGGTGGTTTTAGAGTCTGTGTTAATACTCCTTTTCCTCAATAGCAGTGTGTTCACCCCTGCCCCACCCCTTTATCTCCACACAACTTGAAGTCAATAAGAAATCTGCACACAGAAAAAGAGATGAGGGGTTGGCAGAGGGGGCAGAGAAGAAGTGGAGAGAGGTGACTAAACCTCTGGGAAATTATTTTTTCCCCAAAATCTATTACCTTTTTGTACATTCATTCATGCACATTCATCATCTAGGAGTAATAAAAAGGACAAGCTTAATCAAAGAGAGAAAATGAAAAGCAAACAGAGATGGTCATCAATGATACTGCCTGGTTTCAGCTACATGTCATATAGTGGTCTTTATGAGCCATCAGTGGTTTGGACACACTTTTGTGCCTCCAAAGACACAATGCTTGAGCTTGGACAGTATTAAAAGACAGATAAAATATTTCTTATTGAAGATAAGAAATGTCTTTTGACAAAATAGACAAAAATCCACTTTTTTAGTGAAAGGGAAATAGGATGCTGCTCACATTCCATGTGAGAAACTGCCAGTACTTTAATAGTGCATTATGATGGCATTTGGCAATCTTATGAGAAGGGGCAATTTAGTTTGTTATGGAATAGCTGGTTCACTTCAAGGGAAATGTTTCCTCTTGAAAACAGGTCATTCCCCTTGGTCCTTCACAAGATCAGATGTAAATAGGTATGAGTAATTATTATGAGGTTCAGAAAATTCATGGAGTCAGTATCAGGGAAAGAAAGGAACAATGCCCATCATGAGCCTTAGCGTTCCCAAGCTGTGATCATATTTCCATAGTAGGGAAGTTATAGCTCTGTTTGCAAATATACTTTCTTGTAAACTTAGCACATACCTTATGACAACTTCCTGATAAGTACTAGTAGTAAAAATGTAAGAGGAACTCTAGAACTGTACCTATGGATTGAACTGTTTACTCTTGAATTCATTCAAAAAGCATGTAAGTAGCAGAGGGTTGTTGAGAAAGCACCTGTTAGCCCAATCTATAGCAGATACTCAAAAATGTCATTCACTCATTCATTTAATAACTCATTTATTACACAAGTCTATTCCTTTGAGTGCACTGTGCTGGGCTTTGTGGGGGACAAAGGAGAGGTATAAAACCCAGTCTCTTCATTCAATGGCAATGGACAGTCACAGATCATTTCCTCGAAAGTTTGTACCTTATTGTAAGGAAAGGCTGATTAGCTGATTCACATGGCTACAAAATGGGATATACAGTCACAGAAGTATTTCGTGGGAATGACTTGACCTTGGAAATATCTCTCAATAAACAGCCGTTACCTATGCTGTTTGGAAAGGTTTTACTGGAGAAAAGAGCAAGTCCATGAAACAACAACAGTTCTCAGAATGCTAACCACTACATTATGGGGAATTGTCAGGGTCTTCACAATGCTGAAAGAATGGGATAACTTGTCAAGAGTAAGATGTGCAATGTTGTAAAAGATACTTGGGAAAAATAATAATGCTACTGGAACTCCAAGACTGAGATTACTTAACAAATGACCTGGGGCAAAGACAGAATAATAACAGTCACTATAAATAACTGGGAGAAAAAAAATTTGATATTCTGTACGCACATCCCTGCAGAATGAGAAAAATGCTACATTTCTCACGCTTTTACTTGCACTCAGAGCATAGAAAGAAGCACTGCCAAAGAAAGCTCCCTCAATTAATTCCAAGGAGGTCTACAATAACAGTATATTTAAATATATGTGAATACAGGGAAGTTCTGGGTTTCAGTATCTTCTTCTTTTTAAGATGAAGGAGTTAGGTTAGTCCCTTCCAGATCTGATATTCTGTGATTCCGAGAAAAAGTATTGCTTTTATTAGGAAGTTTATAAGTTTATAACCATCTAGGAAAAACCATTCTGATCCTTCCTCCTAAAGAGTGAGAATAGCTCTGGGTCATAGTCCTCATTCCTATAATCCGGGAAGCCCCTGAAAGAAGCCTGCTTCCTAGCCATGCCTGGCATTATCATAATCATAACTGATCTCTTGCCACTTTCTAGCCATTTGGAATGAGGGCCATAATTATTTCCCTTTTGCTCACCAGGCTCCAGCCAGAACAGTAAATGTGGGGAAAGTGAGCCTGTGGTCATACAGCTAAGCTGAGGAGGAGATTTTGCTGTTGACAGGCTGGGTTCTTCTAGATCAGGGGTGGGAAACCTGCAGCCTCGAGGCCAAATGTGGCCTTCTAGACCTTTGGGCACAGTCTTTTGACTGAGTCCAAGTTTTTTATAGAATAAATCCTTTTATGAAGGGGATTTGTTCTGTGAAGTTTGGATTCAGTCAAAGGGCCACACTTGAGGACCTAGAGTGCCACATGTGGACTCGAGGACACAGGTTCCCAACCCTTGTTCTAGATTATAACTGATTCATCTCTTAAAAGCAGCAAGTTGCTTCCAACTCACCATCAGATCTGACCTAAAGCTTAGGATGTAGAGAATGTGTAGAATGTTGGTTCCAATTCTGAGTCAGATTAAGAAATAGGGATGAACACTCTAGCATGTGGCCAGTGTAGACTGAAGTAGCCTATGGGGTGTAAAGATGCATAGATCATCTAAACTGTCTTCATTGGCTGTTGTTGGATCATTTTTTTCAGTCATGTTCCTCTCTTTGTGACTCCATTTGGGGTTTTCTTGGCAAAGATACTGGATTGGTTTGGGATTTCCTTCCCTAGTTCATTTTAGAGCTGAGGAAACTGAGGCAAACAGGGTTAAGTGATGTGTCCAGGGTCACAAAGCTGTTACGTGGCTGAATTTTAGCTCAAGTCTTCCTGACTCCAAGACTGGCCCTCTATCCACTGTACTACATAGCTGCCCCTAGCTTCATCCCCTCCCTGGAAAACTGAGAAGCAGCTGGCCACAGAGGAGAGGAAAAATGAAACACCCAAATACAGCTGCTTGCTCACTTTTCTTACTCTCCTCCTAACCCCCACTCTCTCCACCTTTCTGTGTTTAAGATCCAGCAAAGCATCATGGTCATCCATCACAGTAGAGCCAACTGGGCCCAGGAGGGGTAATCTAATTCCATCATCTTTAGAGGAATAGAGATATCTTAGGGCAAATGTTAGCTATTTAGGATAACAGCTAAGGATTATATTCTCAATTTCTATTTGGATTTTGTTTCCATTGGATTTGTATGTCCATCATAGGGCCTGAAATTTCCTAGAAAGTCAACAAACTTGCTGTTTCTCACTAAGTATCTCTTTCTTTCTCTCTAGAAACAAATTCTTTTGTTTATTCAGTGTAGTTCAGCCAGCCAAGTGTCTTATTGTTCATTGCCAAGAAAAAGAGCCCTAGTTAAAGAAAAATGGCCTTTAAGAGATCTGGCAGAGAATCCTGGTCAGTGTCTTTAACAGATTTTGATGGAAAAACAATAAGGACTTATAAAACTACCCAGAACCCCTCCTGGGCAATCCTCTAGAGGTCTAGTCTACTGATTATGGGACAGTTCAAAGTAGTGGTCTCAAATCCAAAATTTATTACTTACAAAAATTGTGATATTTATCATCTTGCCCAGCTCTTACTACATAATTCTTTAACATGGTAATAAAACTTAATATTCATTCTTTTTTTAAAGGTTAATATGTTTTATAACATACCTGTAACCGATACATGCTGTAAACACACCTGGAGCAGATACGTGCTGTAAACTGCTTGATAGGAGTAGGAGACAATGCATCTGTTACTTGCATTTTTTGCCAAAGAGGAATTAAAAGAGCCAATTCTTCTATAGAATCAGCATTTGAATCTATTGAGTTTGTTTTTTTAAGCCACAATTAATCAGCAGAGTAACTATTTAAATAGCATATGCCACATAATTGGGTTGTTTTTTTCCTCAGCTACTCAAACAACCCGATTTTCCTTCTTTATACTGACATTCTGTTTCACATTTCCCCAAAACACACTGTTATATTTCCAATGTCCTAACATTAAAACCATTTAAAATATTTTAGTTTGATGAATTATGATTATTTTAAAACGCACGAAAAATATGGTATCTATCACAGACAAGATATTCTAACAACATTTTTCTAAATCTCTTTAGAGGATAGGCTCTGAAGATCATTTTAAGCAATTCAAGGTATAATAGCCAGCAACAAACTGGGAATAAGTTATCAACTATATTCTAGATGCAGCTTGTGGTCACTGAGGTATAAGACCTAACCATCAATTTAATAAAATCCAATTAATGCCCACCAGCAGACTTTAAACAGGACTGACCTTTTGAAAGTCAAAATCAACACAACTTTGTCCTGTCTCACTGAATGAAGCTAGCAAAAAAAGTAACAATGGAAAACCAGCTTCATATTTAAATTGTTCAGGAGACAACGAGTGGCCAGATATGGAGGTATGTAAAAGGATATACAGGGTTGTGCAGGAGCCAGCTTGAATTGGCTCACAGAGCTGATTGTTTAGTTTTTAGTATGAGCATTTATACCTCCAAAATTGTTAAACACTACAAAACAGGGGTTGATTTATTGTTTTGTTGATTGTCTAGACTTAAGAAAAGGTTAGTAATGCACATTAAACTTTAAAAGTATGATGTAGGTCTGTATCTCAAAAAGATCACAAAAAATGGGGAAAGGAACACGCATGTACAAAAATTTTTATTGCAGCTCTTTTTGTGATGACAAAATATTGGAAATTAAGGGGATATCCATCAATTGGGGAATGACTAAATAAGCTGTGTTATATGAATGCAATAGAATACTATTGTGTAATAAGAAATGATAAAACAGGCAGATTTCAGAAAAACCTGGAAAGATTTGCATGAATTGATACAAAGTGAAATAAGCAGAACCAGGAAAACATTGTACAAACTATCAGCAACATTGTGTGATGATCAGTTATGAGTCTCTCGGTTCCTCTCAGCAACACAATGATCCACAACTACAAAATACTCATGAAGGAAAATACTATTCATATCCAGATAAAGAACAGATCGACTCAATGCAAATCAAAGCACATTTTTTCACTTATTTTATTTTTTCTCATTTTTCCCTTTTGATATGTTTCTTCTTTCACAACTGTGACTAATATGGAAATATTTTTACATGATAGCACATGTATAACCTATATAAAACTGCCTACTATTTTCAGAAGAGGAGAGGGGAAAGAGGGAGGGAGAAAAATTTGGAATTCAAAATCTTACAAAAATGAATACTAAAAATTTTCTTGATGTGTAACTGGGGAAAAAAACTAAGATACTATTAAAAAAATAAAAGTGTGCTGTGCTGTACATTTTTTTTTTGGAGAGTTAGTCATTAAACATTTACCATTACACTCCTAGATATATGAAAAACATTGTACTAAAGATCTGCATTGATGTTGTTTGGTTGTGTTTCACTCTTCATGATCCCATGGACCATAGTACAGTACATAATGTCCATGGGGTTTTCTTGGCAAAGATACTAGAGTGGTTTGTCATTTCCTTCTCCAGTGGATTAAGGCAAACAAAAGTTAAGGGACTTGCCCAGGGTCACACAGTTTGTATGTGTCTAAGGCTGCATTTGAACTCAGGCCTTCTCCTCACTCCAAGTCCAGTGGTCTACCTACTGAGCCACCTCCATGCCTCCAAAGATATGTATTACTTATATTCTAGCCCCTCAGGTTCTTGGCTTTCTATACATAATGTTCCATCTCCTACCTTCATGCCTTTATATACCTGTCCTTCATGCATGGAACACTCTCCCTCCTTTCATTTCTTACAGAATTTTGCTGATGTTCCCAGTTGTTAAAGCTCCCATCCTGAACTTGCTTTGTACTTATTTATACACACATTATCTCCCTCTGCCTCTTCTAACCCTTAATAAATGTATTTTTTGAATTGTTGTTAAGTTAGTGCATGTAATTCTTTCCTGGGGGTTCTAAGTCTACCTCTAGGTCAGAGGTTCTTAGCCATTATTTATGTCATGGACCCCTCTGGGAGTCTAATGAAAACACTGGACCCCTTCTCAGAATGATGTTTTTAAATACATAAAACATGTAGTATTACAAAGGAAACCAAATGTAAGTGAAAATAAACACGCAATCTTTTCCTCCACCCAAATTCTGAGACTCCTTAAAATGTCTTTGGGGTGTCCAGGTTAAGAGCCCCTACCTTAGGCACAGGTTTTTCCTTGGCATCACTCCAGTCTTTTCAAAGAGAAAGAATTTAGAATGTTAGGGCAGTTAAAAATGGTTTGTGCTTATATTCATTCCTTCAAGAGCACCTACTTTTTTTGAGCACCTACTATGTTGACCACATACCATTTCTGTCTATAACAGTAAAATGGTAGAAGTTCTTTTTAGCAGTTTTCCAAACCGACAGCTGGGATTTAATTTTTATTTCACTAGGTTGTCACAGAAAGGTTTGGCTCTATTACTCATGGAAAAAATGAGCCATGGGTTAAAATACATGCAAAGGAAATAATCAGGGGAGGATACAGCCATGTTGACTGTTTTTTTTTCCTTTCCTCTAAGAATCATGCCAAGTTTAGGAGAAAGTGCAAATTAGTCAAAATCTAACAAATTTATTCAATCTGAAAAGATACAGTCATCTGGGAGAGAGAGTTCTTCATTGTTTACCTGGACTCGCTTAAAAGTTAATTTGATGCTCCACTGGAAAGTATCCAGGGTACTGTATCTGGCTGGCTGGGTAATGTCTTGGTCATATAGGCAATTCTCTTACCATACATCTATGGACACTTAGAGTGATATGGCAAGTACAGCAGGTTAATGCTGGGGATACTGGTGGCAGCCTGGTGAACAATGACATAGCATCCAAGGTCCCTTTCAGTCTGACAACTGTGAGCCCACGTTCCTACAGTATCACCCAGGCAGTCCAGTCCTAATGTGGTCTGTCACATAAGATGCTGGCTTCATCCTACAGGAGGCCTGCCCTTGGTTCCTTTTCTTGGGGCTAAACTCTTTGATGTTAGGCACAAATCTTACTCAGGATCACCTTAGTTCTGAGGACAGGCTCAATCTCCTTTTCCAAATGGATGTTTTGGCTCCTGATCTGTGGTAAAACACAATCTCTGATGTGTTCCATGGTTAGTCCCTCAAGGTCCTACAGTCCTTTCCTCTGTCCTGAAGAGTCCCCTGTCCAAAGATTCTTTTATTTCTGTTGTTTGTTGCTGTTGAGTCATGTTTGACTCTTACTGATTCCATTTAGGGATTTCTTGGAAAAGAAAGTGGAGCTTATTTTACAGATAAGGAAACTGAGGCAAGCAGGGTTAAGTGACTTGTCCAGAGTCACACAGCTAGTAAGTGTCTGAGGCCGGATTTAAACTCAGTTCTTCCTGACTCCAGGTCCAACACTCTATCCACTGTGCCACCTACTAGCTGACCTGAAGGGCCTTTAAATAAATTAAATTAAATACTGTGAGATGGTTTACTATGGCACCCTTTCATATTTTCTTTTAGAAATCTTTACACAGCACAGTTTTCTAGCATATGTTTAGTTGATTAAATATATTTATCCTTATTTCTACAAAAGATTAGACATCAACCCTCTGCTTCACCAATATAATTTCCCTTGCTCATTCATTCATTCACCCATTCATCAGTTCATTGAACAGACATTGAGAGTCACTGTAGGCGAACTACTGTGTTACACAATGAAATAAGGTACAAAAATACAGCTAGGAGGTGCAGTAGATAAAACCATTGAACTTGTAGTCAGGAAAACCTGAGCTCAAGTCTAATAGAATGCATGTACTAGCTGGGTGACCCTGGGCAAGTCACTGAAACACTCTCAGGCTCATTTTCCTAATCTATAAAATGGGGATGATAACAACTCCTACCTCCCAGGATTTGTGTGAAGATGAAATGAGATACCATATGCAGTGTTCTGAAAAGTCTAGCTATTACTGTTATTAGATAAGACATGATGCCTAACTTCTTGGGCTATATATTCTAGTAGGGAAGATATGACCCCAATGTACATAGCTATAGAACAGAATAATATCTGACTGGCACTTTAGCGAACTATCTAGGATGGATGGGGAGTCAATAGTTGTATACACTCTCAGCAAGGTACCCTTGCATGCCCACCCTCCACATTCTCCTCTGCAATATCATCCAATTAATTGGAGAATTCATCAAACTGATCAAGGATTATAGTGATCAAGGAGGAGGGGGAGAGAGGAGAAAATGTTTTCATAAAGTGCTTACTATGTGCCAGAAACTGTACTAAGTGCTTTACTAATAGTATCCCATTGGATTCTCATAACAACTCTGAGAGGTAGGTTTTGTTATTATCCTCATTTCATAGGTGAGGAAACTGAGGCAAGCAGAGATTAGGTGACTTTCACAGGGTCTTACAACTAGTAAGTGTCTGTGGCAGAATTTGAACTCATGTCCTCCTGATTCCAGGTCCAGCTTTCTATCTACTGTCATAGCAAGCTGCCCTCATAACACTTATAGTTACAAATAAACTGACGTGTAAGAGCAAGGCAGAAGCCCGTCACCAACAGGAGAAATTATCCTTTAGCTGTTGAAAAATGCATATAAATTCAACAAGCAAAAGTGTACAAAAGTGAAGAAGAAAGGAATGAGGGAAGGAAGGGAAACATCACAAGCAGACCATGGAGGCAGAAGAATATGTTCATGCTGAGCCATCCATACTTGTTAAAGTATAGAGTTCATGGAGGGGAGGATGATGAGATCAGACTGGAAAGGTAAATGGTACAAGATTGTGGAGGGCCTTAAATTCTAGATTAAGAAATCTGAATTCCATGTGGTCAGTGATACAGATCTATTAAATGCTTTTGAGCAAAGGACTGGCAAGACCACATTTATACATGAGAAATATGAATCTTGCAACCATGTGAAGGGAGGACTAGAATGGAGAGAGAGTATTTATAGACAGACTCATTAGGAAGCAACAGCAATAGACTATGTGGGAAGTAATGAGGGAATGAATACACAAGGGTGGGAGCCGTGGTAACAAAGAGAGGACAGATACAAGAGATTCTGCGGAGATAGAATAGACATGGCTTGGTAACTGTGGCTATGATCAGAGAACACAATGTTTTTAAGGTCCCATTCTCAACCTATGCATCTATTGGAGATGAAAAACTATAATATTCCAAAGAGTTAGAGGACACAAGAATATGGAGCTGAAGAGAAAAATGAGACATTAATTTTCCAACATAGCCTTTTCTGTAATAAGAATAAACTCAATGAAGAAACAGAATAATCCAAGAAAAAAAGCCAAGATGGCATGCTCAATGGCATGTATTTCTTTGTACTACAGAATTGCCACTACATAATATAGATAAATAGAATATATGTATGTATATATATATATAACTATATGCTTTATGTTTGTGTATCATATATCATATATAAGATCATAGCACTGTTTGCTGTGTTATATATAACACACCATCATCTATATTACATATGTATTTATTATAAGACTGAAGCTTAGGGTACTCTTCTCCATTCCCCTTGTCCAAGTCTTTATGCTGTCCTTATCCTATTTTCTCCCTTTGGTTGGCTAGAGGAAGACCTTGTGAACTTTAGATGTCTGGAGGACTTCCCATAGGCATTCTAGCAGGCTCTTTGGAATAGATGGCAGCCAGCAGTTTGAATCTAAGACATATCAGATGCAGTTTCATAGCTTCAAAAGAAGCCCAGCCAAGAAGATATACCATACTTAAGGGGAATTTCTTGAGCACACTAAGAAGGCGAGAAAAGGACTTTCAGTACTCAGGAATTGTGAGTTCCTTTTACCACATGCTAAGTCTGAGCCTACTTTCTCCCTGGACTCAATATATACAGTCATCTCTCAACATTATGGGTTTCACATTCATGCCTTTGGTTATTTGTGGGTTAGCCACTGACAATTGTGGGGATTTTTGGAGATTTGCATTCTCTGGAAAATTGCAGATAATGCACATGTAAAGAAAACAAAAAAAAGTAAGTCATAAATGCATAAACACTATTTATTATTAATCTATTTTATCATTTCCTACCATAAGTATACATATAAAATTTATTAGGGTTATATACTTTAATATATTATCATATATAAATTTTGTTGAACATGTCAGTATGCTAAAGAACTATGGATTTCACATTCTCTCTGTGATCATCTCTTCTTTTTCTCTCTACCATCCAGTTACAGTCTTGTGATCTTCTCCAGCAGTGATCTTTGTATCTTGTGCTTTTCATAGGAGAAGGAAATCTGTGAAGCAATTGCTGCTTCTACACCAGCAGCTACAAAGACTGCATCCTATGTGAGATACTAATATCTCTCCTATAGAAACATCATCTTTTTATGGGTGCAGTGTGTTGTTTTACTTGTTTTGTGTATTAAATAAATATCATGAGAATTATTAAAAAATAAGGCTTTGGGGTAGGGACTAGGGTTATTCATGGTTTTTCTCATTCACCAGAGTTCTGTACCCCGCAAATGTTGAGGGATGACTATACTTTGTGGGAGAGTATGTCATAAACTTTTTGAGGGGAGGGGAGGTTTGTAACAAGTCTTCTTACTGTACCACCTTAGAGAATATCCCTTTCTAAAAGGCAATTGAGCCTGGCAGACTAAAGGATATCAGTTATAAGCATGCCATACCAATGGGAGCTCATGAGCCATTGGATTAGAAAACCATCTCCCATTCCCTCAGGACTAATTCTAGAGTCCTGAGGGGATAGAGTGAGTGGTCAAGCTATGAGAACCCTACTCAACAGTGTAAATGAGTTGATAGCCATCTCTGAGCATACACTATACTGCATACAGATAGCTGATTCAAAGATGACTCCTATATTGGTTACCAGCTGTTTCCTAACAGTCAAGATATTACTTTCATTTTTTGTTGTGGTATTGAATACCTGTCACATGTAATGATTCCCATTTCTCTTTTTGAAGAAAGTACTTGCAACATACATACATAAAACTTGTTTACAATTCTTTGATCATTTGCATTTCTGGATTCTGAGTTGTATTTTCCAGTGTATTTTGGGGATCTTCCTTTATGTCTACTTTTGCATTAAAGTCATGAAGTATTAAAGCATATATCCTTAAATAAAATCTTTTAATGTAAATGAGACAGTTATAGTTTAAGATTAAAGCAAAATGAAACAAAATCCTCTAGTCTATATGTTAAGATATGTTAGAGAGGCTAATCTAGCATTCTCTGACTTCTTGAATTTAAAAAGGAAAATAGCATGTAGAAAGGGGTGCTACAGAGGCAGAGCCAAGATGGCAGAGTAGAAAGACGCACATACGCTACCTCCGAACCCACTGCCCATAAAATATCTGTAAAAAAAAGAACCACCGGCAAATTCTGGTGCAGCAGAAGCCACAGAACAGAGTGGATGAGATTTCTGCTCCAGAGAACCTGAAAACCTCTCACAAAAGGTCCCTTGCACCCTGGACCTGGAGGAGAGCCCAACCCTGCCTCGGCGGTGTGGCGCGAAAAGGAGCCGATCTGAGCAGGCTTCAGGGATGGAATCTCCAGCAGCCACGTGGGTCCCTCCACCCACAGGTGACAAGGGTCAGTGAGAGGGTCTCTTTGGCGGGTTGAGAGGGGAGTGGGGTGCCCCCATAACTCAGGCCTCCTCGGGAGGCAGCAGTGGAGGCAGGAGCAGACCAGGACTCCCCAAGCAGGCAGGACCCTGGATCCATTGTTGAAGGTCTCTGCATAAACCCCCTGAGGGAACTGAGCCCTGTGAGGCGGCCCTGCCCTGACCTGAGCACCTAAACTTAATCTCACACTGAACAGCAGCCCTGCCCCTGCCCAAAGCCCTGAGGCTGGGAAGCAGCATTTGAATCTCAGACCCCAAGTGCTGGCTGGGTGGATCTGGAGGCAAGGTGGGGGTGGAGAGGACACTCAGAAGTCAAGTCACTGGCTGGGAAAATGCCCAGAAAAGGGGAAAAAAATAAGACTATAGAAAGTTACTTTCTTGGTGAACAGGCATTTCCTCCCTTCCTTTCTGATGAGGAAGAACAATGCTTACCATCAGGGAAAGATGCAGAAGTCAAGGCTTCTGTATCCCAGGCCACTCAATGGGCTCAGGCCATGGAAGAGCTCAAAAGAGATTTTGAAAATCAAGTTAGAGAGGTGAAGGAAAAACTGGGAAGAGAATTGAGTGACATGCAAGCAAAACATGAAAAATAAGTAAACACCCTGCTAAAGGAGACCCAAAAAAATGCTGAAGAAAATAACACCTTGAAAAACAGGCTAACTCAATTGGCAAAAGAGGTTCAAAAAGCCAATGAGGAGAAGAATGCTTTCAAAAGCAGAATTAGCCAAATGGAAAAGGAGGCTCAAAAGCTCACTGAAGAAAATAGTTCTTTCCAAAATAGAATGGAACAGATGGAGGCTAATGACTTTATGAGAAACCAAGAAATCACAAAACAAAACCAAAAGAATGAAAAAATGGAAGATAATGTGAAATATCTCATTGGAAAAACAACTGACCTGGAGAATAGATCCAGGAGAGACAATTTAAAAATTATGGGACTACCTAAAAGCCATGATCAAAAAAAGAGCCTAGATATCATCTTTCATGAAATTATCAAGGAAAACTGCCCTGAGATGCTAGAACCAGAGGGCAAAATAAGTATTCAAGGAATCCACAGATCACCACCTGAAAGAGATCCAAAAAGAGAAACTCCTAGGAACATTGTGGCCAAATTCCAGAGTTCCCAGGTCAAGGAGAAAATATTGCAAGCAGCTAGAAAGAAACAATTCAAGTATTGTGGAAATGCAATCAGGATAACACAAGATCTAGCAGCTTCTACATTAAGGGATTGAAGGGCATGTAACAGGATATTCCAGAAGTCAAAGGAACTAGGACTAAAACCAAGAATCACCTACCCAGCAAAACTGAGTATAATACTTCAAGGGAAAAATTGCTTTCAATGAAATAGAGGACTTTCAAGCATTCTTGATGAAAAGACCAGAGCTGAAAAGAAAATTTGACTTTCAAACACAAGAATGAAGAGAAGCATGAAAAAAGTAAATAGCAAAGAGAAGTCATAAGGGACTTTACTAAAGCTGAACTGTTTACATTCCTACATGGAAAGACAATATTTGTAACTCTTGACACTATTCAGTATCTGGGTACTGGGTGGGATTACACACACACACATGCACACGCACACGCACACACACATAGAGACAGAGTGCACAGAGTGAATTGAAGAGGATGGGATCATATCTTAAAAAAATGAAATCAAGCAGTGAGAGAGAAATATATTGGGAGGAGAAAGAGAGAAATGGAATGGGGCAAATTATCTCTCATAAAAGAGGCAAGCAAAAGACTTATTAGTGAAGGGATAAAGAGGGGAGGTGAGAGAAAAACATGAAGTTTACTCTCATCACATTCTACTAAAGGAAGGAATAAAATGCACACTCATTTTGGTATGAAAACCTATCTTACAATACAGGAAAGTGGGGGATAAGGGGACAAACAGGGTGGGGGGATGATGGAAGGGAGGTCATGGGGAGGAGGAAGCAATTTGAGGTCAACACTCATGGGGAGGGACAGGATCAAAAGAGAGAACAGAAGTAATGGGGGACAGGATAGGATGGAGGGAAATATAATTAGTTCTTACACAACACAATTATTATGGAAGTCATTTGCAAAACTACACAGATTTGGCCTATATTGAATTGCTTGCCTTCCAAAGGGAAGGGGTGGGGAGGGAGGGAGGTAAAGAAGTTGGAACTCAAAGTTTTAGGAACAACTGTCAAGTACTGTTCTTGCCACTAGGAAATAAGAAATACAGGTAAAGGGGTATAGGATGGGGACAAGGGCAGAGAGGGATGATAGAAGAGAGGGCAGATTGGCAGACAGGGGCAATTAGAACACTCGGTGTTTTGGGGTGGGGGGAGGGGAGAAAAGGGGAGAAAATCTGTAACCCAAAATTGTGAAAATGAATGTTAAAAGTTAAATAAAAAAATAAAAATAAATTAAAAAATAAGAAAAAGATGGAAAAGAAAAAAAAAGAAAGAAAGGGGTGCTACATCAAGGCATATTCTAAATCAACATGTCCACCAAGGAGCCATCTGTAGGGCAAAACCCACAAGCTAACAGTGCTTCAAACAAACACTGGGGAAAAGCTATCTAACCTTTGGAGTTTTGCATATCTCTAGGAAATACAATCAAGGAAGGCTTGCTTACAAAGAGTTTTCTAAAAATAGCATTTTGTAAAGCAAATATATTCATTCATATCAGAGGTATGCTTTGCTTTGATTAACTACAGGATATAAAGTTGTGTGTATCCAAGGACTTTTAAGAGAGCAGTAGAGGAAATCATTGGCTTCAGCATTTTATTGGCAGGGTCCTCATATACAACTAACAATGGAAAAAATGAATGAATCCAAAGAGTTTTGCATGTTCAAAAACTTGCCCATACATTTCTTCTACTTTGTAAATGTCATGTTTCATAGTCACTTTTTAAAATGTTGTGCATACTACCTTTTTTCCTACTACAAAGGAATCTCTGACCTATACCTGACAAAAGAAAATTTGGGGAATTTCAAAAGACAATGGTATTAGCAGACTTAAAATAATAGACCCTAGAATGAAGGGGAAATGATTGTCAATTCTAAATCAGTAATTCAAGAGACTACTTGAAAAGCTACAGTAAATAGTAATCATATATGTATATGCAGAATAAATGATATGTATATATATGCATATGTGTATATATGTAATACACATCTGACATATATGTCTATACGTACATGTATGTATATATATTTACAAATATATGTCTGGATGTGATAAATTCTGCAATATATGTATATATTTGCATGTATACATATATTTCAGATTCTTAATTTTGGCTTATTCTGCTAAGTTATATTTCCTTCCTTAGTATGGCCAAAATAAATCAATACATAGAATGAGAAACTTAGGAGCTTATCAATAATACCCTAAGAAATGAAATAATGTCTTTATTTCTTTATTTGCATATCATTTAATAAGTATAATCTATTTTCATATATTTGTGAATTTTTAAATCAAAATAAAATAGAATATATAATATATTTGGGGGTGAGAAAGAATTGGGGAGATTATTCCCTGTGGACACTATGTGAAGCGGCATAATGCTAAAAGTTTGAACAATCTGTCTTATAACTTTTAAAAAATATGTTGTTAGTGAAACAATCTGCAATGTCATTTTCCATTTCCCATTTGCACACTGAGTTTTATCCTGAGAATGAAATGAGCTTGTTTCCTTCCAAACACATCCTATAGCATGGACTTTATTTATTCATTCAATTCAGTAGTTGCAATTCAATTTATTCAACGCATTTTCATTGTAGTCTAATTTGGCTTAATAAATGTTTATTTATTGAGCTCTTAGTATATACTAGGCACTATGCTAGGCCCTAAGAATACAAAAATAAAAAGAGAAAAGCCAATTTTCAAACCATTATGCCTACATTTTGCCCTGCCTTCTCTTCCCACCACAATTCAGACTCTAAACCTGGAAACTTCAGCTGGGATAGCAAGGATTTCATCTCATCTTCCCTGGAACCAGGTCACCAGACCATTTCCTGATCATTTCCAAAACACATTGACACATGTTAAAAAAAAAAATCAAACTGGGTGGGGAAGACCCTCAGGTTCCTGGGCAAAAGAGAAATAGTTACTATCCCTTGATCTACTTAAAGAGCATTTACTCAATGGGCTGATCTCTCTCAAAGTGAGAATCTGAAAAGACCTTAGCCTAAAAGGGCCAGGGTCTCCCAGTGCATCCTGGGTCATCTCAAGTTGCAAATCAAAGTCAACTGCAAGACATGTTATCATTTCCCTGATGTCATGGTCCTCTCCAAAAACAAAGGAGAAATGTACAAGGATACATGTTACCTTCCGGACCCATCCCACTCTTTTCTTTCAAAAAAAGAATAGTCTTTTATTGGAAGGAGGAAGGTCAGAATTTACAACTTGGGATGGATATAAATTATACACTAGCTATGAAAATGTATACTAACAAGTTGAACTAGATAATCCACATAGACACGCTTTTTAGTCTGTATTTTTAAAAATACTATTGTTTGACTATTCATCATCAAGCTGAATGAATAAAAAAAATGACCAACCCCAACAGTGGAATGATCATTAGTAAATATGACTCTAAGCAGTCTACAAAATGTTTTCTTTACCATTCATGGCAACAGGACAAGCCTTTATGTTGTTAAACTAATATATAGCTGAATTTTGTGGGGATAGGATTACCAATCAATACATGCAGTCTGGGTTTGGGTTTGGGGTTTTTTGTGGACAGATGGTAACTTTTGACAGTTTTGCTATGCAGGAACAATGAATAAATGAACTTCTGTTTGTGCAAGAGGATAAGTAAAAACTGCCATTTGATTTTCCTAGAGCCTTCTTGCTTTTGTCCAACACAAAGAGTAAATCAGTATGGGTTGTCTTCCTTTATTAAAATATAAGTTCCTAACTAAGGAGTCGGAACGCAGAATGAAGCAGACTATTTTCTCTTTTGTTATGTTTCATTGTGTTTTGTTTTGTTTTTCTCATGGTTTCTCATTGTAATTCTTCTATGCAACACAAATAGTGTACAAATGTATTTAATAGGAATGTATGTGTAGAGACTATATAAGATTGCATGCTGTCTTGGGGAGGGAATGGGAATGGAGGGGGAGAAAATTTTAAACTTATGGAAGTGAATGTTGAAAATGGAAAACAAATAAATTAATAAAATTGAAAAAAATAAAATTAAAGTTCCTAGAAGATAGGGACTTGTTTGCTCTTGTGTTTGTATACCCAGTGTTTAGTATAGTAAGCACTTAATATATGTATTTACATTCACTTAGTACTGGAGTAGAGGCAGGGAGGGGCAACAACCTGCCTGACAGCCCCCAAAGGTCACACCTTAAAGGACTCACAGATTATAAGACTTCCCTTACAGATGATTTCTAAATATTCCTTTCTTTTGGGCAAAAGTACCTTCTCTGTCTGAGAGAGACAGAGAGACAGAGAGACAGAGAGACGGAGACAGACAGAGAGAGACAGAGAGACAGAGAGAGCACGTGTGTGTGTGTTCACAAAAGACTCATTAGCACTGAAGATAGCATTCTTTGGGGCAGCTAAAATGTTCTTTTGAGTGGGGAAGAAGGAAAGCCAGCTGCCTCAAATAAAAGAACAAACAAATCACATCCATCTTGTGGCTGAACTTGGAAGCCCCAAACATTTAACAAAATGTTTACAGTGATATCAAGGGATAATTCACATATAGAAGAAAATGGAAATCAGAAATATGATAATCAAAATGTTATACATAATTAAAAATTATAAGGGAGATGAGGAAGAGGTGTAATATAGTCCAGCCCCCCTTTAGGGGCAAAATTACAACTAAATAACCATTAAGGTCAAAAAGCAATACAATAGTAAGGGGTAAGTATATGACCTGAGGTCAGGTTATCTGGCCTTCAGTTATGGCTTTTTCACTAATCATGTGCAATTTTGTGCAATTTTAGTTTTCTGGACACAGAACTTTTCAAACAGGTCAGACCAATGAAGTATTAGTATCCTAAGGATGAATTTGTGGCTCATGTGTCATATGCTTTGGGGAGTTTCGTTTTTCAAGGGATCCTTCCTTCACACTTCTCTAGTTTCTGTTCACAGCCTGTACATTCTGTCAGGGAACCAAAGAGCAAAAAGGAAGAGTACAGAATCCAAAGTGATGGGATGATTTGAAATGTCACTGGGGCTTTTGTGTTTTCATATACAATCTTCTTTTTCAGTTCTTCTTACTACAGGAAAAGTCCATGGTAATTTGGTGTTTGTCAAATACAGAATAACAAAAATATTTTTTTTAAAAAAAAAATATCATGAGAAAGCTTTAAAGTGTCAGATTATTACTTTGGGGGAGCTAGGTGGCGCAGTGGATAGACTCAATAAGATACATCTTCCTTGAGTTCAAATGTGACCTCAAACACTTACTAGCTGTGTGACCCTGGGCAAGTCACTTAACCCTGTTTGACTCAGTTTTTTCATCTGTAAAATGAGCTGGAAGAAGGAAATGGCAAACCACTCCCGTATCTTTGCCAAGAAAACTCCAAATGGGGTCACACAGAGCTGAACACAACTGAATAACAATTACTTCGGGGACAGAGATCGTCCAGAGTTTAAGAGTTGCTGTGCCTTGCCTGGTAGCATATTTCCTTTCCCTGTGTAAGGCATGGCTGAAGGAGAGGGATGGGACAGTTAGAACCCAGAGCTGAGAGCAATGCTCAAAAGAGAACTGATACTATCCCAGAAAAGAAGTAGGAGTGTGTGCGAACAGTCAGAATTTGAGGGTCCCTGGGTGAAGGAGGTGATGATGAATGTTGATGACATCATTCCTTTCCCTTTCTTCTTGAGATATTAATGGTGCGTAAGGGGAGCACTTAATGCTTTTATTAAGCCATCAGGTTCACCTAATTACAAATTGGAAGATAAGGGAATAAGGGGAGAAGAAATCCTTGGACATTCTTGCAAAAGAGTAAAAGTGTGAATTTTAATCACCAATGGCCAAAGAGCCCAGATGGTAGGTGCTTTTATATTTGGGCTGCTAACAACTTGGGGGGAGGAGGGATATTCAATTCTGTTTTTCATTTTTAAAAAAATTCTTGAAGTAAATGTACCTGAATTATAACAGGAGTGTGTTTCTTTTTGGGGGGGAAGGTAGAGAATATGAGTCTGGGATAGAATTGAATGTTTGTTTAAAACCTTTAAACCCTAGATCGAGTCTTAAGGAACCTGGGCCAACGTAAAGGAGCAGGTATTTTGCTACAATTAGGAAAACTTCCTCCCTACCAGACAGGATGGGCGAAGTCTCTACTTCCTCTACTTACCTCATCTCATGAGTAACTCTCTATCACAATTTCTTCGTTTATAACACTTCCACTGGGGAGGGATTTACTTTGTGTTCCACACTTACCTGAAGAGTTTTTCAGTATTCCCACTAATATCTTGCTTGGTTTTCCTCATTTTGCAAACCTAAGTTGATTCCTCAACCTTCTGTCCTAAGAAACTATCTATGTTTTGCTTCTTTTCATACTCTGAAGCTAATTTCCCAGCAAATATTTATTTATATGTAACAGAGATGAGGCCATGAAAGTCATGTCACTATCTTCCTCATGAGTTCAGAGAAGTAGAGAATTTTAACAGTAAGAGGGTTATAGGAGGTCTATTAGTACAACCTCCCTCCATGTGTAGAAAACTACCCTATAAACTCACTGGCAATTGGTCTTTCAACCTCTTCTTCAATAATCCTTAAGGCAAGGGACTCATTGCTGTTTGAGGTAGCCTTTTCCACTGCTAGACAGCTTGAGTTGTTAACGAGTCTTCATGTGGAGCTGAAATCTACAGCAAAGGGAGAGGATAAGATCTTGGGGTACAACTTGGGAAAGGAATATTATCTGCAACTAGGAGAGGCACAGTCTCCTTGAGTTTTGCACCCTGGTTGGAGCATATTGGAATTATTTTGTTCAATTCTGGGCATCATAATTTTTTAAGTCCAAAACTATTTAGTTACAATCCACCATGCCACTCAGTGGCTTAGATCTTCCATTGAAAATTTAACATTTTTCCCAGTTAACCTTTTGTTCTCAACTAGATGCAGGCCATACTTAGATAGATTAGATAGATGGATAGATGAAGGGATAGATGTGTGGATAGTTGGATACAAAAATAGATGAGAGATAGATGGATGGATAGACAGATGAATGGATGGATGGATGGACAGATGAGAGGTGGACAGATAAATGGACAGACAGACAGATGGACAGATAGATTAGATAGACATAGATTAAATAGACCTTTGGAGGGTAGAACTAGGAGCAAAGGGTGGAAACTATAGAGAGGCATATTTGGACTTGATTAAAGAAAAAACTTATTTAATTACTATTAGAGCTATCCAAAGACATAATGAGTTGCCTTGGGAAATAGCGGGGTCCCTTTCACTAGACATCTGTAGGAGAAATCTGGATAAATCTCTCGAGCAGATAGTATGGGAAGATTCTTATTTGGGTCAGGTGTGGACAAGATGGGTTTCCAAGGTACCTCCTGTAAATCTGCTTTTCTTATATAGGTGACTGGACTTTTTTTCATATTTTTTATTTTCCAATCAGCTATATAATAAGAAGTCTATAAATTGCAAGCTATTTTTTTCATTGCCACACTTGAAGGGGCCAACTTTATCTACAAGTGCTACTGCATAAGTATTTTTTATTTTTGGGTTAAATATAGACTTTTCTGATCTCTTGATGAAGCCCTGTTTTTCCATTCCTACTACCATCACTTTAGTCCAAGACCTTCAGCTCTTATACCTAGATTATAATATCTTCCTATTCCCAGTCTTCGCCATTCAATTTATTGATGCTTGGTATGATGGTCCCATGATTTCACAGGGCTAAATATTCTCTCTACCAAGTAGATTATAACCCCTACAGCCCTCCTGATCCTGTGGGATTTCTGTGCCTGTCTTTGCATTGAGGAGAATTCATGGAAAAGTACACTGTGATCATCTTCTCACTAGTTACCCTGCTGCTGCAACCCTGGCACAGAATCCATTCCTTAGAAGATTTAACCCTTTCAGCTCCTAAACTCCTATCCTGCCACTCTGTTGATCTGTCATTTCTGATTCACCATTGAATCATCAATGAACTCACCAACGATGAATTCTATTGGTGAATGCCTCATGCAACCTATTCTGTCTCTAGATATCTAAGGAGCTCCAGGGCATACTTCACCTTGCTATTGGCCATCTTCTTACCAGCTGCTCTGTCATATAGTGTGAAATGTCTAATAGGCAGTTGCTGGTGGGGAGCTAGAGCTTGGGAGAAAACTAGAACTGGATATATAGGTCTAGGAGTCAACCGTGTTGAGATAACTGAGCCAATGGTACCTAATGAGGTCACCAATTTAGAGTATAGAGATAAAGGAGAAAATGGACCAAAGTAGACCTTTAAGATAGTTAGGGAGAGCAATATGGACTATGAGTCACCAAAGGAGAATGAGAATGAGCTCTTGGCTAAGTAGGAAGAGAACTAGGAGAAAGTAGTATCACAAAAACCACAGAGAAGAGATATTATGCAGAAGGAGAAGTGGCCACCCACTGTCAAATACAGTAAGAAAGATGAGGACTGAGAAGAGATTGTCAGATTTAGCAAATGAGGATGGGGGAAACAGTAGAAAGTAGGATTAAAGATCAGAGAGACAGAGGGATGATTGAGAGATCATTGTGCTAGAGAAATGAGAAGGGATGAGATCAGAGGCACATGTTGAAAGACTGGTCTTTGGAATTGGGGGAATTGAAATCTGGGGAATTGGAATAAAGGAGAAGACTGTTGATGAAATAGGAAATGATGACAAGGGGTTTTAAGGCATAGAAAAGAGCAACGATGGAGCTCATAGGTGACAGCCCCAGTTTACCCAGTAAAGTATGAGGCAAGGTCTCATTTTTTGCACACATAACCACAAAATACACCGAACTTTTATTCAGTAACTCCTGTGCCCCAGGCACAATTCTAGATACCAGAAAAGATACAAAGTTTAAATAAGGCATGGTCCCATCTTTATGGAATTTATTGTCTAGGAAGAACATAGTAAATATGAACAATAACTCTTATTGTTAGTATTTTTGTAATTGTTTTTAATTCTATCTTTACCAAGGTTAAGATTCTTCCAGCCATGTTAGTTTTACATTTATGATAGACATGCCATGGTTCATGGTATACTGGAGTAAAATGAGGGGATGAGGAAATTCCTCTGATACAAACCCATTCCAGAACACTATGACTTGTTTCGATACGTATTTGAAATGTAGAGCAAGAACAGTGGTCTGTAGAGAGACAAGGGAATATAACCCAACAAACAAGCTTAATTCAGAAATTTCCTGAATTGAAAAAGAGTTATTCTTTAATCTAATTCAATAAGTTTTTTGGTATTTTCACTCTAGTTTAAATTTTGTTTTCTTAAGAGGGGGAGAAAGGAAACCACAGAGGGAGAGACAGGAAACTACACCCCCTTTAACTCTTTACTTCATTTGAAGAGTCTTTAACACTAGTTGTGTTCACTGGTCCCTGTCTAGTAAAACAGCCACAAATTCCAATCCATGGAGCTTCAAATACACCTAATTTTCTTCACATTTAGATTCATTTTCCTTCCTCAAGTGAGCTTTTTAAGTTCATGTCCTTGGCCCCTTTTTATTATTACAAGAGCAGAAATGGCAAGAGAACATTCTTATCCCAAAGCTGTGGATTTTTCACCATCCCATAATTGAAAAATAGCTAAGAAAGGTTACTCCCATCCCTAATTTCCCCTTCCCCCAAAATTATATTTTAGCCCAAATATAGACCATCTGGTCCCTAGAGTAATTTTTACTGATGAAATTATAAACTGAGAAGAAGGAAGAGAATATAATAAAAATTTATCTGTAAGTCTGGAACAGAACTACTATTTTTCTTCAATGGGAACATGCAAAGATAAATCTTTATTTTAAACTTACTCATTGACCTGTGGTCATTTAACTTCTCTGTTCTTAAACTTCCTCGTTTGTATGCTTTGAAAAGTAATACTCCCTAAGCACCTCAAAAGAAAATCGTGAGCATGAATGAGTAATATCTAAAACATTTGGTTGATCTCTGGAGTCTGGAAGAATAACACCCCCCCCCCCAAAGAGATTAGTTCCAAAACAAAGTTTTACAGCAATGCTCTCATAGGACAATTATAACCTATGAAAGTTACTAAACTCAGAAAGCTTAATCCAAACTTACCATCAAGGATTAAGTGATAATTCAAATATTTTTTTATATACTATGTGGTAGGGTCGGGGAGGGAACTGAGTTCAAGACAAGTTCAAGAACTGCCCTGACTCTTACTAGTTGTGTGGCAGTGAGTAAATCTCTCAGGCTGTTTCCTCATCTGTAAAATAAGTATTATAAAGATTCCATTACATACGTTGCAGGGTTCCATTTAATTAAACTGGCATTTATAAAGGATATAGAAAGAAAGGAAGGAAGGAAAGGAAGGAAGAAGAGGAAGGAAAGGAAGGAAGGAAGGAAGGAAGGAAGGAAGGAAGGAAGGAAGGAAGGAAGGAAGGAAGAAAGGAAGGAAGGAAGGGAAGAAAGGTAGGAAAGGAAGGAAGGAAAAAAGAAAGGGAAGGAAGGAAAGGAAGGAAACAAAGGAAGGAAAGGAAGGAAGGAAAGGAAAGAAAGGAAGGAAGGAAAGCAAGGTAGGATAGGAGGAAGGTAGGATAGGGAGAAGAAAGGAAAGGAAGGAAAAGAGGAAAGGAAAGAGAGAGGAAGGGAGGAAGGGAAGGAAGGAAGAAGAGAGAGAGGAGTTATTTTTTATCAGAAGGAGTGATATGGTCAAACATGAGCTTTAGGAAGATTACTTTGACCACTGTGTGAAACTGTGAGATGTCCATTTAATAAGAGTATGTCATGAGCTGGACAACAGTTATTTTTATACATTTTGTTTTCCCAAGGATATATTATATTCTACGTAATAATTATTGAAATCCCTATGCCAAGGATTTGTAACCTAGAGTGTACTGATCAATGAGGGGTTCCATGGTTATAGATTTCAGGAGGTTTTGAATGGAGAAATTTTACATCTTTATTTTTACCAAATTTTAACTGAACATCATTTCCTTCAATTCCTTTCAATTATGAATTAAAAAAAAATAGAATTCTGAAACGGAACCCATAGGTTTCACCAGACTGCTAGAGGTCCATAGCACAAAAAAAGTTAAGCACCCCTGTCCTAAGTTATATGAAGTAACCTGTACTATATGTGTTTTTGCAACCATTTCCAGTAAGTTGGATTTTAAGGGGAAATTGCTGGTCTGAGATTTTAGCAGTAGGGAATTTCCTACATGAAAACTCTTTTCACTGATGCAGATAAACAACTGTAACTATTAGTCTTAGATTACTACTCAAGGAACTGAGTAGCTAAGTGATGTGTCCAGAATGATAGGGCCAGAACCAGTCAGAGCCAGGATTTGAAGTCAGGTCTTCATGATTCCAAGGCTAGCTTCTGTTAATATGTTAAAATAAATATCTTATATGTATTTCAAATGTTAATATGCTAAATGTTAAATGTTTTAATATTAATTTATTGTTAAACTGAATTTGTAGTATTAATGATAAAATAAATACCTTATATGTATTTTTCTTATACTTATTTTATATGTATTAAATACGTCCATATGTATATATATATATATATATATATATACATATATATATATATATATATATATATGTGTATGTGTGTGTGTATGTGTGTGTGTGTGTTGTGTCCTAGAAACAGAATGTAAGCTCTCGGAGGGTCAGAACTATTTCATTTTTATCTCTATCTCCAGTGACTAGCACTGTTCACATAAGTATTTAATACACATTTGTAGACTGATTAATTATATGGACTCAATTTAAAGCTATTAGCATCTTCCTATCAGGAATAACCTAATATACTCACTTCTACCTATATATAACACAAATGTATACCCCATCCTTACCCCAAGAAATCTTACCTATACTGGAGCTCATATAATTATTGAAATTTCCTAACAGTCATTTCAGTCAGGCAGGCAACAAATGCTTATTAATCACTTACTATGTGCTAGTCACTGTTCTATGCACTGGACATGGAAAGAGAGGTAAAAAACATGGTCCCGGGCTCAAACAACCAACTAATTCTAAGTGGGGAAACCACATGCAAGATACCAGGTATAAATAAGATATATAGTCTTGTGATAGTAGCATAATATTCCACAAATGTACCTCTGTTTAAATATAACTACACGCTACTCAACTTCTACTGGAAATGTGCACTCAGAATTCCCCATTTTCACGTCTTTCCATTTGGAAGAGAAGAGGAGAACTCTTTCCTGGCTCCACCTGGGGCCTGCCCCTACTAGTGATTTTGATTTGCCAGTCCCTCCATGAATTGCAATGGTTCACAGCCTTTCACCACAGACCACTGCCCCAAGAAATTACTTCTTTCCTGGCAGAATGCACACAATTATAAAGAGCACACTACAAGAGCTTCAGTGAGGACGGTGACAACCTTACATTGAGATTACATCATAATTCACACCATAGATTACTGTTTAGATGGAGGTAATTTAAAAATTGGATAGATCCCCATTTGTCTAAGATGTTTTAGAGTTTATTGTAAAGGCAGAAGACTCAATTCTTTTTAGTTTCCTTCTGGCTCTTAGATGTTATATGATTTTAAGACTCCAACTTGGGAGGGGTTCTTCAAGTCTTCAGAGGTAATATATGTGCACTCATTATTGTAAGAAAGCTGTCCTATATCCCTAACTCAACAATTACAGAGATAGGACTCCTGGACAAGTCCTAAATAGCTCTACTGAATCAATCAATTAAAGACTTCAGACTAACTGTGAAAAAAAATCCTTGTTCAATTTAGAAGCCCCTGAAAACCACTAGATGAAATGGAGTGACATGAGAAGCATGTTTGAATTCCTTGAGAAACCTTGGTCATGCCCTCTATGTTTTATATAAAACAGCATTCCAATTTGGACCTTGGGAATTGGAGCATCTAGAAACTTAGTGATGGAAATCAAGCCCCTAGAAAGAATGACTTGGAGAGGAGTAGGATAGGGTGGGGAAGTGAAGACCCCTAGCTTCTGTCTCATTCTCCTCTAGTTCCACCCTTGTCTAAAGTTGGCTTTTGTAAATGTGTGAAGGTCAGATGATTTGGACTTTTCGAGACATCCTAGCAGCATCTTAGAATAGCTAATGATAATGCCTTTGTTGCAAGCCTAGATGGGATGAATAAAGGTAGATTCAATGCTCTACAAGGAACCCAGTAGAAAAGCTATACCATACCTAAAAAGAACTCCATGAGTACTCCAGGAAGGGAAGGAATTCCAGTGACCAGCAGCTATCTGTCAAATGACTCTGGAGAAGACAGTGAGGATGATGACTTTGCACAGCCCTGCATCACTTAAATTCAATTCACTTGCAAGTCAAGACATCACCATCCCAATGTCATTGGTCCCACAACTATCTGTCAGGTGTGCTCTCTGGGCTTGAACCTATCCACCACCCTTTGGACTACAGATATACTGCTGGGAAAGGATCTTACAGATTTTTGAGGGAATGTTTTGTATCAATTATATCACTCCAACAAATTGTTATGGTTCAGTTGTTTCAGTCATGTCCTGTGTCACCTAGCTGCCCTACCGTAATAAATACCTGTTTTTAAAAACTAAGTCTGGCTGACAAAGTAAAATTAACTGATAATCTTGGTAGATTGGTAGGTTTTTAGAAAGACATTAGAAAGACACTGAACAATTCCTCAGGATACCCTGGAAACCTAAGGGGAGATGCCATAGCTATGTTCTGAGGGCTCAGCCTCCCAGGGTGAGTAAGGGTTAGAAGAAAAGCTCTAGACCAGATATTAAGCTTTAAAATCCTTGAAAACTTATGTATCTTGCTGAAAAGCATTGTGCTATAGAGAAGAGGAGTAAAGTTTAAAATCCTGGTTGATACATTTTTTTTTGCTGTGTGATATTGGGTGAGTCTCTGGTGTCCCATCTATAACAGGATGTGGTTGGACTAGATGATCTCTAAGGTCCCTTTCTGCTCTGAGCTACAGTCCTAAAGACTGGCTTCTGGAATAGCTAGTTTTTGTATAAGTTGAAATCCTTAGAAATAGGTAGTAACTGAGCGAGCTATGGTGAAAGAAGACATAACATGCTCCTGAAATCTATCTGAATTATTAATTTCTTTGCCTGTGGAACTGGAATGGGAAAATCCTGGTAAATGACTCTCCAGTAAGAGTGACGGGGCTTCCTGAGTTGGCAGTAAGCCCAGATTCTATAGAAGTTGCTTTTTCTGGAAAATTCCTGTCCTTCTGTGTCTGCTTCTGATTGGCAGTAGGAAGTTGAAAGGTGTTAGAACCACTAAAAAGTTAAATCCAACTCCCGGCAAGAAACCACAGAGTTGATTCTCTCAAAGAGGAACCTTGGAAGTGGGCCTCAGCACTGGCAAGGAAAATTATCCATGTTTGTCAGTTCCTCTTCTTGGCCCTTTTCATAGGCTTAAAACAAATATTAGTTGTGATAATATTTTACATTAACATGGTGTCTTTCCCTCAAGACTTCAAAAATACAGACACACTTCAATAAAGAAACCTAAGAGGGAACTTAGCACTTCTTTGAACGTACAATTCAACTTCAAGGAAGGCCATATTTGCAAATATAACAGAATGGTAATCTAACTAAAAGAAGAGGACCCTGATATTTACATAAATTAGATATTTGCTTTTAAAGAATCTACCCTAAATATTTCAACACTATAAATTACTTATTAGACAATCAACAAATAATTTTTGAGAGCCCAATATACACAAGGTTTGAACTGGGTCTTTTATTTAAGTTCAAAGAGAGGCAAATGGATATAGTGGACAGGACGGTACAGTGGAGTCAGGAAGGCCTAGCTTTGAATCTTGCTTGCATCTGATACCTATCAGTGATGTGACTGTGGCCAATTTATTTATTTAACCCCTGAATCTCAGTTTTCTCACCTGTAAAATCAGTACAATAATACCTTATCAAGAGAGACTCAAATGAGATAATATCTGTAATGTGCTTGTTATATAAATGCCAGCTATTATTACAAGTCAATCTCTGTTCTCAAGGAGTTTGTAATTTAATTGGAGAGGGAAAAAAACATAATTACATTTTTAAAAAACACAAAAATTGAAGCCTTTTCAGGTATACTACCAGAAGAGTACATCAAAATCTGAGTTCATTTTCCCGTGGTTCCTTCAGGGCCCAGAGTCAACCCAATTACACTAGAGTAGAATCAGACATAAAAAGCAATATTATGTTTTAAGAACAATTTTGATTGACTAAGTCATTTTGACTATTATAAATACCCACATTAACTATAAAGAACATAGGAAGGAAGATGCTATTTGCATCCAGAGAAAGACAAGTATTTATAGAATGATTTACATATACACATACACACACACGCACACACACAATTGTGTTTAATGGTAGCCATCTCAAGGACCTAGGGAAGCGGGAGAGAAGAAAAAAAGGAAAAAAAAGTTCTAAGATAACTTTAGTATGTATTTAACAGGAATAGCAACTTGTACATAATAAATTTGCAATTTCATGTATAATCATCTTTTTTTCTACTCTACTATGTTATGGAAATGTGTGATTTATTTCTTACATTTGAAATAAAATAAACACATTTTAAAAACTCAATTTTTTACCAACTGAGCAAATTAATTAACACATTAAAAAGAGTCAGTGTTAGGCAGTGGAGAAAGCACTGGACCCAGATTCTAAAGTCCCAAATTCTATCCCTTCTTTTGGCCTAAATGTAGAATGGCACTGGGGTATAGAGGCAACTCACAAGACTTGGGTAGCTTCAAGTCTTACCTCTCTTAAATTCATTGATATATATGAATAATATGATTCTAGGTGAATCACATCCACTATGAAACTTGGTTTTCTCCTCTGTGAAGTATGTATGTATGACTACATCTCTAAAAGTTCCTTCCAGTTCTAATGTTCTATATTTTTTTAAGAATAGGGCCTCCTCCAAACCTGGAGCATTGTGACTTTGTTCAGACAAAAAAAAAAGGGAGAGACTTAAGTATTCAAGAATCATTTAGGTTAAGATCAAAATGGCAGTGTAAAGGCAGAAAACAAATGGCTAAACCAAGTGAAACAATGTTCTAGCCCAAGACAATTTGTAAGGTTGGTAGAAAAGGTCTGTCTCAAAGAGGTAAGAGAGAAGGGCAGTCAGTGCATGCCTGACCTGGCAAGTCAGCAACAAGGCCCGAGGCAAGCCCCACAGCCCCAGCACAAACCAGCAACAAGGCCTCAAGCCCCCTCAAGTCAGCACCAATAGCTAGGACCTGAACTCTGGAAAGTCAGCAGGGAGGCCCCAGACCCCTTTTCAAGGTAGCTAGAAGTAGGCCATACATAGTGCAAGCCAGCAGCAGGTTAGGGGCAACCAAATCTGAGGCATCACCTTCCAGAGCTTTCAGTCCCCAGACTTTTGTTAAAGGAATTGGGCAACTGGTCAGAAAAAGCTTACAGGAGACTCTTAGTTGGCACTGGGTGTAGGACTCTGTTTCATTACTTATTTAAGGATCCCAGATGCAGTCCTAGGACAAGGAGGAGCACTAGTACACTAAAACTCCCAGCCTCGGGAAAGTAGGATCCTGGTCACAGTTCTAGGGCAGAAAAAAATAAGTAGCTGCAGACAGAAAGCATGGGTGTGAGTTGACTATGACGAAATGATATAAATATGATATAAAAAAAATCAAAGGGTGAGAAAGAGGAATGGACTAGGAGAAGGAAGAGGAGAACGGGGCAAATTATCTTACATAAAAGGCATGTAAAAGAACTTTTCCAGTGGAGGAAAAAATGAGGGTGGGGTGGCAGACAATGCTTGAACTTTAGTCTCACTGGAATTGGCTCCAAGAAGCAATAGCATACATTTTCAGTTGGGTATAGAAATCTAAGTTATCGTACAGGGAAGTAGGAAAAAAGGAAGAGAAAAGAAGAAAGGGGGGAAGGTGATAGAAGGGAGTGTAGTTGGGGGGAGGTATTGGTCAGAAGTAAAACATTTTTGATGAGGGACAGAGTAAAAGGAGAGAGAAAAGAATAAGCAAAGGAGAAACAGGATGAAGAGAAATACAGTTAGTCATCATAATGGTGAATGTGAATTGGGTGAACTCACTCATAAAACAAAAGTAGATAGCAGACGGAATCAAAAACCAGAATTCTACAATATATTGTTTACAAAAAACACACTTGAAGGGCAGGACATACATAGAGCAAAATAAGGGGCTGGAGCAGAACCTATTATGTTTCAGCTAAACTAAAAGAAGCAGAGGTAGCAATCATGATCTTAGACAAAGCAAAAACAAAAATAAATCTAATTAAAAGGGACAGAAGAAAACTACATCTTGCTAAAAGGTACCATAGACAATGAAGTACTATCATTACTAAACATTTTTGCACTAAATGGCATATCATCCAAGTTCTTAAAAGAAAAGCTAAACGAGTTACAAGAGAAAATAGACAATAAAACTATGCTAGTAGGGCACCTGAACTTTCCCCACTCAGAACTAGCTAAATCTAATCTAAAAATAAAGAAGAAGGTTAAGGAAATAAATAGACTTTTTAAAAAGTTAGATATGACAGGTCTCTGTAGAAAATGAACTGAATGGGTATAGAAGGCAATACACTTTTTTCTACACAAAAATTGACCATGCACTGGGAGATAAAAACCTCACAACCAAATGCAGAGACACAGAAATATTGAATGCATCTTTTTCAGATCATAATACAATAAAAATAACATTTAATAAAGGGCCATGGAAACAGATAAAAAAATTAATTGGAGATTAAATAATCTAACCCTTAAGAATGAATGGATCAAAGAACAAATTATAGAAACAATAAGTAATTTCATTATAGAAAATATCAGAGAAAAAACATATCACAATTTATGGCATGCAGCCAAAGTAGTACTTAGGGGGAAATTTATATCTCTACAGGATTTATATCAATAAAGTGGATTTTAGAAAAAATAGTTCAATGAATTGGACATTCAGTTTTTAAAAAGTTAGAAAAGAATAAATTTTAAATCCTCAATTTAATAACAAACTGGATATTCTGAAAATCAGAGGAGAGATTAATGAATTTGAGTAAGAAAATCAGTGAACTAATGAATAGAACTAGGAGCTAGTTTTTAAAAAAAACAACCAAAAATAGACAAACCATTGGTTAATTTTATTTTTTTCTCAAAAATGAAGACAATCTCATGGTTTCTCCCATTCATTTCAATTCTTCTATACAACATGACCAATGTGAAAATGTGTTTAATAATAACATATGTGTAGAACCCGTATAAGATTGCATACCATCTCGGGGAGGGAGGGGATAGGGAGAGGAAAAATTGAAAACTTATGGAATTGATAGTTGAAAACTTAAAAAAAATAAAGTAAATTAGTTAATTAATTTAAAAAAGAAGAAAACCAAGTTACCAGTTTCAAAAATGAAAAGGGTGAATCCACCAGCAATAAAGAAGAAATTAAAGCAATGATTAGGCTCTATTTTGCCTATCTAAACACCAATAAATCTGACAATCTAAGCAAAATGGACGGTTATTTACAAAAATTTTAAGTTGCCCAAGTCAACAAAAGAGGAAGTAGAATACTTAAACAACCCTGTTTTAGAAAGAAACTGAACAAGCCATCAATGAACTCCCTCAGAAAAAATTTCCAGGACCAGATGAATTCACAAGTGAATTCTACCAAAGAGTTAATGAATAATTCATTCCAATACCATATATATAAACTACTTGGAAAAACAGACAAAGAATGAGTTGTACCAAATTCCTGTCATGACACAAATATGGTGCTGACATCTAAACCAGGAAGAGTAAAAACAAATAAAGAAAACTATAACCCAATTTCCCTAATGAATATTGATGCAAAATGTTTAAATAAAATACCAGCAAGGAAAGTACAAGATAAGGTCAAAATGAGTATATCATTTAGACATAATGGGCAACACCATAAACAAATTAGGGGAGCATGCAATTGTTTGCCCATCAGATCTATGAATAAGGGAAGAATTTATTATCTAACAGGAGACTATTATTGAATATAAATGGAAGACTTTGATTACATTAATTTAAAAGAAAGATTTTTCACAAACGAATACAAACAAGATTAGAAGGAAGGCAGAAAACTGGGGAAAAAATTTTGCAGCAAGTTTCTCTAATAAAGGCCACATTTCTGCATTATATAGAGAACTGAGTAAAATTTACAATAGGAGTCATTCCCCAATTGATACATGATCAAAGGATATGAACAGTCAATTTTCAGATAAAGAAACCAAAGCTAAATATAGTCATATGAAAAAATGCTCTAAATCACTATTGATTAGAGAAATGCAAATAAAAACAAGTCTAAGCTACCATCTCACACCTATCAGATTGGCTAATATAACAGAAAAGGAAATTTACAAATGTTGGAGGGAATGTGTGAAAATTGGAACACTGGTGTGCTATTGGTGGGGTTATGAACTGATCCATTCATTCTGGAGAGCAATTTGAAACTATGCCCAAAGGGCTATAGCATTGTGCATACCCTTTGACGTAGCAATACCACTCCTAGGTCTGTACCCCAAAGAGATTTTTTTAAACAACAAAAAGGACTTATATGTACAAAAATATTTGTAGCAGCTCTTTGTAATGGCAAAGAATTGGACTTTGAGGGGATGCCTATCAATTGGGGAATGACTGAACAAGTTGTGGTATATGATTGTGATGGAATACTATTGTGCTATAATAAATGATGAGCAGGATCTTTTCAGAAAAACTTGGACTTACATGAATTGATACAAAGTAAGGGAAGCAGAACCAAGAGAACATTATACACAGCAACAGCAATATTGTATGATGATCAATTGTGCAGGACTAAGATTCAAGACGTTTCTGAAGGACCTATGATGAAAAATGCTATCCACCTCCAGAGAAAAAACTGATGGAATCTTAATGCAGATCAAAGGAAGAGAGGAACAGGGGATGGGGAAAGAATTGGGGACTCAAAACTAAAAAAAGAAAGGTTAAAATTGTTTTACCTGGAATTGGAAAAAGTAAAATATTAAAATGAAAACATTATTTAGCGATTGCTAACTTTGAAAAATTTATAGACATAGAACTGGAATGGACCATAGAACATATAATTCAACCCCCTAATTTTGCAAATGAGAAAACAGTCCCAGGGATATTAATTAATTGTTTAAGGCAACAAGTATCAGAGTTGTGTTTTGAAAAAAGGTGTCCTGAACACTGAATGAAGTTCTGGCTGCAAATGCTTTGTCTCTGACCCAGAGGGCAGGAGATAATCCTGGGAACATCAGTATATGGTCACTAAAAGAAAGATGCATCATACACCTAAATCTATCAATAGCCTTTATTGAGCACCTATCACATGCCAGGCACTATGCTAGATGCTGGGGATATAAACACAACAAATGAAGCAAACTCAAGGAAAGTAGTAAGGTTGACCAACAAAAAGCTTACATTCTGATGAGGGAGACAAGTACATGTGTAAGTACATACAAAATAAATATAAATGCATGAGAAGTAGTAAATTACGAGATAATTTAATAAAGGGAGAATCATCGGAGGAGGGGATGGGGAAAGACTTCACATAGATGATGGTACTTGAGGTGCATCTTAAGGGAAGAGAGGACCTCTGTAAGAGTAACAGTCAAGAGTGAGAGCATTCCAGGCATGGGGTGGGGGACAGCCAGTACAAAGTATGAAGATGGGGAGATGGAATTCTGTGTGTCAGGAACAGAGGGAAGGCCACTTTGCCTGGATTTCAGAATGTTAGGGTTGGGGACAATGATGTAAAAGTCTTTAAAAGCTAAACTAACAAGTTCACATTTGATCATAGAGGTAATAAGGAATCACTGGAGTTGGTTGAGGGAAGTGACACGATTGGATATATGGTTAAGGAAAATCATTCTGACCTTAGCGGAGGATAGACCAGAGACTTCATACAGGAAGGTCAATCAGAAAAGTTGTGCTTTTCTGCAATAGATGATGAGTGCTTGAATTGAGGGGCTGCTTATGTGAGAAGAGAAAAAAGGTTGGATCTGAGAGATGTTATCAAGGTAGAAGTGGTAAGATCTTGGCAAATGATTGGGTATATGGGATGAAGGAGTTTGAGGAACTGAGAAATAACTAAGCCCTTCAAAAAGCTCATGAATTGCAATCCATTATCTCCAACAATGGTCTGGTATAGTTCATCAAGCAAGTCATGTAGGCATTCTGAAACATCATTTCCTCACTAGCAAAATTAGATTTGTCACTGATTTGCCCAATAGGGGCTGTGCCTAGGAGCACATACATTGCTTTCTTTTTTAAGGGTCCTGGAACCAATTTTCTTGATTCTCTATTTGTACAAAACAAAGTGCTATTTGGCCAAGACAACACACATACTTTTTTTCATTTTCGCAGATGCAAGTGCCCTGCAAAATAAAGTAAAGAACAGATACCAAAACATACAAATAATGAAACTATTGGAGGTAGATTTTTTAAAACATATATAAACATAATTTACAATGCTTCTCTCTCTTTTTTTCTTTTAATGCCAGAAACCCAAGAAAGTACAAAATTCTGGAGTTCTCAAATGAACAGGGTAGAATGCCCTGAACTCTAGGGTCCCCATGAGCTATCAGAGTTTGCAGATTTACAGATGATAAAAAGAAAAAGCAGACAGACAGAACTTCCATTCTGCTGAAGTAAGACATTTTATAACAATTGCATCCCTAGAGTATGATCCAAGGAAATGCTTTTGCCTGAGTATCTCTTTAGAGTATGCTATAATGGTTTTTATTTTGTCAAATAAGTTGAGCTGCAGGTAGCAAAAGCACAAAACCACATGCAGATTCTCAGCTCTTAAATAACAAGTGCTTGAGGTCAGGGGCTGTTTTTGTCTTTCTTTGTGTCCTTCACATAGTGCCTGGTACATAGTAGGTGATTAATGAATGCTTGTCAACTAACTGACTCTTCAACCAGTAGCTGTCACTGGAATAAGCAGCAGGATTATCAGAATAAGTGTTAACATGTGTCAGGCTTTAGGACTGGACGAATCCTACAGAGAAAACTCCATGCTCAGCCTAAGCACCTTAGGCTTAGGCCACCTTTGGCTCATGTAGAAAATGTATATTAAAGTGAAAAAGTTTACAGTGTGAACACTTGAGCTGGGAGCCAAAGTGAGGCTACCCTGCAAAAATGTTCAGTTTCTCATTTCCAACCAATGGCTTCCAGTCTGGTGTCTGCAAGTAAATATTTTTTCAGGGTTAGTTGGGGTTGAGCAGTTGGAGAGTGGAGAGGGATTGCTATAAAGTTCTTCGCATTCTCTTCCCTCTGTTTTGTGTGATTAGGGTAAAAAAATGGAACTTGGCAAACTAGGAATTGTTTGCCATGACCTGACTGTCTAGCAATAAAAGAAGACACATGCACTGCCCTGAGGGCCTCCACTATAAATTCAAACCAGCATTAGTAGGCACCTGCTATATGCAAAACACTGTGCTAGACATTAGAGAGAGTCAGAAATGAAAATCAGCCTGAGCCATCGAAGAATTTGTATTCTTTTAAGGGATGCAAGATTCACACAGCTTAGTTAATGCATGAGAATGTAAGAGGAGAAAGAACACTAAAAATTACAGGAATGGCAGATAAAAATTCCAAGCACTTTTCTTAAAGGTTCTAACTCAAGTACGATATCATGAAAACATAGATTTAGAGCTGGAAGGAACCTTAGAAACCATTGTAGTCCACAGTTGACATTTTATAGATGAGCAAAATGAGGCCCAGAGAAATGAGATAACTTGGCTAAGGTCACTGGTCATAAGCAACAAAGTCAGGATTTGAACTCGCATCCTCTTTCCATTATACCACTTTGCCTATACTTATTCTTTAAATTTTATTCTTTGGATATGTATACCCAGTACCTAGCACACCCTTAATAAAAGCTGGTTTATTGATTGAGTTATGGTTCTAATGGGATTAAGTCCTGAGTTAGGACTCTTTCCACTGTACCACACATTTCTCAACCTGTGATACCAAGGGGGTAAACAAGGTGTGAAAGTAAAGGTGTGATCTGCAGGCAAATATTGCCAATTGACATCCTGGTCTGCAGGAGACATTTCTACCTTTCATACTCTTTACTATGGTAAACACCTCACCAAAAAGTAACCAGACATGTGGGCATCCTTTGGGGGCATACAAGTGAGGTGTGCCACTTAAAGATATTTAGGAAGGTACAGAAAGATCTTATTCCATGTTTCCTTTCCTGGCTGATAAAATCTGATTGGTGCATAGGGTAGGTGGGGGTGGAAACAGGGCCCAAATGTATGAGATGCTTTGCATGACTGTATCCAAACTGGCTGCATCATTGACTAGGCACACATCTTGTTTTAAAGTGACTTGGACGCCAACTCCTGAATCACTTTTTCATCTCTTGGCTAGCTTCTCAAGTTATGTTCCACTGCAGAATTCAGGTGGGAATTAATATTCAGGCTCAGTCTTGGGAGAAGTATGTTTTTCATCAGGTCCTAGAAGAGGATGTAGAACCATCCAAGTTAATGTTTTTCCAGACTCCAGTCACCTGCTCCAGGATGTCGGCAGCACATGTTTTACTGAGTTCTACAAAGTGTCTGGAGAACACCAGTCAGAGAAAGAGACTTTAGATTGGCTGGCATTGATGTCATACCTAGCCCCGAATGGGCCAATAAAGGTGAAAGTTTAACTGTTTTCATTAATATCATTATAAAATTCAGGTTCATAAAAAACCCATAAGTCACTCCAGGTAGTGAATTTCAAAACCATAATAACACTCCTTGAGTATATAAAAGCCCCCCTTCTTTCGGCTGGGGCCTTTATACCACCACCAGAGGCAGGCACACTCATCTTTGGCAAGTTAGCTGCCTGCTGGGTTATATTGCTGGGACCTGTTCTATGCTCCTAAACAAGGCTAAAATGTATATTAAGACATGAACAGTAGTGCATAGATACACATATCCCAGCTGTAATAATTATACCAAACACCTTTCCTGGGGATTCGTCATTGACTATAGGGAAAACCCTGTCAGCCTTGTGGAAAAAAAACATTTCCAGTCTCTGAAACATAATTTCCACAGGAATTATTTGAGATTTGTATTAGCTAGCATCCCCACCCTTTCACTCTCTCTCCAAAGAAAAGCAAAGTTATTGTATTAAAACTCTATGAGTTGCTCAAAACTACAGGTTGCAGAGGGAAGGCTAAGATGAGTCTGACTCTTCTCACAATAACACCTAGTGTTAGCTATACCCAGCTTTCAAAGTCCTTTCACATTCTGTGTCTGATCCAGGCTTCATAGAAGCCTGCTCCATATAATCTGGTCAATTGTTATTATTTCATTTTACAGATAAGGAAACCAAGGCCCAGAGAGGTAATGGGAATTGTCTAAGGCATATAGATAGTAAATAGCAGACTGAAACCTTCTAAGAATTTATGTCAGCATCTGGTCATATTATTGACCTAGGCGCTTACTTTGTAAACTAGTTGCTAAGGACTTAACAGTTTTTCAAGACCTAGGTTCAAATCCAGCTTCAGACACTTACTAGCTATGTGACCCTTGAAACTATCTGTGCCTCAGTTTCCTGATTTACAAAAGAGATAATAACAAAATAGATAATACCCTTGAATATGTCCCCTTTTTTCCACTCTAGTGCAGGCCCTCATCATGCCTGGATTACTGCAATAAACTGCCGGTGAGTCTGCCTGCCTTAAGTCTCTCTCCACTCAAATCCATCTACCATTCAGCCTTTCAAGTGATTTTACTAAAATACAGTTCTGACGATGTCACACACACACACACACACACACACCTCCTCCCCCCTCCCCTAATTCAGTGAACTACAGTGCCTTCCTATTGTCCCCACACTCAAATATGAAATGCACTGTCTGGCATTCAAAGCCCTTCATGACCTAGCCCCCTCTTCCTTTCCAGTCTTCTTATAATTTGTTCCCTAAAAGATACTCTTCACTCTATTACCACTGGACTCCTGGCAGTTCCATGAACAAGACACTCCTTGTCTTGGCTCCAGGTACTTTCCCAGATGTCTCCCATATCTGGCATGCTCTCCCTCCTCACTCCAACTACTGATCTCCCTGGCTTCCTTCAGATCCGAAATGAAAATCCCAGCTTCTACAGGAAGCCTTTCCCTTTTTTAATTACTTCATATTATATATATACATATACATATTATGTTATATATTATATATACGTATATATACACACATATGTATATATGTAAATATATGTATATATAGTATGTGTATATATGTTTATGTTTATTTCATCTATATGTATGTATGTGTTTGTGTGTGTATATATGTATATTTATTTCCTATATATACATATACACACATGATAACCTATATATAGCTTATTTTATACATGTATTTGGATGTTATATTCCCTATTAGATTATAAGCTCTTTGAGGGTAGGGACTGTCTTTTGCCTCTTTCTGTATCTCCAGCACATTAGCACAGGATCTGGCACATAGTATGTGCTTAATAAATGTTTATTGAATGAGTGAAAAGAAAGGAGACCCTTGAGGAGTCAAGACCAAGTAGAAGACTATTGTCATCCAGGCATGAGGTGATAAGGGCTTGCACCAGGATCCTAACAGTGCCAGAGAAGAGAGGGGGATGAATAGGAGAAATATTATGAAGGCACAAGACAAAAAATGGAAAATGGTGACAGACTGGACATATAAGCTAGTGCAAGTAAGGAGCTGAGGAAGTTACTGAGGGTGTGAGCCTGAGTGACTGGGAAGATGACACAATGTAGTGAACTTAGATCGTGATAAACTTATCATTCCCAAAAGCCCAAATTTACTTAGTATTATAAGATGGCAGATTTATGGCTTTAAGAAAATAAGTTTCAATGGACATACAAAGTCCCCAAGAAACATTTTATTTCACTTTGAAGTTAAGATGAACATAAGAAAACATACTACCATGAAGATAAGTGAGGCTAAGACAAGTTCTAAATTGTTCATACTCTTTCACCCAGCAATCCCTCTATGGGGCAAATATCCCAAAGATGTTAAAGATGGAATGGAAAATACCATATGCACCAAAATATTAAAAACAAGACTTTAAAAAAATACTGTGTTCAGTCATGTTAACTCTTCATGATTCCATTTAGGGTTTTCTTGGCAAAGATAGTGGGAACAATATGTCATTTCCTTCTCCAGCTCATTTTATAAAGGAGGAAAATGGACAAACAGGGTTAAGTGACTTGCCCAGGGTCACACAGCTAGGAAGTGTGTGAGGCTGAATTTGAACTCAGGTCTTCCTGACCCCACGTCTGGTACTCTGTCAACATCATTTTGCTGCCTCCTAACAATGCTATGCCAGTTTGTATCTCATCAGTACGCAGGGACCATTTTCTGTGTATCAGTTCAATTTTAGTTTGTTTGCTACTGAAGTGAGTATAAAACTGCACTTTTTGAAGTAGAAAATACCAGAAAAGTGGTCCCCATTAACCACTGGACTGTGGGTACACAATATTGTATCTACATCAGCCAAGGTCCCTGTGTCATTGGGTTTTGTTTATGCTTTTGCCACGACAAAGAAGAAGTACATGGAAATGGATGAGGAAAGTGGAAAATATCAGTAGTATAAAATTTCAAAGGCATCAATTTTTTTTTTAAAACAAATGAAGTTTGTGTACCTAGATATGCTACAGAGGAAACAGATGCAGCTTTAAAGTCTGTCCTTAAAAAGTTGTCTTCTCATGTCTATGTTATAATCACATGAGATTCCAGGCAGATACAAGCAAAGAGACTTTTTTCCCTCAACAATCTATTTATATCAGCATAAACTAAGGCACCAAACAGGGACATACATATTCACCAAAGCTGTTCTCTGGCCTTGGAAATGTCTGGACAAAGTGTCAATAGATGAAGAATTTCCTATCAATGGAGAAGCCCAATCAATGCTTGCATTTTTGTGATTCCACTGTGTTGATTGTACCAAGCCCTAGAATCTTATGGGCCCTACTTAATGAGATCTATGTCACTTAAATTAAGTCAACCTAGCCATCCTCAAAGGAAATACAAAGTCAATGAAAAATAACATTTTTCAGATAATGAAAGCCAGTTGGACAGACCATTTACTGAGGGAGTCCATTGGTATATATGTCTTGGACAGGTTTTATAGATGGAGGATTAACTGGGCCCATAAATGGAAGAGATCGGGCTTGATCACATCTGGGGAATTATAGAGTGAAGTCAATTATTTCTAGCGGCTTACTGCTACAGAAGCCCATGTTTCTAATGTCAGTATTTTTCTCAAGGATATTATGTAGCTATAAATTACAGTACACCAAAAACTCAGAAAAGTCCCAATTGCCGGTTACCCTAGGGAGAGAGGAAAGATGCATGGTGACTGGGAGCAGGCTACAGCATATTACCAATAATAACTACTGCATGAAAATGACAGAAAAGGAGATTGCGTGTATGACGGAAAAGAATATAGTCTCATCCTTTAGTGAGAATGAGAAATGGCCAACAAATAGCTGAATTGTTGTGGTTATAGTCACAGAACATTAAAATAATGAAAAGGATGGTATCTGGGCATTTAGAAAGTGAAGCAACAATCACTAAGATATATCATTGGTTTATCAAGAATAAGTTAAGCCAGGAAAAACTGATCTCCTTTTTGGGCCAGGTTGTTAGACTAATACAGGAGTGGGAAACTATGTGGCCCTCTAGATCCTCAAGTGCAGCCCTTTGAATCCATTTTGGATTCCATCAAAGGGCTGCACTTGAGGACTTAGAGGGTCACATATGGCCTTGAGGCCACAAGTTTACCACCCCTGGACTAACAGAGCAAAGTAATATCACAGGCAGTTTACCTGGATTCTAGTAAATTATGCATATGACTAAGTCTTTCAGGATATCTTGTAGATAAAATGGAAAAATATAGAGTAGGTCATGGTAGAATTTAGAGGTGAATAGTGATTAACAGATCAACATCAGTCTGAAAAGAAGTATCTAGAAGGCTGCCCTAGGACTATAACTACGGGCCTCTATTATAGAGAATTTTTGTCAGTGCCTTATGGGATGGAACATATAAAACTGAAAAAGATAGCTAGCATGTTGGATGACTGAGTAAGATCCAAAATTATCTCAACAGACTAAAATGATAGGCCAATTCTATTACGATTAAATTCAACAAGGATAATTGTGATGCTAAATTTGAATTCAAAAATGAATTGCATATGTACAGTATAGTAGCAGCATGAGAATGGGGGTAGGAGTGAAGCAGCACAGTTAGATAGCATCTGGAGTAATGTACTCAGTTCTGGGATCAGTATTGACAAACAAGTATGTTCAGAAGAGAACAAGAACAATGATGACAAGATTAGAGGCCATACCATTGTTTATTAAGTCAACAGGAATTTATTAATTACCTACTACATACAGTACGCTAGGAACCAAGAATACCAAGATAAAAAAAGTGAAACTGTCTTCTTTACTCTCAAGGAGCTTGTGGTCTATCAGGGGAGATGGTAGGCACATATATGTGCATATATTATAAATATTTAGGTATGTGCATATCTACATGTATACATATACATGTGAAAATACACATCAGTGTATGTAAACATATAAGTTTACATTCACAAATATGTTATATATTTATATAAATATAACTATATGCAGAATAAACAAACATATACAGAGATTATGAAATGGATATTTGATTTAATTAGTATAGGGAACTCCCAAGAAAACTCCCTTTACCAGTGCAGACTTTGCACTTTGCAAACTTTGCAACTTATAGCTTTGTAGGGTTGCCTAGAACATCAAGAGGTCAAATAATTTTCCACAGTCACTATATATGTGAAGAGAGACTTGGACCCAGGTCTTTTTTTGAGGTCAACTCTCCTGACATGGGAAAATGGGCACTAAAAGGTGAAGCATCAGGAAAGACTTCATGTTGGCATTGACACTTGAACTGATTCTTGAAGGATATGAGGAATCATGCCACATTCGGACTGTTAGAAGAAACTGGGAGACGTTGTCCTTGAAGATCTTTCATGTACCAAAAGGATTCAATTCATTCTGCCTGGCCTCAAATGTTTGAACTAGGTACCACACATGGAAGTTACAAAGACGCAGATTTAGGCTTGGTGTAAGGGACAAAAACAAAAACAAAGAACAAACAAAAAACAAACAGACAAAAACTCCTAACAGTTCAAGCTTTCCCAAAGCAGAACGAACTGCTTCATGAGGTGGTAGGTTTCTCCTCACCGGAGATCTTCAGCACACATAAATTACTTGCCAGGAATGTTGTCAAGGGGACTTCTGTGTAGTCACGGTTGAACTAGATGACTTCTGGTGTTCTCTCCAGCTTGGAGATTCTGTGATTTTGTTCTGGCCACACCAGCGACCTCATAGACGTGTCTGAGTGAATTCATGTTGTACTGCACTAGGCTAGAGATACAACCTGCTGGAGGGCCAAAGTGAGCCAAGATTTTCCCTCTAAAAGATCTCAGCTGAGACAGGCTAACTTACTAATAGATGCCAAAACCCAGGTTTAGGGCAGATGTGATGTTTTTATGGATTCAATGACTACAAAAATAAAGGATTAGTCTTAATGAACTACGAGCTTCTTAAATGAGATAACTTACATTTGAAAAGCATTTTGTAAAATGCATTGGAACATATGTATGTACAATCACATACATTTCTATAAACTTACGGTATTATAATTTTCATGATTCTCAAAGAGGTTATTCAGAAAGATTCATGATTGCTGCACTACAGCACCAGTCTAAATCTGCCAGTATTCATCTCGATACCTAGCGATTATTTTTAGGTGCAGCTAGGTGGCACAGTGCATAGAGTGCCAGATTTGGCATCAGGAAGACTCATTTCTGGGAGTTCAAATCCAATCTCAGACATTTACTAATCTATGTGATCCTGGGCAAGTCACTTAACCCTCTTTGCCTCAGTTTCCTCATCTGTAAAATGAGCTGGAGAAGAAAATGGCAAACCACTCCATTATCTTTGTCTGGTAGTAATCTTGATAATCTCACCTTGCTGTGGAACACAGTTGCCTGTAGCAAAGTCTTAAGTAGGGGCTGGGGGAAGTAAAGATTGCTTAAGAGAAGCTCTTCTTTTAATGCAATGTTGAGATCTTTTTACAAAGGGCATAGAAAGTTGACATTTAAAGACCCTGCATTTCTAAAAGAGATAAAGATGGGGCAGAGAAGGAGACAGAAGTGAACCTGACAAAGCTGCGGACTCTCTGGGTAATTTCTTTCTAATGTTCCTATCATAAGTCTACATTTCTATAACTTAATTTTTACATGAATTATATAGATTTGAATACATGGCTACTAGAGGGACTGGTCTATAAAGTCTTTCACTAAGTTCAACATAGATTTTATCTCTATGTGTAAAGAGCTCAGATTCACAAACCACCTCATCAGTTTTCTGAATATATTGGCAAGAGACTGATGATCCTGTGGAAAGAGCCCTCAGCTTGTATTCCAAAGACCTGTTACTAACCCTCTGTATGCTCTTAGAAGAAGCCACTTCTCTGGGCCTCAGTTTCTTCACTTCTCCAATGAAAAGTCTGGATTATAAACTTTCTAAGCTTAAAATCATTAGTAAAAACTTCTTCCTATAGACAACAGTCTATCAGATTCATAAAATTTTAGATCTAGAAACGACTGTGAAGGACATCAAATTATACCACCTAATTTTTGTCTGAGAGCAGAAATGACTTGTCCAAGATCTATGCAAGTGGCAAAGTCAATATTCGAATCCAGGTTAACTACTCAAAATCTAGTGCTAGTCACTACAGCCAGAGGTGTCAAAAGATCCCTTAACACTTTTAAAACTTATTGAACACAACAAGTGATTTTTGTTTATGTGACATATCTATCCATATATATCTTATTTGAAATTGAATTAGTAAATTTTAAAGTTAATTCGTTTAAACATAATAATAAACCTATCACATATCAACACAATTAGCGTTTTTATGAAAATATAGTTTCCAAACCAAAAAAAAAAATATTAGTGAGAAGAATGACATTGTTTTGCATGTTTTTGCACAGCTCTTTAATGTGTGGTTTAATAGAAGACAGCTGGATTCTCCTATCTGTGTCTGCATTCAATCTGTTGTAATATGTTGTTTTGGAGGAAATATGTGAAGAAAACCTGGCCTCACACAGATATGTAGTTGGAAAAGGGAGGAGTAACTTAATAGACAAAAAACATCATAGTATTGTTATGAAAGTAGATTTGAATTTGCAAACTTCTTAAACTGGTCTTTGGGATCCTAGGGGTCCTCCAAGCATACTTTGAGACCTAATACTCTCCTCATACCAGTGTCCTGAAAGTTATACTTGGCAAATTCTCTGGGAGCACACCATTTATTATTGAGCCTCACAAACACAGACACATGCTGATAGAAAAGCTCAGGAACTAGGATACAACCAAAACACAGAACAGATCTTTCATCAAAGTATTATATGCTTAATGAAAGAGTAGATCAACATTCCAAATATCAAGCAAGGGAGGGAATGAGGGAAAGCAATCACTAAAAGCACTCTCTTAATGTAATTCTCACACTTGCCACTACTGGAAGTAAAAAGAAAAAATAAGATGCAGTAGTATCTGTAGATCAGAAACTTAGTCCATAGTCCATATAAAATGCAAGAAACCCCCCTCACAGGATATAAGGAAGGAAAGAAGGAAGGAAGGAAGGAAGGAAGGAAGGAAGGAAGGAAGGAAGGAAGGAAGGAAGGAAGGAAGGAAGGAAGGAAGGAAGGGAAGGAGGGAGGAAGACATTAAGTGACTTGCTCAGAGACACACAGAAGAAGATGGAAGAAGGATGGTTAGATAGAAAAGCAGATGATAAATATTTTTAAGAATTTTGTATGTCTAAAAATCAGATTAAACAAAACAAACATATACACCAATGTGCACTGTAAAATACTGAACTCAGCTTACACTAGAACATAATCAAATCACTACAAAATTCTGTATAAGGCCAATCCATACAACAGTGGGTAATTAGAGCAAGGTTAATAAAATGTATCTAGAAGGCTGCATTTTTAAGACATTATCATCTAACAGTGGTCCCCTACAATGAACATTGACACATAAAGAGAAGCCTGGACTATAACCTGTAGTGTTCCCTAGAAGCTAAAAGAAATTTCAGAGTTCAGAGGAAGATCCAAGGATCTACAGAGAAAGTCAGGTCAAGAAGAATGTTTTCAGGAAAAAAATCCTGATGATATAAACACAGATATTATTACTCCCAAGAAAAACAAATAATAATAGCTAGTATTTATTAATGTTTTAGGCTTTGCAAATCACTTCACAAAAAGTTACTTCACTTGATCCTCACAACCCTGTGGGGGAGATATTATTATCTCCATTTTACAGATAAGAAAATTGAGACAGAAAGACATTAAATGACCTGCTCAAGGATACACAGATAAGTGTCTGAGGCAAGATTTAAATTCACATTTTCATGATTACAAGTCCAACATGCTATCCCCCAACACTTCCTAGAATACAGTGTGGATCTAGGTAAGTAGGCCATTGGTAATACACCAAAAACTCTTCCACTGAATGGAATTTTTAAAAGTTATGGACAGAAGATGGAAGCAAGGACAGAAAATGAATCACAGTGACACAGACCTTCATGACTAATGTAAGGAAGGTAGCTCAAAAAAATCAAGGGGTTCTTTCTATTTGCTTTGTCTTGTTTTTAAAGCTAAAAAAGTAAAAGTAGCAAATACTTTCCAGGGTGGATTGGATAAATACAATAAATAAGAAAGCAGAACAGTTCAAATCCTATTTTGCATTATTCTCCTCCTCTACTAAGTGGAATAACAGAAAACAAACAGATAACATAGAATTGACATCAAAGATAATAAGATTGTAAGAAAGGTGTCCTCACTGAGTTCAAGTCACAGACCCAGACAACTAATTCCCAGATATTGGAAAAAATAAACAAACATGCTGCTGTGCTTGCTGAACCACTATTGGTGATCTTTGAAAAATCATGAAAGGTGGGGGAAGTCCACTGTGGTAAATGACAGGCAAATGTCCTGATTTTCAACAAAGAAAAAAGTAGATTTTAAAAATCTATAGGTCACTGAGCTTGAATGAGTTTCCTGGCAAAATTCTAGAACATACTGCGAAAAGGATGGTTTGGGAGTACTTAGAAATTATTAATTAACCATTGTGGAAATCACAATGGTGACACTAAAAGCTAGCATTGGTGCATTAAATACAAGTCATGTCAGGCTTTTTTTGACAGGGTGAGTACAGGAGAAAAATGTAACAGACAGCTTACATGAAAAGCAATACTGAATTTGACAAATATTTCATGATATCTTTACTAAGAAGATGGAGATATATGAGCTGCCGGATAGCATGATTTGGTGATTTCAGAACTGGATGAATGAACAGAATTCAAGAACAGCTTAGGTCTGAGGATCCTTATCCAATTTCATCTGATGAATCTCTACCCATCCTTCCCCTTAGGTGGTTCCTTTGCAGGGATGTGTTGGAAAGTCACACTTGCTCCAATTTTGAGAATTCAGTTCTTTCTCCACTCGATAATTTATAGATGATCATCCTATTTGGACAGAATTCTTATGCATCACTCTTTTGAAGTCCTTTAGCATTTAATCTAAGGCTTATGAATGAGTTATTGGTTAATTGAGACATCTTCTTTCCTAATATATCAAGGCCCAAATGGGTGAAGTTTCAACCCCACTCTTATATTAGTAATTAATGGACCAATGTCAACCCAAAGGAAGGACTCTGATAGAATACCAAAAGCACTCTCTTGGCCTCATTCTACTTAAAAAATATATCTGTGACTTGGATGTTAGCACGATTATCGTATTTTCAGATGACATGAAGTTGGGCGGGGGAGTTAATTTGTCGAATGACAGAATTGGCATTTAAAAAGATCTTGGAAAGGATAATAGGCTGAATCTAATAAATGAAATTTTGCGTGAGTGAACAAAGTCTTAGATTACTCACTTGCACAAGTAGAAGAGAGTAATGACTAACTAAGCAAAAATTCATATGAAAAACAATTTTTTGTTCATTGTAAGGTGAATATGTGAGGTGAAAGTTGAAAAATTAATACTGTGGTCAGATTACATTAATAAAAGCAAAGTGCCGAGAAAGAAGTCAGAAAAGGTTCAGAGATCAACATTATGCAGATGAATATCCAGTTCAAATCTTTCTTTTGAACTCCAATCCTGACACCCCAACCATCCGATGGATATCTCCACCCTCCTCAATACTTCTCCAGAATTTGTGCCTCCATAGATAACAGCTGCTACTATGACCTTCCCAAAATCAAACTGAGAGGAGCAGGTAACAAACTACAGCTGGGACAGAGAATTGGGAAACGTTTAAGTGTGATGGTAGAAGGCTTAGCTCAAAGTTTCAACACGTTAGCGTGCTCACTCTTTGAGAACCACTGCCTTAAGACTGAAAGTTGGAGGCAAACTGCCAAACAGCATCAGGGGAGGGAATTTTCATTCTGGGATTTACCCATACTGATGAAACTGACAATCCAGACCAAATATTTGTAAAACATTATAATTATTCCTCCTCATGAACCTTGTAAGGTAAAGCAATACTATTAACCACACTTTACAAACAGAAGCAGTAACCCCTGAGTTCACAGTAAAAGGATGAATCACACACACATACACACACACACACATATGTGTGAGCATATATATGTAGATAGATGATAGGCAGACAGACAGATAGATAGATAAATAGATAGATATAAGAATGTGGGCTTGAAGAACACTGGAGTTTCAAAGAGACAGGAAGAAGAAATGCTTCCCAGGTATGGGAGGAAGGTGGGTAGGTGGAAAAGTACAGAGGATAGAGAGAGAATGCGATGGGTAAGGACCAGAAAGAGAGCTAATTTGGCCTTCCACAGTGTGTGTAAAGGTGAATAATGTGCAAAAAATAAAGCTGGAAAGATTGGTTAGGGACAAACTGTAAATGGCTTTAAATGCCCAACAGAGGAGTTTATATTTGTTCCTAGATGTTATAGAGAGACATTGAAGTTTACTGATTAGGGGGATAAAAGAGTCAACCCTGTGCTTTAGGAAAATCATCTTGGCAGCTGAGCAGATGATGGCTTGGAATGGGAAGAAGCTTGGCGTAGGGAGATCATTCAGAAGGATCTTACAACATTCTAGAGCAAGGGCTGGCAAGCTATGGCTGGAGGGTCAAATCCTGCCTGCCACATGTTTCTGTACAGCTGGTGAGCTACAAATGGCTTTTACATTTCTGAATACAATAAAACTTTATTTGCAAATGTGAAAACCATTCCGGCTTAGTTTGCTAAGGGAGAGGTGATGAGAACCTGAGCTGGTCTGGAGGTTCTGTGAGTGGAAAGAAGAGGATAGCAGAGAAAGATATTGTGGGCACAGAAATAACAGAAACAGGGAAGTGTAGAAGGGGAAAGGTTTTCAGAGAAAATATGATGAATTCTGTTTTGGACCTATTGAATTGGATGTGCCTATGGAACATCTACCTCAAAATGTCCAACAGGAAGTTGGTGATACACTATTGGAGCTTAGGACAGAGACTAGGGGTAGATACATAAACCTGAGAGTCTCCTATGTAAAGATGAAAATTGAACCCAGGTCAGTAGGTTGTTGCCCCCCTCACCCCCCACTGGGGACCTTTTTCTTTTATTTATTTTTAAAAGATTATTATTGAATAATATTTATTTTTATAATTATAATAAAATTTTTAAAAATTATCTTTTTTTTAAATTGCCTTTGTTACCTAATATATCTCTTTCCCTGACCAGGAAGCCATCCCTTGTGTAATAGGGTACTGAGCCTAGCCCTTATGAACAAGTACAGAATGCTTAGTTGATGCAATCCTCCATGAGGAAAATCTCCAGAATCCTAGAATAAGGTGTGGAGATTTCCAGAAAAGGGAAAGAAGAGTGATCATAACCTATTGTCCAGAGCAGAGACAGTCTGATATGAGGGAACTCTTGCAGAAACTAATAGGCTCCAGGCTTTTTGAACTATGAGATGGTCCCAAATGTAAAATCATGCATCTTCACAAAACTGTCATTTGCTTTAAGAAAAAATCTCAATAAATGAAATTTCTTGTCCTAGCTATTTGATCTAACAGTGCTTAACAGCTTCTGAATAAACTTGATCCTTGCTCCCATGTTAGTTATTGATTAATTCCAGAAGGGGGAAATCTCTATGCAAGTTAACTAGTGGGATGGCAGGAGAACAAGGCTAGTGTCCAGTGCCTACTTTGTGGGAGAATTGAGGAATCTATGTACTTCAAAGAAAACAAGAAGATACAAATGAACAGTTGGCATATCATGAGATAGGATGCTAATGAACCATGGGCTTCTTAGTGATGGATTAGATTGTTATCTGAGGCTAATCTCTGAACCAGGACAGAGTACCTACTACAGAGCCATGCATCCAACAGATGCTCAATAAATGAGAACTGATGGGATCTCTTATGTGTATCTCAATTTCTCTCTCCAATGAGTGAGAATAATGATCCTGGTAGTCACATAATTAGATCTGCTGAACTCTATTTGACACAATGCCCAGACATGTGCATAATATCTTGCTCTCTTGGTGATGATGGATCTCTTGATAATAAGAGAATTTTGAAGTTTGAAGGGACCTCAACCGTCATCTCATTTTTTCTAGCTGAAGAAACTGAGGACCAGAGAAGTTAAATAAGTTGTCCAAGGTCACACTGTTAAAAGTAGGGCAGAGCTATCCTGATCACCCAGCTTTCAAAATTCCAGTTATTATAAATGCAGATCTTTTGTTGAAATAAAGATAAAAAATCTAGAGCTACAAATGATCTAAAAGATTATCTGAGCCAACCTTCTCATTTGACAGATGACAAAACAGGAGGTAGGCGAAGTCACACAAAGTCATGTCAGTAGTCACTGGAAGAGTGAGGATTTTAAGATAGGTCCCCTGATTCTTAATGCAATGTTTTTTTCCACTGTGTCACACTTCCTTATTTCTAAACTACTGAATAAGGGTACTAAGAGTTTTGAAGCCATGGACTGGACTTCACCAAAAAAAAAAGTGCCTTGACTATGTTAAGGATGGGTGATGTGGTGGATATGAGGACACTCCTACTCAACACAAATCATAATCTGTCTATAACCTAATAAGTCTTGAAGAGCTGACTGAGCCGCAGAGCAATCAATGCATACATCCACAATCCCCTAGCTACTAAGCATCAAAGTTAAGACTGGAACTCAGGTCTTCTTGACCTCCAGTGACTTTTTCATGAATACTGCTTTGCCACTTTATCATCTCCTTTAAATAGAGGTTACTATACATTAACTTCATTGAAAAAGTTTTCATGTTGAAGGAAGGGATAATCAGAATGCAAGGCATTATGGGGAGAGGAGAGGGGAGAGATGGGGAGAAATTTGGAACTCACAATTTTGTGGAAATTAATGTTGGAAACTAAAAGTAAATAAACATTAAAAAAATAAAATAAAATAAAAAGTTTTCATTACCAAGTTGTATGCATGCCATTCCCCTATTCTGGAAATCTAGAAAGAATCTCCATGGACTGCAGAACTCCACAGCCTGACAGTCAAGGGCCTCCAAAACTGGTCCCCAAATGACCTTTCTAGCCTCTCCTACTTTCCTTCCTACACATACCTCAGGTAATTCAGCAAAATAACTCCAAAACTTGTATTTTTCACCACTGTTCATGCTACTTTTCTCTGAACGCTTTCTCTCCCATTTCCACCATTCTAAATCTTAGCCATTCCTCAAGGATCATCTCAAATGCCACCTTCTTCATCTTGTCCTTATCATCTAGTCATCTTCTCTCTCTCTCTCTCTCTCTCTCTCTCTCTCTCTCTCTCTCTCTCTCTCTCTCTCTTTCTCTCTCTCTTTCTCTCTCTCTCTCTTCTAAGCTCATCTAACACATTGTGTCTATCACTCCTGCAGTATGTACCATATTTGGTTTTGTATTATAATTTTTTTTCATACCAGGGGTTTTTAACTAGGGATCTGTGAATATAGATAAGCAGATAGCCAGACAGATAGTATGTGTACGTATATGTACATATGTATGCATGTATATACACATGCACACATGTATACATATGCACGTGTGTGTGTATACATATACATGGCTATATATTGAAAACTGAATTTCAATATGGTTACCTTTACAATCCTATGTATTTTATTTTAAGCACTTTAAAACATTATTCTGAAAGGCTTCATCTAATTTCCAAAAGGAATCTATGATACACAAACACTTAAGAACCCCAAGCTTAGTTTTGATCTTTCTTATTGAATTGTAAGCTTTTTTTGATGGGGGAAGACAAAGCAGTTGGGGTTAAGTGACTTGCCCAAGGTCACACAGGTAGTAAAAGTCAAGTGTCTGAGTCTGGATTTGAACTCATTGTCTCCTGGCAGTGCTCTGTTCACTTGTGCCACCCCATTGTCACGTGAATTATAAGCTTCTTGAAAGCAGGGACTCTCTCTTATGTATGCCTGTATCTTCGATAGCTGATCCACTCCCTTGCATGGAGGAATTGCTGAGAAGTATAAGTTGGAATTTTTTGCAGCCAGGTTAAGTGGCACAAAAGGCATCTACAGTTGAGATGAGGGGGCAGGACACAACCTCGATGGGGAAAACAAAGAGCCAGGAACACTGGCATGAAGTTGCTTCAGTGGCCCCAGCACAAAGGAAGAGTTAGAGAGCCGAGGGAAGAGGGTGAGAAAAAATGAGAGGAGAAAGAACTGATCCCAGTGCATGAAAGGACTTTAAGTAATGTTTGGGCCCTTTGAATTTAATATTCTAGGGAAAAATCCTGGTCTTCCCAGCTCAGTTAAGACTGGTACTTGGAAATGTTTGTCATAAGAATATTACCATTTGCTTCCCTGCCTTATGACATAAATTTAAATTACGTCTTTCTTCAACAACCCCAGAGGGCATGGCAATATCTAATAGTGCTTCATCAATGAAGACCCAATGTTTCACATTTATTTTTATAGACTTGGAAAAAACGTAAAATCAAGAGTCATTTAACACTTCTAAATTGTTTTTTATAAGAAATGAAAAGTTTAAGTCAGCAGAGTCGTGGGTTGAAGCCTTACTGAAAACCACAGCTGTGCCAGCAATTTCCAAAGATAATTTGGCATTAATTTTTGCAAACTGGCTTATAGGCAGCCATGTGGCTTTTTATATCCCTTTACCTACTGAATGTGGGCAAGCCAAACTTCACACTTTACAAAAAAAAGGGAAAGAAAAAACTATAAAGCTCTAGACATATTCCATACTTCTGACTTGGAGTACCTTTTAAATGTCTTTTTTAATGTAAAGTAATAACTGAAATCTGACAGGCCTGCAGTTGAAGCCCAAATAATGAAAGCCAAAGGTCCAACACCCTGAAGAGTGAGGGGGTGAAAAGGAAAGACATACTCAGTTACAAGAAAAACCAAGGAACATCCCAAAAAGCAAGGAGAAAATTTTATCTCAGAACACTCCAATAAAGAAGAGGAATTGGATGTGGACCCGTTTCCTCCGTAGACTTTTTTTTAATCCTAGAAAATATTTTTTATCACATTATAGATGAGAGCTCAACCAAACAATGACAGCTTACACTGACAAAGGGCTTGAAGGATTTAAAAGTGCTTTCTTTGCAACAACCCTTTCAGATAGATGGATCATGATTATATTAAAAGCTTCGACCTACAGGTGAGGAAAATGAGGCCTAGATAAATATAACACACAACTAGTAAGAGTCAGAACCAGGATTAGAATGCATATCTATTGAATCCAAGTTTGGCAGTCATGGTAGGCTTGTAGATTGAGAGCTGAAAAGGTCTTCAGAGGCCATGTAGTCATACCCTCTCATTTTACAGATGAAGAAAACTGAGGACCAGGAACTCTTTTCATTACATCATGCTGCCTCTCAATCTAAGTCATTGGAACAGGAGAAACTAGTATATGAAATCTTCTTACTATTGACAATGTGTTGCCACATGCATTCATTCAGCAAGGGTTAATTATTTCCTGTATACCAGGCTCTATAGTCAGTTCTCGGTATAAAAAGACATAAATTAACCCATCCCTGACTTCAAGGAGTTTTGATTCTTTTGAGAAGAGGGATGGGACACTAACACAGATGAATAAAGATAAACCATATACAAAGTTATTTCCAGAGGTGCTAGGGGGAATATTATCAATTTGCAGAGAACATGTGGCAGGCTATGAGAACGAGTTGATCTGTGAAGGAAGTTTGTCATTCTAAGAAGCAGAGAGAGAAGTAGGTGCATTACAAGTTTTCATTCCTTCTGTTTCCCCAAAGTTGATCAGACTCCCTCAAAACAGCATCTCGCTCAGCTCCAGTTCAGTTAAATTATGGGGACAGTATCATATATGGGTTGCAATACGTAATAGAAAGCATATGAGATTTGGAGTCAAGATCTGGGTTTGAGTCCCACACTTGGCTTCATGTGCTTTCTAACCTGGAGCCTGCTCTCCTCAGAACTCAGTAAGCTAAACATGAACTTAGAGGAGAGTGTTGGGAACATTATTTCAAGTCTCTGATCCCATGAGGTTGATAATCTTGGGATCACAGGATTATGGGATCATAATGGACTCAGAACAAGAAGGAACCTTAGCTATTATCCAAAGCAACATCCTCCTTCTGCAGATGAGGAAACTGAGTCTAAAGACATAGAGTGACTTGTAAATGGTTGCAAAGAGCGGCTTAGCTGGAATTTGAACCCAGGTCCTTTGATTTCCAATTCAGTGTTCTTTCCCTTGTACTTATCCATCCTGAACTCCCTATGCCCCCACCTGACCCCTCACTAAAAATGTACTTGTCTCTGTCCTTACTGAATATCTGCTAGACTAGAGTATGTTCTCAACCCTTTGCTGGAGGCTTGGGCCTGAGAAAGGAAAGGAAGGACATGAAGGAAATAATACACTCCTCAAATTTCTCATTGCATTTTGGGGCTTTCTTTGGGCTTATGACATTTTTTGCACAATAACTATTTATATGTATTTTACACCCCCATTGATTGTAAGATCAGGGATGGTATCATTGTTCATCTTTGCATCCCCAGTGTCTACTACTTGATAAGTACTTCTGGCAATTCCATTGGATACTGGAAAAGTGTGCCAAGGTCCCTGTCCTCTATTTAAAATCCAGTTATATAAAGACAAATGAACAGAGGAAGTATTAGAAAACAGCACAAGTATCAATAACTAATATTTCAAGTGTTACATAGACCTTAAGTTCAGAAGAAAGGGAGATAAATAGGCCCTCAGTAAACTCTGCTTCTGCTTGGTAAAAACCAAATGAATGCACCTAATTAATTAACCCAGACTGATGCATCAGTAACTAGGTATTCATGTCTAAACATCTTTCAGTTATGAAATGCACGTTGTAAATAAGTCCTTTCTGCAAATACGGTAGTTTTAATCAGTAATTCTACTCCCCCCCACCAAGGAAGCCCTACCACCTCCCTAGTTTCTTTTGACATAGGAAGGATGGTACACCTATAAGTTGATCACCCAATGAGTCAGTAATTTCATAAACAAAATAACTTTATTCTTAAATTATACTTCATCTACAAAGCATAAACAGAAGCCAAGCCAAGCCCATTCCTCTTATCTTCAAAACTCAAAGCATCTGTGATCTTGGCAATGTGGCTACCTTCTCCAAGGATGCAGATCACAATCCATCCTTGGCTACCTTTGTGCAAAATTTTTGTTCCTAAAAATCTACCACAAGGGATTCAACAATATTCTGGGAGCCTTCTGATTATTCTCTTAATATCACATGGATTCCAATGGAATATGTGGATTGTGGCTACATGACCAACCTGTCTTTTTTCCTTTTAAAACACACATTTTGTGATAACATCTCTTATATAGTTTCCATCTGTGTTGCAGTCTGCTAACACCTACCTGAGAAACCTGGCCATTAATTTCTGTTTTTGCATTATATCATAGCATAGAAAACATGGCACATTCAATTATATGTCATGAAAAGCATGATATATACTGATCTTTAATGTAGATCTTAACAGCCTCCTCCCAAAAATAGCAAACAGGTTTGGCTTCATTTCTATAATATTCTTCCTTCTTTTTCACAATTAAAACATATAGGTAAAGTAACCCAAGAACTCTGGTATAGAGTTATCACCTAAAATCTGGGCTAAAATAAGCATGAAGACATTATGTGTTGGTGTTTAATTTTGGCCTGTTTTCCCAAGTTAAATAATTGGGTTATTTTCATGTGGCATCACACAAATTAATCAAATGTAACAACAGCAGATTCATGGAATGTTGAAGGTGGAAGCAACCTTAGAAAACATCAAGTCCAAAGCCATCGTTATATAGACAAAACCCCAAGTACACATAAGGAAATAGAAACTTGAATGATTCGCCCAAGAGCCACGACTCAAACTCAAGTCTGTTCAATATTAGTCCCATAGTCTTTCTACTATGTCCATTTGTGTGACAGATGCAAACCCTTCACAACCAGGGGGACACAGTGAGACAATACTAGAAGAAAGCAAAGTTCAGACACCGAATGAAATGTTCTACTGCTATACCCCAAGTGTTTTGAAGGCAGCCCCTGTTTACAGATTTCTAAAACTTACAAAATCATTTATAAGTAAAAAAATACTTTTTCCTCACTTACTACAGGGATGAGAGAATACAATTGTATCCAAATAGATGGGAAACCATCCTCACTATTTTCATTTACGTCATTCTTTAGAGGTTGTTATACCTTCTATTTTCCCCCAATAAATTCACTAAAATAAATTAGTTATTTTCATTTTTTAAAATATTGGTTGAATGGAAGAAAGAGGCAAGAAGACCATTTGTTTTAACTCTGTGGTCTCCACAGAAGTCCTAGGATACTTCTACAATCTCTTAAAGATGTGATCCCATTGTATTTAATAGTGAGACTTAGAAATATTCTCATTCATATAGTCAAATGAGTTGGGGGAAAAGGAACTGGGCTGAGTTCAAATCCTACCTCTGATGTTTATCATATGTGAAACCTTGAATAAGTCACTTAAACTAATCTCAGTTTTCTCATCTGTAAAATGAGGGGAGGGGGTCCCTTCCAGTTCTAAATCTATAGTCTCGGGATCCAAAGACCCCTCAAGTCTGTAAGGTCTAGAGTGGATTCTGACTCTATGGTCAGTTGACATTGTCCTTACTAGTCAATAACTCAGTTAAATAAATGTTTAAGTGCCTATTGAGAGAAAGTCTCAGTTAAGGGATTGAGGGCTAGCTTCAGAGTCCAAAAGACCCAGGTTGAAGTTTCACCTGTAACACACATAATGGATATGTGACTCTTGAAAGTTCCTGGAGGGGACGGACTATCTTTTTTTTTTTATATCCCCAGAGCTTAGCACAGTGCCTGGCACATAGTAGACCCTTAATAAATACTTACTGAACTTAGCTTCTCTAAGACTATTAGTTATAAAATAGCTGCAAAGTTGGCAACAGTTACCAAAGAGGGTTTTCTTACCAGGAATTTCCTACACCAATGAAATGATACTAATTAAACAACAACATATTTTTGAGTACCTGCTAGTCGTATATGACACTGTACTAAGCATTTAGGAATCAAATATGAAAACATTATGCAGTCCCTGCTCACTAGCAGCTTGTCATGTTTCAGAAAGTAGACAAAACGCATGCAAAGAAGTATGATGCTACGTGGAATTATGTTATTTTCAAAGTCCTGGAGTCGGTAACTGCTACCTTGTTTAATTGAATTTCAAAGCAGGGAAAGGAAAAATTAAGTCAGTTACTGAAAGATGTATATAGTTCTTTCTGAAAGGTGTTTGTATAAATATATATATATGTGTGTATATATATATACATATATGATGTATAACCTATGCCAAATTGCTTGTCTTCTCAATGAGGGGGAGAGAGGGAGAGAACTTGGAACTCAAAATTTGAAGAAAAAAAAGAATGGTAAAATTGTTAATGCATGTAATTGGGGAAAAATAAATATTAAATTAAAATATGTGTGTATACACACGTGCGTACATTTTATGTACATATATATGTACACATAACAATTATAAAACACATTTACCCTCACAGAATAGTGAATCCTTACAAAACCCTTATGAGACAGACATATTACCATCATCACGTCCATCTCAACAGTAGGAGAGTTAAAATTTACAAGATTAAGGAAGGAAAGACACAATGTTCCTAACTTTGATAAGAAGTCTTACTATTTTCCCCACTTCAAACGAATGGGCATATTTGCCTTTAAAAAATCCTAAAGCACTAAAGGATTGTCCCGAATGGAATCCAGTGAATCTACCTTTCATCATCTTAACTCAAGCCTTTAGAACCCGGAGAGATTTTTTTCCTTCTAAGTACCTTTCTTTCCACAGGGAATACAGCAACCATAACGTAAGGTTATTAAATCTAACCAAGTCAAAATCACTAATGCAGGTATCAGGAAAGAACAATTAGTAAATTCATGAACAGAAATGTAGTTTTGTTGAGACTTCTAATGTGAAGGACAGTCTTGTGTTAGATTAATGCAGAGTATCCCAAAAGTCTTAGTGCAGTTTTAAACTGCTAATGCTTGCACTAACACTTTGGGACACCTTGTATACTCTATTTGATTTTAGTTGCCACTATGTTATATAATGAGTTGCTAGGTGGTGCAATGAATTAAACCCTAGGCCTGGAGTCATGAAGACCTGAGTTCAAATTTTATCTCAGACACTTGCTAGCTCTGGGATCCTGGGTCACTCACTTAACCCTGTTTACCTCAGTTTCCTCATCTGCAAAATGAGCTGGGAGAAGGAAATGGCAAACCATTTCAGTATCATTGCCAAGAGAACTCCAAATGGGGTCACAAAGAGCAAACATGACTGAGAAAACAACTCAACAAGTTAATAACAATAATCCCTTACATAAGCATAGCACTTTATAGTTTACAAAATGTTTCCATGTACTATCTCATTTCATCATCGCAACCGTCCTGTGATACCAAAGAAGATATTATTAGGTTTGTTTTTAAGAAGCAGAAGGTAAGGTTCAGAGAAGTTTGGTGTTTAACCTAAAACTATACATCAGTTTATAGAAGAACTGGGATTCAACTTATGTTTTCTCAATCCTAAAGCATGGTTCTTTGCATAGTATTGACTGGTCCTGGTCCAATTGTGGGGTTTCTAAATATAAATTGTATGAAATTTGAACATGATCATGAAAAGTTGAATACATTTATTAATAAGCACTAGTAGATTCAATAAAGAAAGATAATAATATTTGTGTTTTAGAGTTTGTAAATGATAGTTATGCACAGCATCATATTTTATATTCGCAATATTCCTAGTTTGCAGAATGTGCATTATACTCACTTTCCGAATAAAGAATCTAAGGCTCAAAAAGTGTAATTTAATTTTTTCCTAGCTAGTAAAGAGACAGTCACTCTGGAATCGAGATGCCTAAGAACTTCAAATCTATTATCTTTCCACTATACACGCTGCCTCTTAGGGTCTTCCTTAAAAAAAGGATAAGATTCAGAGACTTATATGAACTGATGCTGAGTGAAATGAGCAGAACCAGGAGAATATTGTACACAGTATCAGCCACCATATGAGAGGACTGTTTCTGGTAAGAACTAGCACTCCCCAGCAATGCAAGGACCTAAAACATTCCCAATGGACTCTTGAGGCAAAATGCCATCCACATCCCAAGAAAGAACTATGAAATCGGAATGTAGAGTGAAGCAGAATATTTTCTTTTGTGTTATATTTTGTTTTGGTTTGTTTTTTCTCATGTACCTTTTGATTCTTCTATGAAACATGACTAATGTGATAATGTGGTTAATAAGAATGTATGTGTAGAACCTATATTAGATTGCATGCCATCTCAAGGAGGGAGAGAGGGAGGAGGGGGAGAAAATCTAAGACTTATGGAAGTGATTTTAAAAAACTGAAAACAAATAAATTAATTTTGAAAATAAGCATATGACTAGACTAGTCAATCTAGGTACAGAAAAAATACCAAATAACAATTTTACTAACTCTTCCTCCCCCCCGCATTATAGACATTAACTTCCATCAATATTTCATATTTTTAGCAACTGACATCACTTTAATCAATATTTTTCTACTTCTGTCTCGGGCAACATCAACCAACACTGTAATTTGAAGGACATGGTTGAAAATTCCTTTCCACCCATTTTCTTCTGGTCCAGAACCATTACTTCATAACTACAGACCAGGTATTTAGAAAACATATAAAATTGTTGCAAATTCTAAAGACTTAAAGACCAGTTAAAAGTTGAACCAACTGGATTTTGTTTGAGAAAAGATTGTTACCCTTTAGGAATTTTTCAAAGATTAATCTGTATTTATATTTGAATTAGCAAAGCAGAAGTGAAGTGTAGAGAACTTCCAGTGTGTCAATTTCCTGTACTAGTAATAATAGCTAATATTTACATGGTACTTCAAGGTTGAAAAGCACTTTACAAATATAATCTTACTTTATCTTTACAACAAATACCTTTTTACAGATGAAGAAACTGAGGCAGACAGAGTTGAAGTCACTTGCCCAGGGTCACACAGTTGTCAAATATCTGAAGTCAAACTTGGACTCACGGATTCTAGGTCTAACACTATTTCGCCACCCAGCTGCCTCACTATTGAAGATTGTCAACTCATTTATCTGTATGTTCAATGTCAAACAATTTCAGCATGTTCGAATTGTAGAGGACATCCAAGACTTGTATTTCAACTCTCTCATTTTACCAATGAAGAAACTGAGTCTTAGAGAAATCAAATGACTGTTCTAAGGTCACAAAGCTACCAGTTTGGTCTAATTTCCTTCATTTTGCATAATTTAATCTGAAAGTTGATTCTCATCTCTATTCACTTGCTCACCTTGAACCAAATGATCATTACAAATAGCATACGTCAAGTTTCCTTATACACAAGATAATGAGCTACAGTGCTTGAATTCCTTGGGGTTTTCTAGGAATCAATAATCTGAAAGTATAATGATAGCAAATTTATACTTATATAAAATGTTAGCAGGCATCAGAAAATGCATAATACAAAGATGTAAGTTTTAATATTTACAATATTTACATTTTTGCTGACTTTCCTTAGTAATATTTTTGGCATTCTCTTTTGAAACAATACATTTGACCAAAAACTTTGCCCTGTCACTAAGTAATTCCTCTTTTAATTTTTCAGCAAAAGGAGAAGTTTGTGATTCTGACAGGTGAAAGAGGGGGTGATATGAATAATTCCAAAATTATTATTCACAGAAAACTTTGGAAGCCCAACTCCACAAAGTAGTTGTTTAAGTTCTAAAGTCCCTAATCACAGCCTGAGTGCAGCAAAGGAAAAGTAAAATGAACTGTGTTCAATTTTTACCTTTAAAAAAAGTTTTCTTTTCAGTTTAATGAGAAACATAGACACTTTCTCCTTTGGCTCATCTGAGTTCTTTCCTTGTTCAGGGGAATAGTTTGGAAAGATGAAAGAAGAAAGAACAGGAATAAATAGAGGGACACATGCTTTTGTTAAAAGTCTATATTCTGTTGCTAAGTTGCAGTAGTTCTCAGCTTGGAGATGCTTCTTGCCTTGGAAGTAGATTTTTTAATGTGCATGGTGCTAGAAAACAATGATATAATATTTACATTACTGTTTTTGCCTTAGGTCACAAGTGCAAGAGCAGGAAGTGATCTTAGAGATTATCTAGTTCAATGTCCCATTTTTCATGTAGGAAAACTAAGACCCAGGGATAAGTGACTTGACCAAATGACCCAGGCAGCAAGAAAATAGATGGATTAGGAGTCAGAAGGCCTGGATTCAAATGTCAGCTCTGCCAATGACTTACTTTTGTGACTTTGGGCAAATCATTAACATCTCTAGTTCTTAATTTTCCTCACTTGAAGGATTTAGAGTACGTGATCTTGAATGTCCTTTGGGGGGGGGGTCTAAATTTTTTATTTATAGTCTACGATCTCTGACCAAAGTGGCAGGGCTAGGATGAAGATAGATCCTCTTTCAGATCTGGTGATCTTTTCACTTCCTAATAAAGATAATTCTACTAGCAGTTTTATTTCTCTGATGGCATGGTCTTCTTCGGCAATGAAGGACAAACACACAGATCCAAGGAACTCAGATAAACAAAGAGAAATAAGTTATACACTCAAAATGCCAGAGCCCTGTATGAAATAGGCCTTGAGAACAAATTGATAGTTAGTCAGAAATAAGATAATCATATGACTTAAAATACTGCATAAGGATTAGAAATGAAAACCTTATTTCCTCAGGATCACATTGTCCAGTCACAGAAAAGACAAGACCAGAGATTACTAAATAATTATAAGACACCTGGTCAATTGATTGTTAGGGGTCATGTAGACCATATAATCAGTTAGTTATCTACATTTTTGTAATGTTATTAAAATTTTTTTATATGGGCAGTATTCTGTGGGTACCTAGAAGGGACATAAACAAATTCAAACATTCCCTTCATTAAGTGATTCAGCGATACAAAGAAGTCACCTACAGTTTAAACACGTTGCTACTAATAATATATTCAATTTGTATAAGGCTTCATAGTTATTGAAATGCTTTCACATACATAATTTTTCGTTGGCAATTTTAGTTTTTATGTCATATCAATTTGCAAATATACCCTTTCTTTCTCTTCCTTCCAGAGAGCCATTTCCTAGGACAAAGAGTAAAAGAAAGAAAAGGCATAGTTCAGCAAATCATAAACCAAGTATGATATTATACATTGTTTCATCCCCTTGACTTCCTCAAAGAAGAAAGGGAGATACATTCTTCAAATTTTCCTTTGGCACCAGGCTTGGTTATTATCATTTCATAACATTCAGTTTTAATTGTTTTGTTGTTCTTGTTACTTCCATTTATATTTGTGTAGTCATTGCATTTTTCTGTTTTTCTGTCTCTGCTGATCATGCTTTCCATCAGTTGATTCATCTTCTGATGCTTCTCTGTCTTCGTCATATTCATCATTTCTTACAGCCCAGTAATATTCCATTCCCTTCGTTTACCTCAGCATGTGTATCAATGCCCCAGTCGATGGCATTTACTTTGTTTCCATGTCTTTGCTACAACAAAAAGTTTCACATGTTATTGCATTTTATTATCATGTCCACCTAATGAGGCGATGAAATTATCATCTCTCTTTAACCGATGAGAAAAAAGAAGTTGAGAGACTTGCTTAAAATGCCCTAGCTAATGAGTTCAGGAGCTTATACTTAAGTTTGGTCTTCTGCTTCCTCATCCTGGGTTTTTTCCAAAGTTCCACAGGTCTCAAAACTCCCCTGATTCCACAGGACATGTGACTATAATAAGGCTAAGGTGGCACAGAAACCAGGAAAAATAGACCTGGTTATAGGATTCCATGAAAATTAACAAAACTTATTTTAGTTTTAAAAATCCATGAGATGAATGCAGGAACTAAAACTACTGAAAAGTTGTCTCATGGACAATGATCTTAAAGTGGTCAGGGCATGGGGTGGGTATTGATTATGAGGTTTGGGATTGTACAGTCAAACTTGAGCAATTTGGGAGAAAAAAATTAGAAGGAAAGGAAAGGACTCTTACTAAGAAAGACTGCATATGGTACAGTTCAATACTGTATCTAATCTTATAACTAAGAATTTCCATAGATTCATGTTCTGGAGGGGAAAAAAGGAAATGAAATGGGGGGGATTCCTTTCTACTTCAACAAAACAACAAAAGATGAGTAAACATCTTTCTATAGTACCTCCTTCAGGCAGTTTCCCTTTGAACACTCATTGACATGTTTATCTTCCCTACATATTACAGATTCTGTACTGTACTCTAAGGTTTGATTTAGCTCAAGAGTAATAAAGAACAGTGGTCACAGAGCAAAACAAAGTTATGGCCAACACCCATTTTTACACCAAGTTTTCCCAACCAGTTGCAAGGGGAAAAAAATCTGTATAAATTTCCTCCTTTTCCTCCAAAATCGATCCATCTGCACATGGTCTCCACCCACTTTAAGAAATAGAGCCATCTGAAATAAGGATGGAGAGCTCACATTAAGAATAAATCCTGGCTCTAACTGTGCACAAGCAGGAAAACACACACACACACACACACACACACACTTATCCAAGTACTCTAGTGGAGGTCTTAACAAACTTTCAGCCAGGAAAATGACATTTAATTATCCAGAATGTGCCATAGATCATAGATAGAAGAATGACCCAAAAGTTTATATTTATATTGATAATCCACTCATGCATTCCCATTCCTCTATGGAGAAACTCTCCTGGATGCATACAAGACACTAACAAAAAGTGTTACCAAAGTATAAGCACAAAATATTATCAAAGGACCTGAAATGAAAGTTTCATGATTTACCCTGTGGATGTTAAAGACTTACACATTTTGGCACATAGAGGTTATGGATGAATCAATGAAACAAGAGGCCATTGGACTTTCTTTACCATTCAGGGAGAACAAGAAGATGGCTATACATACTTCTACCTGTCAACATATTCATGAATCATTTCAGAGTAGTAATCCAGGTAAACTGCTGGAAGATTACCTCAAAATTGCTGTAGATGATCAATGAAATTTGCTTCTGAATTTCCTTAATGAAATAAATGCTAGAAACTGACCTGCCATGGCAGAATTTCTACAAGAGCCTGTCGTTTCCAAACCATACCAAGTCACTTTATTAGCTCCCACTGGAAGATCTTTAGCATTCAGGGTCTTTATGACTCTTGAGCAACTTGAACTGCTGCTCTTCTCAAATAAGTTCTTATAATACAATATAAATGAAAAATCATAAAATAAAAAATTGTCAGCTGGGGAGAAAAGGGGAAAAGTTGAATAATTTTAAAAAGACATATGAGCTAAGGGCCTTTTCTAATGTTAAATGTCACACTGTACTCTGTCCACTTCTCTCCAAGAGAGAATATAGTAGAAGTTACTTAAATCCACACATCTACCATGTCAATTGCACCACAGCCAACAATTCACAACAAAAAATATATCCAGTATAAAATTACAATACAGTGCACACATAATCCCTTAGTGGTTAATGCAGTTAGGCATGTTCTTACAGGCAACGTAATTACCCATCAGCATTTGTATTTGTCAGATAAAAAGGAGAAAATAAAATTAAAGTCATCTAACAATTTACTGAATCCCCCAAACTAAGAAAGAGTATTTGCCTCTGACTAATTTTTTTTAGTCAAAATAGGGTATAAGGGGAAGTAGAAGGATGAACATAAATACAAATTGTATCATTTCTGATTTACAAAAGATTTCCAGTGTGGAGCCAATAACAACAGGAATCATGTATTGTATTTGTTGCTGAGAGAATACTACCCCATACCTGTTTTGCCAAACCTCTGTTGACTCTCTTGTTATACATTCTACAAGATCGAAACTGATTAATAAAGATACTATTCATGCTTCTCTAAAAGACGTATAGCCATGTTGAAACCATTCATGGGAAATGAAATATATTCCTTTCCTCCTCCCCCTCCCTTTTTTCATGATAATTGCTAGTCTCCTTCCATGGACATTATTGGTAAACTCAATTAAAGGAAAATTAATGGTCTTTAGCCTTGCAAACCAACTCTCAGGTCAAAAATCAAGAGCTCTTCTAAAGATGGTCCCATAACCAGCCTTGATAAAAATGGGAAGACTTCTCCAAGCAGAGCAAAAATAACATTTTCCCCTCCAAACAGAACAAAGAGCCAGATAAAGTCATTTGCCCATGTTTAAAATGTTCTAAAACAACAAATTTGTCCTAACTACTAAATATTGATGACTAAGTGGGCTTTTAAAGGAAATACCACCTGAAAAGAAGTCAAAACAATAACCCATCATTCTCTTCAAAGGGACAGCATCAATATGACTTATGCCTAATAAAGTCAAAACGAAGGGCAGGAAATCATCTAAAAAGAAATGCATTTATTTTTTTAAATGCATACATCCCATAAAAAAGACTAGTAGAGACTGAAGTTCACACCTTTTTTTTTAATTTGTGGGCAACTTTGTTGACATTTGTAATTCTGATCGTGAAAAAGGACCATTGACTCCATACTGGAGAACACGCTCCTATCCCTACCTGATTCTATGCTTAGTTCCTCACCTGCTAAAAATAAACAAAGAGCTGTATTTCTGAGTTTCTGAAGAGGAAGAAACATTAAAGAAATGTTCTTCTTATTTGATCCTAGAGTCCCATTACTTCAACTTCCACAGCTATAACAAATAGTCAGACACTTGTACCTAGTTCTCTTTTTTTCTGCATTTTAACTACAGTACAGCAATAGCTTGACTTGGTTCATCTGGGCCTACTTTGAACTGAATTCAGAATGATCAGAGGGAAATAAGAAGCAGTTATTGGGCCTCTTCTTCCTGAAAACCAGCTATCTAAGTAACATTTCTGTTTTCATAGGCAATTGTACACCGGCTTTATTCTGGCATTGACATTATTAAGGCAAAAAAAAAGGCACCCAACAGCTGTCACCACCCATCTCTTCTGGAAAGGAGAGCAAAGCCCGATATCTACCGAGAACCAAGCCACTAACTTCTATCAGATGCAAAGTGAGTGTGCTATAAGGGCAGGGTTTAAGCTTCTGTATGACGTAATTTGGAGCACCTTAGAAATGGGTGTGTGGGGAGGATCTAGGAACTCCATGTCATTCCCTACTCCCTTAAACACAGCAGTCATTATGCAGGTATCATCATCCCCCACCATCCAAGCTCAGTTGTCCTGCATACAGAGATGAACACTGCCTGCAAATCAATAAGGAAGACAATTTGCCCACATCAATGTAACTGACAACTAGCAAAATGGAAGCAGGGGAAAGATTTGGGACTGATCACAATTTGCCCTGATCAGTATCTTTCAGCCTGTTCTAATCACCTTACCCAAAACCCTCTCTTCCCCTATAGAACCTAAAGTTCATATAATGCAGATCTGTGTTTCCAACATCTTCTCTCAGTCCTTCAGTTCAACCCAAATTTACTGAGGACAAATTTTCAATCATCCTTTCTCCTCAAAAAGTCAACTTGAGTTCTATTGACCCAGGGAGATACAGAGGAAGACAAGTTGATGCATTCCTGTACTGGGATCCTTCAACTCCCAAACGTTTCCTTTTTGCTTTGGCTCCCCTTTCTTTTTTTTTCTCCTCCCCCATCCCCCTTCTTCACTCCTCCCTACCTTGCTCCTCGATGCTGCCCCCAAACAAGGCTGTAGGTTCCTCGGATGGGAGCGGGGATCCTCCTCCTCCACCACCACCACCCTCCAAGGTTTTGCGTTTCTTCGACATCTCTGGCCGATGCTGGGAGTTTGGGTTTCTTTCCCCCGTCCCCTCCCCCACTCTGAGAAGAGTGAACGAGGGGGTTATGTGGAGGGGGAGAGAGAGAAAGACGGAAGGGGTGGGGAGAAAAGAGAAAGAGGGAGATTGAAAGAAAATGCTGCTTAAAGAGGGAAAGAGACTTTGGAGTGGCTGGAGAGCAAAGAGGAGGCAGGGACTAAGTGGAGAAATCCTACAATCACAATTTCATCAATTCAGCCCCACGTCTAGGGGGTTGTTTGAGCTCTCTCTCTCTCTCTCTCTCTCTCTCTCTCTCTCTCTCTCTCTCTCTCTCTCTCTCTCTCTCTCTCCCTCTCTCTCTCCCTCTCCCTCTCCCTCTCCCTCTCCTCTCTCTCACTCTCTCCCCCTTTCTCATTCAACTAGCACTGTGTGCAGAGAGGGGAGGGGTAATGAAACAGAACAGGATCTTTGGGCATCTTTTAGTTCTGTTGGGGAAGTGGAAAGTGGTAGCAGGTATCTTTATGGGAGGGGGTGTGTTGTATTCCAGACAATTCCTCCTATTTGTTGTAGGTGAAAGGGTGTATGTGTGTGTGGGGGGGGGGGGGGGTATTTTCAATGGAATGAAGGGGAAAATATTATGGGAGGGGATAAGGGGAGTCAATGTATGGGAAAGAAAAGAACATATGCCTTTAGGTGCTAAGGACTCTCGACTCCCTGCTCCCCAAGGACATCAAATGATCTCTTGCAAAATATTGGAAAAGGGCACCTAAGGGGAGGATGGGGCACCTAAGTGGAGGATAGGGCAACCAAGAGGCCTAAAGATAGCAAAGGGTGGAAATTCTTGTCCCCATTCAGAAGTGATGGAGAGGAAAGTGGGGGGAGGCAGGGGACTGGGGGAGGGGGTATGATACACTCTAGCAGTTTCTCTTGACAGCCCCAGGAGGCACCTGCGGGACTAGCATTACAGACGCTGCGGTTTGCAGCTGGCTGGTAATATTCACGTGTAACTCACAGCTTGCAAACTCCTCTGTTGTGCAAAGTCAGTGCTCCTGCAGTCAGTCTGTCTATGCTTCTCACTCAGTTTCTCATTCTCTCTGTTCTCTCTCTCTCTCTCTCTCTCTCTCTCTCTCTCTCTCTCTCTCTCTCTCTCTCTCTCTCTCTCTCTCTCTCTGTCTCTCCCTATCATTCTCTCCCTCTCCTTTCCCTCTTTTCTCTCTTCTATGCCTTTTTTTCTCCTCTCCCCATCTATCTTTCTTTGGGTTCCTCTTTCCTTCCCTTTCTTTCCTACCCTCTCCCTTCTTTCTCCTTCTCTTTCTTTCGTACCTCTCTCTTCTCTCTCCTTTCCTCCCTCCTCCTCCCTCTCTCTTTCCCTCTCTCCCCTCCCTCTTTCTTCTCTTTCCTTTCCTCTCTCTTCTCTTTCCCTCTATCTCTCCCCCTCCCTCTCTCCTTCCCTTTCTCCCCCTCCCTCTCTCCTTTCCTCTTCTGTCCTCTCTTTCTCCTCCCCTCTCTTCTCCTCCTTCATTCTTTCCCTCTCTCCTTCCCTCTCTGTAACCCTTTGCATCCAGTCGTGGTTTGATAAACTATGGTTCCATCTTTCTCCACATCCCTTCTCCCTCCTTTCCAACCTCCTCCAACTCCCTAAGGTCCTAGAACTACAGCTCTGCTCCTCACTTTCCCACAACAAACCCTTTCTGTCTCATCTTTACATTGGGGTGGGGGTGAGGAAGGTGAATAAATATATTAAGAAAGAGTCTAGCACTAAGTTCTACAAACCTCCTCTGAATTTATGGGAGATAGAAAAAGAGCTAGCAACTTACCCGCCAAAGTATGCCAAAGCTCATTTCTGTTTCCTGCTTCAAATCAAGTTCTTAAATAAAAAAGAGAGGGAGGGATTAAAAAGAGAGAAAGAGAAAGAGAGGCGACTCGATCTTCCGTGCGAGAGAGAAGTGAACAAGACATTGCAAAGAGGAGACCAAGTGGTCCAAGTTCAGAATCTTTCTTTCCAAGAGTCCTCCGAGCTGTTCCATTCATTCACAAGGCATCTTCCAGGTTTTAAAGTAGGTCTTCACGCCGATCATCCTTCAAAGGTGGGAGGGAGGAAATCCCAAAGAGGATGCTTAATGATTGAGTCTTCTGTCTTTTCCTTCTGGATGCTTTTAATAAAGCAGAGCAGACACATCGTGGATGATCAGGAAATTTCAGTTCATCCTCCCAACCACAGGAACTTTGAATTCACACAAACTATATATAGAACCTGCATCTTTCTCTCTGTGTGTGTATGTGTGTGCTAAATATTTTGGGGGTGCATGTGTTCTCCGAAAAGACTCTCTTGCTGGCTGCCTGGAAGTTAGAGAGTTTTCCTTTAAGCAGGGAGATGATGCTTGGACACATCTCGCGTCCAACAGGAGGCAATGACGTCTGTAGCTTCATCGCTATAACAGTACCAAGGCTGCAGTTGCCATTCATTGAAATGATAAGGGGAGCTCCGACGTAAGCAGTCTGAACCTTTAGCTGGAGGCTGCTCAAGCTGAGATGATTCTCCACCCCCTCACCTTCCACTGCGCCCCCGCAAATTAAAAAAAAAACAACTAATTTTTAAAAATCCCTCAAAGTAGCATAGGGGAAGGGGAGGAGAGGAACTACTCGAAGCGATGGGGCTCGGCGATGGGGGTGAGGGGGGGTGCTAATCTGCCTGGATATTCATGTACCTTGAGAATTGATTATACAGTACAACCTACAGACACATTTTCTCAATGAAACAGGACCCCCTCCCCCTGCAAGCCCCTGTCTCATTCTTTATCAGCATATCCTGCTTGGCTCGAGAAAGATGTCAAAACCAGAAGCACTATTTTCCTCACTAGCTTCTCTCCATTCATAGGGGCACAGGCTGAAAGGTTTCTGGCTGCTTCTGAAGCAGCAATCTAGGCTTGCACCATATACGCTGGCTCGTCTGCAGCCCTCGGCTGGGGAAGGTTTCCGAAAGGCCCAGGACTTTCTCGACCCAAGTCTGGGCGGGGGCGGGGGGGGGGGGGCTGGAGGATGTGCCCTAAATGGCCATTCTGGTGGGTCTGTGCTACCCCTGGGCATTCTAAAGACAGCAAAACTTGAAATGGGGGGAGCGGGAGGATAAACGGACGAGAAAAGAGAAGAGAGAAGGGGGCTGGAGGACAACTGGCCTGCCACCCTCCCATCCCCCCAAAAAAGTGTTATTGGTGTTTAGTGACCAAATATTTGGCCAACATCAAACTGACAGCAGGACTGGTCACGAGGATTGGAGCATTGGGGTTCAACATGCAGACAGCCCTTAGCTCCCCTCTCCATTGCCCGCTGGGGAGTTAGCAAGACGGTGGGTTGCTCAGAGCTGGGCAGATGGAGGGTGGGGGTGGCTCGGGGGTGGGAGTTCTAGAAAAGTCGGCTTTTCCAAAGGTAGCAAAAAGCTCCAGGGGGGATGAATGGTGGTGTATCCCCATAGTAGACAAGAGGCTTCAGAGCCACTGGGAATAAGGGTGTGGGTGTGGGGCGGGGTAGTCGGAAACCAGACAAGAGAGATGGAATCAGAGCTGGTTGCTTGTAGAGCTGCTTCCTCCTCAGAGCCTTTAAAAGGGAACAGTAGGCGCAGAGCTGTGAACACAGTGAGAGGACTTGATCAATGCTGCCTGACCAGAAATAAAAAAAAGTGGGAGAGAAAAGAAAAAGAGAGATAGAAGGTTTCCTGGATATTGGAGACTACTGAAATGTTGGAGGAAGGGGGAATGGCTAGTCTCTATCTAGGAACCAAGATGTGTGCAGTGTGTGTTTACCAAGTTTGCTGTGAACTTTCTCAACACAATGTGCCAATTTCTATGCCTTACGTAGAATCTATTGATGGTGGAGAAGAAAGAAAAGGAAAGGAGAAAGGGAACAAGCATTTATTAAGCTAGAAGACACTGTGCTAAGTGCTTTAGAAATATTATCTCATTTGATCTTCATAACAACCTATAAGGGAGGTGTTATTACTACCACCATTCTACACCTGAGCAATCTGAGAAAGGCAGAGGTTAAGTGACTTGCCCTGGGTCATGTAACTGGTGAGTTCAGGAGTCTGGATTTGAACTCAGGTCTTCCTGATTCTAAGGCCAGGGCTCCATGTGTTGCATCATATGTTCATCAGAGCATCTACATATTTTGTATTTCCATAACTGCGAACATGTTCTATTCCCTCAATGAACCTAAGCTCTTCTGGAGCACAGGAATTGCTTTGGTTTATGGTTCTTGGTACCCCTTGGGCCACCTTAGTAGGGAATTAACAAGTGTTTATTTATTGAAAAGGAAGTAACATTGCAAACTCAACTTTGTAGTTGGTAAAACTGAGGAAGGGGATAATTGTGAAAACACTTATTAACACCCACTGTGTGCCAGGCACTGTACTCTGTGCTAGAAAGGGATATTGAGAAACCTTTTTATACTAAATGCCTTCATTTCCCTCTCTCACACAGGCTTCTAAATTCTCTGCAGTGTTCTAAATTCTCCCAAGTTACCAATGAACTCTTAATTGCCAAATATAATGACCTTCTCTTAATCCTTAGCATTCGTGTCCTCTGACTTTTGGCAGTGTTGATCACTTTCTTCTCAATACTTTCTCCTCTCCAGTTTTTCCTGACAATGCTTTTCCCTGGTTCTCCTCATTCCTTTCTGAGCACTCTTTCTTGGTCTCTTTTGCTAAATCTTCATCTAAGTCATACATCATAGGCTCTGTCATGGGCTTTCTTCTCTTTCCTCTATACAATCTCTCTCAGTAATCTCATCAGCTCCCATCTACAGTTGATTTCCAGCTCCATATATCCAACCCTAATCCCTTACCTAAGCTCTAATTTCATCACTTTTGAACATCTTGAATTGGATGTCCTTATTCTGTAGGCAAATCAAATTCAACACATCCAAAACAGAAACTCAGTATCCCCCCAAAAAACCCTTCCATCTTTCCAAATTCCCTATTACTATCCAAGGCAACACCATCTTCTTAGATACTCAAGCTCATAATCTAGATGTTGTCCTCAGCTCCTCAAATTCTCATCTCCCGTTTTCAATTTATTGTCAAGTTTTGTCAGTTCTGCCTTCATGGTTTGTCTCTTATACATTCCCTTTTCTCCTATGACACTGCTGCTATCTTGATACAGGTCCTCATCACCTCACAACTGAACTACTCAAAATGGCCTCCTAGTTCCCTTTGCTTCTTTTCCCTACTCCAATCCATCCTGTCCACTCAGCTGCCAAAGTGACCTTCCTAAACCACAGGTGTGATCACATTACTCTTCCATACTCAAAAAACTCTCTATTACCTCCAGGATCAATATAAAGTCCTTCAAACTGGGCTCCCTCCCATCTTTCCAATCCTTTTACACTTTACTGCTCTCCATATACTCTCTGATAAAGTTAATATTGCCTTTTTGCCACTCTCCTTCTCCAGACTCTCTACTTTTTCACTAGCTGTTCACAGTTCCTGAAATGTTCTCCCTCCTCACTCTCTGCCTCTTGGCTTCCATACTTTCTTTCAAGACCAATCTCAAGTCTCACCTTCAGAGGGACCTTTCCTGGCTTCTCAGCAACCTTTCCTGGTACCTTCTCCTTCTGAGTTTAGTTTCCATTTATACTGTTTATATATTGTATATCCATAGTTCTTTGCATTCCTCTCCCTCTCCCCATTAGAATATGAATTCCTAAGGTAGCTAGATGTCTAAGTGGATAGAGCACTTGGCTTGGAATAGGAAAACTCATCATCCTGAGTTCAAATTTGACCCTCAGACATTTACTAGCAGTATGACCCTGGGTAAGTCACTTAACCCAGTTTGCCTCAATTTCCTCATCTGTAATGTGAGCTGGAGAAGGAAATCACAAATTACTCCAGTATCTTTGCCAAGAAAACCTTAAATGGAATCACAAAGAGTCAGATTCAACTAAACAACAACAGCTATAGTAGAAAGACTGATATGTATATTAAAACTTAAAAAAAAGAATGTAAACCCTTTTGCCTTTCTTTGTATCCCCAGAACTGGCACATAATAAGCACCTAATAAATATGTGTTGTCTGAATGGCAATTAAGAGGACCAAAAATACTTGGAATAATTTTAGAGCAAGTTTTTGAGGAGTAGGGATAGGGTTCACTGGTGTTTTATGGGATTATCTTTGGGAATACAGGAGGAAAAGGGGGAGGAGGTATTATTGTTATAGTTGTAAGAGGAGAAGGAGAGTGAGAAATGGTGACAGTGGCAATAGTAAGTAGTAGTAGTAGTGGTGGTGGTGGTGGTGGTAGTAGTAGTATCTAGTAGTAGTTAGTAATAGTTATCCAATATGACTATTTATAAAATGCCATTCATGAGGATTATAACAAAAGGGGAACATGCCAGCTCTGTGACCTTGGGAATGCCACTTAGCTTTTCTTGGACTGAGCTTTCTCATCATCAAAAACAAAGGAGATGGACTAATTTCAATTTCATTCCAGCTCTAAATCTATCATCCTATAATCCAAGGCATTAGAGCTGTAGATTGGAAATCAGAGGGTCTGGGTTCAGATCCTTCCTCTGACACTAATCTGTGACCCAACCAAGTCATTGAATGTCTGTGTGTGTTTCATTCAAATCCCTCCAATTTATTCAGTGAGTCATACCCAGTTGCAATTAAGTTGGGGGACTGGAATCCACACACCAGGTGTTTCCTATGCTGATGAAACTGGAGATCCTTCCCATATCCCTGTAAGGAATATAAACAAGACCTAAGTCATAAAGATTGATCTTTTTTTCATGATTAAATTCAATAAGCATTATTATTTAACATTGGATGTAGAACACTTTGCTAGGCATTGGGTGAGACAAAAACTTTATTTATAACATAGTCCCAGCTCTCCTGGGGCTTAAAAATCTAAGAGGGATATAAAACATGCATAAATAATGTGACAGGCAGGAGTAGCTGGGCTAAAAGATTCTCCAGGTATTTTCCTTGCCCAAAGTGGTCCTAGATGAAAAAATATTTAATGATGAAGCATACCTCCTGGATTCTTGTCAAAAAAGGTACTAAACTTTGATGAATGAATGAATCAATGAATGAAGCATTTATTAAAGACTTACTATGTACAAAGCACTGTGCTAAGTGCTGGCAATACAAATAGAAAGTAAGAGAGTCTCTTTTCTCAAGGAGTTTACATTCCATTTGGGGAGACACTACATTATGGAAAGCTTCAGCTACAACTTGGATGACAAGGTCCCATGTTCCTTAAGGTATAGCAGCAGAGCAGATGGTAATGCCTTTTCTTTAATGCCGTTTCCACTGGTAAAATCAAATCCTTTCCTGACACTGAACCACTCAACAATGCTAAGGAATTTGGTGGCATGAGCTCAGTTTTCTAGGTCTTCAGTAGTTATAGCTGTAGTCTCATCAGGGACAGTTGCCAGACAAACATTATGTGAAAAGGCCAATGTATTTGGGTAGTTTCACTCAGTTGTACTTCCTTCTCACAAGGAAGGATTCTATGTGAAGATAGGTAAGGTGAGGAAGGTGTCATTGGAAAGTGAAAATGAGATGAAACAATAAAACATTTTTTTAAATTGAGAACTGTTGCATCAGACTAGTAGTAGATAAACCATAGTACTAGTATTACAGAAAATTAAAGTTGAAAGAGATCTCAGAGGTCACCTGACAAGAATATCCTCCTGATATCCCCCAAAAGTAGTCAGCCAGTTCCCATGTAAGGACATCTAGTAACAAGAAACTCTTTTTCTCTCTTTAAGTTATTTTCTTCTTGCTATAGTCCAAATCTTCCTCTGAAATGTTCACCCATTTCTCATAGTTCCTCCCTCTGAGGCCAAATAGAGCAAATCTAAACCCTCTTCCAGGTGGCAGCCCTTCAAATACTTGAATATAGCTATAATGTTCCCTCTAAGACTTCTCTTTTCCAAGCTAAACATCCCAAATTCCTTCATAATATAGTCTCCATCATGGTCACTCCAATTTATTAACAGCTTTCCTAAAACATCCGGAACTGAATATCATTCCTAATATGTGAGCATCTGAGGTCAGAATATGGCAGACAATAACTATCCTCATCTGTAACTTTCCTCATTTAGATATTCAAATGGCCCCTGAATCTGCTGCTGTTATTCTACGTCCAAATTTCTGTGACCCCATTTTGGGGTTTTCTTAGCAAAGATTGTTTTTCCATTTCTTTCTCCAGCTCATTTTGTGGATGAGTAACTGAGACAAACAGGGTTAAGTGACTTGCCCAGGGTCAAACAGTTAGTAAGTGTCTGAGGCCTGATTCCAAGCCCACTGCACCACCTAGCTGCCCTTCCACTACTTACTATATAGTATACCACAGCTTTCCCAGTCTTTTTTGGTATCTCTGTATCCTTCTTTCTCATTCTCTCATTACCTTCATTTTTTTCTCTGTTTTTTCTTTTCCTCTGTCTATATCTTATTTTGGTTACTAACATCAGGGGTCATAAAGAATCAAACACACCTGAAAAGACAACAACAAAAGTGTACTCAGGCATTGTTTTACTCCACAGGTTTCACTCAGAATTAAGAAAGATCATTTCTTTGAATAAATAAATGATCCATTTCTATTATTGTTTGAAATAATATTTCTATTATTATTTCTTTCCTCTAGTAGTGTCTCTATAGTAAAGTTCCAGTGGATCTAAATGCAGTAATGACTTATTTATTCAGCAGCAGCATCAAGAAGTATTTTCCATATGTTCTAGATGAGTAAAGCTTATTCCCTTCCAAAATCAAAACTTAAATCATTTTTAACTGAAATATTTTCTTATAAATGCATTATATACATTTCGACTTTATTAAACAGGTAGAAATTGAAGTCAAGTCAACAAGCATTTGTGATGTTTACTCTGTGCCAGATACTATGTTGAGAATTGAAATAAAACAGAAAGAAAGATAGCCCTTGCACTCAGAAAGCTTATATTCTAAGAGAAGACTAGACACACAAGGATGTAAGGGAGAGGGTCAGGAGCATAGCTTGGAGAGGAAAAACATGCATGACCTAGGTGCAGGGAAGTGCTGGTAAATGTTTAACAACCAGCTTTTATGAAAAAATAAAAAATATATTCAGGACAGACTTTTAAGTTTAAGCCACATTATTAACATTTTGACCATCACTTGCTTAAGTTTAAACAATCAACAAAACAAGTCAATTCTTGATTTGTAGAGTTTGCTGATTTTCAAGGTGTAAATAATCACACTGAAATTTTAAACATTGTCCTCACTACCCTGATACGAGCTGGTTCTGCACAGCTCTGCTTAGGTATCATTCTTAAATGGAGGGTTGGGGGGAAACCTGACCATCAGAAGGCAAAGGGTACTTCCAATATGTGAAGTCCCAGGGCTGAAATGAGCTTTCAGAGTGAAAAGGCTTCTTTGGTGTTATAGAGAAAAATCTGAGAGAGTATATAGGATGGAGAGGAATGAAGAGGCTTGCTCTTAGGAATATTTATTGGCATAGTGTGCTACATTATACACCATAGCTCTGTGACTCCTTTTAAACTTTTCTGTCATGAAAAAGAAAATGATAAATGCTGGAGAGGATGTGGGAAAAGAAGCACACTAATGTACTGTTACTGGAGTTGTAAATTAGTGCAAATATTTTGGAGAATAATTTGGAACTTTACCCCAAGGGCTATTAAACTGTATATACCCTTTGACCCAGCAAGACCACTACTAAGTTTATAACCCAAAGAAGATCAAAGAAAAATGAAAAGGACCAATATTTCAAAAATGTTTATAGCAGCTCTTGTGATGACAAAGAATTGGAAACTGAGGGAATGCCCATCAATTGGTGAATGACTAAACAAGTTATAGGATATGAATGTGATGAAATGTTATTGTGCTACAAGAAACAATGAAAGGGATGGTTTCAGAAAAACCTGGGAAGACTTATATGAACTGATGAAAAGTGAAATGAACATAACTAGGTAGTGTAGAATAATATCAATATGTGAAAAACTTAGCAGCTCTGATCAGTACAATGATCTACCACATTTCCAAAGGACATATGATAGAAAATGCTATCCACCCCAGATAAAGAACTGATGGACTCAGAGTACACATTGAAGCTCATTTTTTTCTCTTTATTTTTCTTGCTTTTTTTCTGGAACATGGCTAATATGGAAATAAATTTTAGCTGACTTTGATTCTGAGCCAGGTCTACCTAAGATCAATCCAGTGATTGAGTCTATAGATTAGAATGCAGTGAGACCCTCATAGATGACACAAACAACTTTAGTAATAAAAAGATGGAAAAGAATACAATTCCTGGTTAGAGTAAAATAAAATGCTGCTCGCCTTTGAAATCACAAGGACAATCAGCAATTCTAGGTCAAATGGGGATTAGGAATTTGATTAGAAGTTCCAGAACCCTGATTTCATATAGGCTGGGCTTCTTGACCCTCTAGAATCTAGATTAGCCAAATCCCCCAAAATTGCCTCCTTGCATACTTAAGGAGAAATCATCCTAGTTTACTTAAAATGAATGTTGTTCCCACAAATCATCAGCATTCTTGTCTCACCGTTCTCCATCCATCCACTTTTAGTTTATTGCTTTTAATACACTCTGGAATAGGAAACAGATAACTAAGCTCTTTAAAATTGTGTGTTAAATAAGAGTAAGCAGCTTTTGAACATTGACCTCAACCTTCTCCTATAGAGTCAAATACTTGGTAGCAGGGCTTCCTAAGGTATGTCCAGCACTATTTATAGGTCCTTTGCAGTATTCCCTAGGTTGCCAAAGATATATTTTTGGGTAATAAGAGTCTTATTGGATTAGTCTCTGGTTACTTGCAAGGAGGAAGTTTTTGGGTTTTTTTTAAACAAAATCATAAAAGAGAACATGCAAAAATGGAAGAAAAACTTTATCAAGGAACTTACATGCTGACACTAATTGTTGTGAGAACTGTGAATGCTTTCCCAGTTTTTTAGACTGTGGTATTTTCCCTGTGAATTTTTGAGACACTTTTTGTGTTTGGCAACTCTGCAGAGTGGTTAACATTTCTAAGGGTGCTTCTTACAGCCAGAGAATTATGAGTGGACTGGAAAGTGTGACAGCTGGTTATTGAACGTTGCAGATGGGGTGAATCTAAGAATAAGACATTGTAAATCAAGAAAAGACGCAATTTTAAAATATGATTCGTTTGGGGAAATGGTGCCACATTATATTATGGGATTTTTTTAAAAAGGATATTATCCATACTTTTCATTTCAACTTTTGCAAACAAATTGTGAAAACTCAGTCTCCCCATTTGTTTTACATTTGCTCCTTTTTCTCTTCCATGACTAGTTGGTGAGCTCAGCCATCCCAAACATTTACATTTACTTGGATGATTTTTGCTAAGATTGGCTGTTAAAGAACAATTGTGGAGAATTTCCAGAGGCATATCCGATCTTTAGTAACTGGGAGGTCTTTCATATGTTCTTGAAGGATGACTCATTGACCTAACCTAGAAACATCAGGCTTGTGGATTCTAGCCTCTCTCCTATATTGAGACTATTTGGGACATGTATTTAATAATACATAATTAAAATGCATTTGATAATCATTATTATGGCCTTACTGTGTGTTCAAGCTCCACATTAGAGAAGAGGGATACAAAGTCAAAATAAAATTGTCCTGTCCTCAAGGAGATTACATTCAGCTGGGGTTAGGGGGAAGAAAAATAGATAACCAGATAAGTAAATACAAAATATACAATTTTGTACAAAATAAAAAAATAAGTAAATACGTGTAAATACATAGTAATTCCAGGAGGCTTAGAAAACATCTGAAAGTATCAAGAAAAGACTTAGTGAAGCAAATAGGACTTGAATTGAACCTTCAAGAAAGCTAATGATTCTAAGAGGAAGTGGTTAGGAGACCCCAGTTCAAAATGAAATCATTTGAGTCAAAAATTTCTCTATCCTCTTCCTTTATTCTTGTTCATGCAGTTAATAGGACAAATTACTCCATAGATGATCTCAAACAATGGATTGTTCAGGTTGCCAATACTCTCACATTTCTCCCAAATAAGATAAATCCCATGCCTATAGATTATGATCTTGAAAGCAAAAAGAACCCATTGAAAACAAAGCTCTATGGATTTCTGTTCCCCATGTTTTCCCACTGAAATGCCCCATACAAAGCTTATCTGTACACAGTTGTTCACATATCATCTTCTCCATTAGACTGTGAGCTCTTTTAGAGTAGGGACTGGTTTTCTTTTCCCTTATGTGTCCCCAGTGCCTAAAATATAATAGGCTCTTAATAAATGCAATATGACCAACTGAACGATTGATTTGTGCCTTCAGTGTACTCCTACTACCCTCCCTCTTAGAAACTCTTATTGTTTTCAAGACTCAGCTCAGGTACCACCTTCTGCACATGAAACATTTCCTGACCCTCCACCCCAATCCCTAATGCCCTGTCTCCCCAAATTACTTGGTATTTATTTTGTATATATTCTAAATACACTTATTTTTGTACATATTCTTTTCCTTTAATAGAATGTTAACTCCTTGAGAGCAGAGATTGTTTCATTCTTTTACGATATAATACAATAAACATTAATTAAGCACCTTGAACACTATAGGCACTTAAAAAGTACTGTTGATTGATAAGTTCTACTAGAGATTATTAGTCTTATACATTTTATACGTTCATTCATTCATCAAACTTACAAAGCATAATAACATTGATAACACATTTATATATGCATGATTGATTGGCTCCCCCCAGTTAAAGGCTCAAACATCAGTCCACAATTGTAAAACACGGGACTTTTCTTGCTACTACCCTGAGTGGTAAGGAGTGTGTTAGTCTCTGTTTAAAGCTGAGGAAACTGAGAGAAGGGAAGTGATTTGGCAAAGCTCACAGAGTTCATAAAGCTTGGAACCAGGACCTGCCTTTAGCTTTCTACTCTCTAGTAGTCTTTCAACTTTCTGCATGCAAAGCGCTGTACTAGTTGAGATTGGAGATAAAAGATAAAGAGCCTCGAGAGCCACAAAATCTAGCAGAAGAGAGAGCAGGAGCACAACTAACTATAAAACAATATAAACCATGAATGTTTTATAAGAGTTTTAAGGAGGAAAAGATCATTTTTGATAGAGCAGAGCATCAAGCAAGATATTAGAAAAGGTCATATGAGAGCAAGTCTTAATGGAAGGGGAGCATTTGAACATGAAAAAAAATGGAGGAATTGAAGGGAACACATTGGTAACACAAGAAATGGCATGCACAAAAGTACAGAATTTGGAATGTGGGAGACATTTGTAAAGTTTAATGTATTTGAGCATCAGTATTATGAGGTAAGGTTACAGATGTTGGTTAGATCCAAATCTGGTAGGGCCTTGAATGTCAAGAAGCTATGTGAAGTGAACCATTGGACATTTTTGAGCACTGGAGTACCATGATTCTATCTGTGTATTAGGATAATTAGTTTGGCATCAGGATGAAGACTTGATTTCTAAGGGGTATCCTGCCTTTTCAATCAGTGATTTTATGTTCATTAAGGTCTTCAGTCAGGCAGTAGTGACCAGTTAATTATATAATCTTGGGAAAGTGACTTCAAGTCAATTCAGCAAACACTCATTAAATTCTTACTTTGGTCAAGGCATTAGGGATGGAGACACAAAGACAAATGAAAAAGCAGCTGCCATTGCAAATCTTATGCTCTACTGAGGGCAGCTAGGTGGTGCAGTGGATAGAGCACAAGTGCAGGAGTCAGGAGGACCTGAGTTCAAATCTCACCTCAGACACTTGACACTCACTAGCTGTGTGACCTTGGGCAAGTCACTTAACCCCAATTGCCTCATTCTGGGTCATCTCCAGTCATCCTGATGAATGATGGGTCACTGGATTCAGATGACTCTAGAGGAGAAGTGAGGCTGGTGACCTGCACAGCCCTCCCTCACTCAAAAACCAAAGTCAAGTGCAAGTCACGTCATCATTTCTCTGATGGCATGGTCTTCTTCAGCAACGAAGGATGAACACACACACATACGCTCTACTGAGGAGATACGAAAGGCACATGGACAAGTAAATACAAACTAATTTAAGGAGGAATAAAGGACTAATTACTGAATTGATCAGAGAAGGCTTACCTTTCTGGGCCTCAGTTTCCTCTTCTATGAAATGTGGGAGTTGTACTACATTATCTCTGAGGCTGAGTGTCCAACTCAAAACAAAAACTATAGGACTGAAGCATCCATCAAATAGTTTATTCTAAGTAGCTGGGAACACCCTCTCAGATCTGCAGTGTATTTCCCTTCAAGTCACTTTAAAGCTCCTCCTCTAGAAATACAAGAATTAGCAGAAAACATATCACTTAAAGAAGAAATTTCCAGTAATTACTACAAAGGCACACATTTTATCAAAGAAATAGTAATAATAATTTATATAGCTCTTTAAGGTTTGCTAATATTTACAAATATATTCTCATTTTTGCCCTTAAAACAACCCTGGGGGGGGGGGGCGGAGCCAAGATGGCGGAGTAGAAAGACGCACATACACATAGCTCCGAACCCACAACCCATAGAACGGCTACAAATAAGTAACTCACAGCGAATTCTGCACCCAGAGGCCACAGAAAATTGGAGCGAGGGAGATTTATGTTCCAGAGAGACCTGCAAACCTCTCGCAAAAGGTCCTTCGTGCCACAGACTGGGCACTGGGACTGGGAGCTGGGACTGGGAGCTGAGTACAGCCCTGCCGCAGCCGCGGCACCGAGAGGAAAAGATCTGAGCAGGCTTCAGGGACGGGATCTCCAGCAGCCACGCGGGTCCCTCCACCCACAGGTGACGGGGGGTCAGTGAGAAGGTCTCTTTGGTGGGTTGAGAGGGGAGTGGGGTGCCCCCATACTCAGGCCCCCTCAGAAGGCAACAGCAGAGGCGGGAGCATACCGGGGCTCCCCAAGCAGGCAGGAGCTCGGATCCATTGTTGAAGGTCTCTGCATAAACCCCCTGAGGGAACTGAGCCTGTGAGGCGGCCCTGCCCCAACCCAGCAGCTGAACTTGATCTCACACTGAATAGCAGCCCTGCCCCTGCCAAAGCCCCGAGGCTGGGAGCAGCATTTGATTCTCAGACCCCAAGCGCAGGCTGGGAGGATCAGGAGGCAAGGTGGGTGTGAGGAGAATATTCAGAGCTCAAGTCACTGGCTGGGAAAATGCCCAGAAAAGGGAAAAAAACCAAGACTATTGAGGGTTACTTTCTTGGTGAGCAGGTTTCTCCTCCCCTCCCTTCTGATGAGGAAGAGCGGTGCTCACCATCAGGGGAAGACACGGAAGTCAGTGCTTCTAAATCCCAGCCCACTCAATGGGATCTGTTCTGGGAAAAGGTCTTAAAGAGTGCAAACAATTTTCAAAATCATGATAGAGAGGTGGAGGAAAAACTGGGAAGAGTAATAAAAGACTTGCAAGGAAAGTATGAACAACAAATCAGCACCCTGCTAAAGGAGACCCAAAAAAATGCTGAAGAAAATAACACCCTGAAAAATAGGCCAACTCACTTGACAAAGGAGGTTCAAGAAGCCAATGAGGAGAAGAATGCTTTCAAAAGCAGAATTAGCCAAATGGAAAAGGAGATTCAAAAGCTCACTGAAGAAAATAGTTCTTTCAAAATCAGAATGGCACAGATGGAGGCTAAGGACTTTATGAGAAACCAAGAAATCACAAAACAAAACCAAAAGAATGAAAAAATGGAAGATAATGTAAAATATCTCATTGGAAAAACAACTGACCTGGAAAATAGATCCAGGAGAGACAATTTAAAAATTATGGGACTACCTGAAAGCCATGATCAAAAAAAGAGCCTAGACATCATCTTTCATGAAATTATCAAGGAAAACTGCCCTGAGATTCTAGAACCAGAGGGCAAAATAAATATTGAAAGAATCCACCGATCACCACCTGAAAAAGATCCAAAAAGAGAAACTCCTAGGAATATTGTGGCCAAATTCCAGAGTTCCCAGATCAAGGAGAAAATATTGCAAGCAGCTAGAAAGAAACAATTCAAGTATTGTGGAAATACAATCAGGATAACACAAGATCTAACAGCTTCCACATTAAGGGATCGAAGGGCATGGAATAGGATATTCCAGAAGTCAAAGGAATTAGGACTAAAACCAAGAATCACCTACCCAGCAAAACTGAATATAATACTTCAGGGGAAAAATTGGTCTTTCAATGAAATAGAGGACTTTCAAGCATTCTTGTTGAAAAGACCAGAGCTGAAAAGAAAATTTGACTTTCAAACACAAGAATGAAGAGAAGCATGAAAAAGTAAATAGCAAAGACAAGTCATAAGGGACTTTGCAAAAGTTGAACTGTTTGCATTCCTACATGGAAAGACAATATTTGTAACTCTTGAAACTATTCAGCATCTGGGTACAGGGTGGGATAACACACACACACATGCATACGCACACGCACACACACATAGAGACAGAGTGCACAGAGTGAACTGAAGAGGAGGGGATCATATCTTAAAAAAAAAAAAATGAAATCAAGCAGTGAGAGAGAAATATATTGGGAGGAGAAAGGGAGAAATGGAATGGGGCAAATTATCTCTCATAAAAGAGGCAAGCAAAAGACTTTTTAGTGAAGGGAAAAAGAGGGGAGGTGAGAGAAAAACATGAAGTTTACTCTCATCACATTCCACTAAAGGAAGGAATAAAATGCACAGTCATTTTGGTATGAAAACCTATCTTACAATACAGGAAAGTGGGGGATAAGGGGATAAGCAGGGTGGGGGGGATGATGGAAGGGAGGGCACGGGGAGGAGGGAGCAATTTGAGGTCAACTCCCATGGGGAGGGACAGGATCAAAAGAGAGAACAGAAGTAATGGGGGACAGGATAGGATGGAGAGAAATATAATTAGTTCTTACACAACACTACTATTATGGAAGTCATTTGCAAAACTACACAGATCTGGCCTATATTGAATTGCTTGCCTTCCAAAGGGAAGGGGTGGGGAGGGAGGGAGGGCAGATTGGCAGACAGGGGCAATTAGAACGCTCGGTGTTCTGGGGGGGGGGAGGGGACAAAAGGGGAGAAAATGTGGAACCCAAAATTTTGTGAAAATGAATGTTAAAAGTTAAATAAATTAATAACAAAAAAAAAAAAACCAACCCTGGGAGGTGGGTGCTATTGTTATTTCCATTTCATAAATAAAGAAACTGAAACAAAGGTCAAGTGACTTGCCCAGGGTCACACAGCTAGTAAGCAACTAAGGCTGGATTTGAATCTAGGTCTTAATGACTCTCTCAACTGTGTCACCTAGCTGCCTCTTTTGAGCTAAGTTTAAGAAAGTTTCACCACTTAGTCAAAACTTTTGGCTTGTGAGACCAGACATACTACAACACTTATGAATTTTTGTAATATTGTATTTTTTCCAAATTGCTTGTAAAGACAATTTTAACATTCAGTTTTTAAAAATTTGAGTTCCAAATTCACTCCTTCCCTCTCTCCCCTTCCCCTTCCTGAAATGGTCAGCAAGTTGGGCAATCAACACTTTTGAGCTTTTTTAAAAGAATTCAACTTTGATTGATATGATCATAGGATCAAAAGTTGGAAGGGCTTTTATAGGTCATCAGTCCAAACCCCTCCTTTTACAGAAGAAAAAACTGAGGCACAAGTAGTTCAATAATTTGTCCAAAGTCACAGAGACAATAAGTAGAGATGGGATTTGAGCCCAGATATTTTTACTCTAAACCTATGACTGATCATTAGACCAAGCTATCATCAAGTACAATTTTTGGTTTGAGTACAAGGAATGTTCTTTAGTTGACCAAATATGTCAGCGTAGAAAGAAGGGACAAGTATATATTACATGTCTGAAATCCACACATCACCTCCCTAAACACAAGTCACTAAAGAAAGGAATAATGAAATAGTAGATAGAGATAGAGAGGTTGATGGGTATGGAAAATATGGGCATTTTAAAAAATTACTAAAAACTCAAGCACTAGTTCCAATCAGCATTCATGACACATAGTAGGTGCTTAATAAATGCTTATTGATTGACTGTCTATCAAGTTTAACTCTTCTGAGAACAATTCATCCAGTATTCCCAAATTTTAAATCCAGCCCTACTATCTCTCCAGAGCTCTAATCCTTCATGATAAAAGCCTCATATAGTTTGAACTGGCCTCCCAGACTCAACATGTCCAAAGAAGAACTCATTATTACAGCTTGATCAGACATAAAAGATGCGAAGGTTGTCCACTGAATCCCGGGGTCATCATGTGTCTTGACTTTTGTCTTACCTCTGCATTTCAGCGATTCTGGAGGAGAAAGTGAGACTGATGACTTTGTGCAACTGGACCTCACTTAAATCTAATCCACATATAAGTCAAGACATCACCCCATGATGTCATTGGTCCTCTGAAAATGAAGAATGAACAAAAAACAAACAAACCCAAGTTGCCCAGATTACAACCAGTTGTTTAGAAGCATACAAGTATAATACTTTTTTCTGGTTCTTTTTTTTGATCAGCCTTTAAGTTGGAGGTACTTTGTCCTTGGGTTGGACAACGATCTTTGTCACTGGAGAAAGCACCCATATCAGAGAGATCACAGCTCCATCAAAGCAAGTAAGTATTGTACCTTTTTTTCAGTAGCCACTATAAACTAAGGTCACATAATCTCAGTCTACCACCTAATTTTGGCTACATTTCTTCCTTTTTAGAGTATTGAAAAAAAGGTTAAGAACTCAAGAAGTTATTCTACAGGTTCAGGCAGACGTTACCTAGTTTCATTCTCCAGACTCTGACAGGCTGATTTCCTGAGTCCTCTATCTCATTGTCCATACTTCTGAGAGGAGGGGCCAAGATCAAATGATGTATCTATCCTAGGACCATTAAAATTATTTTCTAAAAGTTTTAATGTAGTTGAATTAAACACAGTGAACATTTTTTGGAACCCACTTTCATTTGACCTACAGAAGACTCTGCTTCTTTATTGAGGTTGAGTCATGTTCCATTTTTACTGAGTACATATTTGGCCATTTTATTATAGAAAAGAAATCTGATATCAAATTGTCTTAACCTTTAGGATGGCAAATAATATGTTACTCCATAAAGCATGATAGTAATAAAGGAGGGGCAGATTTAAGAAGTGGCATCTCCCCAAAAAGACAAACAAAAAGGATCTTATTTATGTTGCCCGTACCAGATCGAATGAACACATTTCAAGGCTGATCTTACCTTCTGGGACTTAAGAAAAGACAGAGTTTTCCTCCAGACTATAATTGTATTCCTTGGTGAATAGATATTTATCTGCTTCATGAAATAAATGGATTTTATAAGAACATAACATTGGATATATAAATTATATTGTATAATAAAATCAAAGCATTTCACAATGTGCCTAGGTTCTAGCTAGCTTGTTAGATGTTCTCATTTGTCTAACTATCTTTCCTTTAATCGTTCCACAAATACCATCTGCAGCAATTCAGCAACAGTGTTATCTTAGACATCAAGAGATGCCAGTTGATTCTGTGAACTTCCTATTCTCAGATTCACCATAATTCCCAACACATTTGCCAGATTTTAAGATGCTAGAAAATCTTGTGGAAATTTTCAGATTAGATTTTTTTTGGCTTGGCCTTGCTCAGGTTTTCACTGGTACAGAAGTGTGGGAGCATGCTGTCACAGTATGTAATCCATTTACGTGATATTTTGATCAAAGTTGTTCCAATTATTTCCTTTGGTAACCACAGCAATGATTAAAAAAGTAAATGTATACCATGGGTTTTATAAGAGATTTGTTGTTTCGTGTATATACACACATACAACTTGAACTAAAACAAGCATGTAAAATTTTAAACCAATAGCTCTCTCAGGGAAACCCTATATAACTGAAGGAAGATTGGATAATAAAATCTCTAAAATTTTCATTCAAAATGTCTGTGGCTCCATTCGAGTGAATGGCTGTATGTTTCACCAACCCTCCTTTTTATCTTAAAACAAAGTTATCTTAAACATATTGCTGTCAGGTCTATTCTCTGTATTTTTTTGTTGTTGTTCAGTTGTGTCCAGCTCTATGTGACCCTATTTGAGGTTTCCTTGGCAAAGATACTGGAATGGCTTGCCATTTCCTTCTCCAGATCATTTTACAGATGAGGAAACTGAGGCAAACAGGGTTAAATGACTTGCCCAGGGTCACACAGCTAGTGAGTATCTGAGGCTGGATTTGAATTTAGGAAGATAAGTCTTCCAAACTCCAGGCATTCTATCCACTCTGCCACCTACCTGCCTAGGGAATTAGACTAGATGATGATGAAGATCCCTCTACTTTAAATTCAGTGATCTAGTATCGTTGGTAAAGAGGTGAGGGTTTAGGCAGGCCGCAAGGAAACATAGAGAACTAAAGCCATCACATCAGCCCACTCCCCAACCTTGACTCCAAGATTTAGTAGAACAAGGAGCAATCTTACAAGTAAAACAAAACTCAGAGAGACCATAGAACACCAAGAATAACAGCTGACAAGTTGCTATAATTGTAAGGTTTGTAAAGCACCTAACATACGTTATGTCTTTTGACCTTCACAGCACTGGTAGGCAGAAAAGTGAAGTGATGGTGCTTAGGGAAGGAGAAAGGGGGGGAAGGAGGAACAAGCATAAGAACCTACCATGTGCCAAGTGCTTTACAAATATTAGCTAATTTGATTCTTGCCACACCCCAGTGACTATTTCCATGTTGCAGTTGAGAAAACTGAGGCAGGCAGGTTAAATGACTTGCCCAGGGTCTCACAGCTAAAAAAAAATGTCTGAGGTCAGATTTGAATTCAGGTCTTCCTGAATTCTATCTCCACTGTACCACCTAGCTGCCTCTAGTAAAGCCCACAGCTAGTAAGAGGTTTAGGTAAGATTCAAATCCAGCTTTCTCCTAACTCCAAATCATGGGTTCTTTCTATTACACTGATGATAAACATAGGTGACCAGGGAGCTCAGCATCATAATATGGTTCTAGTACATCCTTCAGCCCCACCCCTACCTTCTCCCTAGAGAACTGTTTACAAAAAGGTAGAAACAAGCATGCTCAATTTAAGTACTATACCATGACATGTCTGGTTAGAAGAAGGGCCTTGTCAATCCACTTTTACGTGGTCATCCTTTTCTCTCTGTAATCCCCCAAACATTTTATCTTTTCCTCAAAAATTATGGCAACAAATGAAATGGGTGTTGTGGGGAGAAATCAGGGGAGGCATTCTAGAATAGCATATGATCATGGTTTTCTATAGTGGGGGACAGACCCATTATTGCTTGTAATAGTAATAGAGGAAAGGCAGAGCACATGGGTATTGAAAACTCTTTTGTTTTACTTATGTAAAAATCAACATAGTGCCCAGACATCTGCCCCAAATAGGGACAATTCCTTGTTTTAATACCTATACCACTGATAGAGTAAGGGAATTAAGGCTATTCTTGATATCTTTCTTATCTTAATATTTTGAATGAAGATAGTTAAAATTATAAAGATCAAAAACGCATAATCTATTTGTCTACTCATTCTATTGGCAAAAATGATTTATTTAGAGGCATCCTGGTTTGCCCAGGGCTTGAAGTGGCAAGAGACCTAGGTTCAGATCCAATCTCTAATACTTGCCGTGTTAGGACCTTGGACAAGTAATTTGTCCTTTCTGAATTTTCTCAAATGTCAAATTAGGCAGTTGGAGTAGCTGATTTCTAGGGTCTCTCACATATGATAATGACTGAAAACCACTTGAAATACAGTAAGAGGCTACTTAAATGATAGTTATTATTATTTGATAATGATGTCCTCTAGGGATTTGGCATTTGTACAGAGACAATTTATATCAGTTGTGATATAGCACATCACATATATCAATTGTGCCTTTTTAGTACTATGCCTTATGAAAATAAGAAGGTTACACAGTGTGTTCAAGAATTCTAATAGGAACCTAGGGGAATAGACTAAAGAGAAATGGGTAGTACTGAAGCAGCTGACCCATTCATTATATGAACACTGTTCCCAGCCTACGTATTTTTAAAAAATCAATATAACAGTCTTGGTTGAGTTTTTGACTCAGATATTTATATTTTATGACTTGGGATGGTATTATCTGTAAAAATCTTGATTCTCTCATCATATTTCCCAAAATATAAGACCCTCACCACAATGGCACTCAATATTTTAGGTACTCACTTTTCTTCTTTTATTCCCTCAAAAATATAACAGACATAATGCTATTTAATAACCTTCTGATTAAGAATTAAACACAACTATTAACACAGGAACAACCAAGTGAATGAAGAACGCCTATTATCCTGACCATGATGTACAACCAAATGGATGGTCCATAGGGTTGGCCCATCAATACATGTATCTTGGACAATTTATACAGATTGAAAGTGAGATATCCCAGAAATTGAATAGGACAAGTAGAGCTGCCTCTGTGAAATTACTTTTAATGACCCCAACCTTCTAAAACAATGGCCCACTTTAAAAAAAAAAAAAGTTCTTCTGGTGACATGGAATAGATGTGAGTCATGGAGTACAATACTCTCCCCAGTCCCAAAAAGTTAAATTTGAAGGTCAGCAGAAGGTGCAGGTAGACGACAACGTATTAAGAACAAAGAATTGTGTGGGAGAATTATTGTTAAGTATGCTTTGCAATAGGTGAATATGTGACTGTAAAAGGAGATGATATGATAATCAATGGGTAGCCTCTGAGCTATACATACTATGTCAAGAAATCTAGGTACTCAAAATGTTGGGTGGATCCCCTGGGGAAGATTTTATGGGAAGAATGGATAAGTGACACATAGGATGAGATGTGGTAGAGTTGCCTGCCCTGCTTGATAGGAATATCCACACTAATGGTATCACAGATCTACTAAACTATTAATCTCTTTAAAATCCCATTTCTAAATGGAAATATCCATTCTATACCCATAAAGGAAAACCGTTAGCTATATTAAGGTGAGAATATACTATATTTTTGTCATCCTGTTTCCTGTTTAATCAAGAAAGGGCAAAAAACCCAAGGACATTGGGTTACTAGTTTCACTTTTATCTTGAGACATATGCCACTCTTGGTAAAAAGTGAGTACATTGGTAATAGGCTTCATTATATGATTTCCCAGAAATTTCCCAGAACTAGAATTACGATGGCTTTTGAGAATGAAAAATCATGCAAATACAAAGGATCAAGAGCTGGAAAAGATCTTGATTTAGGCCAGGGATTCTTAATCTGAGGTCTGTGAACTTGTTTGAAAGATATAGATTTTGATAACTGCATTTCAATATAATCAGTTTCCTTTGTAATCCTATGTATTTCATTTTATGCATGTTTTAAACTATTATTCCAAGGTCTTTATAGTTTTCACAAGACTGCCTAAGGGGGTCCATGACATAGAGAAAAAGATTAAAAAACTCTAATCTGGTCCAGCCTCCTTATTTTATTGATGTAGAAGCTGAAGTTAGGAAAAGTTGAGATGAGCCAGTATTTTGAACCTATATCTTCTGAATCTCAATCCCATTTTCCTTCTACAAGATGCTTCCCATAGCACCGAAGATAAAAGACTTCAGCTTCACAATGAGTGAATATGTCATGAGAAGATGATTCTATTTATAGATTTTTTTTCTCCCCACCAAAAGTTAGCACTACAATTGAATTGCTAAATTCCAAGCTACCTGATGATTTGGAAATAATTTATGTAGCCAAATGAGGAGAGAATATGGAACTGAAAGCATGAAAATGCTTAATGAAAGAATTTGAGCTATAGGTTGGAATATAAGACTATGAAGCAAGGTTCTAGATTATTAGTATGTGTCAAAGACAGGGGCAAGCCCATTTGCCTATTTTCTAAAATAATTTAAAAAATAAATCTAATAAAAAAATAAACAAGTCTGGAAACTGGAAGAAAACCCAATGGTTAGGCAGGTCGAGTGGCACTTTGTTATTGGTAGGTAATTTTGTGTTATCTCCACTCCCCCACTACAAACACACACCTGCGGTTTCATTAAAATTTCATCAGTATAGGGAATTTTGGGTTTAGAAATTCTCTAAATAGGGCTATTGTATCTCTAACTTAGTCTCAGAAAGTTGACTAGGGCATTGAGAGGTTAAATGATTCATCTATGGCTGGTATAGGATTCAGCTAAGTGTCTCAGTGGATAGAGTGCTGGGCCTGTCTGTAATCAGGCAGAGCTGAGCTCAAATCTAGCTTCAGACACTCATTCACTATGTGACCCTGGCCAACTCACTTAAGCTTTATTTGCTTTAATCCATCAGAGAAGAAAACTGCAAACCACTCCAATATCTTTGCCAAGGAAAATCCCATGGACGGTATGCGCCATGGGGTTAAGAAAAGTTGGACACAACTGAACATCAACAAGAATTATATATAAAGGACAAAATTATAACCAAGGTTTTCATGACACCAAGGCTGCATGCAATATAGTATCCCTACCCAGAACACACCTAATGGCTTAGGAGAGGAGAGCTTCATGATCATCTTTGGATTACACATCTAGCACCCCATGATCTAAAAGGGTGAAGGTGTGAAGATAAACAAAACATATAACCTCTGTAAATAGGCTAGGGTTGGAGAAAAGGTCTTTCAACAGGCTGTGCCTTCTGTCTCTTCTCACTGGCAGAGAGCAAAGGCTGTGGAAGCACAAAACTGTAAGCTCTAAATCTCAAAAAGTCTTCCAATTGCACCCCCAGATGTAAGAAATAAACTTGTGGTAAAAGCTTCTGGTCAATGTGAGAGAGTTCCAGCGATGCACATGTAGACCAAAATGCAAAGGTTTCATTATTTTTTTTAGTAACCAAACAGCGGAAGGAAGAAAGGAAGGAAGGAAGGAAGGAAGGAAGGAAGGAAGGAAGGAAGGAAGGAAGGAAGGAAGGAAGGAAGGAAGGAAGGAAGGAAGGAAGAAGGGAGGGAGGGAGGGAAGGGAGAGAGGGAGGGAGGGAGGGAGGAAGGAAGGAAGGAAGGAAGGAAGGAAGGAAGGAAGGAAGGAAGGAAGGAAGGAAGGAAAAGGAAGAGACAGAGGAGGGATAAAAAGGAGGAAAGGAAGGGGAATGAAGGAAGGAGGGAGAGGAACAGGGAGAGAGGGAGGAAAGAGGAAGGAAAGGAAGGAGGGAGGAAGGAAAAGAGTATGGAAGAAAGAAGAGAGGAAAAGGACAGAAGGAAAGGAGAGAGGTAAGGAGGAAGGAAAAGAGGAAGGAAGGAGTGAAAAAAAGGAGTGAAGAAGGGAGGGAGAAAGGGAAGGAGAAAAGAAGAGGAGAAAAGAAAAGGAGGAAAAGAGGAAGGAAAGGAGAAGAGAGAGAGACAGAGAGACAGAGACAGACAGAGAGACAGTGAGAGCTGAACCTAACAATCTGTAGACAATAGGTACTTTCTACGGACTGGGCTTAAAGGAAAAGGAGGGGAAGCAGGTGGGAAGACACAAATGTGAGAGAGAAGGGGCCCGTTTCTGTTCCCTGCTCCAGGGCCCTTGTTCTCTGTGACATGTAAGGTAACTGTATCCATGGGCCTGTCACTTGCGGTCGGGTGCCTGCACCACCTCCGGCTGCAGCCCGAGCGCTCAGTGCACGGTCAGCTGCTGCAGGAGCCCCATCTGCAACATCCCTCCTCCCCTTTTCCCAGGGCCTGGAGCTGCAGCCCCCTTTCCCACACCTGTCCTCACCCTTGGCCTGCCCCCAGCGCGATCCTTCGCCCTCTCTCTGAAGCATGCACATCCCCTTCTCCCCCTCCCCTTGCTCTCCCCCCCTGCCCCTCTGCGCGGGCCGCGGGCTACACGCAGCTGGACCCCGCACAGCGCTCCGTGCCTGGCACACTGATGAGGGCTGCGGCGGAGGCTCAAGTCATTGGCGAGGGGGGCTGCAGGGGGGAGCGCTGCTGCCTCGGAGGGAGCCGCCGACAGGGCCGCAGCGGCCGGCCCTCGCTGCCCCCTCCGCAGCCCCCCTCGGCTCCCATTCAGCCAGCCCCTCCGCAGCCTGGGCTGCTGCTGGCGTCAGAGCTGCGTGCGTCAATGCTGCCTCTGTGACACACACGGCTTTTTTTCTCCTACTTCTTTTTTCTCAATGAGAGCAGCCTAATGGGATTTTTATTATCAGACTCATAAATCAAACCGACGGGGCCATCACTCCTGGCACGTGTACAAGACCACCCCTCCTTCTCCACCCTGGTGTCAGGGGAGAGGGGGGATGGAAGGTGTCTTTATCCTTAGGGGAGCATTTTCATTCTATAAATCTATATATTCCAAGGAACACGATGGTGCCAGTACCCGGGCTGTGCATGCTCCTGCACATACATGGTCAAAATGAACCGACAGAAAACAAGGTCCATTATAAAGCAGCCTCTTTTGGTGCTCTTTGGGCACTTAGGACGCAAACAAACCCCAAAGAGGCCACTTTGCAAGAGTGGAATCGCTAAAGAATTAAAGACTAATGTGAGGATTTGGGAAGGGGGGCCAATTATTTCATCTGACCGCAATATGCTGTTCAGTAAGCTGAGGGATGTGGGCGGAGGATTGACTGGGAAGGATTTCCTAGCATCCTTCTAACCTGCTCTTTCTTATTTTGTATCGATAGCACAAAACGAAGCTGCAGTTATGAATACAAATGCGGAAACTAGTGCGTCAGTAGGAAAAGGAATTTTGAAGTGACAGGCATTCTTAATGCATCACGTTTAATATCTGGGTGTATTATGCAGCTAATATACTCTGTATGCATTGATAAACATGTTTAATTGGTCTGCTGTGAAATTAGTTTCCTCTTCAGGTTGAGAGGTGGGAAGCTCAAATGAATCACCTGGATGTCATATAAAGCTGGAGTTCTTTACCTTGGCAGTCTGCTAAAGCCAATGGGCCCCCTTTTAGAATGATGTTTTTAGCTGCAGAAGAAATAGACAAGGTTACAAATGAAAGCAATGTAGTGTAATACAATTATAATTTATTTTTAAGTTCACAGACTCCAGGTTAAGAACCCCTGATCTAAAATAATATGACCTGAGAAAAAGGACGTAAATGTGCATTCGGTAGTGAGAGAAATTTAGACACAGCTTAGGAATAGGACATGTTCAAATAGATTGACATGAACCATATGCTGCTTTTGGTGCAGGAGTGTTAATAAGGGAGATAGTCCTCAGCTTATGGAAATACATTGCTAGAGTGGAAAGATTTGTTCCAGGGACCTGCAGATCTCATCTATCACCACTGGAAATATTTCTTTGGGTGTCATCCATGCCCACATTTTGGAGATTTACACAGAACTGCAAGGGCTCTGAAGGTCATACCCCCTGATCCCAGGAAGAGTCGTGAGTCCTGGCTAGTATTTTAGTCTCCTGGGTGTTTCTCAGTGTCTCTGCTTGTCAATGTATCAACATTTCACACAGCACTGTAAATTGGGCTAAATGATAAACATCACCCTTTCTGGTTCACTGATCACAGTGATCCATAGATTAAGAGTTTACAAAATATCATATACAAATTGTGTGTGTGGCAGTAAAGGGGGTTTGAGGGGTGGAGGGGGGTGTGAATTTATGTTTTGTGAGCCCTTAGAAAAGAAAGCAGGATGACAATGGAGAATGACTAACAAAAGACCTGGATTTGCCCTTTGATCTCCTAGTCCAACCTATGCCATTTAGTACTTATATAATTTAGGTACTTGACATATTTACCTATCATGTTAAGGCTTATAAAGCAATTTCTCTACATTTAACTATGTATCTCTTTTTCGTTTTTTGATGAGGTTACAATATGATCTTATGTACCACATGTACTGTAGTATCAGATGAGACAGTTAGGTGGCACAGTGGATAAAACACTGGACCTGAATCAGGAAGACCTGAGTCAAATTTGACTTCAGACACTAGCTGTGTAACCTTAGGTGAGTCACTTAACAGTGTTTGCCTCAGTTCCTTCATCTGTAGAATGAGCTGGAGAAGGAAATGGCAAATCATTCCAGTATCTTTGCCAAGAAAATTCCAACAGGGTCATGAGGAGTCTGACATGACAAAACAATAATAGTGTCAGACACAATCTCTTCTTTTTCCCTCCTTTACGAATACATTTGGAGGATGGCCATGAACATAGTACAGTGCGCCCCAAAAGTGAAGTTTTCAGCTTTAGAGGGATGAACTTGTCACAAAGGCTAAGGTTCATTTTCCATACATTTAGTAGCTGTATGACCTTAACCAAGTCATTTTGACTTTCTTGACCTCCATTTCCTCATCAATAAAACCAGGGGGTTGGACTCAAGTGACCTTTCAGGTCCCTTTTAGTTGTGAATCTGTGAATGTATGACTTCCAGAAAGGCATTTTATAAAGTATCACCAAAACCTTGGTGATGGTGATTATCTACAGGTCTCCAAGTTGTTTTTTTTTTTTAAATCTCTTTTCTTAAGATATTCAGGACGCAGCTAACTTGTTACCTTGTCCTCCCCAGCTCCTGTCTTCATACTAGAGAATTTTAGGGTTCATATCTAGGCTCGTTCAAATACCCTAGCCACATTTGAATCCCATGACCTTCTCCATCCCACATTAACTGCCACACAGGAATGATCACACACACCCTGGCTCTCGCAATTGCTCCATTTGTGAGTATCCCCACAAATATTCCATTTCTATGATTAAAAAAATATTTAGATATTCTCCTTTTTGATAGTAACATTTTATTCCACCTTTCCTCATGCCTTACCACTATTCTTTGCTTGCTTTGTGAACTCCAATCCCACCATCCTTCAGTACCTTATTGGGTATAGTTTTTGTTTTCCTTCTTCCCCAAATTTGACTCAGTTAACCAGTTCAACTCCATATTATCCTCTACTCAAGTCCTATGCCCCATTATCCTACCACTATTCAGCTTATTGAACCCCATCCATGGATTTCTCCCATCATCTGACTTCTCATTTACTGCCTAACAGAGCTAGAGAAAATGATGCAGCTGAGCTCTGACAAGGAACATTTAACATTTATGTTATCTTACCAGCTGGGCTCTCACTACAGCAAGGCAATTCTTTTATTTCCTCCAAATAATTCCATATCCTACTCACCAGAGAAGCTAATTTAAACCCTTTCTTCTCTTCTCAAGCCTCTCATGCTTGCCCTCCCCTCCCCCTTTTCCTTTCTCTTCATCTCTAAGCCCCATGAAATGATCCCCTACTCTCTCCTTTGCTCTAATCTCTCACAATGAGGTTATTCTTCTTGCCAGGATCAACCCCTCTAGACTTTTTTAAAATCTGATCCGTTTTCATGTTCCCAAAGAAGGTGCTTCTTTAATAATCTACCTCTTTCTATACTTCTCAATATCTCCTTAGCTAATGGTTCCTTTCCTACTGCTGCCAAACATGCCTATCTCCCCATCCTTAAAATGCTTTCCTAAGAACTTACCATTCCCTCTATCTTCCCTTTCTCCACCAAATGCCTAGAAAAACTTTACATTCATTGTCTGTATTTCCTCTCCTCTCACTCACTCTCCAACTCTGCAATCTGGCTTCTAATCTCCTCACAGAACTAAGAATGCTCTCTCTAAAATTACCAGTGACCACACAATTGCCAAATCTGATGGTCTCTTCTCAGTCCTCATGTATCTTGACCTTCCTATTTCATTTGACACTACTGATTACCCTGATCTCTTCAATATTCTCTCAGGTGGTCTGTTTTATTTCCCCCAGACACTACTCCCTCCTGGTTCTCCTCCAGCTTGTCAATTCATTCCTTCTTACAGTCTTTTCCTAACTCATAAATGTCATGACCATATCATACCCTATAATTATGGGTGTTCCCCAAGTCTCTATCCTAAGCCCTGGATAGTGAGACAAATGGAAAGCCTGAAAGATAGAGTTTCTGAGTAATTAGTAATCAATTTGTTAATTAGGCTAGCTGATAATCAATAAATTGATAGTCAGTGGTTTCTCTCAGTAACCAAGGACAAAACCATGGAGAACCCTGAATGCTTAAATACTTTTGGAAAAGGAGGTGCTCCTAACAAGTAAAAATTAATGCTGATTGATGAACAATTTATGAGGGGGTGGCCATATTAATGAGGAAGTGGGTTAAAAGTCTTCAGCTCCTCCTGTGGATTGCATAACTTGATCATGAGACTCAGTTGCCTCTAACATTCTGGACAAAGGAATTCATCTTTACCCAGACCACTTTGGATGGTTTTCTCCTTCATAAGCTGGGTTCCCCTAGACTCCAGTGGAGGGGGTACAATGACATGGGCTTATTTCCCAAGGGCAAGAATTCACCTATATTAGATTCTGTTCACACTCTAAATAGAAGTAAAGTCTTCTAGTTGAATGGGGTCCTGCCCAAGATGTAGCGCATGTACCCAGAGGATTCGGGCAATCTCATCTATCATCAAGGTCCTTCAGAGACTGACTGATCTACAGGGATTAGTCCCTGAGTGAGGAAACAGAAAGGAAAAACTTCAATCCTAATGTAATAATTGTTTATTAATATAATAGAAAAATAATGATTTCTCTCAATATCCTGTCTTTTCTATCTATAGACATAGATGACTTAATCTGCACCTGTGTTCAAATTGGCACTTAATAAATGCTTGTTGATTGATTGATTTCTATAGGGATGACTTCCCTTAAGTTTGAATTTTACATTACCAATGATGTATAGAACATTTCAAATTAAACATCTCAAAGACATCTCAAGCTCAGTATGCCCCAAATATTGAACATCATCTTTACCCTTAAACTCACCTCTCTACTAAACTTTATTTCTAAGACATAACCATTCTTCTGTTATCCTATGTTTATCACCTTGACATTGTCCTTGACTCTTCACATTTCCTCATCCTATATATCAGTTGGCTGCCAAATTTTGCCTTTCTACCTCCACATCTCTCCCATTAGACTCCTCTCTGTTCATATAACCACCACCTTAATTCAGGTCTTCACCACCACCTTAGGCAATTGCAATAGCATTTTAATGGGTTTCCTTTCCTCAAAACTCTCCCTATCCTCCACATTACTACCAAAGTGATTTCCCTTAAGTGCATAACATCCTTCTACCCAAGAAACTCTTGTGGCTTCCTATTGCTGCTAGGATAAAATATAAATTCCTTTTAGGCCTTTAAAAGTCCTTCACAAGTTGGACCCAATTTATCTTTTTAGTTTCATTATACATGGTTCCCATTACTACACTCCAGTCAACCTTGCCTGCTCTCAGTCCTTCACCACAGCACTCCATTTCTATTCTCCATGACTTTGGACTGGCCATCCTCTGTGCCCAGAATGTTCTCCCTACCTCAGCCTCCTAGAATCTCTCACTTTCCTCACAGCTCAACTCAAGCAACACCTTCTACAACACCATCTTTCCTGACCTTCCCAAGTGTTATTGCCATCCCTCCTGAACTACCTTGTATTTATTCTCTATAAACATATATGTACATGTTGTCTCCCCATCCCAATATAATGTAAACTTCTGGAGAGTAGGAACTGTTTGTTTTCTCTGTATCCCTAGCACCTAGCATAATGTCTGGCAGATAGTAGACATTAACAGATACTTAGTGATTAATTGATTGATGTCTCCCTGGAAAAGTATCTAGACTACTTGTTATAGGGTTTTTTTTAACCATGATTTCCTCTACATTTTTTGTCAACGATCTGAATAATGATTGTCAGATCTGCATATAACATCAAATTGGGAGGGTTAAGCTAGCTAATATGTGAGATGAAATTATCAGACTCTTTCAACATTTCAGTGTGATAGGCTGAGTCTAAGAAGATGGAATTTTACAAGGATGACTATAGTCTTTCATTTGGGTTAAAAATACTACTGCACAAGTGAAGAATGGGGAAGATGTTGCTAATTACTCACAGCTTTGGTATTCAAACCACATCGGTACCCTCTGCCCCTTTGATTAGAAGGCTGAATGATAAGCTCTAAAACTTCCATTTAAGGAGGGAGCCCAGGACAGCTATCTCTTTATTTCCACCCAGCTTTACTCCTTTGACTTCAGTGCCTTCGACACATTCTGGCTATGTGATCCTGGGAAAGTTACTTAGTCTTTCGGTATCCCAGACAACTAGCTCAATGGTTATAAATTATAGAACAGTTGCCAGTCTGCAGTAGTACAGAGTTTACTCACAATCCAATCCCTAATCCAATGAAATAATAGAGAAGAAGGAGGAAAAAGAGGAGGAGGAGGAGGAGGAGGAGGAGGAGGAGGAGGAGGAGGAGGAGGAGATGACATCTTTATGGCTAAGAACATAGATGAGTTTGTACTTTTCCTAGAAGTAGTGAGTTTCCCAGCTCTGAAGGTGTTCAAATGAAGGCTAAATGAGTATTTATTGGAAATAAATTTTATAATGTTATATCCATGCCCCTTCTGATATGTGATGGACCCTGCCTAAGGAATTTTAATTGCTGACAAATGAAAAGATTTGAATAGCTAGGACATTAGGATCAGCCTCAGGGTGAAAATGACATAGATGTGGCCAGCATGTAAGTTTTAGAAAGAAAGGCAAAAAAAGGAAAAACAAGGTGGCCCTGGCACAGAAAGATTCTTCTGACATTGAATGAGCCTATGATAGTGAGTCTGTGTGTTTGGACCAGACCAGGTTTTTGAGCTGAGTGTTGAAGCATAAGACAAGACAGAGAGAGAGCAAAACAACTGCAAACAAAATAATTCAGTGAAATCTAGGCTGCCATGAAGAGTCAGAGAAAAGCCAAACCATCTCAAATTATGTATTCTCCCAACTTCCCAGGCATAGGCCTTTCTAGAGGCTCTTGACTGGGAAGCAGATAGGAGTGGGGAAAGAGTAGTTCTAAAACCTACTTTGGGAACACTTGATAACTTCAGCATTTGGGACAATTTCTAACTCTAGGTAGAATTATTTGGCAGAGTGGTTAAATCTAGGAATCTGAAAAGCCTAGGGACTCCTGGTTTAGGGACATGCCTATAGAGATAAGGGCAACCTAGCTTAAAGGGGGAACATATAGTGACTTTATTGCTTTTATTTCTTTATAAAGAAGTTATAATGCAGTCTATATAAGTTATAATACAGTTTAATGATTTGATTAGCATCCATTTTGAAATATAGCATAAAAGAAAAAAGGTAGAGATTTCCAAGCGATGACTGTTCTAGACAAGAGTTTAATTAGATAGATCTGCATAAATCATACTCCATGACTAATGAGATAAGTAGAGTCTTCCCAGAATGGGATCAGAGTTGAGGAAAGAGGTAGCTGTTCTCTGAAAGCTATAGAGTATTTCCTTAAGGTTCCCCTCATTTTGGGTAGAGTCATAATTGCCTGAGTGAACATGGAACTGACAAGTGCTAGTTCATCTTGAGCAAGATTAGGCGAGTGCCTAGCAGCGCCCTCTGCTGGATTAAATATAGAATGTGTTTCTGATTAAGTACTGGTTTCATTGAAAGACACCTGTGGTCCCTTCTAGCACTAATTTTTTTGTAACTCACTTTTTCATCCCATGTTCCCCACTCCCTAGATAGCCTCGAAAGCAATAACATAATATCTAGGAGTTGAGTGTTTGCCTTAATTACAATTTTAGTCTTTCAAAAAAAAGTTGTATTTTTTCAATACTAATTGAAATGGCTAAGTTATAACATCTGGAAACTTAGGAACAAGAAATGTTAACACTTCCAGGAAAGCAGACTGCCACACCATTATTCAAAGATGATCTTTGGTGGTTTTCCACTGAAGAGTCTTCACCACGGTATTTAAAGTTTGCCCTCCATTTTAACAGAACAATAAGCCACTCAGTGGTTGTGAGCACTCTTCATACCAGTTAAATGTAATAACTTTTAGGGGTAGCTGCCCTCATAGAGCAGCCCTTAGCACAAAGTATGTTTACCCATTATCTTTGGGATGTTTACTTGCCCCAGTCTGCCCTCAACTGATATATCCAGGTTCAAGAGAAGGATCTCTACCATGTGTCTACAATTCAAACTCTACTTAGGATGCTAGAGGTAAACCTGTTTGTGGCAATAGAAGGGTACACTCCTATCAGTCGTTGTAGTTCCTGAACCCCAACTGGTGTGCTTTGCAACTACAAAAAATCCATTAATCATAAGATGACACAATTAACACAAATAAAATATGTACTTAATGATAAGGCAAAATCAATGATGATCATAATGTTACAATTACTCAATATAAAGCAAATTCATTAATAAGCAAATGATCATAATTAACCCAGAATCCTGGGTCACACTATCTTACAAATGTACTTGGTATCCATGAGGGAAAGTTGTTATACACTTACCGTAACCTAGTAGGAAGTGAAAACAAATCAGGTACTAAGGGAAATTCACAACTCTTGACCGCAAGCCTTGTTGTCTGTGGTTCATTCATGAACAATATGTACATAGCTAACTGCTATATAACTCTAACTGTTCCCCTTCTGGCCAAATGTGCTCCTCTTCTGCTCTGGACTTAATAAAACAGTTGTGAGCTTTTTAAACTCACAATCATTCTTAAAAAGGCACTAAAAAATAATATATGGTTATAGAGACAAACACTTTTCTTAAACTGGAGAACCACAACTACAGAAACTACAGTTTCTCTGATTGATAGAAACATGGCCAGTCACCTGTTCACTCAATTATGTCCTGAATCACCTAATCATCTTTCGGCATTGCCTACAAAACAAAGTTCACAACAAAACTCCTTAGGTTGGTTCTCTGGGCAAAGCAAACAAGCCCCCAAATCTCTGCAGTGAACATAATCCTTCAATTTCAACTTCCAATCAGGTTTCACTTTGTTTACAGCAGAGATCTCTTGCAAAGCCTGTTGTCCAAACCACTCCACGCCTCTGTTTTCTCTTTCTCAAAACAGAAGTAGCAGAAAGCAACTAGGCCCTCCCTCAACTCCATCCCATTCATTCCTCAGAAGTTTTTATCTCTCAAACTATAACTGGAATTGTACAACAATCACTGGACAATTAGCTCTTCTCCAATCAGAAGGCTGCCAAACTTTTATTCATGCAATCCTCAAAGCAATGCTTCTCTTTCAATCAGCAATTCCCCAAGCATAAAATCTGAAGCTATGCTGTCACCTGATTGATCCTGCTAGCTAGCATCTTTTTACTCACCTCCTGCCTCTTTCTTACATCACCTCCTATCTTCTAAAATTCCCTCTTACTAGGTATTTCAATACCTCAGACAGCTCAAATCAGAGCCTTCTGCTGATGAGGGATACATCTTTGCCTGATGATTTAAAACTGGTGAAACCCAACTTTCTATCAGTTACGAAAACCAACAGTTCTTAGATCATCTTCACTAAAAAATTATTTTTAGCAGTATAAAAAATTATACTGCTTGGCTAGTCCCAACTTCTCAAGCTCTAAAAACAGTCACATTAAAAAACAAACAAGGGACCATGACACTCAACAGACTCAATCATTTCTCTGTTCTCAAACAGGTCCTGCAAATTCTCTACTAAGTTATACGTGTAGTTTTTTTTTTAACAGTTTTTGTCTATTAGGGTTCTTTTTGTCCCCTTTTCAGCAACTGTACTATTCATATATGAAAGATTTAGCATTTTATATCATTCAAAAATTGATTCAAACCCTGTTTCATATTTTTGCCCCCAAAGTTCAGTTTTTGCCCCTTTAAATAACCAAATTTCTCACATTCTAAAGGGTAGTACCTTATATAAAGTAAAATAATACCTGTTAAAGGAAGCAGGTTAGCTATCTTAAGCCAAATAGGAGAGGCATGGCGTAAGACCATTGGGGAGGAAGAAAGGGTAGGAGAAGCAATGACCAAAATTAGTAGATATTTTCATGTTCATCTTCCATATAAATATATCTACCTTCCCCCCAATAAAACTTGATCAAATTAACATCAATAAAAATAAGACTACCATAGAAAATTCTCTCTAATTGAAAGTAAGTGCAATGAAATAATTATTTAATGAAGTATGAGCATGGTATGAGCACATGAGGTGAAATTTGAGTTTTATCAAATTGATATAGGCATGATCTGCATCCATTACTGTCAGAAGGCATTGACTCATGATCTATATTAGCTACACCTGTTATTGCACTTGAACATAAAATGTGTAAACTTGAAGTTAAACAATCTTTATTTGGAAATTAAAGTACCACAGTATCTATTGTATTTGTCAACATCATCTATTATGACAAAGACAATATAAGTTATTTTTTAAAAAGGAATTTTTAAAAAAATTAAAACAACCCAAGGATGGGAATAATCACTTGAAATTATCAACAATACAATACAAATTTAATTGACTAAAATTTTTGTGTTCTCTATTCTTTTTGTTTTACATCTTTATCGATGTATGCATACGTATAAAAGACATTTTTCAGATAAAATTCACTGAAATAGCCAAAAAGAATACAGTAAAACTAGAGACAACTTAAATAGAAAGAATTTAGAAACTCAAAGTAAGAAGTCTAAATCCAAAAAATATAATGCCTTAATTAAATGACATTTTGAAAGAATAAATGCAGAATATGTTTGACAAGACAAGATAATTTTCCAGGTGTAACTAATAGGTATAGATGAGAAGGACAAAAGTGACTGGCCAGTACTTACTCCTTTCTATTCCTTTCTACTACTCTACCTCTTTTTGTCTGGAAAAGGCTAACACTAAATCTTCCCAGGCCATATCTCTCTCTTCCCATGGAACCAGTTTGGGTCCATGATCTTTTCTTTGGTTACCACCATTTCCCTTTCTCTTTCTTTCTCACTGTGGAGGATGGAGATTTAATCAACCAAATCCTGTTACAATTAGCATGCTTTTAGCCCCAGGGTAGTATATTGGTCCTCTCATTCACCTAGCTTCCTTAAGATTAAATGAAAACAATTAGTAAAAATATAACAACTCAAAGTCCTAGTTAGGAAAATTCCTAATATTAGAACAATGGTTTAGCTCTCTGCTCCAATTTAAATTTTGAAAATTTCCAGCTAATTCCTTGCTTCCTCTATTCTCTTTGTTCTTGGCACAGATTAGAGGGGAAACAGATTAGATTTTAAAAAAAAAAAGGAAACAATAAAAGTATATATCAGTGTCAACTACTGTACAGGCTTCAGAAGCAAAGGTGAAGAAAGAATAGACCTTTAAGAGCTTCCTTCAGTCCTTGATGCTGTGATTACAACCAACATCTTAGGTCCAAGTCCTTTATTCATTCAATAAGAGAAATATTGGTGCTACTTGCAACTACTGACAGTCAAAATCATGGTGGGGAACCTACAATCATGAGACCACGTGACCCTCTAGGTCCTCAGGTGAGGTCCTTTGACTGAATCCAAACTTCACAGAACAAAGTGAGCTTCACTTGAGCACCTACGGGGCCACATGTGGCTTCAAGGCTACCGGTTCCTCACCCCTGGTCAAACCGATGCTTGACAAGTCATAGGCAAAGTAGCTTCAAATGATTCTACTTGCAGATGATAAGAATGGGAAGAGATTGCCTATAATTCTGAAGAGCTTTGTAATCAATAGCTGTTTGTTCATCTTTTGTTTTCAAAGAAGACCAATGATATCATGAGGATGATGTCTTGCCTTATCTGTAAATTGGATGTAAGTGAGGAAGAATTGTACAAAATCATCAGCCTCTCTCTTCTAGAGTCGGCAAAATCCAGAGACGATAAAATCAAAATAAATGGCAATGGTCTGGGATGAGATAGATGACTTCGGCATCTTCAGTATCCAACCAAGCTCTAGGCTGCAGCAGTGGTGGTGGTGGTCATAGTGGTCATAGTATATTATTTCTTAATTATAAAGACTACAGTCATTATTAGTACAACTGCTGCTGCCAAGGTTGAATACCAGCTCAATGGTTTATATTATTCAAAGACCAACCAAACTCAGTATAGACTTTCATCGGTCAGTCAACAAATATTTTTAAGTGCTTACTAAGCCAGGTACTAAACAAAGTGCTGGAAGGCTGCCAGATAAAAGATTAATTTATTTCACTAGGACAATTTATTATTATCTCATTTTAGTCTTTTTTCTATGGAGATCAGATAGAAATGGTACTGGGACAAGTGGCTCTTCTGTGATTCTTTTTTAAAAAAATTATTGGTGTTTGCTTCCTTTCTTCCAGATTGTCCCTTACTTCTGTGTATTTATGTTCCTATTAGTTATTCCTTATTTTGTTTCTTTGGTGATGTTTACCACTATGATTTCAACTTTTTGTGTTCTGTGGATTATTACTATTCTGTAAGCCATACAGTCTACTTTCACATTTATTATTTCCATTGTAAACCATTTTTTAATGGCCTGGCATGGTTCTGTGCTTTCCTGGGAATCCACAGGGTGCTCTACCTCATTAGATATTGATTCATTTTCCTATGTCTTACAGGATTTATTCATAGATTTCTGTACTCATTTAGCTGATCTGGAGACCATATTCCTTTCTGTTGTTAATATCTTCCCTCTTGGTTTATCTGCTTATGCTTCTGATCTTTAACCGAGTTTTTTTCCTACTGAAAGTTTTGGCAAAGTCAATCTTCCTCTCCTCCCTACCTTATTTTCTTCTTTCTCACTTTTTTTAAATCATTCCATTTTGGTGATGGTTATACCCGAGCCTGGACTTCAAACTTGTTTCAATCTCCTCACATGCTGAAAAATTTATGATTCACTGGCCTTGGTCTCTAACTCAAGTAACTTTTGAGAGTTATTTTTAAAATGGGTTCTAGTTGTATGCCAATCCACTTTCTTTGAACCTTAGTGGAATACCACACATGCAGATGTCCTTCCCCAGTTCTCCTTGTTCCTCAGTTCTCTTACTGAGTATTGCGGTAACACAGAATGTTGTCCCAGTCAGAAGAAATTTCTGTCTTTTGGTTTTCCATGGCACTTGGGGATGGAGGAAGAAATAGGCTGTGTTACAAGCTTATGAGTCAGCTTGTGTAACTCAGGCAAAGTGTGTTGGCCAGTGGAGTAGGAGGTGCTGAGTGAGCACATCAGGGATTAAAGATTAGTCTTCTCTCCTTTTAGTTCATCAGGCTTTTTACTTTGTTAGGGTTCTTCATATCTTAGATCATAAGAATAGCTGAAATTGCTTTTTTTCCTGAGCATAATATTGATTTTGAAGAGGTTTGAGAGGTCCTGAGGACTGGAGGAAGTATCTACTTCTTCATGCAACTGGTCATATTATTCCTTTTTATGTTAAATGTTTTGTAGATAATTCTACAGGTAGATAAAATAACTACTTTTTCTAACTAAATAAAAATATTGGGGGTTCCAGGTCATGTAACCAGTAGTATGGCAGGTTAGTCACTTTCTGTAGGTCTCTTCAACTCTCTAATCCTCAAAAAAAAGTAATTATACGCCAGATGTAGAACAATTATAGCTAAATCCATAGGACGAAGGAGAGAACACTGACAAAGGAAAAGCCTTATGAATTAATATCAAATAATTCTAGTCCTTAAAGTTCTCATTTAGAATCTCACCTCTACCAGTTTTCATGTCCTCATGGCAGACTGATGCAGAGGCTTATACCTGGAACTCACTAAAGGAATCTTACCCCCACCCCTATCCTAGCAGAGGTTGTCACACTTTCACTTACAACAGTTGGCAAAGCCACTTCTGCCCAGTCATATGAGGAGAAGCAGGAGAGCGTTTTCTGAAGGATCCTAATCACAGGTTAGCTACTCCTAAGGCTTCAAAGATTCAATCTCAAACACTCTTCTTGTGTAAAGTAGCAAAAGTTGATTCATCCCACACATAAAAAGGAAAAGAGTAGATCCAAAGGAAAAATTGGGAAAGAAGGAGGGAGGGTAGAATCGTGGCTGTGTCAGGGCTGAAAGCTTGGGAACTGAAATTCAGAGCCAATCCTGTTGGCCAAAAAGTTCTTTACATCGGGGACTTAGACAAGAAAATCCTCTATCACCTAAAAAGGAGGAGGCTGAGGCAGTTTTGCAGCCCAGTCTCAGGGATACATCCACTAGCAAAAACTTAGAAGGTAGAAAGTGAATGATGGGGAATAAATATCTTTCTAAATATCATAAAAACAAAAAAAATGGGGATATTCTAGAAGCTTTCCCAACAAATATAGGAATAAAGCAAGGGTGTCCCCTTTTCCCACTGTTATTTGACTTAGTTCTATAAATGTAAGACTTAATAAAGAAAAAAAGACAAGAGAAAAAAATTAAAGGCAAAACATAGGCAAAGAGAAGAGAAAACTATCCCTATTTGGTGATAACATGATAATTTACTTAAGATATTCTAGGGTATCAGAGAAATTAATTAAAATAAGTAATAGCTTCAGTAAAGCTATGTAACAATAAAAATTCCAAAACTGATTAATAGAAAAATTTCATGTAAATATAATATAAATAAAATATTTAGATTCCAATATACTAAAATGACCACTCAATTACCGTATAGATATAACTATAAAATATCCCTTAATAAAACAAAGAACAACTTAACTGGAGAAATGGTCAGTGCTCATGGATAAATGATACAATAAGAATATTTTTAATCTAATTTATAGATTTAGTGTCGAACTAATTATATTTCTAAGTGGATCCCTTATAGACAAAAATGATAACAAAATTTATCAGGAGGAATAAATAAATATATTATAAGAGAAGCACGAAAAAATGGTAGGAATTAAGTGATAACAGCACTTTTATTCTTCAAATTGTATTATAAAGCAGTTGTCTTTGGCATATTTAACCACTTTTCAGCATTAGTTAAAATGCAACAATAATAGAAAAGTAGATCAATAGGACAGATTAGACAAAGAAGAATCAGGGGAAAAAATCTGAAATCAGTAATCTAATATATGATAAACCAGAAAAATGTAAATAGTCCGGGAAAGAACTCTATTTGACAAGAATTATGGGGCAAATTGGAAAGTAATCTGGCAGAAATTAGGCTTAGATCAACATGTTACATTCTATATCATAATATATTAAAAATAGACAAGTTAAATAATAATATTTGTAAAGTCTTAGCATGGTACCTAGCACATAATAGTTGCTATAGAATTGCTATTATTATTATTATTATAACTCATACCATTAAAAATAGAAGAGTACCATGTCAGGTCCCTTACACAGTTATGGTCAGCCATTTCATAGGTCCCATTCAAAGTTAAATCTCTTTCAACTAGAATCAATGAATCTAGTGTCAGTAATTACTATTAATTTATCTAAATGTCAATTTGTTTGGTCAAGTGATATCTGCTTAACCCAAAATTCTATATGCTTTTAACCTGTTTCTGAGACATAATGATGTGTATACTCTGTACATACTCTGTGTACTCTGAGACATAAAGATCAAATCTCTTCCTTCTTTTTGATGAGGAAATATTAGGCTTTCAATAACTGCCTTGGAATAGTGGGTCTTATGTGTAATTTTTAGCACATGGGTTTTTGTTAGGATAATTTCCAAATTCATTATGGTCCATTTAATAGTTCTGAAAGTGTGAGTTAAGACTCCTATTACATACATGTTAATTGCTTTAAATTTGTCTCAGTGACCTTTGATTTCAGGATGTCTCTAAATCTCTTGGCACATAGTCATAATTTTCATCTCAATAGCTTTTTGTTCAGTGTGTTTTGCCTGGAATAGATAAAGGTTCATGTAAGTATTACCTGCATCTATTGGTTCAATATGACCTCCTAATTCAAACTCAAAGCCTTCAGTGTTTATAATTCCTTGGTATATATTAAGGATTTTATACTTAATGTGTCCAATTCCTTTTTTGTCTTAGAAAAAGAATCTGTGAGATAGAGCTTAGTATATTTTTCTTCAAAGTGATATAAAAGTTATCCATCAGTCAACAAACAATTTTTAAAGGACTTTTCATGTGCTAGGCGCTGTGCTGAGCACTGGGGATACACAAAGAAACAAAACATGGTCCTTTGCCATCAAGGAGCTCATAATCTAATGGATGAAACAACATATAAATAAATACATGGTATAAATAGTGTAAATGAATAGTCTTACAAAGATTTGGAAGATCTTCTGGCAAGATAAGGTATCAGGTTCTTTCTCAAGTTAACCTGCCCAGCATTCAGACTTTACTACAGGGAGCTCAACTTTGATGGGCCAACCATATTGTTCAAATGGCAAACATATATTTACCTGAAAGACCATTTTGTGGAGAACTCAAGGCAAGCACTCACACGGAGGTCAGAAGAAGCAATAGAATAACACTCTCAAAGTCTCTCTGAAGAACTTTGGAATTGATTGTGAAACATAGGAGATGCTGGCAAAAGACCACTCAGCATGGCACACCTATATCAAAGAAAGAACTGTGCTTTATAAGCAAAGCAGGAGTGTAGTAGCTCAAAAGAAATGCATGATGCACAAATTTAGAGACATCTCCATATTAAATATCCAAATGGATTATTTGTGCCTGACCTATGATAGAGCCTTCCAAGACCATATTGTTCTGATCAGCCACAACTGGATACATTGTACCTTGACTCTGACATAGTGATGTTCCTTTGGTCCTCTCTTTGAGAATGAAGGAGAATAACCAGTGTAAAATGGAATATTATCCTACAGAGAAAGCCCTAGAACCTAGAGGAAACAGGAAAGACTTTGGATTTGAGCTAATATTTGAAAAAAGTTAGGATATAAAAGTGAGAAGGAAGGGCATTCTGAGACAGCCAGTGACAAAGCATGACGTTAGAAAATGGATGGTAGAGTATGAGAAAGTCTAAGTGGGTCACCATAGCTTGATCACAATGCATAGAGGGAAGTAAATTGTAAAGAAGATAAAAGTTAGAAAACTACCAGTTGTTAAGGGCTTTAAATGACAAATGGAAGCTTTTACACTTGATCCTGAAGGTAACAGAGAGCCATGGAAGATGATTCAGTATGGAACTGATATGTTCAGACTTATATTTTAGAAAAATCATTTGGCAGCTGAGTGGAGATAAATTGGAGTGAGAAGAGTCTTGAGGCAGGGAGACGAACCAGAAAACCATCACAAAAGTCAAAATGTGAAGTGATAAAGGCCTGCACTATCTACATATATGTAGACATTTGGCATATCGCACTAGATAATAGACTTCTCTGTAGAGAAGGGAACCAGTTCAACTCTCAGGTGGTCCATCAGTCTCACTACCTGAGATCCACTTCCTTTTTGGACCATACGCAAAGATGCCATAGTCCCTAGAGTTTTCATTCACTTCTGCACAGAACAATTGTCTGATTTACTGGAGGAATGGAAATTAGGGAACAATATGGAGATTGAAATGTCCTCTTCCTCTGAGGGATGCATTCTTCTGTAGAATGAAGAGGAACATGAGAAAGTACAAGAAATTTGGATTTTCAGAACTCCCAATAGTGCAGAAAACCCTTCCTGAGAACTATATACCAACTTAGTTTTAAGAAGGAAAGTTAAATACTTTACTCTCTCTCTTCTTTTCACCCCCTGAGGCATGAATATGTTTGTGCACATACAAACATATATATGTTATATATATGCATGAATATATGCATTTATACATTCATGTGTGTATATATGTATTTGTGTATGTATTCACAGAGAGAAGAATTTAGGGAAAACATGTATAAAGATTATAAACCAGAAAAAAAATCATAGTATCTAAAATTTTCTATTTAAATGTACATCTCTCTTGGACATGTTCACATAACATACTGCATTTGATCTCAGTCTTCTTAGTTGCTAGAGAAAGGTAATACAGTGGCAAAAGATGTAATTTGTGCATTAGGAAGTCTCTGTTGCCAGATCAGTCTCAGTACCATTGACGTCTGTAGTCCCTTGCTTTGTTCCTGCAGTTATAAATCAGAATGACTATACACTTCAGATGTCTCACTTGTTTAACTATAAATGCAGTGCTAGTGGAGAAAAGCCCCAGAAAGAGGGCTGACAGCATTAAAGTATCTGAATTATACTAATGGAAAAGAAGGACCTAGGGAAAATCAGATGGGGGTAGTGGTAAAAATAGATTATAAGTAAGGTTCTAAAATTAATGACAAAATGCTTTAGTCCTGTTCTCCTCCTTCCCCACACCCTCTCCAATACCCAAAAGAATTGCTACAATAGAAGAACAGAGGTTTTATGTCTACAAATATTGATATCTTTGCTAAATGAAGTATCAAAGTTATTTTATAAAAATGTTTGGATTTCTTTGAGAACACAAAGATCTCTGGATGCCTATACATCATTTCTTCTTTTTATACCTCCTTGATTTTATAAATTGGAGAAGAAAAAAGTATGGGGAGAAATCATTTCCCTACCCATATTCCTGTCTTGGACTTCTATAGCAATTGCCTTTTTTGGCTTAAAATATTGTTTCATTTGAATATGTGGCATTGAATAATGGCAATCAGAGAGAGCTGAAATAGGTCCTAAAATGAACATGAATGTAAAAGAACTACAGGGAAGCCCCTATTTTGCTTCTAGATAACTCTCTATACTTATTACTATTGTTATAATTATTTTGCCCAGAGGGTCAGCTTAGAAGTCGACCACCCCTCATTAAATAAATAGGTAAATAGGTTAAAAACCAAAAAAGTTCAACCAATCTAATGAATATTTGACCTGCAAATCAATGACAACCTAAATTGTGGTCATTGAATGTTGGATATCACTTGGAACAGGAGTGAGCAAGGACCAAATCATACACACCACCTGTTTTTACACAACCAATAAGAGAAGAATGGTTTTTACATTTCAATGCTGTATAAAAATAAATTGTAGGTCAGATTTAGCCTTGGACCATAGTTCTTCAATCCCTGATTTTGTCCAAATATGCAAAAGATAGGTTGGATCTCTTACTTTTATGCTAATATTTTGAGGTTATGTAGATAAAATCATGGGTAGCTAAGTGGTACATTGGATAGAGTTCTGGGCCTGAAGTCAGGAAGACTAATCTTCCTGGGTTCAAATCTGACCTCAGACACATCCTAGCTGTGTGACCCTGGGCAAATCACTTAACCCCCTTTGTCTCAGTTTCTCATCTATAACATGAGCTGGAGAATGAGAACTCCAAATGGGGCCACAAAGAGTCAGATAAGACTGAAATGACTAAACAACAAGAAAAGTAAGCTGGAGACAGAAATGGGAACCACTCCAGCATTTTGGCCAAGAAAACCCCAAATGGGATCATAAAGAGTGAGACGTGACTGAAGACTAAACAACAGTAACAACAGATATAATCAAAGGAAGATAGACGTATATATGGGCATATATAGATATACTGTGGATTCAATTCAGTCAAAATACACTTGTATGTCTCTAGATATCTCTGCCAAAATAATCTTCCTAAAACATACATCTTATCATGTCATTCTTTTGCTGAAGATGCTTCTCTGGCTCCCTATTACCTCTAGGATAAAATGCAAACTTGATGGTTTGGCATTTAAAGTCTTTCTTGAATTGGATCCTTCCTACCTTTCCAGGCTTATAGTATATTATTCTCCTTTACACATGTTGCATTCCACCCAAAGGTCTACTTGTTTTTCCCTGTATACAAAATTCCCATTTTTCATTTCTGTACATCTTCACAGAGTACCATAGTCTCCTCATGTCTGCCTCTTAAAATCCTTAGCTTACTTCTAGGCCTGGCTCATGAGCCCCCTCCTCTGAGACACCTTTTATGGTCTCTGCTAGTGCTTTGTTAATGCTCCCCAAATTATTATGCATATACTTATCTATTGATGTATCTGTTGTACGTCCCCAGTTAGAATTTTAAGTTCCTTGAGAGGGGCGATTATGTTTTCATTTTGTCTTTGTATTCTCAGCAACCAATCCAATGCCTTCAGGATAGGTATGTAATACATGTTGAGTTGCCTTAGCTGAAAATGAAAAAAAATTCATTCAACTATCCCATCCACAAATTTAAATGAAATTGTCAGTGCTTCTTTAGCCATACCATAGTACCTCTTTTACCATGATTAACATCATAAAAATTTAGGAATAACCTTCATTGCACTTAGACCTCAATTTTATTAGTATAAAAAACTATTGCCCTCCTAATGGAGGAGAAATGAAGATAAATCAATCAAGAAAGCACTTAGGATACAAGGAGGAAAAAAAATGAAACTCCTTGACCTCAAGGAACTTACATTAGGGAAAACAACATAAACATGCTACATGTATGATCTATTCATGTAATGAATTTTGCCTGTGTAGAAGACCAAATTACGTGTGCATATGCACACATGCACACACACACACACACACACAGATTCATTTTTGTGGCCTGAATTCCATTTTGGCTTCTTGCATTATGTGTTGGATAATAGAGACAGAACTGAAAGGAACTTTAATAGTTATCTCTTCCACCCCCTCAACAATTTTACATATTAGCAAACTGAGGCCCAAAGGGCTTAATTGTCAAGATCACATAGGTAGCAAATATCAGAGCCCAGATTCAAACTTATATCCTCTGACTCTAAATCTAGTGTTCTTTCCTTCTACAAAACATAGACTAATCACACAGGTGATAAGGCTCTAACTCTCTGGACTACTTCTGTTGTTCAATCATTTCAATCACATTTGATTCTTTGTGACCCCATTTGGGGTTTTCTTGTCAGAAATACTGGAGTGATTTGCTGTTTCCTTGTCCAGCTCATTTCACAGATGAGGAAACTGAGGCAAAAGGGGTTGTGACTTGCTCAGGGTCGCACAACTAGGAAGTGTCTGAAGCAGATTTGAACTCGGGAAATCTTCCTGATTCTTGGCTGGGCACTGTATCCACTTCGCCACCTAACAGCCTCTTTGTACTACTATATCACAGCAAATATCTACGTGTGAAGAACATGTCTGTCCTTGAAATGACTGGAAATCAAATAATCAGTGCCAAACATTAATTAGTATTAGGAGTAGCTTAGTAATACAATGGATAGAATAATGGGTTTGGAGTCAGGAAGACCTGAATTAAAATCCTGCTTGAGATGTTTATTAGTTATAAAACTGGGCAAATCATTTTAATCTCTCTGTGCCTGAGTTTTTTCAGCTGTAAAATGAGGGCATTGGACTTAGTTGCCTCTAAGATGCCTTATCGCTCTAAATCTTATTTGACTAAAAACATAATAATAATTTGGAGTTTTCTGACGACAGCACTCCATCTCCTATTGTGGATCTCTCCCATTTATTTCTGTTGAGCATCCATAAGAAAATCATGTCTAGACTATGGAATCCATCAGAATGTGATTCCAACATATAGTACATTCTATTCAAGAGAGAAAAACACAATTTCAAACTCTCTGATGACTCCCATGTTGACTTGAAGGGTATCATGAATTGCCATTTTTTGGTGACAATAAAGAAAACAGGATTACAAAATTTTACATATTTCATAAGATAAACTCATTGGATCCCAGGATCAGAAAGAATCTTAGAGCTTATCCATTCCAACCCCTACCTGAAACAAGAATACTCTCTCTAACAACCCTGAGAGGTGTACAAGTGATGGCGGCAGTGCTATCTAGACCTTGTGGTTAATGGAAAGAGAATTGAACTTGGCATTGGAAGATCTGGTTTAAAAATAAAAGCAAAAACAAAATGGCGTCTACTACTAGATGTGAGTATGTTTTTCATGCTTTTAGAAATGACTTGAGGATCAGGATACTAGAGATCTTGACCCTTTCTCATTGAGGTTCTCTTTGAAGTCAGTGCATATATTGTCCTGGTATGGCAGCAAATGCCAGAATTAGGAGATCTAGATACTAGGATTAACTCTGCCAGCCACTAACTGCTTTAACTTAATCAAGTCATTCACCTCTCTAGGCCCAAGTTTTCTCCTCCTCAAAAGAAAGGGGGATTGGACTAGGTGACATCTAAGATCTTTTCCATTTTTAACATTTTATGAGTTCATCAATCAGCTTCTCTGATGATTTTTTTAAAAAATCACTTTAATTGGCATCTACTTGATTTCCTTGAGGAGGAAAAATAAAGGAACACTGTACAAAAATTCAGAAATAAAACAAAATTTTCAACTCATCTGGGTCCTTTCCTGGACTCCATTAAAATTTCAAGACAGATGTCTAAGATCTGCAAACAAAACTAGCATTGACACTTAGCAAATTGCCTTTGACTACAATGATGTAAATGTTCTAATCCCTCAGATGCCATAAATTAACCCTAAACAGGGCTAGGCAGATGGAGGATTAAGGTGGTTGGAAAACAGACCTCCAAGAAGCACCCAGAATAACGGTGATGGTGATCTACTCTGGGGCCTCCTTCCTCCAAGATGTGTGTTGAGTTTGTAGGAGGCCAGCAATTCACTTTAGGGAGGAACAAGCCAGTTCATTCCTGCCTCACTCTCCTGAAATGTGAGAGGGGTCGTTTCTCACATATGCTAACTGGCCTACGAGTGAGAGCCATTTCTTCAGTATTTCTTATTTGCAGCCCACACGTCTCTATTGATTGTCAGCAAAGTGAGGTTTCCTGTTCCTAGAATCATAGATACTAGAGCTAGAAAAATCTTAGCAACCATTTCATCAGATTCTCTCATTATAAAGATGAGGAAATTCAGGACTTCAGAGGTGAAATAGCCCATGTCATAGGGCAGCTAGGTGGTGCAGTGGATAGAACACCAGTGCAGGAGTCAGGAGGACCTGAGTTCAAATCTCACCTCAGACACTTGACAAGACACTTGACCTTGGGCAAGTCACTTAACCCCAATTGCCTCATCCTGGTTCATCTCCAGTCATCCTGATGAATGTCTGTTCACTGGATTCAGATGGCTCTGGAGGAAAAGTTAGGCTGGTGACCTGCACAGCCCTCCCTCACTTAAAACAAAGTCAAGTGCAAGTCATGTCATTATTTCTCTGATGGCATGGTCTTCTTTGGCAACGAAGGATGAACACATATCCTTAGCCCATGTCACGCAGATAGCAAGGGACAAAGTCAAGTGCTTTTAAACCCAAACTTTATCCTGTTAGGTGTTGCAATGGATAAACTTGGACTTGGAGTCAGGAAAACGAGTTCAAATCTAGCCTCAGACATTAGATGTATGACCCTAGGCAAGTCACTTAACTTCTAGTTGCCTCAGTTTCCTTGTCTGTAAAATTGGGGTCATAATAGCACCTACCTCACAGGATTGTTGAGAGGATTAAATAAGATAATATCCATAAAGCACTTACCAAGTAGTAGGTGCTTCATAAATGTTTGTTAAGTCTAGATCTAAAACTCCCTTATGTCGGTCTTTATCTGTTATGTGAATTAAAAAATAAATAAAACTAACAACAAGAGAAGAGAAGACAGTCTCATAGACACGCACACATACATACACGTGCACACACACATACACACGCACACAAATACAGACACATATATAGTCTTCATTATGGTAGATGCCCAATGTTAAATGTTAAACTCAAAGGGTTTCACAAAAATATGAAGACTAGTTAAAGGAACTAAAGCTGCTTGGTGTGGAGAAAGGAAGACTCCAGGGGCACATGGTGCTACCTTTTAATATTAGAAGGATCATCATGTGGAAGAAAGATCAGATTTCATTCATTTATTCAATGAACATTTCTTAAATTCCTCTTCTATGCCAGGCACTGATTCAGGACTCGGGATGCAATGACACGAAGGAAACAGTACCTGCCCTCAAAACACATTCCACAATCTGTGCACTGAAAAGTAAATACAACCATCTTCATGGCCATGGACTATCCTTCCACAAGCTCAGCCCCTTCTCCCATCACTGGGTTCCTCCTGGCACCTTTATTTTGTAGAGAGGCTAAAGGCAGCCTTTATGTTCCTCTTGGTTCTACTTCTAACTTCTGGATTTCCCCAGGCGGGGTACCCTAATCTCCCCTTCTGCCCTGTCTTTTCATCTTCCTTTTCTTATATTGTCCTCCCCTGTTAGAATGGAAGCACCTTGAGGACAGCAACTATCTTTCTTTTGTTTGCATTGTATCCAGAACAGCCTGGCATACAGTAAGCACTTAATACATGTTTATGTCCTTTCTTTTCTCATTTTCCTCCTTCTACACTTTCATTTTCATTCAAATAAGCCAGAGTCCTCCTTTGGTCCACTGTAGTCATGTCCATTACTCTCCTACTTACCTTTCCATCATGTTCTTTGTGACTTCTTACTAAATTCCTGTTATTAAGGTAAAGGGACCATAGATTTCAGAGCGTAGATCTTGGACTTCCTAAGTCTAAGACCAGTGCCCTATTCACTATTCTGTGCCACCTCTCATCAACTTCCCTTCACATTTACTCAAAGGTCCCTTCTACGTCATGGCAATCACTCAAACTTGGCTTAAAATGGAGGACTGTATGTTTAAGCATTGTAGAGTGGAGAGTATAGGTTCTGGGTTCATGTTACCTATGTGTCCTTGGGAAAGTTACTTAACTGTGGGAAAGAATTGAAAAATGCATGAAGAAATAGTGAATAAAGTACAGCATATGAAATATAGAGTATTATTTATTGAGCTATAAGAATAATGAAATGATCAAATGGACAATTCCAGAGGAAGACTCACATGAACTGATTTTATTGCTGTTGAGTCATTTCATTTATGTCTGACTCTTTGTGACTTTTTGGGCATTTTGTTGGCAAAGATCCTGGAGTGGTTTGCCATTTTCTTCTCCAGCGCATTTTATAGATGAGGAAACTGAGACAAACAAGGTTAAGTGACTTGCCCAGAGTCACAAACTAGCAAGTGTCTGGAGGCTGGATTTGAACTCAAAATCTTCCTGACTCCAAGCCTGGCACTCTAGCCACTGTATCACCTAGCTGCCCAAACATGAACTGATACAGACTGAAATCAGCAGAATCAGGATAACAGTATATACAATAACAACTTTATAAAGATAAGTAACTCAAAGACTTAAGAACCCTGATCAAGGAAATTACCAACAATGATCCCAAAGCAGTGATGATGTAGCGGGCTACCCACCTCCTGAGAGAAGGGTGATAGACTCAAAATTAGAGTGAAGCAATACATTTTTGCATATGGTCAATGCAGGAATGTTTTTCTTGACTAATCATATTTTGTACAAGAGTTTTGTCTTTGTTTCTTTTTTACAGTGTGGAGAGGGAGTAAAAATAAATACTACTTAATTGAAAAAAAGTAAAATAAGATAAAATTTACATTAGAAAAGGAAGTTACATAACCTGTCTTGTCCTCAGTTTCCTCATTGATAAAATAAAGGGGTTGGACCAATTGACCCATAAGCAACTTTCCAGCTGTACTTGAATGATTTAATTATTTCTTGACCCCCACTTTACAGAACTTAGAGAATTAATAGTTAGGCAGCATCTATTAAATCTGAACAAATAACCACATCATAAGCAAGCCAGATTGGTGTTAACTGTGCCAAAATTCTAGAAAGGTGTCTGAATCCAATCCCAGGCTGACCAGACACCCTGAGGGGAAACATATGCCACCTGCTTTCCTTCTTGCCACCTCACAAGGCTTGTCAGACCAGCAGCAGAGCAAACTAACAAACCAAGCAAAATGTAATCACTAGAGCATGACTCCACTGGAGCTGAACTACCCAGTCAGAACCCAAGCCTAACCCCAACCTTATTTCTCTGGAATATCCTAGAATACATGAAACGTTAGCATCTGCTTGGATCCTGAATATGTTGTCCAACCTTCCCATCCCACAAAAAAAGGAAATCTAACCTCTGACTTCTTCTGTATTCTAACTCATGCTAAACTTTCTCTTTATCCCCATAAGACCTTGAATTCTTTATCCCTTCTCTGTCCTTCTACTCATTTGCCTTTCTACCCAGTTATGGAGCCGTGACTCCAATGACTCATTTGCCACCACCTTAGACTCACCCCCTTGATCCTCTGCCATTAAACCCCTACTAATCCTCAACCTTGAGTAACCCTCACCATCTGTTTTCCCTTTGCCTGCTCCAGTGATACTGAGCATTGCTGGAGAAAGTCACGAAATCATGATAATTTCATCGAATATAAATATATGCTGCATAACGTCAGCTGGGACTTTACTGCTGCTCAGCAGTACTTTTATTTAACTTTTATTAACTCTGTGTTACAATCTCTTAGAGCAAATGTTCAAGTCTTTTCTTCTCTCCTCAAACCTTGGACTTTTCCTCTCAAATTCATAGCAGATGATCTATTTTCCTGCTTTACTGACAAGATAAAGCTTATCCAATGTGAGAGAGAGAGAGAGAGACATAGATCATAGAGAGATATATGGTAGCTACCTAGCTAGCTGGATGGAGAGAGAGAGAGAGAGAGAGAGAGAGAGAGAGAGAGAGAGAGAGAGAGAGAGAGATGATATCTAACTAGCTAGCTAGCTAGCTAGATGATAGCTAGCTAGATGGATAGAGAGATAGACAGACAGACAGATAGATGATAGCTAGATGACTTTATTTGGCACTTAAAGATTTGCTATATACTTTACTTATGCCATCTCATTTTATCTTCATTACAGCTTTCAGCACAATAGTTATCATCCACATTTTACATGTTAGGAAACTGACATTCAGAGATGTTAAGTGACTTGCCCATAGTCATACAACTAATAAGTCCCAGAGATGGGATTCAAAGCCAAGTTTCTCCCAATTCCAAGTCCTCTTCTATTTCTCTTCTGTTTCAGAGGAAGAATTTATATTTCTTGCCAAGACTAACTCATCACCAATATCACTAATTCCATTCGTTCTTACCTCTTCTGGGAGGACATTCCACTAATTATCTGCCTTTTCTCATGCATCTTCAATCTTCCTTTCTCAAAATATTTCCTTCTTTATGTACAAACATAATCATATCTCCTAATCTTAAAAAACACTTTTCTTGACCTATGTATTTCATCAAACTGTTATTGTAGCTCCCTGTTCCTATTTACCATATTTAATGAAATAGTAGTCTTCAGTCAATGCCTCATCTTTTTTTTAACCCATTTACTCTTTCAAACTCATTTGAAACAACTCAGATTTTTCATCATTCCTTAAAGTGTGTTCTCTTCCACATGATATTCAGATTTCTATCAGTGTCCCTACCATGTACTTAATCACCTTTGCTTGGAACCTTTTCTTTTTCAATCCTCCAACAACCAATCTGTTGAACCATCTCTTGTCTTTGTCCTCTCCTTTTCACTCCCACTGTCACCTGGATCTTTACATTCCCACTGCTAGTCACCTAGATAAGTGGAATAGCTTCCTAATTAGGTCTCTCTACTACCTGTCTCTTTCATCTCCAGTCCTTCCTTCAAGCTGCTCCTTGATTAGTTTTCCATATCTGCAAATCACATCATGTCCCTCTTCTGCTTGGAACCTTTCAATAGCTCCCTATTCCTAACACATAACATTCAAGCAACTTAGCCTAGCATTCTGGGCTCTCTGTATTAGAAACTCATATTAATATGGTAGTCTAAATTTTATACAGAGCTTTATGTTTTATTATTTATAGAGGCAGCGTGGTATAACGTATAGAGATTGGCCTCAAAAACAGGAAGAGTTGGGTATTGTTCCTCATCTACAATGTCCTATGACCTTGAACAAGCTACTCAGTGCCTCAGGCAGCTCTCTAAGACTAAATGCTGCAAAGCAAGTACAAAGCTGGATCCGTGCATTGGTAGCAGAAGTTTACTAATTTAGGAATTCCCTATATCAATGAAATCAGGGGCTCAGTCCCTATTCCTATCCTATTATTATTATATTATATACATACACACATACACACACACACACACATACACACGCACATTTATGTAGAGACAACTAGATGGCATAGAGCCTGGAGTGAGAGACTGATAGACTAGATCTGAGTTTGAATCCTACCCAGATACTAGCCATGTGATCCTATGAAAGTCACTCAACCCTTCTGTGTCTCAGTTTCTTCATCTATAAAATGAGGGCTTTGTGGTTGATGGCCTCTAATGTCCCTTCCAGTTCTAAATCTATAAACAAATCTATGATCCTGTGAAATATTATTTGGCCCTTTTAATTTTATGAGTTCAGTAGTGTAAGGAATTTTATACTCTACAGATAAGTTAAGAGAGGCTCAGAGAGGTCAAATAATTTTTTCAAGATCACATAGTTCATAAGGCCATAGAACCCAGGTCCCATGCCCCCTAGGCTAGTGTTCTTTCCTTTATACAACCACTCAAAGGTACCTCTCACAACCTGTTCCCTTCCTGTTTTTCCAAATCTGCCTCACATGAATTTTAATCTTGGTTCAAGCCAACAGAGCTACCCTGCATCTCTTACACAGTGTTCCTTTCTCAGGGTCACTTTGTGGCTGGAAGGAACTGTGCATCTTGACCTTCTGAGGTCCTATTCACCTTTAACAATCCAACTCATGCCCCTTTCTTCATGGAGCTATCCCTGAGCCTGCTGTTCTATGATCTCACCCTCCCTTAAAATCTGATAGTCCTAAACTGATAGTTAATCACTCTGCTACCAGTATTGCTGGTTAATTTTCATATATCTGATTTGTTTCCTGAACTCCCCTATACAGGCATATTCTTCTTTTTTGAACTCCACTAACTCCAACACTCAATATGGCTTTGCACACAAAGAGGAGCTCACTAAATAATTGTGGAATGGAGAAGGATAGCAGGAACTAGGATACAGCTACCTGGCCAACCTACAGGTAGAAGCTGACATGGCTTTCTCCCTCCCTCCTTCTCTTCTTCCCTCCCTCCTTCCCTTCTCACCTCCCTCCTCTTCATCCTTCCATCCCTCTTCTCCCTCTCTCCCTTCCTCCTTCCCTCACTTCCCTCAGTTGCCATACTTGACTACCCCATCTTCTTTTCCAGTCATATATCTCTCTAATGATGTCATTTCTCTTTTGCAAGCCATTAGCAATATGCCAAAGTCTATTTATATAACAGGCACAAGCAATATGAATTGGCATTGTTTATTTTCAAGGATATTAGAGTTAAAGAAAATGATTTATTTATGGGTAAGGTTCACTTTGATCTTTTGCAAACATTACTTAAACACCTCAGGTCATCATAACATTAGAGATAATCTCTAGTATCCTGAGGAATTTTATAGAATTGTCTAGTGCTAAAGAGCTCAATATCATTTTAGAAAATAGTCATAAAATTTGGATCTTTTATTAGAGTAATTCCTTACAAGGAACTCAAAAACTTCATAACTTTATTTAATTTATTCCCATGGCCATTAATATTGTCCCTAATTTTACAGAGAATCTCAGTTACCAAGACCCTGAGAAGTTGAACAATTTTCCTCAATTATTTTAAAGTGAGGAGAAATAAATTTCCAGAAATTTTGAGCTGTAGTAGAAAAACATGTTTAGCTTTTTTTTTAATTTGAGAAAAATATATGTGATATTTATTTTCAGTATGGATTTAGGGCTACAATCTAGCATTGTGGAAAAAGTGTTGGATGGAGAGTCAGAAGACCAGAATTCGAACGCCACCCTGACTCAAGACAAACTCTATTACCTCCTTGGATCTTGGTTTCCTCATCTGATATAAAGGTTAGGAGATCTTCATAACAATTTTGAATGTAAGATTAACTTTTTGACCTCAGAAAGTTGTACAACTTCTCTGGGTTTCAGTTTCTTCTTCTGTAAATGAAAGAGTTGACTCATATCATCTCTAAGATACTATGTATATCTTGAAAATTCTATGAAAATTCCTTTTTAGAAGTAAGAGCTCTAGCATAAAATGTAATTAACAAGAATAAAAATGTTTGTTACATGATTCAGAAATGAGACACAATTTAATGAAATGAGATTTAGAAGACTTTGACACTGATACCTCAAGTATTGAGCACATTTTGGGGGGGCTGAGTCAAGATGACTGAGTAGAAGCAGAAACTTATTACAGCTCTCTCCCCCAATCTCAGTCAAATACCTGTAAAAAAAAATGACTCTAAACAAATTCTGGAGCTGCAGAACCCACAGAATGATGAAGTGAAGCAAATCTCCAGCCCAAGACATCCTGGAAGGTTAATGGGAAGCATTTATTGCACTGAGCAGACCTTGGGGGAACTAAATCTCTGGTCCTGTGGTGCTTTCCAGGCTTCACAACCCCAAGACACTGAGGATAAATTGGAAGGTCAGTGGAAAAAACCTGTAGGACTTGTGGGAGAGAGTAGAGTAGTCTGGCCCCAGCATCAGGGCAGCAGAGGGAGTGCAGGAGCCTGAGGCAGCCACAACAGCAACAGGGGCAAGGGCAGTGGCTGTTTTTGGAATTCTAGGCCCACAGATTGTGGGGGGATCGTGCAGCTTACCATATGCCTCCCTCACCCCAATTGGAAACAGAGAACTACCCTGACAATGAGCTCAAAAGTCAAGTAAATGACTGAGGAAATGATCAAAAAGTAGAAAAACAATTAGACTATAGATTCTTACTTTGGCAACAAGGAATACCAAAATACACAAACAGAAGAAGGCAACAAAGTCAAAGCTCCTACATCCCAAACCTCCAGGAAAAATATGAATTGGTTTCAGGACATTGAAGAGCTCAAAAAGAATTTTGAAAATCAAGTAAGGGAAGCAGAGGAAAAATTGGGAAGAGAAATGAGAGTGATGCAAGAAAATCATGAAAACCAAGTAAACTGCTTGCTAAAGGAGACCCCAAAAAATGTTAAAAAAAAATAACACCTTTAAAAATAGACCAACCTAAATGGCAAAAGAGATCCAAAAAGCCCATGAGGAGAATGCCTTAAAAAGTAGAATTGGTCAGATGGAAAAGGAGTTCCAAAAGCTCACTGAAGAAAATAATTCCTTAAAGATTAGAATGGAGCAGATGGAAGCTAATGACTTTATGAAAAATTGAGAAATTAAAAAACAAAACCAAAGGGATGAAAAAATAGCAGACAATGTGAAATACCTCATTAGAAAAACAACTAACTTAAAAAATAGATCCAGGAGAGATAATTTAAAAATTATTGGACCACCTGAAAGCCATGATCAAAAAAAAAGAGCCTAGACATCATCTTTCAAGAAATTATCAAGGAAAACTGCCCTGACATTCTAGAACCAGAGGATAAATATATATTGAAAGAATTCTCTGATTGCCTCCTGAAAGAGATCCCAAAAGGAAAATTCATAGGAATATCATAGCCAAATTCCAGAGCTCCCAGGTCAAGAAGAAAATATTGCAAGCAGTCAGATAGAAACAATTTAAATACTATGGAAACACAATCAAGATAACACAAAATCTAGCAGCTTCAACATTAAGGGATTGGAGGGCTTGAAATATGATATTTCAAAAGTCAAAAGAGCTAGGATTAAAACCAAGAATCACCTACCCAGCAAAACTGAGTATAACATTTCAGGGGGAAATGGCCATTCAATGAAACAGAGGACTTTCAAGCAATCTTGATGAAAAGACCAGAAAGAGTAGAAAATATGACTTTCAACCTAAGAATGAAGAGAAACATGAGAAGGTAAGCAAGAAAGAGAAATCATAAAGGACTTACCAAAGTTGAACTTTAGTTGAACAATTCTTGCATGGAAAAATAATATTTACAAGTCTTGAGATTTTTCTCAATATTAGGGTGGTTGGAGGGATGATATACATATAGACAGAGTATATGATACACATATAGGCACAGGGTGAGTTGAATATGAAGGGAATGATATCTAAAACAACAAAATTAAAGGATGAGAGAGGAATGTATTTGGAGAAAGAGAAAGGGAGAACTAGAATGGGGTAAATTACCTCACATAAAAAAAGGCAAGAAAACACTTTTCAATGGAGGGAAGGAGGAGAGGGTTAAGAGGGAAAGAGTGAACCTTATTCTCATCAACTCTGACTTAAGGAGGGAATAACATGTGCACTCAATTTGGTACGAAAATCTATTTTACACTACAGGAAAGTAGGAGGAAAGGGGATAAGCAGGGGATGTGGGAAATGATAGAAATGAAGGCAAATGAGAGGAAGGGGTAATTTAGAAGTAAATACTTTTTGAAGAGGGTCAGAGTCAAAAGGGAATAGAATAATTGGGGGGGGCAGAATGGGATGGAGGGAAATATAGTTAGTCTTTCACATCATGACTGTTACAAAAGTATTTTGCATGTTATAATAGCAGTTTTAATGGACAGATCTTTCTCATTCATTAATAGGCCCATGTGACCTGCTTCAATCACCTGGAGGCCTGACACATGTGGTGGGAGGAGCTTGCTGAACAGAAGGAACAGGAAGGGTGGAGCAGGGAGGAGACGAGAGAGCACAGGTCAGGGCTGAGAAGAGAGGATGCAGGCAGCCAGGCATGGCAAGGCTCAGACTCATGAGTGCTTGTGAAAAGGTCTGGGTAGAGGAAATGGGAGGGCAGGGAGGCTTGGGGATGGCTTTAGCCGCTGGTGTGATCATGTTTATTAACTTCTTGGTCACCATAACTTTCTGATTCTGGTGTCTAAATAAATGCTTTTTTTCTTCTGCATTCTATATGAACAGTCTTTTATACTTTGTGATTGAGAACTATGCCAGTACACTCATAGTCACCACCAGTGATGTGAATGTTGCTTTGTCGATACACATGACTATACATGTATAGCCTGTGTTGAATTTCTTGCCTTTATTGTGGGGATGGGTGGGGAGGGAGGAAGGGAGAGAAGTTGGAACTCAAAGTTTTAAAAATGGATGTTAAAAACTGTTTTTACATGCAACTGGGAAATAAGACATACAGGCAATGGGGTATAGAAATCTATCTTGCCCTACAAGAAAACAGAGGGAAAGGGGATGAGAAAAAGGAGAAGGTTGGGCAGATTGGGGGAAGGGGTAATGGGAATGCACGATATCTTGGGGTAGGTGGATGGGAGACATGGGGAGAAAATTTGGAACTCAAAACCTTGTGGAAGTGAATGCTGAAAACTAAAAATTAATTAATTAAATAATGAATAAATAAATGTTTATGAAAAAAGAGTATTGGGTACATTTTCTGTGTCTTCTATAAAATCGGACTCAAGAGATACTGAAAATTAAATTAGAGGATACTTTTAAGACCTTTGTAACTGTTTCCCACTAAACTCTAGTATCTCTCTATTTGGCTTTGATGTTAGGGAGAAATATAGCTTGAGCCCCTATCCAGTGCTTATTGCATACAATATATACCACATGGTAGCCCTAAATCAAATACCAAAGTATTTTATTAGAACCTAATTGAGAAGAAAATGGCAGTAAAAAGTTCTTCACTTGGATCATTCTCAACCCCAACATGAGTATACATATAAGTAGCATCTCCTATGAATTCATGTACTTGTTAGGGAACGTAAAATTTCTGGAATTCACATCCTAAAGTTAACTAAAGGTCTAGATTAAGAGCTAAAACACTGTTTAGGGGTCATGAAGTCCAACTCTATCATTTTACAGAGGCTCAGAGAGGATGACTTGTCCAAGGTCACCTGGGTAGTAAGGCCCTGACAGCGTTGAGATTTGAAGCAGGTCTTCTGACTAAAATCTAGCATTTTCCCACTGTACCACAATGCTTAGATGAGAGGATAGCTTTCAATTACAGCATCATCTGACATCTGTATAAGTAGAAAAAGCTTCTCCAGCTTGAGTTCTTAGGGCTCCAGCTCCTTGAAACTAGCTGTTCCTCACTGCTTCTACTGGCTACATCTCCTATAGCTCCTAAGTATGTTCCCAGTAGAAACTCTTGAATTTCCACTCTGGACCACAAGCATCATCTGTTGGAGCTCCCCTTTTTTCCTTTTCTCTACCTGTGAAGTTGCCACTTCTTTCTCCATAGAGATGCTTTTGCTGTTCTCAGCTGAAGCTTGACTCAGTCATTGTTTGCTGCTGCTTTGAGGAACAGTCACTCCTATTTTAGAGTAAGACCTGGGCCACCATGCTTTGGGGCTAGTTTACACCTTCCAACTCCATGATTATTCAGTCTCCCAGTTCCACCCAATCTAGTGTTAAAATATTTGGATAGATAGCTTTAAGTCTTCAGAGTTACCCTTTTCAAAATAAGATCTCCAGTCATTTCTCAGAAGAATTAAGGCAACTAAATTCACCTCTTCACCATCTCAGACTTTCTGTTTTCATTGTTGAGGCATCCTTTTGGGTTCTGAGATTAGAAGTCAACCTTCCTATCTCTTTTCACTTGTACCAGCAATTTCCATCATGTTTCCCAGTAAGTAGGGTTCAACTATGATTGAATTCAGACATTGATAAGCCTCAAAAAGCCACTACAAACACCATCAGGTAACAGCACAGATTGTCAGTCTGCACATTTTGCCATCATAGCAAAGTCCTTGTTTGTCCCTCTCATAAATTCTATAGAAGAGAAAGTTGAGGTGGAGGTACAATGAGTCAGTTTTAGAAGTAGGACCAGTTATTTGACATGACCCTTAGTCCAAGGTTATAGCCTCTAAAATGTCAGGAAGTTACGATGTTTGTTACTTTTATTGGTCCTCTATGTTTGTTCAGACAGCAAAGTGGAACCACTGCCAAAATGGCAGTGATGTTCCACCTTCTCCTGTCCTCCAGTAAGACACAAGTACACTTTACACCTAGATACTTTAAAACATAGGATCTTAGAGAAGTGAAATAAGTCCTGGAGTCTACTGACCCTCTGTGTCTATCGTGCAAGTTCCCACATGTCATGAAGACATATTCTCTCTCTCTCTCTCTCTCTCTCTCTCTCTCTCTCTCTCTCTCTCTCTCTCTCTCTGTCTCTCTCTCTCTTTCTCTGTCTCTGTCTCTCTCTGTCTCTCTCTTTCTCGTCATCCCACAGAATGATAGGATGACATATTTAGAGCTAGAAAGAACTTAAAATGTCATCCAATCAAATCTCCTCCTTTTTCATATGAGAAAACCGAAGCCCAAAGAAAATGAATGATTGACACAACATCAGATAGATAGTAGATGACAAAATGGCAGAACTGGGATTTGAGATACACATACACGTATGTGAATGTTTGTGAGGGTATGTGTGTATATATGATATCATCTATATATACAATGTATATACACACACAGAGAGAAATGTATTCATTAGCAATATGGAAAAAACACTGAATTTAGAATAAGAAGACTTGAGCTCATATCCCAACTCTGCCATCTACTACCTGTCCGATGTTGGGCTAGTCACTCATCTTCTCTGCTATATACTTCTGGTTAGATACTTCTCTCCCTTCAAATGAAGAATTGCTCTCTTGCATAGAATTAGCTTTGAAATCAAAAGTGCTCTATGATACTAAAAAACCCTCAGGTCATTTGTGAGGTCTAGTGGGGAGCCAATGCTAAGCCATACATGGCTCTGTGGGTAGAAAGAGTCCTCCAGGCAAATAGTCTCTATGACATATTACAACTCATTCTCTTGTTGGCTTCCATCATTGTTAAACAACTTCAATCACTGTGTGATTCAGACACAATAAGAAATATGGGACAGTGTTATTTTTCCACACAGCCTAGAGCTCCATGAGCAATAGCTTTCATGTTGTTTACAAAGGAATTGATTAAAATTAAGCAATATTTTAACCGTAATGATGGGCTTTTCAAAATGGTAAACACATATCCTGTGGTCACTAATGAGGAAGCAAAGTTAGGGTGGTTGAGGGATATTTAATAATTAAATTCACTGTGGGTATTTTGGGTATTATAATACAGCATGCTATTGATTTAGTATGAAATTATTTTAACTACTTATGTTATTTAGACTATGGCTCTAACGTCATTTATTTAGTGGAGAACATCCTATTTAAACCCAAACAAAAATATAAAGCACTATTTCATAAAAAATATTATAACATCCCAGCCTTACACACACACACACACACACACACACACACACACACACACACACACACACGAACAAGGAAATAGCACCTAGCACAAAGCCCTGCTGGTTTTTATGACACTTTAGGTTGCTTCTCACTCACCTTAAACTATCTTTATATTAGCACATTTAGGGTGCCCAAAGATGGACCACCATTTTGTGGCTACAACTCGAACTTCCTCAGAGTCCTGGGGGTGACTTATTTTTGAGGGTATGCATCCCTGCTACTCTCCCTAGAAGTTTATTTGTCCCCTCTAATGTGCTTTCTATTTACAAAAAATCAGTCAGCATACCTTTAATATTATATAAATATTACAATTTGATAATATAAAATATATACTTAATGGTAATACAAATGAATTTTTATAACATGACAGTTATGCAAAATAAAACAAATATAGTAATAATGCAGATATCATAGTCTACAAATACACCTGGGTCACAATATCTTACCAACACGTGAAGTATCAGTGGGGAGAAGTTATTACGCAATTCTGGAAATTGATCAGGAAGGCATATGAATGAGGAAAAGCTGTATACTTGAGACAGCTAAAACTCTGCACTATGAGCCTTGCTTTTTGATCCCTTCAAGAATAATTTACCCATCTCCCCCTCTCTCCCCCAGACACACCATGAAGTTCATCTGCTAATCATTTCCCTCCTGTTCCTTACTGCTCTCCTTCTAGGCAAAACCACTCCTCTACCTTTGAACTAATGATATAGTGATAAGCTTTTTCAACTCATAATCACCTTTAAATGGGTACTGGGAATATGTTTCCCTATAACATTAACAAGTAATTGTCTTAAGATGAGGAACTTTTTCAAGGCTCTTCATGGTGACTTTCTGAGCAACGCAAACAAGCTGGCTAAAGCCCATCATTCAACAGGATGCTGCTTTGTCCAGCCCCCTTTAAACCTATACTTCACAGGAGAGCAGCCACAAATTCTTTAGCAGAGGTGTCTCTTGACACCTCTTGACAAGCTATGTCTCTTGACATAGCTTGAATGTTTCCATCCAGGCTCATCACCACTTATGATGGATAAAACAGAACCTCCTGGTGGTCAGAGAATCATTTTTCTCTTATGAGATAAAACTTATGAAATCCAATCACTGTCAGTTATGAGACCAACATTCCTTATGTAAAGCTCCTATGTTCTTTCTAGTTATTGATTTTCCATCTGATGAGTCTTAACTTTTTGAATTCTAGAAGCAGGTAGGTGGCACAATGGATTGAGTGTTGGACTTGAAGTCAAGAAGATCTGAGTTCAAATTCTGATTTAGACTCTTAGCACTTTGGGCACCTTGTTTGACTTCTCTTGGCCTCAGTTTCCTCACCTGTAAAATGGGGATAATAATGGCACCTACTTCATAGGGTTATTGCAAGGATCAAACGGGATAACATAATTATTATTATGCAAAGAGACAAAAGACCACAATATCTTTTCGTTTCAGCCATTGTTCCACCCTTAAACAGGCCCTTTCAGTTTATTAATCTGAGGAGCAGTTCTCTATTTGGTCCTTAAAGTCCATGCCTCTACTCTTATGCTTAAAAGTTCATTTTTTGTCCCTTTCAATAGCCAACAATTAACATTTAAAAGGAGTAGAGCCTTACCCTGCTCCCTTGCATTCCCCTCCTTTCCTTGAAACCAGCAATCCATATAGTCTGAGTTCCATATTTCCAAAGGGAAGGAGTAGAAAGAGTTCATTTGGCAGCCAGGGCAGGAAAAATCTTATATGGCCTCCAACATTGAGGAGATGTGGTCTAGACTGGCTGAGAATGAGTGTATTTAGAAAAAATATGAAATATGACATGAAAGGTCCAAGGTTCTAAAAAGAGAGGACTTTAAGATCAAATTCAGGTCTTTGCTGAGAGTTTTTCAGGACAAGTTAATCTTTATTGTTTTACATTCCAACAGGAGACTTGGGATCACTCAACACAAAGGCTTGAAAATGAAATTAAATCAGGAAATTCTTTGGATTATTATTGGGCATTTGTCTCTTTAATCTTTGATTCCTTCATATTTTTACTTTCATTGGGTTTTCATCAGAGCCTGACGTGATATATGTTGAATCCAGATAAGAATGTACATCAACATGTCAAACAGAAAAAATAAAAACCCAAGTCATGAAACCAAATTAAGAATGAAAAGAAAACACAATTTTTCACATTGTGACCAAATAATATCAAAGTGTTTGGCTCCTAAGAAGCAAAGAGGAATGGAAATTTATGATTTCAGACAGAAAAGACCAATTATATTAGGACAACCTCATACAAAGGTTGGAAGCTGAGAGAGAGTGCCAATCAGGAGTTTATACCTGGAGCTAAACCGTTCACCACAGCCTGAGCTGGGATTTTAGACTTAGCAGTAACCTGAGCTGCTTTACTGAAAATAAATGTGGTTTTTAAAGACTTTTTTTCAAAGTGTTGAGAATAGGACCTTACCCCCTCCTCCTTCGTTAGCGATTTAAGGATCTGTCATGCATGTGTGTGTGCGTGCACATGTGTGTGCCCTCCCTCCTCACATGCATATCACAACTGGTCTGTGACTTGATGGATGACCATCAAGAGTTGCTGTGGCTGAGTCATCAGCTGCAGATGAGCTGGTAATGAGCTTTTCAGAAATTACCCAGGCTGGTCCTCAGAAAATAGGCAGGCTGTTTCTTTCTGGATCTATACTTAGAACCATTCCAATTTTATAGGATCTAACATCAGTCATAGGAACCTCCATCCACTATATGATCCAGGCATACTGGACTCCATCTTCTTTCTCAGTGCCTTTGCAGTGGCTGCCCCTATGTCTAAAATGGTCCTCCTTCTTACTTCTATATCTTACAATCCCTGGCTTTCTTCAAACCTACTTCAAGTTGCACTTTCTCCAGGAAGTCTTTCCCAGCCTTTTCCTTTCCCCCCATCTACTGGAACCTTCCTCTCTAAGGTTACCTTCCATTACTCTATCCTTTGCATGTACCCACTTATTTACAGGTGTCTTTCCCATTAGAGGCAAACTTCTTGAAAGCAAGAACTAATTTTTCTTTTCTTTGTATCCCTAGGGTTTAGTGCAGTCCTGCTGCTAGCATATAGATGCCTAATAAATATTTATTGATTGACTTTAAAGGCCATACAGCTCCAAACCTTGTTATTTTATAAATGAGGAAACAGAGACCCAGAGAGAATAACCGATTTGCCCAAGACACAAGTGGTAAGTAGTAGAGTTGGAATTTCAACCTAGGTCTTTTGGATTTGAATAAAAATCCACAGCTTTTTCTATGGTACCACCTACATTGCCAGAGCTTACCCTTTGTTAGACTAGCTTAAGGTCATCTCTATACCAGTCAGACTCATCAGAAAATGACTTTTCCCTCATTATCTATTAACAGTTGGGACAAGAGAGTTATGCTATAGAACTGACCACACAGATTAATTCATGCCTTTGTTCTATACCTGAAACCCCTTGCTATAAAGTTCTCTCCACTTCTCTCTCCTATACAAGTTGTGCCATTCCTTTACATACATCTTCAATTTACCTCCTCCTCAGTTGTTTATACCAAACAACTGAACACTTAATTATGTAATGTCTTGTATTCAAGGTAATACCAGAAAACTTTTTCTTGTGAGTTACTCCTGATTTCCAAACTAGGATATAAGGTCTTTGAGGATAGGAACCACATATAGGTACTGTGGTCCTACTCTGTCACATTGCCTAGCATAGTGCCAAGCACTTAGTGGGTCCTTTTTTCTCCCTTCTCCTCTCCTTTCCCCTCCTCCACCATGTACTTAAAATATGTCTTCATATCCCCTAGCTTAACCAGTGGCTAGTACAAAGTAGTCACTTAATACATGTTCGATTGCTCATTAAATAGTTGTTGATTGATTGATTAGATCAGCTGGGGCAAATAAAGCATCTTTTCTTCTCCCACTATCTTCAATTTAAAAAAAGTTTGTCCATCTCTATAGCCGCTATTTGGCTATTTCTCTGCATTTTCTCCCAATCTCCCCCCTCCCCAACACACACACACACACACACACACACACACACACACACACACACACACACATGATGGGAGCAGAATGAATGAGTATAATAGATAGTTCTGTGCCTCCTGTCTTTTTTCCCTCTCCTCCCACCTTTCCTTTCCCCTTTGCTTAATTTCTTTCACTTCCCTATTACAGTCCAGGGCACCACCATCTGCCCAATGCCCTAGGTTTATAATCCCAAGATCATCCTCAACTCTTCACTATCTCTCCCCCCCCAAAAAAAAAACACAATCCAATCTATTGCCAAGACTTATTGATTTCACCTTTGCAACAACTCTCAAATATACCCCCTTCTCTATCCTGTCACTGCCACCACTCTGGTGCAAGCCCTTATCATCTCACAGCAAGACTACTGCAAGAGCCTGCTGGTGGGTCTGCCTGACTCAAGTTTCTCCCTACTCCAATCCATCTTCCATTCAGCTACCAAGGTGATTTTTCCCAAAGATCAAGTCCAACAATGTCACCTCCCTCCTACTTAATAAATTCCAGTGGCTCCCTATTGCCTTGAAAATCAAATCTACAATGCTCTGTTTGGTATTGAAACTATCTTTCCAATCTTCTGCCTTACCTCCCCCAATGTACTTTTGACCCAGTGACACTGGCCTCCTTGCTTTTCCATGAACAAGACCCTCCATTTCTATGCTCCGGGCATTTTCTTCAGTTATCCTCCATGCTACAACACTCTCTCTCCCCACTTCTGTCTACAGACTTCCCCGAAGTTCCAACTAAAATCTTGTCTTCAACAGGAAGTCTTGCCCAATCCCTCTTTATTCTAGGGCCTCCCCTTTCTTAATTATTTCCTACTTATCTTGTATAGAGTTTGCTTGTACATATTTGTTTGTTTCTTGTCTCTACCTTTAGATTGTAAGCATCTTGAGGGCAGGGGACTATCTTTTTTACTTCCTTTTTATCCCTAACACTTAGCACAGTGCCTGTCACATAAAAGGTACTCAATAAAAATGTTTATCGACTGACCACTACTTCTTGCATGCCAGAATTGTTGAGAAAGAAATAATAGTAATGCCACCAAAAACAAGAAGGCTTGCAAAGCACTTTACATGTGTTAACCACTGGATTCTCACAACTCTGAGGTAGGTATTCTTATTATCCTGATTTTACAGATAAGGAAACTGAGACCAAGATCTTAAGTTACTGGCCCAGAGTCATACAGCTAGTAAATGTCTGAGGCAAAATTTAAACACATCGTCTTCCTGACTCTATGTCCAGTTCTCTGTCCACTGCCCCCCCTAGTTGCCTCAAAAAAAATTAGCAAAAGTATTCCCCTTGCGTAGTGTATCTACAGAAGCAGGAGCATCTGTTTGTTTCCATTCCTGGCCCTGGGCAAAAAGCTTTCCTTCCTATTTGAGAACTTTCTTTCTTCGTCTTAAAAGTAGGAATTGTTTCATTCTTTGTGTTTGTATCACCACACAGGTTAATATAGTACCTGGTAGATAATAGGTGATTAATAAATGCTTATTGTTGTAAACTAAAGGCATGCTTTTGAATCTCATTCAATGTTCTGCTATAGGTTTCCTTACAAGTACTTTAGTAGACACATGTGTTGTCTTTTTTTGTCTGCACAGCTAGTACAGGAATTATTATTGTAAAATTATTGAATGCACATTGAGGGTGCTGGGTTTTGCAACATCCTGCCTCCTGAGGATTTCTAAATTTTGAATATTTTCAGTTTGAAAAAGCACAGCATAACCAAGGCATTCTTTTTTAAGGGGGTGACAAAAACAATATGCCTGCAGTGTGCCAAGGGCTGCTTGTGACATTTCTTAGGTCCTTCTGGGGTGAGTCATCTCCCCCAATGTCATTCTAGGCTAGAGAGGGAGGGACAGGT